>NC_054842.1:37230978-38646881 GCF_018345385.1 Vulpes lagopus | reverse complement strand
AATGGCTATGTCTGTATAGATATCTATATTATTTAGAAAATAAATGATGTAAGGTTTCAATTTATTTTTTTATTTATAAATTAATTTTTATTGGTGTTCAATTCACCAATTTACATGAAAACACCCAGTGCTCATCCCATCAAGTGTCCGCCTCAGTGCCCGTCACCCATTCCCCCCCACCCCCCGCCCTCCTCCCCTTCCACCACCTCTAGTTCGTTTCCCAGAGTAAGGTTTCAATTTAAATGAGCCATATCTTTACAAGAAACTTTCAGACTGTTCCAGAGTAGCTGTACCATTTTACATTCCAACCAGCGATGTATGAGTGATCCAATTTCTCCATATCCTCACCAGCATTTGATGTCACAATTTTTTATTTAGCTACTGTGATAGGTGTGAAGTTTTCTCATTATGGTTTTAATTTGCATTTCCCCAATTAATAATGGTGTTTAACATCTCTTCATGTGCTTTTTTGCCATCTATTTATCCTCTTCAGTGAAATGTCTCTTCATATCTTTTGTCCATTTGCTAATTGGGATGTTTGCTAAATGAGCCATATCTTTACATGAATATCTTTTTAAAAAATCTTTTTAAAATCAGTATGGTGACTTAAAAAATCATTAAGTAGCATTTCTAAATCCTTCTAGGCAAAGTGTATATAGCACTTGAATGTGATTTTATAATGTACTGGCAGAAGAGTTCTCACATTTCTTCTGTACTCATTATGTAGTATAGTACTAATACTGTATAACAGCAAAACAGTTTCAAAGATACTTTTACTTAGAATGTTAAGTAGAATGTACAAATACATGTTTTGTCCATAGCTATCATAATGTTTGTAATCTCTTTTATTTAAAATAAGCTGATTTGTGTTTCAGAATGATTGTTTAAAATTAACTTGAAATTTTCCTATTTGTGCAAGATGATTAATACAGATTCTAGTTCATATGCATCAGCAAATTCATAATCTTATTTCTCTGATGTTCTTTACAAATTTCATAGTGTTATTAAATAGTCATTGAGAACCTCATAAGTCAATGTTGAGATCTACAAATACAGTCTAGGTGCATAGCAATAGGAATGCGTATGTGAATTTTTCTCTAATCTTTTTTCTACTCCAACTTTTGGATTTCTTTTTAATTTTACCTGGAAATTCTTATTTAATGCTATTTCCTATTTTGGTTCCTGCTCATAAGAAGGTCACAGAGAAATTGGGGCACCTGGCTGGTTCAGTTAGTAGATCATGTGACTCTTGATCTCGGGGTTGTGAGTTTGAGCCCCATATTGGGTATAGAGATTACTTAAAAATAAAATCTTAAAAAAAAAAAAAAAGGTCACAGAAACAAGCATATGTTAACTACAAGATAAATTTGGGCTTAATACGGTTAGAGAAGAAAGGTTTTCTGTAACCCTGCCTCTTTAAATCCTGTTAGGCTTGTCATTCTATATTGTACATTTTTGCGCAAGGGAAATTACTAGAGAAGAGGGTTAATTCTTTGTGGTGGGAAAAATGATATGGTTTGTTGTGAAAATATACTGTATTTTTAAATATTTAGAAAGATTTTAATTAAGGAAAAATTTCAAATACTAACATGAAAGAACCTAGCAGTTCTTAAAAATCCATTCTGAAAATTACCTAAATTATTTGGGAAACTATAATGAAACAGTAAATGATTTTTTATATACATATTACGTATTAAAGTCATTTTTATTTAGTGTTTCTCTACTCATTGCTTTGGGTTTGCACACATGCACAGCAACATTTGGATGGTGAAGGATTCAGTCAGTCTGGATTCCATTCCTTGACTGTAGTGGGGCCCATGGTATCATTCCAAAGTAGGAAATTTGAAGGTTGTTAAACATTCAACCATTAGGAGGAAAAGAGAGGTTTTCTTTTAATTTCATTTTAGGTCAAAGTAATGTTAGTCTAAGGAGAATAAGGAAGGGGGGCGTTATGGAGATAGGCAGAGCTGGCTTTTCTAAAATTTATAGCAATATTTTTAAAGAGTCTTGCAACTGTAAAAAAAAAATTATAGGAAACAATGGGGATGGTAGGGGATAATAATGGAATTTTTTTGCTACTTAGAAAAAGAAACACCCAATTAAGAGCTGGAGATCATAGGACAGATACATTAGATTTGCTAATTCCCCCTCCTCCTCCCCCTCCCCCGCCACTTGGGCAAGAACATTAGCTCCTGGATCCCAGGGAATTCTCATATCCTCTCACCCAGTCCACATGGCTCTTGCCCAGTCTCTTCTATAAAGTCCAGTCTCTGTCAGCATCTCAGTTTCATCACCAGGCATTGTCAAGAACTGAGAAGAATTTAAAATTTTACTCTACTTGGAAACTAACAAATTAGCCTTCCACAGTTCCACGAATATTGACAAAAGATAGGAGACTCCTGGGTCAGAGTCTTTATTACTCACAGGCATAGCAAACACCACAATCTTCATATTTGCGTTGGTTTCCTTTACTTTTCAACTCCTACATGAAGCAGTCCAGGTTGATGCTGTGCATGCAGTGAGTCTGCAGTACAGCTGAGGAATCTTAAGCTTAGGAGATTTGGGTCTTGTAAGGGGCTGCAAGTAAATGTGTCTGATGCTCACTCTTGAGGAAATTATATTATTGCTTTTTATTTATTTTTTTTTTAATTTTTATTTATTTATGATAGTCACAGAGAGAGAGAGAGAGAGAGAGAGAGAGAGAGGCAGAGAGACACAGGCAGAGGGAGAAGCAGGCTCCATGCACCGGGAGCCCGACGTGGGATTCGATCCCGGGTCTCCAGGATCGCGCCCTGGGCCAAAGGCAGGCGCCAAACCGCTGCGCCACCCAGGGATCCCATATTATTGCTTTTTAAAAAAAGATTTTATTTATTTACATCGGGAGAGGGAGTGCGCCTGCGCGAGGGGAGGGGCAGAGAGAATTTCCAGCAGACTCCAGGCTGAGCACGGGGCCTGATGTGGGGCTCAATCTCACAACCATGAGATCACAATCTGAGTGGAAATCGAGAGTCCACACTTAACTGACTGAGCCACCCGGGCACCCGTGTTTTACTATATTGAACAGTAAATAAAACTGCCCTCTAGTCTGGAGGGAGACACTATTGCCTCAGTGCCTCTGCTTGCAAGATAAGCAGAAATGAGAGAGCCACATAAAATTGACTCTAAACAATAAATTCATTATCTTGATTATGGCAGTGATTTCATGGGTGTATACCTATGCCCAAACTCACCAAATGATTTACTTTTTGCACAGTTTATTGCATGTCAGTTTCACTTCAACACCATGAGAGGAAGAGAAGTCTCAAATTGTTGGGACCAGTAGCCTCAGTGCCACCGAAGTGCTTTCCAGAAAAGGGGAATTTCGGGCCCTAATTTTTTAGCTTTTTATTTTGAAATAATTTTAGACTTAACAAAAAAAGTTGAGAAAATGGCACCAAGTTCCCCTCATCATCCAGCGTCCCCTAATTAATAATTTACCTAACCATAATATAATCACCCAAACCAGGAAATTCACATTGATAGAACAGGATTAACTAATCTACAGATCTTAGTTGGATCTTGTCACTTTTCCAACTACTGTCCTTTTCCTGGCCCAGGATTTAATCAAGGGTCCCACATGGCATTTATTTTCATGTCTCCTTAGTCTCCTCCAATCTGACAGTTCCTCAGTCTCTTTTTTCTTCACATCTTTCTTGACAAAGAGTACTAGCAGTTACTTTATAGAATGTCCCTCAGTTTGAGATGGCCTGACAGTTTCTTGTGATTAGGCTAAGGTTCTGAATTTTTGTTACGATGCTGCAGAAGCAATGTGGCCTTCTCCAGGCATGCTATCAGGGAGACACATCAGTATGTCTTCTTATTGACGACGTTAACCTTGATCACTCGATTAAGTTGGTATCTGCCAAGTTTTTCTATCATAAGGTTACTATTTGCCCCTTTGTGACTAATAAGCATCTTGTGAGGAGATCGTTTTAGACCATGTAAATACCCCGTTTCCTTTTTTTTTTTTTTTTAATACCCCGTTTCCCATCAAACTTTTCACTCACTGGTTTGAGCATGCATGCTTAGTTCTTGCTGGCAACTATTACTCCTGTACTATTTGTCTAATAATGGTGATTTCCTATTTACATGATTTCTTTACATTCATTCATTGGAAGAGCTGTCTCTCATCTTCCATTTATTATTTATTTATACCACTATTGGTCATCTTTTGGTCCACCTCACATCCTCTTGGTCCACCTTTTTATTCCAGTTGTTGCAGTAATCATCTGTCCAGTTATAACCTGACAGCACCTTGCATCACCATAACTCCTCTGTTTTGTGGGCTGGGATTTCTCTGTCTCCCAGCTTCGAACTGATTGGAACCAATTCTGTCATTTTCACCTATGATCAAACTAGGAGGTGCTAGAGAGCTAAGACTCTACGGTGCAATTTATAAACAATGGGGATGAGAACCAGTCTATAAACATGCTGCTCTTCGGTTCCATAAGTGGACAATTCTGAGATGTGTTCTTCACAGCTCCTTGCACTCTTCAGCTCCATCCAGCCTCAGTGGCCTCCAGCAGATGACCATCTCAGAAACACAGCCTTAGATTGGCTTTTCCTCCTTCATGTTTCAAGCCTCCCAGCCCCTATTCCTGTTCCTTGGAATCATTTCCCAGAATAAACCACCTGCATAGAAGAATTTGCCTCAGAGAAGGAATGAGGAAGGAGAATAAGCAGATTTGTGCATTACTAGTCGTTAAATATTTTGACTCATATCTTTCACATCTACAGAGGAGAGGTGTCCAAGCATATTCATAACAGCAGAATAGAAGAAAAAAAAAACAAATGTCTATCAGCAAGAGAATGGATTATATAAATTTTGTTGTTTTTTACATCCATGAAAATGAATGAATTACATTAAGACATGACTCAAACAAAGTGAGCCAATAATAATTTGCAGATGAGTAATAATGTTTGACCCTGGATATATATAGTTCAAAAACATGCAAAACTAAGCAATATATTGCTTGGCGTTAAATAAGTATGTGTTGAAATTGTCCAGAAAAACAAGAAGGTTGTAACTGAGGATAGGGTTATTATAGGGAGGGAAAGGCAGAGGGTCCTGTTGGGGAGGCACACACAGAGCTCCAGTGATGGTAAGAGTCGATTTCTTAAGCTGGTACATGAGGGTGGGTACATGAGGGTTTATCATTATTCCTTATACTTAACGTATTTTTAGGATGAATACATTTTTTATCACAAAAAGATGTTAGGTTTGATATTGAGAAGAGGTTACTTTTATTAAGGGCGACTTGTGAAATCCTTCCATTGGCCTAACCAACTAAGTCGTTCCAGATATGAACTCAGGAGACGGTTGTGTTCCTGTCTGAGGAAATTCCAAGGCTTGGATTCCCCTCCACCCTATTGATGTGATTCAGCTGCACATAATAGGACAGACAGTGTCTGGAAGACAAGGCCTTGATTTAACACATTTTTCTTTTAAGTGTTATTCTTTTGTCAGTCACTGGATGGGTTAGGTGTGAAAACAGGATGCTGTTTTTAAAAAGTCGGTGTCTGCAACTGTCCCAGACAACTGCAGATCTTTTTTGTACAATAAAAAGGTGTCGTTAGGAACCTGTTACTCAAAGTGTGGTGTTTGGTGTAGCAGCGCCAGCGCTGGGTGGGAGCTGATTGGAAATGCAGCCTCTACATCCCACCTCAGACCTACTGACTCAAAGCCTGAATTTTGATAAGATCTCGAAGTGATTTCTGTGCACACAAAAGCCTGAGAGGCACTAGTCCAGAAGTCCTCTAGCTGTGGCTACAGAGAGCCGCCTCCAGCACCCAGGAGAGAGGGCAGCGCATGGAAGTCCTTCAGCTTTAACTAGTAGATCTGTATCTTCCGGGGCCCTCTCTTGGGTGATCCACATATTTACAAGCATATACTTTATTTATTTATTTATGCTTCTTTCCTCTTTCCAGCTGGGCTGGGCTGTGGCACTCTCATCCATTCAATAAAAACTTCCCGAGCTGCTCGTAAGCACTGAGGATAGGGTAGTCAACAGGGTGGCATGACTCAGAATATCAAGGGGTTTACAAGATTGAGATACTCAATGAGGAATTATAAGTAAGTCTGATGAATGTCAAAGACACAGTTTTATGGGAAAAGAGCTGGAGATGGGGAGTCCGAGGAGGCTTTTCAGAAGAAAGTAATCTCAGCCCTGATGAGAAGTAGGCACGTGAAGGTGAGATGAGGGTGAACCAAGCACAAGGAAAACCCATGAATGGAGCTCTTTGGACATTTATATATGTATATCCAAAGCCTTGCACAGTTCTTGGCATACAGTAAGTACTTAATAAGTGTTTGCAGAATCAGTGTGTGTTCTGTCATGTTTCAGACATCTACTCTCTGGCATGGGAGATAGTAGAAGCTTTATTTTCCTTTTCAAAGGAAATAAGATCCCTTAATGGGGAAATGAGAAGGAAGAGAGCTGCGTGTTGTGCAAATTGCTAAATTGGAACTGTGAGTGGGAACAAAAAATTGATTTACATGAATTTTCCTCCCTGAAGCAACTTGACAATTTATTCTGTTCTGGAGAATTTTCAGTTTTTGGCTTCAAAACCAAGCTGTTCCTTATTCTGAATTTCTTGGCCTGCTGTGAAACTAGCATTTAGTGTCTTTTACAGCATACCCTGATTAGGTCATGGAAATTCACAGCTAGATCAAACCAGTATATGGAAAATTTGAAATGTTCACTGCCCATTTTACTTCATGGTATCGGAAGGTGTTATGAAACATTGACTTTTAAATATTTTTTTTTTCAAAAGCAGTGATCTGCTGATCTAATGATCACGATTGCCATAATTTATTGAACACTATATGTATATTACAGGGCAAAATCCTCATTAACTCTGTATGAGAGTAAGTCGAGCATATGAATGTTGCCAAATATTAGCAATTCATATGATTCGACTTAATATCGTCTTCAGATTCTCATCTTAGACACTTATTAAAGAGATTCGAGAATCCCTGACAGCCATAGCCCTCCTCCAAAATTACGCACTGAGTTTTTATTATAGATAAGGAGATCTTGAGAGAATTACAGCTCCTCAATAACATCTACCCGTCTTACCCTCACTAGTCCCAATGCTTTATGTGTCTACCATGATGGTTTACACATTGTACTGAAGTGGTTTACCGTTCATTTCTCCCGCTAGACTGAGTTTTTTGAGGATGGAGGTTTTTTTCCTGTCTTGCTCATTTTTTTGTTTCATTGTGCCTAGAGTATTTGAAAAGTATTTGCTAACGTGAAACCTTATAACAAAATTTCTGTGGAAACTTAATAAACACTATTGATTTGTTACTGGAAAATGCATGGTGATCACTCCACTGAGGCTTTTGCATTTTAGAATCAGTCCAAACAGTACTGCATTTAGCATTCTCGAACTCCTAGGAGTTTTATCTATGTACAGTTATGCAGAAATTGTCTCTCCACCCCACCTCAGAGAAAAGTCCAAAGGTGCTCCCTCACTTCCCTCGCCTCCTTTAGATATTTCCTTAAGTGGCATCTCTTCTGCCGCCTTCCCTGAGCACCCTATTTATTTATTTATTTATTTATTTTTTTTTCCTGAGCACCCTATTTAATACAAGCCATCCCTCAAACACCTTTTCTGCTTATTCCTCCCCCCCACCATAGCACCTATCACATAATAGTTTACATTTTGCTTTTTTCTTTTGCATATTTTCTTTCCCCACCCCACGAGAATGGGAAAGAAAGCTCCTACGTGATTTTTCACAAAGGCACTGACTTGATAGACGAAATGTTTTAATTTTGAACAAAATGGGGCAGGTATTTGGGGGTGTGGGCTGCAATTTTCTCTTCAGCTTCTAAATGACATGGTGACCTGACCCGGTTTGGATTTTATTTGCCTGGGTATTGAGGAACCCACATCCCCAAGTGGTCTCTAACCGATTGTCTGGATAATTAATTACGGGATGCCCACACGTGGCCTCCAAGTCACTTGTCCCCACCCTCCTCCTCGCGCTGCCCCCCGGGGGCGAGCCATCGAGGGCCTGGGGACCCAGATATAACCTCCTTAGTTCCTTTTTTCCCGAGCGGGAGACAGAGATGGGGTTTTCCTGCTTCGGGCCTGGGGGATGGGGTTGGATGGAAAAGTCAAGATTCTGCCCCAAGCCCCGGGGAATGGGCGTGTCCATAAATTTTAGGCCTCAGGCCTGCAGCCCGCGCCGCCCGCGGCTGGGGAGCGGAGGGTCGGGTCGCCGCGGGGCAGCCCCTGCGAAGCTCCGGCGAGCGGCCGAGCCCCGGGCTGAGCGCCGCAGGCCCCGCCCCCTCAGCGCGCGGCCCCCTCCCCTGCTCGGGAGGCCCGGGGGCGGGGTTTGTTTACTCCGTGCACGCACCGCCGGCCTGGCCAATCCGGGGGCAGCGGCGCCTTACGTCACTCGTGCCGAGAGCCAATCGGGGCTCACCGTGCTGCTCCGCCGCCAAAGCTCGCGCGGGGGAAGCGGGGCCGTGGCCGGGTTGGGCGAGGGCGACGAGGCGGCGGGGATCTGGGCTGCGGCCGCCGCCGCTTCTCGGCACGCGGGCGCGCTCCGAGCCTTCCTTTTTGGGCAGCCTCGCGGGCGCACGCACGGCCGGCGTCCCAGGGCCGCGGACTCGCGGGCCTCCGCCGGGCAGGCCGCGGATCGCCCACCCCTTCCCCCAGGGTGAGTCCGTCGGGACGCGGGCGCCACCGGAGCGGAGGCGCCGAAGCCGCGCCCCAGGCTCGGAAGAACAGCCCTGAGCGGCCGCCTCGTCCTTTGCAGCCGAGCGGCGGTAAGGTCCGGGGCGCGGGCGCGGGCGCGGGCCGCGTGCGGAGGGCCTCCGGCCCCGGCCCCTCGTGCCCCGGGCAGCCCCCCCCCAGGCCATCTGCTTATCCCCGCGGCGCCCCCGGGCCGGGCCGAGTCCCCCCTGAGTGGGGGTGGGGTGGGGGTGGGGGGCGGGACCCGGAGAGCCCCTCCCCCCCGCGCCCCGGGAGGGGGCAGCGTCCCCGCGTCACGCCTCGTGCCCTCGTGCGGCGGGCGAAGGGCTGCTTTCCGCTCTCCCGGGTCCCTTCGGGTCTTCAGGGCAGAACGATGGCTCCTAAGTCTGGTTTTCCGACTTTTCCGCCGCCCATGACTCACACGCCTCCATCTGTCCCCGCCAGGTGTATTTCAGAGCCACGAAGCTCCGTGCGCTTGCGAGAACCTCCCATGTCGCCAAAGGGAACTTCCCTCTAAAGTGGAGGGTCGCTTTGGGGGCCCGCGCGCCTTGGAGGAATTGCCCAGGGCTCGGACCCCTCCCCCGCTGGAAAATAGAGAGGTTTTGTAGGATCGGCTCGGAGACACGGTTCCGGTCGGTCTCGGGCTCCAACTTTTGTTGTCTTGGCTCGTGGGGGTCTGCAGCCGCCTTCCCGGGTGTTTCCAGGACCAGCCTGCGGAGCGCATCTGGAGCGAGCTCGGCCAGGTCGGCCGCTCGGCGGGAGTCGGCGTGTTTATTCCGGTCTCCCGCGAACGCGGGTTCAGAGAAGCGCCCCGTATTGCTTCTCTCTCTCTCTCTCTTTTTTTTTTCTGTCGTAACAGTTAACAGGCTCATCCCTTTTCATATTTGCTGCTGAAGCTCCCTTTGAGCCTTTGGTGCGTTTCTCTTCCTCATTCTATCTCACAGGGCTCAGACTCCCTGTCCCACTTATTTGCTCTCTTTTTAGTAAGTCAGTAGCTCATTCTCTTTCTTCCTTCCCCTTTCTCCCCTAAATCTTAGTTTTCTGAATTTTCATTTGACTTCGGTAGCTTGATCTATCTATCTTTCTTTTCTTTTCTTTTTTTCTTTTCTTTTCTTTTCTTTTCTTTTCTTTTCTTTTCTTTTCTTTTCTTTCTTCTTTCTTTTTTCCTGGGCCACTCTTCTTTTAATGGTTCGAAATGATCTTCACCCAATAATTACAAAGTTATTCATTTGCCCTCTGTTAGGACTGTAACCGTGATCCAGGCTGTGCTCAGAATTAAATGCAAGATAATGTAGTTCATCTGACATTGCATGTTGCTCTTCTGTTTCCCTGGCTAGCCTATAATCTAGCTAAAGCTTCGTCACTATCCTATTGCTATGATAAATCTTTAATAGTAGCACCCATTCTCGAGTAACACCGGGAGAAAAATCAAATGCCTAGACCCCAGATTCTATCACCCTCGTGTACTGGCTCTGGATGCTTTTATTTATTAGAACATCTTGTGCCTGGAACTAGAGTCTGGTCTACTGGCAGACACGGTGTCTGTAGCACTGTTCTGGCGGTACAGTTGCAGTTTCAGCAATGTGGCACCTATATTTAATAAAGGCTCAACGCTTATTCCACGTACTTTTGAGTTCTCTTTATTTCTAGCGGTTTAAGAGGGAAAATGGAATTTTTCAAGTGTGTAATACTTCATATTACCAGTCTGTGATCCTGTAACTTTCTCCTCCACTCTTTTTTTAATGTGTAGTCCGACTGGCACTTTCAAAGTTTTTCCCTTGCAGCCAAAAACTCTTAACTGTCTGAGCTGTGTGCTCTCAATACAAATTGAAATTGGACGCACAGGTGATTATCTCTAATGTGAGAAGAATTTGTGGCTGAAAATTATGCACTAAAAGATACTTTAAAGGATTCAAAGACTTTTTTATAATTAGGAATTGAAATGTGATTGGACTTTTTTTTTTAACATGATAGAAAAACTGGCTTTGTCCTGCTGTTGCTAATTTATGTTTTATATTTTTAAAAAATGCATGATATTACGTTGCACCACAGCCCTTTTAGATATTTGAAAGTTTTTAGAACACAATGAGGAAACAGACTAAGCAAAAATTAAATTCATGGCAAAGGTAGTGAATTCGAACATAAATATTCTGACTTCTATTGTTAGTCTGTCATTCTTAACAGTTAACTCAGAAATAGGATAAGAAGGGAGAGTTTATTTATTTATGTTTTTTTAAAGATTTTATTTGTTTATTTGACAGAGAGAGCACAAGGAGAGCGAGCTGCAGAGGGAGAGGGAGAAGCAGCCTCCCCACTGAGCAGGGAGCTCCACATGGGGCTTGATCCCAGGACTTTGATATCATGACCTGAGCCAAAGGCAGGTGCTTAACTGACTTGAGCCACCCAGGCACCCCAAGAAGGGAGCGTTTAAAATAAAGCTTTGTTTGTTTGTTTGTTTATTTATAGATTTTATTTATTCATGAGAAACACAGAGAGAGAGAGAGAGAGAGAGAGAGAGGCAGACACTCAGGCAGAGGGAGAAGCAGGCCCCATGCAGGGAGCCTGATGTGGGACTCGATCCTGGGTCTCCAGGATCACACCCGGGGCTGAAGGCGACGCTAAACCACTGAGCCACCCAGGCTGCCCTAAAATGAAGTTTTAAAAGCAGAGCAGGGAAATTTCTAATTTGAGCATTAGATATTGAGTAGTACATCTTAGCATCTTTTTATCTTTAAACTTAAGTATGTTTCTTTTAAAGGTTAAATAATAAGCCACACTATCTAAGAAATTACTCACAGTAAAGTTTACATTGTCACTTGGCAAATTTTACTTCTTTTTTTTTCTTCTGACTTTGTCATCACATATTTTACTCTAATAGCAAAATGTATCATAATACATCTTAGAAGAAACTGGAAAGCATAGAGTTGAGATTTTTAGATCATAGTACTAGAAGTTGTAATGAATTTTAAAGATTATTAGATATACTTGCCTTTTCATACTTAAATCCTTTCCATTTTGATCTGAGACATCTTACTATAGGGGTGGGATGAATAGATTTAAAAGTAGGTTTATGGACTCTTGGAAATTTTATGCAAAATTGTATACATTTGTGTATTTTTCTGGAGAGAAGATTCATAGTTATCTAGTTTCTGAGGCATAGGTATTTGGACAATTCCAATTTTTACAATGTAATTTCCTTTAGTGAACCAGAAATTCCATCTTCACTGGTTCTAATTCTGTCTCTTCCATAAGTGGGGTTTCAACTATTTGAAGATACTTCTTATAGTCCATTAATTCTTTCTTTAGACAAAAATATTCTCAGTCTTTTGATTTGAGACTCCTCACATTACTGATAGCTTATTTGTGTATTTGCTTCAGTTTATCCATATTCTTCTTAAAAGTGTGGTATCCATAGATATTTAATCAGTAAAGAAGACCATAAGTTACCTTTCTGATTTTAAAACATGTACTTTAAGATTAAGAGTAGATTTGCTTCTTTGGCAACCACATTGTACTGTTAGTTCATAATAATGTCCTGGCTGAGAAGACAAACTCTGGAGCTAACCTGCCTGGGTTTAAATCCTAGCTCTTCAGTTTATCAGCTGGGTGACCTTGAGTAAAATATGTAAACATTTTTTGGGCCACAATTTTCTCATATGTAAAATGGGGTTTATAATAGTACCTGTCTCATAGGATTGTTAAAAGGAATAATTGAACATATTGCTATGTAAAGCATTTAGAATGACCCCTGGCATTTAAGTGCCATATACATCACCTTTTATTACTGATTTTGTAGTCAACTAAAATTCTTGAGTTGTTTTGCTATGTTCTCCCAATTTTTTAAAAGAATTTTTTTTTGGTAGGACTTCATACTTATCTATATTAAATTTTATCTTGTCAGATGGGTTCCATTCTGTTGACTTTAACAATGAAAAAAATATTTGGTCATATGATAAATATGGACTTACTTAACCATAGATTTGATAAGCTGTAAGTTTGGTAATGCTGACATTGCCTTCATGCACATCTTATTAAAATGTTGATTAGGCAGGGGTGAAAAAGGTTTGCTGTACCAGAGATTCTCTTAAGATTAATTAAAAAAACTTATTAATTCTTTGGCTTAAGTTGTTCTGACAGAAATTCAGCTAATTTAGCATATTCACCCCAAATATTTCCAAATTTTCACGAGAAACATATAAAAAACTTAAATAATTGCCTTCCTAAAATCTAGATAATTTTATGTACTTCATTTTTAAAAAAATCCTACCAGATAATTTTATATACTTAATTAAAAAAAAAAAAAAACCAACCCTATCAGTTCAGTAACTGTCAGGAAAAGACCAGTAATTTGCCATTATTTGTCCTTAATTAACTGCTATACTGGTTTCCAGTAGTATTTGTTGGTTACTATCTTTTCCATGTTCACAAACTTATCTAAGAAATGATTCTAGAATCCTGGCTAGAGTTATATTTAACTTCAGCAATCAATAATTGACAGGATCACCTTTCCCTCCTTTTTTTTTTTTTTTTTTTTTAAGTAGGCTCCACACCCAGTGAAGAGCCCAAAGCAGGGCTCAAAGTCATGACCCTGAGCTGAGATGAAGAGGCAGATGCTTAACTGACTGAGCCACCCAGGCTGCCTTCTCCATTTTTGAATAGTACCACTGCATATCCTGTCTTTGGCCTTATGGGATCCTCTCCCGCTTCCCATAGTTTCTGAATAGTTGCCAGCAGCTACGTGGAAATTTCATCTGGAGCTGTATACCTCGTGGACATTTTGCCTGGAACAGTTAAGAACTCTGTAATCTCATTCATATTGAGCTTTGGTTTTCATTAATTTATTGATTAAATTTATTAAATGCCCCTTTTATACAGAATACCAGTGTTTGTTTAACCGCATCCAATCTGAGAGGATTTTTCTTAATAGAGATGCCTAAAGTAAAACTGTAAGCCACATCTTTGTCTCTCCATTCCTGCAGTTACCATAGTCTGGGCCTCCCTTCTTTCTTCTCTGGACTATAGTAATAACTTCCTATTGACCTTCCTTCTCTAATCTTTTTCTTTCTCTAATGCTTCAGCATTACAGCCAGAGTCATCCTTGTTTTTAAAATGTATGGATTTCTTTAAAATCTTTTCTTCCTCATTGGAATAATCTGTAATGATCTAATTAGATTTTTAACTCTCAGTACTTTTCAACTCTTAGTTTTTCTGTTTACTATCCTTTTAAAGTCTAGCCTCACCCCCCACCCCCCACCACTTTTTAGCCTTCCTTGTTATTAGGGATAATATGTACCATTAGCCAGATAGGCATGGAGGATTGGTGACTTCCAGCTGGCCTTTGTGTGAATCACTCAGCAGACAGGTATGGAGTGCTTACTAGATTACAGGCACTGTGTGAGGCGCTGAGTTGACAAACTTGACAAAACCTCAGCCCTTCAAGAATTCTAAGTCCAGGGAGGGGCACCTGGGTGGTTCATTTGCTTAAGTGTCCTGCTCTTGATTTCTACTCAGGGCATGATCTCAGGATTGTGAGATCGAACCTGTGTGGGGCTCTGTTCTGGGCGTGGAGCCTGCTTAAGATTCTCTCTCTCCCTTTGCCTCTCCCTCTGCCTCTCCCTCACCCTAGCCCTTGTGCAAGCAACACTCTTAAAAAAAGAAAAAAAGGAAAGAAAGAAAAAGAATTCTAAGTGCAGGAAAAGATAGAATAGAGGAAAGGATTTGGAGAACCAAAAATCTTTTTTTTCACATTCAAAAGCATAATAAATTTTTAAGAGATTCTATTTTACTTTAAATAGCCAAGTATGTGGTTACTGAAGAATGAGTTTGTTAAAGTGACTGATTCAGTTGTAGTTAAGTTATATCAAATTGTAAAAGAGCAGATCTATAAATGTGGAAAAATAGTACATATTTCAAACTGCCAAAATAAAATGTTTAATCAGAACTAGAAGCGGAAGGTGGTTATAGGGGGATGGGCAAAAAGCTGTGAAGGGGGAGTGTGAGGTACAGGTCTCTAGTTATGGGATAACTAAGTCACAGAGATGAAGGTTCAGCATAAGCAGTATGGTCAGTGGAGTTAGAGTTTTATGGTAAAGGATGGTAACTACACTTGTGAATCCAGTGGTAACATAGGGAGATGTTGGGCCACTATGTTACATATTTGAAACTAATGTAACATTGTGTGTCAACTATACATCCATAAAAAGATAAATAAAAACTAACCATAAATAAAAGCAGAAAAGTGGTTATATAAACCTATTTCCACTTTTTCAGAGGCTCTGTCCTCTGAAACATACAACGAGGTGCTGCCTTCAAAAATAAAAAACAAAAAACAAAGTTACTGGAAACACTAACTTCTCTTTTACAGTTCACTCAAGAATGGACAGTTAAAAAATCAATTTAAGTTTTTCTTCACAGCATCCTTGAAATTATGGTGGTAATATAAAACTACCTATAAAAGAGGAAGATTTATTCATTGCTATTCAAAGGAGAGAAAGGCGATGATAAGCAGTTGCACTCAGAACATATACAACTAACAAGTGGTGGTCAGTAAAGTGACTTCTAGGTTAGTAAGTGTTTGGAAAACTTGTCAGATAGTAATTCTGCACTATTTGATACATTTTAAGCTATAATAATATAAGTAGAAAATTTTGTAAGCATAATGATTATGTATCTTTAAGTTGAACAAGTCAGTATTTACAGGCAACAGAATAATATATTACCTGTGCAGGCATTCCAAGAAACATAAACTGAAAAATCAGTGTGAAAAATTCCATCATTATGTATGAAAAGAAGTAAAATTTTTACTGATGTTAACATTCTGCCTAATTTGCCATTAAATTCATACTATCCCAGACATACTATATATCACAGTTGCTGTAAAAATAGCTACTAAAGTATTCTTTCTTCCTGAACCAAATTCTTTTTTTTTTTTTATTGTTATGTATCAGATCCAGTGGTATTCTTGGGATAATCAGGAGTATAACATACTACAACTCCGAGAAAGATCTGTTTCGAGTTTAGTTATGTAGACTAGTTGAAGTTATGCTCTAGGGAAAAGAGTTCAAAACAATTGAATTTCCTCTCGACATAAGTGACATAAAATAAGTTTCAAGAAACTAAAATGCTAAGCAAAAGCATGTGAAATTAATACTAAGGAAATGACTTTTTAGAAAGGGGTCACAACAAACAAAACACTTCTTCCTCATAACAAAGACATTCCAAGAGATGTGAGAGAGATCATACTAAGTAAAGAAAACAAGAGATTCTGTTAATATAAGTAGCTCATTGAAAAAAATGAAATTCTGTTTTTAAAAGGCCATTCCTTCATAATCTGCAAGATGTAAAAGACCGTGACATATTTTCCGTGATATATTTTCTAGGATTAAGTAAGAAGATAAAGATCCATAGTCTGAATATTTTGTACTCATTATGAATTTGTAATGGCTTACTTTACGCAACACCTACTATGTGGCAAGGATCTCAATTAATTCTTCCCCAAAGTGTATGAGATAGATTTAATGTCTTTCATTTTACAGATAAAGACACAACTTACTTTACAGGGATCAGAAAAGCAATAATGGCAGAGCTGGGGCTGACACATGAATCTGTAGAGCTTTAGTGCTGGTCACTTCACTATACTGCTTTGCTAAAATACTGTCTTAGGACATTAACATTCATGCAAGAACCCAACAATCTTTATAGCTTATTCCTAGTTGGTCTTTCCAGTATAGTTTCTGTTTTTATTCTAGAGTGTTGTGAATTTATCCAAATACAAGTGAGTAAGTGACTTGAAAATTAGCCATTGTTTTTGACTGAGTATCCTTTCACTGTGTCACTGTTTACTAATTGAAAAAATAGTTTCTGTGTCATGTATGTGGTATCTTCAATTCAGCTGTATTTCAGTTAATTGGTTAAATCATGATTATGAGCTATGGGAATCTATTATACTGACGGTTTGCTGCAAATAAAAATAAGTACCTATTTAGATAGGGTGCACTAACTTCTTTATAACAAATAATTTTATTTTATTATAAGGTCTGTATCATGTGTCATATGTCCTTTTATATTGTTTAAAAATTAAATGTATGTAGGCTAAAAGAAAAAAATTGGTATAATGAAATGATGTAAAATCTCAAAGTTGTGATGAAAGAAGAGAAAGAGGCTAAAAGTGTTTCCAGAAAGTAAGAAGAATAAAAATATAATTGCAAATAATAGTGGCACAGAGCAGAAGCAGCATGTATTTCATAGTTACAGACGTGGTGGCCAGTTCAATTTATGTCTGGGAAATTGAATATGCAACAGGAAAATAAGTGTATTTAAAAATAAGATTCTATCTTCATCAGAGTGGAATATATAGCACAAAAGAATTCTTTTTTTCTCTTTGCCTTTAACTTTAGGCATATATTGAAGCATTCTGACAAACTGTTGAATGGAGCTCAGATCTTAGTATCAAAAACCTTTGACTTATTTAGTACTTATTCTTGTTTATGTAAAATTTACTTGAGTATTTCAGTCTGGAAAGAAATATTTTGACTCAGATTGGCCTTGAGTGAAAACAGGAAACTATTACATTAATTTGACTTACTGTTACATAAAACTTTCTCTGATTTTTTATTTTAAGTACCTCATGGGTAGAATAATCCTCCGCCCACCATCTAGTTGTTTATTAGTCTTCCCATGACAATACACAGAATATGAAGCAGTTTTTCATGTTGTAACTAAAACAGTTTTGATGAATTTTATGCAGTTAACCTACATCTATTTTAAGTAACCAGTCTGTGTAGTACTTTTATGTCCAATACTGGAAGTTCTCACAGTTTACATATTCTAGTGCTTACACGGTGTGGATCTTACTGCCTCTGATAGTCCCCATTAAGACACTTCCTATTTTATCTACTCTTTGTCTTAAGAGTGTGCTCTAGGAGATCAGGTGGCTAAAGATGAGGAAATAAAGTAGGCTAATTGTGCTTCCTGGATTCTTCTGGGCTTTTAGGGTCTCAGGTTTGTCTTTCTGACTTCTAGTATTAATACTTGGCTGTTACAAGTTTTAAAATTTTCTAAAGGAAAGGCTTTCTTCATATTTTTAGTCCCATTCTCCACAGTTAAAATCATGTTTTTAAAAAACTATACTTTTTATTGAAGAGTGATAGACTTTTTTAAATTTTTAATTTTATTATTCATGAGAGACACACACACACAGAGGTACAGAGACACAGGCAGAGGGAGAAGCAGGCTCCATGCAGGGAGCCCGATCCCGAGACCCCAGGATCACGGCCTGGGCTGAAGGTGGCGCTAAACTGCTGAGCTACCCGGGCTGCCCAAAGTGGTAGACTTTTTAAAATTCCACAGATTTTCACCAACTAAATGACAACTGTGTAACCACCACCCTAGATCCAGAAACAAACCATTCCAGCACCATAGTATTCCTTTGCAGTCACAAACTCCTCCTAACTTCTAAGAGCCTGGATTGGTAAAAAACCATAACCACATATACTTTTAGTTCTTTTGATGGTTATCAAACTCTTAATGGTATAATTATTGCTCTGTTTCTTTAAAAAAAACTTTTTATTTTGAACTAATTTTAGACCTACAGGAAAGTTGTAAAAGTTGTACAGAGAGTTAATTATATTCCTCAGCCCATTTTCCCTAATGTTAACATTTTATATAATTGTAATTATTAAGAGCAAGAAACTAACATTGGTACAATATTATTAGCTAAACTACAGACCATACTTGAATTCCATCAGTTATTTTCACTAATGATGTTTTCTGGTTCAAGATCCTATCCATGTTCCAACGTTGCTTTTATTTACCCTTCCCTTTCCTTTCCTTTCTTCTTTCCTTCTTTCCTTCCTTCCTTCCTTCCTTCCTTCCTTCCTTCCTTCCTTCCTTCTCTTTCTTTCATTCGAGACAGAGAGAGTGAGAGGCAGAGACACAGGCAGAGGGAGAAGCAGGCTCCATGCAGGGAGCCTGATGTGGGACTTGATCGGGGTCTCCAGGATCCTGTCCTGGCGGAAGGCGGCGCCAAACCTCTGAGCCACCCGTGCTGCCCCCTACATTGCTTTTAGTTGTTAGATCTGTTTAGCCTTCTCTGTTCTTAGCAGTCTTCAGTTTTTCTTTGTTGCATGACTTTGACACTTGAAGAGCACTGATTGTATGTTTTTCAGAATGTCCTCTACTTGTGCATTGTTGTGTCATGGGAATGCGGTTACACATTTTTGGTAAAAATACAAGTGATGTGTCTTTCTTTCACAGATATCAAGGGGTTCATCATGTCAATATATTTCATCATCAGTGATATTTACTTGGCCACTTTGTTAAGTTGATGGATGCCAGGCTTCATTTTTTTACATGCAGATCTCTAATCCTTTGGAATTTATTCTTGTGTATGAAGTGAGATATGGCTCTAATTTTATCTTTTTCAAAATGGTGCCTGGCACTTCTCATTAAAAAGTGTTTCATCTTTTTAACTGGTACGGAAAAGCATTTGAGGGAATCCAACACTCATGACAAAAACACTCGACAATAAGAACAGAACAAAGCTACCCTAATACAATAAAATCTGTATATGGAAAGCCCACAGCTAACATACTCAGTGGTGAAAAGACTAAAAGCTTTTCTTCTAGAGGCACCTGGGTGGCTCATTTAGTTGAGCATCAGGCTCTTGATTTCGGCATGGGTTGTGATCTCGGGTCGTGGAATTGAGCCCCACATTGGGCTCTGGGCTAGCCCAGAGATTCTGGAAGTCCAGATTCTGGATTTTTTATTTTAAGATTCTGGACTTCCAAAATCTGCCTGGGATTCTTTCCCTCAGATTGTGCATGCACAATCTCTCAAATAAGTCTTAAAAAAAAACAACAACTTTTTTTTAAAGTTCAGAAATAGGATAGGGATGTCTGCATTTACCACTTCTGTTTAACATGGTACTGGAATTCCTGGCTAGAGCAATTAGGCTAGAGAAAGAAATAAAAGGCATCTAAAAGAAGCAATATTATCTCTGTTTATAGACAATAAGATCTTACACGTTAAAAAATCCTAAAGATTGGGATCCCTGGGTGGCGCAGCGGTTTGGCGCCTGCCTTTGGCCCAGGGCGCGATCCTGGAGACCCGGGATCGAATCCCACATCGGGCTCCCGGTGCATGGAGCCTGCTTCTCCCTCCGCCTGTGTCTCTGCCTCTCTCTCTCTCTCTGTGACTATCATTAAATAAATAAAAAATTAAAAAAAAAATCCTAAAGATTTTACATATAAAAACCTGTAACAATTGATAAACTCAGCAGAGTTGCAGGATAAAAAAATCAACACACAAAAATTAGTTGCATTTCTGTATGCTAACACAGTGAGCAATTCTAAAAGGAACTTAAAATTCTATTTAGGGTAGCATGAAAAAGGATGAAATACTTGGTGCACTGATACACTGAAAACTATAAAACATTGCTGAAAGAAAGACACAAATGGACAACCTGTTTGTGGATGGAAAACTTATTATGATTAAAATACACAAAGTGATGTACATATTCAATACAATCCTTATCAAAATCCCAATGATGTTTTTTATGGAAATAGAAAAATTCATTCTAAAATTCATATGGAGGGCAGTCTTGGTGGCTCAGGGGTTTAGCACCACCTTCAGCCCAGGGCATGATCCTGGAGACCCGAGATCAGGTTCCACGTCAGGCTCCCTGCATGGAGCCTGCTTCTCCCTCTGCCTGTGTCTCTGCTTCTCTCTCTCTCTCTCTCTCTCTGTCTCTCATGAATAATTAAAATCTTTAAAAAAGTAAAATAAAATTCATATGGAACCTCAACGGATCCTAAATAGACAAAACAGTCTTGAAAGAGAACAAAGCTAGAGGACTCACACTTCTCCATTTCAGTACTTACTAGAAAGCTTTAGTAATCAAACAGTATAGTATTAAACAGGGACAGATATGTAAATCAGTGGAACATAATAGCCCAGAGTAAACCTTTGCATATATGGGCAGATGGTTTTCAACAAGGGTGCCAGGACCCTTTATGGGGAAATGACAGCCTTTTCAACAAATGATGCTGGGGAAACTGGATATCCACATGGAAAGAATGAACTTGTACCTTACTTTATACCATACACAAAAATTTGATCAAAGTGAATTAAAGACCTAAACTTAAGAGCTAAAACTACAAAACTCTTAGAAGAAAAGATAGCGGGGTGCCTGGGTGGCTCAATGGTTAAGCATCTGCTTTTGGCTCAGGTCGTGATCCTGGGGTCCAGGGATCAAGTCCTGCATCAGGCTTCCTATAGGGAGTCTGCTTCTCCCTATGTCTCTGCCTCTCTGTGTGTCTCATGAATAAATAAATAAAACCTTGAAAAAAAAGACAAGGAAGAAACTTCATGACATTGGATTTGACAAATATCTTGGACCAGGGGCTCCAGGTTGGTGGAGTTTAAGAGTGATTCTTGGTTTGAGTTCAGGTCATGGTCTCCGGGTTGTGAGATTGAGCCCCACATGGGGCTCTGCACCCAGTATGGAGTCTGCTTGAGATTGTTTCTCCCTCTCCCTCTGCCCCTCCTGCTGTCTCTCTCTAAAATAAATAAATCAATCTTAAAAAAAAAAAAAAGATTTCTTGGACCTGATACCAAAAGCACAGGTACCAAAAGTAAAAAGTAAAATAGGTTAATTGGATTCCATGAGGATTTAAAACTTCCCTACATCAAAAGACACCATCAAAAGAGTGAAAGATAATCTGTGAAATGGGAGAAAATATTTGTAAATCATATATATCTTTTTTTCTTAAACATTTTATTTATTCATGAGAGATACAGAGAGAGGGAGAGAGGCAGAGACACAAGCAGAGAAAGAAGCAGACTCCATGCAGGAGCCTGACGTGGGACTTGATCCTGGGACCACAGGATCACTCCCTGGGCCAAAGGCAGGCACTCAACCGCTGAGCCACCCAGGTGTCCCTAAATCATATATCTCTTAAGGAGTTAATATCTGGAATATATAAAGAACTCCTATCAAAAAACCTGATTGAAAAATGGGTAAAGGACTTAAATAAACATTTATCCAAAGAAGATATACAAATAGCTAACCAGCATATGAAAAGATGCTTGATATCAGTAATAATTAGGAAAATGCTAATTGAAACCACAATAGATAACACCTCACATTTTTTAGGATGCACCTATCAAAAAAAAAAAGTGTTGGTGAAGATATGAAGAAATTGGAACTCTTGTACACTGTTCTTGGGAACATAAAATGGAACAGCTACCATGGAAAACAGTTTGGAAGTTCCTCAGAATATTAAAAATGGAATTACCATATGCTTCAGCAGTTCCACTTCTGGATATATACTCAAAGTGAATCTTGGGGTGCCTGGGTGGCTCAATCAGTTAAGCATCTAACTCTTGATTTTAGCCCAGGTCATGATCTCAGAGTCATGAGATTGAGCCCTGAGTTGGCTCTGCACTCAGTGGCAGGTCTGCTTGAGATTCTCACTCACCCCCATCCGTCCCCCACTTGCATACATGCACTCTCAAATCTTAAAAAAGAAAAAGTGGAGTCTTGAGATATTTGTGCACCCATGTTTACAAAAGGAGGGAGCAACCCACGTGTCCATCAACAAATGAATGGAAAGCAAAGTGTGGCATATATATACAATGAAATATTATTCAGCCTTAAAAATGGAAGAAAGTTCTGACACTATAACATGGATGAACCCTGAGGATGTTATGCTAAGTGAAATAAGCCAGGTACAAACAGACAAATATTGTATGATTCTACTTGTATTCTCTTAAAGTAGTCAGAATCATAGAGATAGTAGAATGGTGGTTGTCAGGAGTTGGGGGGATGAGAGTGTGTGAAGTAATTAATGGTTATGGCATTAGTTTTTCAAGATGAAAAGAGTTATGGAGATTGGTTACATTAAATGTGAGTGTACTTGATGCTGCTGAACTCTACACTAAAAAATGATTATGATACTAAATTTTAGGGGTGCCTCGCAAGGTCAGTTGATCAGAGGCTATATAGTATTTTTAATGTCTGGTAAGGCTGTTCTCTCTTCATATATTTTCAGTACTTACTTGGTTATTCTTGTGTGTTTTTCAACTTTATTTTGTTTAGTTCTTTTTTTTTTTTTTTTTTAAGCAGGCTCCATACCCAATATGGGCCTTATTAACTCAAGACCCTGAGGTTAAAAGTCACATACTCTACTGACTGAGCCAGCAAGGCATCCCTCTGTATCAACTTTGTTTTATTTATTTATTTTTAAAAAGATTTTATTTATTTTTTCAAGAGAGACACAGAGAGGGAGAGGCAGAGACATAGAGGGAGAAGCAGGCTCCCTGCAGGGAGCCCGATGTGGGACTTGATCCCGGGACTTCAGGATCATGCCCTGAGCTGAAGGCAGGTGCTTAACCACTGAGCCACCCAGGCATCCCTGTTATCAACATTTTTTTTTTTTTGGCTCTTTTCAGTTTATTGCATGAAGGAGTTACACTAGTCCAAGTTAAAAGCAGACCCCAAATGGTTACATTTTTTTAAAATTTTTATTTATTTATGATAGTCACACACACACACAGAGAGAGAGAGAGGGGGGGGGCAGAGACACAGGCAGAGGGAGAAGCAGGCTCCATGCCGGGAGCCCGACGTGGGATTCGATCCCGGGTCTCCAGGATCGCGCCCTGGGCCAAAGGCAGGCGCCAAACCGCTGCGCCACCCAGGGATCCCCCCAAATGGTTACATTATACAAGCTGTGAGGTTTTTAAACTTGTGACAAGGGACAGAAGGGAAATTCTACTCATTGCAAGGAAATCCTCACTTAAGCTTCAGTGAGCGTCAGGAAGCGAGGGGACTCGAGGGGGAGGCTGAGTCCTCGGAGGTAGCTCAGTGACTGGGGACCTGTTATCAACTTTAATATCAACTTGTCTAACCTCATAAAATCGCTTGTTAGTATTTTTATTGGGATTACACTGAATGTATTCATTAAGTTAGGGAGAGTTTATATCTTTATGATGTTCAGTTGTCTTACCCAAGAACAAGATACATTTTTTCTTGTTCATGTCTTCTTTACTGTCTTAAGAGTTTTTAAAAATTTCCTCAAATAGCTTTTTTTTAAAGAGCTTTATTGAGATATAAATCACATATAAAATTCACCCTTTAAGGTATACAATTCAGTCATCTGTCATATATTCCTAAGTATGTGCAACAGTCACCACTACCTAAGTCCAAAACATTTTCATCACCCCAAGAAGAAATAACATACCCATTAGCAGCCATTCTCCCTCCCCTTCTCTCTCCTGGCCTTGGCAACAAATCTACTTTATGTTTGTATGGATTTGCCTACTCTGAATATTTCATATAGATGGATTCATACAACATATGGTCTTTATGACTGGCTTCTTTCACTTAGCATAATATTTTCTAGATTTTACATGCTGTAACATGTATCAGTGCTCCATCCCTTTTTTATTGCCACATAATACTCCATTGTGTGATATACCGCATTGTGTTTATCCATTCATCAGTTGGGGGGCATTTGGGTATGTTTATACTTTTTAGCTATTATAATAATGTTGCTATGACCATTCGTGTACAGACATGTTTTCAGTTCATAACTAAAACTCATATACAAGTTTTATACGTTTCTTATAATCTAGTATTTCATCTTTGCTGTTGGGTTGTCTTTACCATTATAATCCACCTAGTACTTAACTGATTTTTGTTTTTCTGTATTTTTATTGTTGCTGTACCTGAGTTAAATTCAACTGTAATCTAACATTATTGGTTTTATTCTTGCCTGATTTTGGTGTGAACAGGTTTTGCTGACTTCATCAAATGAGGCACTGTTTGAAACAGAATTCTTTGGAAAACAACGTGTATTCTTTCATTTGGCAGGGCAGGTTTCCATATGTCTCTTGGATCACCTAATTATGTTGATGAAATTTTATTTATACCCTTACTGACTTTCCTTTTTTGTCTACTTGGCTCATCATTACTGAGAGATATGTGTTAAAACCTTCTTTTTTTTATATTTTATTTATTCATGAGAGACAGACAGAGAGAGAGAGAGAGAAGCAGAGACACAGGCAGAGGGTGAAGCAGGCTCCATACAGGGAGCCTGATGTGGGACTCAATCCCGGGTCTCCAGGATCAGGCCCTGAGCTGAAGATGGCACTAAACTGCTGAGCCACCTGGGCTGCCCAAAATCTTCTTGTATAATTCTAGGTTTTTTGATTTCTCCTTGTATATTTGTCATTTTTTGCCTTAATATTTGTGAACTATGTTATAAAATACTTTCAAATTTAGAATATTTGTGTCTTCCTGCTGAAAAGACCTTTAATCATTATATCCTCTCTATCCTCTGTAATGCTCTTACTATAAAGACCATTTGTCTATTTATAGAGTCACATTGTGTTTCTGTTTTCATTCTTTTTCTCTGAAGGTATGCTTTTGATATGTCTCTTGCAAAGAGCAGTTGGATTTTGTTTTGCTTTTTGTTGTTTATTTTAAACTCAATGTGTCAGTCTTTCAACTAATGAGTTTATGTATTTGCATGTCTTTTACTATCTATTTATACCGTTTTTTCTATGCTGCCTTTTTTAGACTTACTTTTTTTTAGAGGTGGGGGAGAAGGAGAATCTTGGGCAGACTCCCCGCTGAGCACAAATACCCATGTGGGGCTGGACCCCATGACCTTGAGAACCATAACCCTAGCTGAAAACAAAAGTTGGACACCCAACGAACTGAGCCATCCAGGCGCCCCTTTTTCTATGCTGCTTCTATTCTTCATTCCTGCATGCTTTTGATTCTTTTATACTTTGAATGGTTGTCTTTACATTATTAGTGAGCATATTTAATTTAATACAATATTTTCTAAATAGCACCGGTCCCACAGAATTCCTTAATTTTGATCAAGCTTCTCCCTTATTGTTGTCCAGGCTGTATTTCCTCCTGTTTCCACCCCCCCTCCACATTTTTTCATCTTTTAAAATTATTAGGTATAGCTATTATATAGATGATGTTTGTTTATATATACTCACTTCTTTTTTATTTGCTCCTCTTTCTTGAGTTTCTTTTGCATTTTCAGTTTCCATTTTCCTGAGGTATATTTTTTGGATGTCTCTTTATTGAATATCTACAAAGGTAAACCCAATGAGGATGTTTTTATTTCACCTTTATTTTTGAAAAATAGTTTAAGATTCTAGCTTGCTATTATTTTCCCTTAATTGGCACCGTGAGGATTTATTTCATGGTGTTTTTGATTTTAATGTTGTTGAGAAGTCTTTTACAGTCTAGTTATCATTCCTTTGTAGATAATGTTTTTCTGTCTGACTTTTCTCCAGTTTTTTTTTTTAATTGTGGTAAAATACACATTACAAAGTTTACTATCTTAGCCATTTTTAAGTGTACAGTTCAGTGTTAAGTACATTCATATTGTTATGCTACCATCATCACCATCTCCAGAATTCGGTCTTGAAAAACTGGAACTCTGTCCTCATTAAACAGTACCTTGCCATTCTCCCCTTCTTTAGCACCTGATAACCACCATTCTACTTTTTATGATTTTGACTACTCTCAGTAGTCATGTAAGTCCTATAAATAGAATCCTACAGTAGTTGTCTTTTTGTGACTGGCTTATTTCACTCGGTATAGTGTTCTCGAGGTTCATCCATGTTGCAGCATGTGACAGAATTTCCTTCTTTGTTAAGACTAAATAGTATTCCATCATGTGGATATAGCACATTTTTGCTTGTGTCTTTTATCTGTTGATGGACGCTTGGATTACTTCCACATTTCCCCTACTGTGAATGCTGCTGTCAGCATGAGTTTACAAGTATCTTTGTGAGACCCTGCTTTCGATTCTTTTGAGTATATACCCAAAAGTGGGATTGCTGGATTTATAAGCCTATTTCTATTTTTTGAGAAACTTCCATACTGTTTTCCACAGAAACTGTACCATTGTGTGATCCCACCAGTATATACAGGAGTTCCGGTTCTTTGTATCCTCACAATACTTTTTGTTTTGTTTGTTTGTTTCTTTTTTTAATAGTGGCCACCCTAGTAGGTATGAAGTGGTACTTCACCGTGGTTTTATTTTGCATTTTCTTAATGATTAGTGATGTTGAATGTCTTTTCATGTGCTTGTGACAATTTGTATATCTTCTTTGGAGGTCTGTGCAAGTCCTTTGTCCATTTTTGAATCAGGTTGGTTTTTTTGTTGTTCAGTTTTAGGTGTTCTCCTTATATTTTGGATATTGATCCCTTATCAGATATATGATTTACATATATTTTTTCCCATTCTAAGAGTGGCCATTTTACTTTGTGGATAGTGTTTTTTGATGCATGAAATTAAACATTTTTCATTAAACCCTATTTTTCTTTTTTTACTTATACATTTGACATCATTCTCTGCCTGCTCTTAAGATCTATTTCTTTTTAATGTTTTGCTGTGTGTAGGTGAATTGTTTTTGTTCTGTTTTGTTTTTAGTTGGAGGTCATTGTGATATCTGAATCTGAGAATTTTTAGATCTTTTTAATCCCATGGTTCCCAGAGCCTAGAGCTAGAGGGAGACATTTTCTTGTTATTTCTTTAATGGTGGTTGATTTCTCCCTCTCCTAGTCCATCCTTTCACTGAGAATGGAGCTTCAATTCCAACTCTTAACTTCATGTGGTTCCCAAGGCCTTGTCTCTTGTCACTGTAAAGCCATTAAAAGCTGAAAGTTTTGGTTATTTATGTTGACAAATTCCTCCATGGCAGCCGAAAGCTTTGTTTTTGTTTTTTTTTTTGTTTTTTTTTTTTGTGAGCTCAATGTTGAGAGAATATTTAATTTCTCCATTTCTAGATATTTTGTTAAGGTGAAGTTTACAGGTCATTTATTTCACTGCATTGCTAAAAACAGGTCATATTTTTGTATAATTCTTTTTCTCTTTTACTTTTCTGTAACTCTTTTGTAGTTGGGCATTCTGGATTGATGTTCTATTTTTTTTTTAACTTTTTGCTCTTTTTTGTGGAGGGTTTCCTACCTTTTAAAATAAAGACTTAATTTATTTATGTGGGAATGAGAGTGCACAGAGGGGGAGGGAGAAGCAGACTCCCTGTTGAGCAGAAAGCCCAATGCAGACCCTGAGATCATGACCTGAGCCAAAAGCAGACATTTAATCAAGCCACCCAGGCACCCCTCTACCTACCTTTCTTTTGCTTTCTTTCTCCCTCTCCGACTTTCCTTCTTTTCATTTTTTAATCTTTCTTCTTTTATACTTTATTAATTTGGCCCACTGTTGTTTTGTTAATTTGGTCTCTTCATTTCATATTCAAGGCTTTTCTCAATTGTTCTGTAAACTCTGGCCATCTGTTCAGATTAAAGAGTGAGGCAGTTAAAAAAAAAAAAAAGCTGAGTAAAAACTGTCTATAGGGAGTTGTTAACCGCAAATCTTAACATAGCGTGATTGAATGATTGCAGATCGTTTCTCTTGGGTCTGATTCCCCATGGAGGAATCTGCTTGATGGGCCTGTGTTCTGAGGCTGATTTGGAGGATAGGGCTGGGTCTGCTGTTCAGCATGTAAATTTTCATTTAGCTTCTTTGTGGTATGATATGACATACAACCCTATGTGTACCTGATTTCTACACCCTGTCTGATTTAGAATCTAAAAATTTAAGAATATAAACCACTTGTGTCTTTTTAAGGCAGTTTCTTGGCTATGTGGTAAAGCTTCTGAGTGAAAACTATTCCTTATTCAAACTTTCGACCAATATTCTTATTTTCAGCCCCTTATTCAAATTTTTGGCCAATACTCTTATTTTCAGCCAGACTCCTACCTTCAGACGTCTCCAATTCCTGAGCATTTCTGTTGTGCTTCTTACTGGTTTCATACCTTCACCAACCCTCACATGCACAGGTTTGGCTTGTCAGTTTTACCAAGCTAGTTACTGTTCAGCAGTCCTCTATCTAGCTTCAAAAAACTTTGTGTCTCTCATCAGCTGTGGTCTCCTTTCAATATATAGATGTACGCAAAGTTTGTTTGATGGGTTTACTCATTTTTAGTCCTTCAGTGTCATTTTAGTGTAGTTTCAGAAGAGAACGGATATAATCCTGTGTGTTCATAATTTACCAAAGAAACCTTTTAATACATTTTAGTTATGTGCACTTAAAAACAGTATTGTTATAAATTCAAGAATTTCTTCTGTCTTTCTTTTCCAATGTTAATTTCAGTTTCATATCATGGATGAAGAATAGAAGCATAGGTAAATATAGGAGGGAGTGCAGGAAGGCAAGGAGAGAGACCTGAAGAAGAGGAAAATCAGGTTTGTTAATAACAAAGGATTAGAGACTTAGATAGTGGTACCAAGTAAGACTTGAATGAGGTGATATCGCCATCTTCTGGCTTTTTAAAAATTGTTCTGTAATTTTATCTGGAAATCTCACGTGTAGCTAACTTGCATTGGGTGTCAGATTTAGTCAATTTGGTCTTGTTTCGTTGTTCTCCTCCCTGTTGTAGAAAAAGGCTTTTCTTTACACGGGATTTGATTGCAGTATAATAATTATGTCTTTTCAAGCTCCCTAAGAGAGTATTCTATCTAAAATATTACAAAAACCATACCCTGTTTCTCTATAGTGCAGATGATTATTTCCACTTACATAATGAAAACAGAACCTTTGTTTCTGTATGAAGGAAAATACAGAATCTTTAAAAGTTTATTATTATATGTTATGTGGGTAGTTTTTGTTTGTGATATAAAATACAAAATGTATAAAAGGTGTAAATAGATCATCCTATTTCATTAATATTGTAATTAAAGAAATGTGTTTGTTCCACTCTCTCTGGCATATATCTAGCCAGTCCCATTGCCTATGAGATTGTCCTTTTGTACAAATGCTAGTATGTCACACATACTTTACTATAACTTGGTCCTCTTTCTTTCTTTCTTTCTTTCTTTCTTTCTTTCTTTCTTTCTTTCTTAATGCTAGTATGTCACACATACTTTTACTAGGTCCGTTTGTTCCTTCCTTGCTTCCTTCCTTTCTGATTTTATTTATTTATTTATTTGGCACAGAGAGAGAAAGAATCTGCTCACAAGCAGGAGCAGAGGCAGGCAGAGGGAGAGGGAGAAGCAGGACTCCTCAGTGAGCAGGGAGCCTGACATGGGGCTCAACCCCAGGACCCTTGCATCATGACCTGAGCTGAAGGCAAACACACCCAAATGAGCCACCCGGTGCCTAACTTGGTCTTTTTCACTGAATACTTTGCACTGGAGGGTCACTCATATCACTACCCAGTGGGCTCCCTTATTCCTTTTTTTAGACCATGATTTCTTTAACCCGTCTGCTGTTGGTAACTGTTGGAGTTTGTCTTATCGTTTGCTATCAAAATGATACTATAGTGAATATCCTTGTGTGTGTGTGTGTATGTGTGTGTGTGTGTGTGTGTGTGTATACTCTGTAGAAAAAAAAATTCGGGATATATGCATTTACAATTTTCATTGATATGGTGAAATTACCTGCCAAAAATGATTGTACCTATTTATTCTACCACAGTGAAGTATTTAAATGTCTGTTTTTCTCCATCCTTCTCAATACAGTATACCAGTTTCAATATTTGTGAATCCTGTATATTACTTTATTTTGTATTTCTCTTATGAGAGAGGTTGAACTTTTGTGTGTGTTTAAAAGCCATTTGTGTTTTCTGTTATATATCCCTTGACCTTTTTTTTTTTTTTTACTTTTGGTGTTCTGTTTATTTATAGGAGCTTTTATAGTATAGAAATTAACTCTTTTTCTGTAATTTGAATTGCAAATACTTTTTGCCAGTTGACTTTTCCTGTAACTTGCATTGTGGTTTTTTTTTTAAGTGGTGAAAAAATGATATATATATATATTATATTTTATATATTATATATTATATATTATATATTATATATACACATACTTTATAATCATATGAGTTTTTCTTTTCTTCTTTTTTTTAAGATTTTGTTTATTCATGAGAAACAGAGAGAGAGGCAGAGACATAGAAGAGGGAGAAGCAGGCTCCCTGCAGGGAGCCTGATGTGGGACTTGATCCCTCGACCCCACCCCGAGCCGAAGGCAGATGCTCAACTGCTGAGCCACGAGTTTTTTCTTTGATGACTTATGGGTTTGGGTTCATAGTTAGAAGAGTTTTGCACACATGGAAATTATAACTCCCGTGTTTGTTTTTTTTTTTTAAACTCCCGTGTTTTCTTCTGGTACTCCCAAAATCACATCAAATTCCATGACTGGGGCAGCCCCGGTGACCCAGCGATTTGGCACGAGTCCCACGTCGGGCTCCCTGCATGGAGCCTGCTTTTTTCCCTCTGCCTGTGTCTCTGCCCCTCTCTCTCTCTCTGTGTCTCTATGAATAAATAAATAAAATCTTTAAAAAAAAAATTCCATGATTGATCTGGAATTTATTTTTTTTTAAGATTTTATTTATATATTTGAGAGAGAGAGCATGCATGATCAGGCAGGAGGGGCAGAGGAAGAAGCAGACTCCCCACTGAGCAAGGAACCTGACTTGGGGCTTGATCTTGGGACACCAGGATCATGACCTGAGCCGAAGGCAGATGCTTAACTGACTGAGCCATCCAGGCACCCCTGGAATTTATTTTTAATAAGGTGAAAATTACGTTTCCAATTAATTTTTTTTGGTTACTCAATTATCTTTTATCTCAATACTGTTTTTTTTAAAGATATTTATTTAGTCATGAGAGACACAGAGAGAGAGAGAGAGAGAGAGGCAGAGACACAGGCAGAGGGAGAAGCCTGATGTGGGACTCATCCTGGAACTCCAGGATCAAGCCCTGAAAGCCAAAGACAGATGCTCAACTGCTGAGCCACCCAGGCATCCCTAATTATTGTAACTTTTTAAAGCCACCTCAGTGCCCCTAATTATTGTAACTTTATAACTTGTTTTAATAATAGAGTGTAGCTATTCCTTACTCTGTGTTTCCAGAATTTGTTTGGATATTCTTGCTTATTTTTTCATATACATTTTATTTTTTTTGCTCATCCCTTAATTTTTCCAGAAAAAAATTTTTATTGTGTTAAAATACCTGTAACATAAAAGTTACCATTTTAACCATTTTAAAATATATACTTCAATGGTATTAAGTATGTCTGTGATGTTTTACAACCACCACCAACATCCATATTCATAATTCCTTCATCTTGTAAAACTGAAACTCTGTACCTACTAATAATTCCTCATTCCTTGGGCAGCCCCGTGGCGCAGTGGTTTAGCGCTGCCTGCAGCCCAGGGCGTGATCCTGGAGACCCTAAATCGAGTCCCATGTCGGGCTCCCTGCATGGAGCCTGCTTCTCCCTCTGCCTGTGTCTCTGCCTCTCGTTCTCTTTCTGTGTCTCTATGAATAAATAAAATCTTAAAAAATAAAAATTCCTCATTCCCAACCCCTGCCCCGCCCCCCCATCCCCTGGAAACAACCATTCTACTTTCTCTGTGATTTTGACTACTTTAAGTACCTTATATAGGTAGAATCATATGGTACTTATCTATATATACATATATGTACTTTTTAAAATTAAGTGTTTTAATTCCAGTATTGTTAGCATACAGTATTATATTAGTTTCAGATGCACAATATTGTGATTTAACAGTTCTATACATAGTGTTCATCATGTCAAGTGTAGTCTTTAATCCTCATCATTTGTATCACCCCTCTCCCCCTTCACCTCTCTCCTCTGGTAACTCTCAGTTTGTTTTCTATAGTGGAGTCTGTTTCTTGATTTGTGTGTGTGTGTCTCTCTCTTTTTTTTTCCTTTGCTCATTAATTTTGTTTCTTAAATTCTGTATATAAGTGAAATCATATGGTATTTATCTTTCCCTGACTTACTTTACTTAGCATTATACTCTCTAGCCCCATCCATGTTGTTGCAAATGGGAAGATTTCATTCTTTTTTATGGCTGAATAATATTTCACTCTTATGTATATGTATATATTTATCTAATTTATGTATATTTATGGTCTTCATCCATCTATCTATCAGTGGACACTTGGGCTCCTTCTAGACTTTCACTATTGGAAATAATGCTGCTATAAACATAGGGTTACATGTATTCCTTTGAATTAGTGTTTTTGTATTGTTATGGTAAATATCCAGTATTGCAATTGCTGGATGATAAGGTAGTTGTATTTTTAACTTTTCGAAGAACCTACCTACTGTTTTCCATAGTGACTGTACCAGTTGCATTCCCACCAGTGGTGCGCTAGGGTTCCTTTTTCCACATCCTTGCCAATATTTGTTGTTCCTTGTGGGGTTTTTTTTGTTTGTTTGTTTTTTATTTAAGCCATTCTGACAAATGTGAGGTGATATCTCATTGTAGTTTTTTTTTTTTTTTCATTGTAGTTTTGAGTTGCATTTCCCTGGTAATGAATGATGTTAAGCATCTCTTCATGTGTCTGTTTCCCAAATGTATGTCTTCTGTGGAGAAATGTCTATTCATGTCTTTTACCCATTTTTAAATTGGATTATTTGTTTTGGGGATGTTGAGTTGTATCAGCTCTTTATATATTTTGGATATTAACTCTTTATCAGATATGTTATTTGCAAATATCTTCTCTCATTTAGTAGATTACCTTTCAGTTTTGTTGATTGTTTCCTTTGCTACGCAATAGCTTTTTATTTTGATGTAGTACCAGTAGTTTATTTTTGCTTTTATTTTTCTTATCTCAGGAGACATGTCTAGAAAAATGTTGCTGTGGTCAATGTCAAAGAAATTAATTCCATGTGCTCTCTTCCAGGATTTTTATGATTTCAGGTCTCCCATTTAGGTCTTTAATCCATTTTTAATTTATTTTTGTGTATGGTGTAAGAAAGTAGTCTGGTTTCATTCTTTTGCATGTAGGTGTCTGGTTTTCCCAACACCATTTGTTGAAGACACTGTCTTTTTCCCATTCTTCATCCTTTGCCAAAGACTGACCATGTAATTGTGGGTGTATTTCTTTCTTTCTTTTTAAAAATATTTTATTTATTTATTAATGAGAGACACACACAGAGAGAGGGGGGGGGGCAGAGACACAGGCAGAGGGAGAAGCAGGTTCCATGTAGGGAGCCCAACGTGGGACTTGATCCTGGGTCTCCAGGATCTGGCCCTGGGTTGAAGGCAGTGCTAAACCACTGAGCCACCTGGGCTGCCCCTGTGGGTGTATTTCTGAGTTTTCTATTCTGTTCTCTTGATCTGTGTGTTTATACTTGTGCCAGTACCATACTGTTTTCAGTTCTACAGCTTTGTAATATAACCTGAAGTCTGGAATTGTGATATCTCCAGTTTTGTTTTTTTTTTTTCCAAGATTGCTTTGGCTATTCGGGGTCTTTTGTGGTTCCATATAAATTTTAGGAGTATTTGTTCTAGCTCTGTGAAAAATGCTGGGTAGGAATTGCATTTAGGAGTATTTGTTCTAGCTCTGTGAAAAATGCTGGGTAAGGATTGAATTACTTTGGGTAGTGTAGACATTTTAACAGTATTTGTTATAATTTGTTATTTAACAATATTTGTTCTTCCAATCCATGAGCATGTTATGTCTTTCCATTTTTTAGTGTCATCTTCAATTTCTTTCATCAGTGTTTTATAATTTTCCGAGTACAGGTCTTTCACTTCTTTGGTTAATGATTCCCAGGTGTATTTTATTATTTTTGATGCAATTGTAAATGGGACTGTTTTCTTAATTTCTTTTTCCACTGCTTCATTATTAGTGTATAGAATGAAACAGAGTTCTGTACATTGATTTTATATCCTGAGACTTGACTGAATTCATTTATCAGTTCTAGTAGTTTTTTGGTGATTTCTTAAGGCTTTTCTATATATATTGTATTGTGTCATTTGCAAATAGTGGAAGTGTTACTTCTTCCTTGCCAATTTAGATGCCTTATATTTCTTTTTGTTGACCAATTGCTGTGGTTAGGACTTCCAGTACTATGTTAAATAACAGTTGTGAGAGTGGACTTCCTTGTCTTGTTTCTGACTTTAGGGAAAAGCTCTCAGTTTTTCTCCGTTGAGTTTGATGATTGCTGTGGGTTTTTCATACAGGCCTTTATTATGTTAAGTATGTTGCCTCTAAACCTACTTTGTTGAGGATTTTTATCATGAATAGATATTGTACTTTGTCAAATGCTTTTTCTGCACCTATTGAAGTGACAATGTGGTTTTTATCTTTTTTTTATTGATTTGCAGATATTGGACCACCCTTGCCTCCAGGAAATAAATCTCACTTGATTGGATGATGATTTTTTGGATTCAGTTTGTTAGAATTTTGTTGAGGATTTTTTGCATCTGTGTTCATCAGAGATATTGGCTTGTAGTTCTGTTTTTTTGTTTTTGTTTTTGTTTTTGTGTGTGTATGTGTGTGTTTTTACCTTGTTTGGTATCAAGGTTATGCTGGCCCCATAGAATGAATTTAGAAGCTTTCCTTCCCCTTCCTTTTTTTGGGGAATTGTTTGAGAAGAATAGGGTTTTGTTTTATTTTTTCCATGGTGGGGAGGGGCAGAGGGAGAGAGAGAATCATAGACAGGCTCCATGCCCAGCATGGAGTTTGATGTGGGGCTTGATCTCAGAACCCTGAGATCATGACCTCAGCTAAAATCTCTTGATTTGGACGCTTAACTGACTGAGCCACCCAGGTGCCCCAAGAAGAATAAGTATTAACTCTTCTATAAATGTTTGGTAGAATTAGCCTGTGAAGCTCTCTGGTGCTGGACTTTTGTTTATATGGAGATTTTTGATTACTATTTCAATTTTATTGCTGGTAATCAGTCTGTTCAAATTTTCTGTTTTTTTCCTGCTTCAGTTTTAGTAGTTTATATGTTTCTAGGAATTTATCCATTTCTTTTAGGTTGTCCAATTTGTTGGCATATAATTTTTCATAATACTTCTTAACAACGTATTTGTATTTCTGTGCGTGTTGATTATTTCTTTCATTTGTGAATTTGTTTGAGCTTTTCTTTTTATGATTCTGGCTAAAGGTTAATCAGTTTTGTTGATGTTTTCAAAGAACCAGCACCTGGTTTCATTGATCTATTCTATTGTTTTTTTAGTTTCTGTATCACTTATTTCTGCTCTGATCTTTTTTGTTTTCTTCCTTCTGCTGGTTTTGGTTTGGCTTGTTCTTTTTTTCTAGCTTTTTTTTTTTTTTTTTTGGTGTAAGGTTAGAGTGTTTATTTGAGACTTTTCATTCTTCTTGAGGTTGGCTTATATTGCTATAAACTTCCTTTTGGAACTGCTTTTGCTGTATCCCACAGATTTTTGACCATTGTGTTTTCACTTCCATTTGTTTCCATATAATTTTCAATTTCTTGATTGACCCATTCATTGTTTAGTCACATGTATTTTATGTTTGTTTGTTTAAGTAGGCCCTATACCCAGTGTGAGCCTTGAACTAATGACCCTGAGATCAAGAGTTGTATGCTCTTGATTGAGCTAGCCAGGCATCCCAGCAGCATGCTATTTAACTTCTATGTATTTGTGCTCTTCCCAGATTTTTTATTGAGGTTGATTTCTAGTTTCAAAGCATTGAGGTCAGAAAAAATGCATGTATTATTTCAGTCTTTCTGAATTTGTTGAGACTTGTTTTATGATCTAATATGTGATCTGTTCTGGACAATGCTCCAAGTGCACCTGAAAAGCATGTGTATTCTGCTGTATTAGGATGGAATGTTCTGAATATATCTGTTAAATCCATCTGGTTTAGTGTGTCATTCAAAGCCACTGTTTCCTTGTTGATTTTCTGTTTGGATGATGATCTAATTGATGTAAGTGGAATATTTAAGTCCCTTCTATTATTGAATTATTATTGATTAGTTCTGTTATGTTTGTTGTTAACTGTTTTATATATTTTGGTACTCTCATTTTGGGTGCATAAATATTTACAGTTGTTATATCTTTTTGTTAGGTTGTCCCCTTTATTATATTGTGTCCTCCTTTGCCCCTTGTTATAGACTTTGTTTTAAAGTCCATTTTATCCAATATAAATATTGCTATCCTGGCTTTGTTTTGATATCCATTTGCATAATATTTCTCCATCTTCTTACTTTCTATCTGCAGGTGTCTCTAGGTCTGAAATGAATCTCTTTTAGGCAGCGCTGAGTGGGTCTTGTTTTTTAATCCACTCTGTCACTCTGTCTTTTGATTGGAATATTTAGTCCACTTACATTTTAAAGTATTTATTGATATATATTTATTGCTATTTTGATACTTGGTTTGTGGTGTTTCTGTAGTTTTTCTTTGATCATTTCTTGCTCTCTTTCATGGTTTGGTGAATTTCTTTAGTGATATACTCAGATTCCTTTGTCTTTATTCCTTGCATATCTATTACTGGTTTTTGATTTATGGTTACCATTAGATTTATATATGATGTATTCTGCATATAGGAGTCTGGATTAAGTTGATGGTCATATAAGTTTGAACTCATTCTTTATTCCTGTCTCCTTCATGTTTTAAGTATATGGTGTCATATTTTACTTTTCTTTTTGTGAATCTCTTGATTGATTTTTATAGGTATACTTATTTTTACTGCTTTTGTGATTCCTACTTTTCATACTCTATGGTATTTTCCTTTCCATTCATAGAGTTCCCTTTAATATTTCTTGTAGGGCTGGTTTAGTGGTCATAAATTCTTTTAGTTTTTGTTTGTCTGGGATACTCTATTTTTCATTCTATTCTGAATGATAGCCTTGGTTGCACATTTTTCCTTTTCATCGCCTTGAATATATCATGCCATTTCTTAGGGCCTGCAAAGTTTCTGCTGAAAAATCTTCTGATAGCCTTATGATGTTTCCATTGTATATAACTGTTCTTTTTCTTGTTGCTTTTATTATTTCATCTTTATCATTACTTTTTGCATTTTAATAACTGTATGTCTTGGTGTGGACCTCCTAGGGTTGATTTTGTTGGGGAATCTCTGTGCCTTCTGGATCTAGATATGTTTCCTTTCCCATATTAGGGACATTTTCAGCTACTATTTCGTCAAATAAATATTCTTCCCCTTTTTCTCTCTCTTATCCTGGGATCCCTATAATTTGAATGTTATTGCATTTGATGGAGTCATTGAGTTCCCTGAGACTATTCTCAATTTGCATATTTTTTCCCTTCTCACTTGATCAGCTTGATTGCTTTCCATTACTTGGTGTCCTAGGTTGTTAATTCATTCCCCTGCTTCCTCTAGCCTGGTATTTATTCTATCTAATATTTTAAATTTCATTTATTGTGTTCTTCATCTCTTATTGGTTCCTTTTTTATCTCTTTGTTAGGGATCTCATTGCTATCTTCCCACTCTTTTTTTAAGTCCATGAGTATCTTTATGGTCATTACATTCAATTCTGTATCAGGCATATTACCTATATCTGTTTTGCTTAGATCTCTTGCTGTGGTTTTTGTCAGTTCTTACATTTGGGACATATTCCTCTGTTTCCTCATTTTGTCTAACTCTTTTGTCTGTTTCTGTGTGTTACGAAAGTGAGCTACATCCTGCTCTTGAAGGTAATGTCCATATGAAGAAGACATCCTATAATGCCCTGTTGTGTAGTGTCCTCTGTTCCCCAGGACCTGGTGTTTTAGGAAATGTCTCCTATGTGACCTGTGTTGTGTCTTGGCTACTTTTTTACTTCAGTCCAGTCGTCTACAGAGGCTGTCCTTTTGCGTGTTGTGGGCAGTGTTTGGTCCTGGCCAGGGTAGGGTATGTTTTAACACGGTGTACTTTCATTGCAAAATGAGACCTACTGCTGCTGCTACCAGTACTGAGGCCCTGTAAAATGCTCTGGTTGGAAACATGGTATTGGCAGGGTTTGCATTGGTCTTCTGGGTGAGGGGACCCATGGTGCCAGGACTATGGCAAATGTGATGGGGAAGGCCATATTACCCAAGCATGGGGAGCCTTGGTGTAAGCAAATTAGGTAGTGAGTGTTGGCACTGAACTGGTTCCTACAGATGGCTGTGTATTTATACTGGGAGATAGAGGGGAAAGTGGTGCATGCCAGCTCCTTTGTTCCTGGAGAGGCCTTCCTGCATCCCTACCTCTCCCTGAACTACCCCGAGATGAGTAAATAACTCCCTCCTGTCTGCCTTGAGTGTTTTTCAAACTGTTGCTTCTATGCTGTATCTATGCAGGGTGTTTATCACTGTCTCTTTTAGCATGGGGACTTAACTTCCATAGCTCTTGGGGTTCTCTTAGAGCAGAGCCCGCTGATTTTTCAATTTCCAGACTTGAAGTCCTGCTGGTTTCATAAAATTCGGCCCCTCTCACTTTCAAAGCCAAATGTTATAGAGGATCATCTTCTTTGTACAGACTCCCTGTTGTGATAGTGTTTTTCACCCTTCTTTGTATTAGCAACTCTCTCTCTACTGCAGACAGCCATGGTCTATTTTCCAAAATTGAATCTCCATCCTTCCTACCTTCTCAAATGTGGCCTCTTCTCTATCTTTGTTCTACCAGTCTTCGGGTTATTTTCTGGGCTATTTATGTTGATGTGAACATTATCTAGTTATATCTGTGGGACTAGGCAGGTTTTGGGTCCTCCTACTCCACTACCTTCCCAGCTTCCAGTAGTAGTCTTTTTTTCAACTGGCTTATTTTGCTTAGCCTAATATCTTCAAGATTCATCCATGTTGTAGCACATGTCAGAATTTCCTACCTTTTAAAGGTTGAATACTATTCCATTTTTTGGAATTTTCCTTATTCATTCGTCTGTAGATGGACACAGATTGCTTCCACGTTTTAGCTGTTGTGGATAATGCTGCTGTGAACATGGGTGTACAAATATCTGTTCAAAACCCTGCTTTTAGTTCTTCTGGGTTTATGTCCAGAAGTGGAATTGCTGGATCATATGGCAATTCTACCTTTTTTTTTTTTTTTAATTTTTTTTTAATTTATTTATGATAGTCACAGAGAGAGAGAGAGAGAGGCAGAGACACAGGCAGAGGGAGAAGCAGGCTCCACGCACTGGGAGCCTGACGTGGGATTCGATCCCGGGTCTCCAGGATCGCGCCCTGGGCCAAAGGCAGGCGCCAAACCGCTGCGCCACCCAGGTATCCCGGCAATTCTACTTTTAATTGTTAACTATTTGAGGAGCAACGATACTGTTTTTTAGGGTGAGTGCACCATTTTATATTCCTACCAGTAGTGCACAGGGTTACACTTTCTCCATGTCCTTGTCAATACTTATTTTCTGTTTTCATGATAGTAGCTGTACGAATGTGTATGAGGTGGTATCTCATTGTAGTTTTGCTTTATATTTCTCTAATGGTTAATGATCTTTAACATATATCACTTGCTTATTTGCCATATGTATATCTTCTAGGAGAAATGTCCATTCAAGTCCTTTGCCCATTTTTTAATCAAGTTGCTTATTTTTTGTTAAGTTTTAGGAGTTGTCTTTTTTTTGGATATTGATTCCCTGTCAGACATATGACTTTCAAATATTTTCTCCCAACCTATGAGTTGCCTTTTTACTGTGTGGATAGTGTCTTTTGATGAACAATTTTGAAAAAAAATTTTTTTAATTTAATTTATTTATTTATTATTTTTTTAAATTTTTATTTATTTATGATAGTCACACAGAGAGAGAGAGAGAGGCAGAGACATAGGCAGAGGGAGAAGCAGGCTCCATGCACCGGGAGCCCGACGTGGGATTCGATCCCGGGTCTCCAGGATCACGCCCTGGGCCAAAGGCAGGCGCCAAACCGCTGCGCCACCCAGGGATCCCAATTTTGAAAATTTATATATGGATCCCATTTGTTTCTTTTTTCTCTTTTTGCCTATACTTTTGGTGTTATATCAAAAAAGTCAATGACAAATCCAATTCTATGCATCTTTTATCCTATATTTTCTTCTGAGTTTTATAGTTTTACGTCTTACATTTCATATTAACTGTTGAATCAATTGATCTAATTAAAAAGAAAAATATGAATTTTATTGTTATTTATTGTATTTGTCAGTTTGGGGGCAATTGATATTGGGTATGACTGCATTTTGTTGTTGAAGAACTTGGCATTTTTTTCATTTTAAAAAAAATCTGTATATTTCTTGCTGAGTTTCTTCCTTTTTTGTCATTGCTACTGCAAATGGGTAATTTTTTCCATTATTCCTTCTAAATAGTTATCAGAAGACATAGTTTTATGTATAAGAAAACTGCTGATTTCTGAGTGTGAATTTTGTAATCAGCCACATCAGTAAGTACCTTTCTTGTTTGAAAGAGCTTTCTAGTTGATTTTCTTGTGGCTTCTCTGTAAACAGTCAATCATCTGACTCAGTGGTAGTCCTCTTGGAAAGTTTTTCCAGGCATGTTTTGGTTAGATGAAGTTTATCCTATAATAGATTGCTCAGAAAGGACACACATCCATAGTATTCCCTGGGTTCTACCATATTCAAACTGTTCTTTTCCCAGAGTTATTAATATAATTGACAGGCAACATTGTATGAGTTTAAGGTGTACAACATAATAATTTGATACATGTATATTTTGCAAAATAATGACCACAGTAAGTTAACATTTATCACCTCGTGTAGTTAATAGAAATTTTTCTACCATTAGAACTTTAAAGATTGACTTTCTTTGCAATTTTCAAATATACGATACTGTATTGTTGACTATAGTTACCATGCTGTACGTTAAATCCCCACAATTTATAACTGGAAGTTTGTACCTTTTTACCACCTTCATCTGGTTCACCCCCCACTCCCACCTCCTGCCTCTGGCAATCACCAATCTTTTCTGTCTCTATAAGTTCAGGTTTTTTAGATTCCGCATAGAAGTGAGATTATACAGTGTTTGTTTTCTCTCTGGTTTATTTCTCGTAGTGTAATGCCTTCAAGGTCATCCACGTTGTTACAAATGACAGGATTTCCTTCTTTTATAAGGCTGAATAATATTCTACTCTCTATCATTTCATTTTCTTTATCCATTCATCTATTGATGAACACTTAGATTGTTTCTATGTCTTGGTTATTGTGAATAATGCTGTAATGAACATGGGGGTGCAGATACCTTTTTGAGATAATGATTTTAGTGATTTCATTTCCTTTGGATGTATACCCAGAAGTATATATATTGCTAGATCACAGGGTAGTTTTAATTTTACTTTTTGAGGCACCTCCATAACGTTTTCCTTATTGGCTGCACCAATTTACATTTCCACCAACAGTGCACAAGGGTTCCTTTTCTCCACATCCATGCCAACACTTATCTCTTGTCTTTTTGTTGACAGTCATTCTGACAGTTGTGAGGTGATATCTCATTGTGGTTTTGATTTGCATTTCCCTGATGATTAGTGTTGTTGAGCATCTTTTCATGTGTCTGTTGGCCATCTGTATGTCTTCTTTGAAAAAAATGTTTCTTTAGTTTTTCTGCCCATTTTAAAATCAGATTTTTGCTTTTGAGCTGTATGATTTTTAAGTATATTTTGGCTATTAACCCTTTATCACAGGTATAATTTTCAAATATTTTCTTCTATTTAGTAGGTTGGCTTTTCATTTTGTTGATGATTTCCTTTGCTGTGCAGAGCTTTTTGGTTTGATGTTGTCCCAGTTGTTGATGTTTGCTTTTGTTCCTTTTGCCTTTGGTGTCAAATCCAAAACAAAACAAAACAAACAAACAAAAAACATTGCCAAGACCGGTATCAAGAAGCATACCCTAAAACTGTTTTTGTTTCTTGTTTTTTGATGTCCAGAAACTTGAAGTACACAGCTTAGCAGGATATAATATCCTTGGTTTACATTTTCTTTCCTTAAATTTCTTGAAAATACTGCTCTACTATTGTCTCGTTCTATATGTTATTTTTGAGAAATCTGATTCTAGTCTAATTCCCTAGTCTTTACCTTTGTAAATTGTTTTATCACTTTGCCTGGAAGCCCTGAAGTTTTGTTGTTTTTTTTCTTCAGACAGTTTTACAAGGATATGTGTCACAGGTGCTCATTCTGGGTCAGTTTTCTTAAATATCTGGTAGGCCTTTTCAACATGTAGATTCAGGCCTTTTATTTCTGGAAAGTTTTCTTGTGTTACAATTTTGATATTAGTGCTGTTACATTTTTTTTTTATTAGAGACACCAATAATACTGATGCTCCTTTCCTGTTACCTATTTGAATCATTTTCTCTCTGACCCTTTTGCCTCTTTCTTTATGTCATTTCATTCTCTTTTTATCATTCTCCTCCTTTTCTTCAATATCCTTTACTGTGTTTTCATTTAATTCTCTCTCATAAGCCTTATCACTTACTTTTTCATTTCTTATATGATTAGGACTTTTATTCTATTTCTTTTTCTTATCTTTTTTTAAAGATTTAATTTATTTTAGAGAGAGAGAGAGAAAGAGAGCACACAAGCAGCGGGGAGGACGCAGAAGAAGGAGAAGATCTCAGGCAAACTGCTGGCTGAGCTTGGAGCCTACCTCGGGGCTTGATTTCATGACCTCAAAATCATGACCTGAGCCAAAATCAAGAGTCAGACGTTTAACCAACCAACTGAGCTATCCAGGTGCCCCATTTCTTCTTTTCTTTATGGAGTTCAATCAACTCTTATTTTTTTTTTTTTTTGTCCATTTTGATTCTTTGTTTTTGTGTTTGTGACTCAAGATTTTTTCATATCTGCAAATTCTTGTTTGAGGATATTTAATTCACTGTAAAGTGAATATTAGTTTTCCCCAACTCTATGACTCATTTCGGGAGAGAAAACTATCAACAGGAAACCTTTCATTTGTATTTTTCTGATTTTCGCAGTACTTTTGTATGCATATAGTTTACTTTTGTTGTTGTTGTGTTTCTTCATTCTGTGGACAAAGTTTCTAGTTTTAGAGTTTTTCTATCACTCTTCCCTCTTTTGTTCAGTTCCTTATATGAATTTGTGGTTTTGGTGGTGAGAGAAAGGGGTAGAGGAAGGGTTGGTATGTCTTGTTTCTATTTTGTTTCCTATTTTGTAGGATGTATAATTTCTCCCTCTTGCTGCCTTTTTTTTCCGTTAACTGCCTTGTCTGCATCTCTTCTATCTGTACACCTGATTTGCCACCCGAAGCACTGTTTCTCAGAGGCCGCCACTGGTAGTTCAGCAGTTTCTAGATACTTTTTTATCATTAGGGCTGTGAACTATTAAGTTTTAACCTGGTGTTCAGCAGTTTTACATTAACTGTTTTGCTCTTTCTCTGGGGGTGATTCTATCTATGCTTTCTCTGAGTTCCTTGTACCCCTGTGCTTTTTTTCATGAAGTTTTTTTAGCCTCCCTCCTTTCACTCTGCATCCACAGGCATGCAGAAGATAGGCAGTGGGATTTCTTAGGGAATTTGTTTTCCTTGACTTATAGGTGATTGGAAGGTTGCTGCAATGTCTGTCTCCTAGTAATGATAACATTGAAGGCATGGGTCCTGTGTGGTTTTATTTATTCTCCTTGTTTATTTTATATCTTTTGCAGAAACTAAGAAGGAAATTTGTAATCGGTCTATTGTTGTATGAACTTGAACTTGAAAAGATCCAAAAATACCTAGTTTCATATCATTTTATACTTGAAAAGTGTAAGAGTCAACTGAAAAACTACTACAAATAGTAAAAAATTCAGTTCTGTAGTGAGGTATAAAATTAGCAAATAGAAATCGGTAACTTTTTACATACAAACAGCTTGGAAGCTATGAGAATTTCATGCATAACAGGAAAACAATCAGCTAAAACAGCAACAAAACCTGGGAATAGCTATAACAAGAATTCATAAAACCTAGCGTATTAGTTTCCTTGGGCTCCCATAACAAAGTACTACACACTAGGAGGCTCAAAACAACAGAAATTTATTTTCTAACTGTTCTAAGCTAGAAGTACAAAATCAAAGTGTAGGCAGGACCACACTTTCTGTGAAGCATTTAAAAGAGGATCTTTTGTCACCTCTTTCAGCTTTTGGTAGCTCCTTGTGTTTCTTGATTTGTGGCATAATAACTCCAATCTCTGCCTCCATCTCTACATAGCTAACTTCTCTGTCTTCTCCTGTTCTGAACAACATGACTCATATTGGATTAGGACTTATCCTAATACCAGTATGACCTCATCCTAACTTGATTCCATCAGCAAAGATCCTATTTCCAAATGAGGTCACAGTCCTAGGTACCAGGGGTTAGGGCTTGAACATATCTTTTTGGAGGACACAGTTCAACCCATTAATCCCTATATAAGAAAAAAAATTTAAATCTCTCTGAAGGGCCTAAAGGAGATTTGAATAAATGGAAATATATACTATAGTCTTAGATAAGAAAACTCAACATTTTAAAGATGTGAAACTTATAAATTAATTTAGGGAGGATTGACATGATCCAATAAAAACACAGTAGGTCTTTTTTCTTGGAATTAGACATGCATATTGTAAAGATCAAATCAAGAAGTAGACAAGTAATGATAGAGAAATACACTAAAAAAGAACAAAATAAAATTGCAGGTAAGTGCCATTTAAAAGATGTATGTGTGTGTTTTAAGATTTTATTTATTTATTTGAGAGAGAGAGAAAGCACAAGAGAGAGAGCAGAGGGAGAGGGAGAAGCAGGCTCCCCACTGAGCAGGTAGCCCAACATGGAGCTCAATCCCAGGACCCCAGGATCTTGATCTAAGCTGAAGGCAGATGCTTAACAACTGAGCCACCTAGGTTCCCTTAAAAATGCTTTAATAAACACACTAATAAACATTTTGTACTGGTGAGGCAATGGAGAAACAAGTACTTTTATATACTGACAGTTGGAATGCAAATTTTCACACCTATGGAGGATAGTTTAGCAGCATTTCTATACATGTGTATATCATTAGATCAAAGAATTCCATATGCAAAATTGTGTATATATGAGGCTAGTCCTTGAATTGTTGTTAATAACAGAAATTATCAGATACCCAAATTCCCACATGAAGGAACTGGTTGAGTGTTACGAGCAGCTGTAAAAGGGAATGAGGATATTTTCTTTGTACTGATTTGGCAAGATCTCATTCAATGCTATATTGTTAAGTCTAAAAAAGCAAGATAAAGAACTAAATATTCAGCTTTTTTAAAAAAAGGGATTACTAGACTGTTTTCAAATTGCCTATATATGCTTAAAGAAGCCTGGAGCAGAAACATAAGAAACTTTATTGTGACTTGTCCATGCAGAGGTATAAACGGAGTAGGTAGAAAATAGACAGATGGAAGAACAACATTGGGAGGAGGACCTTTTAATGTGCACCTTTTTGTACTTTCTGGCTGTCCTTTTCCTTTTTAAACCATTGTTAATATTGGTTTATTAAATATTTAGTAAATACCAAATAAATCAAATTAGAAATAAAAATTAAGCAATAATTATCTTTAAGTGGGTGGGGGCTCATGAAAGTCAGATAAATGTTCTTACACCCTGCCATTCTACCAGAGGTTGCTTTTAGATCATTTTAAACTGTATGATAATTTATATTCTTCAACATTTATAAATAACATGGACTTTCTTTAATCTTTTAAAAATCTTAAATTTAATTGGGGCTCACTTAGTGAAGCGTCTGCCTTCAGCTCTGGTCGTGATCCCAGGGTCCTGTCTGTCAGCTCCTTGCTCGGTAGGAGTCTGCTCCTCCTTCTCCCTCTGCCTGCTGCTTCCTTTGCTTGTGCTCACTCTTCTCTGTGTCAAAGGAATAAATAAAAATCTTTAAAATGAAAAATAAAATGAAATCTTAAATTTGAGATGAAGACTGCTTGGTACTCATCTTGTGATATCAGAAAACATGTATATTAACATCTCATTTATGTAAACTTTATTGTAAATTTTGGTTCTCTGTGACCTTGGGCAAGTTACTTAAGCTTTCTGACTCACTTTTCCCTCCTGTAAAATGGAGATAATAACTATTCTGTAGGATTATTTTGAGGAGTTACATAACAAATAGCTCTTAAAATTATGCTGATTATAAAATTATTTCATTTTCAATTGAATATAGATTAGGTGCTTATAGAAGTACAGTGATATTCTAAATGAGAATTAGAAATTGTGCTGTTTTCTTCCCAGATCACTCCTTTTTGATCGCTTCCAATTTTGTCTTCTTGGGGTCTTGGGTAAATTGGACATTTGATGCTTGCATAGTTCTTTATACAGTACTTTGTCTAAATTTATATTACTACCCAAATGATATTTTAAAAACTCATCTTGCCTGTTATGATGGGTCAAGTTGGGATAAGATTTAACTTTTGTGTTACTAATGTAAAGCTGTATTGATCTGGAAGTGCAATTTTGCTGAAGAGCATATGTGCAACAAATGATTTAATCCATGTGAATTAATGGCTTAAAATTTGGCTTGTGCTGCTTGGTAAAAGAACCTTTCTGTTAGGTCTTGGCAGGATTTGAAATGTGATTTTGTTTTAAATTTGAGTGATATCAAAAAAAAATTGGGGTGATATCTTCTAATATTATTTCTTTGCTCAGGGCAGAAATAAGTTTTTTCGTAGATTTTTGTTTCCAACGAGTATAGTAATAAATGCTATGATCTGTGAAATGTTTGAAGCAGAAATATTATTTAGATTTTATTATGGAAGCATATGTAAGGAACATACCATAAACCCAATTTTGTCACAAGGGAGGTATTCTACTTCAGTGAATTTACTTCATGAAATGTAATTGTATGTCTAATCTTCCTTTAGTATTAGCTGTCAGTTGTGAATTGCCTTGCTAGTGTACTCATCTATAACACTGCCTAACCCATTTGTTCCTTATTACTACATCTTTCTACTCCATATAATTAGCTTGAAGCCTGAAAATCAGGATAAGCAAATTTACTAAGAATTTGATGTTAATTAAAATTAATAACATGAGAGAAGTCCAGAAAACTTGAGTTACTGACTAGTGCATGGTTTTTGTGAGAGCTAATTTGAGAGCTGGGGCCACCTTTTTTCTTTTCTTTTTTCTCATTTCTCGGCTTTGACTTTGTTTCAGTGGGTTAAGGTTGTTTGTTAGAGGGCAGCCCCGGTGGCACAGCGGTTTAGCGCCGCCTGGAGCCCTGGGTGTGATCCTGGTGACCTGGGATCGAGTCCCGCGGCCGGCTCCCTGCATGGAGCCTGCTGCTCCCTCTGCCTGTGTCTCTGCCTCTCTTTCTCTCTCTCTGTATCTCTGTGAATAAATAAATTTAAAAAAATATTTTAAAAAAAGGTTGTTTGTTAGATAAATGGATTGTGGATGATGAATATAAACTTACCTGATGTATCCAAGAAATGAGTGAGCATTTCAGTTACTAAGAACTCTAGAATATAGCTGATATTGCTGTTTTTAAATAACTAGGTTGCAAATAATTTTTACTGAATCTTTGGTGAAGATAATTTAGTATTTCTGTAGGTCAAATGTTTGGCTCCCTATTTAAAATCTTTGAGGCTTCCCACTAATCTGATTTTTTTAAAAATCTGATGATGTGACATTTCACTGTGCACCTTCTGGTCTCTCTGGTTTTCAACTCATCTCCTAGCAGCCCTCCCTTTTGCCCTATGTTTTCAGGTCTCTAGATATTCTTTCAGTTTCTGGAACTTCCCATCCACTTTTCTTCCTATATACATTCCCCTGCTGGTTGCTCCTTCTCGCTATGATGTACCCCTCTCTCTTTGCCAGTGGTTTACGAAGTTTGTCTGTTGAGCTTGGTTCAAACTTCACTTCATGAAAGAAATCTTCTCTAAAACTATTGGAGTCCCAGTCCTTTAGTTTGCTTGTTTTCTTTGCATCATTTTTGTCTACTGTAGTAGCAGTAATTGTCATGAAGTAGTTAATTAGGAAATTCATGTTTAATGCCTACCTTTATTTTTTTTTTAATTTTTTTATTTATTTATGATAGGCACACACACAGAGAGAGAGAGAGAGGGGCAGAGACATAGGCAGAGGGAGAAGTAGGCTCCATGCACCGGGAGCCCGACGTGGGATTCGATCCCGGGTCTCCAGGATCGCGCCCTGGGCCAAAGGCAGGCGCCAAACCGCTGCGCCACCCAGGGATCCCCAATGCCTACCTTTATAGTGAAAATGTAGGCTATACAAAGGCAAGGACTGACATTGTTTCTCATAGTATCTGTAATGCTCAGCCTAAAGTTTGACATTTAGCAGACAATCAGTAAGTATTTATTGAATATATAAGTGAGTGAGTAGTGCTGTAACAATATTGCTCATTATTTCACTACACATCTGTAGAAGACCTTTAAAAGTCATTATTAATTGCTTATAACATTAACCAGTTTTATCATTGTTCAGAATCCTGAGTAAAAGCTTATGTAAATGTGGAAGATTTTTTCAACTTAAAAACATAGGAAATGGGGATCCCTGGGTGGCGCAGCGGTTTGGCGCCTGCCTTTGGCCCAGGGCGCAATCCTGGAGACCCAGGATCGAATCCCACATCAGGCTCCCGGTGCATGGAGCCTGCTTCTCCCTCTGCTTATGTCTTTGCCTCTCTTTCTCTCTGTGACTATCATAAATAAATAAAAATTAAAAAAAAAAAAAAAAAACATAGGAAATGGACATAAAAGCAATTTTCTTTTCCTTTCTTTGAAAGTGAAAAATGTTGATGGTTCTGTGGAAGAGCAGCTTTTAGTAAAGGTGTTGTTAAGATTTTATTCTTGCCTATCTTGTTTTCAGTTTAAACATTGGTGAAATCAAATAAAAAATATACCTTATAAATATTTTAGCTATAATTCTTTTTAAAAATTAATGAAACACAAATACAGTGCTGGCTCCAAAAAGCTTTCTGTTCATGGTAGGAAAGTGTCACTCAAAATACTGCTGTCAGGTTAGTGACATTCCAGATATGTGAATGTGTTACCTGTTTATGTATATTTTCATTTTCTGCTATCATTATTAGATGAGATTATCATATTATTAAAGGATGAAAATAAATAAAATGTTGGGTCTGTAATTCATTAAATAGATATTGCCTTAGAAACAAACAAAAGGGGACACCTGGGTAGCTCAGCAGTTTAGCGCCTGCCTCCAGCCCAGGTCATGATCCTGGAGTCCGAGATCGAGCCCCACCTCAGGCTCCCTGCATGGAGCCTGCCTCTCCCTCTGCCTGCGTCTCTGCCTCTCTGTCTCTGTGTCTGTCATGAATAAATAAATTAAATCTTTAAAAAAAAAAAAAAGGAAAGAAATAAAAAGGACGCCTGGGTGGCTCAGCGGTTTAGCGCCTGCCTTCGGCCCGGGGTGTGGTCCCAGAATGCCAGAATCTAGTCCCACATTGGGCTCCACATAGGGAGCCTGCTTCTCCCTCTACCTGTGTCTCTGCCTCTCTGTCTCTCTTTGTGTCTCATGAATAAATAAATAAAATCTTTAAAAGCAAAAAACAAATACCACTTGAATTCCAACCATGTGCCAGACACTGACTATTTAATAGTAAACAGAGTCACTGCCCTCTTTAGTTGGCAGAGACCACATTCTGACAGTCACACAAATAGATAATGACAACCTGGTGTTAAAGTAGGAGAGCATAAGTAGAGAGAGATCCCTGATTTAGTCTGGGTAGGAAGGGAGGGACAGTTTTCCCTGAGGAAGTGACATTGAGATCTGCAGGAAGAGGAATTAACCTTTGGTGAATATTCCAGGCTGAGGGAACAGCATGTGCAGAGGCCCTAAGGCCAGAGGAGCATGTTTTTGAGGAACTGACGGTAGACCAGGGTAACTAGATTAGAGAAGGATATGGGGAACTGATTCAACACAGAGATGGAGAGGTAGTTGGAGACTAAATTAGACATTAAGAGTTGAGTCATTAGAATGTAGTTACTCTTACCAGTTTGGAAACTTAGGAGATCAAAATATCCATCTCAGGGGACTAGTAAAGTAAATTATACTATGATGTAAAGGAATACTATGTAATTGTAAAAAAAAAAAAAAGAGAGAGAGAGAGACACCTGGGTGGCTCAGTGGTTAAGAGTCTGACTTGGGCTCAAGTCGTGATCCCAGGGTCCTGGGATCCAGTCCTGCATTGGGCTCCCCACAGGGGGCCTGGTTCTCCCTCTGCCTATGTCTCTGCCTCTCTCCCTGTCTCTCATGAATAAATAAATAAAATCTTTTTTAAAAAATGAAGTTTACTGTGTTCTCAAAAATAAAGAAATTTCAATTTAATATTATACTTTAAAAAAGAAAGAACTAAAAAGGGTTAAAATCTGTGTATGTGACATGTGCCATATGAAAATTTTAAGGATTTTTTTTTTTGGTATAGTAAATTATCCTCTTCTATAGATTTATTATTACAGTAATTACATATTTTGTTATATTTTGAGAATCTGTTGTATCTCAAGTCAGATATTTTATGTAAATAAGCGTAGTGATTAAGAACATGTCTGCTGGTCTAAGATCCCTGGTTGATACTCTGGCATTGCCATTTACACAGTTGGTTAACCAGGCAAATTACTTCAACTTTTTAAAGCTAGTTTTGTCAATTGTAAAATGTGGCCAGTAATAATATTTACCTGATAGAGTTGTGGTGTCAATGATATGAGATCATACACGTGAAGCACTTAGGAGAGTACCTAGATCTGCTCATCACCTAAGAAAGAGTTACTATCACTTTCTATGAAAAATGTATTCTCACTAATACCACTTATCTGAAATTAGAGTGCAGAAAGAGAACACTGAAGGAACTTATGCCAAAAACTTAACTGTAGTTGTCCTTGAGGGGTGGGACTGTGGCTGATATTTTTTCTTATTTTATTGTTTTGTATATTTTCCAGACATTGAAACATAGGTGTGTTTTTAAAATTAGTAATGTCTTCATTTAAATATGCGGCCTTTGCTGAAATGTAATTTTTCATAGCCTTTTTCAGCAGTGTTAGAAAGTCCATATACCCTGATTCAGGTGATGTTAATTCTACAGACTTATCCATAATTATTTCTTCTCTGTATTTTGATTATTGTTGTATCATTTGTATCACTTTAAAAGGCTTTGTGCCTAGAGCTGCTAAATTGTGATTGCAAAGGAAAAGGGCTTACATTTTGAGACCATCTGTGGGAGTTGCATTGTCTGAAACTGACAAGAGATCATGGCAGATGGTGAGGTCACAATGATTGACTTTTTGAGCTTGACATAATGTGTTCATGAAACTGGAAGAAAAAAATCCGACTTAGTTTTTTTAACCAACTGAAGAGATTGGTGACAGGAAAAAGTACGATTGTTGAGCCTGGATAAAACCTAATGCATCAGTGCACATGACTGGTTTATCTTTGAGAATCACCAGTGCCACCAAAAATGGCAGTTTTTTGAGACATTCAGTGCCATGTTTATTTACTTTCTAGATACTTGGTTTTATGTCGTATGTTGCAAATAATTTTTAGGTTAAAAACAATGTTAAGAAAAAGCAAAAGTCTAAAAGTACTTAGAGATGTGTGTTTTTAAAGGAAAGGTTATAAACTCTCACTCAAACCATACTTCATTTTTAATTGATTGAGGCGATCTGTCATAGTCCCATATCTTTTCTTTTTTTTAAGATTTTATTCATTTATTCATGAGATACACACACACACAGAGAGAGAGAGAGAGAGAGAGAGGCAGAGACACAGGCAGAGGGAGAAGCAGGCTTCATGCAGGGAGCCCGACGCGGGACTTGATCTCAGGTCTCCAGGATCATGCCCTGGGCAGAAGGCGGCGCTAAACTGCTGAGCCATCTGGGCTGCCCTCCCATTTCTTTTAATGTAACTTTACATAATTTAAATTACCTTTGAAGGTTTATGCTTGCTGTTTCTCTCATCTACTAAGATGTCTTCAGTGCCCAGATTAGTGCCTTGCACATAGTGAGTTCAGTGCTTACTGGATGAATAAATTAAAGAATAAAGTTATAGCCTACTTTCTTAATTTTACAAAAGTTTTTCCTAACCATAATTAGACACTTTATTCCCATTTAAAACTAGATTTGTGATCTGGTATTTTTTACTTCAACTACAAATGAGTGAGTTATGTGTTATTTATTTTTGAAAAAGAAACCTTAATTTGTCATAAAAAAAAAACAAACAAACAGCAAATTGCTTTTTTCCCTAACATTGAGGGCTTACACTGTGCTAGGTCGTGTCCAAATAAATTTTTATGTCTTGACTCATTTAATTAATTAGATGTACTATTTGTTACTGTTTTGTAGATTAAGAAATTGAGACATAAAGATGTTAAAGTAAATTTACTCAAGAAATCCATGCACTTTGGCTCTGTTTCAAATATTTACATTTAGGTAACATTTAGAGGTTCTCATTTGTACTTGGCTCTGGTGAGAGGATACAAAGGGAGTGCTGAACAAAATTAAGTTTTGTTTTGTCAGACTCATTAATGTGGCTAAGCAGTATTTTATTGGTTACCACTTGCTATTGTGTGCTGAAATAGTTAACACTGTTAATTTTTTTTCTTTTAATTTGGGTAACTATCACAGTGTCACTCAATAGCCCAGCCATTAAGAAACAGAATACCATATTGAATACTGAATATTGTAATCAAGCAGATGTATGGAGACAAGGCAACTTTAACAATGACTTTTGAATGAAGAAGGGAAAAAGGACATTTACAAGCTGAATTTGGTAGCTCAGCACAATGATATCTGCTTATATTTCATTAACCAGAATTATATCAATGGTCAGCACATCTGAAAGGAGACTGAGAATATAGTACTTTTTCTTAGTGGGCACATTGCAGCCTTCCACTTCTTCTGAGAAGAGGAAAAGATACTAGGTAGGCAACAGTATCTGCCTTAAATAGATACAGCAGGTTTCTAAAATATAACAGAGACTTTGATGGAAAACACTTCATTATTTTTTATTGTTATAACTCCATCTCAGTAGGTCAGAAGGTAACCTTAGAAATATTTAAAATTGAAGTTTTTGTGGTTGGGAGTGTTCAGTGTTTATGTGTAAACTGTAGGACATTTGACACATTGACTTGGAAGATCTGATGATTTTCATTAAGAGAGATTGTATCTAATTTGCTGCTAACATCACCTTGAAAGACTCACTATACCTTTATTTCAGATGAGGACCCTGAAGCTCAAAGCGGTTGGTTAAGTCAGTTGTTCAAGGTTATACAGCTAATAAATGTCAGAGCTGAGATAGAGCCTAAATGTAAAAATCCATGTACTTTTCACTCTGCTAACACTGTTGCTTTATTTATTAGGTGCCTGCTTCAAGCAGGACACTTAGAACCAATGGTTATTTTAATTGTTTCTATTTAAATAATTAATTATTGCTCCTTGCATATCTTCGAGTTCGCACTGATCTAATCTTTTAAGTTGATTGCTTAATCAACTAATCTTTTAAGTTGATTGCTTCATGAATGAAGAGAAATATAAATTTACTTCTAAGTACTACTTCAGCTGCACTTTGCAAGTTTTATTATTTTTTTCCTTATTTTTATAAGTTTATTTGTTTATTCATTTTTGAGTAATCTCTACACCGAATGTTGGGCTCACAAGCCTGAGATCAAGCATTGCACTGTCTTCCAGCTAAGCCAGCCAGTTTTATTATTTTCACTGTCATTTCAGTTATAAATATTTTACATTTATCTCTTTAATTCATGGATTGTTTAATATATTTTTATTTTTAAATATATGATTTTTAACTGATTATTTAAAATGGTTGATTCCTAATTTGTGTTGTGGTCAGAGACCGTAATCTGTGTAATATTGCCTCTTTGAAATTTGTTACTACTTTGTTGGTGATTATGTGTGGATAAATTTTGTAAATATGTGCTTAAAGAGCTGTTTTCTACCTATTAGGTAAGAGTTCTGTGCTTAGATCAAGCTTGGCTAAAATATTAATCTTCAAAAGGAGATACTCATATCTTGAATTCTTAGTTTTAAAATGTTAGGTATTAGTGAATGGGATGTCAGGAACTTGCACTTTCTTATTTATCTGATATTTTTAATACTGAAGAGAATAACAAATAGTTGATGAATGCAAAACAGTTCTAGCAAAGGAACTTGATTTTCATATTAGATCATTTTAGACATGGTGAACAAATCTACGATTACCATGAGACAGTGAAAATCATAGTGGTAGTCCAGGTCTTACTTGTTTTTTTTTAGTGTTTTCTTTATCATTGAAATATTGTAAATTCAGGGGATTCCTGGGTGGCTCAGCAGTTTAGCGCCTGCCTTTGGCCCAGGGCGCGATCCTGGAGTCCCGGGATCGAGTCCCACATCGGGCTCCCTGCATGGAGCCTGCTTCTCCCTCTGCCTGTGTCTCTGCCTCTCTCTCTCTCTCTCCCCCTCTCTCTCCCCCCCATGTCTATCATAAATAAATAAATCTAAAAAAAAGAACATTTAAAAAAATATTGTAAATTCAGGTGGTTTGTTTTTTTTTTAAGATTTTACTTTTTTTTTTTTTTTAAAGGTCAGCCCTAGGGTTTATTTATTTTTTTTTTAATTTTTATTTATTTATGATAGTCACAGAGAGAGAGAGATAGAGACAGAGTCACAGGCAGAGGGAGAAGCAGGCTCCACGTACCGGGAGCCCGACGTGGGATTCGATCCTGGGTCTCCAGGATCGTGCCCTGGGCCAAAGGCAGGCGCCAAACCACTGCGCCACCCAGGGATCCCGATTTTACTTATTTTTAAGAGAGAGAGTGTGCACGCACCCACAGGAATAAAGGGAGGGGCAGGGGGAGAGGGACAAGCAGACTCCCTGCTGAGGGGGCCACCCAACTCAGAGCTCTATTGCAGGACCCTGGGATCATGACCTGAGCCAAAGTCAGATGCTTAACTGACTGAGCCGCCCAGGCACCTGAAAAATTAGAAGTTCAGTGTTTTATTGAAAAGTAAAGATATATATTTTTCAATCACAAAGTTTTACTTGCAGAATCAGATTGTAGTATATGAGGCAAATAGTGCCTCCACTTCTTCAAGCCCTATTGTTTATGATCTTTTCAAAATTAAGTTTTACTTTTTCCCTCCCTTTGAAAGTCTTATTAAAGTTTTAATTTTGAAATAATTATGAGATAAGAGAAAAGTTGCAAAAATAGGGCAAAGAACTCCTGAATACACTTTACCCAGATTATCCAATTGCCAGCATTTTGCCACACTTGCATCATCACTCCTACTCTCTCTCTGTATACAGATTATATATATATATATATATTTTAATCATTTGAAAGTAACTTGCTGCTATCATATCTCTGTACTTCTAATATTTTGGTGTATTTTTTCTAAATACAAGAACATTCACTTAAAAACCCCCACAGCCTTCTGATCAAAGCAGGAAATGGACACTAAAGCAATACTCTTAACCAGTGTGTGGAATTTATTTCAGTTTTTCCAGTTGCCAGAGTAATGGTCTTCACAGCAATTATTTTTTTCTGGTCCAGAGTCTAGTCAAGGGTCATGTGTTGAATATAATTTTTATGTGACTTTCGTCTTTTTAAATCTGGAATGTTTGTCAGGTTCCTTTTTTCTTTCATGACACAAAAATGTTTTAAAAGTTCAGTCCATTATTTTATACAGTGCCCCTCAATTCAAATTTCTCTGATATTTTCTCATGATTAGATTTACATTATGCTTTGGTCAGAAATATCTCAGAAGTGGTGTTGTATCCATCTCAGTGCATTTGTAGAGATGCATGATGCTGGTTTGTGTCATTGCTGGTGGTCATTTGGTAGGCTTGATCACTTTGGCTAAGTGTTGTGTGCCAGGTTTCTTCACTGTAAAATTTGAATTAATAGGTATTTTGTGGGATGATATTTCAAGACTATGTAAATATCCTTTTTCTTACCACTTTCACCCACTAAAGCTTTAGTATCTCTTGATAATCCTCGTCTATCAGTTACTACTGTGATGTTTATAAATTGGTAGCTTTCTAATTGCATTATTTGTTTATATTTACTATTTGGTATCATATTGCAAAGAAGAGCTTTCCCTTCTTCCTCATTATTTGCTTCTATCAGTATGAAGTCCTGGATTGTTCTTTTATTCAAAGAGTTTGTATCAGTGTGTATCAGTGATACACTGAACAGTGTATCAGTTTGCTCAGTTTTTCCAAATTGTCCAGTTGTTGGCCCTTTCAGCGGACTCCTGTATACTTTTGATATGTCTCCATCATTTTTTGAGCTCTTCCTTACTGTAGGTACAATAAAATGTTCTAGTCTTATCTTGAACCTCTCTTGCCTCAACCCTGGTACTGGCTATTTCTTTCAGTGTGTTATCTAAAGCAACATAGTATGATATTTCAGAGCCTGAGTTTTATCACTTGTTAGCTTAGTTGATTTGGTCAAATTATTTAATCTCTGTAAGCCCCAGTTTTTATTTAGAAAATGCAGATTAAAATGGTACATATCTGATAGTGTTGTTGTGAGGATTAATTTAAATAATCCACTTGAACAATGCATATCACAGGGTAAATATGACATAAACATTGCCTATTATTGTTATTACATTACTATTCCCTCTTTTTTCCCCCCTTTAACAGGATGTTCTTTTAAAGAATTGTTGAAGACGAAGTTTTTTTTATTTTTGTTTTTTTGTTTGTTTTTTAATGGCTTTACAGAATTTTAAATTGAATACAATTTGACATGACGGCAAAAAATGTAAGTATTTGTAAATTTTTAAATGTAAGTATTTTTAAAGTGAGTTGTACTTTTTCCTATGCATATTTTCTTCACTATTCTAATTAATCAAGTTCAATGTACTGGCATTAATTTATGATTGTTTTTGTTTATGCAAAGAATGAGATACTAAACTTAAATGGTATTGAACATAGCCCTCGAATGGGCACTGTAGCATTCTTGTAAATTGCTGCCAACTTGCACCTTCTCAATAGCTACAAAATTACTATCTCTAGAAAGTTTCCCACCCCTCTCCTTTTTGGTACTGTAATAAATTTGTTTTGGTATTGCTGGAGATTTACTAGCCTTATTGAGAAAATCACTGTTTTCTTTGGCCCAGTTTTTTTCTTGTGGATTTACTCAAGGAAATATGTGTACTGGGATATTGTTCCAAAGAAGCTTGCTGTCTTCCATGAGATGGTTCCTGAGGAGACATTAGATTTTCAGTGTTTTGGAGAAGTTTGTTTGTTTCAGTTTGTTTCCTCTGTTTTAGGCTGTTATTTCTGACTCTGCTTCCTTTCAAGTTACATTCTTATTGTCAGACTGTAGCAGTAGATTTGTTTCCAGTTATGTGAAGAATTATGCCAGTAAATAAATACTAAAACATATAGGGAAATGTCTTATCATGGCTTTACTGTTCCCAGATTATGCTGTTGGAGTCTTTGGTTACATGTAACAGAAATCAGCTTAGGCTCCCTTAAAAAGGGAATTTATTATAAAGATCCAGGAATGTTTCATAGAGTTTAAGAGTAGGAATTTAGTGGGCCCTCAGAAAGATCTGGGTGCAAGAACTTGAAATGTACCAGGAATTGAAGCAGTATTTATATTCCGTTTATTATCTCTGCTTATCTGTGTGCAGCTGCTTAATATTCTGTCTCTCTCTGTAAATCATGCTCCTTAGATTTCCAGGCAGCATCTCAGTGTATGTGTTACAGAACCAGCCTGTTCAGAGAAAGAGAGGTGCAAAGAAAAGGAGGAAGGCAGCTTGACAGATCCATGTCAGGCTTGTCTGCCCATGTCAGCTCCAATTTCAGACTTCTTGGGGCCGACCTCTGGCACTGTTTAAGTGTGGTATCTACTAGTGGTTTATTTAACTGTGGCTGGGAGAAGCAAGCATTATATTGTGTGTGAAAAGTCTCCTTATCAGCCAGACATAGTTCCAAATACTGTCCATTATGCATCTAAAGAATAACATAAAAAAAACCTTCTTGATTTATCTATGTTTCTATTATTAACCTTGCTTATGACATGCTATAAGCAGATACAGATTTTGATTCATTATCATTTAACTAATTTTGTTAGAATAAATTATCAGGAATACTCTGCTTTAATTTACAGCTGTTATATATATTTGTTAAAGCGCTATTTGGGGAAAAGAAGAGGCAAAGTTTTAGTCTGTGTATTGGGAATTTTCTTGCAGGATATTATCTTTTTTTTTTTTTTTTGAGGATATTATCTTAATTTTTTTTCTCCTTAGGAAAAAAAAGGAGATAAAAGTTATCTTGAACCACAAGATGGTTAACATTCAAATAGCAAGCTATATTGGCTCAAAATGTACCTTGAGTCAAATATCATCTTCCTAGTCATATGTACAGTTTGCTATATTAAAAGTTGTTTCCCTAAAGTAACATAAGGCATTTGAACCGATGGTAATCCTACTCCTATTATTTTGTTTGTATATTTGGAAGAAATCAAACAGTGAGAAATATGTTTCTCTTTGTGCTCTGGCAACCTCGGGAGAGGATAAGTGATGAGCTGATACTCTTTTGATATAGAGTTAGGGACATGAAGAGGTCAAACCTCAGATTGGGCTGAGCTGATGCATGTGGGAAAGAATTGAAATAGGCTGTCTGAAAGTAACCAGTCAAATCATTAACCATTCTACAATAGAGAAGAACATTTTTGTGGCTTTTAATATGTTTTGTCAGGATACTTACTGAAAAGATTATACTAGTTCACAATGCCATGAGCAATTCATTCTCCTCTCCGCCCGCAATATATGTACCTAATACTGTTCTAGGCCTCTGGCTTCCTGGGGCTTATAGTGTCTGTAGTGAGAGAAGACAATAAGTACATATATAATGTCAGGCAATGGTAAATGTCATGAAGATAAATAAAACAAGTTAGAAGAGGGAGAGCTCTTTCAATTTATGTGTTCAGAAGAGTTCTCTGTAAGGAAATTAATTTTAGACAGAAATGCTCTTGAGTCTCAATCCAAGAAGAGGAAGTCAGATATACAAGTATCTGGGAGAAGAACATTCCAGGTAGAGTCAAGAAACGGTGTAGTTGTTCAAGGAACAGCAAGATGACTGGTTTATAAGTAGAACAGAGTAAGCAAGGAAGAGTGGTAGGAGATGAAGAAAGAAAGAAAGCAGGAGCCAGCTTATGTGGAGCCTCAAAGACTAGGTGATGGGTATGTATTTAAAACATCACTAAGAAGCCACTGGAGATTTGATGGAATAGTTGCATGACCTGACTTACTGTTTTAGAAAGTTTGTCCTGGCTGCTAAGTGAATAGACTGAAGAGAGGCATAATAGAAACAGACTCATTTGGCACTTGTCTCAGTAGTTCAGACAGCAGAGTATGATTTGGGCTGAGGTAATGATATTGGAGACAGGGAAAAGTGGCTGGATCTAGGTTGTATTTTTTTTTTTTTTTTAATTTATGATAGTCACACACACAGAGAGAGAGAGAGAGGCAGAGACATAGGCAGAGGGAGAAGCAGGCTCCATGCACCGGGAGCCCAACGTGGGATTCGATCCCGGGTCTCCAGGATCGCGCCCTGGGCCAAAGGCAGGCGCTAAACCGCTGCGCCACCCAGGGATCCCTCTAGGTTGTATTTGAAAGGACAGACATCAGGAGTTACTGAGTAATTAGGATATGGAGGCAGGGAGAAATTAAAGAAAACTTCTCAGTATTTGGCTTGTGTAACTGGGTAAAGGGCTATGCTGTTTAATGAGAAGAGAAACTCTTGGGGAACTGTGGGATTTTGTGGCAAACTCAACAATCATTTTGAACATATTAAGATTGACCTAAAGATGTCCAGGTGAGGATATTGGGTAGGTAGTTTGGTAAATGACTTTGGAGCTTAGGAGGAAGGTTGCAATTGGATATGGAAATTTTGGAGTCATTTCATATTAAGTTATTTTAAAGCTGTGGTACTCATGAGAGTATATAAGACATGAGAGTATATAAGACATGAATGGATAGAGTATACGTGAGGACCCAAGGTCTGAGCACAGGGATTTTCTAACATCTGGGGAGAAGCCGCAAAAGAGACTCAAAAAAAGACCAGAAAGGAAAGAAAGAGTGTTATCCTGATGACCTGGAGCCAAGTAAAGTGTTTTAAGAAGGAGGGAGTGATCAGTTGTGTCACATGACACTGAGAAGTAAAAACTCTTAGACATGGAAGAGATTGCCGAGGTCTTATAGAGGCATCATTAAACATATATTCAATTATTTATTCTCTTATTTTCTGTTTCTCATTTTACATATCTCGTATGAGGACAGTTTTTTGTGAAGAGTTGTTTTTGTCTTACCCATGCCATCGTATGTCTCATGATTGCAAATGATAGAAACCCTATTCAAAAGAGCTTAAGGCAAAAAATGTAATATATTTATTCACACACCTAAAGAGTCTGGGGTACTCTGGCTTCAAACACATCTGAATTGAAGAGACTGAATGGTGGTGTCAGGGAGGGATTTGTGTTCCTTTTTCCATCTCTTGGCTCTCTCTATATGGTAGCAAAATGCCCTATATTGTCCTTACAATTCTTACCTCAGTAGGAGAGAAGGAACTTTCCCTTTTTTGGCATTTATATTTCAAGTCCACAGAGGAACTTTGATTGGCCCTGCTTGGCCCACATGTTAGACAAGCCAGTGTGGAGAAAGAAGTGGGGCATGTCCTGGTCATGAGTCCACTTCTGCTGACATGGCACGGTTGAGGCCCAAAGATTAACAGTCATACTAGAGCTACATGGATGGATGGGATGGATCATTTTGCAAAAAGAAAGGTCTGTAGAGCAGGCAGTAAATTCATTGTTTCTGGGATAAAATTGTTGTCAAATAGTCTCTAGTATCCACTGATTACTCTTCATGACCACAAATGTAGGTGTGTTCTGACTTCAGCTCATTCAGTGTACAATAAAGAATCTTGAAAGTTAATTTGACATGTATTTTTTGCCTCGTCAAGCATCTTTTAAAAAATATGTAAACCATGATACTCATTACAGAAAAATTAGAGAATACAGATAAGGAAACTAGCCTAGAGATTATCAGCAGAATTTTGCCTAGGAAGACATCTGGTATATATACGTGTGTGTGTGTGTGTGTGTGTGTGTGTGTGTGTGTATAACAAAATGTATGTATATATTTTTAATAAAAATGAGATCATACTGTTTTATAACCTAATATTTAGTTTAATCTCTATGACAAATGTCTTTTCTTGTCTCAATATCTCTGCAACATCACTTTAAATGACTGTTTTATGTTATCTGCTGTATGGACATATTTATACCAGTTTCCTGATGTTAACTATACATTATTTCCCTTATTTTTTTTAGCTCTTTGTTTCTTTTTACTTACTCATGGGATTATTTCCATAAGGCAAAATCTTATGAAATTAGTGGCCCAAAGAGCTATGCTTTGGGTGAGGGAGGGCTTTTGTTTTATGTTGCTAAGCTGCATTTCAGAAAGGTTACACTAATTTATATATTCATCAGTAGTGAATTAAAGTGCCACTTCCCTTTATTTTCTTTTTAATCTTTGCCAGTGTAATCAGCAAAAAAAAAAAAAAAAATGGTACGTAATTTATTTATTTCTCCAATTACTAGTTAGGTCAAACTGACATTGTATATGTTCATTGGTCACTTGCATCTCTCTTTTGTGAATTGTCAGAAGAGTTAAAAGCATTACCATTTGAATAACTTGAGTATTGCTTTGTCACTATCATATTCACATAATTAATTAATTTGATCTAAGAAGCTCTCTGAATTTGTCATGCACATATGTATTATCGTCTCCGTTTAGCAGTGACTGTTCCAAGATCACCTTGCTTGTGAATGCAGAGCTGAACTTAGAGTATAGATCATCTCACTCTGAATCTTGTTTTGTTTCAGTTTTGTCAATGTTAAATGTCAGTAAAATTATAATGTTATTAATGGGAAATATGGTTTGAGTCTTAAAGTTGGTCTTGGATATTTTTTATTCTACAGACACTTAGTGACTGCTTGCAGTATACAACAGTGTTTGAATATCCAAATAGAAAACTTTTCTCAGGACCTTATTAGGTGAAAAATTTTACATAAAATGAGTTCACTTTTTTAGGTCTGTGAACTATTATTATATTCTTCTTAAATAGTAGAAGGAAAGAATAGTTGTTTTTAAATGCCTTTCCTTCTCTACTTTTTCTATACCCGAGTAATATTTTCTTTGTCTTTAAACTATAAAGTGTTTATTATAGCAGAGATTAATAAATTTTTGAAATTTTAACTTCAGTAGTATTTATATAAACTCTAAATACACTCTAGTAGTATTTAGTAGTTTTTATATAAACTATACTTTAGTAGTATTTACATAAACTCTAAAAAACACCTCCTCTCCACCTATTGGACCAAAATTAGCATATAGTATTGACTCAAAATTGACCTTTATCTTTTTAGAGTATAATTTGTTGGTTATTAAGATGCAGATGTACTGCTGCTTAAAATGTTTCCAAATTCATTCCTTGCCTCACTCTGCAGAAGTTGGCCATTAAAAGAGCAGGTGTTTAAACATAACAGTAACCCAGTAACTGTGAACTCTCCACTGTGAATATGTGGTTTCAGTTGAGGTTTTTGCCGTTATCTTTGTATAATAACAAAGAGTATAATCTGATGCTTTTGAAATTATTGTTAATACATGTATTAAATGATCACAGTGTATTAAGCATGGAATATTAAAAGCTGTCTTTGCCTTCTTTGCTTTCTTTCTAAAGTAGAACTCCAATGAAAGTTTTCTCTTCTTATAGCAGAAAAGTTTTTTTTTTGTTTTTTTTGTTTTGTTTTGTTTTGTTTTTTAAGGAAACATCTTAGTAGATGCCACAGTAAACTCTTGGCATTTACAAATTGAACACTTAACATTTAATATTTGTAAGCAATTCTTATGGTGGTAATTTGCTGCAAAGAGTACTTCTAATAGCATACTTATTTTTTTTCTAATAGCATACTTATAAGAAGCTAGATAGAATTAAGTATCTGCACCATTGTCTACAAAAAATTGAGAAGCTGCATTTTAGATGTCTTCCACTTAGCTGCTGTCATAAAAATTCAGTATTAGATGCTAGAGATAGGTTTGCATCAGAATTACTTTTCCATGATGTGAATGATATGTAGAAATATTTCTGGTAACGTATCTCTTGACAAAAAGAAATAGCTATTAGTAGTGCATTTGAATTACTAAATAATGAAATAATTAGCTCTTACATTATGAAATTGTAAAGTATTAAAGGAGTGCTAATGAAGAATATATAATGCTGCAGTGGATAGTTTAAAAACAACATTAAGTGCACAGATACAAAGTTATAAAGCTTTGTGTGCTTTAAAACCTTTTTGATGTGCTAGAACTTTGAAAGGATGTTGGAGATACCAAGTTAGCATTGATATTTGAAGATTATAAATCTACAAGGATTAAAACAATAACATAATAGTAATAGAATAATTTATTGGAATGTTGCTTTATGTCAAGTTTTTTTTCCTCCTGGCTCTATAATAAATTTTTTAAAATTCTGATGATCTATCACATTTAACTCTATGATTCCATGAAGTCCAGTGGCTATCACATTAATGAAATAAATGGTCTAAAGGTGAATTTACAAACACACTTGCTATAAATAGTCCCTCCAGTATCATATTAATAGTAAGGTTAACATATTTAAGCACTTTGTGCCAGATACTGTGCTAGATGCTTTACAAGAATTATCTTGATCTTTCTGATAACCTAAACTGGTAAACATTTCTAACACCCTTCAGTTATATTTGAGGAGACTGAGGTGTAGAGAGCTTGCGTGACTTGACCATGACCATGCATCTAGTAGCTTTGGTGAAGCAGAGTATGAATTCAAGCAGTTGGATTTGAGACCAGTAGACCTCACCTCTATGGTGTGGTATTAATGGCCTTTACCTGATCTATTACATATCATAATGTTGAAAAGTATTATAGAAAAAAAAAGTACTATAGGCAGCAATTATGAACAGCAAAAATTAAGGGCATCATGAAGGTGGAATTTTGTTATATCTATTGGCAACTTGACTGCTGCCACATTAACTTGCCTTCAAAAAAAAATCAGTAAAATCTATAGATTTCAATTCTGCACACAAGTAACATTATTTCATAATTTTTATCTTAATTTGGACAGTTCATGTTTTCCCATTTCAAACAATGTATTCTTTGTAATTCTACTTATATTGATGATATAGTTAATTTATTTTTATGTGGCTATCTATATTATTTGACATGGTTCTTCAGTAGGAAGTATAAAATAGCTTATTAAATGATCATGTAATTCTTAAGATCCTATTTTTAATTTTTAAAACTATTTGATTCAGGTTGGTTTGACTTCTACAAATGCAGAACTAAGAGGATTTATAGATCAGAATCTCAGTCCAACAAAAGGTAAGAACAGATGAATTGAAATTTTCTGCATTGAGCTTTTATTGCATTTGTTTTATAGAGTATGCAGCTAACGTGTATTACTTTATGTATAATAACAATTATGTAATATTACTGTGTTGTGTTATCATATACCAAATAACTTGTATCCTGTGAAAGTTCTGAGAGGTGGTGGGAGACAGAGAGTTAGGATGAGAGAGAGTGTGTGGCATTTTTTTTTTTTTAAGATTTTTATTATTCATTTGAGAGACAGAGCACAAGCAGGGGGAGGAGCAGAGGGAAGGGAGTAGCAGACTCCCTGCTGAGCAGGGAGCCCTATGTGGGGCTTGATCCCAGGTCCCTGAGACCATGACCTGAGCCAAAGGCAGATGCTTAACCAAGCGTCTGAGCCACCCAGGCACCCCTGAGAGTGTGTGTGGTATTTGTGTTACTTTTGTCCATCTCTTTCCTAAGAGGTCTTTAAAACCACCGTTTGTTTTTTTTTTGTTTGTTTGGTTTTTTTTGAGGGAGAAAGTGTGTGTGTGCATGCGCCAGAGCCCATGTGTGAGAAAGAGGGAAGAGTGGGAGGGATGGCAGAGAGAGAGTGGGGAGAGAGAATCCCAAACAGGCTCCATGCTCAGCACAAAACCCAACATGGGGCTTGATCTTACAACCCTGAGATCATAACCTGACCCAAAATCAAGAGTTGGATGCTTAACCAACTGAACCACCAAGGTGCCTCTAAGACTAGCTTTGATAAATAATCCTCTTACAATTGAAACTAACTGTTCAAGCCACTTTTTTCTTGATTTTCTTGTTTGATAGCCCTACTTCCTGGAATTCCTCTATCTAATATATAGTTTACTGAAGGAATGCTTATATCAGGAGTCTGACGTAGCAGTACAAGAATTTATGCAAGACACTGTATCTTGCTGTGTGTCAAAATTCAACAGTATTTTTTAGTATATAGCGATAACATACTGAAATATTTATAGTTGAAATGATAGGATGTTTGGGATTGGCTTCAAAATAATCTACTGGGGGAGGAAGAGTAAAGTGGGTAGGACTATAGATAAAACTATCTATGAATTGGTTAAATTCTTTATGCTGGGTGATAGCTTTATGGGGTTTCATTATTCCTTTCTCTCTTCCTTTATATATGTTTGAAATTTTTCATTATTAAAGGTAGGAACAAAATACATGTCATTATAATACAGATAGCTATGAAACAATTTCCTGAAAGAGTATATGCCCTGGAGAGAAGACTAGAGAAGTCTGTACTTCAATATAAAAAGGTCTAGCTTAATAATAAAGTCTGTAGAATTATTCTGAGAATTTAAGTATGTGTTATGAGACAGTAAAAGAGATACCACAAGCCTTAATGCTTTTCAGCTTTTCCAATGAGACAATTTGTAAATATTTTCTTCTATGCAGTAGGTTGTCTTTTCACTGTCTTTATAGTCTCCTTAGATGTGCCAAAGTTCTTTATTTTGCTAAAATCCAGTTCATCTATTTTTTTCTTTTGTTGCCAGTGTTTTTCATGTCATATCCATGACATGGTTGCCAAATCCAGTGTCCTAAAGATTTTCCCCAATGCTTTCTTCTAAGAATTTTATAGTTTTAGTTTGTTAGGTCTTTGATCCATTTTGAGTTAATTTTTGTATACGATATGAGTCAAACTGGAATATGGATATTCAAGTTTTTCCATTACCATTTGTTGAGAGACTGTCCTTTGACCACTGAGTGGTCTTGTCACCCTTGTCAAAAATCAATTGACTATATATGTGAGGGTTTATTTTTAGGCTTTTTATCCTTTTCCCTTGGTCTATGTGTCCATATGCCAGTACCATAATGTTTTAATTACTGTAATTCTGTAATAAATTTCAAAGTTGAGAATTGTGAACCCTTTAACTTTATTCTTCTTTTTCAGGATTGTTCTAGCTATTTAGGATTCCTTGAAATTCCACATGAATTTGAGGATCAGCTTGTTTTTTTTAATTTTATTTATTTATTCATGAGAGACACACACACACAGAGAGAGAGAGAGAGAGAGGCAGAGACATAGAGAGAGAAGCAGGCTCCTCACAGGTGAGCCCAATGTGGGACTCAATATCTGGACCCTGGATCATGCCCTGAGCCAAAGGCAGATGCTCAACCACTGAGCTACCCAGGCGTACCAGCTAATGTTTTTCTTTGTTCCAGGAGAGCTATCGGGATACCACATTACATTTCATGACCATCATCTTTAGGCTCCTTTTGTCTGTGACAGTACCTCAGGCTTTCTGTGTTTCTAATAACAGCCTTGAGGTGTAATTTTCAGGGATTCTGTAGAATGTCCCTCAATTGGGATTTTTCTGATGTGCTTCTCATGATTAGATTAGGGTTATGAGTTTTTGAGAGAAAAACCACAGAGATAAAGTGCCATTTTCATCACAGCATATCAAAGGTCTATACTGTTAACTGGCTTATCATTGTTGCTGTGAACCTTTATCACTTGGCTGAGCTAGCATTTGTCATGTTTCTGTACTGTACAGTGACTCTCTCCCCTCTCCCCCTTTCCATACTGTAGTCTTTGAAAGGAAGTCATTATGTGGAGCCCATGTTTGAGGAATGGAGAGGTTGTTCTACCTCTGTAAGAGGAAGTATCTACATCATTATTTGGAATTCTTCTGCACCTAGATTTGTCTCTCTTATTTATTTATTTACTGCTTTATTTATATTAGTATGGACTGATGATATTTAGTTTATACTCTGGGCTTTATAGTCCAATGCTACTTAATTTTCTGCTTATTACAACTGTGGCCGTTGGAAGCTTTCAGTTGGTTTTCTGTTCCTTTGACTTTATGTACCTTGTCGTGGGTTTTTCTTTTTTTGTTTGTTTGGTTTTGTTTTGAACTCTTACTTTTTAGCACTACAAGATGCTCCAGGCTCATTTTACATATTTCCTGCCCACTCCTCAGATCAGTCATTTTTCCAGAGAGTCCTGATTCCTCTTAATGGAAAATATTAGAAACCAAGATCTTGGTGCTGCTGGGTGAACTCATTGCTGCTGGGATGGTGTCTTTCTTTTTGATATACTGTTTTCCTGTGTGTCTGTGATAACACACTTTTTAAGACTTTCCTAAAAAGCAGTACAGTGAGGCAGTTAAGAACAAGGACTCTAGAGGACTTGATGTGATCTTGGTTGCACTTCTTAAACCTAACCTGAGCAATGTGTAAACCTGAGCAAGTTGATCTCTCTAAGCTAAAATATCCACATCTGTAATGATGCAGATTAATAATATTAGGTTGCTCATAGAGTGTTGAAGGATTAGGTAAAGTAATGCACATAAATCATTTAGCACAACACCTAGCACATAGCAAGCATTCATTAAGTGCTTACTCCCTTTCCTCATATTAATATTTTCATCTTCCTTTTTGGCTGGTCTCTTTTGGTCTACTCTTCTTAGCTCTGTCTTCTAAATCTCCATGGCGTTTTGTCTTAGGTTTTCTTCTCATATGGTACATTCTCCCCAGGCAATATCATCTATTCTCAATTGCTTTAGTTATCATTTACTAAAATCTGTATCTCTGACCCAAACCTTGTCTTGAGTTGTTATATACCCAGCTGCTTATTGGATACCATCATTTGAGTAACTTCCCTGCATCTCAGACTCAGTCTGTCCAGAATCAAAATGATTACTTCACCCTCTTATCACTTCTTGGCCTTTTGGCTAAGGTCAAGTGTATTTCACCCTCTCAAAACACACTCTCCCATTTTCCTTATCTGACTGAATAGTAGTATCTATCCATTGCCCAGACACTGAGGCCTCATCTTTGATTCCGTTTTCTTTCTCTCTCCTTCCAATCAAATCATTTATAAGGCTTGTTCTTTCTGCATCCTCAGTCTTGCAGTCCTCCCCATGCGTTTTCTCTATCTCTGTTGCTACTATCTTAGTTTGGACTGCTAAAAACCATTTCCTGGATTACTGCAACTGCTGTACTTCCAGATTTCTTTCTTTCTCTTTCATTTACTGTGGTATAGCTCTCAAACATAAATCTGAACAGTCTTTCCATGTTAGAAAAAAACTAGTTTAGTTGTTCCTTATTGCCCTCAAGATAAAGTCCAAACTCTTATTTGAAAGATCCTTTGGGCGCCTGGCTGGCTCCATCAGCAGAGTGTGCGACTCTTGATATCAGGGTTGTAAGTCTGAGCCCCACGTTGGCTGAAGAGATTGGTTAAAAATAAAATCTTTTTTTAAAAAAATAAAATTAAAAAAAAAATCCTTCGTGATGTGCTTCTTACTTTTATCTTTAGCATTATCTCAGATGCCTCTTCTTCTGCCACATTGAGTTACATTGTCTCTCTTCACTTTCTGTGTCTGTCTCTCTCTTTACCCATCTCTATACTCTTCTCTGTGTCTGGAATGCCGTGATCCCCAACATTGCCCTCCATTCTACTCCTGATATATTTTGCCTGGCTAATTTCTGTTCATTACTCACATCTAAGTTTAGGTCTTATTTCCACCTGGCCCATAATCCTCTACTACTCTCTCCTTATCCCTGTGGTAGCATTTATCACACTGTACTTTAATGACTGGTTTATTATTGGTCCCCCTCCTCTGATTCTGTAAAGTCGAAGACTTTGTCTCAATTAATCATTATATCTCTAGGACAGGTATTTCAAAGTATCTATCCCATAGTATCTGTCCTAAAGTAGAAATGTTGTTGAAAGAATGTATGTCCTTACCTTCTGTCTATGATTCCTTTGGCCACTGGGCAAATTCCAATTTGCTTTTTAAAATCTAGCTGACCACGAATTCCTCTGTAGCTCCTTACTATGCCTCTTTTGTGTTAACCTTTGGACTCTATACATACTTTATTATTGTTCTTATCACATTATATTGTATTTCTTTATAGCTTGCCCTTTTCTTTTGCTAAACTCTGAGCTCCTTGAGAGCAGGGTCCTTTTTCCTCTTTTTGTCTTCAGAGTCTAGCTCGGTGTCTAGCACAATTATATTCAGTAAATATTGAACTGCAGGAGTCTGTTTTGCCATACATTTCCAGACTTTTAATAAAAATGTTTATCTCATCTTTGAGAAGTGTAGAAAGAAAGAACTTATCAAAACTTGTTGAAAACGGTGTTAAGGAATTTAGTGAATACGGTTTCTGAGCTGTTTAAGACACATATTTAAGGGTTGGGGGCTTAAAAGTTACATAATTAATTAAAATAAGAACAAGCCTGAAGATAATTATATTCACTTATAACCAGGGGAGTAGTAGAGGAATTAAAAGCGGTTGAGTATTTGTATGTCCTTGTCATAAATCATGTAATTGTGCATTATTAAGAAAAATAGAAGGTAAAATACTGTAATGTAGAACCTCACTATGTATGGTGTTGAAAGTCCATCAGTATCTTTGGTGAAGATCAAGGATCTCTCAATTATCTGAGAGGCAAATACTATTGGGTGGTCTATACGTTTGATATTCCTGGCATGTGTATACTTGCCTGCGAGTTATATGCAGTCCTCTGGGAAGCTGCCTGTTCAGCAGCTGTTAGAAGAGTTGCACCTGTGGGATGAATTGCTCATGTCTTTGCAGGTGAGTGAGGTCTGCAATATATCCTCCACTTGTTCCTTTATAACCCCGGCAGAGCAATTCCACTTTGTCAGCTCCTTCATTGCTTGCACATCAAATTTAAAATATGCATATCTTCTACTGGCTGCGAGTTCTACACTATCCAAGGGATTGCAATACCTATGGCTCTTAAAATTACAACCTATTAAAATGAATTCAGCAACTGAAAAGAGGGAATCACTGAATAATCAAACAGATTCCTCATGTGGAAGCAGAACTAATGGAAAAGATGAGAGAAAGCTGTGATAGAAGAGGGAATGAAAACTCTCAAGAGGATACAGCTGCAACATAGAAAAAGTTGCTTTGGAACTAAAAATGTATTCAGAATTCTTAAGTCTAAGAAAGACTGAAAATAAGAAATGACCAAAGATATACAGTGAGCAAAACAATGTTGATATCAAATAAAATATACTAAAAGCCTCAAGGCATTAAATGGATAAAGAGGAATATTGTATGGTGATACAAGTGAACAAGCCAACAATCCAATTTTTAGAGAATGGACAAAATTTATGAATAAACAATCAAAGAAAAAGAAATATTAATGGGTCTTACACAGATGAAAAAGTACTCCACCTCGTTCATAAAACATGAAACTTAAAAGTACACTGAGTACCACTTTCCACTCTATAAGATTGGCAAGTATTAAGAAGTTTGATAAAAACACTATTGTCAGTGGTGTAGGGTAACATATGCTCTCTTAAACTGCTAGTAGGAGCATAAATTAGTACAGCCTTTATGGGAAGCAATTTCACAATAATTAATCATTCACATTTCCTATAACCCAGCAGTCCCAGTTTTAGGAATTGTTTGTACTGATGTGCTGGCAGATTTGGAGGGTGAAACTTAATCTTTACAGTATTATATGTAATAGCAAAATATTAGAAACTGTAAGTTCACCAGTAAGATTTGATTAAATAGTGTTCATTGCTTCTCGGCCTTTTGGCTAAGATCAAGTGTTGATTAAATAGTGTTCAACACATATAATGGAATACCATGTAGATAAAAAATTGGGAATAAGAACCCTATGTACAACTATTAAATGATCTACAAAGACACATTAAGGTAACAAAAGTGTGGAACAACATGCTGTGTCTATAATCATTTGTTTAAAAAGAAGTTACATACAAGCATAATGTTTCTTGTAAGGATACACAAAGACTTGACATTCCTTATCTGCTGGTAGAGAAACTGACTTTCACAAATAACTTTTTAATTTTAATGAAATCCAGCTTACCAGTTTTCTTTGTCAAGGATCATGCTTTTTTGGTGTTATGTCTAAAAAGTTATTACCTGGGGTGCCTGGCTGTCTCGGTTGGTAGAGCGTGTCACTCTTGATCTCGGGATAGTGAATTCAAGCCATTGAGTATAGAGGTTACTAAAAGAAAAAAGTCATTACCAAATCCAAGGTCACTTAGACTTTCTCCTGTTTTTCTTCTAGGAATTTTACTGTTTATATTTAGGTCAGTGATCCATTTTGATCTAAGATTTGGTATAAGATTTATGTCTAATTTTTTTTTGCATGTAAATGTCTAGTTGTTCCAGCTTCATTTGTTGAAAAGGTTATCCTTTCTCCACTGAATTGCCTTTGCACCTTTGTCAAAGAGGAGTTGAATATATTTGTGTAGGCCTTTTCATGTAAATTTTATTTTTTTTAAAGATTTTATTTATTTGAGAGAGAGAGTATGCACGTGCACAAGAAGGGGGAGAGGCAGAGGGAGAGAGAGAGAGAAATAGATTCCCTACTGAGCAGGGAGTGCAACATAGGGCTCAACCCCAGGACACCAAGACTGTGACCTGAGCTGAAGACAGACACTTAACTGACTGAGCCACCCAGGCATCCCCATGTAAATTTTATTTTTATTTATTTATTTTTAAAGATTTTATTTATTTATTCATGATAGAGAGAGAGAGAGAGAGAGAGAGAGAGAGAGGCAGAGACACAGGCAGAAGGAGAAGCAGACTCCATGCTGGGAGCCTGACGTGGGACTAGATCCTGGGACTCCAGGATCATGCCCTGGGCCAAAGGCAGGCGCTGAACCACTGAGCCACCCAGGGATCCCCCCATGTAAATTTTGAAATTAGTTTGTTGATATCCACAAAATTATTGGGATTTTGACTAAGTTTGTACCGAATCTATATATCAAACTGGGCGTGACTGACATCTTCACAATATTGATTCTTCCTAGCCATGAACATAAAATATCTCTCCATTTTAGATCTTTGATTTCTTTCGTCAGTTTTGTGGTTTTCCACATAGAGATCTTATACATATTTATTGGGTGTATACTTAAGTTTTGTTTTGTTTTGTTTTAGTGCTAATGTAAATGGTCTTGTGTTTTTAGTTTCAAATTCCAGTTATTCATTGCTGGTATATAAGAAAGCAGTTGAATTTTATATATTAACCTTGTATCCTGCAACCTTGCTTTAGTCACTTATTAGTTTGAGGAGTTTTTTCTATTGTAAATGATATTTTTAATTTCAATTTTCAATTCTCTGCTAGTATGTAGACATATAGTTGATTTTTATATTTTGATCTTATAGCCTGCCACCTCATATAACTCATTTCTAGTAAGTCTTTCCTAAATTGCTTAGGAGTTTTTGTAAGTTTTTATTTGAATTCCAGTTAGTTAACATACAGTGTAATATTAGTTTCAGGTGTACAGTATTGTGATTCATCACTTCCATACAACAGCCAGTGTTCATCACAAGTGCTGTCCTTAATCCTCATCACCTATTTAACCCTTGCCCCCACCCTCCTCCCCAGTAACCATCAGTTTGTTGTCTATAGTTAAGAGTCCATTTCTTGGTTTGTTTCTCTCTCTTTTCTTTCTTCCCTTTATTCATTTGTTTTGTTTCTTAAATCCCACATATGAGTGAATCATATGGTATTTGTCTTTCTCTTACTGGATTATTTCACTTAGCATAATACTCTCTGGCTCTATCCACATTGTTGCAAATGGCAAGATTTCATTCTTTTTATGGCTGAGTAATATTCCATTGTATATATGTGTACCACATCTTCCTTATCCATTTATCAATTGTTGGACTCTTGGGCTGTTTCCATAATTTGGCTGTTGTAGATAATGCTACTATTAGCATCAGCATGTATCCCTTTGAATTAGTATTTGTGTATTCTTTGGGCAAATACCCTGTCGTGCAATTGCTGGACTGTAGAGTAGTTCTATTTTTAAGCTTTTTAAGGAACCTCCATACTGTTTTCCACAGTGGCTGCACCAGCTTGCATTCCCACCGTTAGTACAAGAGGGTGGGAATCTCCACCAACATCTGTTGTTTTCTTGTGTTATTAATTTTGGCCCTTCTGATAGGTGCAAGGTAATATCTCATTGTAGGTTTTTTTTTAATAATTTTTTTAAAGATTTATTTATTTATTCAGAAAGAGAGAGAGAGAAAGGCAGAGACACAGGCAGAGGGAGAAGCAGGCTCCATGCAGGAAGCCCGATGTGGGACTCAATCCCGGGTCTCCAGGATCACACCCCAGGCTGCAGGAGGCACCAAACCGCTGCGCCACCCAGGATGCCCTCTCATTGTAGTTTTGACTTATCCCTGATGATAAGTGATAATGAGCATCTTTTCATGTATCTGTAGGTCTTTGGAGAAATATCGGTCCATGTATTCTGCCCATTTTTTAATTGGATTATTCATTTTTGGGGTGTTGAATTTTATAAGTTCTTTATATATTTTGGATACTAACCCTTTATCAGATATGTCATTTGCAGATATCTTCTCCTATAGCATACATTGCCTTTTAGTTTAGTTTTTTTTTTTTAATTGTTTCCTTTACTGTACAAAAACTTTTTATCTTGGTGAAGTCCCAGTAGTTTATTTTTGCTTTTGCTTCCCTTGCTTCAGGAGACATATCTAGAAAGAAGTTGCTATGGTCAGTGTCAGAGTGCTCTCTTGGGGATTTTTATGGTTTCAGGTTTCCCATTTAAGTCCTCAATATGAATTTTGAGCTTATTTTTGTGTATAGTGTAAGAAAGTGGTCCAATTTCATTCTTTTGCATGTTGCTGTCTAGTTTTCTCAATACCATTTGTGGAGGGGACATTCTTTTTCCTATTGGATATTCTTTCCTGATTTGTTGAAGATTAATTGACCATATAATTGTAGGTTCATTTCTGGGTTTTCTGTTCTGTTTCATTGAGCTATGTGTCTATTTTTTGTGCCAGTACCATACTGTTTTGATTACTACAGCTTTGTAACATAACGTGAAATATGGATAAATTCCTTTGAATTTTCTGTATATACTATCATGTCATTTGCTATTAAAGTCAGTTTTACTTTTTTCTTTCCAATTTGTATTTCTTTTTCTTTCCTGATATCACTGGTTAGAACTTCCAGTTCAAAGTTGAATAGAAATGGTGAGAGCAGAAATCCTTGCGGTGTTCCTGATCTTAGGAGGAAAGACAGCATCAAGTCTGTGTTATTAGGTATGATGTTAGCTGTAGAGTTTTCATAGCTGCCTTCCATCTGGTTGAGTAAGTTTCCCTTCTATTCTTCTGATTGTGAATAGTTGTTGGATTTCATTAAATGTTTTTTTCTCTACCTATTACAATGATTATATGGTGGGATATTTTTAGCCCATGAGTACAGTGAATTACATTGATTGATATTCACATGTCACAAAAACTTTGAACTCCCTGGATGAACACCACTTAATTATGGGAGAAACATAAATTCTCCATTTGGAGAGTATTGTTGCTTAGGACCTGTTCTATACTATTCTTATTCTTTTCTAATCTAGAGATGATTCTGGGATCTCTGAGTAGCAGCAGGGAACTAGCTAAGGTTAGAGTACATAAATTTTAGTGAAACTAATTGTTTCAGGCTTTGTAACATTTTTTTTCCAAAGATTTTATTTATTTATTCATGAGAGGCACAAACACACACACACACACACACACACACACACACACACACACACAGAGGCAGAGACGCAGGCAGAGGGAGAAGCAGGCTCCATACAGGGAGCCTGATGTGTGACTCCATCCTGGGTCTCCAGGATCACACCCCGGGCCGAGGGCGGGGCTTAAACCGCTGAGCCACCGGGGCTGCCCTTTGTAACATTTTTTAACAAATCTTCACAGCCTGGGAACAGGAAAAAAGGAATTTGTGGGCTAAGCAGTAGGAACAGAAGGAATTCACAGTTCTACCAAAGTGTTGCTGGAATGGCTCCCTATAGGGACTTTAATAGTGCATTTCTGCCAAGAAGGGAACCTTTACTTTTAAAAAAAATTTTAATTCAATTTAGCCAACTTATAATACATCATTAGTTTCAGATGTAGAGTTGAACCTTTACTTTCTTGATGAGAAAAAAATTCAAAAGGAGTTGGAAAGGTGAAAAAGGTAGGGAATTGGTGTTAAAGATTATTTTAGTGTTCAAAATCTTAAAAATAAATTAGCTTATATAATTTAGACTTGTATGTTTAATTTAAAAGGCTGCTAACATTTGCCCATATTCTCTTTCTCAGAATTTACTTCACAGTTTAAGTCCTAAAATATCTAGTAAGCGTTTGTTTTGTTTTATATTACTTTGAACAGTAGATATAAGCAACATTTGGTTGCTATTTCTATACAGATTCTTTGGCAGGCTTCTAAATCTGAGGTCATATTAGGGTGAGTTTGGCCTCTCTTACTGTGCAAGACTTAGTAAGAGATTGTAATTTAATAAACACGGTGAATGGTTCTGGCTTTGCCTTTTGAATCTGGGTTTGGTTTCAGGATATTTAAAAATATCTTAATGATCTGAAAATAGACAACTATCCCATTCTACAAATAGTTTTATTGACCTGCTCATTCCAGTACCTTGCTTTTCCTGAAGGACCTGTGCCATTTGATCTTCTTCTCTCTTGTATTTTTCCTGTTTTATCTAAGATAAGTTTTATTTAAATAATAGTGTTGGGTTACCATGATAGTATTTAATTATACTAGAATTTAATAAGAATTGCCTTTTAGAAATAAAATATAAGAAGTTCCTGATTTAAAACAATGAAAAAAGAAAAAATTAAAGTGTTTTTAAGTAGGCTGTGGTTACCACATCTTTTATCTTCCTGTTAACTGCTTTCACAATGTATATTGTGGTTGGTTGAATTACATAACTTTGCTCTGTGTTTTGATTGCATATTGTAGATTTATAAATAGCTTTGATAATGTAATATGTTATAGCTGAGTCACAATCAAAGGATTTTTTTCATTTTTAATATAAATTTTTATTGTCTATTCTGATAATTCATAGAAATTGCTTTATTTTTAAAAGTATGACATGATGATACCTGTTTTTTTTTTTTTTTTTTTTTATGATAGTCACACGCAGAGAGAGAGAGAGAGAGGCAGAGACACAGGCAGAGGGAGAAGCAGGCTCCAAGCATCGGGAGCCCGATGTGGGATTCGATCCCGGGTCTCCAGGATCGCGCCCTGGGCCAAAGGCAGGCGCTAAACCGCTGCGCCACCCAGGGATCCCGATACCTGTTTTTTATAATTCTTAAAATAATTGTTTTTTATGAAAGGATGATAAACTTATATTCTTTTTGGAGAATATAAGTTTGGATATCTGCAAACTTGTTTCTATATTATTTTAGTACTTTCAATGAATCACCTTATAATTCAGTTGGCAGAGTAGAGTACTGTTGAAATTAAAAGGTCCTTTTTTTTTTTTTTAAAGATTTTATCTATTTGAATGAGAGAGCAAGCACAAGCCTGGGAGAGAGACAGAGGGAGAGGGAGAAACCTCCTCCCACAGAGCAGGGAGCCTGAGACAGGCAGCCCCATCCCAGGATCCTGGGCTCTTGACCTGAGCTAAAGCCACTCAACCAACTGAACTGAGCCACGCAGGTGCCCCTAAAAGGTCTTTCTTTATGTGATTTCTGATTTGCTTAGTATTTTGAAAGTGGAGTTGATCTGATTGTTTTGTTTCCTATTCCTGTATGGCCCATTGTACTTTGACTGAAGAAAACCTTTTCACACCTTTAACTTCAGCTAGCCATCTTACTTACTGGTAACATTATTGGTAACAATTATACTGGTTAGTTTCAAACCTTAAAGGAAGAAGATGATTTTGATTGCACTTGGAATTTAGTTCTAAAGCTCTCGTCTTACATGTTTTCATTTTTGAATTTCTTTATCTAAATTTGTCTTGTCTGTGACCAACATAAAATGCATGAGTTGCCAAATCCAAAGGCAAAATATCAGAAAACATGCCATAAAGCTATTTAAGAGCTTTGTTGCCAACACAGTGTTTTTAAAATCAAATCTAGCAATTTATTTTTTTACAGATTTTATTTATTTCCTGGAAAGAGAGACAGAGCGTTTGCGTGGGTGGGGTGGGGCAGAGGGAGAGGGAGAGGGAGAGACAGATTCCCCACTGAGCAGGGAGCCTGATGCAGGGCTTAATTCCAGGACACCGAAAATCTAGCAATCTAAATAGCAGATGTTCTGGAAAGATTAAATTGCCTAATCTGACATTTAACCTGGTTTCTCCTCTTCTTTATTTTTTTATTTTATTTTTATTTTTTTTTACCTACTCCCTCCTCTCCTCTTTTTAAAATAAATTACATAGTAAAGTAAAATAGTAGCTGAAATAATCTTTTCTTAAATTTTTTTTTTTTATTTATTTGAGAAAGAGAGAGAGTGTGTGAGCAGGGAGAGGGGGAGGAAGACATAATCTGAAGCAGAATCTGCATGATCAAGGAGTCCAATGTGGGGCTCCATTCCATGACAATGAGATCATGACCTGAGCTGAAACCAAGAGTCAGATATTTAACCAACTGAACCACCTAGGTGCCCCTGAAATATTCTTTTTTTAAAGTTGTATCTGTCTTGACTTTTAATAGCATAGATTTATTCTTGTCTGGTTTTATGCTTTATATATGGAATCATATAATATTTATTCTTTTTTGACTACCTTCCCTGCTCAACATTATGCTTGGGAGATTCATCCATATTGTATATAGTTTTAGTTTGTATTTTCTCATTGCTATATAATATTATATTGTGTGAATAAACCATAATTTATTTATTCTAATGTTATTCAGCATTCGGGTAGTTTTCTGTTTGGGTATATTACAATTAATGATCTTATGAACATTCTAGTCCAATCTGTTGGTGAACACATACATTCATTTCTGTAGAGCATATACCTAGGATTGGAATTGTTTGGTTAGAGTATACATATGCTCAGCTTTAGTAGATACTTCCAGATGACTTGTTTCAAAGTGATAATACCAATTTACACTGTTACTAGCAGTATATGAATATTCCCTATTGCTCATATTCTTATATTCTTGCTAATACTTGGTATATTTCATCTTTTTCCTTATACTCATTCTGGTGGGTGTTTAGTGGTAATACACTGTGGTTTTAATTTGCATTTCTGTAATGATTAATGCGGTGAAGAATCTTTTCTGTATTTTTTGTTATGAATTATGATAAAACATTGTGATAGTATACAGTTCTGTATCAGATATATTTGTTTCATTCCAGAGAGCTGAATTACAAGAATTACTTTACAAGCATTATGTGCATTTAAAGGATATTATAACAAGTCAAGGCTGTGGATGTGGATTTTTAAAATAGCATACATTTAGTATTTGAAGTAAGACTAAAGTATTAATATAATAACCTGTAATATAACATCTAATGAAATTTGGTTCAAATCTCTCAAGTGTATTTTTATAATTGAATTTTATTTTTGTATGACTTCAGTTATAAAATTGAAGATACTTTTCTTGGCAAAAACAGGTAAGTAGTTTGATAGATTTTGTTGGCTATTGTAATATGAAACATGACTAGATTCAAATAAAATGCTTATAAAGCACTACACAGATTTTTTTTTTTTTTACTACACAGATTTTTTTTTTAATTTTTATTTATTTATGATAGTCACAGAGAGAGAGAGAGGCAGAGACACAGGCGGAGGGAGAAGCAGGCTCCATGCACCGGGAGCCTGATATGGGATTCGATCCCGGGTCTCCAGGATCGCGCCCTGGGCCAAAGGCAGGCGCCAAACCGCTGCACCACCCAGGGATCCCTACTACACACATTTTTATATTACTTTTAGAGCTTTAATAACTTTTAAAATTCTCTTTTTTAAAATGTTTTTAACATCTTGGGTTTTTTTTTTCCATTTTATCCACCAGTACCCTCTTCCTAACTCTACACATATAATTCTTAGAATTGATTCCTTTCTTCCTGTTGTCAGAATCCTTAGCATGAAGTGGAAAGCACAAAACAATTCAAAAACCTCTCCACCAAAACAATTGTGTTTGTGTATATGTATAGTTTTATTTATATATTTTTCTAATTTATTTTTAATGTAATTTCTATATTTTTATATAATTTGCTATCAATGTAATCTTATTAGTCTCTTTTGTATTTTAAGATTGTAATGGCAGGCTCTTGAGACAAAGGTAGGACTTATACCTAGCATAGTACCTGACACATAGAGACTTAATATCTGTTGAGTGGATGAAACAATGACAAAATTCAGTCAAGTTTTTCTATTTTCAGGTTTTGTTGCAGTTTCCACTTGTCTCCTCCCCTCCAATTTTGGCTCTCTAGTTTATAAAGGAGTATTTGACGGGACTAAGAAAAAGTTGTTGGTGGTGAAATTTTTCAAAGTGGAACTTTCTCTCAAGATAATCAGTGAAATAAATTCTGCGATGTATATTGATTACTTACAAAGAGAACTAGAAAAAAAAATGACGTTTTATAAGGAAGAAAATAAAAGAAGTTCCATATATGAGGAAAGAGAACTGAAGACAGAGAGATTAGAAACCATGAAACTGTGTCTGAGTCACATCTCTTATCCTAGATGATATTAGTGAATTTTTGTTGAGTGGGATTTTTTCTACTCTGAGTCATAATATTTTATAGTGTACTATTTAGTTAGAAAAGATAGGTAATCTCTAGAAATTGTTGATTGTTTTGCTGGCGAGTTTTTAAAGCTTTCTTGGTTTTTGGGTCCAGATCTTTAGACCTCACTATGAACCAACAATGGTTCTTAAGAAACATTGGATACAGTCAATGTAAAACCTTAACCATATGTGTTAATGTGGCTATAGAGAAAATGCATGTGTCTTAGGCTTAGACCTGATACCTTAGGGCTTTGTTTTTTATGTGTATCAATTTTTTTAAGATTTTATTTATTTATTCATGATAGACGCAGACAGAGAGAGAGAGGCAGAGACACAGGCAGAGAGAGAAGCAGGCTCCATGCTGGGAGCCCAACGTGGGATTCGATCCTGGGACTCCAGGATCACGCCCTGGGCCAAAGGCAGGTGCCAAACCACTGAGCCACCCAGGGATCCCCCTATGTGTATCAATTTTAGATAGTCAAAGCAAATATAGAAAATTGCTTCCTAATTCTGGAGAAAAATAGCTGAAAAGTGTTGTTTTATTCTGTAATATCAGATACTTGAATTCAGAGATATTCTAGATATTTTTTGCTTTGATTAGTATGTTCTTTCTTTTGATTCCTGGAATTAGTATACCAATGTAAATTTTAAGTAAATTGGATATTTAAAAAACAGAATACTTTAAAATGTTAGCTGACATAAAAATGTCTAGAAAACATGGGTTAGTTAGATCAGGCTATACCTAAATCAGTGAAATAACTATCCTGGAGATATAAGTCCTTTAAGGCAATATCCTTATTTCAGTTTCTATGAAAATTGAATTGAGGATCTTGTAAAATAACTGACTGTTTTGCAGGCCATCAGGAGAAAAGTGACATCTGATCTATCTGGAACACAGACTTTAAGGATTCTAACATAAGTACATGCTAAGCTCATCGGTAGTGAACTGGCCTGGGGAAAAATATGTCATACTAGCATGAACTCTGAGATAATTTGAATAGGAAACTTTATTATAAAGCCAAGAACTGAGTCTGGGGGTGCAATCGAAGAAAACTTCCAGCATCTCCGTATAGTCATATTTAGTTCTACACTATTACCCACTCCCTTTCAACTCATCCTGTATTTTGGAGAGAAAAGAATAATGTCTATCTCTGAGATTTTTCTGTTCACATTAGATAGGTGGAATCAAATCACTGAATCTATTGGATAAAATAATTCATGGAATTTTTAACACTCAAATTGTTTCATCAAAGTACTCTTAGAAATTCTGGGTTAATTGATTAAACACATTTCACAGCTCTTCAGTTGTACATTATCTTTAAGTTTCAGAAATTCTTTCTGGATGGGAGAGTCAAAACAACCCACCCAGGAACAAATTATTTTCCTTATGGGGAGAGCAGTATAAATCCTCAGCGCACATGAAATTAGGCTGAGAACCACAGCTAATCGGAGACTTGGATTTTTTCTTAGCTCTGTTAGTTTACTGTATTATTTTGCTTATCTTTCTGTTCTTATGCAATTCTCTCAAGTGACTGAGCTGAGCTCAGAGAAATTGTTTTGTTTTGTTTCATTCTTTTAGAAAGATCTTGTTTTATTCCAGGGAGGATATGCTGTCCTTAATAAACTTTTGTTATGCTATGTTGGCCATGGAAATACACCATCCAGATCTCCTACTGGTGGGAGGTATGAGTGAGTGACAGTCACAGCTGTGGCCCCTCTGAATCCACTACCTCATTCTTGCTGAAGCCACCCATACTAATTGTGGCTGTTCTCAGCAATGAATGAGCATGATGGGGTACTAGTGTAGGGAATTTCAGGATGCAGAACTCCTCTATTGGGCATGGCATTGTTTACCTATTGCTGTATAACACGTTATCCTGAAATCTGGCAGTTTAAAATAACATTTTGTATCTCACACAGTTTCTGAGGATCAGGAGTGGCTTACCTACATGATTCTGCCTCAAGGTCTCTCATGTATTGTAATCAAGCAGTTGACCCGGGGTTGTAGTCATCTGAGGGCTGGACTATGTCTAGAGTGGAGAAGGTATTTAGTGTGGAAAGCTTCTCATATAAACCTCCTGAAAACCTGCACTTAATCTAAACCTCATTTCCAGATCGTTCTGCAAATTTCCCCTCTCAGTGTATGCACATAGCCATGTAAATACATTTCAGAGTCTGGTTCCCAGCACCTCCACAGGTCAATAAAGCAAAATCACTCGAAAGCATTTTAGAGCGTATGTCTGGAAGACCTATTTCCAAGATGGCTTGCTACATGGCTCTTGGTAAGAGCCCTCAGTTCCTTACTGGCTACTCAGGAGGTTTGCCACATGATGTCTCCATAGGCCAGCCACTGATAAACATTTTCAGGGTCCAAATTCGTTGAGGACAAGTAAGAAGTTCACTTTTCATCTCTAGTATCATCTGTGAGAAACTTTTCCAAATATTATCCCCATCTAGGATTGCCAGATATAGCAAATGAAAATACAATATTTAGGACAGGGGATCCCTGGGTGACGCAGCGGTTTGGCGCCTGCCTTTGGCCCAGGGCGCGATCCTGGAGACCCGGGATCGAATCCCACGTTGGGCTCCCGGTGCATGGAGCCTGCTTCTCCCTCTGCCTGTGTCTCTGCCTCTCTCTCTCTCACTGTGTGTGACTATCATAAATAAATTAAAATTAAAATAATAAAATAAACAATATTTGGGACATACTTAATACTGAAAAAGTAGCCATTGTTTATTTAAAATTCAAATTTAATTGGATATCCTGTAGCCCTGCTTCATCTTCTGTGGGTTTTGTTGTCTTGTCTCTATCCCTGTGACACCCTGTGCTATCCTGTTTCTGCATTACAGCATTATATTTAAATTGTCCCTTTATCTTCCCATTAGGATAAAACTTCCCTATAGATAGGAACTGTGTCTTACTTATTTTATTTGCTGTTGTATCTCCTATGCTAAGCACTGGCTTGACCTGTAAAAGTACTCAATAAATATGTGTGGGCTATTCAAAGAATGAAAAAACTTGGTCTTAGAATTGCATGTACTTTTCTCCTCCTCCATCTTTTCTTCCCCTTCATCATCATCATTATCAAGATGACTATCAGGGAATGCTAATACAGAAAAAGAGCCAGGAATTCCAAGATTTAGAAACTTGCTTTATCACTTTACATCTAAATTTTAGTTTCCCCTTTGATAGCTGGAGGTAATACCTGTTTCTTGCCTACCTTAGCTTATCTCTGCCATCTATCTACCTTGGAAGAAAAACAAAAGTTATTACACCTACTATTTTCTAGGAATTGTGCTGGCTTCAATAGTTGGAAGCTGGACTTTTTATATAATGGCAATAGGTTTTAAGTAGTGGTAAGGACATGAAATCAAAACCTCTGGGCTTGGGCAGCCCCGGTGACGCAGCGGTTTAGCACCGCCTGCAGCCCAGGGCATGATCCTGGAGACTCTGGATCGAGTCCCACGTCAGGCTCTCTGTATGATGCCTGCTTCTGCCTCTGCCTGTGTCTCTGCCTCTTTCCCTCTGTCTCTATGAATAAATAAAATCTTAAAAAAAGAAAGAAAGAACCTCTGGGTTTGAATCTTAGCCTGAAACATACTAATGGTGACTACTTAAGACAAATTACTAAATTGTGTTTCAGAATGTCAATTTTCTCATCCTTATCTCTAAGTGAGATTATTATCATTATAAACTGATTATTCTCAGTATAGTGTGAAGATAAAATGATAAAATATGTAACCTTGCACATGTTTTTGACACATGGTAGATACACAGAAAATCCCTAATGAAGCTTCTCGGACCCACCATATTGTAATTCCTTAAATGATTCTGGCTTTTGACTTACATTCGTAATCCACCAATTAGAGATTCTTAGCCAATCACATATACCAAATATCAGAACTATGATTTCTCTTATACTGAAATGGGTTACTATGGAAATAACACATCAGTAGAGTAAAACTAACCTGTTTTATATCAGTCTGAAATAGCTAATTTTCCCTCGATGGAGTGCTTATTGAATCCTATTCCCAATGATAGAAGGAAATTTTATTGAAGGATCAAAAATGGCTGCTTCTGTGGTTGTCTGCCACAAACCAGTTATCCCTGTAGTAACTTCTCTGGTATCTCCTGCTTAATACCCAAAAGATAGGAAGGTTCATGAGACCCCACTTTCTTAGTCTGTGGTTCTTATGAAAAATCAAGTTCCAGTGTGACTTTTGACCCTTTGCTCTTCAGGAGATTTCTGTCCTTACTACAACGTCACATATTTTGGGATTGCTGATTGTACCACTCCAATGCCCCCAACACTCTTTCTGCACTTTACCCCAGTGCTTTTCAGCTTAATGAATAAGGATAGTGAATCTCATGTAGATTAAATGACTTACCACAGCTTACCCCGTGTAGTCAGCTGGGATTTGAATCCATGTATCTTGACTCTATTGTAGTATGTGTACTGCATTCCATTTGTTTTATCGAATGAGATTTATGGAGACTGTGCATCGATAAACAAATGTGTAGTAGCATTGTAAAGTGCCCTCCAGAGATACATAATAACCCCTATGGTAGAAAAATTTGTCGTTGTTTTAAGAAAACTGGATACCTAAGTCTAATAACAAAAGGTAGTTAAGAGTTAGTGATTTCTGTAACCACACAAAAGCTACTGAAAATTAGAATTATTTTTAACTACATAGAATAATTTGGGTATTTTATTAATATCATTTGTATCTGGATTCCTGAATTTAGGATAATGCTTTTGAGATTTATTCATGTTGTTGTGTTTATTAGTAGTTCTTTTTTGTTGTTGATGTTCTTTTTAGTTACAGACTAGCATTCCCTTATGTGGATTTACCACAATTTGTTTATCCATGAGTTGATGACTATTGGTATTGTTTCCACTTGTGGGCTATTATGAATAAAGCTGCTATGAGCATTCAAATACAAGCTTAGTCTTGACATAAGTTTTTATTTCTCTAAGGTAAATACCTAGGAATGCAATTGCTGGGTCATCTGGTAAGTGTTATGTGTAACTGTTAAGAAATTGCCAAACATATTTCCTGAAGTGTCTATGCAAATTGGTATTCCCATCAGCAGCGTATAGGGATCCTCGTTGCCCTATGTCTAAGAGTCCTATTTCCCTATGTCCTTGTCAGCACTTGGTATGATTGGTCTTTTTTCTTTTAGCTATTCAAGCATACTATATCTATGGTATGTCAGTGTGGTTTTATATTTTTTTCTAAAGATTTTATTTATTTGAGAAAGAGAGTGAACGAGCATGAGCAGGAAGAGAGGCAGAGGGAGAGAAAAAGGGAGAAGCCGACTCTCCACTGAGCAAGGAGCCTGGCACAGGGCTCGATCCCAGGCCCGTAGGATCATGACCTGAGCTGAAGGCAGCCACTTAACTGACTGAGCCACTCAGGCACTCCATCAGTATGGTTTTAATAAGCATTTCCTTAATGACTAATGATGTGCATCTTTTCACGTGCCTATATACCATCAGCATATCTTCTTTCATGAAGCAACAGTTTAAATTTTTACCCATTTTTCTTTACTGGGTTGTTTGCCACATTATTGTCTTATTCTGGATAGAAGTCCTTTGTCAGATATATATTTTACAAATATTTTCTCCCAGCCTGTGACTTGCCTTTTTATTTTCTTAATAATTTTTGAGGCACAAACATGTTTTATATTTTAATATGCAATTTATCAATTTAAAAAAGTTTGTGCTCCTTTATATTTCTATTTAAAAAATATTTGTCTAAGCCAAAATTACTAAGGTTTCTCCTCTATTTTTTCTTGGAGTTTTATAGTTTTTGCTCTTAAATTTGTCTCTGATAAGTTTTGAGTTAAATTTTCATGTATGGAGTGAGGTGAGGGGTGAGATTTATTTTTCTTACATATAAATAACCAGTTATTACAGCATCACTTACTGAAAAGATTGTTCTTTCCTATAGAATTGCTTTGTATCTTTGTCAAATATCAACTGACTCTAAGATAAGGGTCTATTCTAGATTGTGTTGTGTTCTATTGATTTAAATGTCTATCTTCATGTCAAAAACACACTTCATAATGTAGCTCAGTAGTTCTTAACAAAGGGCAATTTTGCCCCCCATTGGGAATTTGGCAGTTTCTGGAGACATTTTTTATTATTATACCTCTGGCAGATGAAGGATTTGCCTTTGATAGGAGTAGAGGTCAGGATGCTGCTAAACGTCCTACGGTGTATGGCCAGTTCCCCATCACAAAGAATTAGCCAGTCCATAGTATCAATAGTACCCAACATTGAAAAACTTGTATTTTACTTGTATATTGTCTTAAAATCAGTTAGTGTAAGTCCTCCAACTTTGTTCTGTTTCAAAGCTGTTTTGCCTATACTAAGTTTTCTGCATTTTTGTATAAATTTTATTTTATTTTTTGTATAAATTTTAGAATCAGTTTGTAAATTTCAACAAAAGCACCTGTTGAGATTTTGATTGGAATTGAGTTGTATCTATAGATGAATTTGGAAAGAAAAGACATCTTAATATTGACTCTTCCAATTTATAAGCATGGTTTGTTTGTCCATTATTTATTTCTTCTCTAGTTTGTCTCACTAAAATGTAGTTTTCATTGTACAGGCTTTGCACATATTTTGTTAAATGTATTGCTATTTTATATTTTTTTGTGTTATTATAACTTGTATCTTTATATTTCAGTCTCTGATTTTTTTAATTGCTGGAATATAGATATACAATTGAATTTTATATATTGATCTTGTTGCCTGTGACCTTGCCAGTAAACTCACTACAAGTAAATTGTTATAGATTCAATAGAATTTTCCACATAGATCAAAATTTTGTCTGTTTCCTTATTTCTTGCTTATTTTTATGTCTCTTTTCCTTTTTGTTGACTTAATGCACAAAGAATATTTCAGTGTTGAAGTAGTGAAAGTGGATATCATTGCCTTGTTCCTAATCTTAAGAGAAAGCATTAAATTTTTTTAACCATTGAGTGTGATTTTTGCTATAGGTTTTCAGTAGTTGCCTTTTAACACATTGAGGAGATTCTTTGTATACTGAATGTTGTAATCATGACTGGTTGTTGAATTATGTCAAATACCTTATTATATCGATCAAGATGATAGTGTAGTTTTTCTTTTTTATTCTGTTGCTACATGGTGAATAACATTAGTTGATTTTTTTTTTTTTAACTTTATAACATTAAGCCAACATTGGATTCCTGGTATAAACTCTACTTAGGCATGATATATTCTTACCTATATATTCTTGGAGTCAATTTGCTAAAATTTTGTTTAAAATTTTTGAGGGATATTTGTCTCTAATTGACTTGTATTATTGTTTTTTGTTTCTTTTTTGTTTGAAGTACCATTTGACATTAGTTACCACCTTATTTTATCTCAGCATTTTCAAGGGATTAACACTCTGAAATAAGAGGTCAATTTACTTATTATAAAAGGTCTGTTGTGTTTTGAAGTACTATTTGCCAGGAATTGTGCTAAGCTCTTTTTTTAAAGTAACCTCTGTATCCAGCATGGGGTGTGGACCCACAACCCTGAGAACATGAGTTGCAAACTCTACAGACTGAGCCAGCCAGGTACCCCTCTGCTAAAACTAAGCTCTTTATATTTCTTAGTTCATGTAATCCTTACAATCTCCTTTCAAGAATAGTATTATTATTATACCCATTTTAGAGATGAGAAAACTGAAGCTCAGAGCCACTAACTTTCCCAAGTGGTAGAGACAGTTCAAATCACCTTTCAGATTGGAGGTCGGTCTCCTAAACACACTGCTCTGTGTTCATATCTTTCTCAGGGAATCTTTGATTAACATGGAACATTATTAACAAGACCAGAAGGAATTTAAAGAACCATATCTCTAAGTAATCTCAATCTACCTCAATTATGCCAATTGTTTTTATTTCATTTTTTTAAGATTTATTTATTTATTTATTCATGAGAGACACAGAGAGAGAATAGCCGAGACACAGGCAGAGGGAAAAGAAGGCTTCTTGCAGGGAGCCCAATACAGGACTTGATCCCAGACCCCGGGATCAAGCCCTGAGCTAAAGGCAGACGTTCAACCGCTGAGCCACCCAGGCATCCCGCTAATATAGTTTTTAATATTATTTGTGTGCTGACTTGTTTTTTACTTTATTTCGAGAGTATCTCTGATAATTGGCATATTAGCTTACCAATTTCTAAGTTTTATCGTGCACTTTATTGTGGATGAATTTGAATATTTCTAATTGGTTGCTATAATGCCTCCATTTAAACCTTACATCTGTTGGCAGTTTGTTTTGTTAAAGATTTTATTTACTTATTAGAGAGAGAGAAAGCACAAGAAGGGGGAGCTGCAGGCAGAGGAAGAGGGAGAAGCAGGCTCCCCACAGAGCAGGAGCCCAATGCGGAGCTCAACCCTGGACCCTGGGATCATGACCAAGGCAGACACGTAACTGACTGAGCCACCCAGGCACGCCTGTTGGCAGTTCCTAGCTGTTGTTAATCTGGGCTAGAGCTTCCCTGAGAGAAAATAATACTTTCTTTTTTTTCTGTGCTCTATTCTATATGCTCACTAATATCAATAAACATATTTCTATATATGTAAAATTACAGTATGTGTGATAGATTAGAAGCTGTCTCTTCCACCTATCTGTTGTTTCCAGATTGCAAATGTGCCAGATTATTGTAGGACCTTTTAACCTTAAGAATTCAGCTGTGGGGGATGCCTGGCCAGTTTAGTCAGTTAAAGCGTCTACCTTCTGCTCAGGTCATGATCTCAGGGTCCAGGAATCGAGCCCCACATGGGGCTCTCTGTTTGGTGGGGAACCTGCTTCTCCCTCTCCCTCTGCCTGCTACTCCCCCTACTTCTGCTCGCTCACTCTCTGTCAAATAATTAAAATCTTTAAAAAAGGGACATGTGTGTGGCTCAGTGGTTAAGTGTCTGCCTCCAGCACAGGGCATGATCCCAGAGTTCTGGGACCAAGTCCCACATCAGGCTGCCTGCAGCGAGCCTCTTTCTCCCTCAAATAGGTGAAAATATACACAGAAGCAGAGTTATAAATAGAATGAGAAACCTGAAAAAGAAATTAAAATATGACAGGCATTAGAAGGATTTTCCGTCAGTAAAAGTAAAGACAGATTCCTGAGACAGAATAGTAAGGACAGACAGGAAAAAGGTAGATTTTTCTACCCATCTCTATTGCATACCTCCAACTTAAGGAAGTAGGGTCTTTGCCAACCAGAAACTTGGCAGCTACCCACTATGTGTTGCAACTGTTATCTACAGCATCCAGGGTTCTTTTTTCCCTCCCATCTCTCTTATCATTACCTCTCTACTTCCCTTGGTGACCACAGTTCCGTAAAGGAAAAAGTGGACTGGTTTGGGTGCATTTTCAGCTGTAAAGAGAGTAGTAGGCTGAAGGAGCAGAGGAGAAAATCCATGAGGTTGGTATGCATTTTTTTCAGGTCCTACTTCAAATAAATACAAATGAGTTGTTTTATTTTGGAAAATTTCAAATATGTACAAGAGTAAAGAGAACAGTTTAATGAGCTCTCTTGTACTGGCCATCAGCTCAAACAACTCTTGGTTAGACTCTGCTTTTAATTAAAGAAGAATATGTTCTGTTTAAAATATCCAGGATTAAATTGCTAATCATATACATCACATAATGAGACAAGAGGATCAGAGAGTTTTCCTTAGTTCCTCAGAGCAAATAGTAAATCAGGGGATTCTTAACCTCAGATCCACAAATTGACTTCAAACCATGACAGACTGAATTGGTATATAAAATTCTATGTACTGGAGAAAAAGTATATAATTTTAGTGGATCCTCAAAGAGATCTTAATCTCCGTAATAGATGAGAGCCATGATCCTCTGTACTGCTTAACACCAGATATTTGGGTAAGAATTGTATGAATCAAATTTTTCTCCAATAAAGAACTGAGAGTTAAAAGTCAAATAATACCCAAGTGGACAGTAAAGGAGAGAAACCAACTAGAATTTATATAACTTTTTTCTTAGCAAACACCAAACCTGGTTGGTTTGCTCAACTTTCATAATTGATAACAATTTTTTTTTGATAACAATTTTTAAAAAATCACAGGCTTATTAAGAAACTGCAAAATAAATCTTATACTTAAGACGCAGAGGAATATGGTACTTGGAAAAAACAAGGTATTAGTTGGTATTTGCTTTCTTCTCAAAGTTAATAAATCTGAAATTGTATATTAAAGACAGCAGATTGGCATAAAAGGGAACCAACCAAGATATCAGCAAAGATTATACTAATGATAGCTAGTATTATTTGAGTAAAAGATACTGTATTAAAACCACTCGTGGGAGACGCCTAGGTGGCTCAGTCAGTTAACCATCTGCCTTTGGCTCAGGTCATGATCCCAGGATCCTGGGATCGAGCCCCACATTGGGCTTCCTGCTAGCGGAGAGTCTGCTTCTCCCTCTCCATCTGCCTCTCCACCCTGCTCATGCACATTCTCTCACACTCTGTCTCTCTCTCTTAAATAAATAAGTAAATAATTGTAAAAAACAAAAACACCAAAACCACTCATGGGGTACCTGGATAGCTCATTTGGTTAAGCTTCAACTCTTGATTTCAGCTCAGATCATGATCTTAGGGTCATGAAATTGAGCCCTGAGTTAGGCTCCATGCTGTGCATGGAATCTGCTTAAGGGTCTCTTTCTCCCTCTCCCTCTGCCCCCACCCATGCTCTCTCTCTCCATCAATAAATAAATAAATAAATAAATAAATAAATAAATAAATAAATAAATATTCATGTATTGGTTAATTAAATCTAATTAAATGATTACTCCCAAGGAAATTGAAATAAATTACTTCCCCAAGATCACCAACTTAGAGGGAGGTCTCATTTTTGAATCCATATAGACTGATTCCAGAGCCCTGGTGCTTGAGGAAGTAACGATGATTACAAAGGATCTTGAATCATTCTTTGTTCTTTTCTGCATTTTAAAATTCTTTGAGGCTCATCAGAATTCATAAAGATATCAAGAGCACCTGAATGGCCCAGTCAGTTGAGCATCCATCTCAGTTTCAGCTCAGATCATCATTTCAGGGTTGATTGAGCTATGTGTCAGCTCTGTGGTCAGTGGGGAATCTGCTTGAGATTCTCTCTCTCTCTCTCCCCCACCCCTCTCCCCACTCACACATTCACACATTCTCTCTCTCTCTCTCTCTCTTTTTTTTAAAGATTTTATTTATTTATTCATAGAGACAGAGAGAGAGAGAGAGAGAGACAGAGAAACAGGCAGAGGGAGAAGCAGGCTCCATGCAGAGATCCCGACGTAGGACTCAATCCAGGGTCTCCAGGATCATGCCCTGAGCTGCAGGTGGTGCTAAACCGCTGTGCCACCGGGGCTGCCCTCATTCTCTCTCAAATAAATAAATCTTTAAGGGGATAAAAGACTTTTCTCCTCATTGTTTTATAGGCAAGCTTTTTTTCCTATTTCTATGAATAGATAATTCAGGAAGTAAAACATTTAAAGTTTAAAACCAAAGTCATTCAGAACATGAAACAAAACTAATTTAACTCATATAATAAAATTTAACAGTATGGAAAGTTACAAACCAATCACACAGCTATAAAAGCAAAACCCCAAATTATTAGCAATAAAATTGACATTATAATGAGAGAACTATGTACCATGAACTATGTAGAATTTGTCTCAAGAAAAATGCTTGATTTAATTATAAGAATTTGCCAATAATACATTTATATAGATAGATCAAGAGAAGCCATATTTTTGTCTGAAATACTTTACAGGCTACATTTTAAAAAATGTGGTCACTTCTTAAAAATCTCTCTGAAGTAGGAATTAAAAGATACGTATTTTTTTAAAAGTCCATCTTTAAGTTATTAGCCAGTATCATATTTAAAACATTTCCAGGGGCGCCTGGGTGGCTCAGTGGTTGAACATCTGCCTTTGGCTCAGGTTGTCATCCCCAGATCCTGGATTCAAGTCTCACATAGGGCTCCCCACGGGGAGCCTTCTTCTCCCTCTACCTGTGTTTCTTCCTCTCTCTGTGTGTCTCTCATGAATGAATTAAATACGTAAATATAGGGCAGCCGGGGGGGGGGGGGGGGGGGCTCAGTGGTTTAGCGCCGCCTTCAGCCCAGGGTGTGATCCTGGAGACCTGGGATCAAGTCCCACGTCAGGCTCCCTGCATGGAGCCTGCTTCTCTTTCTGCCTGTGTCTCTGCCACTCTCTCTCTCTCTCTCTCTCTCTCTCTCTCTCTTTCTGTGTCTCATTAGTAAATAAATAAAATCTTTAAAATAAATATATAAATATGTAAAATAAAATAAAACATTTCCATTAGAAACACACATTCCTTTTTTTTTTTTTTTGAGACTTTTATTTATTTATGAGAGACACAGAGGCAGAGACACAGGCAGAGAGAGAAGCAGGCTCCATACAGGGAGCCTGATGTGGGACTCAATCTTAGAACTCCAGGATCACGCCCTGGGCCAAAGGCAGGCACTTAACCACTGAGCCACCCAGGCATCCCATGCACATTCCTATTTAAAACAAGAACATGCTAAGAAGGTCCACTAGCGCCACTATTATTTACTTGATTTTCTGTTGCTTTGTTTTTTAAAGCCAGGTTTATTGAGGTTCTTATATGCAGTAAAGTTGACTCTTTCTTGTTTTTTGGTGTTTTTTGTAGTATATTTTGAGCTCTGCAACCTTGCTAACCTCATTAGTTTATTAAAATGTATTACTTTTGCTAGCTTTTTTATAGATTCTTTTGGATTATCTGTGCCAGCCAGCATTCTTTAGATAGACATTATTTGCTCATAATAAAATATTCTTTTTTATCTATTGTTGTATCAAGTTTGCTAACATTTTGTTAAGGATCTTTTTTATGGTGGTAAAATATACATAACATAAAATTTACTATCTTAACCATTTTCAAGTGTGTACTTTGGTGGCTTTGAATACATTCACACTGTTGTGCAACCATCACCACTGTCCATCTCCAATTTTTTTCATCATCCCAAACGAAAACACTGTACTCATTAAATAATAATACTGTATTCCCCCTTCTCTAGGTACTGGTAACCATTGATCTCATTTTTTGTCTTTATGAATTTGATTATCCTAGGTGCCTTCCTTATGTAAGTGAAGACATACATTATTGGTTCTTTTGTCTGGCCTATTGCACTTAGCATAATATTTTCGAGATATATCTATATTGTAGCATGTATCAGAATTTCATTCTTTTTTAAGGCTTGTTAATTAATAGGTTCTTTGCGACTGTTCAAGCAGGATAATTGGTTTGGAATTATCTTGTGATTTCTTTGGTTTTGAATCAGGTTAGTGCTGGCCTTATCAAATGAGTTGGAGAATGTTTTCTACTCTCGTATTTTCTGAAAGAGTTTGTATAGTGTTAAATTAGTTACTCCATAAATATTTGGTAGAAATTGCCAGTGAAGACATTTGGGCCTGGAGTTTTCTGGAGGCTATAAACTGAGAATTTAACTTCTGTAATAGGTATAGGGCTACTCGGCCTGTTTTTTCTTGCGTGAGCTCTGGTAGTTTGTGGCTTTCATGAATTTGGAGATGTGTTGTTTAATATTTGGGAATTTTCCTGAAATCTTTCTGTAACTGATTTTTAGTTTAATTCTATTATGATCAGAGCCTGTCCTTTGGAGGTTATTTAAATTGTTTTGCAGTTTAAAGTTTGTTTCAAGAACTATTGTGTGGCCTATCTCAGTTAATGTTCCAGGTGAACTGAAAAGACTAGATTTTGATGATGTTGAGTGGAGTTATCTGTAAATATTAATGATGTCAAGTTGATTACTAGTGTTGTTCACAGTTTCTTGTGTTTCAGTGAGTTGTCCTATGTGTGTACTTGTTCTGTTGAATACTGAGAGAGGAATGTTGGTCTCCAATATAACGGTGCCTTTTCTGTTTCTCCTTTGAATTGTCACTTTTTCTTACATATATTTTGAAACTCTTTCATTGGGTACATGCACAGTTAAGATTGTTACATCTTATTTTGTTTTTTTAATGATGTTTTCTTTTTGTGATGTTTTTTGTGCATGTTTCTTTTGATGTTTCATTATGTAATACCCGAGTTTATCTCTGGTAACAGTCCTTGGTCTGGGAATCTCTGAATTTTAATTAGGATCTCTAGATAATTTACAGTTAATGTAATTATTGAGATGTTGGATTTGAATCTGCCATATTGCTATGGGTTTTTTACTTCCTATATGGTCCATCTGTTCTCTATTCCTTTTCTTTATTTTTCTGGATTTATTTTGGATAAATTAGATATTTTTCTTATTATTCCCTTTTGTGTTCATTTTATCTTTGCTATTTGTTATATCTCCTTTTAAGTCTTTTATATTTAGTGTTTGTTCTGAGATTTACAGAGCTATCTACTCTGTAAGTAGATACACAGTCTACTTTCAAGGAATGTTATTGTATACATATATACTTCCTTTTCTGCTTTCATATCTTTTATGCACTGTTAGCATACATTTTGTTTTTACATAATGATAAACCCTATAATACATTGTGAGTATTTTGGTTAGGTTCTTTTTTTTTTTTTTTTTTAAGATTTTATTTGTTTATTCATAAGAGACACAGAGAGAGAGGCAGAGACACAGGCAGAAGGAGAAGCAGGCTCCATGCAGGGAGACTGACGTGGGACTCCATCCCGGGTCTCCAGGATCAGACCCTGGGTCAAAGGTGGCACTAAACCGCTGAGCCACCCGGGCTGCCCTGGTTAGATTCTTAGTTATCTTTTAAAATGATTAAAGAGGGCAGCCTGGAGACCCAGGATTGAGTCCCACGTCAGTCTCCCTGCATGGAGCCTACTTTTCCCTCTGCCTGTGTCTCTGCCTTTCTCTCTGTCTCTCATGAATAAATAAATAAAATCTTAATAAAATAAAATAAAATGATTAAAGATAGGAAGAAATTTTCCTCCAGTCTATTAATGAGAATGTTGAAATAGTTATTTTAAAGCCTATGTCTGATATTTCCAAAATCTGGGTCATATATTAGTCTGTTTCTATTGATTGCTTTAGCTCTTGCAGTAGGTTTTTTTTTTTTAACCCTCTTTTGTATGTGTGTTATAATTTTAATGCCAGATATTCTATATAAAAGAACAGTAGTGGGACACCTGGGTGGCTCAGTAGTTGAGCATCTGCCTTTGACTTGGGGCGTTATCCCTTGGTCCTGGGGTCAGGTCCCACATCAGGTTCCCTGTGGAGACTCTGCTTCTCCCTCTGCCTCTGTCTCTGCCTCTCTAGTGTCTCTCATGAATAAATAAATAAATAAATAAAATAAAATAAAAGACCAGCAGAGATTGAAGTAAATACTATTTATACCTGGAAATGGGCACATTTCTTTAGTTAGGCCATTTGTCTGTGGGATTGAGTCAGTCAGGAGTTGAGCTGGGTTTGAGTTCTAATATTGCTTTGATTGTGTTCATTGTAGCTCAGGGGAAGAAAGAGGCTGAACCTTTAAGAAACATCTTGGTCTTTAGAAAAGGGAAATGATTCTTTTTTTTTTTTTTTAAAGATTTTATTTATTTATTCATAGACACAGAGAGAGAGAGGCAGAGACACAGGCAGAGGGAGAAGCAGGCTCCATGCAGGGAGCCGGATGTGGGACTCGATCCAGGGTCTCCAGGATCACACCCCAGGCTGCAGACAGCTCCAAACCGCTGCGCCACCGGGGCTGCCCAGGGAAAGGATTCTTATATTGCATGATGGTGTTATAGCCAGACCTATTTGAGTCATGTTTGAATCCTATGAGAATAGGATATGTATAAGTTTATATGAAAACAAAACAAAAAAAAGATTATCTTTTGAAAAAAAAAATTAAATTTATTTATTTGAGAGCAAGAGTGAGAGAGAGCGTGCATGCAAGCACACACAAGCAGGGGAAGGGCAGAGGGAGAAGCAGACTCCCTGTCAAGCAGGGAGCCAGTTGTGGGACTTAATCTGGTGATTACAGGATGATGACGTGAACCAAAGGCAGATGCTCAACAAACTGAGCCACTCAAGCACTCCAAAACACAGTGATCTTTAAAAATATAATTTAATGAGAATCATCTTGTTAATCACTAGCAGTGCTGCCTATGTCTGTCTCTTACAGGGTAATAGAGTAAGGGAGCAAAATATTCTTACTTACTTCAGAAAAGGTGAAACTTGAAGCTTTGGCATCTCATGGACTGCCAGTGTTTCTGCAGAGGAAGGGGGAGGTGATCTGTTTCGAGTAGAGGCAACATTACTCAGCAGTACTTACTGAGAATGAACTTTTAATGAGGCCATGTAAAAGACTAAAGTAGTGTTCCTTAGCTTAGATACACACTGGAATCATCTGATACCTTTAGAACAATACTAATGCCTCCGTCCCAACTTCAGTGATTTAGATGGAGTTGGTTTGAAGTGTGACTTGGCTATAAGTTTCCCGTTTGACTCAAATGTGCAGCCAAAGCTGAAGATCACTCCTCTAAAGGCTTACAGAAATCCTGTGAAGTGTTAGAGACCTTGTAAGGCCTGGAGGATTTGTAGTAGCAGATGGAAGAAATATCAAAGGATATTTAAATTATTATCATTGCTGTGATATACAGAAAAAGCGATTGTTTTATTATGTACTAAGAAACATAAAGGATAACTCAATAAATGAAAGTAATTCTATATTCTTAAAAGAGAAAAAGAAGTATTTTAAATTTGACAGTTCTTTCCAAATCAAATAAAAACTACATAAAGCCATTTCAATCAAATCTTGTTAGAGTTTTTTTTTTTTTTTTAAAGATTTTATTTATTTATTTATTCACAAGAGACACACAGAGAGGGGCAGAGACACAGGCAGAGGGAGAAGCAGGCCCCATGCAGGGAGCCCAGCGCAGGATCACACCCTCGGCTGAAGGCGGCGCTTAACTGCTGAGCCACCTCAGCTGCCCTTGTTAGTTTTTTAAAACCAATAGTGTCACCTACCACCCTGATCTTGGATTCCTTTTTTTTTTTTTTCCTGATCTTGATTTCTAATACCATTCTCCACTAAAAGGATCCAAGGCTCCTTAGAAAAATAGCTAATATAGGTTTAGGGCAGGAAATATACAAGATGAAGCTGGAGTACTGTAGAAAACCAGAAAGCAAGGAAGTAGTAAAAAAAAAGGGAGGGGGGTAGATCATGCCAAAGCAACACAGGAGATAATCTGAAAAAGATCCCAGTGGCCAAACTAGAGCAGTTTGAGCAGCAAAATAAATAATGCAAGATAAGATTTTAACTTTAAGTGTAAAATAAAAATACATCATTGCATACTCATATAAATAGTGATTGAATAAATAAGTGAGAGAGAAGAGACAGGTCTCTCCATACAGAGTTCCAAATAATTTATTTACACACTAATTTAGAAACTTCTTCAAGAAGGTAGAGCTTAAACCCTCCACCCATTCTGTGAGTCTGGGGTGCATTTAGTGGGGTGCTTCCAAATTATAGTTTATGGAAACACAGGGTAGAGGAGGGAGGGTAACTTTACAGTAGAGAAACCTAAAAAAATAGCCGTGGCCAGTTGATCCTTTATCAGTCATAAATCGTGTTGATAGCTGGTACCCTTAATATGATGTGATGAGATCTTCCTCCCAATAATTTGTAACTCTAGTCTGAGAAAAAAATCAGGCAAACCCATATTGAATGGCATTCTACAAAATACCGGACCAATACTTCTCAAAATTGTCAAGGTCATCAAAAACAAGGCAGATCTGAGAAATTTCACAGACCAGAGGAGGCTTAGTAAACATAAATAATAAATAAATTAAATATTGGCATTACACAGAAATGCAAATGGATAATAAAAATATAAATACATATTCAACTTAACCAGTGATCAAATGCAAATTTAAATAACAAAAGCCAATGTTTGCCACTCAGTTTAGCAAAGATTTTGTTTTGTTGTTATTGTTGTTAATACCCACTTTGGAGTTGGTAGAGGCAGATCTGGAACTTAGAGTGATAAACCTCTTTGGAGGATGATTTGTTCAGGGTATTTCAAAAATCTTTAAAATATGCAAACTCTGACTCCACATTTTCATTTCTGTGGGTTTATCCTAATTAAAGGAAGACTTGTGTGAAGATTTTAGCAAAGAATGTTCAGCACAGCATTGTTGATGAGAATGAAAAATTGCCGGGGGTTGGGGGGAGGGTGTGCCTGGATGGCTTATTTGGTTGGACTGCCTTCTGCTCAGGTCATGATCCCAGGGTCCTGGGATCAAGCCCTGCGTTGAGCTCCCTGCTCAGCCAGGAGCCAGCTTCTCCCTCTCCCTTTGCCTCGCCCCCTGCTTGTGCACATGCGCGTGCATTCTCTCTCTCTGTCAAATAAATGAATAAATAAATAAAATGAAAAATTGAAAGCAGTGTGACAAATACTGAGTATTGTATATTCTATAGATGTTATAAACTAAACAACTTATTGAGTTCAGAGTTAAAACCAGCATGTACAGCATGATCCCTACCGCTGCTTTCCTTGGAAAAAGAAAAATATATGGCATAGAAAAAGACTTGATATGTGTATGTAAAACATTCATTATAATTATTTCAGGGTATTTGAATAATGGATGATTTTTATTTTCTCCTGTTTACTTTTATTTATCCTTCTTATTCTTTAAATCTACTTCTCTTAGGAGTATGAATCAGAGGAGAAAAAAAAAAGCATGAATCCGTGTTAAGTCCTCTGGGAAGACAATTGGTAATATACATCAAACTTAAAACAGTTGATATATTTTCACCTAGTAAAACCCTTCTGGGAGTTTGTCATCAGAAAAGAATAAGAGAGGGGCACCTGGGTGGCTCAGTTGGTTAAGTGTCCAACTCTTGATTTGGGCTCAAGCCGTGATCTCAGGGTGGTAGGATTGAACCCCACATTGGGCTCTGCACTCACAGTAGTCTGCTTGTCCCTCTCCTTTTGCTCCTTCCCCTGTTGTCTGTCTCTCTCTCCCTCAAATAAGTAAATAAAATCTTCAAAAAAAGAATAAGATTTGAATGTGGAAGTGTTTATTACATATTTTTTTACATAATTATAATGGCAAAATAAGGAGATTGTGTAGTATCCATTTGTAGGGAAATAAAATATGGCACATGTTTACAGTGGAATATTGTGCATTCATGATTGTGTTTAGAGAATGTTTGTTGAGGTCTGATAATCCTGGAATTCCCTTTTAGATTTTTGCTCAGAATGGCATCCGTGATCCTGATTCATTCCCCCATGTTCTTTTGTTGTAGCCTCAGATAAGAAAATAAGAAATGGATTCTTTCTACTATTTTGTGTAAATAACAAAAATTAGTAAATTACTTTTTTCCCTAAAGTCATTCCCTTATATATATTCTGTTTGGCTTCCTCAGTTTCAATTTATTTGCCTTACTTTTAAGGCTATGAGTGTTGTGAACCTTTTCACTATTCTGTGCTGTCTGAAGTGCTCTTCTCCCTGCTTTTACCTTGCTGACACCTCCTCATCTTCCAGGTTGCAGCTTAAATATCACTCCCTGCAGAGAGATCTTCCCAGTGCACCTTGTCTAAGGAGCACACGTGGAATACTCCCGAGCTCTCTGATGCCACTAGTTTCTTTCCTAGCAATGGACACAATTGGTATTTTTGTATTTGTTTGCTTGTTTATAGTGTTTCCTCTATTAGACTGTAACTTCCTGAGGCTAGGGATTATATTTTTTCCTTCTCCCATGTATTTTTAGGTCCCCCACTTAAGGCTGGCATGTTGTAAACAGTAAATATGTGTAGATTTAATGAACTAATAACTTAATTTTGCAGCTTTGGCAACATCTCATTTAGAATTTATCATGTAATTTAATCGTTATAATTTAGATTGTAACAAAATTATTCTTTTTTAACAAAATTATTCTTACAGCACATTGATCTTAGCTATGTGGACTTGATATTTTAATGTATCTTATAGACTATGTGGACTTGATAATTTAATGTTTTTTATGTAAGAATATACAGGTAGGATATTAGGTTAGACCCAAGAAGTAAGGGAAGTTCTTATAATAGAGGTGGAAGTACTAGTGGATACTGTGGACTGGATGGACTAAAGGGGTAAAGAAGAGGAGAAAAGACATTTTGAACAAGATTGTTACATGTGCTTTTTTAAAAAGTAGACAATTTTGTCAGCAAAGTTTTAAGTTCATAGTAAAATTAAATGGAAGGTACGCTCTCATTCCTACATGAGTTTTGTTTTGTTTTGTTAATTTCTTTATTATGGTAAGATATACATAACATAAAACTTATTCTCGCCATTTTTAAATATACCATTCAATGGTACAGAATATATTCATAGAGCTGTGCAACTATCATAACATCCATCTCTATAATTTTTCATCTTGTAAAACCAGAACTCTGTATCCATGAAGTAGCAAAATTATTACTACAAAACTCTTAGAAGAAAAGATCAGGGGGCACCTGGGTGGCTCAGTGGTTGAGCATCTGCCTTTGGCTCAGGTCGTGATCCTGGGGTGCTGGGATTGAGTCCTGCATCGGGCTCCCCGCAGGGAGCCTACTTCTCCCTCTGCCTATGCCTCTGCCTCTCTCTGTGTGTCTCTCATGAAAAAAATAAATACATCTTAAAAAAAAGAAGAAAGAAAAAATATCTGTATTTAAAGATGGGAAGAGGAAGAGGAGCAAGTGAAGGTGAAGTTACTTTTTCTTTTGAAAGATTTTATTTATTAGAGAGAGAGAGAGAGAGAGCATGAGCAGGGAAGTTAAGATTGTGGGGGCAGGGGTTGGGGGGCTGGGGTGGGAGGAGAAGCAGGCTCCCTACTGAGCAAGGAGCCAGATGATGTGATGATGCGATGCGGAGCTCCATTGCTGGACCCTGTAACCATGACCTGAGTGGAAGGTAGACACTTAACTGTGACTGAGCCACCCAGGCGCCCCAGGGAAGTTACTTTTTATTGCAAGATATTTTTAAGAAACCATCACTTAGCAAAGGAACCCTTTGTTTTAGGTGTAGTTCTCATCAGGATGATTAGACATTTTATTTCAGAATGTGATTAAGTATAGGAAACTAACATAGGTAATCTCCATTCCCTCACAACTTGGACCTGGCAGAGACATGGGTCCTAAAGTAAGCAGGAATGGGCGAATAAAAACTATGGTTGTGCTATCATAGTATCATTTCTGCCTACAGAATCAGAAAGGTACCTGCAAAATGTGGTCAAGTTACCAAAGCATAGGAAACTAGTCTGAATAAGTTAGCATATACCTGGAGGAGTGAATACCTAGCCCTCTTGGGTGTTCTTTGTGCAACCAGTGGTTCTAAATAATACGATGCTTGAGTGGATTTTCTTTGTTTTGTTTTGTTTTCTTTTTTTTTTTAATTTTTATTTATTTTTATTTATTTATGATAGTCACAGAGAGAGAGAGAGAGGCAGAGACACAGGCAGAGGGAGAAGCAGGCTCCATGCACCGGGAGCCCGACGTGGGACTCGATCCCGGGTCCCCAGGATCGCGCCCTGGGCCAAAGGCAGGCGCCAAACCACTGCGCCACACAGGGATCCCCTGTTTTGTTTTCTTTTATTTATTTTTTGAGTGTATTTTCTAAGAAGATTAAGGAGAAGTTGTTTGAGAAGACCTACACAAGATATATTTTGTTACGCCAGTAGGAAGACTCATCATTCCCCCAAAGTGTGTGATACAGTAATAAAGGAACACAGAAGCTAGTGATTATGCTACTTGCCCAGAAAGGCCTGGAAGTAGATTGAAGGGCAGAGTAAGTGTGGAATTTGGGACTGGGGAAGGGGCACTGGCATGGAAGGCAAGCATAGAGGAGGAAAATGGAAGAATAGGGAGAGGCTTGAGGTCAGATCTGTCGGGTAGACAGTAGAGAACAGGTCAATTTGCTTCCTAGCTCATTGCATGATACATTATAGGCTCTCAGTATTTGTTGAAGAAAGAATGAATGATGGCTAGGGAAAAGAAAAATCGCTCCTGCAGGAACCATTCGTGATGAAATCCTGCGTGGGCCCCACTTTATCTTACCCATTACTTGATCTCAGTCATAGCATGTCTTCCTGACCTTGGGTTGCTATTAGATTTATTGTGAGAACATCCACTAGGGGCACCTGGATGGCTCAGTTGATTAAGTGTCTGCCTGCAGCTCAGATCATGATCCCAGGATCCTAGGATGGAGCCCTGGGTCAGGTACCCTGCTCAATAAGGAGTCTGCTCTTCCCTCCCATGCTTCACACACACACACACACACACACACACACACACACACACACACACACATACTCTTTCTTTCACACTGTCTCAAATAAATAAAACAACAACAACAACAAAATACCCACACATACTAAATGTGTGAATGTTCCAGGTAGTGTATATTTGAATTTATAATCATGTCCAGCTCTGGCGGTGGGACAGGAGGAGGAGGGAGTGATACTCTGCTATTTAGAAGTATGATAAGTATATATGAGTACTGAGAAGTTTAATTTCCTTTTGTTTTAAGACTATACTAGAATGGGTGTGACCATATCTATCTAGCCCCTGAATATTCTGGCCTTCGGTGACATGTATAAGCACTTTTGGCTGACTTGACAGGTTAAAGGTGTGCACTTATTTTCTGTGTGTGATTTATGGTGAGGTGATCAAGAATGGAAAGTTTAAAGTTATTCCCACATATGTAAAACTAATGGGATGCCATGTAATTTCCAAAGTTCTTTTTTTATTCAAACTCCTCTGAAATCTGATAGTCCACAGAAACTCAGTGTATCAAATTTTAACTGATTCCTTTACTCAAGTATAGTGACCTCACATCTGATAGTGAAAACAGATTTTAGGATCTGAAGAGACACAGGGCCAAAGCAGTTGTTTTCTCAATTTTAAGCTATTATATAATTGCAACACAAGTTAATTAACACCCTTAAGCATGTAAGTGTAATAGGTGGTACGGAATCTGTTCGCAAAGAAAAGTTTCACTAAGAAAAGGCTCTCTTTGATCTGTTTCATTCACATATATCTATTTGAAGGTCTAATAGGCCCTGCTTTAGACACTGAGGATACAATACCAAAGAAAGCACAAAATCTTTGCCCTCCTGAAGCTGTTGTCAAGACATACTCTCAGAGGGGAATATTTCAGATTGGGTGGTAACTAATCAAAAAAGGAAAGAGATATCTTCATCTATCTAGGAGAGCTCACTAAAGACAAGGATTTTTGTTTTGGCTTTTGTCTCTTGTGTTCACTGCTATATCTTCAGAGCCCCAAATAGCGCTTGGCTCATAATAGGCATTCAGTAAATATATACCATTGATCAAAGTGTTTATTATTTTGAATTTGTATATAATCATACCCATGTACTTTAGTAAATGATTTTTATGTCTAGCTAGTTGAAAATTTTTATCTGTTACCTTATTTTTACATTTGTTACCTACTTTTAGTTTCTCCTTATACCCACATATCATGATTCAGGAAAAGCTTATTAATATTAATAATTAGTCATATGGTGATCTGATATTGCAAAGGATAGATTTAGAAAGGAACTTTTAGAGGTCATCTTTTTTTTAGCTTCCTGCCTAGGAAAAACTAAGTAAGATGATTAGGTATGGGTTTTTAATTAATCGTTTAAAAAAACTAGGACAACACACTGGGGTTCTCTTGAGAAAATGGAGAAAGGTACTTAACCCTAGATATAAAGATACTAACCTGAAAAATTTAGAACTTCTAACTGTGTGGGAAAGGGAAAAAAAATCGAGCACAACTAAGCTGCTCTTTGTTGATATCAGAAATGGGCCTGTCATTCATTTTGGCATTGAAACATAGCCTCCTATCTCAGGGGGCAGGACTAGGACTTTTTTTTTTTTTTTTTTTCCTCCCAGAGGAGCTGGACAGTTATTACAGGTTGAAAAGCCCCGGCCAGTTTTTCAAGAGTTTCTCCTCCTTTATTTTTCTTTTTTTTTTTTTTTTTCCTCCCACACCCCCCCTCCCCCCAACTTCTGGTGCTTTTGCTCTGCTTTCAAGATGCATTAAGGTCTCCTGCTTTGTGACTGCTTTGGAACCAGCAAATAGCCTGACATGTACAATTCGAATTATGCAGATTTCATGAGTAAGTTTAATCTTGTTTTTTTAGCCAGTTAAAATTCAAGTGATATTTAGAAAAATGTGAACTTGGAGTTAGCCATTTTATCATTCTACTGCTTTTATTTTAAGCATATTTTTTAAAACAACCTTTAATTTAATAAGAAAGTAAGATCCTACACATTAAAAAGCCCCTGTGTCTCTTAAGACTTAAAACTTCCAGTTTCTTTCAGATGATCTTGTTGTATTAGACAGTAGTCTTTATAGGTCCTTTGAAAGCCAGTTACCTCAACGGTTTTCTTGAGCATCTTTTTAGTTTTATTGAGAAGTATTTTAAATTGAGCTTTTCTGAGCTCGATTGCTTATGTCTGACACAGTCTCAAGTTTCCACTGAATGGTAACAAAGACTGTAGAGTGTTGTTGGTGCTGCAGTGAGAGGCATGCTTCTTTAGACCAGGTAAGAGAGATCATTTTGTTTCTTACTGCTGGGTGAGTTTTTACCGCGTTTATTTTATATTCCTCCAACAGCAGCAATATTAAGTTGATAAATAGCCAAGAGCACGCTGAATTCAAGACGTCCTTGCTTGTTGCAGACAGGAAAACTACAGGGTATGGGGGTTGGGTTGGGCAGGGGGGAGGGGTAGAGTAAGCTTAGTTTATCACTCAGTTACTTATATAAATCAACTAAAATGTGAAAATGATCCTGGAGCTCAGTTTTCCTCGTTCAAGAACTAAGAAAGCAGTTGAGGAAATGGATTAATTTTGAAGGGACTTCATAGTTATTACTTGTGAATGCAATTCAAATGATAGTTTTTACTTTCATTTTTTTCCCCCAGTAGTTAATAAAATAAGCTTTTGCCCTTAACTATACATTTTTTTTAATTGATGGAAACTTTTAAATTGCCAGCCGCAAAATATGCTTCCTCAGGATCTTTGAAATAAACCTGACACTTAAAAAAAAATTTCAGCTTCTATAGCTGTTTCATTCCTTTTTTTCCCTAGTACATTTTTCTTAAAAGTATTTGTGCTTTGAAAATGTCAGCTGTATTCTAATGAAGCTCAGGCATTGTTTGCTCATAAAGGGGCCGGTGCATTCCACTGCTTTATGGTTTATTATGAGGCTCAGTGTGAGAGTGTGGGTGGCACCATTTGGTGTCTGCCTCTTGGGGTAGTGACTGCCATTATGTTAGTGTTGGATTGGCAAAGAAAATATAGCATGTAAGATCCTATATGAATCTGAAACCTATGAAGAAAATCTTAGCCCTAAATAATACCGAGTGAGCCCGGAATGTGTGACAACTTGATTGAGTTGATCAAGTATACTCTCTAAAGTCTGCATTTCAGTTACAATTAACACTCTACCAGTCACATCTCTTGTTTTTTAATGTATATAACATTTACTCATTCTTTGAATTTCAATAAGGAAGTGAATGTTTCTACATAGATTATGACATTTTAAGTAGATACAGTAAAATTTTAAATAATACACTTACTTTTAAAAAAGAGTTTTAAGGAACTTAATGTGGGTGGGGAGGGGGAGTGGAAGAGGAGGTCAGGCAGAGAGAGCCTTTCTTTCAGTTAGGAAAGCCCTGATGAAGAAAAAAGCAACAGATGTTTCTTCTGTTACAATTGAGGTTGTTTTATTCAAAATTCACAGTAGCTGGAATGGGGAGGGGAGGTTGTAAATCTGACTTAATCAGGGAATAAATAAAACTTAGTCATTTAAAATTTATCCTTTTATACTTAGAATTTAAGAATTAGTAGAGTAACATACCTTTTGGAGAGGCTTTTTTTTTTTTTTTTACTAAGAAAGTGTAATTAATGGAGACGTGAGAAAGTTAATTTTAGTGCATGTAAGTTATGGAAAAAATGACCTTTAAATCATACAGAATATTTGGGGAAAAATTTTAGCCATTATAAAATACATAAGGAATACTTAGGTTGCAAAAGTTTGTAATTGCACAATAGATACTAAGGCTCAAAATGCAATTGCATTATGAAACATTATTTGCATATAATGTGAGAAATCCTTTTATCTTCAGTGAGAAGCATAAGACTTATTCCAAAAGATCTCTGAATAAGAAATGTAAGAGAAATATTTTTAATTTAACTGAAATTAACCTTTCAACAGATAGTAAGCTTGGGTTGGTTGCTAATGGACAGAGAAGAATGTTTATTTGCTGTAAAGTAGCAAAGGAAGAATTTGGAAGCAATATGCATGTAATGAAAGCAGTTAAAGTTTAAAAAATAGTTTTTGAATTTGTGGAATTCATAATGAGTAAAAAACCTTTCCTTTTACAAGTAACCAAGGAACTCTGTGCTGTTGTATAGTGTACATTTATACATATTACAACATTATGTATTTCTTTAGAGTTAGCTCGCGGAAAACCAGTGCTGAGCACCAGATCTTTCACATATTGGTCACTTAGTAAAAATTTGCCATACCCTAAACTATAAAATTAGTAAGAATAGATGACAGCCAAAAAATTCTGTGAATGATAGTTCAAAATTTGTTTAAGGAGCAAATATTAAAATGGTTTTCTAAATGTTAATTGGCCTAAAGAGAAGACAGGAAAAGATACCAGTACTCAAGGAAATCATTAAAGATTTCTCTTGCTTTTAACTGGGATCTGTGAGCTTCCCTGAAGATTTCCTTTGTTTCAGATGATGACAGAATTTAGATATTTTGAAGTTTTTAAGGTCATTGTTTTAATTAAGATTACACTAAGATTCTAAAGTTATCTTCATATGTTTTGCTTTTTTAAGGAACAGCAATAGGTAGCAGTTGAGCGTTTTTTTCTCTCTAAGATAAGTAAAATAACTTACATGGAGTTTAAAATGGGATTACAGGGAAACGGCTCAGTTGGTTAAGGGTCCAACTCTTGATTTTGATTCGTGTCATGATCTCAGGGTTGTGAGATGGAGCCCCGTCATCAGGTGTGGAGCTGCTTAAGATTCTCTCTCTCCTTCCCCCTCTCTCCCCTTCAACAAAAAAGAAAATAAAATGGATTTGCAAACTATATAGGTCTGATTAAAGTAAATTTTTTTTACCATTTTGATCAAAGTATATATAAATTTGATGAAATAGCCAGCCCTAAAAAAAATTGATGGCCCCACATGTGATATATAATTATGACAACATCCCAGACTGGAGTTATCAAAAATGTGTGTCACTTCAGATTATAAACGTAGGCATGATATTAGGTTATTTAACAGCATCGGCAACAACAATAACAGAAATCTTTGAAACTGTTAACCCTTCAAATTAAAAGCAAAAAACTGAAAGAAGACTTTCGAAGTGAAGTACCTATGATTCTCGCCTTGTATATATGAACTCTTTAGACAAAACTGAGGTCTTGGAGAATCTGAGCCTTACCTATTCTTTGTTTTCCAAGTTAGAAAATATTCATAGAGAATGACTAATGTAAACATTCTCTCTGCCTTATGTATATATGTATGCAATTAGAAACAACAACCTAGAAATCTCATTTCTGAGGAGGAGGTCGGAGAAGGAGGGAAGATTTACCTGATGCCTATATTTTTCTGAAAAGAAGATCTTTTACATTGTTGTTTAGGAGCAGATAAAATAGTATAAATATTGTGCTTTTAGTATAGTATGAGTTAACTCTTGCGAAAGATCCAGGAACCTATCATGTAATAACAGCCTTACTTCTTCCTACCAAGTTTTAAGCAACCAATTTGTAAATGAACTTTTGAATCTTGACTCTAAAGCTAGAGACCATCAGTGGGGGGCTTGTTTTTCGGCACTTTGCTCACTTATGGTACAAAGTTTGTCCTCTCTTGGCAATTTCTCTGACAGAAAAATGAAGAGACTGCTAACTGAGCATTTACGGTGTGCCAAGTAGACCCAGGGAACTTATCTGTTAAAGTTTGCAAAATCTTTTTTTTTAATCTTTCAGTGGATAAAATTTTAATTAAAAGATTTTTGTTGATAGTGATGTCTAACTGTAAGATTTCTTGCTCTTCAAATATAATTTATATGTAACTTCAATAATAGCTCTCAAATGGAACATATTATTGAAATAAGATATTGATCGTTGAAATTTTGAGTATGGTATTATGGATTTTAATACTTTCTAATTTGCTAGGGGAAAGAACTGCTTTGAAACTCTAATTTGTGGGTGGTCTTTGGTCTGTTTGAGTTTAAGTGTCCTAAAGTTTTTTTTTTTTATTTTTTTTATCCTAAAGTTTTAAATTGATTTTAATAATCCAACTTTTAAATGGTAAGTATATCTACAGTCAATGCCATATTGCCATCTTTTATAAATATTGGAAAAATATTTCTTGGCTGTAAATTTTAAATGATTTATTTGTTAACAGTCTGGGGCAGGTTACCGTCATAGAGGGGTTGTGGGCTTCTTCAGGAGGATGATTTCCAATTAAGTGCACTTGGGTATTCTAATACTCATAAATGCTGATCTTTGTGGGTGCACCCAGCTGCCTTGATCTACCCTAGCCATTCAGTGGCTGTTGGTAGGAGATAAAATGTGCTCCCTTCCGCTCACTCTTTTATTAGGCATGCACACAGTGTCTGTGTGCCATCTGGTGGGTGTACTAGCTGTGGTGATGGTGCTGGATGTAGTAGGAGTTGAATGTAGGCTAACCGTTGAAAAGATGTAACATGCAAAAACAAGAGACTGAAGAAATAAGGGTCACTAAGCCCATTCTTTTTTAAAAACTTAGACAGAGATGAATGTAATAGAAAGAGTCAAACTTATACTCCATTACTTCCCTAATTTGAACAAAGGGACCTTGAAGCAGTCTCCAGTATTGACTGATCATGAGAATCATTTGAGCCACTTGTTAAAAATAAGCATTCCCACCTTGTTTCTGATATTTTGGGTGTTGAATGGAGCCTAGGAATATGCATTTTTGTTTTTTTTTTTAACTTTTTTTTTTTTTTTTTTTTTTGTTAACTTTTATTTATTTATGATAGTCACAGAGAGAGAGAGAGAGGCAGAGACATAGGCAGAGGGAGAAGCAGGCTCCATGCACTGGGAGCCCGATGTGGGATTCGATCCCGGGTCTCCAAGATCGCGCCCTGGGCCAAAGGCAGGCGCTAAACCGCTGCGCCACCCAGGGATCCCGGAATATGCATTTTTGAAAAAGAGGGACACTAGTTCCCCCACCCTCCACCCTCTTTATATCTTTTTAAAGGTTTTATTTATTTATTTATTCATTCATTCATTCATTCATTCAGTCATTCATTCATGAGAGACACAGAGAGAGAGACAGAGGGAGAAGCAGGCTCCACGCAGGGAGCCCGACATGGGACTCCATCTGGGTCTCCAGGATCAGGCCCTGGGCTGAAGGCAGGCGCTAAACCTCTGAGCCACTCGGGCTGCCCACCCCCTTTATATCTTATAACCAGGCACATTTGGGAAGAATTGCTATGAAGAGTTGGAAGAGCCAAATTGTCTGAGGCCATATGGTAAACTAATTCAAGTATTAATCAGAAGATATATTGTCCCCAAAATGGGAAATTCTAATTAAGCAAGTGGAAGAGAAATGAGAAAGTTAAGATTTTAAGGCTTCCTTTACTGAACAAGATAATAGAAAAAGGACAAAATGACATGTTTTAACTAAAGATAAGCTAGTGAAAAAGCTATAGGATCAAATCGGTAGGTCAGACAGATGTTTTTGGATAGACATTTAAAAAATACTGAAAGGAAAAGGTCCTACAAAGAAAACCTAGTGAGAATGGATTAAATGATTTCTAAGATCTTTTAGCTTTGAGGTTTGATGAACTAAATGGAAACAACTATAATATTCCAAATACCAGAGCTTGAATTACGGAGTTCATGTAAGAAATGAAGAGGCCCTCTTTAAATCCTGGCATGCAGAAAGATAAAGAAAGAAATTTTTTTTTCTCCTTTCAAAGTGAAGAATCCAGGGCATTTATGGTTTTAGATACCAGAGAAACCAGGAGCTAGGTAATCATTTTAAAAGGTGTCCTCCATGTAGAAATGCTTATCAAAGCCAAGAGAACAGATTTGATCCTCTAGGGCAGGTATGTAGAAAAGACTGACAGAAAGATTGATTGAGCCATTTAAGAGTATGCCCTTAAGGCTAAGAGCCCGTTTCTTGTTATGGCCATTTTAGGGTTCTTGGTTAGGTTCATGGAAAGCCTTTCTTTGGTTCATGGAAAGATTCTGGTTAGGTGGTTTATTTTGGGGAATCCTAGAAGTGCTGTGTTCTGACAGCTGCAAAAACAGCTAGGCTTTTTTTCCATGCCTTTGAATATATTGGTATGTGTGTTTCAGATCTTGTGTCCTTACCTGAACTGTAGAAACCTTGAATCCCATTGTAGAACCAAATATGGAAGGGGAGGTTCTAGAGGCCACTTGAACTACTAAAATTTGGAGATATTAGGAACTTTTATTTTCTGTTTCTCACACCTCCCATTTTTAGCAATGTTGTAGTTATGATTATATAGACATGCTCTATTTTACTTATCTTGCAGGTTTGGCATTTCCAGTTGGATATGCTGCCTTTTCAAATTAATTATGAGTTTTTATTGTGTTTTACCTAGGAAGATAGTGCATTGAACTTATTTGTCAAATAAGGTGATAAATATCCTCTAAGCCATCCATATTGTAACATATATTGCTTTCTAGATGGCTGGCTGACATTAGAAATACAGCCTTAAGATGTGGAATCTTCTCCCTTTGCAAAATGAATTGGCCTGTTCCAGAATCGACCTGTGACTTGACCTCATTAGGACTGTATTTGAAACCAATTGATAGTCCTTTACAACACTTATTAAATAGTTAAAAGGGTAATACAGATAGGGAAGAAATGCTTGACACTCCTTTTCTGACTTTGCTTATTCTCTAGTGGAAATGTCAATCATGAATGAAGTAAAGGCATGTGATACTGTCACCTAAATAGGCAGATCTGCCGAGCAGAATAGAAAGTCAATAAATTGACCCAAATAAGTAATTGATCAAGGTAGCATTTCATATCAGCGGGGGGGGGGGGGGGGGTGTAGATCATTCACTAAAAGTAGCCATCTGAAGGGAGTGCCTAAGTGGCTCAGTCAGTTAAGCATCTGCCTTCAACCCAGGTCATGATCTCAGGATCCTGGGATCAAGCTCCATGTCAGAGAGTCTGCTTGTCCTTCTTCCTTCTGTCGCCCCCCCACCCTCACCCCCAGGCCCGTGCGCTCTCATGTTCTCTCTCTCTTTCTCTCTCTCTCTCTCTCTCTCAAATAAATAAATAAATAAAATATTTTTTACAAAGTAGCCATCAGGGAAAAAAAAATTGAGTCTTTTATTTCTCACATCAAATAAATTCCAGATGAGTCAAGGATATAAAATTTAAAATGAAGGCATTAAAATACTAAAAGCATGGGGGATGTTTAATGCAGTCTTAGTATATAATTAATGATAGCTAATTTCAAAGAACAGCATAGCCAACTGGAAATACCACACCTATAAGATAAGTAAAATGTAGCAGGTCTGTATATGATGTATACCTCCAAGGAGGGGATTCAAGATAAATAAATAAACTTCAGTTACTCTGACCTTCATTTTTATATTTAAACATACTTACAGACCTTCTTGTGTCTGACACAAGAGTCACAAAAGGAAAGAATTATAAAATTGACTACAGGGACGCCTGGGTGGCTCAGTGGTTAAGTATCTGCCTTTGGCCCAGGACATGATCCCAGAGTTCGGGGAAAATAATTGGGCTCCCTATGAGGAGCCTGCTTCTCCCTCTGCATCTGTCTCTGCCTTCTCTCTGTGTATCTCATGAATAAATAAATAAAATCTTTAAAACATAATAATAAAATAAAATAAAATTGACTACATTCTTGGGGTGCCTGGGTGACTAAGTCGGTTAAGCATTGACTCCTGTCAGGATCTCAGAGTCAGGGGCTGGAGCCCTGTGTTGGGCTCTGTGCTGGGCCTGGAGGCTGCTTAGAATTTTCTCTCTCCCTCTATGCCCATCCCCCACTCTCCCTCTCTTAAAAAAAAAAAACTACCTTTTTAAAAAAGTGCAAAGAAAACCGTATATAAAAGCAAAAGACAGGGATCCCTGGGTGGCGCAGCGGTTTGGCGCCTGCCTTTGGCCCAGGGCGCGATCCTGGAGACCCAGGATCGAATCCCACATCAGGCTCCCGGGGCATGGAGCCTGCTTCTCCCTCCGCCTGTGTCTCTGCCTCTCTCTCTCTCTCTGTGACTATCATAAATAAATAAAAAATTTAAAAAAAAAAAAAAAAAAGCAAAAGACAAGTGTCAAATTGGGAAAAATATTTGCATCAGGCATAACAAAGAACATAGTTATTTTTTCAATATTTAAAGAGTGTCTACCAATTAGCAACAGCCAATAGGAAAGTGAGCATAATTTTCAGGAAGGAATATCATTATAATAAATTAAAACCAAAATGAAATGAGAAATTGTTTTTAATGTAAAAGTTGACAAAGTTTGATTAACACATTGAGATGGTAAGGGTATGTGGAAATGGACATTTTTATACATTTCTGTATGGAGGGTTAATTGGTGCAGTCAGTTGGTACAACCAGCACATGTCAAGATGTGTAAAATCATTGCAGTGTTATTTGGAGTATTAAAAGATTTTGTTATTAATAATGTTATAATACTGTGGTTTTTCCATTACTAAGGGATTGATAAATAAACTTGTAGAACCATAAAAAGTAACACTGTGTAGCTAACAAAGTAAATATTGAGGCAAAACTATGATAAGGTATGGAAAGACATCTAAGATACAGTATTATTAAGTGGGAAAAAAGCAACATGCAAACTGATACAGTATTCAACTATATGTGAAGGGGAAAAGAATGTTTATGGATATATGTCTGTATATGTTAGAATATTTCTGGAAGGTTATATACAACCTGGCACTAGTAGCCATCACTAGGGAAGGGAATGGTTAGGTGGTGGTTGGAGATAGAAGGAAACTTAGTTTTCACTATACACTCATGCCTCATGAATTGGTATCATATTCTTCCATCCAGACATTCATATATTAACTCGTGCATTCATTTTCACGCAACAATATTTGTTGAACTTTGCTGTGTCCCAGGCAGGATGTGCTAGGTGCTGGAGGTACAGCAGGGGATTAGATAATAAATCCCTTGTCCCTGTGGATCTTAAATTCTAAGAGTCGGTGGGCTATGGACAGGTAATACTCGCCTAAGCAGGTAAACATTAATAGGCAATGTATCATAAATAACTACTGGTGAAAAATCATAGTAAATTAGGAAGTGCTTATATAGAGTGGTCGGGCATCTCTGATGTGACGACCAAGCCAGAGACTAGAAGGTACCTAAGGAATAAAGCAAGTAAATGTCTGAAGGAAGAAAGCGAAGAATTGTAGAATCTGTAATTAGCCTGTTACTAATAAGTATGAAATTGCCTAGGTTACTGTTTCCCATTTTTTTTTATTAAGATATGATTTGCATGTAGTAGAGCCTGAACCCGTTTAGCCTAGAGTTGTATGAATTTGACAAACACCTACACCACCACAAACCAGGTCATTTTCTAACTATTTAGGGCTGAAGGTTAGCTTTTTCTATGAAGTTGGACCCTGGTTGGGGGCGGGGGGGGGGGCGGGGAGGAGGCAGAGAGTATACAACTACTTCTGATTGGAGATATTTATAAACCTGTAAAATAAGCATGTTTTTTCTTAAAGTAAGTTATTAATTTGGTTCTTCTAGGAGGGTGTGATATAGGCTTGGGTGAAGGTTTTTCCAAAAACTAATTCAAGCCAAAAAAAAATTTTTTTTCCAGAAAAAGTCAGTACTATGAAAAAAATAACTCACACTGGCATCATGTAGACAAACCACAGTTATTTCACTGAATTTTTCATTTTAATTGAACATATTGAAGGTGACTAACTAGAACTGGAACCCCTTACAAGAATTATGAGTGAAGGAAATCTTTGGTGTCTAGACAATTCTAATGGAAAACAGAAAGATTCTAATTACTCAGAAAATTGAAATAAAATTTTGAGCCAAATTGTGTGCCTCTGCCAAGATTTGGCTAAGTTTGAGCTCTTTTTTTTCCGAGCCACTTCCCTAGGTGATTGATCTCATTTGTTAATGCAGGGAATTGCCAGAACCCAAATCCAGGCAGGTCTTTAAATTTTTGTTTTTAATAAATATACCAACTGCCAGGGATTGGCTTCTGGACAGTGTCAGGCCCCTGTTGCCAAGGAGCTATGAATTAAGGCCAGGTACTTAGGAAAAATTCTTTATACTTGGTTTGGTTTACTTCTCTTAACCTGGCTGAAATTTTGGGATACTAGATGTTTATAACCTACTTAAGTATGTCCTTTTGAGTCAAAAAAGTTCTGTTTCTGCTGCTGAACTAGTTGATTTGATGAAAGTAAACAATGTCTAAATACATGGTTTTTATTTCTGGATATTATAATTATTGAAATCCCAGTGGAGCCCCTTTAACTACTTCCAAAACAGATTTCATTTTTACTAATTATAAAACACAGATACTTCATTTATAGATCTTTATCTTGTTTCAACAGCTGTGACTGATTCTTATGCTCTTTGCTTTCCTCCCTCCCCCTCTTTTCCCTCCAGAGTGACAATAGCTTTTTAAATTATAAAACAAATTATAAAACAAGCACATGCATGTTCATAAAATAAAAAAGTATAAACTAAAACATTTCTCCATACTACTCACCAGAGCTAACCTCTCTTAGTTTGTTGTTTATCCTGCTATAGTTTTTTTGCTTATGTAATTTGTGAGTATATGTAGCTTTTAGGTAAATGGAATCATACTAATCATAGTCTCTTATAATGGGAACATTTTTCCCTGGCAAGTACATATTTGTAATATTGTTTTAAGGACTGTATAATAGCCCATCATATACATGTACCAAAAGATGTTTACATATTTAAGTTGTTTCTAGGTTTTTGCCTTTATCTAAAATGTTGCAGTTCTAGGACATGTTTAATTGTTCTTATCTGCTTGGTTTATTGGGATACATCTCCAGCAGAGGAATTGTTAGTCAGAGAGTATTCCCATTATTGGGAATTAATTATGATGTTGATGCAGAGGCTGGGGATCAGCTTGCCACTTAGGCAATGGAAGGGAGTTGAAAGGACATTTGCTGGGATGCCTGGGTGGCTCAGCAGTTGAGCATCTGCTTTTGCCTCCGGAGTTGCTGGATTGAGTCCCACATTGGGCTCCTGCATGGAGGCCTGCTTCTCCTCCCTCTCCCTGTGTCTCTGCCTCTCTGTCTCTCATGAATAAATAAAATCTTTTAAAAAAGAAAAGAAAAGAAAAGAAAGGACATTTGTTGAAGTGGAAAGAGCCTTTAAAATGTGTACAGTTGTTTTTAATGCACTTATTTAAAATTTTGTACTCCAACAGACCCATTACTCCTCTCCAGTTACATTGTCTGACTGCCCTCCAGAAAGACTGTCCAATATCCCACCCACTGACAGTGTGTTAGCTGCTTGAGTGCAGGGGACAGTAGGACAGTGTCACTTGCACTGCATATGCATGAGAGCGCAGCATTAGTACTTGACATAGTAGATGCCAAGTAAATATTTTGTAAATGCACCCATTTTGCCACATTTTTGCTAACTCAAACCATTATCAAGCTTATTAATCTTTATAATCTGGTACATGAAATGGTTTCTTTTTTAAAAAGTGTAAAATTTTTAATTAAAATCAAGCATCTTGGTATCTGAGTGGCTCAGATGATTAAGCATCTGCCTTTGGCTCAGGTTGTGATCCCAGAGTCCCAGGGTCCTGATCGAGCCCCCAGTTGGGCTCCCTGCTTGCTGAGGAGCCTTCTTGCTCTCCCTTTGCCCCTCCCCCAGCTTGTGTGGGCACGCTCTCTCTCTCTCTCACTCTCTCTCTCATAAATAAATAAAATCTTTAAAAAATAAAATAAAATAGGGGAACCTGGGTGGCTCAGAGATTGAGTATCTGCCTTTGGCTCAAGTTGTGATCTGGGGTCCTGGGATCAAGTTCCACATCAGGCTCCCTGCAGGGAGCCTGCTTATCCTTCTGCTTATGTCTCTGCCTCTCTCTCGGTGTATGATTATCTTTAAAAAAGTAAAATAAAATTAAGCTCTTTTCATGTGATCATTGACATTTAGGTTTCTTCATGTACTCAGCTTATTTTTATATTGAGGTATTTTACTGATATTGACTTATAGGTGGGAAGTTAAGTAAATAAAAGTTTTTAAGGATAGTAACCTAGTGACCTATGTGTTGCAAATTTGTTTACCAAGTTTGAGATTTGTCTTTTAAGTATATTAGGTCTTTCACTATTTAGGAAATACTTATTTTTAGGTAATCCTGTCTGTTTTCATGTAAGATTTCTAAATTCTGTAACATGCTCTGAAGGGCCTTCATCCTCAAATTATAAAAAACTATTATTAAATTTCTTTTAAAACTTCTATGGCTTTAATATTTTTAAGATTAAAAAAATTTGAAAGAGAAAGAGCAGGGGGAGCGACAGAAGGAGAAAGAAAAGCAGATCCTCAGCAAGCAGGGAGCTCAACTCAGGGCTTGATCCTGGGACCCTAGGATTACCATCTGAGCTGAAGGCAGACGCTTAACCATCTGAGCCACACAGGCATTATGGCTTTAATCTTTATGTTTAAATATATGATCATTTGGGAATTGATTTTTGTACAAGATGAGAAATTGAAATCCAAGTGGACAATTTATCTCAGAAACGTTTCTTTCATGTGTGGTTTTTTTAAATTGAAGCATAGTAGATATACGGTGTTATATTAATTTTCAGATTTACAATCAAGAACATTTTTTAAATAATCTGCCCTTTCCCCATTGATTTGAAATGCTACCTTCACCATATATAAAATTTTCATATATACATGAAGTAATTTCGGGACTTTAATTTCTGTTTTATCGTTTATCAGCTTCACAATATCACATTATTTCAGTCACTTCAGCTGTCTAATAGTTTTGAAATCTGGTAGGCTAAAGTTCCCCTCTTCCCCATTATTCCTTTTTTTTTAAAATTTTCTTGGCTGTTTTCTGCCTTTACTCTTCCAGATGCACTTTAGAATCAATTTGTCAAATTTATTAAGTTCCCTCTAAGTTCTTTTGGTATTAACTGGCATGACAGATCTGGCTTTAATGATGGTTTTCATTTTGTTTTGACCAAAGTTTTATATTCTTATTTTTCCTTCAGTGTTAGATTTAAAATTGGAGTCAACCTGTTCCCTAATCTTAATGGTCTTTTTTTGTGTTTCTTGTTTCATGCTCTTTGCAAGTTTTTGACTTTTACTTCTAACAGTGTATCAGAGATGATCTCATCTTAAACGTTCAGCAGCACTAAGGTCATTTTTAAAATCCATCTTGAGAAGACAAATACCACTTGGTTTAATTTACATGTGAAATCTTAAAATATAAATGAACAAACAAAAGCAGAAACAGACTCATAATACAGAGAACAAACCAGTGGTTGCCAGAAGGGAGGGGCTTGGGAGATATAGATGAAATAGGTGAAGGGGATTAAGAGGTACAGACTTCCAGTTATAAAATAAGTAAATCATGGGGCTGTAATGTACAGCATGGAGAATATAGTCAATAATACTTTAATGTATGGTGACAGATGGTAACTGCACTTACCCATGGTGAGCATTTTGTAATATATATAATTGTCAAATCACTAAGTCGTACACCTGAAACTAATATTTTATGTCAACTGTACTTCAATTTTAAAAAAATCTGAGAGCCAGACTTTTGCAGGGCTTCCTCACATGCTTGTCCTGCCTGGGACTGAGTTTATGGCACATGTCTATCAACTATATAGCTGTTCCTCCCCTTGGAATCAGAGATTATTCTCCAGTTAGGATGGATTCTTAAATAGGTGAATAACCATATTTGGGAAATTTGATAATAACCTTAATCTAGCGATTGGTAAGATATGCGTATTATATAAAAACAAATCAGTTTAATGGTTACAGAGGAAGGAAACTTTGATATATTAGTTGTTCAAAATAATAAGAAACCTAGCATTTAAATTTGTTTAAACTCAGTATAAGTCATGGCACCAGTTAAAAAATAACAAAAAATAGAATTTAGGCTACCTTACAGGAAGTATGGCATCGAGATTAGAAAAGGTAATAGTTCAAATCTATGCTAATCAAACAGTTCTTATAATTTCATGCACCTGTTTTGTGCCAGAGCTAAACCAGATGCTAGGATACAAAGCTGAGAGACATAACCCACTTAGAACTATGTAAATGATAGCTAGAACAAGCAAGTGACCATAGGTTTTATGAACAGTCAAAAGAAGTGTATTCAGAACTGGACCACAGAGGCTAGGGGACAGCTTATAAAGGAGAAGGTGACACACAGAGCAGAGGCTTAGAACGTGGAGCTATGGCCCTCACTAGCTCTGGAACCTTGTACAAATTATTTAACCTCACTCTATCTCAGTTTCTTCATGTGTAAGATGGAGTCAGTAATAATACATTTTACACTGTTGTCCTCAGCATTAATGAGATAGTGTGTATATGGAAGCCTCTGGAACAGACTTTGGCACACTACTTAGAAAGTAGTTTGGAATTCCATTTTGAAGTGCTATGAGGTAGAAGTCCCAGCAGGGAGACTTCCAGCAGAAGGAAAGGTAGACGCCAAAGCTAGAGTGGGTGAGCTGTGGCCTTTCTGGAACTGCAAAGTATTTAACCTGATTGGAATGGAGGGAGTAACTGAAGATGATGCTGGGAAGAGAGGCAGGGGTGAGATCGCCAGATAGGAGATGTTGTACCATGTTGAGGAATCTGAGAGGCATTGAAAGTGTTGTGGAATCTTTGAAGGCCTAAAGTAGGGGAGTGTCCAGAACAGTTTCTCCAGTTGAAGGACTGGTTTGTTACAGCTGTGTGGAGGGGCAAGCAGAGCTATATGAAGTAGTTTGGCTGCACATTGGAACTATCTGGAGAACTTTCACCAGTCTGCCTAGGTTCACTCCGGACCAGTCTTATCAGCAGCTCTGGAAGTGGGACTGAGGCATTGGTATTTTTTATTGAGTTCCGTGTAATTCCATTGTGCAGCCACGATGGTGAATCACTGAGTTAGAGAATAACTGTGTTCAAATCAGATTTGATCAAGTTTCAAATTAAACAAGTGCAGGCAGCATAAAGGAGCTAGAGTAAGGAGATGACAAATAGGATATAGTGGTCAGTTGAATGAGGGGTTGATTATTTCTGGACCAGGTCACTGGGGTGATAATGATCATATACCAAGACTCAGTGGTATACTAAGACTCAGAACATGAAGGAGTTTGGCTATGCGACCTTGTTGAGTGGGCATGAGAAAGAAAGAATTTGATTTTAAGATGTGGGTATAGAGGGAAAATGATATAGGGTAGATGGGCAGAGAGAGAAACTGAAGGGGAGGAGCTGATGGTACAGTTGGAAACTTAGAAGACAGAGGAGATAATTGGTAAGTGAGACCCCTGTGAAGACAGGACATGCAGAGACATGAAAGAAATAATTTATATGAGAATTTCCACTCAAAGAGAAAGAAGTAAAAATATGTGAGGCTGCAGATAGGTTCACAGGTCAAAGAAGAGAAGCTATAATATAGCCTGATGGCTTGATTTCCTTACTGAAGGAAATAGGAGTATCTCCTGAGAATCAAAAGGTGAGAGAAGGGGGCTAAGGAACATGGGCAAGTGCTGGGAGAGCCAAGGGGGCCATCTCAGAAGAAGGTATCTTGTCCTGCTCTTAAATTTTGTTTTTTTCCCCCAGAGTTTCAGTATGAACCTCTTACATACTTTCTGGGTGATCTCTTTTATTATATTAGATTCTTAAGAAAAACATTGATAAACTGAGTTTGTCCAGAGGAGTTAAGTAGTTGATAGAGTTTGGAAAGTTATCAGTTAGTTCTCATTTCTGGAGTAGCACTTGGCTACCTTAATTTCAAATTTAAAATGTCGATATCACTTGAAAACACTGAACACATCCCACAGTTTTCAGTATCACTAGGTAGCATAATTTTTTTTCTCTAGTGTGATAAAACCTCAAAAACTACCAACTCACTTGAAAACATGTTAACTTTTAGTAAAAACATTTTCTATTATTCTATGAATAAATCCTAATAAGATATTTTACTTCATATTTTGCTTCATACTTTTTTTTGGTCTATGATGTCTAATAAAGACCTAACTAGATTTCTCAATGCTAATAGAAACTATGATTTGCATTATGTATTCTCTAAATATTTTTTCCCCTCAAAACCCACTAAAACTGAACTATTTACAGTTTTCCTCTTCAGCAGAATTAATTATATTCACTACAAGAAAGCAGTCATTAGAATGGCTTTTTAGTAATGCTTCTTGTTGTAAGTCACTTTAAGCAAAACTGGGGTTAGTACCGTGAATGTGTAGATGGAAGGTGACCTTATATTGCAGAACATTAACCTAATATTTTGATATCATTTCAGGTAACATTTCATTTGTTGCGTTTCCAGTTTCCAGCACCAACTCACCAACAAAGATTTTACCAAAAACCTTAGGACCAATAAATGTGAATGTTGGACCCCAAATGGTAAGAAAACCATCAAATCTTAGAATTTGAGGTTTTGCTTAGACAACACTAACTTAAAGGATGATGGTACTAAAGATGCTGGACAAAAATTCTGGTTCACTTTTTAACTCAGTCACTTTTTAAAGAAGTTTTGTTTTCATCTGATGTAACTGATTAAGTCTTAAGAAAAGCTTTTTTTCTTTGAAGAAAAAAGAAATGCATTGTGCTCTTGAGTGCTTAATTTTCATGAATCTGGATTCTGGATGTGTAATATCAAGGTTTTTGCTTGCTCCTTATGATAGGCTTCTCTTGTTTTTAGTTTGATCAAGTTGATTTGAAATCTGTTTTTATGTTCTCCTCTTTCTTTTTCTTTTTCTTTTTTTTTTGTTCTCCTCTTTCTTATAAACTATATACTCTCATATAAATTGAATATGACCCAACAGTTAATCTATATCCAGAGCTATCAATCTTTAGCAGTAGAAATAATGAATGAAAAACAGAAAATACTTAACTGTTTCTCTGAAGGTATTTCCATTAATTATGCTAGAGCTTGAAGTATATAGCACTTTTAGAAAGCCTTACTTATAAACAAAGTCACATGCAATAACTCTAAAAACTATACTTAATTTAATGGTCTCAGCCACCTTTAGCGAAAGTATGTAAACACCTGAACTATAATTCTTCACTGCCATTGTTTGCATGTTCTCATCCATAGAGCAGGAAGGATAAATTTTGCCCATAGTACTCAGTACTCTGGACTCTGTTAAATGCAAAATTATTTAGACAAAAGATGCATTTTAACATACCTAGTGGCTTCAGCAAATCTTTAAGATTTTAAGACATTCAAGCCATGACATTTTTCTTGATCACTTGAGGACTGTTAATTATCTACAGAATTCAAGCTAAAGATCTTACTCAATTTACTGTAACTATGTGAAGAATGTAATCTAGCTCCAGACCTCATGGAGACTTAAGCTCAGGTAAGTATCCCCATTTCAAGGTAGTTCAGGGTGTATTTCAAATGTTTACTAAGCTTTTCCTTCTCACCAGCCACTCCACTGGGTGTAAATGAGATAAGGCACCTGACTTTAAATTAAAGTCTTTATTTGGAAATGTGATTCTATAAATGCCAAAATTAAATAAATATACCCGAACTCTTAGAGTGTCTCCCTCACAGTACTCCTCTATTTTGAGAGACTGCTGTCAATATTGGAGTGATGCTGCGGTGGCTCAAATTTGAATTCCTCTTTTGGAAACAGTTTTTCTTTCCATTGTCAAGTTGAACTAGTATACACATAAGTTCTGACAATAAGTACTCTTGTATACTATTTACCTCATTACTTAACCAACCAACCTCAGGTCAGCAAAACAAAGGTCAGAAGAAGGAAAGGAGATTTGGGGTGCTTCTTTAAACCAGGGCTTAACGTGTGTCTTTAATACCCAGGTGCTTTTTACAGTTCCCAGATCTTAGAAATGAGAGCTTTCTTTTTGACTTCCTAATTGGTAGAATCCCAGTTAGAGCCATTTCTCTTTTCTCTTGTTTATCTCTCCTGAATATTGTCTCCTCACCTTCAGTCTCTCATCTGTGATGTAAAAGCATTTTTTTTAAGTTAGAAAACTCTTGAATGAAACCTTTTTTTCTTTTTTAAAACCTGCTTCTTACAGTTGTCTTTCTCTACTTGCCATTTAAATTTCACATATCTCTTTGCAAGCCAAGTCTTAATGGTAAATAGAAATTTTTAAAAGTCCCAAGAAGAAAGTTGTTTTCTGTGTTTATAGAAAGTAGTTTAGCAAAATCTGTTGTAGTTTGGAATACTCGCCCTTTTCTTCAGGTATCTTGTCATATAATCTTAACCATCTTTATTTTAACATGGTTAAAAAGTACATGTTTCTTATAGTGAAAACTAAAATTTTGTGAAATAATAAAATCCTTCAATGTAATACTTTTAATTCTATAGATTATTTTTCCCTTCAGAATAGAGATGCTCTCTTGGCTTTTCTCCCCCCCTCCTTTTTTTTTTTTTTTTTTTTGTTTTTTTTTTTGTTTTTTGGTTGAAGTATCATTGATGCAGTGTTATGTTAGGTTCAGGTATATAACATAGTGATTAGACAACGCTGTACTTTATGCTGTTCACCAGCAGTGTAGCCACCATAAAAGGCTGTAACAATCCCTTGACTGTTCTTACTGTAGATGGCAGTAGTATGTAACATATATTGATTGAAGGTAGAAAATCTTCAGAATGATGTTCCAATTGCTATATGATTTTCATAGCCCAACTGTAATCCAGTCCAAAACTGCATGATTACATTTAAATTAAGGATTTCTTGGTGGCGGGGGTGGGGGCTGGGGAGGTGCTGAAATTTAAAAGAAATGTTCATTTCCTTATCAGGTCAACTGAATATAGGAAATAATTACCTCTAATTACCTCTAATTTCAACTTGGGATTTCAAAATTAAGGTTCAGTTTTACAAAACATATCTGACTCATCACCTGTATAATTTTCCTGTATTCAGTGGTTGATCAAGTTCTGTTGGCTTTTCTTTGATTTTTGTTTCTTAAAGTTCTTTGTCATCGTCCTAATTTAGGAACGCATTGCATGTCACATGAACTTCTAATTTGTCTTTTTAGTTTGAGTGTATCATCCCTCCAGTTTGTTCATTCAGCAAATGTTTATTGAGGATTTCTGTTATTGAGGGCACACCAGGCACTAGGCTAGGAGAGAACAGAGGATTGCTAATCACTCTCAGATCAGCAAAGAATATCAGCTGACAGTCTGACATTGAGGCAGAAAAACTAAACCAGAACATAGCAATTCATTTGCAAAGCCTTTCTCAATAATGATAACAGGTTTTTTCTATGTCCTCTTTCCCTTCCTCCTCTCATCTTTTTTTTTTTTTCCTACAAAGCCCTTTAAATCAGGTAAACTGAGCCTGGAGGCTAGTAATAACAGATACAGAAAAAGAACTTAGTAATAGTACTGCACAAATAATGCAGTCTATCTCAAGGGTAAGTCGAGATGCTTAGAATTGCTTTGTGGAGACTCACGTTCTAGAAATAGAGTAGACCAGAGACTTATCAAATACTCAGATTTTTCTTCTTAAGCTTCACACTCAAGGTCAGCATGATATAGGACATATGAATGTGTGATGTAGTGATTGGTGGGAACTATGTCCTTTACATTATATTTTCTTACTGGATTTTATATGGTCCTTTCTGGCATATTAGTGAACAGAAATGCTTCTTTTTTTTTTTTTTTTTTTTTTTTTTTTCATTTTAAGAGCTGTGTCTTCTGTCTCAGTTCATTAAATATTTATTGTGCCTTTTCTGCGAATATCTCCTAGCAAAGCACCAGGCCCTATAAACATTTGATCTACCCTTAAAGATTTTATACTGAAATGGAAGTGCGGAAGTGGGTTGGGGTATGTGGAGGTATAGGAGATATAAACCCATCGTCTAGTATTCATATTTTCTCATGAAGTAAGCTTCCGAACTCCTCATGTAATAGTCCTTGGAATATTGTAGAGAATCAGAGTTCTCCGGACATCTATCAGTGTTTATTGTCTTTTGTTTTTATTTTTTTTCAACTACAGAATTAACTTACTAAAGTTATTTCCTATTCATTTGTACGTAGTAACATTACCCTACCCCCAAATTGGCAAAATGCCATACCATACACAGAGGTAACTAAAGTTCTTAAATATTTAGTAAATGAATAAATGTTGATGAGACTTTAATAACCAAAGCTGAACTAAGCTTGAAATGCAAATGAATCCTTCCCTTTGTTCTTTATGGAGCAAATTAGCAACTAACTTAATAACTGGACTTAGACCTGCCTGCAGGAACAGGTTTCATTTGATCAGGGATACAAAAATTAGTATTTTGACCTACATCAGGCAGTAGAAATAGAACTATTTCTTTTGTTTTAATATCTGTCATTTGAATACTCAATGTAGCCCACACTGATGCTTTTCTTTCTTAATTGGAACTTAAACAAAATCTTACCATTATGGAAATTTTCAAAAGTATACAAAAATAGAATGTCTTCCCTTTAGGAGATCCAGAGATCTAGGGCTGCCCAGGTGAGGGTGGTCCTGTGCTTTGGGGTTGGAAAGAAAAAAAGGGAGAGAATCCCTATGGGTCCAGCAGCTCATTCATGAGCAGTTACCCACCTGGGGCCAATATTGTTGCATTGATACCCCCACTCACTGGACATGCCCTTATTTTTTTTTTTTTTTGACAGAAATAGTTCTAAAGATATTTGTAGAATGCTAGATTGTTTTTTGTACTGATTATTATAAACATTTTTGGAAAAAACATGGATTATTTACCAGTGAAGTCCTGGACAGCAATTTGTTTTTTTTTTTGTTTTTTTTTTTTAATTTTATTTATTTATGATAGGCACACAGTGAGAGAGAGAGAGAGAGGCAGAGACACAGGCAGAGGGAGAAGCAGGCTCCATGCACCGGGAGCCCGACGTGGGATTCGATCCCGGGTCTCCAGGATCGCGCCCTGGGCCAAAGGCAGGCGCCAAACCGCTGCGCCACCCAGGGATCCCTGGACAGCAATTTGGTAGTCAAATTTGGCAATTTGACATATCAAGAAACTTTTTTTGTGGGAGCCTGGGTGGCTCAGCCGTTGGGCATCTGCCTTCGGCTCAGGGTGTGATCCTGGAGTCCCGGGATCGAGTTTCACATCAGGCTCCCTGCATGGAGTCTGCTTCTCCCTTTGCCTCTCTCTCTCTGTGTCTCTCATGAATAAATAAATAAAGTCTTTAAAAAAAAAAAAGAAAGAAACTTTTTTAAAAAGTCTGTATCCTTAGTTCCATTAATTACCTTTCTAGAGTCTGTCCTTAGGAAGTAGAAATTAAGGCCCAGATCATTGTACAAAGATGCTCATCACAGCATTGCTTATAATGTTGGCTATTTGAATATATATCTAACAGTAGGGGATAATAAATCCACATGATGAAATGTTTCACTGTATTTAAAATGTCTTTGAAGAATATTTAATGACATAAGGAAATGCTCTTGAGAAAAGAAGATAAAATTGTATCTATGTATAATAATTCAAATTGTATAATGCCTTTGTATATATTTTGGACACGAAGATCTGATTTACTGTTGCCCTAGTTTGAATACATCAAGTTCAACTACAGTTAGGTTCTGTAATCTCAAAGCTTTTTGGTTTTCTGATTTTTTAAAACATTATTAATTGTCAACTTAATCCTTCCAAATTGATGTTCACTTGCTGAAACCTATATTGTGACCTCATGTCAGTATTTAAAATACTTGTGCTTTAAGATCCTAGAAAGTAAGTGAATGAAAACTTATGTTTTAGATGATTGATATTAAGTACATTTTAGGCAGTAAGATTTCACTTTTATATGTAGGTTAGCAATCAACATTATTTTCTGCCTGTGTGATTTTCTTAATAACTGAGAATATTATTTTCTGTGTTCTAACTTTATAGATTATAAGCACACCACAGAGACTAACCAGTTCAGCAAGTGTTCTGATTGGGAGTCCATATACCCCTGCACCAGCAATGGTTACTCAGACACACATAGCAGAAGCTACTGGCTGGGTCCCAGGGTAAGAGTGTTGTTGCAAGTTACCATTTTTAAAACTTTTTTTTAGAGCTGTGATCTTTTCCTCTCACTATCTTGTCTTCCATTCTTGTTTTGTGTTGGCCTAGTCCTTAAAAAATAATGTGTTGCCTTTAAAGCCATATATTTTATTTTACTTTATATCTTAGATATAAATCATTTCTAGATCAGCCATTTTTAAATAGAGAAAAACAATACAATAATTTTTAGCCTTATCTTCTGACTACTTTTTATGATTATGACATTTAGGTGCTTTGGAGATGCAAAAACTATACTTTATATTGTTTTAACAAACATAAGAAAACAGTTACATAGTAAGTGCTAGCTGTACTCAGAATTTCCCCTGTGAATTTTTGTTTCCTTAAATACCAGAAAAGGAACTAGGAAAAAGAGGCCAAATATATTAAAAATTTTACTGAGTTTTCTCTTGATCTTTTGAAACACTGGACAATTAAATCAGTATCTTTTGTGCTACTCATTTACCACTTTTAGTATCAGACTTTTACATGTTTCATCTCCGCCTGTAAAATACTCTCACCCAGCCTTTCTCTGCTCCTTCTCGTTTTAGCATTTCATCTTTCCATAAAAGAAAAAGAAATAATTAAAGGATTCAAAACTTCATTTTGTCACTTTAGAAATTATTTCCATGGTGGTGTACTATATTGGTAGTTCTGTCTTTGACTTAACATTGTGAGTTCTAGCAAGCAGACAGTAAATCTTGGTTGCTTCAGAGCTTTCTTGTTTCCAGGATGTTAAATGAATTAATGAAAAAATCCTGGCAAAGTGTTTTAAGCCATATATATGTTCACGTATATATACACACACGAGACAGAAGAGTTTCATAGGTGTACATACTTTTTCACTATCAAATAAGATGAAATGACACAATCATCTATATAATTCCATGGCCTTTATTCAGTCCTTACCCCATGTAGGATCTGAAAGGTACCTTAGATTTCTGCAGGACCCTGAGAAATTATAATATGAAAGCCAAATCCATGCCAGTCCTGTTGGCCCGCTTTGGAGATGACCAGGGTTTGGATATTTTCAGCCCCGGCTGTGCTTTATATTGGGGGTAGAATATTTGCTCAGTCATTCTGTAGTGACTAATACTTTTCTGTGCCTTCTCCTTTCTAAGTCTGCAATATTTTCCTCCCATATTCATTGAGCTCAATTTAGACTATGCTATTATACTGTGATCTTTTTGATCCTCTGGTAACATTTATTGTGTTGTGATTTCTTGGTCCTATGATAAAATTCACGTTTTTATTTTATGGACATACCTTTTCTATTTGTTAGATTTTTTTTGTTTGTTTGGATATATTCACTGTGGAATTAGACAGGTTACAATAAATTATTCATGAAATGAGGTTGTGTTTAAATACCTGTTCTTTTTATGCTATCTTTTTTTTTCTTTTTAGTGATAGAAAACGAGCTAGAGAATTTATAGATTCTGATTTTTCAGAAAGGTGAGTATAAGTGTTAAGTATTTTGTTTGGGAGATGCTACCGTGTAGAGAGGAGTTTGGTGTCCAGACTATTCTAGTTTAATTAGAGCTGTTTTTCTTCACATAACTTTAACTTCATTGAGTTTCTGCCTTTATTTCATGCCTTTCACTGAGTGTTCTACTTTACTTACCATTGCATATATTCATTATATTTACATGGTTTCAAAAGAAATTACCCTATGAGTAGATTGGCTGTTGGTAATGTGTCATTTAGTCCTCTCCCTCCTTTTGGGAGATGAAGTGTTTGACCAGAGTGCATACTACTCCACATTACCTCAACCTGCCCAAACTTTTTTAAAACAAGTTTTATTGAACACATTTAAGGATGATAATAAGTTCTCACTTCTTTCTTAACTAATTTGTCAAGTTCTGTGTAACCTTTTCTTAGACTGTTAGGACAGTGCTGCTCAGTGTGCATCAGAATCACCTATGAAGTGTTGAATGTCCTAGGAATGTCCACCGAGTCATTAACTCCAGGGTTAAAAACGATCATTATAGGGTCATGATTTGAACTTCCAAGTTCAGTGTGCCATGCAAGCCACTCTGTGGGGTACCATGTTAATGTTGCGCTATGTTAAAATAAGACATTGTCTTCAAGGCAAGAATTTTGTAATGTCGTTACTATTTTTTTTAAAGGTTTATTTGAGAAAGAGAGAGCATGCACACATTGGGGGGAGGAGCAAAGGGAGAGGGAAAGAAGCAGATTCTCCACTGAGCATAAAGCCCAGTGCAGGGCTCTACCTCTCGACCCCAAGATCATCACCTGAGCAGAAACCAAGAGTCAGACGCTTAACCAGCTGAGCCACCCAGGCGCCCTAAGATTGTTATTCTTTTAAATAAAACTTTGCCAGCTATGCTTTTTAAATTTTATTTTTGATTCTAAGATTTTGTGACTTTTTCCAGTGGTGTTTTAATCTCTTTTTGTTAGGTCATCTGCTCTCAATATAATAGTTTTCTGTCTTTCCTATTTTCTAGTTTGCTACCTCTGATTTGCTGTGCACTGAGAAGCTAGATGGCCAAATCTGTTAGAATTCACCCTAAAATAAAAATAAAAAGGCTCTGAGTGAGGATCTTGAGGCTATGTATATAAAAATGTGTGTTTTCTTGCATATGCCCCAGCTGTCCTTAAGTTCCTTTGTGGCATTTGTTGCTTGCTTCTTGGTTCTTAACAGTTTTGAACAGATAAAATCATGTCTAAGGAATTGCTGTATCATATTGGGATATATAGCGAAATGTTCTTTTCTCTCTAATGGAAATTCCTCTTTCCAAGTCCTACTGGTCTTTTTCTGTATTTATCCTCAGAAAGGGCAGCAATACAAGTTCTTACAGATGTATTTAGCAATGTTTAAGGCCTTAACCTGGGACTATTCATTAGTTATGATTGGTGGCACTTATGTATTGCAAACAGTATAAACAAGATTCTCTTTACACTCCTTCATAAGAGAGACTTCTTTTTTTTTTCTTAAGATTTTATTTATTTATTCATGAGAGACACACAGAGAGAGGCATAAACATAGGCAGAGGGAGAAGCAGGCTCCCTGTGGGGAGTCCGATGTGGGACTGGATCCCAGGACCCTGGGATCACAACTTGAGCGGAAGGCAGATGCTCAACCACTGAGCCACCCAGGCATCCCTATACTGGCACTTCTATATGTGATTTAGAAGTCTTTCTTATGGGGATGCCAGGGTGGCTCAGTGGTTGAACATCTGCCTTTGGCTCAGAGCATGATCCAGGAGTCCCAGGATCAAGTCCCACATTGGGCTCCCTGCTTGGAGCCTGCTTCTCCCTCTGCCTGTGTCTCTGCCTCTCTCTCTGCATCTCTCATGAATAAATAAATAAAATCTTTAAAAAAAAAAGTGCCAGATTAAATTTATTGGCATAAACACTGATTCAACTTTTTCCCTTTTTGCATATGATACAGTGACTTTTTTTTTTTAGTGATTTTTTATTCTTTTTATTTTTTTAATATAACTTTACTGAAATGAATCCTGCCCCTCAGCTCCCCAATCAAGCAGGTCACAGAGATTATTACATGTGATTTTCTTTTTTTTTTTTTTTTTTTTTCTTACAAATGCTTATTTTCCTCCAAATGCATTTTGTTTTTCTATAACTCGGTGAAACGTCCTTGTTTCCCTTCTCCCAGTGTTGAGGTTTAGTAAGCTAGCTCTCAATCATAGGCTGATCTTTATGTCTTCAGTGTCTCCTGTTGATTTAGTATCATATGTAAGTATTTGTATTTGTTTTCTTCAGAGATTTATACATCAATATATTGACATTTATACATCAATATATGAGGCTTTTTATCCTCATCTTACCACTTGGCAGTACAACTTTAAGTATGTTTTACACAGCTGTTCCTTTGTTAAGGTCATTTGTTAGAGCAAGTCAGTTTCTGAAGAAATTTTTTTTTTGTGGATGAAGGATCCATTGAGGGATTCTCATTAATTTTTTTTCCACGTTCTGATCCACTGGACTTATTTTCAAAGAGCTTATGGAAGACGCTGTGAAAACCCCCTTTCTGGTCTTGTCTGGAGTTTTGATCCTGAAAGATGTTTGCTCACTTTCTCTTTCCACCTATGGACAGAATCTGATGGTGTCTTCTACATGTATCTCTTCCAAATGATCTTATTTGCCTTTTTGGATCTCTGCTGAGGGAAGAAGGTCCTGGGTGCCCCACGGGCAGTGATGGCAGCCCCTGGGTGTTTTTCTCCATTCCTAGCTTTTTTTTTTTTTTTCCTCCATTCCTATCTTAAATGAATAAGACTTAGCACAGTGGTGTTGTATTCTTCTTTTATGCTCATGTAATCTTAATGTCTTTTTGTCGGTGGAAAGTTAAAACTCCACTTATTTATAGTAAACTAATATAATTTAAACTATAATCTAATAATCAAAATCAGTATAGTTAATATCTGTACTGCTTCAGTGATGTTTAAGAAATTGTTCATTTATTCAGCAAACATTTTAAATATCTATTAACTGTTCTAAGTATTGGAGGGAATAATAAATAAGTCTGCCCTTAGCTTATATTGGAGGGGTAATAAATAAGATTATTTTTACATTATGATAGATGATATACAAAAAAATAAAGATGATGGTGGCTGCTTTGGAGAAGACATCTCTAAGGAAGTGATATTTGAAAGCAAAGAAGTCAGGCATGTAAATAGCTTAGGTGAGGTGGGGTTGCCAGGGATCCTGGGCAGAGGGAATGGCAAATGTAAAGCTCCTGAATGAGGAAACAGGTTGATGTATTTGGAGAAGCACAGTAGCCTGGAGATAGTGAGAAAGGCAAAGGGTATTAGGACATGAGGGTGGAAAGGTAGGCAGGAATCAGGTCATGTTGAAAGGCCTTGTAGGTCCTATTAGGAAATTTGGTTTCTTTTCTAAGGAGGATTTTAAAGCAGGGAAATGGTATAAGTCACATTGGCTGCTGAGGGATAAGTGGATACTAAGGAGACAAGAACAGAACAGAAGCAGGAAAATCAGAAGGCTATTACAGGGGGCAGTGGCCTGGTCATCAAGATGGAAAAAAATGGGTAAATGATGGTGGTAGAACCAAGAAGATTTATTGATAGATTCAAGGAAGGAAGAGGAGAAATGAAGGATAGCTCTTGTTTTTTTTTGCATGAAAAGCTAGTGAATATTTATGCCCTTTACATTACTGTAGTTCAGTATAGGTTTGGGAAGGAATTTTGTTTTGGATATATGAAGTTCAATAAGTTTATTAGTTACTACCTAAGTGATATCATTAGTATATAAGTAGGATCATCAGCATGTAAATGGTCACAAGCCTGAATGATACAACCCAAAGAGGGAGAGAGTGAAGATCCATAACGAATAAACATTTATTTCCCATTTCAGACCCCTTCTTCCCTTCCACACATATCATGGATACATACTGCCTGGAAAGTTTAGGATTTTTTCCTAAATTATTTTATCGAATTACCAAATTTAATTGTTTTGTGATTTAACTCTTCTAGTTGGCTCATTTAAATGGGAAATGAAGTTTTTATTATATATGAATAACAATTCATTATTTAAGTAGGATAGATTTTTAAATAACTTCTACCCTGGGGTATACTGTTTTATACTACAAGTTACTTTTGTAAATAAAAAGAAGTTATTATTGAGAAAATATAAAAAGACAGTGGTTATGGGTTCTAGTTAACTGCCTGGAAAGATAGTATTCTTTGAGTACAATTCTTTTGAATACTTCAAATGAAATTATTAATAAAAGTTAACATGCATTTCAAACTATACCAATTAGTTTTATTTATTTATTTCTCAGTTTGGCTCTGTTTGGTGAAGAGTGCTTCCTACTGATTTTTTAATTTATTTATGGACTAATAGAGATCATAGCACTTATACACCCTATGGCCATATTTTAGTGTTATTTGGAAAGAGGGTCTTTGATGTTTCAAAAAGTTTGATTCTAAGAAAATGTGTAGACTCTATTTAAGATTTAGACAGTGAGCTTTCAATTTAAGATGATAGACTGAACACCATGTTTACACCCCAACCTCTAAAATCCTATTGAAATTTTCACATAAAAAATAATAAAAGGAAATACATTTCTAAAAGTGCTGTAAAAGGTGGTAGAGATAAGATTTTCCAATTAAAAGATGAAAGCCAATGTTATTATAATGAAGGACAAGTGATAGTAGAGAAATCCACATCCCAAAATATGCGCATAGAAGTCAAAATTAGAAATGGAAGCCATTCTTCCCTGTGCTGACTGATACAGAGAAGCTCTAGGCTTGGAGTGACAAGTTTAGAAAGCAAGAATGAATTAGGGAAGTAATGAGGGCAATGAAATGAAGACTATCCAAGAAACACCTGGGCCAGTTGAAGCTTCCCAACCCTTCAAATCCCCTTATACCTCCCATTTCATTTCCACACACACACAGATATTATACCAAAGACATTTGTTCCCCAGGGCTGAAACTTAGAGAACTGATCTCAAGGAAACAGAACTCTGCCTTGATAATATTTGTGATTGGCTTCTTTCATTTAGCATATTTTCAAGGTTCACCCATGTTGTGGCATATATTAATTATTAGTACATTATTCACTTTTACTCCATGGTATGGATGTACCACATTTTGTGTATTTGTTCATTGGATATTTGAGTTGATGCTACTATGAACATTGGTGAACAAGTTTTCATTTCTCTTGTGTGTGTGTGTGTGTGTGTGTGTGTGTGTATGTGTATGAATAGAATTGCAAGGTCATACGATAATTCTTTAGCCTTTTGAATAACTGATAGGCTGTCTTCCAGAGTAGCTGTACCATTTTACATTCCCACCAGTGACAGGTTCCAATTTCTCCACATCCTTTCCGATGCTTATTATTCGTCTTTTATATTATAGCCATCCTTGTGGATGTGAATTGCTTATATTTCATTATGGTTTTGATTTTCATTTCCCTAAATGGCTAATGATGTTGACATCTTTTCATGTGCTTATAGGATCTTAGTATATCTTCTTTGAAGAAGTCTTTCCATATCCTTTGGTCTTTAGTTATTGAGTTTTAAGAGTTCTTTATATATTATAGAGGTAAGATCCTAATACTTTCTACAGTGACTGTACCTTTAAATTGTCACCAACAATGTTACAAAGGTTCCATTTTCTCCACATTCTCAAAACACTTTTTGTTTTTGATAACAGCCTTCCTAATCTCATTGTGATTTCGATCTGCATTTTCCTAATGATTACTGATGTTGAACATCTTTTTATGTGCTTATTGGCCATTTGTTTATCTTCTTTGGAGAAATGTCTATTCCAGTCCCTTGCCCATTTTTTAATTGGGCTGTTTTGTTGTTAAGTCCTTTTACCTTTTAATGTTTCTTTTACTGGAGGCATTGTTCCTTAACTTTCAGAGAAACTTCTATAGAATTGGTTGTAAGAGCAATCTCCTATCTATGAACCGTAGGTATTAGCTATTCTAATTTCTTTTAAATCTTAATGTGAGTATTGGTTGGGTTTGTTTTGGCATGGTGCTCTACCAGCCTTCCAAAGAACAAGCTTAATTTCTTGATTCAGCCAGTGCTAAGAAGTATCCTTCAGTTTTGTATTGCTTATGAAAATTCTGGTAACTCATGAAGAGAAAAATCACCTGATGTATCATTTAATCCTCACAGCAGTCTTGTGAGATGCGTACTTGTAGTTCTCCTTTTTAGATGGAGGAATACTGTGGGTCAGAGTTAAATGAAATAAACTGTTGAAAATATGTAGCTAATAGTTAACCAAGGTTGATATTAACCAGTTTTCTTCAAGTTTATTATCATTTCATGTACTGAATAATCTTATAAAATTCTTATATATGGTCTTGTATTTGTTTCAAGAGTATGTTCATCAGCTTTTTATTATTATTATTAATTTATTCATGAGAAACACAGAGAGCAAGAGAGAGTCAGAAGCACAGGCAGAGGGAGAAGCAGGCTCCGTGCAGGGAGCCTGACATGGGACTCGATCCCGGGTCTCCAGGATCGGGCCCTGGGCTGAAGGCAGCGCTAAACCGCTGAGTCCCCCCAGGCTGCCCTTCATCAACTTTTTTTTTTTTTTTTTAATTTTTTATTTATTTATGATAGTCAGAGGGAGAGAGAGAGAGAGAGAGAGGCAGAGACATAGGCAGAGGGAGAAGCAGGCTCCATGCACCGGGAGCCTGACGTGGGATTCGATCCCCGGTCTCCAGGATCACGCCCTGGGTCAAAGGCAGGCGCCAAACCGCTGCGCCACCCAGGGATCCCTCATCAACTTTTAATAGCTGTTAAAAGTCTAACTGTTCCTATTTAAGGACTGTGTGTAGTTTCTTCCTTTAAATATTATCCATGTCTGGGTCACATAGGTGGCTCAGATCATTAAGTATATGCCTTCGGCTTAGATCATGATCTCCTGGTCCTGGGATCGAGCCCTGCATTGGGCTCCCTGCTCAGCATGGAGTCTCTTTCTCCCTCTGCCTCTCCCCTCTACTAGTGTTCTCTGTCTCTCTCAAATGGATAAGTAAAATCTTAAAAAAAAAAAAAAAATTATGTGTGCCTGACTGTACAGGGAAAATTTAGTTAGGCAATCACCCTAAACTACCCTATGATTATCTTATTGCTCCCTTTTTTTAAAAAGTCCTAGAAAAAAAAAAGTCCTAGGATTACATGAAAAACAATCCTGCTTCATCTCTGGCTCTTAAAAAAGTTTATAAGTATGAAGTTGAGAATTTTATTTACTTTAAACCATTATCCAATTCTTAGCATAAATATAAAATCCCATACACAACATATTTCTTTCAAAATAGCTCATGCACTCCCATTTTTAGTAATTCTTATTTATTTTTGTCACCTAACTTGTACTAATTATATAAATTTATGTGTGGCTAGCCATTTGTATTTAAATATCCTAAACTCTGGGCAGCCTGGGTGGCTCAGTGGTTTAGCAGCGCCTTCAGCTCAGGGCGTGATCCTGGAATCCTGGGATCGAGTTCCACATCAGGCTCCCTGCATGGAGCCTGCTTCTCCCTCTGCCTATGTCTCTGCCTCTCTGTCTCTCTCTGTTTCTCATGAATAAATAAATAAAATCTTTAAAAAATAAATACATACATACATACATACATACCCCAAACTGAAGGGCAGATCAGTGTAGAGTGGACTTTGTGTGGAAATATATGTAGCAAACAAATTGGTGGATTCTTTTAAAAAATGAAATTCATTGAGGCACCTGGGTGGCTCTGTCTGTTAAGCATCTGACTCTTGGTTTTGGCTCAGTGTCATGATCTCAAGGTTGTGGGATTGAGCCCTGCATGGGGCTCCATGCTCAGTACAGAGTCTGCTTTGGATTCTTTCTCCTTCTCCTTCCCATTCATGCTCTCTTTCTAAAATAAAGAAATAAAATATTAAAAAAATAAAATAAAATTACTTATGGGGTATCTGGGTGGCTCAGTTAAGCATCCAACTCTTGATTTTGGCTCAGGTCATGATCTTGGGGTCCTGAGATTGAGCCCTATGTGGAGCTCTGTGCTCAGCAGGGAGTCTTCTTGAGATTCTCCTCTCCCTTTGCCCCTCCCTCTGCTCACAGATGAGGGAGCTCACATGCTCACACTCATGCTATCTCTCTCAAATAAGTCTTTTTTAAAAAATGAAAGTACTTAGAACAATGACTAGTACATACTCAGCATTCAGTAAGTATTTACTACTTGCCACTACCACTGGTTTTAAACTGCACAGGACATGATCCAGTTCATGTAGAAAGACCACCATGGGAAGCATCTGGGTGACTCAGTCAGTTAAGCGGCTGCCTTTGGCTCGGGTCATGATCCCGGGATACTGGGATGGAGCCCCGCATCAAGCTCCCTGTGCTCAGCAGGGAATCTGCTTTTCCCTCTCCCTCTACAACCCCTCCGCCCCTGTTGATGATAGCTCACACACACACACACACACACACACACTCTCTCTCTCTCTCTCTCTCATTCTCATTCTCATTCTCTCATTCTATTTCTCTCAAATAAATAAAACCTGTAAAAAAGAAAGATCACCATAACTGTCCTCTGGAGGAAGGATTGGAATGCCTCTAGACAGCACAAGGAGAATACTTGCAAGGCTCTAGTTCTGTTGTGAGAGAGATTATGAAGACCTGAACTAGATGAACTGGGAACACAGAGAAGTTGAATTCAAAAGCTATTTAGGACTAGATTAGATTAGATTTGATAGAATTAGATTGATTTGATAAGAAGGGCATTAGAAGAACATAGGTTGATTCTGGTTTCTGGCTTGGGTGATTGGGTAGATGGTTCTTTTATTCATCTAGATGAAAACTGCCATAGGATCCAGTGTCATGTATTGTATATGTTGAGTTCTCCTTTGTGTTTATATGGTATTGTAATATATAAAGACCCCTTCCTGAGAAAGCTGGGCAGAGTATAGGAAACTGAGGCTAAGGACTAAATCAATGTAAATAATCAAGGCTCAAACTATTCTTTTTCTCTTCTTTTTTTTTTTAACTCTTTATAGAGAATTTAAAATACAGAAGTAGATGACTCGTATCATGAACCTCTTACGTGCATATCTCTGAATTTCAACAATAATTCATGGCATTTCTCGTTTTGTATGTACCTCTTTCTATATTATTGTAAAGCAAATCGTTTTCATCATAAATCTCTCTTATATCTAAAAAGACTCCTTTTTAGACATATCTGCAATATCATTATACCTAGGAAAATTAATAATAATTCCTATATGTATTATATATGTAGTAAGTATTCAAATTTCTAGTTGTTTCAAATGACGTTTTGTTTGCTTTTTTTTTGTAAGATTCAGATACAGAAAATTATGAAAAAGCAAATATATGACTAATAAATACTTCAGGGCAAATAGTCTTTTTTTTTTATTTTTTTAAATTTATTTATGACAGTCACACGGAGAGAGAGAGAGAGAGAGAGAGAGAGAGAGAGAGAGAGAGAGAGGCAGAGACACAGGCAGAGGAAGAAGCAGGCTCCATGCACCGGGAGCCCGATGTGGGATTCGATCCTGGGTCTCCAGGATCGCGCCCTGGGCCAAAGGCAGGCGCCAAACCGCTGCGCCACCCAGGGATCCCCAGGGCAAATAGTCTTATAACAATCACCAGATCAATAAGTAGAACCCAGAGGCCGCTTCATGTGTCCCATCCAAATCACTATACCCTCTCTCTCTCCTAAATATGTTACCCTGATTTTTAGAGTAATCACTTCCTTGAATGTTTAAATAGTTTTGTTACCTAAATGGTGCCTCCTTTCCCACATTTTAGTATTCTGTTAAAAAAAGTTGATATCTGTTTTATATATAGATCTCCATTCTGTCCCATTATTTTCCTCAGACTTTAGTTGTTGAAACCAGTCTGTTTGACTTGTGCAGTTTCCATAGTCTAGATTTTATTGATTTTTGTACTCATGTGCATCTAAACACATTCCTCTGTTTTCTGTATTTCCTGTAGTTTGGCATGTTTTATCAGACTGATGTTTAATCCTTGGCAAGACTAGATAGTGGGATGTTCTAACATTGTCTCTCTTTTTATGATTTGCACATTGCTGATGCAGTCATGCTTAATGGTTGTAACTATTAATTTATTGTGGGTTGCAATTAGTATTATTCTAACTATTAGCACTATATATATATATATATATATATATATATATATATATATAGTCACAATAGTGTGTGTGTATATATATATATATACTATTTTTTTACCTGGAGGTACAGTTCCTATAAGAAAGCAGAATAAATGCTGGATCTCCTCCCTTTATTGGCCAGTTTTCAAGATGATGAATTTGTTCCTGGTCTTCTTCCATAGATGACCAATTCTTCCCTTTTAAAAGTATCATTATGAATTCATGAATTTGAACATACTCGATGGGTTTCATACTTTGCACCTATTATCACAATTGAAGCTTAAATTGTTTCATCTTTGGCTACTGGGAGCCTCTTCTAATTGATCTTAAGTCCTTTTGACATGACTCTGGTAGTCTTTGATGCTTGTTACCTGATATTATAAGATGTTCCAAGTTCATCTTATCCATTTCCTGCCCTGTACCTGGAATCAGCCATTTCTCTAAGAAGCCCTGATTTCCCTTAGGGAGGATTTTATATCAGGCTCCTCCTGGGGGCTGCGGATGTTCATTGCTACTAGATTGGTCAATTTTTTCCAGTCCTTTTAAATGGACAGAGTTAAGACACATACCCACAGATACAATACTTAATGGGTTCATATTGATACTTCCAGTTCAAATCTTGCTAAACCTCTTTTCTGTTACATCTCATTTCCCTTTCTTCCATTGTGAGAATCCTGATTTTTAAGGACATGAGGATGAAAAAGTAATAGAATTAGTGTATATGATTGGTTTTATCCCATATTCTTATTGGTTTTATCCCATATTATATTGCTTAATGTCCCAGTGTCCCAAATAATACTAATATTACCATTAATGTGGTTACTAAAAACATTTAAAAATTTTTTGCATATACTCTCTGTGTTCTCTCTGTTCTTTTCTTTTTTTAATATTTATTTTATAGAGAAAGAACACGTGTGGGGAGTGGGGGTAGGGGCAGAGGGAGAGGGAGAGAGGAATCTGACACGGGCTGAGCAAGGAGTCCCACATGGGAGTCTTATCTCAGACCCTGAGATCATGACCTGAGCTAAAACCGGGAGTTGGATGCTTAACTGACTGTACCACCCAGGTGCCCCCTCCTTATTTTTTTAATAGTCATGCTTTATCCACAGTGTTGGAGCATATACCCACTTTAGTATACTATCCTCTTTCCCTCCTAGACTTCATTTAGCCTTAGATCTATAGATGACTGTAGATAGGATTACCAGGTATTATGTGAGTATCTAGTCATTTTGATTGTCTGAAACTTGTGCTCTAATGGTTTCTTCGGGAAGAGTAATCCCTGAGTTTGTGCATTTTGTATTTGAGTTTAAGTCAGTTTCACTGGATACAAAAATCCTTGGTTCATACTTTCTCTCAATTTCCTAAATATATTTATTTTTTTCTGGCATAATTCGTTCCTGTTGAAAAATCTGATACTCTTTTCTTCTAGATGCACAAAGAATTCTTTTTCTTTGAAATTCAGAATTTTATTAGAATGTCTTGGTATTTGTCAATTGTAGGTTATTATCTTTTATTTCTGAACATTTTCTTGAATTTAGCATTTAGTATCAATTCTGTTTTCTTGCTTTGATTTTCTTCTTCAGATACTCTTACTGGCTGTGGATACTTTGCCTACATCTAGTACTTGTTTTCTCTTGAATATCAGTTGTGAGAGTCATACAGACTAGATTGTTGCAGCATTATTGTGGCCCTTGCACTCAGCTGGCATTGAAGAGGTGTAAAAACTCCTTGTTTCAACTGATCTTCTCAAATTGGCCTGTTGTAAATTCTTGCTGGCTATTTTGGGATTATCCTATTCTGAATTCATTAGATGCAGCCCCATTGAATATTTCTTTATTGTGTAGGTTTTTTGGCTCTTGGTGGTTTGAATTCTGAGGACACCTTGTCATCTAATTTTATTGTAAATGTTGTCAAGGAATTTTGGTTTTGCTATCTAGTTGCTCTGTTTTTTTGTTTTTTTGTTTTTTTAGTTGCTCTGTTTTTATGTGGGGATTTGAAGGGTTTGAAAACTATGCTAATACTATTTTCTTTTTTTCTTCTTTAATGATTTTATTCATGAGAGACAGAGAGAGAGAGAGAGAGAGAGAGAGAGAGAGAGGCAGAGACATAGGCAGAAGGAGTAGCAGGCTCCAGGCATGGAGCCCGATGTGGGATTAGATCCCAGGACTCCAAGATCATACCCTGAGCTGAAGGCAGGTGCTCAACCACTGAGCCACCCAGGCTTCCCACATTAAGGCTATTTTCCCAGACTCCCCCATACTTGGTGTGTGTGTATGTGTGTGTTTATAGTCTATTTGAATCAGGATTTAAATAAATTTATATGTATTACAAAATCTGTAGAGTCTCGTTCTGTACCTGTTCTCTCCCTTCACTCTCCTTTCTCCCTCCCACCACTGTCCTCTTATAATTTTTTAGTTGAAGGAACCACATTATGTATCCTAAAGAGAAAGCCTAAAGAGTTTGTTTATTAAATCCTTGTAGTATAGTTTAACATATGCTGTCCTTGGTATTTCCCCTAAAGTGGTATAGTTGGATCTGGTATTTTTTTTTTCCAAGATTTTATTTATTTATTCATGAAAGACTCAGAGAGGAGGAGACACAGGCAGAGGGAGAAGCAGGCTCCCTGCAGGGAGGTCCAATGCAGGACTCAGTCCCAGGACCCCAGGATCCTGACCTGAGCCAAAGGCAGATGCTCAACCACTGAGCCACCCAGATGCCCGGATCTGGAGTCTTGATCAGATTCCAGTTTCATAATAAGATTATATATTGAAAACAACCACTGGCTAGAATAGCTCAAGGAGAACAAACAATACAGAAACAGAGCTTCATGGTAGGCGTGGAGCCTACATAAAAAAAGAAAGGAAAGGAGGAAAGAGATAATGAGAGAAAGGAAGAAAGGTAGACTTTAGCAAATAGGCAAATACATAGCAACAAAGAGTAGAATAGTAGGGGGTGGAGGAATGAGGCAAGTCAGTAGGTACAGGGTTTCTTTTCAGGGAAAAGAATGGTGGTGGTAGTGGTAGTTGCTGCTAAATTGTATACTTTTAAAAATGGAGCTTACAATATGTGAATTATATTTCAATACAGCTGTTATCTTAAAGCAGGAAGTTATATTTAAAAACAAAGGAGGGGGGCAGCCCTGGTGGTGCAGCGGTTTAGCGCCGCCTGCGGCCCCGGGGTGTGATCCTGAAGACCCGGGATTGAGTCCCGCATCGGGTTCCCTGTATGGGGCCTGCTTTTCTCTCTGCCTCTCTCTCTCTCTCTCTCTCTCTCTCTCTCTCTCTCTGTGTGTCTCTATGAATAAATAAATAAATCTTAAAGACAAAAAAAAAAGATTCCAGAGCAACTTATTTTAAAAAAATAAATAAAAATTAAAAAATAAAAGCAAAGAGGGATACCTAATCCTCTAAGACTGATAGGAAGAAGGTTGGCATGGGTACACATGCTGATGAGCTTGTAAGTGACTTGTCCTATAAGCCCACTTACAAAGTGAGACTTACATATCCAGCTGTGTATTGAATATATCAATTGGGATACTCTACTGACACATCAAACTCAATATCCTTGCTGACCAATAGAAATGTAGTGCAAGGGGATCCCTGGGTGGCGCAATGGTTTAGCGCCTGCCTTTGGCCCAGGGCGCGATCCTGGAGACCCGGGATCGAGTCCCACGTCGGGCTCCCGGTGCATGGAGCCTGCTTCTCCCTCTGCCTGTGTCTCTGCCTCTCTCTCTCTCTCTCTCTCTGTGACTATCATAAATAATAATAAAAAAAATTGAAATGTAGTGCAAGACACATGGAATTTTTAGTTTTCTAAAGCCAATTTAAAAAATAAAAACGTGTGAAATTAATTTTATTTTAAGATTTTATTTTTAAGTAATCTCACACTCAACATGGGGCTCAAACTCACAGCTGCAAGATCAAGAGTTGCATGCTTTACCGACTGAGCCAGCCAGGTGCCCCTGAAATTAATTTTTGTATCTCCTATTTAATCTAGTGTATCTAAAATCTTATATTTCAATATGTAATTAATGTAAAAATTACTCATGAGATATTTTACATTCATTTCACATGCAAATCTTTGAAATTCAGTGAAATTCATCTTAATACAGACTTTCCAGATTTCAAGTGCTCAGTAGCTGCATGTGAATTTTACCTAGGTATTGGTCCATACAGATGAGAAGGTTTAAAATGAAACTCATGAATTTGTTCCTGTCTCCTTGTTCTCAATAAATGACCCTTCTTTCTTTTTTTTTTTTTTAAATGACCCTTCTTTCTAATGTCATTCTTTTATTTCCCTCTTTCTTAACGTTCACATCAGTCACTCAGTAAAGATGAGAATAAATTTTTATCCTTAAAATTTATGCAAATCTGTCTCTTCTTATCCAACCCTACTTATCCAGTTGCCCCAATTTCAGGACTTGATATTTCTTGCCTACGCTTGCCTCTCACCTGGTCTTCTTGTCTCTACTTTTGCCTCTCATAAAGGCATCTTCTGCTTTGCAGCCAGAATCTCTGCCTAACTGAAAATTTCACCATGTTATTCCCTCACTTACTACTTTTAGTGACTTCCCAGTATTTTAGTGGTAGTAGTAGTAGCAGTAGTCTGTAACCACAGATGATTCTTTGGGAATGTGGGAAAAAGAGAAAGTAGTTATCTGTCCTTATTTCATTCTTTTAAAAAATACATTTAGTCTATGTCTTAATGTATATATAACACAGTAGAATGCGTAAATAATTTATAAATGAATATAATTATACTAATGGAATATGATAAAGTACAGATTCCTTTGGATGGCATTTAAGGGCCTGGCCTCTTATCTACTTTTCTGCTTCATCTTTTGCCTTTCACTTTATATTCTGGTAATACTGCACTGTTTGTTTGTAAGGCTCTGAACATTTATCATCTGTTTCACTCTCCCATGTATTTACTCTTGCTGCTTCTGCCTGGTTGCTCTTCCTAACTTCCTTCGCTTGACAGTTCTCATTTGTTTTGGTAGTGGTGGTGGTGAAAACATTTAACATGAGATTTACCCCCCACAAATTTTTAAGTATACATTATTGTTAACTATAGGCACTATGTTGTACAATGGATCTCTAGAACTTGCTCATCTTGCATAACTGAAACTTTATTGAACCTATTGAACAATTCCCCATTTTCCTTTTCCCTCTGGCCCTTGGCAAGAACCATTCTACTCTTCTATGTGTTTGACTGTTTTGGACACTTTATGTAAGTGGCATCATGCATTATTTGTTCTTTTGTGATTGGCTTAGTATAATGTCCTCTAACGTCATGCATGTTGTTGCTTATGGCAGGATTTCATTCTCTTTTAAGGCCAAATGATATTCCGTTGTATGTATTAGATCTTTCATCTACCTATGGACTATTAGATTGGTTCCTTATCTTGTTTTTTGCGAATAATGCTACAATGAACACGAGAGTGCAGATACGTTTCTGAGATCCTGATTTCAGTTCTTTTGGATATATACCCAGAAAGGGGATCATTGGATCATAGGGAAATTCTATTTTAAATATTTTGAGGAACCTCCATACTTTTTGTCATAGCAGCTATACCATTTTCCATTCCTACCAAGAATGTACAAGGATTGTAATTTCTTCACATTCTCAGCAGTACTTATCTTTTGTGTTTTGTTTTGTTTTAACTAGCCATCCTAACAGGTATCAGGTAACACCTCATGGTGATTTTGGTTTGCATTTTTTCTAATGATTAGTGATGTTGAGCAACTTTCATTTGCCTGTTGTCCATTTGTGTTCTTCTTTGGAGAAATTTGTTAATGACTTTTGCCTGTTTTTTTAATTGGGTTATTTGGGGGTTCTTTGTTAATGAGTTGTTGGAGTTTCTTGGATATTTTGGATATTAACCCCCTATCAGATAAAGGGTTTGTAAATATTTTCTCCCATTCCATAGGGTTGCCTTTTCATTTTGTTGATTGTTTTCACTTGGCTCTTACTCCAGCAAGTCTTTCTCCTCTAGGTTAGATAAGATGTCCCTCTTCCCAATTCCCATGAACATTGTAAATAACTCAGATTTGGCACTTACCTTACTATATTGGTATTATCTGTCCTTATAGGTCTGATTTGTCTTTCTCCCCTTCCCCAAGACTCATTTTGATGGCAAGGATTTTGCCTCTGTTGTCGTTTTTGTACTCTAGTCCCTATTATAGTTCTTAGCATATAGTTGACACTCAGAAATTAGTAGAACTAAATTGAACCCCTGAAAAGTTAATAAGTCATCAAAGTTTATGACTAGGCATTAACCAAAGTTAAAAAAATTGAAGACTTAGATCTCTTAATAGCTACCAATGACCTCTGTTTGAAATTTGAGTAGATAAATGAAACTGAGGATAGTAGTACTTTTAATTTTAAGTGAAAAAGAACTGTAGTACACATAGAATACAAAAAGGTAAGTATATAACCACCAGCGCAGTATTTTTGTCTGTTCTTTTCATGTGTGTAGAACAGTATCTGGTGCATAATAGTAAACAACTGGTCAGTAAATGTTTATTGAATAAATGAATGATGCGTATAGAATAGCACTCTAATCTCATACTTATTAGGCTTTAAGGCAAAAATTAAGTTCAGAACATTTCCTCATCTCTAATTCAATTTAAAATTGACCACCTAAAGCAAAAATCAAATTAGTATATTCTCACATTACTTTATAGTTTTGTAAAGGAAGTCTGGTGTATAAATATGCATTTTTTTCTCTTTTAGTAAACGAAGCAAAAAAGGAGATAAAAATGGAAAAGGCTTGAGACATTTTTCCATGAAAGTATGTGAGAAAGTTCAGCGGAAAGGTACAACATCATACAATGAAGTGGCCGATGAGCTGGTATCAGAGTTCACCAATTCAAATAACCATTTGGCAGCTGATTCGGTAGGTAGATCATGCACTTGACATTGACTATGATGAGTGATAGAACAGTGTATCTCTAGGTTGACTGTGTCATTTTTTAAGGACTCAGACAAGCTAGGGAATCCCCAACGTGAGGGTTTCATATTGTCTTTTGGGGAATTCTTCTGTTGAGTTTTGTTTTAGAAAGGGTTCTTTTATTATATATTTAAACATAAAGATTAGCATGTATTTTTTAAATATAATTTGGGGGGTTACAAAAGGAACATACTTTTTTAAAAAGACTTTATTTGTTTATTTGAGAGCACAGCAGGAGGAGCAGCAGCAGGCAGAGAATATTCATAGAACATTATAGACATATTTATGGAACATGTAAGTCCTCTTTTTAACCACAGACCTTAATCTTTCTCCACAAAGGCATATTCACTATTACCAGATTCTTGAGTATCATCCCCAAAGTTCCTTAGGCATACACATAATAAAACTTATTCCCTTTTTTATTTAATTTTATTTTTTTAAAGATTTTATTTGTTTATTTTGGAGAGCTACAGGACAGTTCTGTCATTCCCAAAAGGTTCTTTCTGCCTTTTGTAATGTTATCCCTCCTTCTCCCTCTATCCCTAGGCAATTGCTGATCTGCTTTTTATCATTATAGATCAATTTGCATTTTATTTAAATGTGATCATGTTATATATACTCCACAATTCTTAAAATAGTTCTTGACCTTACTGGAAATATGTATAGTATTCCAATCTTAATTATGACAAGGGTTTTATTTTGAAATGATAGCATCCATAACTTGATTTTTTTAATGAATGTTTCTTTTTTCTTTTTTTTTTTTTATTTTTTATTTACTTATTTTTAAGATTTTACTTATTCATGAGAGACACAGAGATGCAGAGACACAGGCAGAGGGAGAAGCAGGCTGCCTGCAGGAAGCCCAATGTGGGACTCGATCCCAGGATCCTGGGACCACACGCCAAGCCACCCAGGCATCCTGAATGTTTCTTTTTTCTTAACTAAAAATAATCAGAAATGGATATTTAATTTATTCAAATTTTGTGTAGTTTTGAAAATTTCGTTATTTTACACTGACAGTCCTAAATGAGATTGATGTAATCTTTTTGTTTTTACCATCTTTGCAGTTGTTTTTTTTTTTTTTTTTTTCCATCTTTGCAGTTTTGATTTGCAGTGTTATGCTGGGCTTTTTAAAATTTAGAGGCTTTTTTTCCTTCTTCCACTACTCTATTATAGGTTTAATAGCATTAGATGTGTATTTTGCTTCCCTGACATTTTATAGAATAGAAATCACCTATGATACCATCTAGGCATGGTGATTTGGTGGGGGGTAATGCTTAGATAGCATTCTCCATTTTTACTTTGGCAATTAGCCTGTTTAGAATATTTGTCTCCCTTAGTATTTTATGGTTTCTCAGAAAATCCTCCATTTCATACATGTTCTTAAAATTATTTGCAATTATTTTTCCCAAAGAACCATCTCCTAGATTTGTATGGACTCTCCTGTTTTGTAGTTAATTTCTTTTTTTTCTATGTTCATTTAATAGTCTCTTCTCTTTCCCAAAGTTACTTTTGTTATTTTTCTATCCTGTAGATTATGATATATACTTTATTTACTTTGATTATTTTTGTTTAGTAATGAAAATGTTTATAGCTGTGACTTTTCCTCATGTGTACTGCTTTAGCCATTTCCCATTGATTCTGATATATTACTCTTTAAATATTCTGCAACTTTGGTTTCAGTTTCCTCTCTGACCTAAGAATGGCATTAGAATTTTTATATTTCCAGGTAATAGGGATTTTTTTTTGTAAATTGAACTATTTACGTATTTTTTAAAATTGCTTTGAGATTTTTCTTGTGAGCCATTATTTGGTAATACATTTTTTCTCTTTTCTCTGGCACCTGTAGAGAAGGTATGTTGCATTCTGATTCTGAGTGAAAGTGGAAATTTTCAAAATGTTCTACAAGACCTATATGATCTGGCCCACCATTACCTCTCTCATCTCATCTCCTACTAGGAACTCTCCCAGTTACTATACTCTAGCCACCTTATGATAAAAGTTTTATCTTGAAATTATAGCAACCATAACTTGATCTTTTAAATGAATATTTCTTTCATTTTTCTTAATTAAAAAATTCAGAAATGGATATTGAATTCAATCAAATTCTGTATGTTTCCTGAAAATTTAGGAGTTTTACACTGACAGCCATGAATGAGATTGGTGGGTTTTTGTTTGCTTTTTGTTTCAGGGTGAATATGCCAGGTACGTTCCTTATCAGACTGTTAGACTTGCTATTTCCTCTGTCTGAATCTCTGCTAAGAAGCCATATGGTTTCTCTCTCCTCTCCAATTTTTATTCAGATGTCACTGTACCGAGGCATTTCTTCTTAGCACATTTTATCATCTAATATAAATTTTAACTTCCCAACCCCATCCTCATCCCTGAATACAAGCAAGGGTTGGGGGTTTTCTGTCTATTCCCTGCTGTGTTCTTTTTTTTTATAAATATATAAATTGGAAGGTTTGTAGTCTTTAGTTCTTTAACTGGTTATCTTTATAACTTTAAGTAACTTCAGTATTTTGTTTTTTGTTGTTACCTATAAACCAATATCTGTTGATTATGAAGGGAAGAAGTTAATATGCTTATATCTACTTTCATGTCCCATCTTTTGTCTACCACAGATACAGATTGAATATCTTAGTGGTAGTTGTTAAAAGAGTAATATTATTACAGTTTGTTTTTATGACTTTAAATAAATATATTGTGTTACTATTTACTTCATCTGTTTGAATAGTTCATCTGCTTTGAATCCCATACCCCTTAAAATAGCAAGGAGAACACGAGCAAGCCTATTTTGTTGTCTCCTGGTATTTTTTTATTATATTATCATTATTTCCACAGTGCCAGGATTTCTAATATTTACATTCGGTTCTATAACTTAAATCTCCGACTTATTTAAGTTTAGTTCTGTATTCCGTGTTCTCCACCATCCTTTATTATCATGGCATTTTATTGATTGGATTTTTCCTTAGGAGCTACTTGTCCATAATAAAATAAGGGACTTTTTCCACAATCTAAGTTTAACACAGTCTCCTTCATTGAAAAACTCTTGCTACAGGGATGCCTGAGTGGCTCAGTGGTTGAGCATCGGCCTTTGGCTCAGGGCGTGATCCCAGTCCCAGGATTGAGTCCCGCATTGGGCTCCCTGTGAGGAGCCTGCTTCTCTCTCTGCCTATGTCTCTCTCTCTCTCTCTGTCTCTCTCTCTCTGTCTCTTGTGAATAAATAAATAAAATCTTTTTTTAAAAAATCTTGCTACCAAAGAAAGAAAAAAAAATCAGCTGAAGTAAACAGTGTGCTTATTGATCTTTGTGATGACATTTTGGTGCAAGTTCCCTATTTTCATTGTAGACTAGTAACAGTTTACAGATCAACACAGACTTGGCCCACATACTTGAAAAGCACTGTTTACCTAGAGCTTAAAACATGCATCCTTGACTTTTCAAAGTCTCATATCCCTCAGACAATGGAGAGGTTTAGCTCGCTTTAACTAACAACTCCATTACTTACCCCTTTCTGATATAATACTATTGTCATGTATGTTAGTTCTATATATATATTCTTGATTCCACAAGACATTATTGTTTTATAAACTGAGTGTTAATTGAGATATACCCGTATATTTACCTTTTCAGTTGGTCTTCATTCCATCCTACATCTCCAAACTCCCATCTTGGATCCCATCCATCTTCCTTCTCCCAAAAGAAGGCCCTTAAGTATTTTTAAATTTAGATCTGTTGGTAACATAATCTTTATTTTTTAGATTGTATTATGTTTTAGATTGTTTGAAAGTATCTCATCTTTGCTCTTGAAGGATATTTTCACTGGGTATAGAATTCTTTAAGCACTCTAAAGATATTATAATAATAATATTAAATAGGATATCTTAATATCCTGTGACTGCATCTTAACCTTTGAAATTTATCGCTCATTAAAAATACTTTTTAGCAGGCTTATGATCAGAAGAATATTAGGAGAAGAGTTTATGATGCTTTAAATGTGCTAATGGCAATGAACATAATTTCAAAGGAAAAAAAAGAAATCAAGTGGATTGGCCTGCCTACCAATTCTGCTCAGGAATGTCAAAATCTTGAGGTAAGTGAGGAAACTCTGTTTTTAGATAGTAGTTTGCTTTATTTTACATAAGATGCATTTTAATTTAGAAATACATATATTAAAATATTTCTAATTATTCTCGTATACTATGCCTTTTTTTTTTAACAGACTCATCTGTGTAGAATTTTAGAACTGGAAGGAGATTTAGCAAGGTATATAGTTTGATAAAACTGAGGGACACAGAAATTAATTGACTTGATTTTTACAGTTTCTTAGATAAGATTTTTATTTTATTCTAGCTTAATTCTGAGCACTCTACTAAGAAGTTTTGGACAATTCATGAATAGAAATATCTTATTTGATGAAATGCTTGCTATAGGGATCCAAAACAAAACAAAACAAAAGAATCAAACTGGCTGTTTACCTTTTGTGTTTAAACTTTTATCTTTGACTCTCACATTAGTGGCAACAGAATGGTATTTCATCTGTATCTTTATCAGAAAGGATAGAATGTTCAGCTTCTATGATTTTTAGGATGATATGTGCAAAAACAGTTTTTATGGGTGCCTCAGTGGCTCGGTTGGTTAAGCGTCGTCTACCTTTTGTTCAGGTCGTGATCTCAGGGTCCTAGGATTGAGTCCCATATCAGTCCCTCTGTCCCTCTGCTCATGTTCTCTCTTGTGCGCACGCGCTCTCTCTCTCTTTCAAATAAAATCCAAAAACCAAAACAAACAAAAAAAATTTTTTATTCCATTAACTTTAATCATTATAGACAATTTTTCCTATATGAGCATGTACCCTGACCTACTGGTTTGTTTTTTGTTTTTTTTTTTTTTGACCTACTGGTTTTAAATTGATTTGACATCTTATACTATAATGGCCATAAATGGAATAAATTGAGGTTAAATAGAGTTTCTAGCAATAAATATGGTTGATTTCTTGTTTTTCTCAGTCCTTTTCCCCTCAGCAAATCAAAACTTACTTGGTATTACTTGTGGGTGGAGGGAGAAATTAGACATTCGTCAGAAGGGAGAAGTTGTAGAATGTTATCCATAGTCTACTATGGAAATGACCTCCTTGTCTCCTTCTGATAGAATGGAATTTAAGGATCATTTTTATTACCAATAATATTAAGCTGATAACTAAGCCTCAATAAGCAAAAATTTGTTAGTCCCATAAGCATATTCCGTATACAAGTAGGAATTATGTATTGAATATGTAGGCTGTCTGTATTAGGAGCAGTGTCCATTTAAAAGTCAATTAAACTGGGGATCCCTGGGTGGCTCAGCGGCTTGGTGCCTGCCTTTGGCCTGGGGCACAATCCTGGAGTCCCGGGATCGAGTCCCGCGTCGGGCTCCCGGCATGGAGCCTGCTTCTCCCTCTGCCTGTGTCTCTGTCTCTCTCTTTCTCTCTCTGTCTGTCATGAATAAATAAATAAAATCTTAAAAAAAAAAAAAGTCAATTAAACTGAGATCTTAAATGAGATCTTAACTCATTCTTCAGGTTAGGGGTAATATAGGAAAGTAATTAATAGGAGGGCCTCTGGAACCAAATAGCTTAGGTTCAAATCCTGACTCTTAACATTCATGAACTATGTGACCTTGGGCAGTTACTTCACCCTCTATGCCTCCATTTCCTTACATTCAAAATGGGTAACAACAGTACTTTACCTCATAGAGTTTTGTGAAGATGCATTAAGGTAATGTGTAAAGGAAAAAAAAAGGATGTGTGTGAAGTGTTTAGTTGAGTTGCTGACACACAGAGTAAGTCTTCACTAAGTGTTAGCTATGATTCTGATTAGAATTGAGTAAGAAATAGCAACAAGTACTGCATACCAAGATTTTATTACGTGGATGAGTTTCATTATTGATAATAGTTGCCACAATTCTGCTGTCATGCCTACTTGCTTACCCTAACTCCTGCTTCCCAAAAAGGTGTGATATGCCTTAATTGATATTGATAGTTAAAATGGATTGAGTTTTAAGGAAAAAAAAATTTAAGAGTTATTTATCTGAGAGAGAGAGAAAGAGAGAGAGAGAACACAGAGCATGAGCAGGGAGAGGGGCAGAGGGAAATAAAGAGGGGGAGAAACCCGAACAGTTTCTGCACTGAGCCTAGAGCCCAATGTGGGGCTCGATCCCACAACCCTGAGATTATGACCTGAGCCAAAACCAAGAGGTGGACCGACTGAGCCACCCAGGCGCCCCTGGGGAAAATTCTTGATATCTCAGAATTGGAACCAGGAAAGTGAGCTGTACTTTATACTTTCCATATGTTCATGATATTTTATAACTTATGTTTTAAAGATAGAGAAGCAGAGGAGGATAGAACGGATAAAGCAGAAGCGGGCCCAGCTGCAAGAACTTCTCCTGCAGGTACAGATGCTGGGATGGTTTTCATTCTTTTCCCTGCCTGTATTCTACTGCTCTCCTTACTTGCATTTAGAATCAGTGTTTTCTACTTTGGGTCCCTTTTGAGTAGTGTCCGATGGAACCAATCTGGGGCGGCCTTCTCTTCATCTGTGCTCACCACCATCCACATGGTCTGCCTTTAATATGGTTGGTTCTGTCACTCACCATCATCATGGCCCCATGGCATGTCACCTGCCCTGTGTGTGACTTATATTACCCAGCGATTTACTTCTGACCTTTATTCTGAACAGAAACTCAGGTCCTTTTGTATGTGTTTATTTTAGCAATAATTTAGAATATAAAGAAGTAAGACTAGTTGAACTTCAGGCACTTTGAGTAAGATAATCAAATCCACCTATAATGACTTATTATCTATAAACAACGAAATAATATATGGTGATTCAGTAAGCTTCATAGAAATACCAAAAGTTAAAAATGCATTTCATTTTAAGAAAATTGGCTTTTATAGTGTAATAAGGATCCCTGTATTTATACTGTTTTGGATAACTGCCTAGAATTTGGATGGTTTTTTAAAATATAATAGAGCCGATTTATAAAAATCATATGAGGTAAAATCACATGGACTTTTTTGTAAATTTTATTTTCGGTAATTGCAGTTGCTGTAAAAATTCACTTGAGCAGTACACTGGGGTCATTTTCAGTGCAATCAGAAACCCTTTTAAAATGAACCAGAGGGTCTTTATGCTTTTTTTTTTAATCAGCAAATTGTCTTTATATGAAAAGCTTCCAAACACTCATAAAATCCCCTTTGATTTGACAGCCATTAGAACCTATTTAATTTTTTTATGTAATCCATTTTTTCAGAAATAAAGGTAACAGTTAAATTATCAAATATCGTAGTAGGGTTTTTCCAAAACACTCCCTTGATCTAATGGACAGAGTATGTGAGGTATTCTTAAATACTCCACATTTTTGTTTTTCGCTTTCTAGATAGTTACGTGTGTTTTTTTTATTTTACGTTCATGTATAAATCAGAGCAGCAAGAGAAAACCGTTTAGCCCTTGCAGAGACCTATATATGACCTGGGAAGGAAGTAGGAAAGGAAGTAGAAGAGCAAGGGCAAAAGAGTAGCAGCAGATAGAGCAGAGATTGCCCAAACACAGCACACTCCAAAGGCGAAGTTCCACCCTGATGAGGCCATTTCTTTCTTCCTCATTGTGTTCCGTGTCTGCTTTTCACTCTGAGCCCTGGACGACCTACCTGAGGAGCTAGGGCTGGAATGAGAACTTTATATGTTTTTTCATACTGAATTTCCAAATAAGGTTTTGTTTGAAAAGAGTATTCACAGCTTATAAAACAGAACAAAAAACTTGAAAGCTGATTGTTTATTCCGTTGCTCCTCTCTGTGCAAGTCTGCCTCCTGCCACCTGGCCTGCCAGGCACTAGCTTCTAATCCATGCTGTCCCTTCCTTCCCCCAGCTGCCGATGCTGTCCCTATGCCCACACAGCTCCCTGCTAGCTCACACTCCCTCACTGCTATGCCAGGCCTCCCTCAGGTTCCCTCAGAGCCTACCTTCATGGGACCTTACTTCATGACCTACCTTCATTCTAGAGCTTGATTTTTGGCATAGCGTTCATGAAAAACCTGTCTATTAGTATACCCACAATAATCTGCTTCTCGGAAAGAATGGTGCTAAGCACGGTCACCGTCCTGTCTGTGGGACGTTCACATCCCTAGATAGCCTTCATAAAGAATGAACCTGAATATTTTTTCCTCTGCTTATCTTTGTACAGTGAACACTGTATTTTTTAAGTTCTAAATTTCTTTTCCTTTTGTATGTCTCAAACCAGTTATTTCTAGATTTCAACCCAGAGGCAACCTAGCTGTCAACATTTAAAAAGTAGGTCTCGGGATCCCTGGGTGGCGCAGCGGTTTGGCGCCTGCCTTTGGCCCAGGGCGTGATCCTGGAGACCCGGGATTGAATCCCACGTCGGGCTCCCGGTGCATGGAGCCTGCTTCTCCCTCTGCCTGTGTCTCTGCCTCTCTCTCTCTCTGTGACTATCATAAAATAAATAATAAAAAAAAAAAATTAAAAAAAAAAAAGTAGGTCTCTCTTAATATTAAAGTGAAACCCAAAGTATAACTGGAAACAACTACTCTCTGGTCTTCTGGTAGACATACATGCAGCTTATTTCCTGCTGTGTTGTTCATCTCTCAAAAGCTGTCACAGACAGTAAATTAAACATGTCCCTGAACATTAATAATTTACCCTGGCAAAGCTAGCTTGATTTTTAACAAGTCAGTGTCACCACTCACATCACATGACACAGGTAAGTTTTACTTACATGGCACCATTTCTCATTTATCCTTGGTAATGTAGAGGAGGAATGGTGTGAGTAGATGATATCTGTAGGTAATCCAGATACCCTACTTTTCTCTATATAACTGGCCCTACCAGCCCTTAAACCTTTTCCAGGGCTATTAATACATAGCAAAATGAATGGCTGAGCCTGCCCTGTGTTCAGCCTCTGAAATTGATGTTAATGAACCTGGAAAAGAACAAAAGGAAATCAATCAAAGGGCAACGAAGGAAATGAATCCAAAACAAACGGGAAGTGATTTTTCTTTTTACTATCAAAATAACATTATATGTTATTTTGTGTTATTATGTGTTTTTACTGCTTTCTTGGCCTGAAAAATCTTTGATATACTGTTAAATGTACACAGTATTGAATAGTGAGTCATAAATATATAAGAACTCTGGTTTATCACTGTTGATATTCCCTCCCAGGCATGACCCTGCCATTGGCACTAGGTCCACAAAGCTAGGGCAAAGTATGACAGCATCTCCTGAGATGCTTTTTCTAGTAGAAGGGAAGAGAATCTAGGCAGAAGTATCCAAACGTTTCATTCCTTGTCTCAGTCTTACGGTATCAGTAGCATTTTTTTCAACATTAAATATATTAAACAAAGAATATAAAACAGCCTTCATTCTTTACCAGCAGAAAATAATGAAGTCTGACTTAAGTAACGTTTGATCGTATTGATAAGTGGTAAGTGTTTTGATTGTGATTGGTACTGCTAGTGATTTCTGGACACACTGTTAGGGCTAGAATAAATTGGTGTCCCTTCTGTTTTGTGCATTTTAGGAGTAAATTTTTACTTTCTAGGGATAGTACCCAGTCATTTTAAGATAAAAATAATCTTAAACTTTTGTTAAGGCTCAGAACCTAAAATAAATAATCCTAGGGTAAGAGTGCTAAAACATAGAAAGTCACTTAAATTCATCACTACTGGATGGGAAGATGGGACACACCAATAAAAGGGAATGAGTGGATCTGACTTTAGGAATATTTAAAACCACTCTTTCATGAGCAGATGAAAAAGTTGAATTGCATAGTCTTTCTAGCTATGGAATTCTCTGATACATTTGCCTTATTAAAAGGGGGTGGGCAGTCACTTCTTTGACTTGCAAGTAATGGTTATAACTAAAAATAGCAGCAAGATTCAGGATAAAAATTCAGGCCTTGATATATCTTATAAGTGCTAACCCTCAGTTTCTTGTCTGGAAGATATCAGATGCGGGGGTGAGTTGGGCCAAATCCCAGCTATGCCCTGAGGATGCAGGAGTTCTGTGGAGGTACCCTAGAAACCTAAGGGGTGAGTGAGGGCAGAGCCAGCTGGGCTCCAGACTCCCTGCCCCACTGCAGCCAGGCACAGCAGTACTACTTTTATCTGTTTTATATTGTGTCCCAAAGATTTCATTTGACGAAAAGTTTGCATATCCTGAGCTAGACAATCTAAAAGGTGTATTTAACCCCAAACTCCCAAGAGTCTGTGTTAGATAAATGGGAAATATAAGTTCACTTAGTATCACTTTCTCTGTGTCACTCTAAGAAGAGTTGCAAGAGCTGCTGGGCTCTCCCAGATTTGTAAGATCCTATGGATGATGGGAGTCTTAGGTCCCATTATTTATATTAGGATGATGTTAGACATCATTTAAAAGTGTGTTTTTTCCCTTGAAATCTGTCTGAGTTAGATCCTTCTAATCTTTTCTTTTTTACTATTTAATTTTAATAGGTAGACAGCCTCTTTAAACTCTCTAATTTTAAACTATTCCTTAAATGCATTTATTTTAATTCATTTAATTCCAAATCACTTATTCACTTTAAATGACCATATTTTTTTATTGATCATTACAGCAAATCGCTTTCAAAAACCTGGTTCAGCGAAATCGGCAAAATGAACAACAGAACCAGGGCCCTCCGGCTCTGAACTCCACCATTCAGCTGCCATTTATAATCATCAATACAAGCAGAAAAACAGTCATAGATTGCAGCATCTCCAGTGACAAGTGAGTGGAGAACTAGGGGAGGACTGTAGGGCCAGCCCCTTGTTAACACATTCCTAGCATTTGCAACATAAAGAAGGGTGTACTTCGTTATCTGAGCCCCCAGGCAGGCTGGGCTGACCTCCTCGGGGCATGGGAAATACCTCTGCTGATGGAGTGCGGCCATCTACTAGTGCATTCTTCATCACTCACCCTCTGCAGCCCCCTGTCTTGTGCCTGGCACTGTGCTGCCTATACTATACGCATAGTGGAGCCTGGACCCCAGCCAGGATGTGCATGTATGTACACTCTGTGGCAACCCTGGGCAAGTAACTGCCTCAAAGTAGACCATCAATGAGGGCCTGGGACAAGGTAGGTTCCCTGGTGATTCACTTGCATAGTTTATTGTGGAAATATTGTAGGTCAACATGTGGCATTAGGGCAGTTGTTTCTTTGTTTTTCTGTTTTGCTCTATGGTATTGGAGTATGCTTCTGCTTATGAATGAATGGACATGAAAGTGCTAGGTGCATTGTCTGCTTTCTTTTTTTACTTATTTTATAACTAGAAGTTTATACCTTTTGACCACCTTCAGTCATTTCATCCACCTCTGGCAACCAATAGTCTGTTCTCTGCATCTATGACTTCATTTTTTTTTTTAGATTCCATATATAAGGGAGATTATACAGTACTTGTCTTTCTTTGTCATCTTATTTCAGTGAGGAGAATTCCCTCAAGGTCCACCCATGTTGTTGCAAATGTCAGAATTTCCTTCTTTTTTATGGCCAGATATTCCATTTGTACACACTTAGATAACAGAGATACTCTACATTTTCTTTATTTGTCCATATGTCAGAAGACAGGTTGGCTCTGTATCTTGGCTATTATAAATAATGCTGCAGTGAACATGGGGGTGCAGGTATCTTTGTGAAATAGTGATCTTATTTCCTTCAGTTGTATGCCCACAAGTGAGATAGCTGGATCGTGTGGTAGTTCTGTTTTTAATTTTTTGAGAAACATTCATACTGTTTTCCATGGTGGCTACACCAATTTACAGTCCCACCAGCATTTTTTTACATTTTAACTAAAGTTGATGATATTTATCATAGCAAGTGAGCCGTGGCACAGTTTTTAAAATACTACTAAGTTAATTTATAGCTTATTTTACTCTTCATGAAAATAGCAGTAATATTCAGGCTGTGACCAGCATCCTGAGATATTTAAGGGAATAAGGTGTGGAGTGAGAAAGACCTAAGTGTGGATTGGGGTTCCCCCATTTAGCTGCTTCAGAGCAATGTTCTGAAGAACAAAAGAGGATGATTCCAAAGCCTCTATCACATCCTAGCCTTGCGAGGATTAAATACGATGATGTCTATAAAGGTTTTGACCCAAGGCAAGCACTTTATAAATATTAGCTGCTGTCACAAGGAGTCCGCATATAATTTATTGATCAAATTGGGATCCATTTGAAAGTAAAAGAGTGCTCAGTAATCACATCAGTCCCACAGGCATAGTCTAAGACTGTCCAGGGAGACTTGGGCCTCTGGTCTCCTTAGAGCTACAGCATGGCCCTTGGGCTTTGCCTTCCCTTGTCTTTTCCACTCTTTTCTCAGGCAGTGTTGCTTCCCCTCTTTATCTTGATTGCTTACAGAGATTCTAGGTCACTTAAATAAGAAGGTGCCAAAAGAAAAACAAAACAGTGAGCAAGGATCTCAAAAGTATTTGATAATTAAGACTATAGACATAAAAATAGTATGCAGTCAGAAGATCCATTTTTCAGTTTTTCCTCTAGCTACATAGCTTCTTAACCGTTCTGAGATCTGGATGCTTCCTCATCAAAAGTAGGATTTATAGTATTTAACTTGCTGATTTTCAAAAGTTGTAGATAAATCTTAAAGAACCCAGCCCAGTGGTCGGTAAATGTTACGTGTCTGTATTATTATTCACACAATTGCAAAATCTTCACAAAAACCTACATCTTACAGGGACTATTAACATATTCTCATAAAAGTGAGACTCCTGGAGAATGTTTAACGTATTTTCAAGAGAAACAGTCTTAGAATTATAGTTCCTCTCTCCAGTCAGCCTCTTGTTTTGTGAGGGATTATTAAATTCTCTTCATCCCTTAGTCTTCCAAGTCTAAAAAGAGTAGCAGGAAGATCTGGGAACCATTGGCCTAAGGGAATTATGGATTCTGTTCGTCCCAGGCTGGGGCCTGGTAAGGTTTCCATCCCTACGTAGGTGGTTACTGACTCATGCCCTTTCCCAGCCCAACTCTTAGTGTAGGAAAGGAGGCTGTGAGCAGCTTGTAGAAGCTTGTTACTCAAGGTAGGTCCTAAAGCCTTGTCTTTCAGTTACTTTGTTGATACAATCTTTTCCCCTTAATTAGCCTTGAGGCTCTTCACAATGGGATTAAGTTTACAAAACCATCTGCTTTTAACATTTACCAGGAATCATCTCTGTGACAGGCTCGTGCTTCAAATTTTTTGTGTTTTTCACTGAAAATTTGTTAATGTCCTTTATTCAAATTTATATAATACTTCAAACTATTTAAACATGGTATTTCATTTTAAATTGTAATTTTTGCCCTGACCTAAAATCTAGCATGAATTATTTTACCTTCACGTGATTTTAATAAGAATTTTATGACAATATAAACCCACCACTGTGCCAAAACATTCATCTGCACTCAGTCCCTGTGCAGCTGAGGCCTATGGGTAAAGGTGCCCCAGGGCCCAGCCTAGGAGTCAAAAGGACTGTGTTTTCCTATATTCGTCTTTTTTCTTTTTTTTTTTTTTTTTTTTTTTTGAAACATTGTACAGGGCAGCTGGGCATCCTGATTTGTTACTTTTCAAGGACATTTTTAAATGTGCACTTTTTCCTTAAGTCATTTATTTCACTTCTTAGGCTCTCAAGACAGGATTTGGGTTTTGGTTTGTTTGTGGAAAGTCTTCCACTTATTGCTTATCTAAATTCTATAGCTTGACACTTGACTCAGGAAAATGAAGTAAGCATCCAAAATAGTTTATTGGGTTTTTTTTCTCTCTCTCTCAAACCTGATAGGCCGACTCATAGTAGGGATGTCATATATTATATTAAACTGAAAAGTCTTCCTTAATAATTTGTCTTCTGTGACAAAACTGTAGCCAACTTTGAAAGTATTGGCTTTACACCAGAGTTTCTGTTCCCTGTTTGTAACAACTTTGAATAGGACTGAAGTTTATGGACTCCTATTATTTGTCATAGGAAAACTGTTTTAGTTGGGAAAGTGGCTTGTTTGAGATGTCATTTCCCCCTGAACACAGCAGAATGACTGTTACTGCTCTCAACAGTGACAGTTCCTAGTACTATAACTGAATTTAGGCCCTCATTCTTGCGTGTAATGTACAAAGTACAGCACTATGCAGACCTCCCCTATACCACTGAAACCCCATACTAACTTTGTTTTCTGATACAGGTTTGAATATCTTTTTAATTTTGACAACACCTTTGAGATCCATGATGACATAGAAGTGCTGAAACGAATGGGAATGTCCTTTGGCCTGGAGTCAGGCAAATGCTCTCTGGAAGATCTGAAACTTGCTAAATCATTGGTGCCAAAGGCGCTAGAAGGTTATATCACAGGTATGTTAACTAACACTTTCACATGTTGTCCCTGACTCCATGTCAAACCTAAACCTGTTAAAACCTTCCTCATAGAAAATTAAAGTCCACTGTATGCCCACCCTACATTCTGTGCCCTTGAAACGTAACCATTCTCTTGAATTGCTTATTTATCATCATTTATTTTTCTTTAGAGAGATATAAATGCAAATATAGTAAACTGGAAACAACTTACTGTTTAATTTTACTTATTTCTGACCTTTTATAAATGTATATATTTATATATATGTGTGTGTGTGTGTGTGTGTGTGTGTGTGTGATATATTCTTTAGTGATACAGGTTTTTTCCACTCAACATGATCTTTTCATTCATTGATATGGTTTAATGTTGCTATAATTCATACATTTTTACTGTTGTACAGACCTCCATTATATGGCTGTATCACAACTTGTTTATTCATTTTGCTGATGATAAACCTTTTAGTTTTGTTTCCAATTTCTTGATGTTAAAAAACAGTGCTACTTTGAACATTCCTATAGCATAGTACCCACCTGCCAGTGTAAAGCATAGTACCCACCTGCCAGTGTAAAGCATGAGATTACTGGGTCAGAAGTCCATGCAGCTTCAGCTTCACTAGATGATACCAGAACTTTTAAATTTGACTTCACAAGTTACATTCTCACCTGCAGGATACAAGTGTTCCATTTGCCCAATCAGGTGGATGTGAAATGGTATCCTAATTTTTTTTTATTGAGATTTAATTCACATACCATATAATTCACCATTTTATGGTATGTACAATTCAGTGGTATTTAGTATATTCACAAGGTTATGTAATCATCATTAATTCTAAAACATTTTTTATCACTTCAAAAAGAAAAAGAAACCCCATATACATTAACAGGCACTCCCTATTCCCCCATTCCCCCCAGTCCTAGGCAACTACTAATCTGCTTTGTCACTATGGATTTGCCTATTCTGGACATTTCATATAGATGGAATCACACACTATGTAGTCTTTGTGATTGACTTCTTTTACTTAGCATTGTGTCTTCAAGGTTCATCCCTTCTCACTGCCATTGTATGAATAATAGCACATTTTATCTATCCATTCATTAGTTGGTAGACATTTGGATTGCTTCCGCTTTTGGCTATCATGAATGATGCTGCTATAAATATTCTTGTACATATTTTTGTGTGATCATAAGTTTCACCTCTTTTGGTCATGTACCTAGTAGTACGATTTCTGGGTCATATGATAACTCTGTGTGTAACATTTTGAATAACTGCCAAATTATTTTTCAAAAGCATGTGTACGAAATTACAATCCTACCAGCTTGTCCACATCCTTCTCAAAACTTGTTATTGCCCATCCTTTTTATTATTGCTATCCTTGTAGGTGTGAGGTAGTATTTTACTGTGGTTTTATCTTGCATTTTCCTAAGCACTAATGGTGCTAAGCATCTTTTTGTGTGCTTATTGGCCATTTGTAGATCTTCCTTGCAGAAATGTCTGTTCAGATCCTTTGCCCATTTTTGCATCAGGTTGTCTTTATTATGAGTTTTAAAGAGTATACCGACTATACTTGAAAACAAAAACTAGGGGATCCCTGGGTGGCTCGGCGATTTAGCGCCACTTTCAGCCCAGGGCCTGATCCTGGAGACCCGGGATCGAGTCCCATATCGGGCTCCCGGCATGGAGCCTGCTTCTCCCTCTGCCTGTGTCTCTGCCTCTCTCTCTCTGTCTCTCATGAATAAATAAATAAAATCTTTAATAATAATTTTTTTTAAGATTTTATTTTTAAATAATCTCTACACCCAATGTGGGGCTCAAACTAACAACCCAGAGATCAAGAGTCTCATGCTCACCAGTGAGCCAGCCAGGTTCCCCTCGCTCTTACTTTATTTTGCTTTAGGGTTTTGCCCCTTTGGTCAAAACACACGAGTTTGTTGATTGAGATTTGATTTCTGTTGGATTTGGTTCTTCAACCAGCGCCATCCACCTGCTGCAAGTGTGACCCCTTCTTCTTGTCCCTTAGCCAGCTTGCCCCTTGTTTTCACCCCCCACGCTTTGTTCTTCCCACTCTCTCCCAGAGTAGGCCCTGCTGTTTTATTAGCAGCCCAGCCATTGTGGCAGTCCAGCAGGGGCTGAATAAAGGGTCTCAATAAATCACCAGAACTTTATTTTAGCTTATTCTCAGTGAAAAGGCTCAGGGCAATCAGGCAGACTCTGTGGTTTTGGTCTCTTTGTGACTTCATTTGCAGGCTGGGAGATAGACTTTCTGGTGACTTTTAAAAAAAGAAATGCCTGTAGTGTGCAAAGGGACAGAATGGCTCTTGAGTAAGATGGTGAGAACTATTGTGTGTATCTTATGATAATGTGAAAGAAATGTAGGCTTTTCAAAGCCATTGTAAGAAAGAAAATTTACTGTGTAATGCCCACAAACAAGTAAATAGCTGTGTTCTGACAGCAAGTTTCCATATATACTAATTGATATTTACCACAGGATTCTGGCTTTAATTTCATCTTGCACAAGCTTCTTATTTAATGTAGTTAAAGTCTGCTATTCTTCTTAGAATTGAAGTTTTTTTTTTTTTTTCACAGCTGCCTTAACTAGCCTATAAAGAAAAAGGTTCACAAGGCCATGGGGTAAAGTTAATGAAATCATTTCCTTTCCTCTTTTCCTACATAGGAAGCTTCTCACTTGGTCGGATGGTACCAGGATAGCAGAGTTTCTAATATAGTTTGGGGTTTTTTTTTGTTTCGGTTTGTTTTTTTTTTGCATAGGAATTAACAAAACTGGGATCCCTGGGTGGCGCAGCGGTTTGGCGCCTGCCTTTGGCCCAGGGCGCGATCCTGGAGACCCGGGATCGAATCCCACATCAGGCTCCCAGTGCATGGAGCCTGCTTCTCCCTCTGCCTGTGTCTCTGCCTCTCTCTCTCTCTCTCTCTGTGACTATCATAAATAAATAAATAAAAATTAAAAAAAAAAAAAAAAAGGAATTAACAAAACTATTTTAATGAACTTTAATAAAAGCTCATTACTAAATTGCACAGTCTTATTTTGTAATGTAAGTCAATTTCTTTTTAGGAATACATTTCTTTATTTTATTTAAATTCAGTTAGCCAACATACAGTACATCATTAGTTTCAGATGTAGTTTTCAATAATTCATCAGTTGCGATAGGAATACTTTTCTAGAATTTCTTTCACCTCTTGTAAACTTGGTGTGAAAGAGACTATACTCATTCAGTAACATTTAGATCTTACATGTCCCAGTCACTGCCTGCCTTGAGCTAAATTCTAGATACTGAGGCCAGTATTAAATAAAATTACAATAAGAATTTATCAGGGTTGTGATTGGAGAAATATGGTATATGCACAGAAAAGAATATTGCAGGGATACACCCAAAATATTTTATGCAGATTAAAACAGTAATGTCTGCCTCGCCTTCATTAAAAATATGACTGCTTTTATTTTTTTAAAGATTTATTTATTTATTCGTGAGAGAGAGAGAGGCAGAGACACAGGCAGAGGGAGAAGCAGGCTCCATGCCGGGAACCCGATGCGGGACTCGATCCCGGGACTCCACGATCGCTCCCTGGGCCAAAGGCAGGTGCTAAACCGCTGCGCCACCCAGGGATCCCTGCATGTGACCTTTTAAAATAAGGGCTAGTTGGGGTACCTGGGTGGTTCCCTCTGCCTCTGTCTCTGCCTCTCTGTGTTTCTCATGAATAATATTTTTAATTAATTAATTAATTAATTGATTAATTAAAAAATAACATAAGGGCTAGTGTGAGTTACAAAGCAAGGGATACCAGGAAAAAGAAATATATCTTTTATGAGTAATAGCACTGAGTTCACTGAAGGGGCACGTGAAAAGCTTCTTACCTATTTCTCATTTGACTTTCTTTTTACCTGCTCCTGGCTTTGGCCTTTTACACCAGAGTCTTTGGTGGTGAGGACAGCAGGTGTCCAGGAATGGTGCAGGGATCACTGTACTCTCAGCTGCCCTCTCAGTGTCCTAATTAAGAAAAAAGATTGGGAGTCTGTGAGTGGTTTATTTTTTATTGTTTCTGTGTGTGAGTGGTTTAATTTGAATTTTTCCTCTCTGTCATCCGCCTTCCCAAATTTTTTTCCTGTTTTTACGTCCCAGAGATTTCCTTTTTCCAGGCCAAAGAAACGTGGGTTCTCCCCAGGGCAGGAGACTTACCCAGCTGTAATTTAGACCAGGCTCATGCCCTACCTCACCTGTGCTCCCTTTAACTGCAAGAGCAGCAGCCACAGAGCTTGCAGCGCACCTACATCTTCTGTTTCTGTTTCTCCCTGTAGATATCTCCACAGGACCTTCTTGGTTAAATCAGGGACTACTTTTGAACTCTACTCAATCAGTCTCAAATTTAGACCTGACCACTGGTGCCACCTTGTCCCAATCAAGGTACGTATTTTTTCAGGGTTTAGAAAGAGAAGCCGTGAAGCCCTGCCCACACCCCCACCCCCACCCACCCCTGCAGGGGAGAGCCAGGTGTCACTGCTGGCCCAGGTCTTGAGCACATTTTGGCAGAGCTCCCCAGTGGCACCTCCTCTCCCATGTTTTTATTCCGACATTTTACAAAGCTTGAAAGATTTGCCACATTAATGAGCTTGTGTGTTTTTAATTATTCGCTAGTGTAAACCAAGGGTTGTGCTTGGATGCTGAAGTGGCCTTAGCAACTGGGCAGTTCCTTGCCCCAAACAGTCACCAGTCCAGCAGTGCAGCCTCTCACTGCTCTGAGTCACGAGGCGAGACCCCCTGTTCGTTCAACGACGAAGATGAGGAAGATGACGAGGAGGATTCCTCCTCCCCAGAATAAAGACAGGAGAAAACCCACGTTTTAATATTTGACGCTCATGTGTGTTTTTAGTGTGAGCTCTTGTTTTTAAAATGATTGCTTCAGTCTTTGCCTTTGTTTGCACTGTGTGTTCAGTGAAAACTAGGGAAACACAATAAGCAAATGATAGGAAGGCTGAGATGATTGAGATGAAAGTTAACCTAGCGTGAATGAAAACTCTGACCAAGGGAGCAATGGATCACACCGCAGACAAAGCGGTTTTCTGAGGTGATGGAGGGGATAGCCCCTAAAGAATTGGCAGCATGAATGAAGCTCATTTATCTCCCACGAGGTGGGATCTTTGTGTCCCCCCACACCCCTGTAACCGTCCTTAGGATGAGGATTGCTGTAACAAACAGTCCTTGACTTCATGTTCGTCATGTCTCTCTTCCTCGCCTGGGCTGCTTTTTACAAGCAGAAGTGAACGCGAAAGGATCCCAGCGGGGGCGAGTTGTACAGTGAGGGATGTAGACGGCAATCCTTGTGGTCTAAGGAGCACAGACTGAACTGCTGAACTAGTTGAAAGTCTAGTTGAGGTGCTTTACGCATCAGCTGCCTTAGACGGCTTCTAGAAAGGAGCAAGCGCTAATTCTTAAGTACTTAAGTGACATTTAGAATAATTTATAGTAAAACTGAGATGATCATTATTAGCCAATGCATTGGTGCATAGAATTTTCTAGGGCTACTTCTGGAAGCCAAATATAGAATAGCATTTCCACGTGCATTAAATACTTTGCCAGCACTGCCTTTGCCAGCATTCTGAATCTGGAGTTTTACAGAGAAGGAAATTGTATCTATAGTTTTAATCGAAGCTATGCATTTCATATAGCTTTTTCATTTGAAACAAAACAGAGAAACCAATTCCTATGACCGAATTGCTTGCTTATAGCTCCCTCCAGTACTTGTATGATTTCACTCTGTGCAATTTGTGAAAATGAACCAAATGTCATTACTTTTGTCTTAAAAGAAAAGTCTCTTTCAAGAATACGAACAGCAACGTTTTCCTCTACACGTCACCTTTTGTACATTTTCGTTACTCAAAATTACCTTATTGGGTTTATTCCTGGGTAAATTGCATTTCAAACTAACCCGATATTAATTAAGTGTTTCACAGAAACACAGAAAAATGTTGATCACTCCAAATGACTGGATTTGTGGTAGTGCAGTATACAGTATGTTGTTTCATAGCCAAAGATGCCACTGGGCGTACTGCCCTGGGGCGTTCACAGCTCCTGGCCCTCTGAACAGGGCAGTGTGAGGACATCGGCCGGCACGGCCAGGCCCCGATCTATCACATTAAGCCCTTGAGAAGGAGCAAATAGTAATGGAAAATAACTCTTTGACTCGAATCCTTTGGATTTGCCTCTAGATTATGCATCCAGCACCTTTGGGCACAACACTAAGCTTGTCCCAAATCGGTTCTTTTCTAAACCCATGGTGGGGGGTGGGGTACGGATGCCTTCTGATGCCTTTTTAAAGTTCTTCCACTCTGCTTACAGTGAGCTGGAGAGGAAAGATTTGGCTGACCTAAAATTTTTATGAAAACTAATACACAAGAACACACAACTTTAACTGAGGTTCCTTGGAGACAACACTCATTCTGTCCTAATAAGCCATAGTGCAGACTCAGAGTGGTCAGGGGAGCAGAGAGATCGAGGCAGTTCTAGAGACTTCTTCTGTCTCCGCCTGAGTTCTGAGCACACCTCTGAGGCTGGTGGGTGGCAGGAGTCCGAAATAGTGCAGAGGCTGCAGCAGGGCCCCGAGGGCTTCCGAGACACTATCGACTCGAAGAGCATCAGCTACACAGTTGGATAAAACTGGTTCCTTCCAAACGGCCCCCTCCTTTACTGACTCCAACCTTAACTACCCATATCGCTGTACTCGAGGGCCAGCCGGGACCTGGAGAGCCCAGGGGTCACAGCTGACTCTTTAGTCTTCACAATACTTTATACAGGTTCCAACACCTGTACATCAACATTTCTGCAGGTAATTCAGCATAACCATTCCTGCACCAAATAGCAAAGTCCTTGCTGGAGCTCTAGTTCTCACTCTCTCTCTCTCTCTCTGCTGTTGTAGTGTTTTAAACTGATAAAATGCCGGTTTGGGGTTTATTGTTTTTGTTTTTGTTTTTTTAAAGCAACCAAAGACTCTTCACATAATTGGTGCCCCATCATCGGCCATCTCAGCCGTTCGTGTGTGGTATTTGGTGGAAAGTGGCCTCCACCCCTCAGTAAAGGGTTTGGGTTACTGCTGAGGACATCTGTTGGAGGCACACTGTGGTCACCAGGACATCTCGCTGGTGTCAAGCCTTACCTGAGCAGAAAGCTAAGTTGAGATGTTTAGAAAGATAAATTCTTCTATTCTTGTATATCTCCCCTAAACAAATTTTTTTTTTTTAAGTTCAATACTCAGTCACAATTCTATATAGAAATCAAAATAACAAAATGTTGGGAAATTATGATTACGATATCCAGGATTCCTTATAGGAATAGCCCTTGGGGTCACATGCACACATGCATACACACGTGTGTGTGCACAGACACCCCTCCCAGAAGGTGCCAGTCACACTCTGCTTTTTGGGGAGTTCGAGAGGCCTTTTTCCTCCTCAAGGGTCAGCTCAGCTATTACCCTTTTAAGTGCATGATGTCATTGGGCCGGTAAATTCCTGCTCCCATTAGCACATGCACAGGGGGCACCAGACCTGCCACACTGACCCTTACGTGGGGAGGCCAGCACTTTCAGAGAGTCCATGGCAGTGTGTGAGGCACCCAGGCACCTGCCCGAGCTTCCCTTCACCCTTCCCACCGTGAATCTTTCTCATTTGCTTAGTCTTTGCGCATGCCGGCAAGGGGGTGGGAACAGCTTTGGCAAGTGCTGATCTGAATTGTGCCTTATGATCACGGAGGACGTTGTGGAAGGGGCAGGAAAAGAGATGCCAACGCGGTGATGCCTCACCTTAGTGATGGCACCGTCCCTGGAAAACTTGACAATGACCACGTGTCTTGTTCCCTACAGTTTAATTCTTTATAGAAATGGTGGGGAGTTTCTGCCGTTTTACCAGGACAAAAGAGGGTAACTCCCATTGTTGGCGGAATTTACAGTTGTAACTGTACCCTTGCCGTACTTGAAAAATAAAGCCAGGGTCAGTCCTCAAATGCAAATTAGCTCCTATCAGATAATTAAGATGGAGAGGTTTCACAAAGGAGTGGTCCGCTTTCGCTGTGCAGACATTTGTCACTCGGCTGTCTGCTAGACCACAGCTCTTTTTTGGCTACTTGGGTTACAGTGACAGCAAAGTTGCTCCAAGTGTAGATGTAACTTAGGCCCTGGGACAGTCAGAACATAGTGGCGGTAGATGTTCTTGGAGGCAAGGTTACAAAGGAAGGGAGCTGCCAAAGCTGTTTCATAACCACAGAGAGAGAGAGAGAGAGAGAGATCTGTTTAGCTTTATCAGTGATTGACTATAAGGGCCCTTTAAATACCTATCCCACTCCCTGTCCTCAGTCATATGAAAGGAGTGTTTCTCCCCAAACCAATCTGGGATGTAGACGATAAGATTGTGCCTTCCTAGTGGTTAAGTACGGAGTGGGTGTTGGACAGTGAATGTAACAATTTAATTCTTCAGTAGGTATTTGAGTGAATACAGAACAGAAAACATTGAGAGTGATTAGTGCTAAGGGAAAAATGATGGGGTAATAAGACAGTGGGGGGGAAAGGTGACTTTGGCTAGGCCGGCCAGGGAAGACCTCCCCCTAAGAAAGTGACATTTGTCCTGAGTCAGACAGTTGAAAGACTGACGTCTCTATACCTTCTTTCCACACTATCCCCATAATAAGCACTTGGATTCGCTACTAAATTCCAAAGGTCACACCGTTCCGGTGTTAAACATAGATTTTGGGTGGGATTTGTTAAGGAACTTTTAAAATATAAAGGAAAAATTTAGCTGCCAGCAGTATCCATGAACCAAGAGAAAATTCTAACTCTAACCCATGACATTCTCATTATTATTCATTTCATCACCCTGCAGTGGAACCTATACCATAAAAAAGTAATCACTTTTCTAGGTGTTTTCTTCTAGTTTTTCAAGTTGTTGGATACATAAAGATCTACTTTTTGTATTAGATACATAAAAGATAACTCTGCGTGTGGGTTGGCTTTAAGTGGAGCTAAAGACTTTCCCGGGATATTTTCACAAATAGGCTCCCTGTCTCCGTGGCCCAGGGCAGTGGGCCCTAGGCCCTGACGGTCATAAATGTGTACTTATGGGGGACCCCCCATAAGTGTGCCCGAGGCCCGCACCACGCTGTCGGCCTCAGAAATGTGCCTCCTTGCCCTCTGAATCACAGTCGGTACAGTCTTCAGCTGATTTAACTTACACTGAAGCCACACTATTACTCAAAAGGGAAAAAGCCTGATGTTTGCTTAAGATCTTTTTAAGAAAAATTCAAACTAAACGCCCACATAAATGACAACATTCCTCAGGAATTCGCTCCTTCAAGGTATCTCGGGAACAGGTAGGCTTACGTAACCTTTGAGATCCAGTTTCCCCCCACGCACCTCCATTCACGCTATGCTAAAGAAGGAAAAGTGGGGGACACAAAACTGTGACCCTCCAGTTGTGCCCTGGGCATCTGTGACAAGTATGAAAGCTTAAATGGTAGCAGATGTCCTTGTGACGAGACTGCAGGAAGTGTATTGTTTCTTACGTGCATTCTCTGCAGCTGTTCTCCCAGTCCAGGTAAAACCCTGAGTCATCCTTCTACAACCTTTACTTTACAAAAAGGGCTCTAGAACTGCATGCTCTCCTGACCCTTGCTGTTCAGCCGACTGGACTTGGCCTCCCTGCTTAGAGCTGCATCGGAAGCCAGTGTAGATGGAAGGGACAGGACTCCCCCATTCTCCCCCGAGGGTCCCAGAATGGAAGGGAACATCTCTTCTACCCCATTTGTTGAGAAACAAGCTGAGAGCTTGGCCTAACGTCCCTCAGCCTGTCTGGCAGAGCCTGCACCACAACCCAGAATTCTTCCTCCCGTGAGGGCCACTTGGCCTCCTGCAAACCACACCCTCACCACCGTCCTTCAGACAGCTTTGGATTTCTATCAGTCCTCTGTCGCACCAAGTGCTTAACAGTTGAGCAAAAGCGGGACTCCACCCGTGAGTCCCCAGCATGAGGTTGTGGTGTCAGCTTTGGGCTTCTCTCGACTTGGAAGACCCCAGGTTTAGTCATCACACCTGGGAAGAAACTCATTCCTCCCTGAGGAAAGACCATCCTACATGTTTATGTTGGTCACCGGTAGGAGGTTGAGAGGTTGAGTTCCCACTGGATCCTTCTGTACCACATTAGCTTGTTCCTGTCCGTGCCTCTCAACACAACAAGGAAACTTCCCCAGATCATGTTTGGGGTTTAAAACCCTTTGTCACTTCAGACTCACCACGTTGTCACTTACATGTCATCTTCAGCATGTCAGGCACCACCTAATAACAAATTGCCTAATGTTTTATTTTGCTTATTCTTGACTGGGGTCAGTGTTTTTCGCATACTAAAAAGTCCGAAGATCCAGATATTTTTCTGCTAAAAGACTTCTTTGAGCACATTGCGGTTCTGTTTCTCCTTGTAGTACGATGGCAGGTGCAACCTTTCGGGGTCCTGAAAATAGAACTAGTAACTGGGGCAGGCTGCTCAGTAGGCCTGAGCTCTGATGACCATGGTTCAGTACTGTGAGTTCCTTGAGGGATTTCATTTGCCACCACCACACTTGACTTCTAGACAAAAAAAAAAAAAAAGGCTGTGAGCCCAAATCACAAGTTCATTCACCTTTTCATTTGGAGATGCTTTACTCTGATCATGTGCTGTTGGGTTTTATTTCCAGAAAATCTAGGTCTGCTTTTATTCTGCATGAAGGAAACGTTGTGGTGCCACATGCTTTAAGCAGTTTAAACAGGAGAAGCGAGGGAAGATGCAGACACCACATCTGACTTGCCTAATGTAGACTTTATTAGATTGAAGTACCTAACCTAATATGATGTATTATTTTATAGCATCTCAAACTTTGTAAATAAATACCGTTATTTTTATATGGAAATTTTATAGAAGAGCTATTTCTGTATACTTAATTATTCCTGGATTTCCTGAAATTGCTTCCAATAGATAACAGTCAAGTCCTAAGCAGTGTTCCTCTAAGGATGGTTCAAGACCACCTGCAGCAGAATTAATGAGGAGAGTTTTAACTTTTTGCCTCCCTAGGACTGACCCCAGACACTCCGAAGCTCTGGGAGTGGGCCCTGGGAAATTGTATTTTTAATAAACTCTTGAGTGATGGTTTTTGTCCATTAAAGTGTATCTTTATCCATCCTGTAAGATTAAAAGAAGGAAGGGAAGAAAAAACATCTGAGATGAGTTGTGCTTGAGAAAAAAAAATGGATCAGACTATTCTATGATTTGAATGAGATGTACTATAGAAAAAATAAATAATTTAAATAATGTTGGTCTGTCATTATTAGTGGGCTGATGGGGGGCCAGTGGGTACTGTGGCATGCCGCCCGCCCTCCCTCCTTCAGGACCAGGACACTCCCTCCCCTCTCCGTGTCCCCCAGGAATTGCCCTCGGAAGAGAACTACCTATCCCACAGCTACATCCACATGCAGCCAGTGAAGGTACAAAAGCCCAGCCTCCTTGCTCCAATTTGGGGTATCTGAAGTACCGTCTCAACTTCAGAATTCCTCCTGGGCAGCTCCTCCCACAACGATCATGGCTCAGCTTCCCCTTCGCCCCATCCTGCTTCCCCCACTATCCAGGTGGTCCCAGAGTACCCTCCAACACAGGCGTGCCACCTGTCCCCCCATGATGGATATGGGTCAGATGTTTAAAGGGTTTTCTTGGGGGGATCCCTGGGTGGCTCAGCGGTTGAGCATCTGCCTTCAGCCCAGGGAGTGATCCTGGGATCCGGGGATCGAGTCCCACATCGGCCTACCTGCAGGGAGCCTGCCTCTCCGTCTGCCTGTGTCTCTGCCTTTCTGTCTCTCATGAATAAATGAATAAAATCTTTTTCTAAAAAAGTTGTAAAAGGTTTTCTGTGTTACAGATCTACGATTTTACATCATCTTAAGGTCACTGGAGAAGATTGTAGCATAAAGAATAATGACCTTACAGTCCCAGAAATGACCTGAATACAGATTTTTAGAGAAGATGTTTTCTTAACCTCTCTTTACTCCAAACCAGCAGCAGCCAGAAGAGCTGCAGTGCTGAGTACCAAATACCCCCAGGCCCCGGGCAGAACTTCATGGTTCCCAGCTTCGGAGACCAAAGCCCCTCAGCACCTGTTCAAGCAATTTTTGCCTCCTTCGGGGAGAGGCAGGAGCTCTCAGTAACGGCTGTCTCCTGTGTTCCAACAAGCTAAGCAGAGGACTTCATGGGCACGTGGATGGGAAGAAGGTACAGAAGGGTTGAGAGCAATTTGGAGGCCATTGCCCACCCACCCCCACCCCATCCTCGTGGGCCAGGGCTTGAGGAGACCCCAGGAAACGGTGAAGGAAGCACTCGCCTGAATGCTAATGCCCAGAAAGGAAGGTATCTTCCTGTAAAGATCCTCACCCAGGTTCAGCAGGCCGAGTATGTGACAGTGGTGGACTGAACACCCAGTGTGGAAATGGGGAGCCAGTGCCCACCTCTTTGTCCCAGGGATTTACTGGCGTGGTAAGACCAAGCCAGTGTGCCCTCTGCTCCTCTTCTCCACCCCCTAGTGGCAGAGCCATTTGGTTAATGTGTCCAAGGACCTATGGCGGTTACCACTGGATCATTTGGCCCTAAGAAAGCGCTTTAGCTCTTGCACCATGTGGATGTTGTGAAGGACTGTCGGGAGTGTCGTTGGTAGCCATCAACGCAGCCCCTGGGCACACGGCTGACCAGGGAAGATGTCTGCAGACTCCAGGAGTTGTTTACTTCAAAACCCTGGTTTTTGATGAGGTGGGCCTACCTGAGAGAATAAAGCATCAAGAAAAGATCGCTTCAACCAATGGGGGATAGAATCCATCTGACAATCAACTTATCTATTTATTTATTTATTTTTGAAGACTTTATGTAATTTATTTGAGAGAGAGCAGTAGCAGGAAGGAGAGGGAGAAGCAAGGTCCCCACTGGGCAAGGAGCTAGATGCAGAGCTTCATCCCAGGACCCTGGATCATGACCTGAGCCGAAGGCACATGTTTAACCAACTGAGCCCCCCAGGTGCTCCTCAACTTGTCCTTTTAGATTCATATTCCTAGAAGCTATTTTTTTCCATTCCTGACAGATGAACTGCTTCTGTAGTTCCCTACGTCTTCCATTTTTGCCTCTTATTTGAGCACTAGCTCGCCTTGCTGCTGCTTACACCCAAAGACACCACCAGCCTTCCCAACTCTCTTACCCGGCAGGAGGCCTACACCTGGTCTTCCTGTGGGCAATCGCCAAATGCCTGGGAGCTCCCTGAACGCTGCCAGCTAGACCTTTCCAGCTCCTTGCTAAAACTTGTTTCAGGAAATCTCAGAGTATAAAACGCACTGTTGGTGAAGGAAGACCAGTATCAGAGTGGGTGAAACCAATCCCACTTAATGCAAAGAATTTGTCATAACCACTTTCTCACTTGCCTGCAAATCACTTTCTGACACCGATTGGGTGGGGCACATTGACCACCACCCAATCACTTCTTTCTCACGTGCTTGTCTCTTGCTTTACTCAAGAGGCCTACCATACTAGGGCTGGGAGATTTGTTTTCTTCTTTCATACCCTAGCACTTGGCCATGGCTCCCCAAAGCCAGAACTCAATTAGAAATTTTGAGAAGAATGTACACTGAAGCTCAAAAATGATAGTCCTAACAGGTGCAGTGTCCACGAGGATTATTTTCAGGCCCTGCTAATAAATAAACTTCTTTTTAAACCTCCAGTGATGGAAGATTTGTATCGGATCTTCAATCTGAACACAACAAAAAGTGCTTTTACAGGATGTGTTTTTAAAACATCTGGGTAGCATCTGCTTTTGTGATGTGTCCCTAAAGTAGAGACCAGGCCTTTTCCCACAGAGCAAAGTGGTGGTTGTGCATGAAGGGCTCCAGCGTATCTGATCATCTAAAAGATGAGTTGACAGTTTGCTCAAGTTTTATCAAAATTCAGTTTATAAATCACTATTCACAGTTAAAGATGTGAATAAGAATGACAAGATTTTTTTTTTAATAAATACTTCTGGAAATTGCTTTTAAGCATAAGAACCAGGGGGATCCCTGGGGGGCTCAGTGGTTTGGTGCCTGCCTTTGGCCCAGGGCACGGTCCTGGAGTCCCAGGATCGAGTCCCGCGTCGGGCTCCCGGCATGGAGCCTGCTTCTCCATCCTCCTGTGTCTCTGCCTCTCTCTCTCTCTCTCTCTCTCTCTCTCTCTCTCTCTCTCTTTATGTCTATCATAAATAAATAAATCTTTTAAAAAAAAAAAAGAATAAGAACCAAACATGATCCCAGTGCACCGTCTTGAAAGTCAGATTAAAGGCATGTAAAGAGATGCAGGTCTTCAAACCACATTTCCTAAGGGGGATTAATATTCCCCTCATCCCTACGTTCTTCAAACAGACAAGCCAGGGCAGAGCAGGAGAGGCTGCCTACTTCAACTCTGGTGTTGACTCAGACCTTGGCAGCAGGATGGGGATGGCAGGCACGTTAAAAGGTCCTACGTCTCTGGCCTCCTCACCTGTTTTCAAGGGTGTAGACCTGGACAGAAAGAGTCTTCGGAGACAAAGTGCTTGTTAATGGACAACACCAGCCCCAGGGCTTCCAGAAACAGTTTCTCAAAAAACATTTCTAAAACCTTTTGGTCAAGGATCACGACTGCAAGGGCAGCTTTTACCTCCCTGTTGGGCTTGTTCCAGAAAACTTGTCTATACATTGATTGTACAGGTTAGAGACAGGCCTGGCCAAAGAAAGAAAGAAGCTTGCTAAGGAGAGTTCATCCCATCCCACCCTCCCCTCATCTCTTCCCCATCCTAAATCCCTTCTGAATGATCTCTCAGAGCCTGGAGGGCAAAAATATGAGCAAGTTGCAGGGTTGGGGTTTGGCCAGGCAGGTAGGTGCCTGCTAGGACAGGCTGGGACCCCTCCAGCCATCATGACAAAGGACAGACACAGAAAGTGATGGGCGAAAGTGTGGGGAAGATACTGTTGGTGACAACCTCAGGGGCTTTCCAGGTGGAATCTGAAACACACCCATAGCTGGAGGGCAGGGGGAGGGTGAAGAAGGAGGGAGGCCACTCCAGGTTGGGAGAGGCGGCGGCTTTAGGAAGCAGAAGGGACTCACACTAAACACTTGTCTTGGGTGGCGGCAAGATGAATGGATCCCGCACCGCTCGCCACATCTTAAAAGGTCATAAAGAGGCCTTAACTGGGTTTAGTCACGTACACCGTGCAGGTGTTCTCAACTCCAGCAAGGCTGTGAACTTGGAGCGGCCTCTGGGAACAGGAAAGGCAAGCAGAACCCCCATTCCGAGGACACGGGAGGGAGGGACCAACTCATGGGTCAACTGGCCCTCACGTCTTTTTGATGACCTTCCCCAACTGACGTACCACCAGCAGAATGAGCCTAGAAATGAAAGACTGCCTGCAACACCCATCTGTCATCAGCCTCGACCATAGAGGTGCTGGAGGGCAATGGCCCGTCAGCAATCTGCAGCTGTTTGTCCTGCCAGGTGGGAAGGGCGGGGATGGAAACTGCAGCTCCAGCTGCAGCAGGTGGTAAACAGAAGCACAGTCTCCTTTGTGTTGCTCTGCAGTGTTGAGGGTTTTGTTGCAAGACTCCGCATTACCAATTGCAGCATTAGGAGTCCCTGATTTAAAGTCTTGTTGGGGGGATGCTTGGGTGGCTCAGCGGTTGATCCTGGAGCCCCTGGATTGAGTCCCACATCAGGATCCCTGCCTTTGGCCCAGGGAATGATCCTGGAGTCCCGGGATTGAGTCCCACATCAGGATCCCTGCAAGGATCCTGCTTCTCCCTCTGCCTGTGTCTCTACCTCTCTCTCTGTGTCTCTCAGGAATAAGTAAATAAAATCTTTAAAAAAAAAGTTTTGTTGGGTATAAATTAATGAATTGACGAGACAAACCATTAACAATCCATTCATTTGATGATCTTGGAAGAGCTGCCATTTGAGAAATCTTAGTTGACTTTTTTTTTTTGCATATATATGTATATAGATAGATAGATAGATAAACAGTCCAAATCCCATAAAATAATTCCTAGGCATAATCCCATAACAAAATTCCAAATTTTATGTAGAACTTTGTCGTGTTCAATAAGCAATATTAGAACACACTGTGCAGTTGACAATCTGTTAACTTTCTCGGCATAGTTTTAAGTGAAGAGAGAAACCCTTAGTAGGGGAAAACAGGGAGTGTGCTTCACACACCCTGACCTCTTATCTTCCTTCCCATGAACTCCTGTGTGTATATGTGTGCACGTGCCCCTCTTCCCACAGCACACAGACACTGTGGGTGGTTGGGGATGTCCTGAAGGACCTCTGTGGCTGGAACACTTGCTTGGGAGAGGAGGGGGGAAGGTCACTGCTGCTCATAAGCTTAGGAATCGTAAACCAGTGCCCATCCCACCTGGAGAGTACTCGAGCTTCACTGTCAGTGTGAGGGAAACCAATGAAAATCTTTTATCTCAGAAATTAGAAGTTCTCTAACAGTAACCTATAATCAGGAACTCGTTTGTTATTATACATGGATTCTTTCATCTTTGTAAATTCAAGGCCTGGTACAACAGCTGATATATAATAATAGGCCCCTGGTCTTGAATGAATGAATGAATGAATGAACAAAAAGGTGACTTACGCACTCTTCCAAAGTATGCTGACCTTTTGGTTAGTTTTGAATAAACAAATAATGTTCTCACCTTTGGTACAGATGATCTGGCTAAAGCCTGGGTACATTTGAAATATTGGCCTCTTCCCACCCTATTACTTCTGCTGGATTGAGTCAAGAGGAGAGGACAGAGAAGTGTGAAAAGTCACAAAGGTGAGGCATTTGCCTGGCTCTGGAAGCAATTGGGTAGTAGTAGCAAATAAGCTGATCTAAGCAGAAAAAGTGCTGTTGACTCCTAGGGAGGAAGTGTGAGGAGACATCAGAACTTAGTCACCCACCTCTGGACCCTATAGACTTCTAGCCTCATCCTTTCTAGCACTTGCCCACCAACCCTACTGCTTTTCCAACCAATCTGGGCCCCTGAGTACAGATCCTTTTTTCTTGCCCAGAAAGTTTAGTAGTTTGTTTGCTATCGACCAGGAAGAGACTATAGAAATATGGGGGTGACATACCTTTGATAAGTCCCAAGCCAGTAAGGTCTGTGTTTCAAAACTGAAACAGCTGTTTCATTCCCCCTCCCCCAGTCGTTTACTAGCTAGTTGTCTGCTTGCTGCCATTAACACGCTTGTTCTAGCCAGCAGCCACTGGATTTTTCCATATCTAAGTGTGGGCAGCTGTTAACAAGAGAACACTTGCCTAGAGAAGCCAGAGAGCATGGGAGGGAATGAATGTTTAATATAGTCAAAAACAGATGACTAAGAACTACATCAAGAAGTCTGTAATACTTCCAGCTGCTTCTCATGTGAATTTGTCTGCAATATCTTCCCAGTAGAAGCCCCAGCAGTAGAGAAGGTGAGTGACCATCCCAAAGTCATGAAGAGACCAAATCACTTGCCAAGGAAAGATCTCAACTCTGGAGTTCCAGAGGGCCTTCCGTGCCCAATCTTTGCATCCAGGGAGGGAAAAGCCATAAATGCCAGAGGGACCAACACAAGGTATCAGGTCACTGCTCCAAGCCTGAGTTGAGAGGTTTGTCAAACATTCACCCCCACCCCTGTCTTAGGTTCAAAGACAGTCCTGTTGAGATCCCGGGTTGAAAAGGTGAGCTGGGGCGCCTGAGTGCCCCAGTTGGTTGGGTGTCCCACTCTTGGTTTTGGCTGGGTCGTGATCTTGGGGTTGTGGGATCCAGCCCCGAGTTGTGCTCCCCACTCAGTGCAGATTCTGCATGAGATTCTCTCCCTCTCTGCCTGTCCCTCCCTCACCTCCCACATGCACGTGCTTGCTCACTCTCTCTCTCATAAATAAATCTTTAAAAATAAAAGGTGAACTGAGTCCAGGGACATACAATCAGAAGTCCATTTAAAAAGGCCTCCTGAAAAAAAAAAAATGAATGAATGAATGAATGAATGAATGAATAAATAAATAAATAAATAAATAAATAAAAGGCCTCCTGGGGGGCACAGTTGGTTAAGTATCTGCCTTCGGCTTAGGTCATGATCCCAGGGGCCTGGGATGGAGTCCCAAGTCCTGGCTCCCTGTTCAGCAGGGAATCTGCTTCCCTTTGGAAGAGGGGAGTCCCTCTCCCTTTGCCTGCTGCTCCCCCTGCTTGTGCCCTCTCTCTCAAATAAAAATAATTTTAAAAAAATAAAAACTTCTGGATCAGCACGAAGCCTGTTTTCCTCCTACCCTCTGCACCCATGGGTGTATTAATAGGCCAGGAATGCACCCCTCTTAGGAAGAAACTTATTTAGCCATTGGTTTGTAAGTTGAATTAGTGCCTAGTCTGACTGGTCAGGATGCTTCTCCACCCCCAGGAACTGCCACAAACCCCTGAGCAAGACTCCTAAGCTGACCAGCTGGCACCAGCTCCAAATGCTCATGGTGATGAGTGTAGGGAATGTGCCTAACCAAATTGAGGATTCCTGTGGCCAGACCATGAGGCACGGGAGGGGACACAGAAATGATTTGTTTCCCAAATAACTAATCTTTAACACCAACAATAATAAATAGCTAAGACATATAGCACTAATTGCCAGGCACTATTCCAAGTACTTAGTCCTATTTTACAAACCCAAACTCTGAGAAACAGCTTGAGCAAGGGGCTGAGAAGGGATTTAAGCTTAAACAGTTGTGAAAATTAATCAACAGAAAACTCATTTAGAATGGAGTTGGAGGACACCTGGGTGGCTCAGCAGCTGAATGCCTTCAGCTCAGGGCATGAGCCCAGGATCCTGGGATCAAGTCCTGCGTGGGGTTCCCTGCAAGAAGCCTGCTTCTCCCTCTGCCTATGTCTCTGTCTCTCTCCCTGTGTCTCTCATTAATAAATAAATAAATAAAATCTTAACCAAAAAATGGAGTTGGGAGGCCAGGTGGGGCAGTCCTCGTGCCCTACCACTCCTGGAGATTGCAGAGCCAACAGGTGGGAGAGGCAGCTTGTGAGTAGCACTTGACCATCCTTTACTACAGGTAAGGAGTGATTTCCTCCTCCCCCCAGCAACAGCCCCACCAAGGAGAGACTGTCCCAATCAGCCAATCAGAAGCCAGTACCCTGCGAGCTCCCACTTCATGCCAACAGACTTTTTGTTTGTAACAGCCCCTTCCGGCTGTCCCCCTTTCCTATATAAAAGAGCTTTTCCTGTCCTTTGCTCTCTGCACTCCTCTTTGGTTTTGCCATCACCTGTTTGTTCTGGGCTGCAAGTCTCTGCCCTTTCCCAGTAAACTCGTTATTTTGCTGGTAAAATAACTGGCAATTTTGCATGTCAGGTTAATTCATGTAGCTCCACACTGTGCTCCAAACCCCTCCAAGGCAGACTTCAAACCTGGTAAGTGTACTGCTTAAGTTTTTATACAAAAAAAAAGTCCAGGTCAAATGGGTTGTCGGTCATTTGGCACAGAGTTGGCGTAGGGGCGGGAGGTTGTTGGCCCTCCGGGTCTCGGTGGAGGTAAGTCCAGTCTTAAGAGCTGGACGGTTTGGACAGTTGCACAGGATAGAAAAAACAGCAAATTAAAACAGGGTACACGGGGATAGGGGGTGCTGTGCACACCTTCTAATATCCAACTGAAATACTGGAATTCGTGGGATAGTATGTCTAGAGCCAAATACCAAAATTTCCAGTGTGGGCTCCAGGAAGAAGCTAGAGAGCACCCTGGGCTGTTAGAGCATTTTGCGGCCTTCAGCTCCAGCCCTGTGGACGGGCAGCCTCCACTCTGCCTCCCTGCCTCACATGCATTTCAGAATCGTCTATGAAGGTCAGAGTGGTTGGTGCTACCTTGGATAACGTTGAGTCCCAAGGAAGATCCCTAAGGAACTAGGGTCAAGCTAATGTGGCCGGAAGTCAGTACAACAGGTGACAAGTGCAGGTGCCTTGGATCCTGGAATGTGACAGTTGGCACCATCTGTGAAGGGAGACCAAAGGCCACCAGAGTGCACGTCACTGCCCTTGAGGGGCTGACAGTCACAGCTAAGATGTACTCCTAGACGGCTCATTAACAAACTCCCCTGGATAGCTTCTGGGACAGCCTCTCTTTAAAGTGGCTGGTTCGGGTCGCCTGGGTGGCTCAGTGGTTGAGCGTCTGGGCGTGATCGGCTCAGGGCGTGATCCCAGGGTCCTGGGATCGAGTCCTGCATCAAGCTCCCTGCAGGGAGCCTGCTTCTCCCTCTTTCTAGGTCTCTGCCTCTCTATCTCTCATGAATAAATACACTTAAAAAAATAACTGCTTCTCTGAAGGATCCAAATGATCGTCAAAGTACCACAAATGAGGTTTCCAGTGAGTCCTTGCACTATTTTTAAGCCATAATATCTTGGCTGCATATATTTGCAACACACTAACAAGCATGTTGGGGAAGCTCATTGGAAAGCCATGACCATGACGGGCACTGAGGGGGGCACTTGATGGGATGAGCGCTAGGTGTTATACTACATGTTGGCAAATCGAACTTCAATAAAACAAAACAAAAGACCTAAATAACCAGGCAAAAAAATAAAAAATAAAAAAAAGCCATGACCAATTGACCCATGAGCGGGCCCCCCTCTACCTCCGCCCCCGTCCTTGAATTTAATGTGGGTCCTGTTTGCCTTTCCTGCTCCCAGAGGCAGCTGCAAGAACACAGCCTTGAGATAATGATACGGCGCCGAGAACACCTGCCGGGGATATGGGCCCAAACCTAGTTAGGCCCCCACATAAGCCTTCACCTGGCACGCAGGTGTGGGATTCACTCCTCTTGCTGCCTCCCAGGATGAACCTTAAACGTAAGTCCCCTTTGTGTATCAAACCTGCCGCCTACCAAGGGCCCCCCTCCCTTCACCCTCCCCCTGCCCTCCGCATCTGGAGGCCAGTCTCAGATTTCACCCCGAAGCTCCTGAGATGACTGACCGACAACACATCACAATATTCTTGTCTAATTAATATGGATTTTAAAATTCCACTTGCTGCCCAGGCTCCCCTTGTCCACTGGGGTTACTTGTTAAGGATCTGATAGATTCCTCTATAGTCTTTTACCATCTTAGAGTAAACATTATCTTTTTTTTCCAATTAAAAAAAAGTTACATAGTGTATTATTTCAAGGGTAGAATTCAGTGATTCAGCAGTTGCATATAATACCTGGTGCTCCTCACATCACGTGCCCTCCTTCATGCCCGTCACCCGGTGACCCCGTTCCATCCCCCCCACCTCCTCCCCAGCAACCCTCAGTCTCTTACTTAAGTTAAGAGTCTGTTATGGTTTGTCTCCTTCTCTGATCTCATCTTATTTTTCTCTCCCTTCCCCTATATTCATCCGTTATGTTTCTTAAATTCCACATATGGGTGAAATCCTATGGTATTTGTCCTTTGACTTATTTCACTTACATATTGCCCTCGAGATCCATCTACATTGTTGCAAATGGTAAAAATTTCATTTTTTTGATGGCTGAGTAATATTCCAGTGCGTGTGTGTAGGTGTATAAATACATTATCTATCCATATATCTATCCGCCACATCTTCTTCTTCATCCCCCCATCTGGTGATGGAATATGGGCTCTTAGTTTGGCGATTGTGGATGCTGTTGCTATAAACATTGGGATCCACGTGCCCCTTCGTATCACTATGTAGCCTTTAGATAAATACCTACTAGCATAATTGCTGGGTATGAGGTAGCTCTATTTTTAACTTTCTGAGAAACCTCCACACTGTCTTCCAGAGTGGCAGTACTAGCTTACATTCCCACCAACAGCGCAAGACGGTTCCCTTTTCTCTGCCAATATCTGTTGTTCCCTGACTTGTTGATTTTTAGCTATTCTGACTGACGTGAGGTAATATCTGTGTGGTTTTGATTTGTATTTCCCTGATGCCAAGTGATGTTAAACATTTTTTTTCATGTGTCTGTTGGCCATTTGTATGTCTTCTTTGGAGAAATGTCTATTCATATCTTCTGCCCATTTCCTGATTGGATTATTTGTTTTATGGGTGTTACATTTAATAAAGTTCTTTATAGATTTTTGGATACGAGCCCTTGATCTAATAGACGTTTGCAAGTATCCTCTCCCATTTTGTAGGTTGTCTTTTAGTTACTTTTGTTGACTCTTTCCTTTGCTGTGAAAAAACTTTTTATCTTGATGAAATCCCAGTGGTTCATTTTTGCTTTTGTTTTCTTTGCCTTTGAAGACGTGTCTAGCAAGAAGTTGCTGCAGCCAAGGTCAAAGGTTGCTGCCTGTGTTCTCTAGGATTTTGATGGATTCCTGTCTCACATTTAGGTATTTTGAATTCATTCAAATGGTCTTATAAAAGACCATTTTGAATTTATTTTTGTGTATGGTGTTAAAAAAATGTCCAGTTTCATTCTTTTGCATGTAGGTGTTAGTTTTCCCAACACCATTTGTTGAAGAGACCATCTTTTTCCCATTGGATATTCTTGCCTCCTTTGTCAAAGATTAATTGACCATGTAATTGTAGGTTTATTTCTGGGCTCTCTATTCTGCTCCATTGACCTATGTGTCTGTTTTTGTGCCGGTACCACACGGTTTTGATTACTACAGCTTTGTAGTATAATTTGAAGCCTGGGACTGTGATACCTCCAACTGTGCTATTGTTGAAAATTGCTTTGGCTGTTTGGCACCTATTGTGGTTCCGTATAAATTTTAGGGTTGCTCTAGTTCTATGAAAAATGCTGTCGAAGAACATAGACTCCTAACTCTGGGAAATGAACTAGGGGTGGTGGAAGGGGAGGAGGGCGGGAGGTGGGGGTGAATGGGTGACGGGCACTGAGGGGAGCACTTGACGGGATGAGCACTGCGTGTTATTCTGTATGTTGGTAAATTGAACACCAAGACAAAATAAATTTATTTAAAAAAATGCTGTCGATATTTTGATAGAGATACTAATAAATGTGTGGATTGCTTGGGTAGCATAGACATTTTAACAATATTCTTCCAATCCATGAGCATGGAATGTTTTTCCATTTCTTTGTGTCTTTCTCAATTTCTTTCATAAGTGTTCTATTTTCAGAGTACATATCCTTTACCTCTTTGGTTAGATTTATTCCTAGGCACCTTCTGGTTTTCAGTGCGATTGTAAATGGGATTGAGTCCTTGATTTCTGTTCCTTCCATCTCATTGCTAGTGTATAGAAATGCAGCTGATTGTTGTGCATTGATTTTTTTTTTTTTTATATCCTGCCCACTTCGCTGAATTAGTGTATGAGTTCTAGCAATTTTTGGGTGGAGTCTTCTGGGTTTTCTACATAGAGTAGTATTGTGCCATCTGCACGAGTGAAAGTTTGACTACTTCTTTGCCAGTTTGAATGCCTTTTCTTTTTGTTGTCTGATTGATGAGGCTAGGCCATCTAGTACTATATTGAACAACAGTGGTGAGAGTGGACATCCCTGTTCTTGACCTTAGGGGAAAAAGCTCTGTTTTTCCCCATTGAGAATGATATTTGCTGTGGGTTTTACATATATGGCTTCTGTGATATTGAGGTATGATCACTCTAACCCTACACTGCAGAGAGTTTTTATCAAGAAAGGATGCTGTGTTTTGTCAAATACTTTTTCTGCTTCGATTGAGAGGATCATATGGTTCTTGTCCTTTTATTTTACTAATGTGTATCACATTGATTTCTGTGAATGTTGAACCACCCTTGCAGCCCAGGAATAAATCCCATTTGGCCATGATGAATAATCCTTTTAATGTATTATTGGATCCTATTAGTATCATGGTGAGAAGTTTTGCATCTCTGTGCATCAGGGATATTGGTCTATAATTCTCCTTTTTGGTGAGGTTTGTCTAATTTTGGGATCAAGGTAATGCTGGCCTCATAGAATGAGTTTGGAAGTTTACCTTCCATTTCTGTTTTTTGAAATAGCTTCAGAAAAATAGGTATTAATTCTTTAAATGTTTGGTAGAATTCTGATGGGAAGCCATCTGGTCCTGGACTTTGGTTAGGAGATTTTCTATTACTGCTTCAATTTCTTTGCTGATAATGGGTCTGCTCTGGTTTTCTGTTTCTTCCTGTTTCAGTTTTGGTTGTTTATGTTTCTAAGAATGCATGCATTTCTTCCAGATGGCCTAATTTGTTGGCATTTTGCTCATAATATTCTCTTGTAATTGTATTTCTTCAGTGTTGTGAGCTCTCCTCTCATTTATTTATTTGGGTCCTTTCTCTTTTTGATAAGCCTGACTACAGGTGTATTCATCTTATTCTTTCAAAGAACTGGCTCCTATTTTCTTTGATCTGTTCTTGATTTCTGTTGATTTTTGCTCTAATATTATTTCTATTCTCCTACTGGATTTAGGCTTTTTTTCTGTTCTTTCTCCAGCTCCTTTAGGTGTAAGGTTAGGTTGTATATTTGAGACCTTTCTTGTTTCTTGAGAAAGACCTGTATTGCTGTATACTTCCCTCTAAGATTGCCTTTGCTGCATCCCAAAGGTTCTGAACTGTTTTGTTTTCATGTATTTTAAAAATTCTTTAATTTCCTGGTTGACCCATTCATTCTTAGTAGGAAGCTACTTAATCTCATGTATTTGTGTTCCTTACAAATTTCCTCTTGGGATTGTGTTCAAGTTTTAAAGCATATTAGTCTGAAAATATGCAGGGAATGATCCCCGTCTTTTGGTACTGTTTGAGACCTGATTTGTGACCCAGTATGTGATCTATTCTGGAAAATGTCCCATGTGCACTCGAGAAGAATGTGTATTCTGTTGCTTTAGGATGAAATGTCCTGAATATTTGTGAAGTCCATCTGGTCCAGTGTCATTCAAAGCCCTTGTTTCCTTGTTGATCTTCTGCTTAGATAATCTGTCCATTGCAGTGAGTGAAGTCCCCTACTATTATTGTATTATTATCAATGTGTTTTTTTAATTTTGTTAATTATTTTATAAAATTGGCTGCTCCCAAGTTAGGAGCCTAAATATTTAAAATTGTTAGATCTTCCGGATAGAACCTTTTATTGTGATAGAGCGTCCTTCTTCATCTCTTATTGCAGTCCAGGTTCTTCATCTCTTATTGTTACTCCAGGTTTCCTTTGATGTCCATTAGCATGATAAATGGTTCTCTACCCCCTCACTTTAAATCTGGAAGTGTCTTTGGGTCTAAAATGAATCTCGGGATGCCTGGGTGGCACAGCAGTTGAGCATTTGCCTGTGGTGCAGGGGTGTGATCCTGGAGTTCCAGGATCAAGTCCCATTGGCTCCCTGTAGGGAGCCTGCTTCTCCCTCTGCCTAGATCTCTGCCTCTCTCTGTGTGTTTCTCATGAAAAAAAATAAAAATAAGCATATCAATGCTTGTTTTGTTTTTGTTTTCATCCAATCTGACACCCTGTGCCTTTTGATAGGAGCATTTAGTCCATTTACATCTAGAATAACTACTGAAAGATACGAATTTAGTGCCATTGTATTACCTGTAAAGTCACTGTTTCTGCATATTGTCTCTTTTCCTTTCTGGTCTTTGTTACTTTGGGGCTCTCTTTATTCAAAGGATCCCCTTTTAATTCTTGCAGGATGAGTTTAGTGATCACAAATTCTTTTAGTTTCTGTTTGTCCTGGAAACTCTTTATCTCTCCTTCTATTCTGAATGATGGCCTTGCTGGATAAAGTGTCCTTCACTGCATATTTTTCTCATTTAGCACCTTGAATACATCATGCCAGTCCTTTCTGGCCTCCCAGGTCTCTGTGGATAGGTCTGCTGCCAGTCTAATGTTTCTACCTTTTTAGGTTAAGGACCACCTCTTGTCCTGAACTGCTTTCAGGATTTTCTCTTTATCTCTGAAATTAGCAAGTTTCACTATTATGACAAGATGTTGACTCATTTTTATTGATTTTTGAGGGAGGTTCTCTGTGAAATTTGTCTTTAAAGTAAAAGTCAAGTATCCTAAAGACCATGTGTGTTTAGGCAATAGGTCATTGCCATCCCTCTGAGTGGCCCTGGATTTAAAATCATTTAAAAATCCATCTGGACACATCTCCTCAGAAAGAGACTCTACAGACCTACTGAGTGATGGCTGAAGGCCAGACCAGCCCACCTGGGGACTGCAGGAGAGCACAGCATGAGGGCAAGCACATCAAACCTCTGGCCTCAGCCCGTAGCTTCCAGAGATCATCACTCTCCTAGAAGAGCAGTGAGAACAATCACCACTCAGCCTACTTGAAGTAGTGATAGCATGGCTGTAATTGCTAGACTATAAGCTCCATGGAGGCTGGAATCTTTTTTTTTTTTTTTTTTTTTTTATGGAGGCTGGAATCTTATATCGATACCCAGTATGTCCCAAGCTCCTAGTATGATACTGATAGAGACTGAGTGCTCATTAAACTTTGTTGTTAATGAATGTGTCTGTCCCTTCTCACTGAGGACTGATAGCAACTTCACACTGTTTTCCTGGCCAATGAGGGGAGTTCCTTCATCTTCCAGTTGGTAACCTAGAAGCTCACTTTCCCTGTCAGTTGGGAGAAAGGGGGCGCTGGCAGAGACCTTGTTAACAGTAAAGTCTACACCATGCTGTCCTTTAGAAGCTGGACCCATGGCTGCAGGCCCTTGTCTTCACAGAGGGACAAAGAAAAGAGCGAAGACAATGAAAATGCCCCATTTGTTCCCAGGCTGTGCCTGCTGGGCAGAACAGTCTAGTGTAACAATGATGTGGGTCAAGTCCCTGAAGATGCAAGAGCAAGGGGCCCACTGACACAGGGTGCCTCTCTTCAACCTTTGTGGATGTTAATTCACAGTTTCATGATCACTATCCGGGCATTTCTTCTCTCAACTCCCATTTCCTCCCTCCTTTTCCCAGCTCTCAATTGCGGGGACTGCACTAGCCATCATGGTACACGGGAGCCTTGTGCTCAAATGCATTCCTCAGAGGTGCAGCAGCCTGGAAGTGCTTTAAGAATGCAGATCTCGGGCCCCACTCCAGATACTGCAGGATCAGAATGTGCTTTTCTTTTTTTTTTTTAAGATTTTATTTAATTATTCATGAGAGACACAGAGAGAGGCAGAGACATAGGCAGAGGGAGAAGCAGGCTCCTCACAGGAAGCCTGATGTGGGACTCAATCCCTGAACTGGGATCATGCCCTGAGCCAAAGGCTCAACCACTGAGCCACCCAGGTGTCCCCAGAATATGCATTTTTAACAGGATCTCTTGATGAATTGTATGCATACTAGGTTTGAGAAGTACTGGGGTGGAGTATACAATCATCTTTGAGAAAATAACCATACTGGCTTTCTATTTGCTACAGTAACAAATGACCACAAATTTAGTGGCTTCAGACAATACTCATTTATTATCTCCCATTTCAGTGGCCAGCAGTCTGGGCCCAGTGTAGCTCTTTCAGTTTCTCTGCTCAAGGCCTCAAAAGGCTGTGGATAGGGCAGACCGGGTGGATTAGTGCCTGCCTTCAGCCCAGGGCCTGATCCTGGGGTCCTGGGATCGAGTCCCACATCAGGCTCCCTGCATGGAGCCTGCTTCTCCCTCTGCCTGTGTCTCTGCCTCTCTCTCTCTCTCATGAATAAATAAAACCTATTTAAAAAAAAAGTGACTGATTGAAAAAATTCAAGGCAGCCAAAAAAAAAAAAGTTGCTGACACAGTGTTGGCTGGGCTGGGTTCTTCTCTGTAGGCTTGGGGGAAGATTCAACTTCTGGGATTCATTTCCTTATCCCATTTTGCACATGGCCCCCTTCATCTTTAGATTTTATTTATTTATTTATGAGAGACAGAGAGGCAGAGGGAGAAGCAGGCTCCATGCAGGGAGCCTGACGTGGGACTCGATCCCTGGTCCCCAGGATCAAGCCCTGGGTGGAAGGCAGGCGCTAAACCCCTGAGCCACCCAGGGATCCCCTCCCTTCATCCAGTGGTTGTCCTACTTTGGTTCTGACTTCTGCTTCAGGCTCCCATGATTACACTGGGCCCCCTGGATAATCCAGGACAATATCCCTAAGGTCAACTGATGATAACCTTAATTTCATCTGCTGAGTCCTTCTTGTCAGGTGATGTAACATAACCACAGGCATGATGTCAGAAGGTGAAGCTCATGTGGGCCAAAAACCTGCCTAGCCCAAAGATCATCAGGGATGGGTTCAATTGGGATTAATCATCTCAAAAGGGTGTTCTCAAGAGCTTTGGTCATCTGTCAGCTTCTCTACCTGCCATACCCTTTTGGTTCTTCCTTGGCCGTTAGTTTCACTCCAATTAACCACTATCTACCTTCTGCCCTGGCATATAGTGTCCCTCAACATACCTCCATTCCCTCCCAACTCAGAAGAGCTCTTACATGAAGATGCACATAATTCTGCAAAGTCTACCCCCAAATGTTCTCAGCCACCCAGAGGGAAGGATCACAAGGAAAAATTCTAGTGTCAAAACCTATGGCAACTCACGCCTACCATTTCATTCACCCTTGGCTCCTCCGTGAGAGACCTGGGACTGTGACCTGCAGGACAGAAGGAGCCCTGGAAGCATGAGGGTCAGCAGGAGGGCCCCGGGGGCTCTGCACCACCCCAGGTTCCCCCTAAACAAGCAACCTAACTTCCTGGTTGTCTTGGGGTCTCTTGCCATCAGCAGGATTGTGAATTCTTCCAATCCCAGAGAGAGACTCACATTCAAGTAGTTAGAGTGGTCGTATCTTCAAACAGATCCAAAACTAATAGCCTGTCACTAACTGGTTGGTCACCAGTCAAATCCAATTTGTTCTCAAGAAGGCCCTTAAGACTTATCCCAAGGCCACACAAATAATCTGAACAGACTGATCTAGGGATGTTTCTTAACTACTTTGTTTCTGTTTTTCATACCTTTTTTTTAAAAAAACAAATATTGTTCATTTTGTTTAAAGATTTTTATTTATTCATGAGAGACAGAGAAAGGCAGAGACACAGGCAGAGGGGGAAGCAGGCTCCATGCAGTGAGCCCGACATGGGACCCAATCCCAGGACTCCAGGATCACGCCCTGGGCTGAAGGCGGCGCTAAACTGCTGAGCCACCCAGGCTGCCTGTTTTTCATGCTTAAATACCAATCCTTATTGGTCTTGACTCCCAAGTGATTTTTTATTTTTTTTATTTTATTTTTTTTTAATTTTTTTATTTATTTATGATAGGCACACAGTGAGAGAGAGAGAGAGGCAGAGACATAGGCAGAGGGAGAAGCAGGCTCCATGCACTGGGAGCCTGATGTGGGATTCGATCCCGAGTCTCCAGGATCCTGCCCTGGGCCAAAGGCAGGCGCCAAACCGCTGCGCCACCCAGGGATCCCCCAAGTGATTTTTTAAAAATTTTCTTTCTTAGAGCATGCAGAAGTGGGGGGAGGCACAGAAGGAGAAGGAGACTCTCTGCTGAGCAGGGAGCCCAACTTGGGGCTTGATCCCAGGACCCCAAGATCATGACCTGAGCTGAAGGCAAATGCTTAATGGACTGATCCACCCAGGTGCCCCTCAAGTGATTTTTTTTTTTTTTAATTTTTTATTGTCTCTAAGAAGCAGGTCCCATCAGTGGACAAATCCTGCCACCTCTGACTGGTCAGGTCAAAGACTGTGTTTCAGCTTCCTGAAAGCAAATTCAAATATCATTTCTAAAATGTTTTTGGTGGGTTTTTTTTTTTTTTTTAGATTAAAAAAAAATTTAATCTCTATATCCAACATGGGACTTGAACTCACGACCCTGAGATCAAGAGTCCTATGCCCCACCAACCAGCGCTCCATTCCTAAAACATTTTTAAATTTGAAACATGGTAGCATAATTGGCCTAAAGAAGCTTATTTGAGGGACAGTAGTCCCTGGGATGTGAGGTGCACAGCTTCTCCCCTCCGGAAGCACTGGCCCATGTAGAGGTGATCCTGGTGAGGAGCACGTGCAGATCCACTGCTCCAAACACCTCCCCTTCGGTGCGGGCACTGACAGATCTGGAAGACCAATCTCCTTAGCAAACTCTGTTTCACCTTCTCGAAGTTCCAACCTGACCACTTCACCGAAACGAGAAAAGCCAAGTGAAATTAAGAATTGCCATGCGGAGGAACAGTTCAGGTTCCCAAAGTCGTGACCCCCTCCTGCTACACGCAGCTTCTGCACCGGCTGTAAGCAGACCCAGGACGCTTCGGGCTCCACTCTCGCCACATCCTTCTCTGAGTGACCGTCACTCCAACCCATCAGCAGGACTGCAGTGATGTGCACCTGTTTCCAGTTAGCAGGAAGGAAGTGCTCCGGGCACATCTGGAACCTCAAGGAGGGTGAGCCCTCAGAAAGGAACATTTAGAAACATCTGCGTGGGGACCCTGGGTGTCTCAGTGGTTGAGCGTCTGCCATGAGCCCAGGGTGTGATCCTGGGATCCAGGATCGAGTCCCACGTCGGGCTCCCTGCATGGAGCCTGCTTCTCCCTCTGCCTGTGTCTCTGCCTTTCTCTCTCTGTGTGTGTCTCTCATGAATAAATAAATCTTAAAAAAAAAAAAAATCTGCATGTTGGCACCATGTGTATATTATCTCATTTATCCATTTTCTCATTAATCCATTCAGTACAGAAGGGCAGTGGTGCAGTCATTTTAGTTAGAGAGCTGTGGCCCGGGAGTCGAGTGACCTACCTCCGGTTTCTAGCAATCTAATGTCGTTGTGGATTCAACAGTCACGTCTGCCTTCCTCTCCATCCGAGGTGAATGATGGGGGATCCAAGCTGAAGTGTTGTCTTCCAGCAGGCTCTCAGGACAGCCTGGGGGTGCCTCCTCACGCTACACCTTCTGGGACAGGCTGTCCTGCCCTGTTTGGATTATGCCGAGAGGACAAACCAGCTTTTCATATCTCAGCACTGCACACCTGGGGAAAATTCACACCGAGAAAGGACAACAGTTTAAGGTGCAGGACAAACTATAAAAGATCTAGCTAAATGGTATGTTTTACAGAAAACCCTAAAAGAGGCACTAAAACACAGAACAAGAGTGAGAAAGCCTATATATACACAATGGGACCACATAAGCTCTACTGTAATTTGTCCGTTTGCCACCCACCGAAGTGACCAAAATTAAAGAGGATGGACAGTGGGGGGCAGGGGGGTGCCTGCCTTTGGCTCAGGTCATGATCCTGGGGTTTCGGGATCAAGCCCTGCGTCAGGCTCCCTGCTCGGTGGGGAGCCTGCTTCCCCTCTGCTCCTCCCCCGGCTTGTGCTCTTCCTCTCACTTACTTGCTCAAATAAATTTTAAAAAAATCTTTAAAAACACATACATAGAGAGGGTAGACAAAACTTCCAAGCATAAACCAGGCTGGATATCTAAGGAAACAAATGCACAATTATCCTGGGCCTACAAATATAATACACTTGATTACTTTTTTTCATTTTATTTTTAAAATGTGTGTGTGTGTGTGTATATATATATGTATATATATATAAATTTTTTTTTAATTGTGGCAGAGTTGAGACACGATGTTGCATTCAATTCAGGTCTACAGCATAATGATGCCCAACTCAGCTCTGCTCTGCTCGCCCCAGGTGTGGCCACATGGTGGGCACACAGCGCTGTTAGGATACCCTGGCTGTCGCCGATGTTCTGCCTTTATCCCCAGGAGTTACTCCATAACCGGACACCTGCACCACCCCACCCCCCACAGCCACGTGGCCCAATTCCTCATGCCCCTCCCCTCTGAAAAGCTTCAGTTGATTCTCTGTATTTATAGCCCTGATTCTACTATGGTTTGTGGGTTGTTACTTTTGCATTTTATTTTTTATTTTTTATTTTATTTTATTTTTTAATTTTATTTATTTATTTATTTATGATAGTCATAGAGAGAGAGAGAGAGAGGCAGAGACACAGGCGGAGGGAGAAGCAGGCTCCATGCACCGGGAGCCTGATGTGGGATTCGATCCCGGGTCTCCAGGATCGCGCCCTGGGCCAAAGGCAGGCGCCAAACCGCTGCGCCACCCAGGGATCCCTGCATTTTATTTTTTAAAGATCTTATTTGAGGGACCTGGGTGGCTCAGTGGTTGAGCATCTGCCTTCAGCTCAGGGAGTGGTCCCAGGATCTGGGATCGAGTACCACATCGAGCTCCCTGCGGGGAGCCTGCTTCTCCCTCTGCCTGTATCTCTGCCTCTCTGTGCGTCTCTCATGAATAAATAAATACATATTTTGAAAATTTTATTTGAGAGCGAGAGAATGTGAGATAGAGACCATGAGCAGGGGGAGGGGTAGAGAGAGGGAGAAGCAGATTCCTCGCTGAGTCGGAAGCCCCACATGGGATTTGATCCCAGGACCCTGGGATCATGACCTGAGCCAAAGGCAGATGCTTAGCCACCTGAGCCACGCAGGTGCCCCCATTTTATATTTTATATTTCATATGAGTGAAGTCCTATGGTATTTATCTTTTTCTCTCTTACTATTTCACTTACTAGTGGCAAATGGTAAGAATTAACTCTTTTCTATGGCTCAGTGGTACTCCATTGTGCATGAGAGAGAGAGAGAGAGAGAGAGAGAGAGAGAATAAACATCTACTTTGTCTCTTCATTGCTCAGTGGGCACTTCGGTTGCTTCCATGTCTTGGCTATTGTAAATAATGCTGAATTAAGTATAGGGGTGCATGTATCTTTGGGAATCAATAATTTTGTTTTCTTTGGGTAAATACCCAGTAGTAGGGATTACTGGATCGCATGTATTACTCTTTAATTTTTTGAAGAACCTCCTCCATACTGTTCTACGGTGGCTGTGCCAATTTACATTCTCCGCCAACAGTGCGTGAAGGTTCCTTTTTCTCCATGTCCTAGTGAATACTTATCACTTCTTGTTTTTACTTTGTTTTTTGATTCTAGCCATTTGGACAGGCATGAGGTGATATTTCACGGTGGCTTTGGTTTGCATTTCCCCGGTGATTAGTGATGTTGAGCTTCTGTTCATGCGTCCATTGACACTCTATATGTTTTCTTTGGAAAAATGTCTATTCAGGTCCCCTGCTCATTTGATAATCAGACTACTTGTTTCTTTGGTGTTGAGCTGAACAAGTTCTTTATATATTTTGGGTATTACTCCCTTAGCAGGTATATCATTAGCAAACATCATCTCCTCTTTTGTTTCTTGGGAGATTTTTTTTTATTACTATTTAAACTTCTTTGCTGGTTATCGGTCTTTTCAGGTTTTCTATTTCTTCCTGTTTCAGTTTTGGTAGTCAGTAGATTTCTAGAAAGTTATCTATTTCTTCCAGATTGATTTGTTGACACGATTTTTCTTTTTAAGATTTTGTTTATTTATTCATGAGAGAGAGAGAGGCAGAGACACAGGCAGAGGGAGAAGCAGGCTCCATGCAGGGAGCCCCCGGCCCGGGATCACACCCTGGGCCAAAGGCAGACACTCAACTGCTGAGCCACCCAGGAGTCCTGATTTTTCAAAATATTCTTATAATTGTATTTCTGTGGTGTTGATTATGATCTATTTTTAAATATTTATTTGAGAGCGAGAGAAACCCAAGCAGACCCCATACTGAATGCAGAGCCTTGATGCAGGGGCTCGATCTGACAACTCTGAGATCATGACCTAAGCCAAAACCAAGAGTCGGGGATGCTTAACCAACCGCACCATCTAGGTGCCCCGTCTCCTCTTTCATTTGTTATTTTATTTATTTGGGTCCTTTCTCTTTTCTTTTTGATAACTCTGGCTAGAGTTTTATCTATTTTATCATTTCAAAGAACCAGTTCTTAGTTTCATTGATCTGTTTATTTATTTAATCTTTATTACTTCCCTTCTGATTTTAGATTTATTTCCTGTTCCTTTTCTAGTTCTTTCAGGTGTAAGGTTAAGTCATGTATTTGAAAATTTTCTTGCTTCTTCAGGTAGGCCTGAATTGCTATGTACCTCTCTCTTATGACTACTTTTGTTGCAACCCAAGGGTTTTGGACTGTTATGTTTTCATTTGCTTTTGTGTATTTTAAAAATTTCTTTCATTTCCTGGTTGACGCATTCATTCCTTAGTATGACGTTCTTTAACCTCCATGAATTTGTGGTCTTTCCAAATTTCTTGTGTTTGATTCCAAGTTTCATGGTGTTGTGGTTTGAAAATGCACATGGTATAATCTCAGTCGTTTTGTACTTGTTGAGGTCTGGTTTGTGACCCAGTATGTGACCTGTTTTGGAGAACACTCCATAGGCCGTTATAAAGACTGCGTTCTGCTTCACGATGAAATGTTCTGAATGTATTTAAGTCCATCTGATCCAGTGTGTCATTCAAAGCCATTGTTTCTTTGTTAATTTTCTTAGATGATCTGTCCATTGCTGTAAATGGGGTGTTAAAGTCCTTTACTGTTATGGTATTGTTATCAATGAGTTTGTTTGTTATTAATTGGTTTATATATTTGGGTGCTCCCAAGTGGGGGCATAAATGTTTACACTTGTTAGACCTTCCTCTTTTTCTTTTTTTGAATTTTAAAATAAGTAAAGATTTTACTTATTCATGAGAGACAGAGAGAGAGAGAGGGGCAGAGACACAGGCAGAGAGAGAAGCAGGGTCCTCACAGGGAGCCTGATGCAGGACTCAATCCTTGGACTGGGATCATGCCCTGAGCCAAAGGTGTTCCCAATTGTTAGATCTTCTTATTGACTAAATCCCTTTATTGTGATATAGTGTTGTTACAGTCTTTGATTTAAAATCTAGTTTGTCTGGGGGGTGCCTGGGTGGCTCAGTTCGTTGAATGTCTAACTTTGTTTTGGTTCAGGTCATGATCTCATGGGTTGTAAGATTGAGCCCTGCATTGGGGTCCACACTCAGCAAGGAGTCTGCTTGATTCTCTCTCTCTGCCCCTCCTCCCATTTGCATGTTCTCTCTCTCTCTCCTAAATAAATCTTTAAAAAAAAAAATAAGACCAAGTTTGATATAAGTATGGCTACTCTGGCTATATTTCTTTCTAAAGATTTTTTAAAAAAAGATTTTATTTATTCATGAGAGACAAGAGAGAGGAAGAGACATAGGCAGAGGGAGAAGCAGACTCCCTGTCGGAGCCTGATGCAGGACTTGATCCCAGGAGCCCAGGATCATGACCTAAGCCGAAGGCAGAGGCTCAACCACTGAACCACTCAGGTGCCCCAAGGTGTATTTATTTTAGAAGAGAGTATGAGCATGGGGAGATGCAGAGGGAGATGCGAGAGAATCTCAAGCAGACTCTGTGCTGAGGGCTCCATCCCACAACAACCCTGAGGTCATGACTCAAGCAAAAATCAAGAGACAGATGCCTAATTGGGCCACCCAGACACCCTGCTCCAGCTTTCTTTTGGTGTCCATTAGCAAGACACATGGTTCTCCATCCCCTCACTTTTTTTTTTTTCCATGTAGGCTCCACTCTAGGTGTGGAACAACACTGGGCTCAAGCACATGACCCTCAGGTTAAGACCTGAGCTGAGATCAGGAGTTGGACACTTAATTGAGCCACCCTTGCACTCCTATCCTCTCTTTCAATCTGGAGGTGTCTTTTTTTTTTAATTAATTTATTTGAGAGAGAGAGAGAGAGAGAGAGAGAGAACACGAATATACACACATGTGAGTGAGGGGAGGGGCAGAGGGAGAGAATCTCCAAGCAGATTCCCTGGTGAGTGTGGAGGCCAAACAGGGCTCAATCCCACAACTCATGAAATCATGGCTTGGGATGAAATCAAGAGTTGGACGATGCTCAACCAGCTGAGCCACCCAGGTGCCCTTGGAGGTGTCTTTCGGTCTAAAATGAATCTCTTGTAGGCAGCATATAAATGGGTCTTGGTTTTATTTTATTTTGTTTTAATCTTGTGGTTTGCTTTTACCCCATGTCTTTTGATTGGAGCATTTAGTCCATCTACATTCAGAGTGAGTATTGATATGAATATAGTGCCATTGTATTACCTGTAAAGTTGGTTTTTCTGGAGATTTTCTCTGTTCCTTTCTGGTCTTTGTTACTTTTGGGCTCTCTTTCCTACTGAAAGATATGTCATGCAGGGTTGGATTAATGGTCACAAGCTCCTTTAGTTTTTGTTTTGGAGAGTCTTTATCTTTCCTTCTATTCTGAATGACAGCCTTGTTGGAAAAAGTATTTCTAGCTGTATATTTTTCCCATTCGGCATGTTGAATAGATCACACTACTTCCTTCTGGCCTGCCAAGTTTCTGTGGAAAGATCTACTGCTAACATTTTTGTCTTCCCTTGTAGATTAGGAATTTCTTTTCCCTTGCTGCTTTCAGGATTCTCTCCTTATTCTCTGTATTTTACAAATTTTACTACACTATGTCACAGTGTTTGCCTGCTTTTGTTGATTTTGATGGGAGTTCTCTGTGCCTCCCGGATTTGGATGTCTGTTTCCTTTCCTGTTTTGTTTTTTTTTTTAAGATTTTATTTATTCATGAGAGACACAGAGAAGCAGAGACACAGGCAGAGGGAGAAGCAGGCTCCATGCAGGGAGCCCGATGCGGAACTTGATCCGGGGTCTCCAGGATCACGCCCTGGGCTGAAGGCAGACACTTAACCGCTGAGCCACCCATGCTCCTCCTTCCCCAGATTAAGGAAGTTTTCAGCTATCATTTTCTCAAACTGTCTGTTCCTTTTCACCTCTCTTCTTCTGGGACTCCATTGATACAAATGTTATGCTTTATGGAGTTGCTGAGTTCCCTAAGTTTACATTCATGATCCAATATTTTTCTTTCTTCTTTTCAGCTTCATTATTTTTCATAATCTTTGTCACATTCATTCCTGTGCTTTTTCCATCCTTGTGGTTATTATGTCCAGTCGGATTTACATCTTGGTTATAGCATTTTATTTTGGCCTGACTAGTTTTTAGGTCTTTTATCTCTGTGGTAAGGGACTCCTTGGTGATTCCTATGCTTTTCTCAAGCCCAGCTAGTATCCTCATGATTAGTTGTTTTAAATTCTTCAGGCATATTATGTCTGTTTTCATAAGCTCCCTGGCTGTAACCTCCTCTTGTTCTTTTGGGATGAGTTCCTCCAGCTTGGCATTCTGTCTAGGTCTCTGTCTTCTGTGTTGGGGAAGCCTGCTAGGTTTCCTGCTTCTGAAAGTAAGGGCTATATTAAGAGATCCTATGCTGTCCAGGGCCTGACATTTCAGGAAGCGTTTCTGGTGTGCTGGGTGTACTCTGCTGTTGGGTTTTAGCTGTTCTTTCCCTAGGGCCAGTCTTCTGCAGTTTCTCCTTGCCTGCAGTGTGGACTATTTGGACTCCTTGAGCACTGTGGTGAGTGTTAACCAGGTGTGTTTTGGTTTGTTTGCTAAAAGAAGCTAGATCTTGGGGCACCTGGGGGGCTCAGGTGTTTGATTTCAGGGTCCTGGGATTGAGCTCTGCATTGGGCTCCTTGCTCAGGCGGGAGCCTGCATCTCCCTCTCCTTCTGCTACTCCCCCTGCTTGTGCGCTCTCTCTCTGCCAAATAAAATCTTAAGATCTAGCCTTTTTTTTTTTTTTTAAATAAATTTCCCCTAGAGCTGAAGCTGTGCAGCGCTCTGTGCCCAGTACACTTGGCGCAGGCCAGAGAGAGGTCGGGTGTGTGTGTGGGGGGGGGTGTGCGTGCTGCTCTCCTGGGGGAGAGGCCTGCTCTTGCTGTGACTCCCGGGCACACGAAGCCTAGTTCCCAAGTACCCGCGGCCAGGGAGGGGGCCGGGCCTGGAGTGAGGGGCGCAGGCCTCTCACTGTGCTGCTCACCGAAGCCCGTGCTAATGCCCGGGGGTAAAGATGCCTTGCGCCAGCTCCCTGGTCCCGAGTGGGAGCTTGTGCGGCCGGTGGCCCTGCGGACCGTCGTCCGTCCCGGGCTCCTTCAGGCCCCTGCCTTCAGCCTGTACGGGGCTCCTGTTTTAGCTCGGGCCCCGCTGGATCTCCCCCCTCCGCCGCTTAGGGCCGGTGAGGTGCAGACCTGCTGATCTCTGGGGGGTGTCGCCCGCTGCGGTGGGTGCGGGAGCTCCTGGGGTCCCCGGGACAGCACAGCAAGGAGCCAGAGCAGGGGGTCAGCTCGGGCGGGGCAGCCCCAGCACCTGTGGGCTCTGGCTCCTGAGAGAGGCCGCCCCCCTCCCAGATGCTCTCCAAGAGGAGGAAGGGCTCGCCAGGCCACCAGGGGGGCCTGGGACCAAGAGGCCCCCGCCTCGGCCTCCACAGGAGCAGCGCTCCCCACCCGTAGTTCTGGGGGGTTTCCTGTGTGGTGCCCTCCCCACCTCTGGGATTGGGCTCCCCCCTACAGCACCCTCCCTCCCCCTCCCAAATCCCCACCTCCCACCTTCCTCTCCCCTCCGTCTAGTCGTGCGGTTTCTTCAGTCCTCGATTTCCTGGGTGTCCAGAACCCTGCGGTATCTACCTGGCTGTGTTTGAGCGAGGAAGAGGCAGAGTCCCCCTACTACTCTTCCACCTTAACTCCCTCCCCCACTTTTTCTTATTTTGAGGGGCTTTTAGTTTTGTGTTCCCTCGTCTTCTAGATCACTGATGGGTTCTTCTGCATCTATTCCGTTGGTTCCTTCTAGCATATTTTTCCATTTATTTTACTCAACTGCGATTAGTTTTTAATATTCTGTTGAGGTTGTGAATATATCCACTCTTTTCTCTAGTCCAGTGAGCACGTTTGACCATTACTTTGAATTTTTTCCCCCTAAGATTTTATTTATTCATGAGAGACAGAGAGGCAGAGACCTAGGCAGAGGGAGAAGCAGGCTCCGTGTGGGGAGCCCAAGGTGGGACTCGATCCCAGGACATCAAGATCTTGACCTGAGCTCAAGGCACTCAACTGAGCCACCTAGGTGCTCCTACTTTCAACTTTGTATCAGTAGATTGGTTCTCTCCTTTTTAGTTTTTTTCCCTTGTGGCTTTATCTTGCTTTTTCATAGGAAGCCTATTCCTCTCCTTTTGCTGGACTTTGGGTTTCTCTGAATTAGAAATCCAACTACTTCTCCTGAATTTGAAGAAATGGTCTTGTGTGTGGTTGTCTGTTTGTGTAGACTGTGTAGGCCTGGCAACTTTGGCGGTCTGCCCAGAGTTGCAGTGGCGTGGGCTGGGTTCCTGGGGCACTCCATGATGGGGTTGCCCTTGGTGGGATCCGAAGCGAGCATGGGGTAGGGTGGTCCTGTGGGTCTCCAGACACTATGGCAGTATAGCTAAAGTGGACATTGGCACAGGCTATGGCAGTCCTGGGGCTCTCCAGAGGGCACCCTGGAGCTGTCTGGCAGGACAGCTAAAGCTAAAAGTGTACACATCAGGATGTCCTGGGGTGCTCCCCTTAGGTGATACTTTGGTGGGGAGGTTGGAGCCGATGTGTGCCACAGGCCAGGGGCGTGTGTGTGGGTGGCTAGAGCCAAAGTGAGCAGGAGCCTGGAGGTCCTGGTGGCTCTCTGCACTGGGAGTGCCCTGGCAAGGTGTCTGGAGTGTTCCAGGATGCAGGGACCTGTCACCTTGGCGAGACAGGTATTGTAGTGAGCAGCGACCGCAGGTCTCCTGGTGTGCACACGGATGGTCTTGGGCTGGTGGGTGTGAGGGGTCAGGGCTCACTGACACACTGATCACAGTGCCTGCACTCCGCTCCTGTCTGTGGTATCAAGGCTGGTCCTTCTTGTAATTTTCCATGTGCAGCTCTCAAGTTAGTGGTCTTCAGGAGAAATTGCTCTATAAATATGTGTAGATTTGGTTATGCCTGTGGAGGAGAGTTAAGGGTCTTCCTACTTTGCCATCTTGGACCCTTTTCCCCCAACCTCCTGAATTTAAGTATCAGCTAAAGTCAACTGACAGTTGAGACTTCTCCATCCAGTAGTCAAACCAGTGCTAGACTCCATGGCCAAGGAAGCAAATCTGGTTGTCTTAGTCCTCTGGTCCCTTGTTATTCAAACTGTGGTCTAGGAATAAGCAGCAGAGCTGTGACTTAGAGACCATATCCAACAATTTCCTATGGAATCAGAATCCGTGTGTTAAGATATCTGGTGAAGTTGTGAGGAAAATGTGGAATGGAGCAGAAATGCAGACTCATTGTGTCCAGAGTCCTTTTCATTCCCAAACTTTTCATCTGTATCATGCTGGCCCAGCTCCTTTTGATCCTCCCCTCCATGTAACACTTGCCTCTTGTAAGGGACCATTGCAAGGCAGTCACCCCACCTCCTTGGGCTCTTGCACACAACAGCCATTACCGTAACTTTCCCACTGTATCTTGTCCCAGAGCCTGTTCCATTTCCTTCTCATCTTCGAGAGACCATGTCTTTGTCTCTGTATTCTCAGTCTGGCACATCATTACCTGGCACTCAGCAGGCCTGTGATAGTTGTTAAACCCCCCTAATTTCAGTAGGAAAGAGCCAGGAAGACTTAGTTAGGTCAGCTGTGGCCACAGAGGAGTCAGGTGGTTCCCAAACTCCTTAACCAGCGAAGTGCAAATATCATTTAGTGACTTCTGTGTAGGTCTCATTTTTATTCTCCCCAAAATCCACTAACCATTTGGGATATCTCCATTCTTGTTTCATGTTCTGAGAACAAGTCTGCTTTTATCTAAGCTCCTTAAAATAGAACTTCCATTATACTTCAAAGACCCAAATATGCTAATTTAAAGGAATATATAATATGAATTCCACAGGAGTCAAAACTGAAAACCTTTTCACATTGAACCAGCTGAAGTGACGCTCTAGTATTGTAGCATTTTAAAAGTGGTATCGCACTCTTAAGAGACAGGGCAGAAAGGAAAATCAAAGCCCCCAAACGTTTGCTCTATTAATAGCTCCAAGAATCATTTTCTTTAGTTGCAAAGATCTGTTACCATCACTAAGATCCTAGTGGCAGAGATCCCACTGGGCTGTGTCCCACTCATCCTGGCTTGCACCAACACAAAGAAAACCATGAATGTAAGCTTTGGCTTTTTTAGGATAAAAATAAAAAATTGGCTTAAACCACCCATCACATAGGAAGCACATCTTTTTCAGTAGAGGAGAAAGCAGGTAACAATATGACAATCGTTCCAGTACCCACTGATAGGAGAAAATATTTCACAACACTAGTCAAAGGATGCTGAAATAAAACTGGTTTGAAGCTTTGAATAAGTTCCAAGTTTTTATATTTCACAATTTATATTTTTTATTAGAGTCCACAGTCTGCTAAATAAAAGCAGTAACAAGATATTTCACAAACTATTGTACAATTTAAATCATATGAATTTAATTTCATAAAAAAATTAGGTGCATATTCATAGTGGCTAACTTAAAAATGCTGTTTCACCTATGGTCTAAAATACTTTATAAGAGATTTAGTTCCAGCACTAAAAATAATCCCATCGGTATATATATTTTTTACACGTTTTACAACATAAAGTTTGTGCTCTTAAGAAGATCCACAGACTAATTCAGCATGTAAAAAATAATTTTACAAAACATCAAGTCAACCTTTCAAATCCACTTTTATTTTCTTTTTTTCTCCTCACATACAGAACATCTCCCCCCCCACCACATTTCTTACAGCTAGAAAGTCACTTGATGATGTTCAGGTACCATTTTATCCCTAAAACTTTGCTGGCATCAAAACAGGACAGTTAACCAGTGTTAAATCTATAAAATATTTACATAGCACAGCACATTAAGCTTTAGACACTTGGCAATTAAACCACATAAAAATAAGACAAGACCCCCATACTATTCAGATTTGGTGTTCATGGTCCCTATCTGGCGACTGTACACTGGTTCAAAAGGCAGCAGAGGCAACAGGCAGTTACTTGAGAGGACACTGAACACTATGATCTGAAAGCACATTATGATGTTACCCCAAGGTCATGTACCACACCCCACCTTTCTCCAAGGTGGTCTCATAATTCTAGACGGGCAGGTCCAGCTGATACAAAATGAAGACAGACAACACAACATTTACTTTGTGGAGACACAAAGTAACTCCTACTATGCACGTGCTATGACTTTGAACACAACTCGTCCTAAAAACTTGTCACGATCATCCTGGTTTTTTAGGTTGGGTGATCCATCAATCTTGCACTCGACTGTTACTTCATTTGTGGTACTGCTGGTCGCATTAAAGGAGACCTGGACAGCAACTAATGGCTGCAGATAACTCACCTGGCAAATAAAGGAAAATACATGAAACTCCTGTTCTATAGTAACTTCATTTACACTTTTATCAGGAGTTAGTTTATTCTGTAAAACTTTAAAAACAAGTTTTAATTAATGATACCTACTTTCTATTTCTTATTTTCACTTGAATTTTTATGGATGTAGACAGTTCCTGCGAGCACTGCTTTAAATATATCTTGTAATTAGGTTGTGTCTTGTTACCAGTTTTTAGATATTCTATAACCTTAGTTTGAGTTTCCCCTTTACCCAAAGACTCCCTTACTGATTCTGTAATTTCATGCAAATATATTCCTAACTGTATTGTCAGTGTGGTTTCTAGACACATTTCTTCACTAAAAGGAACTGGGGGCTGATTCTAGGATGGAGGCAGAGAAAGTACAAGATGAATGCAGAGTACTCTGTATTGCCAGAAAGTAGAGAGGTGCTCAAAGCAGCACGAGAGCATGTCTAAAGGATGTAAGAGTCTGCCTAAGTGTCTCACTGGCCAAATCGGGGACAATTTTAGCACCAAACAGTAACAGATAAGAGTCCATGAGAATACAGGGATGTAAATAAATGGTGGAGAAGGCAAAGCTCTTTCTCAGAGCAGAATGCCGACTAGTAAATGGAGGGAAAAAAAAAAATCTGGGAACAAGCCTATTAGTAGCTGATTCAGGCAAGAATCCCCAACGTGCTTAAAACTGGAGGAGAAACAGAATTGTAGAGACTCTCAAAGTACTCTCTCCATGACATACTTGCTGGTTACAAAAGAAAATAAAGCAACCTGACAGCAGAGAAACCTGGCTGATGCCACCGGAACCCAGTGTTCACGGTTACCTGACCACTCATCGCCACATCTCTCTTGCTAGGCTATTCTGAAAACATTTCTTCTGAGGCATTCTTGCCAAAAATGTACAATCTACATTTAATCGTGAAAAACATCAGGCAAACTCAATAAGGAACAAACAAAATAAGCCAAAAAAAGTCCTGTGCTCATTTTTGAAGAGCACAAGGGCAAGACACAGAGGAACTGCTCCAGGTTGTGACTAAGGATCTCCTGCACCAGGAATTTGCAAGAAAGGGCATTATTAGTACAACTGGCAAAACTTCAACAATGTCTGCAGACTGGATGATAGTATTATATCAATGTTAATTTCCTTTGATAACTCAGTTATGGTCATATAGAATGTCCTTATTTTTAGGAAAACAAGCATTTAGTGTAAAGAGGCACTATGTTTATAACTTAGTCCAAAATGGTTCAGGAAAAATATTAAACATAAATGGAGACAAATAAGGTAAAATATTACATTTGGGAAATCTGGAAAAAGTCTACAGGAATTCTTTGTACTGTTCTAGCCACTTTGTTTTCACCTCTGTGTATACTCCACCCACATTCTAAGTAATGAAAGAGAAAAGGGCATTTTGAAAATAACCATCCTTTAAGTTATCTGCTTGGGTTTTACATTTTGACTGGAGATGTGGGATCTCTACTTGGCATCACCATTTATATTTAAAGACCAAAATAGAGGATGCACAAGTTACACAGGCCAGGGCCTGTCTACCACAGACAAATGACATTTACAACCACGTACAAACTTCTAAGTACTTACATGCAGTTTTTTCCCATAATATGGAAAATATTTTAAATCTATAACTCCATTGAAGGGGTAAGTTGACAGAGATGCTGTGTTTTCACTCTAAAGTAGAAAACAAGAGAAATTCCTTTTTAGGTCACAAAAAACAACTTAAAAATATAAAGGCAGTATCAACTGTATATAGTAATCCTACAATGCTGTTCCAATTGCATTAATTACATTTTTGAGAACAGACCTATTAATCTTGATTTGAATTCTTTGACACAAACTGTCTGGACTCTTCTTACATTTCCTGGTACAGCCTACATGCTTTTCCAGGAGAATCCCTTCTAACTTAAGAGTCAGAGCTGTTCATTCACTGTCTGAAAATCTTATCTGTCTTCCAACTACCAAATGCCAGTTTCTCCAGCCACTGATAGCAGGAATACAGCAGTCTGTATGGGGGACCAATGCAGTCCTGAAAGGATTTAAAATACTGTGCTTCCAGACTGTAAACAATGGCTGCCATACTATAGAATGCAGGATTCAGGCTTGGGAGGCAGAAGGTCCCAAAGTTTCCTGTGATTAGTAACTGTTAGGGTAGCCAGAAGGGGAAACTATGATGTACCTACCAAAAACTATTAGGAAAAATTTAAGGTACTCCAAGCAAAGCTTTTTTTTTTTTTTTTTTTTTAAAACTCTTAACTGATTTAAATACCCTAAAATTGAGCAGCCTGGGTGGCTCAGCAGTTCACCACCGCCTTCAGCCCAGGGCCTGATCCTGGAGACCTGGGATCGAGTCCCACATCAGGTTCCCTGCAAGGAGCCTGCTTCTCCCTCTGTCTGTCTCTCATGAATAAATAAATAAAATCTTTAAAAAAATACCCTTAAATTTATGAACACACGCAAAATCAAAGTCCTGAAATTTACTGAATCATATTCCATATATTTAAACTAGTAAATGTGAAAAATCATCCATAATCCAACTCATTCATGCTATTATTTCTATTCTTCTTGATAACAAGAATTCTCAGGTAACACATTACGAACGTGATTAATTTTAATGACTATAACACACAGTAGATGACTAAGATCAGTGCAAGTTTAGTAAGGATGAATTAAAACATCAGTAAATGCTTGAATTCTAGTTTTAAACGCACTAATTTCTATTTTTGAAAGCACACAGGAAACACTATAGCAAAACTAGTATCTCCTCTAAGGAGAAGTCCTATTCCGCTTATGTAACTCCAGGAGTAGCACATGTAACAGACAAGTAACATAGCAAGATAGCACAATGCGGAGTGACGATACCCCACAAAATGGGCAAGTTCTGATGATCCAGGTCAAACATAGGCGGGAAGAACAGGAGATAAGACTAAAAAAAGTCGTAGAAACCATTTCTACCCTACATTTGTACTCTGTAAAGAAAAAACAATCATTGTGATGAGTGCCTTTCTGTATTAATTGCTTTTCTCTTAACACATGAGCTTAATTCACAGAAGTAGATGTTCCCCCAAGATATAAAGGTTTTTTGTGGATTACTGGTACTTCTAGCCAGACACCACACTTATACTGACTTCATTTGGCCCCAACAGCCTTCTCTGGGCAGGATCAATTACAAAGAGGGGGAACTGAGGCTCAGTTAAAATCATATGCTTAAGATCACCCAGATGTGACTGACTCTTCACTGTTCTCTTGGTTTGTACCAAAACCATAATGTTGGCAAGCTTTTACTTGAACTTTATACCTTCTGTAAAAATAAACATTGAGAATTTATGAATATTGAAATGCATATCTGAATGATACTTTAGGGTGAAGCATACCTGTCATAGTTTTAAAATGAGTGTATTTTCTTTTACACACACACCACCCTTAAAAGACCTGAACACAAACCAAATGTTCTAAGCAGTGGTTATCTCTGAGTAGCATTTACCAATTCTTTTCTCCTGCATTTTCCTAAATGAATATTCCATCTTTTGCAGGAACCATCTTTTAAATTAAATGCCTAGAAGCTTCTTTTAATTATTTTGGTATTTTCAGGACTTTTGTATAAAACAAAGCCAATCAAACTTAAGAATATGAGATATAAAAAGTATTACATAAAAAGTCAACTAAAGAATTTAAAGAACACTTGATATAGACAAATGTAATGGCTAATAGCCACTAGGATGGCCTACAGTAAATGTTCCCCTCTGCTCTGCAGAGCCACACCTCTAAAACATATGCACTCCACCTGATGACTAGCCTAGAAGTACAACGAAAAGTTTTACAGACTTTCTAAAAACAAACCTATTCTACAACTAAATAAACAAAATCGCCATCTACTTCGATTATTTTACATACTTTACACACAACTCTTCACACAGGGACAACAAACTGAAATCTGAATCATCAACCACGATTTTTCACTAACATTTCCACCAACTATTCTAGAAGCAAAGGATACACGATAGATAAAAATCCATGTAGAACCCCAATAAAACAGTTACGTGGAGTTGTTTATACTGGCCAAGGGTTTACAAAATTGAAATCTTAGGAGTTTAAAGCTTTTGCCTTAGTGGCCAAAATGTGTTTTCCTTTCTTAGTAGTGTTGGCTCCACAGAGCCACTACTCCAAGCTTATCTGTGTAGTCCGCTCACATGCAAAGGCAAAAGTTCCTGCCTACAGGTATGCTGTCATGAAATTAGCACTTCTCCCTGGCTGAAGTCTAGCACATAAGCCTTGGGAACTTTCTATTGGAAAGACCTGCAAGCAAGGAGGGAAAAGTTACTTTTTCTAAATGTAGCTTGCAGCCATATGTTTTCTTACCAGATGAGAGAATATGCTTAGCTTTTCAGAAGTATTTGTTTAGCAAGAAAAGCTCAGCTTAATGTAGCATCTGGTTATAAGTAGCCTACTGGCTGCACTGGCTGTGTATAAGAAGGTCAAGTGAACTGCACATGGTTCACACACATATATTCCAACCTACATGAGAAACCAGACTTTCCTGGCTTTTTATTCTAAACAGTGAATAAATCCTCAAAAGAAATTATTAAGGATACACTAAAGCAGAAGTTCTCAAAGTAAGAGCCTGAGACTATCCCCATCACCTGGAAACTTTAGTTAGAATTACTGAGTCAGAACTTCGAGAATGGGACCCAACAAGCCCTCCCAAGTGATTCTGATGCAAGAAAGAATTTGAGAACCACTGAGCAAGAAGTTTCTGCACAGGGCAGCCTGGGTGGCTCAACTGTTTAGTGCCACCTTCAGTCTAGGGCCTGATCCTGGAAACCCGGGATTGAGTCCCACGTCAGGCTCCCTGCATGGAGCCTGCTTCTCCCTCTGCCTGTGTCTGCGCCTCTCTCTGTGTGTGTCTCTCGTGAATAAATAAAATCTTAAAAAAAAAAAAATCTTATAAGAAGTTTCTGCACAAATAAGAAATCTATTCATGGCTAAAAGAATATAGTTTTCATCACAAACAACTTTTAAAAAGATTATTGAGAGAGGGTGTGCACACACACACATAAGCCAGGGTTGGGGTGGGGGGAGAGAGAAGCAGACTCCTCACTGAGCAAGGATTCGGACTTGGGGCTCAACCCCAGGACGCTGAGAGATCATGACCTGAGCAGATGCTTAACCGACTGAGCCACCAAGCTGCCTCGCAAACAACTTTAGAAGTGATTTTCAATGTAACATTTCAAGTAAGATACTTTTGACAGATTTGGGATTGGAATGCTAAATTTTGTACAATAAAATTAAATTTAGAACTTAACATTTTCTCCTCAGAACTCTTACCCATCATTTATATATTTGTCTTAGTTGCACTTGCAGCATGGAGAGAAAACAAAAGAAGTTATGAGATGAAAACTGCATAGCACTCTAGAAAAAATAATAAAGTAGGGATAAGAGAGAAAAAATACTGCCTCAAGGAAAATGTACCATTTTTCATGAAATCTCAGATGCCACTGATGCACACCAATTTACCTACTATTAATAAAGAGAAAATCTCATGATACGCTAGTAAGACACCAGCAATTATAAGGCCAACCCCCATTTCAGTGTTATTAAGCTAGAAAAAAAGTGAATCTCAGAATCAATGAAATATGGTATATGTAAATGTAAACACAGTGTCTATGAAATCCATGCACATGAAAACATCTTTTTGAATTACCATTTGCAAATAAAAAAGGGCTCTACACCCAAAGTTCGGTGGAATTTTATTCTTCTAAGACTAGCACTACAGAGGACTTTCAACATGTGACAGGAGGAAAAAATGACTAAAAAAATCACTGTTTTAAAATACTAAGATCTATTAAAGCTTTAACAGAAGCTGGGTTAATTTTTTGAATACTAACCTTTGAAGTACATTCTATCCTTGGCATTCCTTGAGGTTTTAATCCAATTATCTGTGGTAGAGAAAAACTGATTAACTGAAACATCACAAACATAAATAAAAGAACTTCCTGTTTTGTTGCTGGGGACCCAGGAGTGGAAGGATTGAGATAAATACCAACTCTGTGTATTAAAACCTTGTTACGTTTGCCTTTTAATTTTATTTTAGAGGGTTAGAATGGACTTTTCAATAAAATAATCTTACCAGTTAGCTGTCTTGTTACTGTACTGGGGCAATTTAGAAAAATCAGTTACCAAAAAACCAAGTAAAACATAGTATTGCACTCTGCTATCCTTAAAACAAGAAACAAACAGAAATCTTTAATGCAAATAATAAGAATTGCAGAAGCATAATAAAATGTTTTCATGAAGATTTATCAGGTCAATCCGCCAACATATGTTTCCACAAGGCTTCCATGGAGCCTTACCATATCTTACATCTATCTATTCCACAAAATGCATGTTGGGGAGAATCCCATTTTAAGATACAGCACTATTCAGTTCTATATAATGAGGCTACTTTCATGTATGTAGCAGATATAACTAAAACTAACTCTGTATGGCAACATTTATTCATCTGTTTTGTGGGAGGATCTTTTTATGTTTTAAATTTATATGCATTTTACATGCAAATGCCTGTAAAATATAAATATTCCTCCCAAAAGATAAGTTTTGTAGCAACCAAAATATCTATAGCAGTAACGATTCTTGCCCACGTGATAACTTTGGAACAAAGATGAGCACTGAACATTAATAAAATCATGATTTTGGATATGACAACCAGAATACTTATCCCTTGAAGAATTAATCTATGCCTAGATGCACATAACTAAAAAGGGAAAAGTTGTTTTACTTCCCTAATCCATGATTTAATGAACCAGTCTTGGTTTTTTTCTGTATTAATTTTCCAAAGGTCAATTATTATCATGGCTAATCTCATATGCAAGTTACCCATAAATGAGATAAAAGAGTTGCCAGCTTTCTAATAGAAGACACTAAAAGCAGCAGTGGCAAAATATGTACATACTCTGTTCATTTTCACAAGAACACAAGGACTTCCTCTGGAGTAGCCAAAATCTGGATCATCCACACCACTGCATGCTTGGAGTAAGGTAAGAGGAAACCGACATGCACTATAAACTGGACCCTTCTGTTCAAAAAGTGCTCCATCAGAACAGGCTGTGAGATTCTTCTGTTCTTCTGACTCATATGCTAAAAAGTAAAGATACATGTGCATAGATCAGTCAGAAACAGACTTTAAATAAAACCAGGGATATCCCATCCGATGGACAACACTTTTATTTTTTGACAACACTTTTCAAAGACAAAGACACTTTCAAAGACATTTCCTTAGAATGATCCTAAGGAAAAAATGTTTGTTCCATTAAAGGTTTAAAAAGCTTTAACAGTTTTTTTTTTTTTTTTTAAGATTTTATTTATTTATACATGAGAGACACAGAGAGGCAGAGACCTAGGCAGAGGGAGAAGCAGGCTCCATGCAAGGAGCCTGATGCGAGACTTGATCCCCAGACCCAGGATCACGCCCTGAGCAGAAGGCAGATGCTCAACTGCTGAGCCACCCAGGCGTCCTGCTTTAACAGTTCTGATGTTTGTTTGTATTCAACGATGGTAAAAAACTGGATTACAGATCAATGTCTTTTGTCACCATTAGGTGGCGCCAGCCACGGCCATAGTATTATTTCAATGCCTCCTATGCTCATGGCCCAAAAGATAGTGGGGACAACTTATAAACTTGTCATATCACCATGTTGTAACCTGAAACTAATGTAATATTATGTGTCAACTATACTCCCATAAAGAAAATACAGTGGTGAGAACACAGGCACTGTGGCTGCCCTTATGATGGATTTTACAGTATAACAGACCTTACAAACAGACATTAGCTCTAATAATCATAATGGAAGGGCCTAAAGAAAAACAGTGCTATGGCAGTATATTCTGGGGGGACTAGAACAAAGCTGAGCGCCAAGGGGTCCCTGTGAGTTAATGTTAACTTAGAGAAGGTTTTTTTTTGTGGTTGTTGTTGTTTTAAGCAGAAACAGGTAACATCTTAGATAAACTCAAGTGATAAAGGAATAAAATGGTTACAACCTGGAGATGTGAAAGAAAGGAGAGGGAGAAAGACACAACGGGTTTTTGGCTGTTTGCTCCATACTGGCACAGTGTTAGGCAAGAGTGGCACAAAAGTGAGCAAGCCTGATGTGGTCCCTGCCCTCTATGAATGCGTTTATTGAAAGATGCTAAAAAAGAGTTAAGATACACTCCAACAGTACCTCCCTAAGAACTACTGGGGTATGGGTACAACTGGTACCAGAAAGAGGCCACCTAAAATGAATCCAAAACAGGAACAAAAATTTCAAAGTAAATGCATTTATTAAAAAGTGTAAAGATCTTTCCTTTGGGGAGAAAAACTATCAAAAATTGTTGGTTTCATCTTATATTTATAAAAAATTAGGATATAATTAGAATTATGTACTCATTTAAAAGGATTCAAATATTTGGGACATGGAGTTAAACACAATAGGTATCATATGACATTCATCACTTCCTTTTTGACTTTGGTGGCACAATCATAAAGATCATTTTGCAAGAAATATTCAAGGCCTTCCCAATTTCCCCCAAGGGTTTCAAATGCATAGACCTTTTGGTATAGGTCAGTTCATCAGTTCAGTTTTGTATTCTGCCACCTTCCACTTAATGCAAGGAGTTGTAATGATGAGAGGTCAGGTTATGAAGAACCTCCTCCCTCCAACTCCAAGGCATGATGGGACATAGATCAATAATCCTGGACAGAGTAACATAAGAGCCCTATACACCTGAAGAAAGCCTAAAATAGGAAGGAAGGAAAGGAAAGGAGGAAAGAAACAAAGAAGACCTGAAAAGAAAAAGGTTAATTTGAACAAAATAAAACTTTAAATTTTAAGTGGTTATCTATTGGGAAAAAAAGGGCAAATCTTTTAAAAAGAAATGCTACCTTTCTAATATGAGAAAGGCTTTCCTAAAACTCAGCAATAACAACTGAAAGTTAAAAGGCGAGGGGTGAGGCTTGAAGGGTTAAAGAGTTAAAAGACCCCAGAAAGTATAATACAGTAAAAATAGAAAATGAGAGCAAAACAAGAGATCCAAGACCCAACTAACAGAATAATTCTAGGAAAAAAAAAAAAAAAACAGAAAATTGAGTTGAGGAAATTATTAAAGTAGTAATAGAAGATAATTTCCTTGAACTGGAGAACTTAAGCCTTTATCATGAAAGATCCCCATCAAGTTACCAGTAAAGTGATATTTTAGAGACTGAAACCAAAACAAATTTTAGAACCCAACGGAAATACATTTAAACACATTTTCTTGGGATCCCTGGGTGGCGCAGCGGTTTGGCGCCTGCCTTTGGCCCAGGGCGTGATCCTGGAGACCCGGGATCGAATCCCACGTCAGGCTCCCGGTGCATGGAGCCTGCTTCTCCCTCTGCCTGTGTCTCTGCCTCTCTCTCTATCATAAATAAACAAAAATTAAAAAAAAAAAAAAAAAAAAAAAAACACATTTTCTTTTTTTTTTTTTTTTTTAAATTTTTATTTATTTATGATAGTCACAGAGAGAGAGAGAGAGAGAGGCAGAGACACAGGCGGAGGGAGAAGCAGGCTCCATGCACCGGGAGCCTGACGTGGGATTCGATCCTGGGTCTCCAGGATCGCGCCCTGGGCCAAAGGCAGGCGCCAAACCGCTGCGCCACCCAGGGATCCCCATTTTCTTTTTTTAAGATATCATTTATTCATGAAAGAGACACACACAGAGAGAGAGAGAGAGAGAGAGAGAGAGAGAAAGGCAGAGACACAGGCAGAGGGAGAACCAGGCTCCATGCAGGGAGCCCAATGTGCGACTTGATCCCTGGCCTCCAGGATTATGCCCTGGGCCGAAGGCAGGCGCTAAACCACTGAGCCACGAGGGATCCCCCGGAAATACATTTAAAAGCAAAATTTAAAAAACAGCCTTGCAGGAGAAAAAAACAAATACAAAGGAACTAAAATTCTCTATACAGCTGAAGTATCACCTATAAATGCAGAATTAGGTTATTTTCAGAAATGAAAGGACTCAAAATTTACATTTCATGTATCTTAGGAAGTTACATAGAATAAATATACTCCATCAAAACTAGGTGGTAAATTCAGAAAAAAATCCAGAAGCCAAGAAACAGTGGATCCAACTAAAGTGATAAAAGGGAGTCTCAAAAGGACAGCTGAATATGTTAAAGGCCTCACCAGTTACCATACAAACTATGGCAGGAGGAGAAAGGCTCTGAGTTTTCCAGAAAAAAAGGGACTCGAGGATACCTCAAAATGACATTGTACAAATAGAGAAATCAGAAGTGTCTACAGATGACAGAGTAAGACATAAAGACTATGTATAAATAACAAAACTAAAAATAGTAATTCAATTAATGTACTGAGTGGAGGCGGGTGGGAGGGAGGGCTGAGGCATGTGAAGTAAATTCTCATCTTCTCATGGCAGGAAGTAAAGACAATGCACAAAAGTGATAAATCAAGAACCATCAGGAAACTATAATATTTAGAGATACAGAAAAAACCACTGTAAGAGAAAGATCAAAACCATGAAGTTCTTTCCCACTGAACATGTATCCAGAATCAAATTACAATGTCCACTGCTTCTTCTCTTGCCGCAGCACCATTCTACTCATCTGGATTAGTGTAATGGCCTCCTAACTAGCTTCCCCCCTATAGTCTCAAAAAAGCAGCCTGAATGATCCTTTAAAAATTCAAATCAGATGATATTCCCTGCTTAAAAACCTCTAACTTGGTCAGCATAAAAACCAAAGAACTTAACAGTGGCTTCTAAGGACCTACATCACCTAGTCCTTTACTTCCCTGACTTCCATCTCCTACAACTCTCACCCTAGCTTATTTCATCCAGCCCCTCTAACTTCCTTGATAAACCCTGAACACATTGGACACGGTAAGCCTCAGGCTAGTTCCCTTATGTTCAGATCCTTCCTCAAGGGTCACCTTTTCATGAGACCTTCCTGGACCACCCTGTTCAAAACTGCAACCCTTCCCACTGCTCCCATCTCCCTCTCCTCCACAGCACTCATCACCTTCCCATGCACCACTGGATGACAAGCTCCATGAACACATTTTTCTTGTGTTCACGGATAGAACTTAGAAGAGTGCTTGACACAAAGAAGACTCTCCAAAAAAATATGTGTTGAGTAAATTAACAGAATTGCAGCTAAAAAGGAATAGGATGGAAAACTGTTTTCATTACAGACCTTTCTTTACTACTTGATTTTTAAACCATGGATTATATTTTCACAAAAACACCTTTAAAAAACTATCAAGGGGGGCTGGGGGAAAGGGGGAGGCCTGGGTGGCACACAGCATGGTCCCAGGGTCTGGGATCAAGTCCCGCATCGGGCTCCCTGCAGGGAGCCTGCTTCTCCCTCTGCCTATGCCTTTGCCTCTCTGTGTCTCTCATGAATAAATAAGTAAAATCTTAAAAAAAAAAAAAAAAAAAATCAAGGGAAAGAGATTTAGAAAGACAGCCAAGTGGATGGTGTAGGATCAAGAGGTTTTTGATTTAAGATTAGAGGAAGTGGAGGACTTCCGCATGCTGACGGGAAGGATCTAACAGAGATTAAATATATATGAGAAGGAATAGTAAATAATGCTTCCAAGACACTGAAAGCAGCAGCTCCAAAAAGCAGGACTGGTACACATGACCTTAAATGTGAGGAATGGCATCAGAGCAGGAGAAATACCAGACAAAATGGCTGTAACTATTGGTTTGTTTTACTGGGAATGGGGAAACTGGTGGAGTTCCTACCACTTGAATATTTCCATTATTTCTTTAAGCAGAAAAGCAGGTTATATGAGGTGAGTTATAGGGGTAACGGTAACAGGTTAAAGTTTTGAGTAGAGGTTGGAAATAATCCCTTCAGAGGATTATCCAGAGAAAATTCAGTGGGACTGCCAGGCAGTAGAGCGGTCGACTTGAGGGAGGTGGTCAAGTATTCATAGCGCTGATTAGTCCTGAGGAAGGTCTTCAGCAGCCTGCTCAGGGGGTAGGCTCAAAGAAAGGGCTTCATTCAAGAATTATATGGTTTCATCTAGAAGAATTATGTGGCTTTTTCCAGGTGCATTTTCTGACAGGTATGGGATTTTAGAGTACTGGCAAAACTAGAAATGAGAAACCATGGAATAAGCTTGGTAAAAAGGGAAGTTGAGGCTGGGATAAAATAAAAGGGTAAGTGAGGCAGCAGTCCCCATGAGGTAGAGGAATAGTTGAGGGAAAGTAAAACAGGCAAAATTGCAGGTTATATGAGGAAAGCCTCCATCAGTCATTTTGGCAATGGGGTCCTACATGTTTTAAGGAATGAATGTAGATATGTGTGCCCGAGGAAGAGGTGATGTGATCAAGGACAGGCCAGAGCATGTCATGATTATTCATGTGCATGTTAAAACTACAGAGTTAAGTTAAAAAAGGAGGAAAAAAACTGAGCTAGGACGACTACTGGAAAGCATTACAGACTGGTAACTCCAAAAACCAGAGTGGTAGATATTTGTTTTTGTTTTTTTTTTAAATGATAAATACCATTCCCTGTCTCCTCCATAAGTACAATGGATCCAAAAGGTTCAAACATTACTTTATATAATTTAGTTTTGCTTTATGAAGTAGTTTTTAATGTAGATATAATTATGTCTGTCTCAATAAACTTGACTCATATACTTACTTACTTTAGAAAAGTCAAATCATCTGCCCATTAGGCTTAGACCCCTATGTCTTTCCGTAAGTTAGAACATGCTCATGACTAATTATAAAATCTACTTCCAAGTCCTCTCAGTTGACTGTGTTTAACAGAAAAGAAATAAAGGTAAAACAGATTCTAAGATGTTTCTAAAAGCAATCATTATTTGGTATTAGTTTCTCTAATAACTAAAATCTTTTACCACGCCTTAAGAAAACATACTTACGTTTCAGAAACTTCCTAAGGTCTTCAATGTACCCTTTATAGGACTCCGGATCAGATACAGTGAATGAATATTCCAATGCAGTTACTGGTTTTGGGAAAACCGTAAGTCCTACAAAGAGATAAAAGAAAAAGGGGGAAATTAACTGCAGCAACTTCCCTTCTTTCTCCTTGCTTATACTTAAAAGGACAGATCTCAGTAATTGTATAAAAAACGGTGTTCACGGGTATGCTAAAATGATCAAGAACTTCTGATTATGAAGGCACAGATATTTAAATGAAAGAATTGCAAACCTTCAAAATCATCTCACAGGTTATCAGTTAGAAACCTCCCCCAAATTTGATTATCTACAGTTAATTATAATTTCTCTGTTCCTGACTTAAAAAGATACAAATTTTAGTATGTACTTCCCACATTCATTTTTCTACCAAATATTTTTAGGTTTTGCTGATTTGCTATTAAATAGGAGAAAAATTTTAGCAAATCAAAGTCTCTGCTCTTTTGTCATTCAAATTACAACTCTATGAAAACATAAAACTTAATGAAAGAGGCCTATACAATTTTAACTCTGGTTAAATATTCTTCCTTCAATAATAAACACTGCTCTATAATCAAAATGGGGTTTTCACATATTGAATATAGAATATAACCACCAACAATTTCATATATCAGGAATCTACAGCTGTGTTTATAGAACATGCTGAATGAGTTTATGAAAAGAAAATGTAAGCATATTTATCTGTAAGAAAGATAATCAGGCTTCCAACTTTAATATAAGCTTTCTTTGTTTAAAAAGCATTACATCTAGGGGTGCCTGGGTGGCTCAAATGGTTAAGTGTCTGACTCTTGGCTCAGGTCATGACATGCCTGGTCAGGCTCCTCGCTGCCCTTTTCCCACTTGCATGTGCACACTCTCTCTCAAATAAATCAATCAATCTTTAAAAAAAAAAAAAAAAAGGCAAAGCATTAGATCTAGATTATTAATTTAGGCTTGCACCCAGACTTAAAAAAGTCCTAAAATTTTCACCAGTCTCAAACATTTCCCATATCACAGTTATTAGAGATGCTATGTTTTCCACTGAATCTGAAAATATACAAATAACAAGGGTTGTTTTAGTTTCCATTTAAACTGCTCACAGATATCTAATTCTTTTGGTTTTTTTTGTTTGTTTGTTTTTTTAAAAATTCCAGTATAGTTAACATATAGATGTAACATATAATGTAACATATAGTTACATTTTAGATTAGATCCAGTTTCTTTTAAACCCTAAACTTGCCTGTGTTGGTTTGCATGAATTTTGAGTTAAACTAGATGCAGTGCTACCCACATATGATAAAACAATGTTCCTAAATGGCAGAGCAAATCTCAGTCTGTATCAGCCCAAAAGACCTCCTGATTAAACTCCCCATTCACCTACATCAACATACCAGAGATCACTTGGATTTGGATAATCTCCTATGCCTGACTGTCCATCCACCACAAAATCTCTATAAAATCTAGAATAACTTTAAGACTTTTTGTAAAAGCATTTAATGAAAGAATAAAATATCTTACTGTCCATTATATTAAATGACCATCTGTATATGTCTGAAATTGTTTTTATTTTTAAGGTTTACAGCAGGAACAAGATTTAATATCCTGTAAGTAAAAAGATAATGGAATTAAGGCAGCTTGCATACAACTATTAAAAATACCTAACTTTAAGAAAAACCCAAAATATCCATATTTTTAAAGTATTTATTTATTCATGAGAGACAGAGAGAGAGAGAGAGGCAGAGGGTGAAGCAGGTTCCCTGCGAAGGCAGGCGCTAAACTGCTGAGCCACCCAGGGATCCCCAATATCCATATTTCTAAACTAGAGAAATTTTAAAGAAAAATACGAAGATATCTATGCTTTATACAAAAGACTATATTCCTTTACATGACTAATGACTAATTTCTAAGGGAATGTTTTAGCCATTCAATTTGCAAAAACTTTGTATTAAGACCTGAAAGTCTAAAGCTGATTTTTATTTTATTTTATAATTTTTTTTTTTTAATTTATTTATGATAGTCACAGAGAGATAGAGAGAGAGGCAGAGACACAGGCAGAGGGAGAAGCAGGCTCCATGCACTGGGAGCCCGACGTGGGATTCGATCCTGGGTCTCCAGGATCGCGCCCTGGGCCAAAGGCAGGCGCCAAACCGCTGCGCCACCCAGGGATCCCCTAAAGCTGATTTTTAAAAAAAAGATTTTATTTTTTTCAAGTAATCTCTACTTAAGGTGGGGCTTGAACTTCCAACCCTGAGATTAAGAGTCATATGCTCTACCGACTGAGCCAGCCAGGTGCCCCTAAAACTGAATTTCTGATACCAGTTACTTCTCAGACCTTGCTTAACAATACTCTTGGACCCCTGGCTTTCTTCTAATAATCAATCTGAAACTCTTAAGAAAAAAACTATGGCAGGCGTGTATGGTACAAGCACATTTTTGACATGGTATGCTTATTTCCTCCAAATAAAGTCCTGCCTTACCCAAAATAAAGAACATCAACAGTATGTAAAGACTACAGTAACTCCTCTCTTTCCAATTTAAACCACTGGAATATGAGACTTTGTGTGCATAATGTGCATGTTTGTCAGGGTATGATGATCAGTATGTGTTCATGCTATGTGGATGTATAGGTTACTTATACGTACCAATTTCAAACTAGCATTTACTTTACTGGGTACAAATAATATTGAAATGATGTCATTTAAGATTAAAACCAATATAGTCAATGCAAAACCCCCAGTATATTAAATACCATATATACTGTGGAAAATATAAGTAGAAAGAAAAAATATTAACCCATGACCCATAACCCTTTGTAAAGAGAAAATCTTAACAAGCTAATGTATATTCATCCATTAATATGTACACGTTATGTATGTGCATATATATTTATTAAGTTAAAGATAAGACTAAGTACTACAGTATAGTTTGTTGGGTTTTTTCAAAGATTTTATTTATTCATGAGAGACACACAGAGAGAACAGAGAGAGAGAGAGGCAGAGACACAGGTAGAGGGAGAAGTAGGCTCCATGCAGGGAGCCCGATGCAGGACTCAATCCTAGGTCTCCAGGATCATGCCTTGAGCCGAAGGGAGATGCTCAACCGCTGAGCCACCGGGGCTGCCCTACAGTACAGTTTTAAATAATTTTAAGGGACTCAGTTTGAAATTGTGAATTATTTTATTACTTCTGTTATTCATGCAATTATAAATAGTTTAGTATTCCTGAAATAGACTGGATCAAAGTCACATAACTTAGCAAGAAAAATATAGAATTAGGTTAGATAGGGATACCAGGGTGGCTCAGTTCATTAAGCATCTGACTCTTGGTTTCAGCTTAGGTCATGATCTCAGGGTTGGAGATTTCAGAGCCTGCATTGGGCTCCTCCCTCAGTAGGGAGTCTTGAGATTTGCTTGAGATTTCTCTCCCTCTGCCCCTCCCCCCAATCATTCGTGCATGCCCTCTCTCTCAAAATAAATAAGTCTTAAAAAAAAAAAAAAGACAGAGAGAATTAATCTAGGTAGAAGAAAACAGGCCTACCATTAGAGATGAGGGGAAAATGAGCATGAAGCTAGTTAAATAAAATACTTGGTCAAATAAACTAATGAGGTAAATGACATTAACTAGTGATTCCTGATGTTTACACAAATATTAGCAGCAAAATAAGGGAAAGTCCTTAGAATAAAATGTTCCAAGAAAAGATGGTTTGGGAAACTGGTGCCATTTGGCTGTTGATAAGGCTTACAAATCCATGCCCTGAGCAAGGATCTAGATCAGGGCTCCTCAGCACTGGCACTATTGACATTTTGGGCTTGGTAAATCTTTGTTGCATGGGGGCTTGTCCTGTGCATTCTAGGATGTTTAGCAACATGCCTGACCTCTGGTCACTAGTAGCACCCCTCCAGTTGTAACAACCAAAACTGTCTCCAGATATGACCACAAGGCCCTGGGGGAGCCAATCATTGTTGGATGAGAACCACTGCTCTAGAAAGAAACCTCCCGGGATCCCTGGGTAGCTCAGCGGTTTAGGGCCTGCTTTCGGCCCAGGGCGTGATCCTAGAGACCCGGGATCGAGTCCCACATCGGGCTCCCTGCAAGGAGCCTGCTTCTCCCTCTGCCTGTGTCTCTGCCTCTCTCTCTCTGTTCTCTCTGTGTGTCTCTCATGAATAAATAATTTAAAAAATAAAATAAATAAAAAATATATTTAAAAAAAGAAAGAAACCTCCCACGACATTCCTTCCTTCCTACCCTTCCTGCTATCCATGCCCCCCCCCCTGCCGTTCTCTATTTCTCTATTATTTCTAGTAGGTGTTCACATTTTTGGGGAATTACATATATTGGAGTTTTGCATATTGTTATCTTCTTCTATAAAAACTGCCAGCACCTTGAGGACAAGAGCCATGTTCAACAAAGACAAAGCTGGCATTCAAAGACTGTTTAAAAAGGATGAAATCAGGCAGTAGAAAATACGATTTAAACAAGTGTTTAAGATATTTTCTGTAGTGGAGTATCCTGGAGAATTTTTTTTTCCCCTCCCAACAATCAGTGGAAAAGAATTAAACACAGTAAGAGGGATCCCTGGGTGGCGCAGCGGTTTGGCGCCTGCCTTTGGCCCAGGGCATGATCCTGGAGACCCGGGATGGAATCCCACGTCGGGCTACCGGTGCATGGAGCCTGCTTCTCCCTCTGCCTGTGTGTGTCTCTGCCTCTCTCTCTCTCTGTGACTATCATAAATAAATAAATAATTAAAAAAAAATAAACACAGTAAGAATATATGCCCATTCTATTCCCAATTGATGATTATTTAATTTTTTTTTTTTTTTTTTTTTTTTTTTTTTACCACTTCCATGTTAAGCAATTAAAGATAGGAAGCTTGTTATTTTACAAGACCAATGCTCTGGCCCAAGCTAGAGCTAAACTATATACTTTATAAGTAAATTACTCAAGACAAAATGAAAATGGTACACGATATTCACAAAAGCCATTTATAACTATATTGGTCATATTTGGCTTCACTCTAATTCCCCATATTCATTCCTGCTTACTCCTGGCAAAGGACTCAAGATTTATCAGCTCAGGTCCTTATATCAGTATGTAAATATTACAGGTCTTCAGTATGTAAATATTAAAGGTCTTTATATCATTATGCAAATATTAAACAACAAACAAAAATCAAAAATTTCACACTAATCCCAAAGTTTAACTTTTACCTATGTAAGAAATTTATAGTGAAGATAAGGTATAACCAAAAAAAAATTTTTTTAAGATTTTTATTTATTTATTATGAGAGTCACAGAGAGAGGTAGACACAGAGGCAGAGGGAGAAGCAGGCTCCCCGCAAGGAACCTGATGTGGGACTCGATCCTGGGACTCCTGGATCACGCTCTGAGCCAAAGGCAGATTCAATTCAACCACTGAGCCACCGGGGGTCCCCCAATTTTTTTAAAAAGACTTATTTTGAGAGAGAGAGAGAGAGAGAGAGAGAGAGAGAGCAAACACGAGTGCAGGTGTGCATGAGGCTAAAAGCAGGGGTAGGGACGGGATGGGGGGAGAGGGAGAGAAGCAGACTCCCACTCTTGATCCCAAGATCCCCGAGATCATGACCTGAGCTGTGCCAAAGCCCAGAGCCGGACGCTTAACTGACTGAGCCACTCAGGTACCCCAAAGTAGAACCAAATTTAGTTAAAAGTCACAATAACTGCAATATAATTACCTGGACTAGGAATCTGGTCGCGGTATTTTGGAACTTCATCATTCAGTGTCTGAAGCATGGCCCACATTGTGAATGAGAAGAGTGCAGCCAGGAAGCCATAAAACACTAGATAGAAGAGCAAGATCAAACCTGCAAAAGAAAAGGAAACTTGGGAAAATTGGAAACACACACGTACACTGCATGTGGGGGACCGTGAGGGGCAGGTTAAGGAAACAAACCAACTGTCATGAGGCTACGGTTCCAAGCTCTGCCATGCACACAGCCAAGTCTCCATACTCAGAACAGTACAATCTGCCCAAGCAGAGGGTGTTTCGGCAGGCATCATCTACCCATCCCAGGACCCCGCATCTCCACAGATGCTTCCAAGGTAGACGGCTTCCACAAATCATACTCTGGTTCAAGATCAGAGATTTAACATTCCAGCACCTAGGGGAATGTTTTCCAAATGAACTTGATGTCCTCCAGTGAGATAAGGATGATTTTAGGTGGAATAAAACCCCATTATGCACATGTTCCTTTAAGTTGCAAACAGAAAGGAATTAGTACTTTGATCCCATATTTCACAATAATTATTTGCATAAATTTAAGTTTTATAAAGTAAGTGGACTTAACGGCCAGGAAATGTGCACAGAGGCAAATCATGAAGATGGTATTCAATGAATAATGTTTAGGAAACTCTACAAGTAGAAGGCTCATGCAAAAGCAAACAAAGGACAAGACCAGAAACAAGTGCCCCAACCAATGGGACTTCAAAACTCCACTGCTCAGCACAAAGCAATAGTTGGCATACCCAAGTTTCAACATCAACATCTTTTTCCTTCACAATCTGGAAACACTAAAACAAGTCTATCCTAAGCCAGTGGCTTATTTGGGGGAATATCTAAAACCATTTTTCTCAAATGTCTATATTCAAAGTTCTAACATCAGAAGTGGTTACCATCAGGATTGTATATTAGAATATATTGGTAAAGTCACATATTTATATTTAAATGTTAAAATTGATCAAAAGATAATAAATTCCCAGATACAGCAACAGTGAAAACATTTAATTCCCTGGAACTGAATTAACATCAGCCTTATTTCCCCGTCTTAATAATATACTTGTTTATTTGCCTGACTCTATTACCAGCAGAGGGGCCACTGCAGAGGTTCCTACCTAAAATAAATGGACTCCAATCATCCATCCCCAGGCAAGGATTAACTTCAGAGTTTCTGAGATTTCTGTAGTAATATATTTCTAAATATATCCATTCTTTACTCCCCAGAGAATCGCTCTACCAGGTTTTTCTGATTTTTCTGAAGACCCCATGACCCCAAAACAGACTATGCCACAAGCTAGGTAACTTTTATTTCTTAAATGTGAGCAGGACACTGCCCAGCCCTCCCCACTTCAAGTAAAGGCAAAATAGTTACAGCAATTTCATCTTAATCTAGACTAGCACCCACCCATCCTCCCTTGCCCCAATTACCAGGAGGCCAAAATAGGGAGCGAGAGGACAGAGGAAGAAAGGAGGACAGCATGTCACCTTCAGATAGCATCACTTCCCTACCACATACAGCGATCCTGTTGCAGAAAAAGAAAAGGAAGACCAATCTCAAAGAGGTGCTTAATTTACTACAGAGGGAAATGAAACACATGCAAAGCCGAAAGGCTAGTTTAATGAGATATAGGAGAAATTATTCTTTCAGATCTAGATGTTTATAGGAACTAATAGATAAATCCTCCATTCAACAGACTAGGGTCCACAAATACATAAATGTAACAAATGTGGGCTATGTTCCACACTATAAAACACTACAGCAGCAGGCAGATTGAGTCATGGTAGTTTGTTGATGCAACAGTGAAGTTTGAAACTAAAGTGCTAAGAGTTTAATTATTTAGCTGTGTCTTTAAGTCATCCACAAATAATAATATTTTCAAAATCTGATTTTCAATTTCTAGGAAAAATAATGTAAATGAAATTCATAAAAAGTTACATATTGAGTAAACATAAAACAGACATGAACAAGCTACATCCAAATATGCTTTCTCAAGAACCATTACATAATGAAAAAAGTGTTAAAATTTCCTATAAAGAGATATATTCATAAAAGAGATACACAAACTGAGGTGCCCATCGGTTGAGCGTATGACTCTTGGTTTCGGCTTAGGTCATGATCTCTGGGTCAGGAGATTGAGCCCTGCATCAGGCTCTGCACTCACTGTGGAGTCTGCTTGGGATTCTTTGCCTGTCCCTCACCCTCTGCCCCTGCTCTCTCTCCCTCTCCAAATAAATGAATGAAATCTTTAAAAAAAAAAAAAAAAAAAAGGATATATAGATTAATAACCATGTCCCACATCTGATGCTATATATTAATAGCCATTAAGTTGATTTTGAATGTAAGGAGTGTAGAAATAAGAACATAAGTGATTTCTAGCACTAAAATGAGTTTTCTCTACTGGAACATTTGCTAAGACCTAAACCTAATATTTAAAAATTAATCTCACTTATAAATATCATATATGAAGGATCACTCATAAGAGTAGCGACAATTTATCAACTTAACCTTTCTCCTACTAAGAAAAACAAAAGTTGGGATACCTAGGTGGCTCAGCGGTTGAGCAACTGCCTTTGGCTCAGGGTGTGATCCTAGAATTCCAGGATCGAGTCCCACATCAGGCTCTCTGCATGAAGCCTTCTTCTCCCTCTGCCTAAGTCTTTGCCCCTCTCCTTCTGTGTCTCTCATGAATAAATAAATCGTTAAATAATAATAAATAAATCATGAATAAATAAAATCATTACAGAAGTTATAAATTGCTGCTGTCATATATAGTTCCTCAGATGCAGTTTGCTGATAGGCTTAACACATTGATGGGGATCATATTGGGGCACCCTGGGTTAGCAATGGATGGTGCAGATGGAACCTGTTCAGTGTGGCATGTCTGTGTCAGTTCTAGTAATAAAAGCAGGAAAAAGTAAATGAAGCTTAAATAGTGATTTTATTACTCATGTTCCTCAGCTTAAAATCCTTCAAGAATTTCCTTAAGTCATTAACCAACTAAAGAAACTAACATGCACAAAACTCTGAAGAAACATCAGCATTTTAAATAGTCTGAGGTCAGCAGAATTATAAACCAAAGCTGTTTACTCAAAATAAATATCAAATACCAAAAAGCTTCATGTTATAATTGGTGTTTTTGCATTATCACATTGTTCTAATAGTATATATAGAAGCACAACAAATGCTACTTCTATACTTACACTCAGATCTAAAGGCACATAAGACAACTACTATCGAATGGCTAAAACTACCTTTCTCTAACACAGGAACTGACTCTGCTTTTCATTTCTATTCCTTGAGAAGCCCCAACTTTTAAATCCCTTTCTTCTTTCTCATTTTATTTTTGTTGACAATAGGACAACAGATGGAGCAGGGTGGGTATATGCATAGGCTATGCTAGAGTATGACTTAAATTCAAATCCTGGCCAGACCACTTTCCCACGGTGACCTTGTACCTACTCCCATTCGAAGAGAGGGGGTAATAGTAGTATCTAATTATTTACATTATGCAAAGGAAACTAAAAGTCAAGAAATCTCACGACATAAAAAACTTCAGGGAGGAAAAAAAGCCAACAACTATCTAGAAACATTTTTGTAATGATACTGCAACTGGACTCTAAGGCTAAATTCAAGGTTTAAATCTTAACGGAATCAATTGCACTTAACTCTCAAAAAAATGTTTTCATAAATGAGGTTTGTTAATGTGAAGTCTATAAAAGAAACTAAGCAGCAAAAAAATCAGGCCATGGTTTACTCTATGTCATGCAGGGAAAGAGAAATGGATCTTGACCAGACACTTTGTTTCAACCCCACTGAATGTCCAACAATCCAGTTCTCGCATCAATTGTCCAGCATAGCAAAGACTCTACTAGCTCAAGGCATGACCCTCCACAAGAATGCCACTCACTTCAGAAGTTTCTTGAACTTCTAAACCAACTGGCTACCAATCTGGAGGGCCCTAATGCTCCTTCAAGTTTGAGAATTTGCTAGAATGACTCAGAACTCATTAAAGGGCTATACTTAAGATTACAGTTTTGTTATAAACGATATACACACACATACAGTGTAGTAGCGTCTTGGAGGTAACGCATTTTTTTAAAGCCACCACTGTCTAAACCAAAGTCCTGAAGACTTGCATCTATGTTTTCTTTTAAGAATTTTATAGTTTTAGGACAGCCTGGTTGGCTTAGCAGCTTAGCGCCGCCGTCAGCCCAAGGCGTCATCCTAGAGTCCCATGTCGGGCTCCCTGCAGGGGGCCTGCTTCTCCTTCTGCCTATGTCTCTGCCTCTATGTCTCTCATGAATAAATAAATAAAATCTTAAAAAAAAAAGAGAATTTTATAGTTTTAGCTTTTATGTTTGGGTCTTTGACCTAGAGTTCATTTTGTAAAAAAAAAAAAAAGGATTTATCTATTTTTAAAGATTTTATTTATTTATTCATGACACACACACACAGAAAGAAGCAGAAACATAGGCAGAAGGAAAAACAGGCTCCCTGCACAGAGCCTGATGTGGGACTCAATCGTAGGACCCCGGGATCATGCCCTGAGCCAAAGGCAGACAACCACTGAGCCACCTAGGCATGCCTGTAAAAAAAATTTATTTTAAAAATATTAACTAATTAATTACATGGTGCTTGAACTCACAACCCCGAGATCAAGACCTGAGCTGAGAACAAGACCTGATGCTTCAGAGTGCTGGGGTGGCTCAGTTGGTTAAGTGTCTGCCTTCAGCTGGGGTCGTGATCCCAGGGGTCCTGGGATTGAGCCCCATGTTGAGCTTCCTGCTTGGCAGGGAGTCTGCTTTTCCTTCTGCACCCCTGGCCCTGCTTGTGCTCTCTTGCTTTCTCTCTCAAAATCTTAAAAGAGTCAACACTTAACCAACTGAGCTACCAGGCACTGAATTCATTTTTAAAAAATATTTTTTAAAGATTTTATTTTGAGAGAAGCATGTATGAGAGTTGGGGGAGGGGGAGAGAGAGAGAATCTTAATTAGACTCCATACTGAGCGCGGAGCCTGACTTGGGGCTTGATCCCACAACCAGGCAATCATGACCTGAAATGAAATCAAGAGTTGGACAGTTGGGCATCCCAGGTGGCTCAGCGGTTTAGTGCCGTCTTCGGCCCAGGGCCTGATCCTGGAGACCAGGGATCGAGTCCCATGTAGGGCTCCCCGCATGGAGGCTGCATCTCCCTCTGCCTGTGTCTCTACCTCTCTGTGTGTGTGTGTCTCTCATGAATAAATAAATAAAAAATCTTAAAAAAAAACACAAAAAAAGAGTTGGACAGTTAATGGACAGAGCCACCCCGGCATCCCGAGTTCATTCTTATATATGGTATGAGGAAGGAACTGAACTTCATTGTTTTGCATGTGGATATTCATTGTCGCAGAACCACCTGTTTAAACAAATTGCTTTTGCATGGTTGGCTGAAAAAAAATCATTTGTTTCCCATTGAAAGAGTGACTTTTTAAAAAATATTTTATTTATTTATTCATGAGAGACACACAGATTGAGAGAAAGGCAGAGACACAGGCAGAGGGAGAAGCAGGCTCCACACAGGGAGCCCGATGTGGGACTCGATCCAAGGTCCCCAGGATCACACCCCGGGCTCCAGGCGGCGCTAAACCGCTGCGCCACCGGAGCTGCCGGAAAGAGTGACTTTTCTTAAACTAATGGACATGTACCATTTTTGTAATAAAAATACGTATATATACACATGCAGTCATATTTTATATATTTATTTTAAAAATTAAACAAGACTAAATAACCTGCCTAAGATTAGCCTACCAGTGAGGGTGACATTCAGACCAGTACCTCTCCATGTGTTACCTTTACCTGGTCTGCTCTCCCTGGGAGCCTTCAGTTGTTACCTTTTATTTTTTTAAGATTTTATTTTTTTTTTATTATTTTTTTTATTTATTTATGATAGGCACACAGTGAGAGAGAGAGAGGCAGAGACATAGTCAGAGGGAGAAGCAGGCTCCATGCACCGGGAGCCTGACGTGGGATTCGATCCCGGGTCTCCAGGATCGCGCCCCGGGCCAAAGGCAGGCGCTAAACCGCTGCGCCACCCAGGGATCCCTAAGATTTTATTTTTAAATAAACTCTACATTTCATGTGCTGCTCAAACTTACAACTCTGAGATTAAGAGTTGCATGCTCGGACTGAGCCAGCCAGGTACACCAAGTTGTTACTTTTTATTATAATCTAAACTCCTACTGTCTGAAAAATTTATCATTTAAGCATTCTATGTTGCTCCAGGTGATAGAAATTTACACAGAATAAGATCTGTTCCTTCTCTCCAAGAGTTCAGTTATCACAAGTGATAGACACATAAAGAATTAAGACATCAAGGGTTAGGGGGGAAAAAAAAAGATAAAGAATGAACTGTCTCTAGCAGGGAGAGGAAGGAAAGGGATTTCATCAGGCCTCCCAGAAATAAGTACGTTGGCTCACCGAGGATGGAGAAGAGGGGGGAGCTCTGAGTCAAAGACCAGACAGATGACTAGAGGACTCCATAGCAGGAGCAGACACATTGAGTTTAACTTTGCTCCTATCCCTCAATATATACACTTGCCTCTGGCATTAAGCAACTACTAACAGTAGCAACATCTACTTTGAAGTGGGAGTATGGATGCTTGGGCTGGAAAACCTGGCAATGTCCTGGGTAGGTTGGTAAAAGCCTGAAGCAGAATAGAGTCCCCATACCTAGACCAGTCTTGGTTGACATATGCTACCTATATCCCCTATTTCTGTAACTAGAAAGTCTAAATACAAAGAGGAGGAGCACAGAGCCAATAATTCCCAAATATTTGAGAAAAATCTATTTTTTTAAAGATTTTATTTATTTATCCTTGAGAGAAAGAGAGAGAGAGAGAGACAGAGAGAGAGAGGCAGAGACACAGGCAGAGGGAGAAGCAGGCTCCATGCAGGGTGCCCGATGTGGGACTCGATCCCAGGTCTCCAGGACCAGGCCCTGGGCTGAAAGCAGCACTAAACCGCTGAGCCACCCGGGCTGCCCGAGAAAAACCTAATCTGATAAAGTACAAGCTCAACAATGAAAGTAGCTAATATCCAAAAGAAGTGGGTGCAAATAGAGCAAGAAGGAAAAAAGCATTAAGTATATTTAAAATACAGAGTAGAAGGTGAAAGAACAATTTTAAAAAATCAGATCTCACATTCTGATTATTAAAATAAAAACCTCATTAGATAAGCTGAACTGGAGAAGAGTTAAACTCCAAAGAAAAATTCAGACACTAGGGACGCCTGGTGGCTCAGTGGTTGAGCGTCTGCCTTCAGCTCAGGCCATGATCTCAGAGTCTGGGATGGAGTCCCATATCGGGCTCCCTGCATGGAGCCTGCTTCTCCCTCTGTCTGTGTCTCTCATGAAGAAATAAATAAAATCTTAAAAAAAAAAAAAAAATTCAAACACTTAAGAAAACAAAAAAGCTAACCAAGACTAGGAGAAAATTTTCACAGAACATGTAACAAACAATGGACTTCACTTGCCTCTAGAATATGTAAAGAACTGTTACTACAAAACAAAATTTTCAAAAATGCACAGAAGTTTTGAAAGAAAATTTCAGCAAAGATGTAAGGATTACAAAAAATAAGCTCATGAAAAAGTGCTCAACATCACTAGTCATCAGAGGAGGGCAAATCAAAACCACAATTAGCTGCCACTACAAACTCACCAAAATGCTAGAAAACCTAGGGACTGACAATACCAAATGATGGCCCAGGAGTGGAACAACTGAACTCTCTCATACACTGCTGGTGGGAATATGGAAAAAGGAGAGAGGGATGAAAGTCCTATTTTAGAAACCTGTTTGATAATTATTTTTCAAGATTTTATTTATTTATTCATGAGATACAGAGAGAGGGTACAGACATAGGGAGAGGGAGAAGCAGGCTCCTTGCAGGGAACCCAATGCAGGACTCAATCCTGGAACACCCGGATCACACCCTGAGCCAAAGGCAGACGCTCAACCACTGAGCCGTCCAGATGTTCCTGTTTGATAATTTTTTGAATAAGTTAGCAACATACACCTATAATAGGATCCAGCTAATCCATTCCTAGATATTTAACCAAGAAAAATAAAAGCACACGTTCACAGAGGTTAAGGTATATGAATATTCATAGGTGCTTTATTTGTAATTCCTAAAAAGTACAAACAAATCATATCACATCAACAGAGGAATTAATAAGTTAATTTTGGTATATCCACAGATTAGATACTATTCATGAACTATTTCTCAAATAATTATACTAAATGAAACAAGTCAGTCCCTCCTTGCCCACGCTAAAAGAATATACACTACATTCCATGTATTTAAAATTTCAGAAAACACAAACTGGGCTGAGGTGTCAAAAAGAAGATCTCTTTTTGCCTGGAGTCTGGGGAGATAGGGAGAGAGGATTAATTACAAAAGGGCAAGAAGAAATTTGGAGAGTAATGATTATGTTCATTATTTTCACTAGTGGTAGTTTCACAAGTATACTATATCATATGCATATATTTGAGTATATGTCAGAACTCAGGTTGTGCACTTTATGTTACAGCTTACTGCATGTCAATTACACTTCAATAAAGTTGTTTAAAACACAAAAACTTAGGAGAAAGGCTAACCTAGTAAATTGGCCAGCTAAAGGAAAATTCAGTGAGCTAAAAGATCAAGATTTTTTATAACACTAGGCAAAAAGAGGAAGGGAATAAATGGAAGTCATTGAGACATGGCGACAGAACCAGAATATCATCAACAGATCTAAAAGAAATTCCATCAGAAAAGGGAAGAGGGGGAAGAATGTTCAAAGAAGTAATGAATTTTGTGTCTAGATTGGAAAAAACTGAAAAATACAGGAAAACATCCAATACCCATACATATACAGGTAAAGTCTAAGAACACCAAAGAGAAAATTTCTTATGCTTCTAAAAACATGAAATAGGCTGTACCTAAGGTAGACAACTGTAACTGACAAATATCTCGCTGGTCAAAAATGATATATATTCTAAATTGAGGAAAAATGATTGTAAACTAAAAGATCAACGAATTAAATAAACAAAGGACATCTCCAGACATAAAGGACTCAGAAAACTTACTAACCTCAAACCTAAGTGAAAGAATTGGTTATGCAATACAAAAAACTGAAGAGCAATAGCAAAATACTGCTAACAATGGAAGTGTCCTCAAAGAAGAAATAAAACATAATACATTATGGAAAACTATAAACTAGTTATAAAAGGAATGAAACATTTCAAAAACCTCAAGTGGGAAAAAGTAATTCAGAATGAAATATACCACATGCTTATATTTAAAACATTCAAAAGAGTTACATTTCTGTAAATACACATGAAATACTTTTTGTTAATGGACCAGAAACTTACAAATCAAATTCATAAATGGTGGTTGTCTCTGAATAAAAAAGGAAGGGATCAGAATTGGGACTGGGGATGTGGTCAAGGAGGATTTGAATTTTAGCTAAACTATCTTAATTCTTTTCTTTTTTTGAAGAACTTCTATATCTGACTTCAAAAAAAGAGACGATAGGTGCCAAATTCCAAAACAAGTTAATATATATATATATTTCCATTTTTAAAAGTTTTCTTTAAAAACCTAAGACAGAGGAAAAATATATAAAGCAATAGTAAGCAAAGAAACCAGTAAGACTTACTGGCAACATCTTAAGTGTCAATTTTATTTTCTTTTCCTTATCAGGTCTGAGGAATAATTTACACATAACTTTTATTAATTTCAATTGCACAATCCCAGTGAGTCTTTGATAGTTGCATAATCTGTGAAACCACCACTACACTAAAGATACAGAACATTTCTATCACTTCCAGAGTCCCTGTGCCCCCCTCTGCAATCCACACATCATTCACCTGGCAGCCAATCATCTCCTGTTATCACTATATTAGTTTATATTTTACATAAAGTTAAACTTTTAGACTTGTTTAAATTTAAAAACAAATTAAAACTCCAAAAACAATATGGCATGAATTATTTCATAGTAGTCAAATAAGACATTCTCAAAATGAGTTAAAAAAATCCACTAAATACTACTTACAGAAGAAAACCTAAAATTATAACACATAATGGTTGAAAACAAAGTAGGTCTTGGCTTACAAAAAGAAATCTAAACTGATATTATTACTCTAAGCAATCTAGAATTCAAGTCAAAAAGCATTAATAGAACAAACGTTTCATATTAATAAAAATACATCAAGAAGGACAGAATAGGAAACTTTGTGATGCTAAGTGGCTTAAAATTTAAGTAAAGCAAAATTACAAAATTATCACAATCATAGAGATTAACATACCTCTCCCAGAAATTCATAACGTAAATAACAAAAAGGACATAAAGTATTTTTTGAAACACAATTAACAGTTACCTAATACATGTAAAACTTTTGTAGTCACCAGGAAATATATACTTTTTACAAACTTGGAACACTATCCCTGAAGGGACCTCAAAAAGTTACAAAAACACAGTAACAAAAGTTAAAAGTTAGAAGAAAAAAAAAAATCAAGGTGACATTCTCTAAAACCAAAGTAAATATATTAGAAATTAAAATAAAAATTTAGAAAATGGATATCTAAGTAACTCTTGGATTAAAAACAATGAAACCTGAAATATTCAAAATTTAAAACACTAATATAGTCAGAGCAAAAGGCAAATCCCTACACACACTCAGCAAAAAACAAGATTAACAAAGAGGAGCCAGGTTTTTAATTCAAGATTAAAACATATTCAAGGCAAAAATAAATTAACAAATTAATTAATTAAAATAAATTAATTAATTATTCAAGGGAAGTGGAAGAGATTTAAGATGAAAATAGAAACAAATGCGAAACTATTTAATTTGAGGGACCCTCGGTGGCTGGCTCAGTGGTTGAGCATCTGCCTTCAGCTCAGGGCATGATCCTGGGATCCAGGAATTGAGTTCCGCATTGGGATCCCTGTGAGGAGCCTGCTTCTCCCTCTGCCTGTGTGTCTGCTCCTCTCTCTGGGTCTCTCATGAATAAATAAATAAAATCTTTTTAAAAAATTTAATTTGATCAATAAAACCAGTTTCATTAGCAAACCTGAGAAAAGATAAAATATATGATTTTTAGGAAAACAAACATTTCCAAATCCAAACATTTCCAAACATTCCCAAACATTTCCAAACAAAAATTTCCAAAGTTTTTACAAAACCAAAAAAAAAACAAGGCTCTACCCCTAAAACCCATACTATGTCCAAATGGATTTAGTTGGTTCTCCCAATTTTCAAGGAATAGACTCTATAAACTATCCTTTTAGTATGTTCTGTAAGTTACCTAAATGGTTTTTATAAAGCCAGCATATGTGGTACCAAAACTGGACAGACAGTATCCACACAAATTGCGCACATGTATTTTATTTTACAAATGCTCACATAGAGCTTGCATGTTTGAAATTTGTGGTAACGACACAGGAATAGAGATACAGATCAACAAAATTCAAGAAAAGATCCATAAGATGAAGTTTTACATGAAGAAAGTTGGCAATTCAAATCAAGAAAATAATGGATTATTCAATATATTTTGGGTTAAGTGATTAGGAACAATTCATTAAGATTGTTAAATTTGTGACAATGTTTATTTAAAATAAATATTTTGAAATACAAGAATTAGACAAAAGAGAGCAAAGACACTAAGTGACCATTAAAAAACTGACCAAACAAAAATATGCATTTACCAGAGACACTGCAAATTAAACCAACCAGGTATCAGCATGCCATCAAACTGGCAAAAAATTTAAAATAGTGATAAAATCCAATGCTCAGAAAGTCAAAGGGAAACCAGTACTTTATCCTTTGCTGGTGGGAATATAAATTGGTACAGCTTTTTTTTAGAGGACAGTCTATTAATATAAAAATAAGCACATACTATAAAGTGGTAATTCAGTTTCTCAGGATTTACCCTAAAATAGTAGCACACACATCAGCAATTTCCAGGAGAAAAATTGGAAACAATTTAAATATTTATAACAAAATATATGTATATCTTGGATATATAGCTCTACACTATGGATTATGTAAAATAATTCAAAGGAATGAGAAATACACACTGACATGGAAACACAGGACACAATAAGTGGGGTGGAGGGGAGGCAAGTTTTAGAACACACATTTTTCCTATTACACATGTGAAAAAAAATTGCTTATTCCTACATATTCTATATATGCCATATACACATTTAAGTATACACATATATGCATACATGAATGCACTGAAATAGGAATGGCAAGAAAACTGATTTAAAAAAAAAACCATTTTTTGTTAGAAAGATTCCACAACTGGTGGAAGGCAATCAAGAGAAATATCTACATAATCTACATATATTCATATATTTTCTCAGAGCACTTGGGTGGTTCAGTTGATAGAGCATATGACTATTTTTTTTAATTTTTATTTATTGATGATAGTCACACACACACACACACACACACAGAGAGAGAGAGAGAGAGAGAGAGAGAGAGGCAGAGACACAGGCAGAGGGAGAAGCAGGCTCCAAGCACTGGGAGCCCGACGTGGAACTCGATCCCGGGTCTCCAGGATCGCACCCTGGGCCAAAGGCAGGCGCCAAACCGCTGTGCCACCCAGGGATCCCTAGCATATAACTATTTAAGCTCAGGTCACGACCTCAGGATTGTGAGATAGAGCCCTGAGTTGGGCTCCATGCTCAGCATGGAGTCTGCTTGTTCCTATCAATATGTTCCCCACCCTCCTCAAGCACGCCCTGTCTCAAATAAATCTTTTTTAAAAATACTCAAAAAAAAAAAAAAAAAAAAGTGTTCTCCAGTATTCAGTTAGCAATGTTTATAGATACACAGAAAGGTGGAATGTCAATGAACATCCACAAACCCACCCAGATTCTACAGTTAACATTCTACTATATCTCATATCTATTCACTATTTTTTTAATGCATTTCAAGTTCCCAATGTCAGTATGTATACGTTACCCCTAAACACTTCTTCATGCATATTAACTAAAATTGAAGAAAAAAATCACCTTCAATGAAATACACAAACCTCTAATGTGCCATTAGATGGGTTTTGACAATCACACCCAAAAAAATAAACCAATTAAAAAAATGGGCAAGAGACATGAACATTTTTCCAAAGAAGACATACAGATAGCCAAGACACTTGAAAAGATGCTCAACATTACATATCAGGAAATGCAAATCAAAACTACAATGAGGTTATCATGTCACGCTTATCAGAATGGCTAAATCACAAGGAACAATAGCTGTTGGCAAAGATGTGGATGGAGAAAGGGGAACCCTCTTGCACTGTTGGTGGGAATGCAAACTGGTGCAGCCACTCTGGAAGACAGTATGGAAGTTCCTCAAAAAGATAAAAAATAGAACTACTGGGGTGACTGGCTGGCTGAATCTATGGAGCATGTGACTCACGATCTCACAGTTGTGAGTTCGAGCTCCACATTGCTGGGCATAGAAATTACTTAAAAATAAAATCTTAAAAAAAAGAAAAAATAGAACTACCCTATGACTTGACAATAATTCAGGGGATCCCTGGGTGGCGCAGCGGTTTGGCGCCTGCATTTGGCCCGGGGCGCAATCCTGGAGACCCGGGATTGAATCCCACGTCGGGCTCCCGGTGCATGGAGCCTGCTTCTCCCTCTGCCTGTGTCTCTGCCTCTCTCTCTCTCTCTGTGACTATCATAAATAAATAAATAAAAATTAAAAAAAAAAAAAGTGTTGACTTGACAATAATTCAAAGGGATACATGCATTCCGATGTTTATCCACAATAGCGAAATCATGGAAACAGCCCAAGTGTCCATTGATTGCCAAATGGATAAAGGAGATATGGTGTGCATGCATGCATGCATACACATACAAACAATGGCCTATTAGCCATAAAAAAAGAATGAAATCTTGCTATTTGCAACGACATGGATGGAGCTAGAGAGTATTTCGCTAAGTGAAATAAGTCAGTCAAAGACAAATACCAGGTACACCTTGGTGGCTCAGCAGTTGAATGCCTGCCTTTGGCTCAGGGTGTGATCCTGGAGTTCCAGGATCGAGTCCCACTTCGGGCTCCCTGCATGGAGTCTCCTTCTTTCTCTCTCCCCCTTTGTCTCTGCCTCTCTCTCATGAATAAATAAAGTCTTCAATAAATAAATAAATAAATAAATAAATAAATAAATACATAAATACATAAATACATACATACCATACAATCTCACTCATATGTGGAATGAGACAAAACAAAGGAGCAAAGGGAATAAAGAAAGAGACAAACCAAATTTCTTAACTACAGAGAACAAATTGATAGTTACCAGAGGGGAGGTGGGCAGGGGGCTGGGTAAATAGGAGATAGGTGAATAGGTGATGGAGATTTAGGAGTACACTTGTTATGAGCATAGGGTGATGTATGGAAGTGCTGAATCACTAAACTGTATACACCAGAAACTAATATTACACTGTGTGTTAACTAAAATTTAAAAACTTGAAAGGAAAAAAAAGGGTTTTGACAAATGCATTCTGTAAGATCTAAGCCCCTAGCAAGAGGCAAACATTATACCACCCTACTGAGTTCTCTGGTGCCCCTTCCCAATCCCCATGACCACCAGCTTAGTGGCAAACACCATTCTGGGCTTTTTTTTCTAGCACTAGTAAGTGTTGTTTGTTTTAAAATTCATATAAATGAAATCCTATTGTGTTCTGTTAGGTAAAGCTGCTTTCCTGCTCAGCCTAATTGTGAAATTCACCCATGTTCTTTTTTTCCATAGTTTGTTCCTTTTTACTGTGGAGTAGTATTCCACTGTTTGGACATACCAGTTTGTTGACCTAGTCTCCTGATGGCTGTTTCCAGTTTGGAGCTATTATGAATATTCTTGTACAAGTATTTTTTGTGAATATGTTTTCATTTCTCTTGGGTAAACACCTAGGAGTAGAACTGCTGGGTCATGGGATAGGAGTATATTTACTTTTATAAAAAACTACCAGAGCTTTATCCAAAGTGGATATACCATGTATTATTGTTAACAGTGGTTACCCTGGAAAGAAGCTGAAGAGGGCAGTGGACTTACTAATTATTCACATCTGTACTGTAAAAATTCAAACAATAGTGTTAACTTTCATTATGTGAAAAGAACAAAGCCAAGAGTGTACATCTTATTTAAGATCAGTTTAGGGGGATCCCTGGGTGGCGCAGAGGTTTGGCGCCTGCCTTTGGCCCAGGGCGCAATCCTGGAGACCCGGGATCGAGTCCCACGTCGGGCTCCCAGTGCATGGAGCCTGCTTCTCCCTCTGCCTGTGTCTCTGCCTCTCTCTTTCTCTCTGTGTGTGACTATCATAAATAAATAAAAATTTAAAAAGACCAGTTTAGGGACGCCCGGGTGGCTCAATGGTTTAGCACCTGCCTTCGGCCCAGAGCCTGATCCTGGAGACCCGGGATCAAGTCCCACATCAGGCTCCCTGCATGGAGCCTGCTCCTCCCTGTGTCTCTGCCACTCTGTGTCTCTCATGAATAAATAAAATCTTTAAAAAACAAAAACAAAAACAAAAAACAGACCAGTTTAGATTTCTTGAGTCAGCCTACACGGACACTAACTTCTAAAGAGGTCAGCAAACCACAGTAGCAGTTTTTGTAAATAAAATACTCTGAAATACAGCTAGGTCCATTAGTTTACAAATTTCTAGTGCCACTTTCAAGCTATAATACCTGAGTTGAGTAGTTACAACAGACACCAGATGACTAGCAAAGTCTAAAGGATTATCTCGTCCTTAAAGAAAAAGCTCGCCGCCTGTTGTCCTGAAGTGTTTATATAGACTTTTTTTTTTTTTCCATTTCAAAGTGACATTTAGAAACAATTTTATACAACTTTTCTCCTACAGAAGAAACTAAAACTAAGAGACTTTAAAAATGAGTTCTCTAAGCTTAGCTGATGTGTGGAATGAGAAATCAGGTCTATATTCTGAGTGAGTTCTTGTCTGGTCATCTCAGGATATTGGTATACTTCTAAAGTCATGCAGTAAAAGAAATATATATATATGCCCACAGGCTCATTTATACTATGGTACCCTCTCTGGAAACTTCAAAATGAATTAGTTTAGTGGGGCAGAATCATGGTAAGGTAAGGGGAATTATGCCATACAAGTATCTCCACAGGGTGGGGGTGACTGGGTGATGGGCACTGAGGGGGGCACTTGATGGGATGAGCACTGGGTGTTATTCTATATGTTGGTAAATTGAACACCAATAAAAAATAAATTTATGTTAAAAAAAAAAAAAAAGGATCTCCACAAATAAGACTTTCACAGTGTGAAACTATACTAACCCACAATACTCTCACCTTTAGCCCAAGGAATAGGTGAATCACAAGCTGAAACTGATTAAATGACAATATGTGCATCCAAAAAAAAAAAAAAAGAAAGAAAGAAAGAAAAAAGGTGCCCTTACTATGTGTTAGATACTACAGGGATATGCAAATGTGAGAACATCTAGTTAGTAGGAGCACTGTACATAAACAACAATTCAGGATACAATGTTTCAAATGTTATAGGAAATAAATGTGGTATTATTTTCACCTGGGCGTATCAGAGAATGCTTAGGACAGCTGACACTCAAAGGTGGGTCTCTAAAGTAGGGAAGAATTTATGATGTAGGGATGAAGGACATGGGGGAGGGAATGAGCAGAGCATTCCAGATACACCCATTTTGGCTATGACATGTGGTATATGGGGAGTAAGGTGGGAAATGACAGGTTATAAGATTGGAAACTTAGTTCTAAATCAATATATATAATAAGCCTGGAATGCCAGCTGTTTGGAATTTAAGCCATCTGAAAGCAGTGAGAATCCAAACATAATTTTGGGTATGAGAAGTAGCATGATCAAAGCTGTAGCCCTAAAAATAACCTGAAAGAAGTGAAGTTACACCACTTTAGGTCATGATGATTCCAAATGATTCCCTGGATCTTTCTGGGGATGCCTCAGGCATTAAGAGTTCACCTTCCCCAAAGTGAACAACACTACAACTTTTTTTGTAAACAGTAGGTAAAAACTGGAAAGCCAGTGGTCTTGGAACAACTATGGAAAAGTTACAAAAGCTCTTCATCCAGTGCTTTAAGTTTTTAATCAGAGAATTTTTAAGAAAAGGCACTACCAGACCCTGATACAGTGGGTCCAGGGCTGATGGGAGTTTAAGAACTAAGAAATTTGAAACAGGTGGTGAGTATTGTTAAGCTATGAAAAGTGAACACCCTGAACTCCTTCTGAACATAGGTTTTCAAAAGATAATGGGGTGGGGGGAGCAAGGAAGGAGCAGAGCAGAGCAAATTAATTCCTGATTAACCACAGTAGTGGCAAGCAATGAGGGTGTGGGGGTCACAGATTTAAGAGATGTTATGGAAGTAGAACTGGGAAGACAGAAAAAGATAGTGACCTCTGTTTTCAAAAACTGCTAATATAGGAGCAACTCAGAACTTCAGTAGAGGAAGGGGAGAAAACTGTTTGCCATAATATAATATATACTATATATATATATATATATATATATATATATATATATGGTAGTTTAGTTACAGAGCTGGTCAAGACATTGAAGCCTTTCCCTCTCAGGTTCATGGGATATTCAGGAAGCAACTAAATCTGAGATAGGTGTTAACCAAGAAGTAAAATGAGTGATCTTTGCGGTTGTTTTATGAGATTGCCAGGAAGAAGATGAGAAAAAAAGGCCAAAGACAGCACCTGGGAAATACACATTTAGGAAACGAGACAAGGAAAAAGACAAGGAATCAGGAAAAAAAATTATTAGGTTTTGGACGAAGAGTGGTAGTAGTAAGGGTACATAAAGGGCCACTATTTATAGGCCAGAACCTGCCAAAGTGCCTTATGCCTTGGACAAGGGTCAGCCCCAAAATCATACCTTATGATGGCATTGACAAAATACTAAGTAAAAGTTACAAATAAGAGGCAGTCTACAACCAACTCAGTTATAAAGTTTGAACAGATATGTGGGAGGCTAAGTTAGAGAATCCTTTTCAGAAACAATATTAGTAAAGCACCCTGCAGGGCAGAGAATGACACTGTAAAATAAATGCCCATTAAATTTCAAAGAGGTTAAAAAATAAAACAAACCTTTAAGCAGGTCTCATAAGAGCAGTATAAGAAGCTGAATAGAGCAATAAAGCAGAAAGCAGGAGACCTGGATAATAATCCTGTTTCTGTTAACCTAATCAGATGCACCACTTAGGTAGGCATGCCACAAACTCAGCTGAATCTCCAAAGAGAAAGTTAAGTGGAAGCTTCCTCTTAACACTGAATTTCCATGAAACTCAGAGTGCTATTAAAAAATGGGGCAGGATGCCCAAATATTGGGGCCCTTACACTATGATATGCCAATACCATCAAAGACATTTTTTTTAATGTTGCAAAAAGACTAATTACATGGACACATTTCATTAATAGTGCTCATTCATTCTACCTACTATTCCCTTCCTAAGTACTGAGCAACAGGCTCAGAGTTAGAGAATCAGAGAATCAAAGCTGAGTGAATAAGAAACTTATATACTACTACAAAAAAAATCATTAAATGCTATAAAAAAAAACTATTATGGGATACACAGGAGCACTTGACGCAGTCTAAAGGCAAAGAAGGGTTCAAAGATACTTATCAGAGATCAGATATATTTATCAGAGCTGACATCTGAGTACCTAAGCCAAGGTGAAGGAAAGACTCAGAAGAAATAGGCCCAGAAGGGGTAGAGAATGGTAGAAGAGATGACAATGGAGATTTACATGAAGAGGTGTGTGAAACACTTCACAGTTCTATGAAACATCCAATTGAAGATCTCTGTCAGACTATATTAACACTAATATTAATATAAAAAGCCATAACAACTATAGACACAGATCAGGGAGTCTCAGCATAGAGAAAATAACTAAAGACACCAGAACACATAAATTCTAGCAGGAAGTATGGACAGTCCCCACAGAGGTGATGGAGAGGGCCAAGGTTATCCCCAACACAAAACTGTTCCCCCTTTAAGTGATAAAATTAGGTTATCTAACTGTAGATTTAAAAATTAAAAAAAAAATAAAAATAAAAAATAAAAATTTTATTTATACATTAAAAAAAAAATCGATACACAAGAAGGAAATAAGACTACTGAAATGTTGGGATGCCTGAGTGGCCCAGTGGTTGAGCATCTGCCTTTAGCTCAGGGCATCATGATCTCAGGGTCCCGGGATCAAGTCCTGCATCAGGCTCCCCACCATCAGGCTCTTCTCAGGGAGCCTGCTTCTCCCTCTGCTTATGTCTCTGTGTCTCTCATGAATAAATAAAATCTTAAAAAAAAAAAACTATTATGATGTTAATAGTGGTTATGCTAAGTGGTTAAAGATTACAAATAATTTTACTTCAAAATCAATGCAATGAATGCATAATTAGAAAATAATAACTTTATCTTTCAGAATTAAAGTTAAGTTCAGAGTTAAGCATTTGTCTTTGGCTCAGGTCATGATTCCAGGGTCCTGGGATGGAGCCGGGCATTGGCATCCCTACTCAGTGGGGAGTGTTTCTCCTGCTCCCTTCCTCACTTGCTCTCTTCCCTGACTCATGCTCTCTCTCTCAAATAAATAAAATCTTTAAAAAAATAAATTATTTTAAAAATATATTAAAAATGTCTTTTTTGCTCCTTCCATTACAGTGTTAAATGGTTCTTAATTAAACATGACCAATCATGGCAATATTGCTACTAAAGATAGGCAGGTTTCAAACTCTTTTAATACAACTAATTTAATTCTACAGATATAAATCAGAAAGTCAATTTCAAAGAATCAAAATATTTTGGGGGTAGGGGAAGGTTGCTTTTTAACAACAGTAAAGCACATACTACCAAATGAAAACATCTAGAACATAACACACAAACTTACCCCGTCCCCTCCCTTCCACTACCAGTCCAGGAAGTGCTGTCTCCTGCTGGGTGATGGCTCAGTATGCCTCTGCTGCTGGCGCTGCCACACCCACCACTGACCTTCATTTATAGCCTGCACACAGGGTAAGGCAAGTCCTGTTACTTTCCCAACAGTGCACATTTTTGTAAAGTTTCTTTAATGTCACACTCCACAGGACAAAGAACAACATCTTACAAAACTATGTGGTACTGGGAAAATAAACACACTTGCCTTCTCCCCTACAGTCAAACACCCAAGATGGGATGGAGTCTGATCTCCAAGGCATTTACTGAGGCATGACCCAGAATGGGAGCAGGTGACTGAGAAAATGGCACTTCATGGATCTATAATAAAAGAAAAGGTACATGAACAAAATGTAGGTGTTAACAGTTTTGGTCCAGAATCCTGACTATGCTGGGAAATCAGCAACTCCAGTATTAGGTTAATATAAATATAAAGCATCTATTAACAGGTAGCCTTAAGATAATGAACTCCAAAGAAGCCCACAGCAGATGTCATTAAATGACATCAAGTCACAGCATAGTTAAAAAACAAAACAAAACAGGGATGCCTGGGTGGCTCAGCAGTTGAGCATCTGCCTTTGGCCAAGGGCATGATTCTGGAGTCCTGGGATCGAGTCCCACATCAGGCTCCCTGCATGGAACCTGCTTCTCCCTCTGCCTGTGCCTGTGCCTCTCTCTCTGTGTCTCTCATGAATAAACAAATAAAATCTTTAAAACAAAACAAAAACCACTCTGGCCTTGGAGGTAGTCTAAAGGCCAAGGATTCTATTGTTGAGTACATCTGGACAAATCAGACCTATGAGTTCAATTTTCTCATCTATGAAACAAGGCTAGATTAGTGGCTTTCAAACTTTTTTTGACTGTGAGCCACAATAAGAAACACATTTTATATCAGGGTAACTGTATATGCAAAATACAGAAAAGCTTCATGGAACATGTTTCCTTAGAATAAACAAATTAGGTAGAATAAAATGGTATTTTTACTATTCTATTTCATTATTCTTAAAAATGTTAATTGCAACACATGGTCCATCACTTACAGTATAAATAGCAGATGATCCCTAAGCTTTCATTTTAATTGTATTTAACGCATTTAGGTTTAATATTTGCAGCATAAGCCACAAGATTGTAAATTTTCTTTGTTCTGTGTTTTCATGCATAGCAACTACTTACTCCTGATGTGTCCTTACTGTTCAGCCTAAGAAACCAACTCTAGGTACACTCTGATCACCTACATAGTGTACTTTACTGTAGAAGATGGTTGTGAAAATCAAATGAGGTGACTTTATGTATGTGAGCATTTTGAAATTGCCAAACATACAAGAAGCTACTGAAAAGCTTTTATATAGGGGTCCATGGCTGGTTCAGTGGGTACAGTGTACATGCAACTCATGATTTCGGGGTTGTGGGTTCAAGGCCCATGCTGGGTATAGATTACTTAAAAAGATAAAATCTTAAAAAAACAAATCTTTTACATAGTCATTTCAAATAAGGCAATGTGGTGTAACCTGCAGTATTTTCACTTTATCCCAAGTGTACATGGTAAAACTGCTTTTTAAATGTGTGCTTTTATGGGCACCTGGGTGGCTCAGTTAAACATCTAACTGTTGATTTCGGCTCAGGTCATGATCTCAGGGTGGTGGGATCTAGTCCTGCATCCAGGCTCCACTCTGGGCATGGAGCCTGCTTTAGATTCTCTCTCTCTCCCTCTACTCCTAAAAAAAAAGTATATGTTTTTAATATAATCCCATGCACTAGTGAGGAACTTCAGATTCAATGGAACAAATGTACTGAAGACTTGAATGTAAAAATAAAATTAGGAAACATCTTAAATGAATGTCTTTGTAAAATCCTTAGGGTAGAGAAGGCTTTTTTTCCTACACACCAGGAGACACAGCAACTTTATCAAGGTCAAAATAATAATAATAATAATAATAATAATAATAATAATCTCCCTCATTCAAATTCAAAAGCAACTAGAAAAAAATTGCAAATGAGTTTCAAAAAAACCCCAAAACAAAACAAAAAAAAACCTGCAATACACTTCTAAAATGTAAAGAGTACACGTATTAATGCACAACCTAGAAATTCCACTAGTAGAACATATCTCAAGAAATAAATTTGCAAAAACGTATGCTCAAGGCTGAAGGGACTAGGAGGAGAGAGCAGTACATAAAGTATGCACTGGTTAAAAAAAAATCAGGAGTTACTTATATTTCCCTGGGTATCTCCCATGCATATATAAGCTATACATCTTTAATAATAAACATTGTTTTAAAAAATTACAGTAGTACATGGAACTATAAAACAGACCATTAGCCAGCCATTAAAAATGACGATATAGATCTTTATTAAAATGGAAGGTACCCACAACATCGGGGCACCTAGGTGGCTCAGTCGGCTGAGCCATCGACTTAGTTTTGGCTCAGGTCAAGATCTCAAGAGTCTTGGGGTCGAGCCCCCAGGTTCAGGCACTCAATGGGGGTATCTGCTTGAAAGATTCTCTCTCCCTCTGCCCCTCCTCCAGCTCTCTAAAATAAATCTGAAAAAACAAAAACAAAACAACCCCACAACAAACACTATACAGCAACACTTACTGTATGATCTCTTTTCATAAAGACTAAATAAAAACTAACATTATACCCTTCTAAGTCTGCCCAGATATACACCGAAATATTAATAGTGGGTATCTCTGTAATGAGGAAATCAGGCAATGTCTTTCTGAGAATTAGAAAATACCCCCTTCTCCAGGCAGACTCCCCACACTTGAGGGCACACAGCCTGGAGGGCAGAGTATGGACTTCAGCCTCTACACACCTCGCCCGTACATATCCTTGGAGCAATGCCCTTGATGTTGGGCTGGGGTTATGGATAATTTATGCCGTTTCACACTGGTTTACTACTATTCCAATAAACTCAAAAATGTACTGTTGATAAGAATAACATTTATCTTCAATTTTGCAAAAAAAGGTCTTGCCTCAGTCCTTCTAAAATAAATCCCAACTTCACTTATAGTACCGTAGCCCTTATATAAGGCCTACACTTCGGTAACTTGTGCATATTTACTTAAGTGCATATACCCAATAAAAATCTCAACCTCACATCATATAAACACAAAGGTTAGATAAGAAGCACTATCTGCAGTAAGAAATGTCATTCCAACAAAAAATGAAGGTACTGATTACTGGAAATAAGGCACACTAAGTTAGGTAGTCTACAAAAATCCCTCTCCACCACTCAAAAAATTCCTTCAGCAAAAGGGTAGCACATTTTAGAAGCTATAACTTGACCATCCCCCCCCACACCCCATTTAACTCCAGATGCAAGATTTATTTCCTCTTCACATTAGTGGATTCCCAAAAGGCAGCTATCTAAATACAAATCCTGAGTGTGTGTTAGGCAAGGCATCTGTAAAATAATAAAACCGCTGGACTAGGATTAAAGGACAACTGGGTTCTTTTCTTGGCTCTCCGGAATATGTAATTTTACACGAAGCAAAATCACAACCTCTCTAGATCTCATTTTTCCTCATCTCTAAACCGGGGGTGGTGGTGTGTGTGCTAGAAAACCTCCAAGGCCCCTTTCAGTTAGTGACTTTATTTATTTTTAAAGATTTTTTAAAAAACTTATTCATTCATGAGACACAGAGAGAGAGAGACACACACACACACACACACAGAGGCAGAGACACAGGCAGAGGGAGAAGCGCGCTCCATGCAGGGAGCTCAACGTGGGACTCGATCTCGGGTCTCCAGGATCACACCCCGGGACCGAAGGCGGCGCCAAACCGCTGAGCCACCCGGGCTGCCCCTCAGCCAGTGACTTTAAGTCGACTTTCCATTCCAGAGGAGCCGATTTCAGTCAGTAGCAAACAGTTTATTTTCTGAGTCATACCTAATTTACTCTCTTCATGCTTCTCTTTAAAATGTGCCCAAATAGTTCTCCCACTCTAGAAATTTATTCTCACTGGGGGGGGTGGGGGAGGTCAAGACCCACTGACAAAGTGTTCTTCAAAAGGCGCACACACACACACAAAGTCCTCATCCAGACATTAATACAATTTTTCTGAAGAAAAAAAAGAGAGAGGCGGGGGGGGGCGCACCCTAAAGCAGTACTACATTGGCTTATAGTTTAAATATTTCTTTTAAAACAAAAGAACTCCACAGAAAAACCAACATACACAACAACCATCACGTGTTTTGAAGGCACAAAAATTGTGCCACTCGGGATTCACTCGCCCCCCCCCCCCCCCGGTCCCCAAAGCCGCCTATTTGCTGGGAAGAAAACGTCTGTAAACCAAGAAGGAATTAGGCAGGAACCAACCTTTCCTTAAGGGGCTCTTCACGGTCCAAATTCAAGCGCATTTTCGCGTGCCCGGCGCTCGGTGAGGACCCGGCCGCGGCACACTCGTGCGACCCACACACCTACGCTCCCTCGCACTCTTCCGACAGGGGCGGCAGCGTGGACGAGTCCCAGAGCGCGGAGAGAGTGGAAATTTCCTCTCCCCGGGCGTGAGGCAGGGTCGGCCTCCCGGAGCCTCCCCGAGCGCCGCCGCCGCCGCCGCCGCCGCCGCCGCCTGGGCCTGTCCCGGACGGCGCGCTCCGTACAAAGGGAGGCCCGGCCGCCCGGCCCCGTACGCTCGGGGCCCGGCTGCGCGCAGGGAGGCCGCGGCAGCACGTGCGCCGCGCTCCCGGCCGCGAGGAAGGAACCGGCGCGGCCGGGCGGGGGCCGCCTGCGGGCCGGGCTGCGTCGGGGGCGAGCGGCGGCCCGCCCGCCTCGCTAGGAATGAATGGGGCCGCGCGGCCCGCCCTCCGCCGCCGCCCCTCCGGGAGCCCGGCGGCCGCGGACCGGCCGCGGACCGCAGCGCGGGGGGCGGCGGCTGCCCCTCGGGCCCCCGCGCGCGCCTCCCGCCTCCCGCCTCTCCCCTCCCGCCCCGGCCCCGCCCGGCCCCGCCCGCTCACCCCAGCTCTTGGCGGTGCGCCCCAGGAACTCTCCGGTGGTCGGGTTGTAGATGAAGAGCTTCCACTCGGCGAGGCTCTGGTTGAAGGACTTCTTCTCCTTCTTCGTCATGGTGTGTGCGCGGACGGCGAGGGGAGCGGCGGCCGCGGGGGCGGAGGCGGAGGCGGAGGCGGCGAGGGGCGCGGAGGCGCGTCCCGGCTCAGGCGGCGGCAAGCGGACGGCCGAGGACACCTCCTCGCTGCGGTGCGCACTCGAGCCGACTGCGCCGCGCGAGCCCGGCGGCCGCTCGGGCCGCGGGAGCCTGACGTCTCCGCGCGCCGCAGCCAATCCGCGCGCCGCTCGGCCCGCGCCGCCGTCGCCGCCGCCACTGCCTCCCGCCCGCCGCCCGGCGCGGCCCGTTTCGGCGAGGAAGCTCCGCCCCCCGCGCCGCGGCCCCGCCCCCCGCCCCCCGCGCCGCGGCCCCGCCCCCTCGCGCCCCGCCCCCCCGCCCGGCTCTGGGGACGGCCGTGGGGGAGCCGCCCGGGGTCCCTGTGCCCTGGTCCCGGGAAGCGGGAGCCACACATGGCAACTTCAAAAAAAAAAAAAATGTCGAGGGCTCAGTACGGAAATGTATGATGACAAACCGAAGGTGGGCGTCCCTGACCCGCAGGTTCCTCGGGAGGCGGAGGGGGAGGAGGAGGAGGAGTCGGGAGATGCTGTGGGCCACCCGGCCGGGAGGACGCGGAAACCACTGCGGCGGCCCGAGTCGTCCCGGCCGAGCTGGGGACTTGGGCACGCTGTCCCCGGGGCCCGCCCCGCCCCCGCCCCCGCCCCCGCCCCGGGCTCTGTGACGTGACCGGGAGGCTGCGGGGCCCCGTGGAGCCCACGCCCCGCTGCTCGCACAAGTGTCCGGCCTCGGCCCTTTTCAGGGATCGAACCGGGAGCCGCAGGTCGATGGAAAGAAATGTCATCCTAAGGCTTGTCGCTGTTCAGTGAACAGAGCATGACTTTCTCCAGATTCGGCGGAATTTATCAAGGAAATCGGTAGACGGTGCTTTCCTGAGCGTCCCGTCCACTCTGTAAGACCTGCTTATTTCTGAGGCCGGGTCTGCGGGAAAAATCAGTTCTGGGTGGAGTGTGGATCCCTACGTGAAGTTCCCGGCCTCTGCTGGTCGCCGGAGCCGCGGATGCTCCCCGAGGTCGGAGCTGAGCGTGCAGTCCGCGTCTGTCTACACCAGGTGGAGCTGAGGAGTTCAGTGCCCGGCGACGGGCCACCGAACGGAAAAATAGTTTGGGCAGAAGGTGCTGGTTTTTTTTTTTTTTTTTTTTTAAATAGAAATAAATGGAGCGCTGCTTCTGTTTCATTGGGAAAGAAAAAAAAATTATGGAGAAGGAAGTGTAGCGCACTTATTTTTTGCAGTCGTTGCATTATAGTCCGTCTGGAAGGTTAAACACACACAGCCTGCAAATGCTGCAAGGGAGCAGTGGATAAAGACATTCTGGCATCTCTCACGGTTCCTCACTTTGCTTATTGGAGCGAGGAATTACGGATTACGTCTCCCGTAAATGGAAAAGAGATAGAAGAAGAATATATTCTTGTAAAGCCATTCCCACAAGCCCTGCCTTTACGAAAGATGCTTTCGTCTCATTAAACATCTAACTACAAATCAGCTAAAATACTAGTAGGGCTGATGACAGCCTTTTCAGTGTAGATAAGAGGTTAAGATATACAGTGTGATTAAAGTAAAATAGAAAACCCATCTGCTTCATTTATCTTTGAAAAACAGTTAACGCGGTACACACAAAGAAAACGTGGTAAACAAGAACATTTTGAAAACAGTGCCTCCAAGATTGAGTGTTGTCAAGAGATTTGTGATCTGCATGTTTTTAGTGGTCCTCAAGATGGCTTTTGGATGTCATGCTTTGTGGTTTTCCAAATAAATATTTAAATACAAATATAATTCAGCAAGTGGTTGAAAACCCATGCCTAGTTTAGGATTGTAACTGATCCGACAGATCTCAGTGTGGGGAAAAGGTGACATTCTACTCCAAAATACAGGCACTATGTGTTTGTCTGATATATGATAACTTGAGCATTACTCCGAAGAGAAAATTCTGACTGTACTGGAGATGGGAGGGGATAGGAGACTACCAAGTTTGAGCAGATGAAATACCATCTTTAATCACAACTTTATCCCTTATAAGTTTATTTTTACCTAAGTTTCCTTTTAAAAGAGAAGTTCTTTTGCCAGGATACCCACTTAAATTTGAATTTCAGATAGACGATGGATAATTTTTTTAATAGAGGTATATTCCGTGCAATATTTGGGATATACTTAGACTAAGAAATTATTCTTATCTACCTGAAATTCAAATTTACTTGGATATCCTGTATCTTTATTTGGTAAATCTCAGTACCCTACCTGTAGAGGATACCTATGAATCCCACAGGAATAATAATGATCGTTTATACGTATTTAAGTCCCTAGGCCCTATACCACTTGCTTAGTGTGATGTGTTTCTTAATATTTACAAATATCCTAAAAGGGAGATAATTGCTTCCCTAACTTTATAAAAGAGGAAACTGAGGTTTAGAGAAATTATGTAACTTCACCATGGTCAGAAAGCTACCAGACAACAGTATATTGATTCAAATCCCTGTCTTTCCTCCAACTACCCAGTACTGGCTCCCAGGGAATGATGGCAGAGCTCTGGGGACACTTCACAAAGCTGAATGAGGTGGAATGAGAGAAAATGAAACAGTTGTGGTGCACTTGGTTGAGTGTTCTCTCCAGTCAGCAGAATCCACTTTCTGGCTTCTATGGGCACAAATAAGATATTTTGGCTTTTAATTTGCTAACACTCTTAGTTTATTCCTGAATTTTAGAATCGTGTACAGAAAAAAATAGTTCTTATAAGCAGCATCACATTTATAATTTGGTGTTTTGTGGTGTTCCGACTGACGTGACTATGATACGAAATCATAAAGGCCATTATTTGTCCCTAAAGGGTATTAAGATTTTTTTTAGAAATAGTCCTTCCTTATAACAGTGGCTACAATTGTGTTGGCATTTTATTGTATCCGAGAAACCCGGTCATGAACACATACTTCTTTTTACAGAAAATGTCCTTGTCCACACATTGGTTTTCATATTGAATGCGTTCACTAATCCTTTAACAAACAATAGTTCTACACCCTTTGCAGATTAAAGGGCAGACACCTGCATTATTAATCATCTTAAATTAAATGAACCAGGGTTTTTGTAAAGTGTGTCATAGTATACAGCATAGAAAGTGCTCTGTTAAATGGTCTGGGTTTTTATCATTTTTAATACTGTCATTCACTGTATTAGGTGACATATGAAAAAGTGTGTGATATGATCTAATGGTATAATTTATTAAAAATAAATTCAAATGACCAACTCAATGTGAAATATTATTTAATAATTTGGTTATAAAAATTTACAGGTATAGGTGAAACAAAAGGCAGAATGTTGATATTTATTGAAGTTGGGTGACAAGTCCATGGAGTTCATCATATTTTGTCTACTTTGTGCAACATCAAGATTTTTCATAATAGAACTTGTTTTTTATTTTTAAGATTTTATTTGAGAGAGAGAGAGAATGAGGTGGGGAACAGAGGGAGATGGACAAACAGGCTCCCCACTCAACAGGGAGCTCAATGTGGGACTTGATCCCAGAACCTGGGATCATGACTTGAGCTGAAGGCAGACACTTAACGACTAAGCCACCCAGGTTCTCCAAGAACTTGTTTTTTTTTAATGGGGCAAAAGTTAGGCAATTTTCCTGATATACATTTTTCTGGTTCACTTAGTTGAAAAATAACAAAAGAAGGAATAGTTTTAATAATTTTCAAAAGAACTATTTAAAAAGAAACCTCAGAGAAACAGAAATTTTTTTTTTTGCATTCTAATTAGTGACCTCAGGAAAATTTGAGAAGCCTGTGTATCCATAAAACAAGTATACATATATATATATATATGGAGCAATCAGACAAAACAAAAGAATTGTTGGAAATTTTAAATATAATTAATTCCTCTAATTAAAAAATCAGAGGCACCTGGGGGCGTAGTCGGTTAGGCATCTGCCTTCTGCTCAGGTTGTGATCCCGGGGTCCTGGGGTCTAGCCTTGTGTTGGGCTCCCTGCTCAGTAGGGGAGTCTGCTTGTCTCTCTCGCTCTGTCCCCCGCTCATGCTCTCTCTCAAATAAATATATATTTTTTTAAATCAACAGAAGGGCTGAAAGAAAAGATCAGTGGAATCTCCTAAAGTGTAAAGCGAAAAGACAGAGGGGAAGAAATATTTTTAAAAGCCAAAACAACAACAACAACAAAAAAACACAAAAAAATAAAAATAAATAAAATAAAAGCCAAAAAACGACATAAGATCATCAATCCAGGAGAGATAATAGCCAATTAATAGTTCCAGAAGTAGACAAGAAAACTCGAGAGAAAAGATAATGAGGGCAATAATACAAGAACATTTTTTAGAGCTAAAATAGGAATCTTCAGATTAAAAGGTTTACCAAGTGCCACACAAAAGAAAATAAATTCATACTTCATAAGCTTGTGATTTTATAATGCATTAAATACTAAGAGAAGATTCTAAAAGCTTCCAGAGAACAAGCAACAGGTCAACTACAACAGAACATGAATTTAATTGGCACCAGTCTTTTTATCAACGATGCTCAGTGCCAGAAGACAGACACTGCTTTCAGAGTTCTGAGGATCTGAGTATCATACCTACGTAAGCTATCCCTCAGCTGTAAGGATAAAATGAAGACATGTTGAGGCATATAAGAACTCAGAAAGCTCACCTCTCAAAAATTCTTTCTGAAAAATTTAGGATAAAACAGTGAAAAGAAAAAGGAATCCAAGAATAAGAAAAACTTGAGATCCAAGAAACACTAATCCCTAAATCAATGAAAGGAAGGCCTAGAGTGATTGCTGCGCAGCAGGCCAAGAGAGCAACTGATATTGAACTGAAGAAGAATGTCCTCAGGCGGAAAGTGGATTCCATGCCACAGAGACTAGGATTAAGATCTTGGACAAATTTAGTCATATGGTGGAAGGCATGTGCTTTGTTAGGAAAAATGGAAAGCGATTAAAACCAAAGAAAACTGCATTCCAAATATAAAGCAAATGAAAGTGTGTTATTATTTGGCACTTCTAATGGAGTATTTGGAAACGTAATTATATAATCCTGATGTTTGAAGCACCCCTCCTAGTAGTATGGGCTAGTAATATAAATCTGCCTTTTCTACCTAACTGGTGCATTTTGTTCTATCGTGAATACTATTTACATAAGCAAAATACTATAATTATAGTTTTTTGACTTTCAACACTTAGTATCAACTGAATGACCAGTCACAGAACAAAATGCAAATATCATAAACTCTAACAAGATGAAAGTAATAGTGAAGTTGACAGAAGTCAAGAGTCTTTGGAGAAGAGAGAGTTAAAGGAAGAATGTTGAAGGGAAATTTAGATGTGTTCTTTCTCTTACATAATAAATAATAAGGTAAGAGATGTTAAGAGTTGCTTTCTGCCTGTGGACACCACCAAGTAAGCATCATTAAAGCCCACCTCCCACAGCTGTCATGTCTAAGTCAGAGTCTCCCAAAGAGTTTGAATAGCTGCAGAAGCTCTTCTTTGGGGGTTTGAGCTTTGAAACAACTGATGAGAATCTGAGGAGCCATTCTGAGCAATGGGGAATACTCACAGTGGTATGCGTACTGATGAGAGATTATGTGGTATTGAGAGATCCAAACACTAAGCGTTCCAGAAGCTTTGGGATATGCCACTGTGGAGGAAGTGGAGACAGTCATGAATGGAAAGCCACACAAGGTGGATGGAATTGCTGTGGAACTGAAGAGGCCTATCTCAAAAGAATCTTCTCAAAGACCTGGTGCCCACTTAACTCTGAAAAAGATTTTTGTTGGTGACGTTAAAGAAGACGCCGAAGAACATCATCTAAGAGATTATTTTGAACAGTATGGGAAAATTGAAGTGATTGATGACCATGACTCTGTGGATAAGATTGTCATTCAAAAATACCATACTGTGAATGGCCATGACTCTGAAGTAAGGAAAGCCCTATCTAAACAAGAAATGGCTAGTGCTTCATCGAGCCAAAGAGGTCCAAGTGGTTGTAGAAACTTTGGTGGTGGTCATGGAAGTGGTTTTGGTTGGAATGACAACTTTGGTCACAGAGGAAACTTCACTGGTGAGGTGGCTTTTGTGGCAGTCGAGGTGGTGGTGAATGTGGTGGCAGTGAGGAGGGCTATAATGGATTTGGTAATGACGGAAGCATTTCGGAGGTGACGGAAGGTATAATAGTTTTGGGAGTTACAACAATAAATCTTCAAATTTTGGACCCATGAAGGAGGAACTTTTGGAAGCAGGAGCTCCAGCCCCTAGGGTGTTGGAGGCCAATACTTTGCCAAACAGTGAAAGGTGGCTATGGAGGTTCCAGCAACAACAATAGCTATGACAGTGGCAGGTTTTCGTGACTGCCAGGAAACAAAGCTTAGTGGGAGAGGAGAGCCAGAGAAATAACAAGGAAGCTACAGGTTACAACAGATTTGTAAACTCAGCCAAGCAGAGGACCTTGCTGTTTTAGACAAAGACATGTTTTAGACAATATTTGTGTATGAACAAAAAATTCGAGGAGTGTATTTGTGACTAATTGTATAACAGGTTATTTTAGTTTCTGTTCTATGGAAAGTGTAAAGCATCCCCAACAGAAGGTTTATTAATAGATTTTTTTTTTTTTTTTTGCGCCCATGCTGTTGATTGCTAAATATAATAGCCTGGTCATGACATGGAGTAAATGTGTGTTTAAAAAGGAAAAAAAAAAAAAAAAGAGTGACATGTTAAAAGAGTTTAAAAGTCAAAAGATGGGGCAGCCCTGGTGGCTAAGCAGTTTAGCGCTGCCTTGGGCCCAGGGTGTGATCCTGGAGACCCAGAATCGAGTCCCTCGTCGGGCTCCCTGCATGGAGCCTGCTCCTCCCTCTGCCTGTGTCTCTGCCTCTCTCTCTCTCTCTGTGTCTCTCATGAATAAATAAGTATGTTCTTTAAGGTTGTAAGTATAACCAATAGAAAAAGTAACTACTAAATAGTACTGTGTGTTTTTAGTACTAACATAATACTACAAATAACAAAATATGAAGTGGAGGATGAAGTAGGACATAATATATAAATAGCTCATTTATCATCTTTACCAGGGAGTTAACAGTGTTTAAAACTGACCAAAAAGAAAAGGTATATAAGCATGTTATTTAAAGCTAAGGAGAGAGTGACTATCTTAATCCATTTGGGCTGCTATAGCCAGATACCATACACTGTCTCACAAACAACAGAAACTTATTTCTCACAGTTTTGGAGGCTGGAAGGCCAAGACCAGGGTGCCAGCATGGAGCGAAAGTCCTCTTTCAGGTTGCAAACTTCTAGTTATAACCTCACGTGGCCAAGGAAGGAGGGATCCCTCTGAAGCCTCTTTCATGAGGGCATTAATCCCATTCCTGGGCTCTATCCTCATGATCTAATCAACTCCCAAAGGCCCCCACCTCCTAAATACCATCACCTTAGGGGTTAAGATTTGAACATATGGTTGGGGTGGGGAGGATATAAACATTCAGACCATAGCAGTGACCAAATGAAATAAAGTTAGAAAGGATTTAAAGTGATTGCCTAGGGAGTTCAGTGAATATCATGCTTTTCTAGTGGAATGGAGGACAGGATACGTGTAATTTTCTTTTTTTTAGTCCTTTGCACTTTTTTTCTTTTTTTTTTCTTTTTTTCGATGTACAGGTTGTACTACATTGATAGTTTAAATTAAATGGTTGTGGAACGCCTGGGTGGCTCAGTGGTTAAGCATCTGCCTTTGGCTCAGGGTGTGATCCCAGGTCTGGGGATAAAGCACCCCCCAGCAGGCTCCCCACAGACAGCCTGCTTCTCCCTTTGCCTGTCTCTGCCTCTCTCTCTGAGTCTTTCAAGAATAAAAAAATGAAATCTTTTTAAAAAAAAAATTTAATGGTTGTGGGGCTGGGGCACCTGGATGGCTCAGTCGGTTAAGTGTCTGACTTGATTTTGGCTCAGATCAGGATCTCAGGATTGTGAGATTCAGCCCCACTTTAAGCTCTGCGTTGCTTAAGATTCTCTCTCTCCTTCTCCCTCCACCCCTTCCTCCCCCACAAAAATAAGTAAATTAAATAAATTAAATGGTTGGGAAAAAGCATTTTAGTACAACTGGCTCCTCCCATTACAAACTTTGAGACCCACAATTCCTAACTACAAACTGTTTTTTCCTCTTTAAAGGAAGATACAAGTTCTTCAGTTAGACGGTAAGAACCAAGACTTTAAATAAACGAGTTATAAGGTATTGGGTGAAACCAAATGAAATTTTGACCTATGAAGATGCAATTTCATATGCTTCAACTTAATAAATGCTCATTTCACTAAAGGAGTAGAAATGAAGCCAAAACCATAATTATGGCCTGTTATACACCATTCGTTTTAGTTTTTTATATTGATTTTTCTACTTCATTTAACTAAAAAAAATTTTTAGACCCACAGGACTCTGTCAAAAACACAAAACTACTTTCAGTCATAGAAAGAAAGAGCTAAGCCATCAGTCTCCAGTGAGTTTTGGTGTACTGTTGTTTCATATGTCCCTTGCAATGCAGCACGCTAATTTAATTCAAATTTGAAACTAAAAGGACGTCACATGAAGGCATCTCTTGAGTAGTCAGGCCCCTTGCACATGTGATATGCTGAAGTAATACCTGCACTGAAATTTTTTTCAATTTCTTTTGTGAAGAGTGCTAACTGAAGAGGATTCAGAAGGAATTTCCTTGTATAAGACCAAAACAGATTTAAGAATAATGTCTCATACCTAAATCATTGTTTTACAGCATAACTTGATAGTATCTAAATCTCAAAAGTTAGCCCTCAGACTTTTTTTGTTGCTGTTTATAAAACTCAAATGCTCCTGGCAAGTTTGAGGCATTTGATTACTTAAGGCTCTTTTGGGGCGCCTGAGTGGCTCAGTGGTTGAGAATCTGCCTTTGGCTCAGGTCATGGTCCCAGGGTCCTGGGATCGAGTCCAGCATCAGGCTCCCTATGGGGAGCCTCTGCCTGTGTCTATTTCTCTGTGTGTGTGTCTCTCATGAAAAAATAAATAAAATCTTTTTTTAAAAAAAGACTCTTTTATGAGTATTGTCATTCTATTTGTGACAATTTCTGATTGTTCCCATGAAGGACTAAACCCTACTGAGGATGTGTAGTTTCAAATGATAGTTCTTGACATTATAGTAGGATAATCATATTGCTCATAGACTCCTACATCTCTAGGGAAGATACACTTGAGATCAACTGGTCTAAGCCCCACTGTTCGTAGAGGAGAAAACTGTATCTCAGACACAGAGAAATTTATTCTACACAGAAAGTTCATGAGATAGATAAAGTGACCAGAGGGTGTTTAGCTCCTAGTGAGACCGTCTTTCTGTTACACTGTGTTGGTTCCTCAATTCAGACACTCACCACCAAAAATATCAGTGTTTAAAAAAAATAAGAAACTAGCTTAAAATGGGCTTTTGTAACCTGGAAAATCATGATTCTCCAGAAACTCTATAAATAAAAAAATGTTGCCCCTCAGAGGTCAGGAATAATTGATGGTAAACAAAATTCTTTCCATATCCTGAAGTCTAGGGCATCCTATGAATAAGGATATGCAGGCTAAAAGAATAGTAGGTTCTATCTATCCATACTCCATCTTTATTTGAACAAAGATATCTCATAAATTGTGATCAAGACTCATTTCCCTCTATTCAAATAAGTTGTGGGCTTCTAGTATGTTCACCAGACAACTCCTAGGGAAAAGTTGGAGCAATTCAAAACTTGAATCCAATTTTCTAGTTCCAGGATTGTGTTATCTGATAGTATTAATAAATAACTGACTTATTTCAACAATCTCTTTTCCTTTCAGTTTGATGTTTTGTTTTTAGTGGAAAATAATTGTGTCAGAGAAATGACTATGTTCTTTTAACAGGAACTATCTGTCACAATCCGGCTAAGAGGAACATGAGGGAAAATTTAAATGTCACTTTAAGCAATATCTCAACATTATTTCCTAAGAGACTTGATAATGTCTCCAGGGGCGTGGGAATTCAAGTTCCTTGATTCTAATTATTCTGTTGCAACTGACTCACTCTATGACCATAACTTAATTACTTTTACACAAATTCATTATCTCTAATGCATTGTGTACAAGTATATAACTGCCTTACTGGCAATATTATAAGGAAGGTGGTCTTTTGGTTAAACGATGGTTTGGGAGTTAGGAAATCCCCACAAATACATAATGTGTTTCAACTTCCTGTAAAGCACATAAGTTTATGTTAGTTAATGATCTTTCCATATCAAGACACAGAAAGCAAACTCAGATTGACTTAAACAATAAGGAGAATTTACAAGTGAATATAGCTTAAAGTCCAGAGGTTTACTGATTTAAGGAAAGGTTTGACCCAGGACCCAAATGAAGTAAATAAATCCTGGATTCTTGCTTTCCACTTATTGGTTCCATTACCTTAGGGTTAGTTTCCAGAAGCTATTGGGCCTACAATCTTCCAGGTCCAGTTCTAGCAGAAAAAAGAGTCAGCAACCTCCATAGCTTAAATAAAACTCCCAGTCTCATTGGCCCCCTACTGCCAGGACCTGTGACTCTGCTTGTCTTAAACCGACTCTGAAGGCCAGGGAGATGGGCTATGGTGATAGTGTAAAGCCCAAGAGTCTACTTTTGACCTGGGGGTGGGGTCAATCCCTCTCAAACACGTGATTCAGAAATTTAAAGTAGTGTTAGGGGGAGGGAAGGGGAGATAAATCCTACAGCCTTCTGTTTAAATGCTTTCAAAAACTTGCATCTCAATCTAGAGTCATTCTTGCATTCACTGATTCATTCAATGAACATTTTTTCAGGGCTATGTAAGGTCTTGCCTCCATTCTTTTTCACTCCATTTCCAGGCTCCCCTTTAAGAATAAGAGCAGTGCTCGCTTCAGCAGCACATATACTAAGAATAAGAGCAAAGTCTAAGAATTGGACCACAGGGTGGGGGCAGGATTATGAGAAACATTAGGAAAACCGGTTTCCCATAACGTCCATATTTTTAGGACTCATTTCTTACATTTTCAGCTTTCTTGGAAAAGAAGAGAAACAGCATCCCACCATTGGCACACTCTCCCCAGGCACATCTTCCAGCTGTACCACTCACAATTTGGAGATTAATAGACTCCTTAAAGCCCATTCACAGGCCCAGGTTAAGAGCCCTTGGGCAAATATGATCATGAAGATATATAGGTGATCCACCTATATACACCATGAAGAAATATAGGTGTATATAAGATTTACAGTGCTGTCATGTTTTGACAGTGAAATTTGAAACAGAGTCTTGCTTTTCTGAAGGTCCAAAGAAAGATAAACACATTCTCCTTCTTAGGAGAGATCACCTTTTACCTAAGTAGAGGAGAGAGGTAGTTACAGCATATAGTGGTAGTACTTGGCCCCCAAAAGCCACCCAAGTCCTTGGTTCCCAAATGCCACCCTAGTGGAGTTAGATCAGAAAACTTACTCTCAGGATGCCTGGGTGGCTCAGGGGTTGAGTGTCTGCCTTTGGCTAGGGTGTGATCCTGGATCTTGGGATCAAGTCCCACACTGGGCTCTTGGCGGGAAGCCTGCTTCTCCCTTTGCCTATGTCTCTGACTCTCTCTCTCTCTCTCTCTGTGTCTCTCATGAATAAATCAATAAACCTTAAAAAAATAAAAGATGTTAAAAAAAACACAAGAAAACTTACTCTCTTGAGCACATGGGTTATACAAAATAGGAAGGGACAGGGAGTGTTCATATATTTCAATGTTCCCACTGACTGAGCAGGAAGCAGCAAGAGAGATAACAGATGATTAAGGCCCCTTTCCAGGCTCCCTTTGAGAAAGAAGCCTTTGGGAAAACACATGCAGTAAATGAGAGACAAATACAACTGAAATGTTTTAACCATTCTTTGATTGTGCCTGCCCTATTTATAAAACATTCTGAAATAAACAAATGAAGTTGCTACACATCCAGTGTATTATGAAGAGGCGGGGAGACCCTGGCAATTGTACCAAACGTTAAGCACAGTGGCTGTTTTTGTTTGTTTGTTTATTTGTTTTAAATTAATCTCACTAGATCTGTGGACCTTGAGGATCCTTTATATTTCCTTTTCTGGGGGGGTATAACTGCTTTGGTGTTCAACAGGGATGTTCTGATCCTCCTAGTGTAAACTATGGAACATGTTCCAGTGCCCTTGCTTGAGGGCAGGCACACCTAATGTACACTTGGAAAATGGGAAGAGGAAATGGAAAAGAGAAAACAAATGGAAAAGTAGAGAAGGACAACAGCAGGCCTTTGATCCAACTTGGCCAAATGGTAGGAAAAAAGATGTACCTTAATTTTTACTAAGGTTTGACTTCATGTCCACGGTAAATATTTTAGTGGAAATCCTTTAGGGGTTGTTACGGGACACAATGGAAGTGCAATAGAAAGGTGGGCTTTTATCTCTAAGACAGACACACACTGGCCAGGAGGAAATTGAAATCCAAGCTTTAGTCCCTATCTTGTCTCCACACTCTTCTTTTGCAGGACATTCCCAAGAGGGGGCTTTTGAACTGACATTTCTACTTGCTACCTGTGGCCCTAGGGCATGGATTCTCTCAAGGGGGCTAATATCACCAGAGATTAACTTCCTTTTGTGTTCCCCAGATTTACCAATAGAGCTGATCTTCAAATAGTTACTTTGGAAGTCAGGGCAAGGTGCTTACCAGCCAGTCTTTGTAAGAGGGGCTTAATTAGATGATGTCTTTCAGGCACTTTGGACTTCTTGGATGAGCCAGCTTTCTAAAATGAATGTGTTTCAATTACCAGAGTTAACTTGGGGGTTGGAAGGGGGTTTATACACGCTAACAAAAGACTTGTCTTCACAATTTTTTCCAGATTCTGCTCCTTTGAGACCCAGGAGACAAATGGGTCTTCTTAGAGCAGTAGTTTGTCAGCCTTTTCTGACTGCACTTGAGATTGTGAAGAAGTAGTTCATCTGTCTGGTGTAATGAACTTGGCTTGGAGCTTTTGCTTGGCTGCTGACACCTCCACCTCCCATCTCCTGGCTCAGCATTGCCTCCAACTCTAGGAACAATGCTTATGGGCAGGAGGTCTCCAGAGCCCTGGTGGTAAAACTCACTGGCTCAGGATACAGTTGGTCTTGCTCTTTCCTGCCACTGCTTCGACCTTGGTTTCCGGGTTTCTAGTAACCAAGTTATCTGCCTACTTTCTTGTTCATGGCTGACCCTTGCTCTGTTCCTGAGCCCTTGTAATTGCATTTCCCTCCCAGTTCCTTAGTAAGATCATTGCCCTCTATTTCCTCCAGTGACTGGATTTGTCTGACCCTGAGGCCTAAAATATGCTTGAGTCATCTACATACATCTCAGCCTCCTTGACGTGCAATCACTTACCTAACAAAGGTATGAGAGTGTTAGCATTTTCATTTGGGGCATATCTATCACTTAGCTTTAATTTTCTTTTATTTTTAATAAACAGAAAATTTCACATCTGAACTATTAAACTTATGGAATGACCCAAGTCTCACTGAAAACAACACATTAATTTGCTTACAGTGAATTGTATCAGCTAACAGGAACACAAACAAGATGGGCCACATAAACAGAGAAATCACCTAACACCTCATGACAAAAGCAGGAAGAAGCTTAAAGATCAATAAAGATGTGGATGAACATTTCAATAAAATGTGAACCTACTGTAATAGCCATTTGGTCAAGAATCCCATTTTAGTTTTTACAAGAAATCAAAAGCTTAAGAATTAAACATCATAGACATAACAATTGCCATAATCATCTTGCTGTTTAAAACAGGAGGAGGGATGGGCAGCCCCGGTGGCTCAGCGTCTGCCTTTGGCTTGGTGGTGGTCCCAGGGTCCTGGGATCGAGTCCTGCATCAGGATCCCTTGAGGGAGCCTGCTTCTCCCTCTGCCTGTGTCTCTGTCTCTCTCTGTGTGTCTCTCATGAATAAATAAATAAAATCTTTAAAAACAAAACAAGGGATCCCTGGGTGGCTCAGCGGTTTAGCGTCTGCCTTTGGCCCAGGGCGTAGTCCTGGAGTCCCAGGTAGTCCCACGTCCAGCTCCCTGTGTGGAGCCTACTTCTCCCTCTGCCTATGTCTCTCTCTCTCTCTCTCTCCCTCTCTGTGTCTCTCATGAATAAATAAATAAAATCTTAAAAAAATAAATAAATAAAATAAAAACAAAACGAAAAAACAGGAGGGGGACGCCTGGCTGGCTCAGCAGTTGAGCATCTGCCTTAGCTCAGGTCGTGATCCTGGGGTCCTGGGATTGAGTCCCGTATCAGGCTCCCTACGGGGAGCCTGCTTCTCCCTCTGCCTATCTCTCTGAGTCTCTCTCTGTGTCTTTCATGAATAAATAAGTTAAAAAAAAAAAAAAACAGGAGGGAAAAACCGATATAAAAAATTGATATATTCTGTTTTGTCTCAAAGTTATCTTCGCAGAAAAAAAAATGTGCTTCAATTTCGCAGATAAATTATTTGGAGCATGTTTTCTTAAAGACAGGGGTTTCTGTCTCTATTTTATCATTGAAAAGGCCCAATAGACCAATGACAGCATAGGATTTAAAAGAAAAAATTCCCTTTAGAAATAGTGTATGAAAATATTTAGTTGTGTGAGCATTTTACATGACAAATACATGCAAAGTGAGCTGTATAGCTCTTTTACTTTTCCTGGGCTCTGAGTCACATAAATACTATATCATTTATAATATTTATGCTGTAAAAGTTTGATAGAGCCCACTTGGAGTGCTGTCAGCTGCCTGTAATAAAACCCATTTTTTAAAAAAGTGATTTATACAACAAGAATATATAATTTTTAATGTAGGAGGTGCCAGAGTTGGTTTAACACTCAACATCATAGAGAATCCAAGACCTCCCATGTCATTCTCAGTGGGTCAGTCATGTATTCCCTCACGGTCACAGGGAGGTCCCCAAGCAGGGAGAAAGGAGCAGGGTCTTTTTCAGACATCTTTTTCTTTTTGTTGGAGAAGAAAACCTTTCCCAGAAGCATGTACCCCTTTCTCCCTCTTCTTCCATTGCATTGACCAGAACTTAGTTGTATGGTATCTTCAGCTAAAAAGTAATGATCTGCTATTGGTAAGCTTTCTACCTTCACCAAGCTATGAGATGTTTCATATTCTATGGAGTTTATATGCTCCTCAAAGTCTTGGTAGTCTCACCCTTATGGGCTGTGTGGACGACTTCTTCCTCATCCTCTTCTTCTTCTTCTAAAGGTAGATCTTTGACAACCTGTTTTTTATGCTATTATTGGTAAGTTCATTTCTTAACTTGATTTTGGTAATTTACATTTTTTTTCTAGAAAGTCATTCTTCATGGTCTGGATTTTTAAAGTCATCGGAATAAAGTTATAGATAGCATGTAAAAATTATTTAATCTCAAAAGAATTTTTAAAAGATCTCTGCATCCTGTTTTCATTTCTAATGTTATTGTGTCTTTTTTCTTTCTTTCTTTACGAGCTGATACTTGCCAAAGGCTTTTATTGTTTTGATCTTGTCAAAGCATAGAACTTAAGTCTATTGTTTTTGGTTTTCTATTTCATATTATCTACCTTATCTTTATTAATTCCTTCCTTCTCCCTTCTTTGGTTTATGTTATTTCTTTTCTAGTTTCTACAGTTGAAAGCTCATTTATTTTTACTCTCTCTTGCTTTCTGACATCTGGATTTAACATTATAATTTGCTCCCTGAGAAACAATTTTGTCATGACTTAGAGTTTTAGATGTTTTGTTCTCATTGTCATTGATTTCTTAATAATTCTACTGCCCCACCCTGTGGGAGAATTACACCTTACCTCATTGATGCTGACTCAGCCACTTAAATTGCATTGGCTGATAAACATGAGTAGAAGTGAAGCCTACATTTTGAGTCTTGGTCTGGTTCCATCATCTTTATTTTCCTTCTGGAACAACATGCTGAGATAGGCCTGCTCTTTCAGCCTACACACCAGACTGAAGATGACAGGAGAGTGTTAGCTGACTTGGGACAGTGATGCAGTGCCAGTGCGAAATAAATCTTTCTTGTTCCAAACTCTTGAAACAGCCTTAAATATTTCACTATGCATTTCTAAAGAATAAGAGCATCTTCTTGTATAGCTAAAAATGACATCTTCGTATCTAACAAAATTAATGATGATTTCTTAATATTATCTAATAGTTAATACACATTCAAACTTCCTCATTTGGCCCCAAAATGTCTTTTCTAGCTGGTTTGCACAAACCAATCCAGAACCACATGTTGTATTTAATTTTTATGTTTTTAATCCATCTTTTAACCTAGAACAGTTCCTTTTCTTATTACATTGATTGGTTGAAGAGCCCAGGCCAATTGTCCTAAAGAATGTACCACCTTTTTTTTTTTTTTTAAGATTTTATTTATTTATTCATGAGAGACACACAGAGAGAGGCAGAGACACAGGCAGAGGGTGAAGCAGGCTCCACACAGAGAGCCCGATGTGGGACTTGATCCAGCATCCCGGGATCATGACCTGGGCCAAAGGCAGATGCTCAACCGCGGAGTCACCCAGGCGTGTCTGTACCACTTTTTTAGCTTGTTTCCTTCCCCATATTGTTGTTCAAGCTGTTCCTATATCCCCCATAATTCATGTAAATAAATTAAATATAAACATTTGGTTAGATTCAAGTTAAACATTTTTGGCTAGAGTGCAACATATGTAATGTGGTATACTTCACATCACAGCACATCGAAGACACATAAGAGCTGGTTATCTCACCATTAGCAATGGTGATGGGATAGATGACCACTAGATTAAATGAGAACTATCTCTCCCTCCATTTTGTAGTTATATTTTTTAACTCTGGTGGCCAGTAAATAACCTAAGTGCCATTACTTTGGTACTGTATGAATAATCAGTACCCTATTCAAAGAGGTTTTAGCATCAATTGATAATCTTTGTTTGAATCAATAATTTCATTAGGGACTATAAAATGATTCTTCCATAAAGTAGAGTTTTCCCTTCTTAAGTAGAGCCATTTGGTGTCTGCAATATAGATGCTACCCCTAAAGGGCAAGTTAAGTGCTTAATCATTTCTCTTTAGTTATCATCTTTATAAGTGAAGAGTTGGTTCAAATGGTTACAAACTAGTTTTTTTCCTGGATTTCTCCCATCATTATGGACTCCTGGATTTTCTAAGATTTGATGTATTTCAATCTACCAGTGTATTTCTCTTTTCTATGTTTACATTTTTTCCAATGCAATTCCTTATTAAATTATTGATTCTAGTAGAATCCTTCACATGGCAAGTTGCTCTCAGGGTGTCTGGGTGCTTCAGTTGGTGAAGTGCTGACTCTTGGTTCTGGCTCAAGTCATGATCTCAAGGTCTTGGGATCCAGCCCCTCATTGTGCTCTGCACTGGGTATGGAACCTGCTTGGGATTCTCTCTTTCCCTCTCCCTCTGCACATACACATACATTCTCTCTCAAATAAATAAATAAATAAAATATTTTAAGAAGAAAAAAAAAGAGAAATGACTCTCACCCAGGAGTGATTTTGCTCTCTAGGGGACATTTTGGAATTTATGGACACATTTTTAGTTGTCATAATTTCTTTAATGTTGCATTTAATTTGTAATAATTTTAAAGATTTAAAGTAATACTATAGTTAACACTTAAGAAAGTCACATTATAGCTGCAATGCATTACTTATTGACATTTTATTATTATTTTTTTTGATTGATTTATTTAAGAGAGCGTGAACAGGGTGGGGGAGCTGAGGGAGAGGGAGACAAGCAGACTCCCTGCTGAGCAGGGAGCCCAACTCAGGGCTTGATCCCAAGACCCTGAGACCATGACATGAGCCAAAATCAAGAGTCGGATGGTTAACTGACTGAGCCACCCAGATGCCCCTTTATTGACATTTTAAAGGGAAAAAGATCATGACTTTCATTTTTGAAATCAGTGGAGTAAATCTTTCAGAAAGACTCTTCCTTTGAACATAACTAAAAAAGATGGATGACATACAAAAATCATCTTCCAAAAATCATCAAATAGCTGAATGATAAGGAATTAAAAGGCCAACACACTGAAAGAATGAGAATCAGAGATTTTAACATGGACATTGGGAACATTAATAAATAAATAGATAGAAAGGGGGGAAAACATGGATAGATTGCCAAGGAAACAGTCACAGGTCTCCATTCTCCTGAGAGAGGTACACAGTGCATCACTGTGAAGAAGAGGGGTCTGATTTGTCCCTTCGTATAACCACCCAAAGAATGGAGGGCCACAGGCATCATTAGCTCTCAGAAAGAATCATCATTGTTTATCAGATAAACCAAAATGGCCAAACTGTTTTCACCAGCTGTTGCTCCTGAGCCAGGGATTAATCTCTGGAATACAAACAGCAAATACTGGAAGGGAAATCAATCAGTCAATCAACCAATCAATCATATCCCCTTCAAACAGACACATCATGTTGGTGATATAAAGAATTGGTTACATCCTTCTGGTGATTTACAATCCGTTTGGGAATACACACTCAGTTAGCAAATATTTATTAATAACATAAGTTGATGGTTAGCTGTCAAACCATCATTACTACTGAGATTCAGAAGGAGGAGGAATCCCTTCCAGCTGTAGAGGTCAGGGGAGTTTCATCTAAAGAGATGAGGTTGGAATGAGGCCCTGAATTCTGGGAAGTAGTTTAAGTGTATGAAGCTGTGTCTTGGGAGGGCAGGGAGCACCAGCCGGAGAGGGCAAGCAGTTTTATACAGGATTCCAGGGAAATAAACTTTGAAGGGTGGGTTAGGACCAGGTTATGCAGGCCCTTGAGCCCCTGGCTACAAATTAATGCGGATTTTGTAAGTAATGGGGATCTCTTGTGAGGTTTACAGGATAAAGGGAATGAACTGATGGCAGGTTTTTGAATTTAAGTGATTGATGATCGGGCTCAGTACTCGCTTCTCCCCACCCCCGCACCGAGACATACACACTTTATAAATTACTAATCATTAATCTAGAGGAACCATTGAGAAAATACTAAGTGAAACAACTCAGGTGCAGGCAGGACAGCACGTGCAGTTTTCTTCCATTTACTTTCAACACACAATGCCTAAATGTTCCCACACTGGGAATACCTCTGAGAGGGCCCAGGAACCACTGACGGCTGTAGCTGCCACCTAGCAAAGTGGGTGCCATGTACTCTGAATCACTGGTGATAAAATCAGCTAGATGAGGAAGCGGTACTTAATCTCATTTTGGCTTAGTTTAGTTTTGAATCATAAGAGAGAATGGGCATTGTGTGAGAGCCCTCCTTGGACTTGACATCAGAGGGCCAGTTTGACCCAACCGGTGCTCCCTTCTTATCACTGTGTGACCTTAGAAAAGATATAACCGCTCCAAGAGTCATCTCCCTCATATATAAAACAAGGTCAGGGACACTTTCCTTACAGGATTTGATGAGAACTTTGTGCAGGCGGTATGAAACACCATGGGGATGAAACTTCTGAAAAATTCGTGTTTTGAATCCTGGAAACACCTCCAGCTTTTGGATTCAGTTCTGATGTTAAAAATTGGGACTTGCTATAGGGGTGAGTTTGGATGGGTTAGGCCCCACGGACCTACCCAGGTAGAGCACCCTGCATGTCAGACTTGGTGGACAGAAACTCGCAAAACCATTGCAAAGGGTCAGAATCCCCCTCCCCTCGACCAAGGAACTGGTAAGACATTTTTTAAAAAATTATGCACAGGATGAAGCTTTCTAACAGAGAGGCTGGGCTTCACTGTTCTCATCTATCCATGGAGAACAGAAGAATCACTTACCTCCTTTCTTAGCCTGAGCCTTTGCCTGGCAACCTGTCTCTCAGCACAAGCACATTTCAGAGGAAGGTCTAACAAGCTCTTTAGTTTCTGGTGTAAGATTTGAAGAGTGATTTGTAGGATGTCTCCTCTGGAAAGCAGAGAGTAATCCAGAACACTGATTTAATTCTTATATCCAGGATGTAATATATCTGCTTAAATATTTTATTTTGGACAACATTAATGGATGCCTTTGATTCTCTGGGCATGGTGCTCTGGAAATGGTGTGGCAAAAACGGAACGTTGGAAGTTACTGCTCAGCATCTCTCCTCCTTTTGCCATTTATATACAAGTCCATATTAGGCAATAAGAAAAAAGTCTGTGCAATTTCATCTACTGTGATTTGGAAAGGAGCCACACCCTCCTCTCAAGACTTCCCTCTTCACACACAAAGCTTTTTCCTTTTGAATATGAGATTTTGGTTCTATTTATAGAAAAAAAAATGTGTGCTCCTTTCTCAAACTATAGTTTAAGATCAAATCGATTTCACCTAATGTTAAAGTTGACCCTGTTTTCTGAATGGCAACATAAATTTACATGAAACTGGTGATTTTTGTTAGTGAATCATGCCCTAAAACAAGGGCAGAACTAACAGATTGCTTTCATTTATCTGAGGGCATGGCCAGATGAGTGCTCACATGAGGGAAAGTAAATAAACAAAGGAAGAAGATATAAAGAAAAGAGAAACCAGTGTGCTTTAAGTACAATGTTCAGAAATTATTTTATATAGTCATTTCTACAAGCTAAATACTTTATAGGTGCCTGTATGTAATACAACGATCCTATAAGTATTATTATTCTTTTTTCAAAGATTTTATTTATTTGAGAGAGAGAAAAAGAGTGCACATGAGCAGGGGGACGGGCAGAGCGAAAAGGAGAGAGAATCTCAAGCAGACTCTACCCTGAGTGCAGAACCCAATCTGGTTCTGCTTGATCCCACAACCCTTAGATCATGACCAAAAGGAAAACAAGAGTTAACCGACTGAACGAATCATGTGCCCCAAAATAAGTGTTATTATTATCTCTATTTTTTAAAAAAGATTTTATTTATTTATTCAAGAGAGACACAGAGAGAGAGGCAGAGACACAGGCAGAGGGAGAAGCAGGAGGCTCCATGCAGGGAGCCCGATGTGGGACTCAATCCCAGGACTCCAAGATCACACCCGAGCCAAAGGCACATAGATGCTCAACTGCTGAGTCACCCAGGCGTCCCTATTATCCCTATTTTTAAAAAAGATTTTCTTTATTTATTTGAGAGAAAGAGTAAGTGAGCAAGAGAGAGAGAAGGAGCAGGGGGAGGGACGGGGGAGAATCAGGGAGCCTGACATGGGGCTTGATCCCCAGACCCCAGGATCATGACCTGAGCCAAAGGCAGACACTTAGCCTACTGAGTCACCCAGGTGCCCCATTATTATACCTATTTTAAGATAAGGAAGCCTCAAACAGAATGGTCAAAAAACTTGCTTAAGGTCCCACACTGAGTGCTCGTCACTGCTAAACACACTACTTCACCAGAAACCATTTCTGGAGGGGCTTCTTTTTCTCTTTCCTGCACATCCTGGGACACTGGGTCTAATAGGTGTCCTCATGTCTCTCAGTTGCTTCTTCAAGATCATTGTTCCTCTTTCCTCAAAAGCTCTGAGCTGTGATGCACATGTTGTCAGAGCTTATCAAATGTTCCCCTTTGTTGGGAGGAGCATCTGCCTTCAGCTCAGGACATGATCCCAGGGTCCTGGAATCAAGTCCCACATTGCACTCCCCGTAGGAATCCTGCTTTTCCTCTGCCTATGTCTATGCCTCTCTCCGTGTGTCTCTCATGAATAAATAAATAAAATCTTAAAAATTTTTTTTTGTTGTTGACTCATCTGTAGTCCCTGGGGGTCTTGAAGACCTTTGTTCCCTGTCACTCTTTTCCAAATTCATGGTAATCTCAAAACCCATGTGGAAAACCTCACCAATAGTCTGTCAGCACCTCAGCAGCCTCTCTTCAGTGATCTTGCCCTCCCCACCCTACCTGTGCCAGAGGCCAGCTTGCTGCTTCCCAAATCTGCTTCCTCTCCTTCCTGAGTAGACCTATGTTTGCCCTCTTCCTTCGTAGTTAGGTGTGGCACCATGACTAACTTCTGCACAAAGGAATAGTGACACTGCCCATGCAGCCCTCTGCTTTCTCCCTCTCATTATCTGCCAGCCAGATGGAGAGGATCCAACAGAGAATTCCGAGGTCCTAGAACAGCACTGTCCAATAGAAATGTAATGTGGGCCACATATGTAATTTTAAACTTTCTGGTAGCTGCTTTAAAAAATGCAATAAGAGGGGTGCCGGGGTGACTCAGTTGGTTAAGCATTTGCCTTCAGCTTTGGTCATGGTCCCAAGCTCCTGGGATCCAGCCCCACATTGGGCTCCCTGCTCAGTGAGGAGTCTGCTTCTTCCTCCCCCTCTGCCTGCCCCTCCGCCTGCTTGTGCTCTTTCTCTGTCAAATAAATAAAGAAAATCTTTAAAAAATTTTTGTTTAATGCAGTACAAAATTTGTGAAATTAGTTTTAATGATACATTTTATTTAACCCAATATATCAAATATATTATCATTTCAATATGTAATAATATAAAAATTATAATGAGGTACAACACAGAAGTTAAGGGCACTGACCCCCCCGCCCCATGTAGTTGAAAAATCCATGCATAACTTTTGACTCCCCCTGAAACTTAACTATTAATAGCCTACTATTGACTGGAAGCCTTCCTGATGATATAGTCAATTAGCACATATTTTGTATATTATATGTATTACATATTCTTTCAATAAAGTAAGCTAGAGTTAAGAATGTTATTAAGAAAACCATAAGGAGGGCAGCCCCAGTGGTGCAGCGGTTTAGCGCCGCCTGCAGCCCAGGGTGTGATCCTGGGGACCCTGGATTGAGTCCCACATGGGGCTCTCTGCATGGGGCCTGCTTCTCCCTCTGCCTGTGTCTCTGCCTCTCTCTCTCTTTCTCTGTGTCTCTGTGAATATATAAATAAAATCTTAAAAAAAAAAAAAGAAAACCATAAGGAAGAGAAACTACATTTATACTATTGTATTATAAAAAAAATTCATATATGAGGTAACCCACACAGTTCAAACTGGTGTTGTTCGAGGGTCAACTGTATTTTACTTTGGGGCACCTGGGTGGCTCAGTTGTTGAGCGTCTGTCTTCGGCTCAGGTTGTGATCCCAGGGTCCTGGGATCAAGTCCCACATCGGCTACCCTGAATGGAGCTTGCTTTTCCCCCTGCCTATGTCTCTGCCTCTCTGTGTCTCTCATGAATAGGTAAATAAAATCTTGAAAGAAACAAAACAAAGCTGTATTTTATATCCTGAAATCTAATGTGTAATTTATACTTTTAGCACATATCAATTTGGATGCTAAGTTTTCATCAAAAATACTCAATCTCTACATATAGTAGTTCCCCCCCTAACCTTATGTGCTGTTTTGCCTTCCATGGTTTCAGGTATGTATGTAGAAGACAAACCAGAGTATACATAGGACTTGATATTAACTTCAGTTTCAGGCATCTACTAGGGGTCTTGGAATGCATCCCCCACAGATAAGGGAAACTACAGTAATTTCATAAAGTAGATGCATATACTGAAATTGTTCCAAGCATTCTTTCAAAATTTCAAATTAATTAAGCATCAATAAAAGTTTAAATTTAGTTTCTTTGTTGCATGAGCTACACTTCAAATGCTCAGTATTGGAAAGTGTGGCCCTAGAGTTTGAGCTGCCATGGAAAGAGACTACAGGGAGCCAATTCTCACCCTCACCCCACTAACAAGCGTGAGATTGAGGGTGAGAGCAACCAGTAAAGCGTATGTGCTGAACCACTAACATTTAGGGGTTGTTACAGCAGCTAGCCTGACCAATATACCAACCTCAGTCACTCACTCTGTTAGCCATTTTTATTACCAATAATTCTGGTTCCTCCATAACCTCCATTTCAGTTTTCCTTCTCTCTTCACTTGACGTATTTTAGTTCCTTTCCTTTAATACTGAAACGCTAATAATTTGTCAGCCTCACTTTCCTCCTCATCCATGAATTCTTATTCTCCAATTTTTATACCCTTGCATTTATGCTCACTTCCCTTGCTCCTGCTTCCTTCCATGGTACTTTCCTAGCAAAACCACTGCTGGAATGTAGTCTACCTCTCTGTCTGCATTCAGTGAATGCAGACACATAGAACCATGCTGACTTGCCTCAATTTATTTATTTTAATTAATTAATTAGATTTTATTTATTTATTTATGAAAGACACAGACATAGAGAGAGAGGCAGAGACATAGGCAGAGAGAGAAGCAGGCTCCATGCAGGGATCGAGTGGGACTCGATCCCGGGCCTGCAGAATCATGCCCTAAGCCAAAGGGAGGTGCTCAACTGCTGAGCTACCCAGGCATCCCTTATTTTTATTTAAAAAAATTTTTAGGGGATCCCTGGGTGACTCAGCAGTTTAGTGCCTGCCTTCAGTCCAGGGTGTGATCCCGGAGTCCTGAGAGAGAATCCCAAGCAGACTCTATGCCCAGTGTGGAGCCTGATGCAGGCGCTTGATCCCATGACCTTAAGATAATGACCTGAGCTGAAATCAAGAGTTGGGTACATGGGACATCTCGGTGGCTCAGTGGTTGAGCGTCTGCCTTCCACTCAAGGTGTGATCCTGGAGTCCCCAGATTGAGTCCCACATTGGGCTTCCTGCATGGAGCCTGCTTCTCCCTCTGCCTATGTCTCTCTCTCTCTCTCTCTCTCTCTCTCTCTCTCTGTATGTCTTTCATGAATAAATAAATAAAATCTTAAAAAAAAAGGAGTCAGATGCTTAACCAACTAAGCCACCCATGCACTCCTATTTAAAAAATATTTTAATTGAAGTATAATTAACACACAGTGTTATATTAGTTTCCTATGTACAATACAGTGATTCAACAATTCTATACATTACTCACTGCTTATCACAATACTCTTAATCCCCTTCACTTACTTCACCCATCCCCCTTGCCTCACTTTAAATTAATGACCAATATTTCAATTGGGTGGTTAGTAATACTGGAAATCCTCCAAAATTTCCTTTTTAGACTTCTCTTTCCCAATTTTTCTTCTCTTCAGTCTTCCACTTCTCCTGCCTCTCCTCTTTATCAGCTTCTAACCTACTACCTATTTCCAATGAGAAAATAGCAGCAATCAAAAGAGCAGTTCCATGCACTTCTACGATACCAACCACACCCTATGCACTGGGATCCTATCCCCTCTTACTTCTTATACAACCTTCCAGCAACTGTCTCCTCTATCCTGCATCACATTTTTCTTGTTTTAGATTTGTTTTTTTTTTTAAGTATGTCTACTTAATAATATAATAAAGAACAATGATTTTAATTATGTTTGGCAAATTTTTGCATATGTATCTACTTGTGTTACGACCACCCAGATCAAGATCCAGAACATTTCCAGGACTCTTGACATCTCCACCAGGCCTCATCCAAGTAAATACCCTAAGTAAGGTACCCACCAGTCTGACTTCTATCACTCTACATCAGTGATGCAAATAAAGCTTCATATAAACGAAATATTACAGAATGTATTCTATTGTGTCCGACATTTCATTTAGCATGATGTCTGGGATATTCTCTCACCGTAAGTAGCAATACTTCATTCTCATTTATCACTGTGCGGTCTTTGTGGTATAAATATACAATTTATTTACCTATTTTACTGATTGTGGCAGAATTAAGATGGCTGCAAATTCTTTACTATTTCTCACACTGAGAATGAGTTCTGTGTCTCCTTGATAGGGCTGGCCTGTGCCTGCCCTGACCGATAGAACGTGATGGAGATGAACCTGTGCTAATTCCAGACCTAGCATTTAGGAGCTTGGGCAGTTTCTTCTCCCTTCCTCTTGGATCCTGGAACCACTATGCAAGAAGATTGACTATTCTGAGGGTGCCATGTTGCAAGAAAGTCCAAGCTAGCCATGTGAGGAGGCTGGGAGTAGAAATAGAGACAGACTCTGTCTGCCAGCCCCTAAACATTCCAATCATCCCAGTAAGGCCCCAGAGACCATAGAGCAAAGAGGAGCTGCCTCTGCTGTGCATTGTCTGGTTTCCCGACGCACAGAACTGTAAGATACAATCACACTGATGCATTCTCATTTTAAGCCTCTAAGTTTTGGAATTATTTGTTATACAACAATTGATAGCCAGAAAACTACTGATTGGTATGTGGGGTGTTTCCAGTATTTGGCTGTTGTGAATAAAGTGGCTGTGAACATTCTTGCGTCTTTTTGGTAGATGTAAGCCCCTGTTTCTCTGGGTATATGCACCGTCATCAGTTTTTCCCTCTCTCCTTGTTTCCATCAATTTGCAAGCACGCTGCAATGCCTCCCATCTTAAATTTTTTTTTCCTTGACCCCGGTCCCATTTCTTTGCTCCTCTTTATAGCAGAACTTCTTGAATTATCTATATTTTGTTTTTACTTTCCCTCCTCCTCTCTTGAATCCACCCTAGCCAAGCTTTTATCTCCTCTCCTCTGCAGAAATAGCACCTGTTAATGTACCCAGGGCCTCTGTGCTTCCAGATCCACTGGGCATTTCTCAGTCTTCGTTCTTACCAGACTTTTGCAGCAGCATTTGACCCACAGATTCCTCTCATTTTTTCCAGCACTTCCTTTCTTTGACTCAGTTCTCCTTCTAATCTGCTGGTCTTTCCTTCTCAGCCTCATCATTCCAAATGTCTGGTGGTTGATACATCTCAGGTGTTCACTTCCAATCTTAAGGCTTTAAATACCGTCTACTGGTGGATAATGTCCAAATTTCTATCTCCAGCCTGGATCTCTCCCTTAACCTATATTAAGTTGCCCACTCCAATAGCTTCATCTCTCTCTCTCTTTTTTTAAGGATTTTATTTATTTATTCATGAGAGATATGCAGAGAGAGAGAGAGAGAGAGAGAGAGAGAGAAGCAGAGGGAGAAGCAGGCTCCACACAGGGAGCCTGATGTGGGATTCGATCCCCGGACTCCAGGATCACACCCTGGGCCGAAGGCAGGCGCTAAACTGCTGAGCCACCCAGGGATCCCCTCATCTCTTACCTCCCTTCCTGTCACCTTACTATACTCTAACTTTACAGGTCTCTTGCTTTTCCAGGAACTTCCAAGCTCAATTGCACTTGGAATCTTTGGCCTTTCTGTTTCTTCTCTCTGGAATGTTCTTTCGTAGATCTGTGTATGGCCAGCTCTTTATCATTCAGAACCAAATGAATGAATAAGTGAATGAAGAAATTATTTGAAAGTCATATGTTTTTATAAATGTAATAGTATTATTATACTACTACCATAAATCTTTCTTTTTTAACTAGTCTGTGTCTTGAATATAAAGATATAAAATATTACATATAGCATATACTGATTCTGTAATTACATATGAATCCATAGATTATTTCTTTTTAAAAAAATTTTATTTAGGGCAGTCCGAGTGGCTCAGCAGTTTAGCGCTGTCTTCGGCCCAGGGTGTGGTTCTGGAGACCCGGGATCGAGTCCCACATCGGGCTCCCTGCATGAAAGCCTGCTTCTCCCTCTGCCTGTGTCTCTCCCTCTCTCTCTCTGTGTCTCTCATGAATAAATAAATAAAATATTTTTTTAAAAATTTTTATTTATTCATTTGACAGAGAGAGAGAGTGTGTGGGCACAAGCAGGGGGAGCAACAGATAGAGGGAGAGGGAGAAGCAGACTCCCCACTGAGCAGGGAGCCTGACATGGGGCTCCATCCCAGGACCTGGAGATCGTGACCTGAGCTGAAGCCAGATGCCCAACCACCTGAGCCACCCAGGCACTCCCATATATATATTTCTATATTATCACATGAGTTACCATCGCATGCTATTAAACATTCTTTGATAACATTTCTATAAGGATGAAAAGAGATTTATTTAACTGGTCCCTCATTGTGGCTGTGTGGGTTGTCTGGCGTTTTTCCATATTACACACAATAAGGGATGAATATTCTTGTGTCTATTTCTGATTATTTTCTTAGAACAGCTTCCTAGAAGTAGAATTGCTAGGTCAAAGGGAAAGCACATTTTCCAGCTTCTGATTCTTATTACCGAATAGCCCTTCAGAAAGATGGTACCAATTATGTGCCTGCCAGCAATGTATTGTTCAAAAAATTTAAGTTCAACACACTGAAACAATGGAAGTCCAAAATAAATCACAGCAGCTGGATGGTGTCTCTGTCAGATGACCCAGGAAACTGAGTTGGGGAGATAGATTTATGAGCTCACTCGTGGCCTGTAGAAAAGTCTTCCTCCACTCGAGCTTTGTCCTCTGTAAACTACACCAAGCCCTCCATATTTTATCTACCACATAAGAAGCCCAATTGGTCAGGTTCATGTTCTCCGCTGAGGTGAAGTTCACTCAGGCACCTCTTGGCATGAACAGGAGAGGAGCTCCTCCCTTTAGTTCATGTAGGCTCACCTTCTCTGATCCAGGCTGATGGAGAGAGCTGATGGCCCAGATAGCCCAACCAGCTTCTTGCATGGTCTGCAGCTAGAATGAGCCTGTTAGCTGCTGGTCTTACTGTTTTTCCCCTAAATTATTAGCAAACTGCCTGTAGAGCAAGCCTTGCATGGGAGCAGAAGCCAAGACACCAGGACGCCCAGCCACTTCTCCCTTGCCCTCCCCTTGTGCAGAAGTGGAAACCACCTCTCTGCTTGAGATTTTTAAGAACCTAGGCCCAGCCTTACCAGCAATACCAACAAGATCAGCACTTTCTCCCCTACTTCCCCCCAAGACCTGGAGGAAATGAATAAGAATTCTTTTCATGCTTTTAAGTATTTTGTTGTTGTTGTTGCTATTGTTATCAGAAGTCACATCTAAAGCAGAAAGGAAGGGAGGCCTCCGGAAAGTCTCTGACCTCCCATTTCTTTAATAGCTTTTGGTTTCCAGCTTGTGCCGTTATGCTTTAACATTTCCAAGCTAAACAGCAGACAAAGTGGTAGGGGTGGAGGTAGGGTGTGTTAAGGAGAAAGTATCACTTCTGGACAGTAGAGACGCATAACACACCCATATATTAGATAAAAAGACCACTGGACTCAATTCACTAGGGGTTTTCAAAACATCATTATTCATCAAAGCCCTAAACTAGAATCCCATAACTGTCTGCAGTAGAAGTGACAGGTAAATTGCAATATATACACAAACACATACATACATGTATATATGTATGAAACAATGGAAATCTAAAATAAAACCACAGCAGCTGGATGGTATATATGGTTTTCATGCAATGGAATACTATACAGCAATGAAAAAGGACAAACTGCTTTCACATAGAACATGGGTGGTTCTCAAAAACATAGTGTTGGATGAAAGAAGCCTGATACAGAAGAATATGTATTGTATGACCCCATTTACATAAAGTTCAACAACAGGCAAATGTAACTACAATGTTTAGGGATGCCTACTGGGCAGTGCATTATTAAGAAAAGTAAAGAAGTGACTTCTATGAAAGAGTAGTGGTTAACTCTGGTAAGAGAGAGTGGGAGCTGTGTTTAGAAAGGGGCATGAGGAGGCTTCTGAGCGCTGGTAATGAGCTATTTCTTGGCCTGGGGGTATTTACATAGGTTTTTATTTTATAATAATTCTTTAAGCTTGCATTCTAATGTTTTGTGAAATATTATGTATGTGCTGTTAAAGAACAAAAATCAGCTGTGTATATTTGAAGATCTAATGGGCTTTATTAAGTGATTCATGAATTAGGCAGCACCCTAGAGAGCAAATAGAGGAGAGCTTCAAAGGGTTGTACAAAATAGAAGGTTTTTATAGGCAGGAGGGTGGGGCAAGGGAGTTATTAACAAAAGAAAAGACAGAATTGTTTCTGTAAAAGTCACTTTTCCTTGGTGGAGGGAGAAGCGGGAGGACAGAGGGTCTTGTGCAGATTACCTCATCTCTATTTGGAGGGGGAGGGAGGACCCATGTGACAGATTACCTCACTGGTGCTGACCAGAAGATTCCTTTTTTTTTTTTTTTTTTGACCAGAAGATTCCTGACTGGTTCAGCCTGCATTTCGGGGAGGAGGTTGAAAGTGCAATTTGGGCAAGTACTAAGTCCAGGTTTGGCGACTTGGCCTCACATAAGTGAGTCCATCTGGGGTCTGTGGTTTTCTTTGTAACAGTGTGTTGTTTTTCACAGTTTAAAAATCGTACCTGTGTGTTTACAAGGATGGAGGTCCATATTCTCCGGACTCGGTCACTATTTGATGCAAACATTCTGTATCTACAGTGTGTGAGGTATATCTGTGATGCATATTGAGGACCTCTCTGAGCCTGCACCTTGACAGGCCACTCTGGTGGAGGACAAGCAAGACTGTGTGACTGAGCAGAGAAATAAGGAGACCAACCATCTACTGAGTCTCAAAGCTATTTACATACATGTCTATTTAACCTTCTCAAAGCCTGTGGCAGCAGGAATCACAAGAGTTCAGTTTAAAAGATAGAGGATAATCTATTAGAAAGAAATTGGCTGGAGTCAGATTGCCTGGGGTCAAAATCTGCCCAAACTTTGGGGAGAAATCAATGTAGCTAACTTGTAAAGTGCCTGATGCATGTACATAATAATAAATGGTAGAAATATGTTTCTCGTTTAACTCAAGAAGACACAGAGCCTGGCTTGGGTTGGACTTGCCCAAAGTCACTCAGTTAGCAAGGGAAGGATCAGAGATTCAAACCTGTGTCTTTTCTTCTTGGGCCCATGGTACCCCCACAAGCCCCCTTATAATACGACTGTTCCATGGGAGCTCAGGGGAGGGAGTAATTACATGGGCTAGGAATGAAGGCACTGGAGCTGACCCTTCTAGAAGAGGCATGGTAGGCAGAAAAGTGGGCATAGACCAGCCTAGGAGGTGTGAAAACTCATACAATCACAGGGGAATGGTGGGTGAACAGTTGAATCACTGAACTTCTGTCAGTGTCAGGCTCCAGAAATGAAGGCAAGAAGAGCTGTCCCACTTACTTCAAGGTGTTATTCCAGGAATAGAAGGTGAGGATATTTGGAAACTTTTTACAAACTCTTCCGCATTTGCAAGTGTAAGATTGTATGTGTATGCATGTGTGTGTCCCAAGAAAATTTAACACTTGGCTTATGTGTGGGTAAAAATGAAAATCAAGATCTTATCTTTTGACCCATAGAGACCTCCCAAGCCTGGGACATAGAAAATAAAGGGAAATTCCTGGAAATACTAACCTAGAAGGTATTTAGCAGATCCAATTAAGCCTAGGAGATATATATTATTTATAAATTAAATGTTAGACCAAGCTTTGGTGATTATAGTTTACTGGTAATAAGCATGGAATTGTTGCCCCAACCTCTAGGAGTTCCAGAATCTGCTTACAGCAAATATAAATTTAAGGAGGCAAAGATGAGCCCATCTTCTGGGAAAACTTTATTAACAAAATACTAAATTTCATTAGCAAAATCACTCGCATCCTCTTGGTACTTTGTGATGTTCTGAAAATGTTAATAAATAACACTTCCTCTGTGCTTACCACATGTCAGACACTTTTTATAAGTACTTTATATGATTTCTGACTTAGGTTAATAATTAATTATAAGGGCACCTAGGTGGCTCAGTTGGTTGAGTCTGGCTCTTGGTTTTGGCTCAAGTCGTGATCTCCAGGTTGTGGGATCAAGCTCTGTCTTGGGCTCCATGCTGGGTGGGGAGTCTGCTTGGGATTCTCTCTGATTCTCTCTCCCTTTGCCCCTCTCCCCTCTACAATAAATAAATAAATCTCTTTAAAAATAATTAATTGTAAAAACATTGTTAATCATCACAACAATCCTGTGAGATATGCTACTTTGCTCACCTCCATTTTACAGATGGGGAGACCTTGGGTGATATGTCATAGTCACACAGCCAGTAAGAAGTGGGCTTTGAAGTCAGGCAGATCTGATTCTGGAGTCTACATGTTTACCCATTTCCCTCTATTGTCTTTCAGCCTGGTTAATTTATTCATGATAGTGACCATTTACAAAAAGAGACTGTTGATTATTTATGTATCTCTTTGAAATTTAGCTTAGAATCCATCCTTCTTAAACTCTTATCATCTACTTTGAATTCAGTGCAGCCTATGGAATGTTTGTGAGGGTCACCTTCATCTCTGAAAGGTGTTTCTGAATGTTTATTTACTTGTACAAAGTTTTGAGAGTTTTAAAAAGTACAAAAGAAGGTTGACCCAGGTTTAGGAACTTTGAGAAATCCTAATGAAACCACTGAAAAGACAGAAAATGGGCAGGGATAGAAACGAAGCGCTATGATGAGGTAAAGATTGAAAGAGATGTGAAGAAAGAGAACCCAGGAATGATTCAAAGCCTTAGAGCTGCAGGCCTGACCTGGCAAAAGGATCAAGGAGCTGTAATCCTCTAACAGGCACAATTTTCTGTGATGTGGGGATGCTGCAAATGGCATTGTGCACATTGACAGAAATGATGTTCCACTGATAACCATTAAGTTCTTCTAGAACAGCCCACCAGAATACACAGATAGGTAAAGACAATGTAACTGCTTTGACTACCCTGCGACAAGTGAGTGTGTGGCTGGCTCTGCTAACACCCGGGAGCCAGTCACGGGTGTGCAGGCTCTCTGTCTGCCAGCTCATAGCCCCAGACACCACAGAACCTGCCTGCCATTGCTCCTTCCTACCACAGACAATTAAGATGGACGCTACCTCAAGTGGGTTGTGGGGCTGGCAGGCTTTGGCCAGGGACAAGGGATTAACCCGAAGTGAGGTTTTTCCTCAAGCAGGAAAAAAAAAAAAAGCAATTGATAGAACTAAGGAAATGAGCTGAGAAAAAGCCAAACAAAGAATAGTGGTTGGATGATTCATGAGGTGGGGTACTCCTTTCTGGCAAAAAAACAAAAAAACAAAAAACAAAAAAAACAGAATATTATAAGATTGTAATCTGCTGGTGGCTGTCTTGTTCTTTAATGACCACGTTCTCTTTCAGAATTCTAAGTGTAGGTTAGGGCTGGAAAAGGGGAAAAAGTTGAAATGAAGGACTTTTATTATAAGTGGGTCCATTTCCTCTGCCTTCCCTTCCTGTGAGGGCTGCAGACATGCCCTGCAACCGAGTCATGGTTACCCCTGCCCAGGCAGTACAATTCATTATGTTTGCTGCCTTAGAAGATGTGAGAAGGAAAGAGCTTTTAAAATTCTGCCTTGGGGACGCCTGGGTGGCTCAGTGGTTGAGCATCTGCCTTCGGCTCAGGTCATGATCCCAGAGTCCTGGGATCGAGTCCCACATCAGGATCCCCACACGGAGCCTGCTTCTCCTTCAGCCTGTGTCTCTACCTCTCTCTCTGTGTCTCTCATGAATAAATAAGCAAAATCTTTAAAAAAACAAAATTAAATTCCGCCTTGGTTTGTTCCAAAGAGACCTGGGGATTATTTGCAGGTTCCATTATTTTCCAGCCCAGTAACTTGATTCTCATTGCTATTGTGAGTGCTGTCATTGTGTTAAGCAAATAATAGTCCAGGTGCAGCCAGGATTCTTTTCTTCTGACAGGAAGACCCCAGGAAGAGCTATCAATTAGTAACTGTTCACAACATACAATTGGTGGGTGTTTGATATTTCCAGTACTCCTGAGGAGCTAAAATTTGGACATCCAACTCTGAACAGATTAAGAAGGAAATCACATTGTCCCTCGGCCTGTACCCAGAAAGGGTGTGCTTAAGAATTATAGTCTCCGGGGATGCCTGGTTGGCTCAGTCAGTTAAGTGCCTGCCTCTTGGTTTTGATTCAGGTCGTGATCTCAGGGTCCTGGTCAGATTCTGAGCTCAGTGCAGCATCTGCTTGAGATTCTCTCTCCTTCTCCCTCTGCCCCTCTGGCTCATGCTCTCACACTCTCTTTCTCTCTCAAATAAATTAATAAATCTTAAAGAAGAAGAAGAAGAAGAATAGCAGCTTCTGTCATTGATCAGAAAAGCAACTTACAAAAATGAAATTTGATAAACAATCCTTCCATTGTGAGGTGAGCAGTGATAGGCATGAGGGTAGGTGGAGGTGGAAAATAGTAGAAACAAGATTCCAGTCACACAGGTGCACTTGGAAAAGATAGTGGGGATCAGCCTGGTCTAAAAGGAGCTATAGATTAAATTTCCCTTCTATGATCAAAAATAACAGATGTGCTGACAATCTATGGTTAAATTCAGGTTTTAGACATTATTTACTGGGATTTGAATCTGGGATCCTCAGAGTATTTGTTGTGCATTTTTTGTCTCGTTACTTCACCTTTTAGTGCCTCCCTCCCTTTTTTAAGGATTTTATTTATTTATTCATGAAAGATACACAGAGAGAGGCAGAGACACAGGCAGAGGGAGAAGCAGGCTCCTTGCAGGGAGCCCCAGGTGGGACTCGATCCCAGGACCCCGGGATCACAACTGAGCCAAAGGCACATGCTCAACCACTGAGCCACCCAGATGCTCCAGTGCCCCCTTAATTTAAATGTAAAAGGGGATATAATGGTACCAACATTATATCTGGGGAGGGATCGAATGATTAATTCATGAAAGGCAGAGTAAGTGCTCAACAGATGTTAGCTATTATTGTCATTAGGGCTACAACATCACAATAGCTCTTCTGTACTACAGAAATTCCAGAAAGTTTTTAATTAGCTGTGCAATCTTGGAGCTGAATTTTCGTATCTGGAAAATGAGGGAGTTGTCCAGATAAGGTCCAAACTGACCTTACAAGCCTAGAATTACATTCTTTGCATTTTCCTAATGGAAATATTGAGGCAGACAAGTAGTACCTGTCCTTGACATAAGGCAATCCAGCAAGGGCAGGCTAAGGAGGTAGCTGGCCACCAATCTCTGGTGCTGCTAGTCTTCTATTATCTTATCAGAAGATCACAACCCAGGGCTCCTGGGATACAACCCAGTGCAACCTTTCTGGAGGTCATCTGGCAAGATTTATCCAAAGCTTTAAAAGGATTTACACCTCAAAATTCCACTTCTAGGAGTTTATACTAGGACAATGATAAATAATAGTTAAGGATATTGCAAGATAGCCACAAGGATGTTCATTACAGGATTATTTATAATAAGGAAAAACTGGAAAATATTGATAATAAAAACAGGATTGGGTAGACAAATTATGGTGCATCCACATAATGAAATACAGTTCTAAATATGATTAACAAGGAATTTTTTTGACATGGAAAAGTGCCTACAATATATTGTCAAATGAAAAAAAAAACAGATTATCAAATAATATATACACTATGACTCCGGATGGGTTAAAAACCAATATAGATACAGATAGATAAATTGATCCACCAAAAATCCACCAAATGAACCAAATATATTACTAGTCCACTAATTATACCCACCAAAATATAAACAGTGCTAATCTCAAGATAGTTATTGGTATTTTCCTTTCTTAAAACCAATTTTATACAAGGAACATGTGCTTTTTTTCTGAACTGTTTGTTTTGGAAAAATTAAAATATAAAAAGAGAAAGAATTGTGATAGCTTCCCCTCCCCCCCACTGTAGCCATGTAGCCCATCAACTTCAGCAATTATTAGCTTATGATTTTGTTTCATCTTGTATTTTTAATAGGAAAAAACTATTTTAAAAAACTTTCAAGACTGTATAAGAGAGAGGAGTTTTTGTTCATTTCACTCCAACTACAGGCCAAATAATAAGAAAATTAGTTCAATATTCATAGTGGTCCAGAGCATTGCATTTTTAATCACATCAGGAGCAAGTAAGAGCAATTCTGCACGGACCTAGGCCAGATCTTCATCAAACAACATTTACTCAGTCAAGACTAGCTTCTGGTGCAAGTGTCAGAAACCCACCTCTAACAAGTGAACGTGGGGAACAGTTGATTCTTGCGGTCCTACTGGAATGCAGGCAGAGGTAAAGGTGGCTGATGGATGCAGAGTGTCCCTAAGGCCTTGGGCATGTTACTCTAAAGCCGCTCACCTGAGTCCCAGTCATGTCAGCTTACAGTCTCTCAGCAAGGGAGGGAGGGTCCCACGGCTCCAGACATACAACTAGGGGAGGTCTCTGTCTGATGAGCCTTGGGTCAAGTCATTTCCCTGTGACTAAGGGGACTACGTTGAGATATTTAGAGGTTCTCACAGTAACAATAATACTAACAGCAGCAACTTATAAACATATAGCATCTGCTGTGCACCAGGCACTGTCTAAATGTTATATATAAATACTAATTTAAGCCTCATAATAACCCTAAGACGTAGGTGCTATTACTAGCATCATTACCTTTTTAGAGATGAGGAAACCGAGACCAAAAATATGAAGCAACTTGCCCAAGGTCATACAACAAATAAGTAACAGACCTAGGATTCAAACCTATGCAGCCTGGCTCTAGGGCTGGTACAATTAATCACTGTGATTTCATTGTTTTAGAGTTGGAGCACCAAAAATATTGTGCCTCTTACCATATGTAAACCAAATCCAAATCACATGAAATTCTGGATTAGGATAAGAAAGTTTAAAAAATCAGTGTTTTCTATGACTACTCTGATATTTGCTGTCACATGCTTTTCTCATGGTTTTGGTTCTGGTGCCCTAAGGAACATTGTCTTTCATTTGGATAACTGGCCCCAGGGTTTGAGAAGGGATTTGTGGTAAGCAGGCAGTGCACAAATGTATTTTCATTAGCCAAAGGTGTGTTGGGTGCCCTCTGCCCTCATAGGAAGTCCTCCAGTGTACTTTGGGACTCTCAGTTTTGGGGATTTGGAAGCAGCTGTAGACTTGACATTTTGCTTCTGCAAAGGCTGACATTGCATTCCTCTGGCTTTCCTTATTTCTTCTTTCCTTCCCTCTTTTATTCTTTAAATGTATTTGGGAGCAAGTAATCAGAAACTTGAATGTCAGTGCACATCTAAACTCTAAAGAGGCTATGATCTTCTTAAGAAGTCTGAAAGGAGGGTCACTCAGTAGGTGTGACAGCTCAGTGATGTCATCAAGAACCCAGGTCCTTCCATCTTACCACTCTGCCTCCTTGTGTGTTAGCTCTTGTTTTCAAGTCCATGCCTTATGGTCGCAGATGACTGCCCCAGAGCAAGGCATCATTTTCCTCTTATAACACAACAAATATTTAAAAAGGAAGGGGTTGCATGCCTGGGTGGCTCAGTTAAGTATCTTCCTTCGCTCAGGTCATGATCCCAGGGTCCTGGGATCCAGTCCTACATTGGGCTCCTTGTCCTGCTGAGCAAGGAGCCTGCTTCTCCCTCTGTCTGCAGCTCCTCCTGCTTGTGCTCTCTGTCTCTCTCTGACAAATAAATTTTTAAAATCTTAAAAAAAAAAAAAAAAAGAGGTAAAAATGCCCTTCTTTCACATGGTTCTCTCTTATTCAGGCCAAAAAATGCATCTAAAAACATCTCAACAAACAGCTGTTTAGCTGTTTACCCTCATTGGCCAGGGTGAGGAGACATGACCATGCCTACACCAATTACTGGCAAAAAACCAATCCTAATTCATCCTCTTGGCAGAGGCATGTGGCTTCCCTCTAAATGTTTGGCAGCTGTGTGCAAGGAAGAAGGAGAGATGGTTGTTGGTTAGACTGACATGTAACCCTTTCCCCCATCCACTCATGTCCTTCCTCTAAAAAGGCCTAAGAAGTAGGAGGCCTGGGGCGGGGTCAAGGTCAAGGTTGGGGGACAGGGAACATGGCCCGCTCATTAGTGAAATTCAGTTATCCTTTCACAGAATAATTTGACCTGTGTTTTCCTAACTCTCCTAACACCTCGGAAAATTCTTTAATTCCAAGGCTGGGAAAAACATGTTATACCCTGTACTAGTTTCCTATGGCTGCTGTAATAAATTACCACAAAATTAATAACACAAAGTTATTCTTTATTAGGTCTGGAGACCAGAAATCCCAAGTCCGAAAGTTTTCACTGGGCTAAAAGTCAAGGTATTGGTTCTGGGCTGGTTCTTTCTCAAGGATCTGGGGAGAACCCATGTCCTTGTCATATTTAGTCTCTAGTGACTTCCTTTCTTCCTCGGCTTGTGGCCCTATCCATTTTCTTCAGAGTGCATGACTCCACCAATGGCATCTGCTTCCTGTATTGCACAGCTTTCTCTCACCAACGTCTCCTGTCTGCCTCTTAGAAGGAGAGTTGTGATCATTCATGAAGGATCATCTCCTTATCTCAAGGTCCTTAAATTAATCGCATCTGCAAAGCCCCTTTTGCCACATAGCATAGATGGGGAATTAGGACATGAATATCTTTCAGGGCTGAATATTATTCAGCTTACCACACACTCCAATACCTCATTCCCCAAGCTCAAAACTTTTAGAAAGGGGAACTTCAGGGCCAGAGGGAGTTCCAGTGTCTTCTCAGTGATGTTCAGCAGCCCAGTGGTTCATAATTGCAGGTTTGGGGACTATAGCCAGGTCTGTGGTAGGTGCTTGGCGTGGTGTTTATGCCTCCAGGACAGAATTCTCTTTAGATGGAAGTTGTAACTCTCTCTGTTTTATACTTTTGAGTCATGTTTGCTTTTAGTCAGTGCATATGGAAGAGGTGACAGATCCCATTAATGTGAAGTAACTTTAATCAAATAAATCACAAGCCAACATTAGCTTCATCTCATTTTTAATATATCCCTATTGTAGAGTGATGGATCAAGCCATCAGGACATTATGTAAAATTTCTGTAGTGAGTTTACAGACCACTCACTCTTTTTCCTTCTTTTCTCTTTTTCTTTTTCTTTCTTTTCTTTCTTTCTTTCTTTCTTCTTTCTTTCTTTCTTTCTTTCTTTCTTTCTTTCTTTCTTCTTTCTTTCTTTCTTTCTTTCTTTCTTTCTTCTTTCTTTCTTTCTTTCTTTCTTTCTCTTTCTTCTCCTTCCTTCCTTCCTTCCTTCCTTCCTTCCTTCCTTCTTTCCTCTCTTTTTTTGTTCTGGTTCTGGTCCTTGCCTCTGGCTTTCATGTTCTCTTATCCTCATCTTTTAGATATTGGTAGCTTTATATCCAGCTTTCCCTGGCATTTCTTAGCCTTTCTATCTGGTGAGTGTCTTTCATGGGCAATGACTTGTGGCTCTGGTTGGTTTCTCCCCTTACCACCTTGCCTACCTCCTAAAAATGGAACCAAGTTTGGGGTAGACCTTGCTAGATTCTGAACAGGGTCGCAACTAACCAACCATAGTTTATTTCAGGGGCAAGTCAGTGAAGTGCTGGTATGCTGGTAAATGCTTAACAACTCATTCTCCAGGGAAAACAAACCCTGAATTGTAGGATTTGCTGTTTTTGTGTGTGTGTTCTGTGTTGCAGATATACCCATCACGGCCTAGTTCGAGCTACCCGAGGTGAGGTTCTCCTGAAGGTGGAGTTGAGAAGAGATACACACAGCCCGGTCCAGTCTACCGCAGGGCCAATTGCAGGTATGTCCTCATGACACAATATTGCAGTAGTCCAGTTCCTCCCAAACGGGGAAGAACTAGTCACACATTCCCTCTGGAATTGTTTTAAAAGGAAAATTTTCATACACATTCTCCCCAAGTTAGTCTTTGGTTTGGAAGTATAATTGAGAGTAAACTTTGAGTTAGAATTGCATTTTGCTCTTTGTCTTCTCCACTGTTCTTTGTTCCTTGTGTGGAGTGATAGTGGCTTATAGTCACTTTTACTGGCAATGCAGTCACAGTGCAGGGGAGGTGAAAAGCAATTGGCCCCTTCTGTGTGTCTCAAGTATGACACACAAGAAAATGTTCAACTTAATGTAACATCTGAGACTAATCAGCTGAATTTTCTCTGCTACAGGAAAAAAAGGGGGGTAGGTGGGTAGGAGAAGGGGAGCAGATACAGTATATCATTTAAACTCTCAGAAAATCCAGGGATCCCTGGGTGGCGCAGCGGTTTGGCGCCTGCTTTTGGCCCAGGGCGCGATCCTGGAGACCCGGGATCGAATCCCACGTCGGGCTCTCAGTGCATGGAGCCTGCTTCTCCCTCTGCCTATGTTTCTGGCTCTGTCTCTGCCTGTGTCTCTGGCTCTGTCTCTCCTTCTATTTCTCAAGAATAAATAAATAAAATCTTAAAAAAAAAAAAAAAAACTCTTAGAAAATCCAGACATTAGTTAATGGTTTCTACCTTCTTCTTAAACTCCTCTTCCAAAATCAAATGGATGGATTTATTTCACCTCCTTTCTGCATCCCCACGCATGGTGGGGCAGGGCAGCGCAGGTGACAAAATGACCAAAGTGGACTCTGGGAGGGAGAGGCAAGATGACTGGACAGTCCACACACTGCATGTCAGAACCAAGTGACAGAACTGATCAAACACTGGACTATGAAATGTTACCAGTAAAGACATATAAAGTAATAAAAACAGTGAAAATTTCACATGCCTGGGCAAAGTTCTGCTCTGCAGTATCTGCTCTTCTGTTTTACGGCCTAGCCTGGAACATACAGAAGCAAAGGCAAGGGCCGGAGGGCACACCACTCCCCAGGAAGCAGGGCGCGGACAAGGGCATCCGAAGGTTTGTTTGGTCGAGTTGCTATTTCACCATTGTCTGCCTTGTTACCAGTTATGACATGTGCCCAAGCAGCCCTCGCCCCTTCATTCCACTGGCATTTGTTAAAAAAACATTCACGGAGATCCAGTCTGGATGTGTCTTTTAGCCTGCCTGTAACTTTCCACTTTAAGGGAAATGTAATAAGGCATTTACAAATCCTAGTTGCACAGCTTTTTAAAAACAAGGATTTTAAAGCATAAACCTGGGAGAAATTATTACAAAGAGGAAAGAAAGAGGGGAAAACTGGATTCTGGTTCTTAAATCCTCCTAGGCATTATGCTTCTTGGTCCTTGGCATCAACTAAAGAGAAGCAGGAAAAGTTATCGATCCATATTGGCTCATAGAGATATCCAGCCAAAGGGTTCAGAAATATTCAGGATGGGCATGGTCTGTCTTGGGCTCAATTCCCGTCTCTTACCACAAGGCCTCATTCCTGGTAAACCCTGAATTAATATTTGTTGAACGAATCAAAGTATATGATTATTTTCGAGGAGACAAAGAAATACAGAAATGTAGTTTTAAAAGGATTTATCTAAGTATCTACACCAGAGCCATTAACCCACAGGACAAGAAGTAGGGTGAGTGGAATACAAGGTCCAAGGTGCGTGCCTGGGGCGTTCACTTTCAGTTTTGTGGATGTTTCCTTGCTGCATTTATGCACTGCTGAGACTGAGCACCTTGTGCCCTGGCGCCTCGCTCACCTCACTCTAGTCTCAGCCCCGCTACTCCATCTAGGGCCTACAAAATTTTTCTGAGAACATCTTTTTTCCTTGGGTTTGGTTCACTAAGTCTGCTTGGAGCCCCACAGGAGACATTTCAGGGAATAGGGACAGAGGCAGTTCCTACCTGGGAAACAGTGACCTCACAGCCAAGAGTTGTCAGGTGGACCTGGGTTTACTCGGCACTTAACTTTGTACTTGGAGATGCCTATTAACCTCTGGAGTGTTCTTTCCTTTATCCATGAGATGCCGAATACCTACATCACAGGATGACTGTGAGCCTTGGGAGTAATACACAAAAAGTGCCAAGTACAGTGTCCAGCACATACTAGGTGCTGAGTAAACGGAAACTTTTATCACGTTGTTATTATTGGCAGCAGTAGTGGCAATGCTGGCAACACTGTGTGGCCAACTCCTTGAGTGGGAGAGAGCATACATATGGACTGCCCCCCAAAATTTGCAGAAGCTGTATTGGAGGAAAGGATTGATAGATTTGGGCAACCCAGGTGGAGCTCTGTGTGCTGGGTGCTGTGCTAGTTTTCCTGTATTTTCTCCTATCCTGACCACCAACTGTTCTGAATTGCTTATCTATACCCATGGACAACAGATCATTTTTTAACATAAGTATGTCTAATGCAACATTTGGGACCTCATTATACTAGAAAAAAAAAAGTTTCCTGTAATTCAAATGTACCTGGCAAACCTTGTAGGAGAGTTGTTTGGTATGGGGACTTTAAAATGGCACCTGCCCCTGGGTGTGTCTCTGGAAGGCATGTGTGCATTGATGGACTGGGTGGCTTAGCATACTCTGTACTAGCATGTGAACTTCTGAAACTGTTCTTGGTTCTTCTGGCTCCTGGCTTTCTCCTCTCTGCCTCTCTGTACCCCAGCAGCTTCTCCTGTGGCATGTAGGAAGTATGGTCATGGCAGGAATGTACTTGACAACTGGCAGTGCAGATGGGAGAGGCAGGGCAAGAAGAATTGGTTTAAAAATATATACCAGTCAGCTGGCCCAGGCACCTCAACCAAACTGCTGGGGAAATGCTAGCTGCTCTCTGGGCTTGCCTCACTCCCAACAGCCCCCTGTTTAGGGGCTCTTCTTTCTGCCGTGTGCTTCATAAAAGAACAAAAAGAGACAGGGCTCTCGGTGAGAACTTTTGTTAATGCATAATTTCAAAAATATGAAATTGTGATGTTCTGGGTTGATGGCATTGTGATGTTCTGGGTTGTGTCAATGGATAATCCTCAAAAAAAAAAAAGTAAAATCATGACTGTCATACATAAATAAAAGTGAATACATGTTAAAGATTTTTATTTAACTCATTCATGAGAAAACTGGTGTTGCAACCTTTTGAAAAAATAAAAATAAAAACCATACATCTGTGTGCAGTAAAGGAATGTTGAAACGAAGGAGCAAATAAACATAAAATGGGCTTGGGGGTGTTGGGCTGAGTTGTATCTCTCAAAACTCCTATGTTTAAGTCCTAACCTCTGGGATACCTCAGACTGTGACTGTATTTGGAGATAGGGTCTTTAAAGAGGTGATTAAGTTAAAATGAGGCCATTAGGATGAGCCCTAATCCAATATGAGTGGTGTTCTTATAAGAAGAAATTAGGATATGGAGACCCACAGCAGGAAGATCATGGGCAGACAGGAGAAAATAGTCATATAGAAGTCAAAGAGAGAGGCCTCACAAGAAATCGACCCCATTAACACCTTGATCTTGGACTTGGAGACTCCAGAACCGGGAGATAATAAATTTCTGATTTTCAAGGCACCTGGTCTGCAATACTTTGTTATCTTAGCCCTGACCAACTAATGCAGGGCTGGGGTTCATTTGCATGTCTATAGACAAGAATTATTTTGCATTCTCATTAGTTATCTTGTTTATAGAGCTGTAAAATCGCTCCTTTAGAGTCAGATAACCTAGTCAGTTTAATAGTAAGATAATTTATGACTAGGATCAGTAAATTACTAATTGTGGGCCAAATTTATTCCTACTACCTGTATTTTATAAATAAGTCTTTATTGGCATACAGCCATACTTAGTCCTTCACATATTGTCTAGGCTGCTTTATTATTACAAAAGTAGAGATAAGTCGTTGCCAAAGTCTAACATATTTACACTCTGGTCTTTTATAGATAAAATTTGCATATCCTCCTCTAGGCAATGCATCAGTTTTCTATTGAAACACAAATGATTCCTTACAATCAGAGTGCCATTCAAGGTCATCTGGTCCAGGGGTTCCCAGATTTTGAGATCTCACAGGTTGGTAAAATTTCAAAAAACATTTGAGGAATGGTCAGAGGGTCTCCAATTTTACTTTTGTTAAATATCAGCTACTTCATAAATTTGTTGTGTATATGTGCAAAAAGGTGATTTTATTAAAGCATGGGAATAGGACCCCTGGCAGAAAGAGCTGCTGCATAAAAAGATATTTTGAAGTGAATAGTGCTTGAGAAACTGTACTGCATTGTACTTGATGATGCGTTGTGATTTCATTTCTCTTACATTTGGTAAAACCTTCACCACGGACCACCACAATTCATGGTCTAGATTGTGGAACCAATATTCTGGCCCAATTTTAGGCACCAATTGCTGGCTCTGTCCAGGGAGACTCTGCTGGCTTAGACTAGGAGTCCAGGCCTTACTCCTAGGACCCAGGCTGATACCTTTCAGCCCAAAAGGAGTCCTTAGGGACTGATTATTGCCAGAACCAGCCTGGGCATGCCCCACATACCCAGGTCCAGTTATGATGGACCCTGCCTTGCTTTAAATAATGCTTTTTTTCTCTAATTAAAAAATAAACAAATAAAATAAAGTGTTCAGTATAGAAAACTTAAGGAAAAGTGGGAAAAACAAAACTCATCTCTACCCAGAGAAGTATAAAGATTTACTGATGTACGGGAGCAACAAAAACACTTTCCAATCTAAAAATCCTAAAGGGAGAAAACAAGTATCTCTCCCCAAACCAAGATGGAGCCTAGCACATGGCATGTAGCAATATATATTGAACGAACAACTAAACCTAAATAACTGCAATTATTTTTTTCTAGATGATCCAGGAAAACTCAGTAAGTCTTTGAAAAATTTTTTGATTTGATTATCAAGTACAATCCCTTTGATTAATGGCTAATATGATAAGTTTTCCCAGCATCCCCCCTCATTCTTGCATTAAATTTTTTTTCCTTGTATCATTTTTTTTAAAAAATCCTTAAGAGGGGATTCCTGGGTGGCTCAGCGGTTTAGCGCCTGCCTTCAGCCCAGGGCGTGATCCTGGGGTTCCGGGATCAAGTCGCACATCAGGCTCCTTGCATGGAGCCTGCTTCTCCCTCTGCCTGTGTCTCTGCCTCTCTGTGTGTGTCTCTCATGAATGAATAAATAAAATCTTAAAAATAAAATAAAATATCCTTAAGATTTAAGACTGCCCAGGACAATTTAAAGATTATGTATTTTCACTAGTTTTCATGTCCAGACAATTTACATTAATCAAGTCTTATTAAACTACTCTAATGATACATACAGTATAATAACTTTTAAAAATTAATTTGGTAAACTCTCATGATTTCAAGACATGCAGTTCCTAAGAAACCCAATTAATTGAATTTTCACTTCCATGCCTGGTCATCTAAATGAGAAACATCTTAAATCTGACATTCAAAATGAACAATTGAGAATATTTTTTTTTAACTCTTTGTGGTGCACAATCTTAAACTAAATAATTCATCACTGTTTGTTATGAAAATCTCATGCATACCTTCTGCTGTGAGGGCATCTCTACATCCCTTCCTGCAGGTTATCCGTCTCCTTTAAACCCATCTTCTCCTGTAGGAAACAAACATTCCAAATAGCCCCTGACAAATAGCCCCTCTCTGGTTCTTTGTTTGCGTATGTCACTCACATATGTGTTTGTTTCCCCTAATGTTTCATTATGTTTATGAAACTTTTCTATAAAAACAGAAGTCAATAAAAAAAAAACCCAAAAACATAAGTTCGTTTTAACTTTGGAGAATAAGCAAGCATCATCCCCTTTCAAAAATCACATTCTTCTTTGATGACATCTGGTTTCATCTTCTTGAAGTTTTTACTTAAATCCCACCCACGACCTGCTGCAGATCACTTTACAATCACTTGTTTCTCTCCATCTCCAATATTATTCTCCCCATCAGGTCTGTTCCTCACTTGCCTGGCCCTTGTAGCCAGGAGCCTCCATCACTCTGACATGACCCAGGTGGGTCCTGTACCTGGCATGTGATAAGGATGGGGCCTGGGATGAACTCCAATGTTTCCATGTATTCTAGTTAGTTCTTTCTTTCATTGTGCATAAAAGCTTTCCTTTTAAACTGCTCCCTAGGACCCAGGTCTCTTCCTTCTCTCACAGCCTTTGGAATTTTCAATTAAGGTGGCCAAATTTAGCTCTTACTAGTTTGTTCCCTGACCTAGAATAATTTGACCTGCTGCTACTTACTGACTATTAACCTTCAATTTATTATGCCCCTACTATATGCAAGTCATGTGCTATGTGTTTCATATACATTACTTCTAGTCTTTGCAACAACCCTGAAAAGCTGTGTGACCTTGGATAAGCTATAGAACATCTCCGAGCTTTAGTTTCTCATTTTTAAAGGAAGATTTATTTATTTATTTGAGGAGGAGGAGAGGAATGGGTGGGCAGTGGGAGAGAGAGAATCCCAAGCAGATTCCCCACTGAGTGCAGAGCCAGATGCGGGGCTTGATCTCATGATCCTGAGAGCACCATCTGAGCTGAAATCAAGAGTCAGACACTCAATTGACTGAACCACCTAGGCACCCCAGTTTCTCATTTAAAATGTGAATAACAACCCTGACAAGAGGCTGCATTTTACCTTACACCATATAGCCTCTCTTAGACAGTTGTCTTATTTCTCTATGGCGTCCCCAAAATACCCAGGATAGGGCTCAATGTGTAACTTAACTCAACACATATTTACTTGGAGATTGTTTAAATATAGTTATCTTCCTCAATTACTATCTTGAGTTAGTTCTAAGAAATGAAACACAGATTTCTACTAAAGTTTATCAAAAGCAGTAGACATTTACAATAAGGAACCAATGCAAGAAGACATTACTTTGAAATGTCTAATTATAAAGCTAAATACTAAAAACTCTACTCTTGGCAAGTTCTGTCTTGTGATTTTGTTTTTTGTTAAAATAGACTTGTTACAAATTTCATCAAAATTTTTTTTTTTTTTTAATCTTTTTATTTATTTTTTTTTCATCAAATTTTAATCTACTTTCTTGTCTTAGGAAAAAGAATCTGCTGGACACAGTTGTATCTGCTTTGATGACCCAGGACTCTGCAGTGTCTCCAGAGCAGGATTTGGAGCATCAAGAACTTGCTGAGGATAGAGAATGAGCAGAAGGGTGAGTAGCAGATGAACTAACCCAGGACTCAAGTCCAAGAGGATTTCTTACTATTCCTGCAGGATATGGCTAATGCTGTCTTATAATTGAGAATTATTGTTAGCTGGATTCCAATTAACCAAATATTTTTTGACCAGTGTTTTTGCAACTCTTGCCTCCCTTACTCAAGAGAGAAAACTTTTAAAATGATTCAGCCAGGTTTCTCACCACTGGGACAAGTGAGATTTCCTAATGCACACATACATCTTTTTTTACCCTTTTATAAAATTTCATTTTATTATTATTTTTAGTAAGCTCTATGCCCAACGTGGGGCTTGAAGTCACAACCCCACTCTGAGGTCAAGGGTCACATGCTCTACCAGCTGACCAGCCAGGTGCCCCCCTTTTTTTTCTTTAAGTATAATCACCTCAGATTTATATTTATTTGTGCCCCAAATATTTTTTTGCACCCTTAGAATTTTCACTTTGGCTGTGCTCATGAGAAGTGCTAATTCTACAATAAAGTGCTGGCTGGGTAGCCACTTGAAGTGAGGGCTACCATTTGTTCAAATCAGCTGCCAAAGCCTATATTTCTCCTTCAAGTCTTGAAAGAGCCAAGAGCCTTAGAGCCAAAAGCCTACTTCACAAGATATGTGTGAAGAACTACAGTGTACAAGGACAGGAAAGTCTACAGGATGAATACAGATTATCTTCAGTTTTATATATACTGCAACTGCCAAAATTACGTGTTTTGGGGTTATTTGAAAAGTTGCTACCCCCCCCCAAAAAAAGTTGCTCCCAAATGTACAGTTGAAACCTTGAGCAACCCAAACATGAACCCTACATAACAGCATTTAAGCCTATGTGGCATGGTTCTCAAACTTGCCGGACATTAGAAGCACCTAGGGAGCTTCTGAGAATCTAGATGCCCAGACTGCACCCCAGACCAATTAAAATCTGGGGGTAGGAGTCAGACATTGGTACTTTTAAAAGATCCCTAGGTGATTCCAAAGTTCAGCAAAGTTTGGGAACTAATGGCATGTGGAAAAATACATATAAGCAATTTGTAGCATGTTACCTAAAGGACTCAACTTACGGAATACTTTAATTCACAGATCTCGTGAGTGTTTATGTTTAAAATGCTTCAACATTATAATGGTAAAATATTGCCGGAATATGACAAAGGGACTTTTGGTAAGTTAAAAAATATTCTGTAATTTTAAATATTGCCCAAATATTGCAATCCACTCCTTTTTAGGGAGAGGATATCAGGAACATTTATTTCCAGCTTTCAAATCCTTTTTATAACTACAGAGGCAAAAGAAATACTGAAAGATGAAGGGAAGAAAGGATATAAACAAAGAAAAACTAAAATGATTATTTACCAAGAATTGCAAATGCTCATTTTCTGAGCATTACCACAACGTTCCATTCTCTATTCCTAGGACTTTGTGTAATTTTCAGGGACATGATGGTGGCGGGCTCATGCTTTTAGTTTATCAAAATAAACCTGAGTGTTCCTTTTCCCAGGCCTCAGTGAAAACTGAGACTTTACTCATCTTTATGAAAAAAGAGAGAAAGAAGAAAGAGGTGGGGAGAAAGAGAGAGAGAGAGAGGGAGAGAGAAGGAAGGAAGGAGGAAGAAAGGAGAGGAAAGAAGAGGAAGGGAAGGAGAGAGGGGAGAAAAGGGGTAGAAGAGGGGAAGAGGAGAGGAGGTAAGGGGTAGGGTGGAGAGTGAGAGAAAGGGGAGGAGAGGGGAAAGAGAGGGGAGGCGGAGGGGAGGGGAGAAAAATGTGTCCTAGTGGTAAGCTCACCTGTCCTTTCAACTGTTCTATGGTTGAAATGCCCCTCCTGATTGATCAGTCCTCATTCAACAGATTTTCATGTGTTAGGAACATTCAAGGATTATGTCAGCTGAGATTCCTGCTGCCCATCTGGTAGAGAAAACAACTTATAATAACAAACACACACCAGACTTGGATGAATTACCATCCCCACAACCTGCAGGCCTGTTGGGGTCGTTCAATTCTTCAAACAGTCCTGTTTCTATAATCTCTTCCTGCCATGCTATGGGGACAGCACCTGTTGCAAATCTTTGGAAGAACACCTTGTCTTTATCATCAAATTCGATTCCCCGAACCTCAGAGAAATCTTCAATTTCAGCAATGTCTTTGGCATAAACCACTGAAGGATCTGGCACAAATGGGGGCTCAACCAGGCCAGCTTCCAGGCGAGCAAAATTGATGGTTTTGAAGAAAGGGTGTTGCCTTGGATCATCAGACTTTTCTCTGTGAAGAAAGGAGATGGTCAGCCTTAGACACAGTAACAAACCAAAACAGGAAATGTTTTAACAATACAAAGTGTGTAGCATTCTTTTCCTGCAATACATTTTATTTTAATTTCAAAGACAATATAACAATGTAAAGAATAATTTGGAAAAATAATAACTTGAAAAATCACCCATGATTTTAAAAAATTTACCCACAATTCCATCTTATGCAGACAGTAGCATCTTTGTTGTTTGCAGATAAATTTCACATGTAGATCTAATCTTCAGAGTCAAGCAGTTGACATGACTTTTATTTTTAGTGCTCTATGGAAATACAGGCAAAATTCAGTGGAACCCAAACCTGCTTGCCTACAACTTCCAGTCATTGCACTTTGCTCTACTCTTCAGGGTCACATTGAACAAGGGAAGCATGTCTCTTCCCACACAGCCCCCCTCACATTCTAAAGACAGCACCCATATCTCCTCACTCTTCATATAACATGATTTTTAGGAGCTCCACCTACCTCCCCAACTGCCACAATATTTTTAAAGATTTAAAAAATCCATTACTAATTTTTAGTAGCATCCATTCAATGCTCAAGACTATGGCTATTTTTTATCAAGCCCTTCTTCTTTGTGTTAGAAATCATTCCAGTATTTGCCTTAGTACAAGGGGGGGGGGGCGCGGATATGTGTTTCCAACTGTGTGACCTCTTGTATTAGTGATCTATTGCTGTGTAACAAACTGCCCCAACATTCAGTGGCTTAAAACAACATTATTATCTCAGTTTCTGTGGGTCAAGAATCTAGAACCAGTTTAACTGGGTGCCTCTGGTTCAAGGTCTTTCATGAGGTTTCAGTAAAGCTGTACATCCAGGGGCACCTGGTAGCTCAGTGGTTGAGTGTCTGTCTTTGGCTCAAGTCGTGATCCCGAGGTCCTAGGATCGAGTCTCACCTCATGCTTCCTGCAGGGAGCCTGCTTCTCCCTCTGCCTATGTCTCTGCCTCTCTCTGTGTGTCTCTCATGAAAATAAATAAATAAAATCTTAAAAAAAAAAAAAAAAAGGCTCTTCATCAAGGCTATGGTCTCAGCTGAAGGTTCAGGGGGGTTAGGGGAGGAAATCTGCTTCCAAGCTCATTCACATGGTTATTGGCAGGTCTTCGTACCTTACCACATGAGCCTCTTCACAAAGCTACCTTATAACTTTACAGCTGGCTTTCCCCAGGGCAAATGATCAGAGAGGGAGGAAGGGAGGATGGGAAAGAGAAAGAGTGAACCCAAGATAAAAGGCACAGTCTTCTTACTACCTAATCTTAGAAATGATATCTTATCACTTCTGCCATGTTGTTAGAAGCAGATGAATAAGTCCAGCCTACCCTTAAGGGAAGGGATTACACAAGAGTGTGGATAACAGGAGGTGGGGAAGAACGCCTGAGTGGCTCAGCGGTGAGGGCCTGCCTTTGGCCCAGGGCATGATCATGGGGTCCCAGGATTGAGTCCCACATCGGGCTCCCTGCATGGAGCCTGCCTTTCTCTCTGCCTATGTCTCTGCCTCTCTCTCTCTCTCTCTGTGTGTCTCATGAATAAATAAATAAAATCTTAAAAACAAAAAAGGAGGTGCGGATCTTTGGGGGCACACTAGGGGCAGCCTACTGCACATTTCTCTTGGTTCCTCTTAAGTACAGGTTTTTGTTTCGTTTTGTTTTGACAGAAAAGTCAATTTATGTCATAAATCAACCTTGGTAAAAATTAATCACTTTCATACGTTTCCTTTTACTTTTATTCCAGTTATCAAAAAGCTTTTAGGAAAAGGATTGAGGAATTCTCCCTTTAGAGACTTCCTACTATGTCAGATAATTACTGCGGTGGACTCTAACAGGTTCTAAACACAATCATGATGTTACTAATAACAATAGTGAGAATAACTGGCATTTATCCTGAACTCACTTTTAACTCACAAAGTTAAGCTCTGCATTTATGTTATCACATTTAACCATCACAATAATGCCTGTCTGTCTTTTCATTGTATTTTTAACCTCTTTATTTGCTTCTGCATTCATATATAGCTGTGCGTCTGAAAAGGCCAAAAAACACAGGTGAATTTTTCAAAGGAAAATTATAATAAAATATTATTATGGAAAAGAGAAATCCAGCTGGAGGCATTTGATGCCCAGCCATTCCCTGGGTTGTTCTGTGATTCAGGTCTAGCCCCATCCAGGATGGCTGATGCAGGACTCCTTGGACTTTTCTCATTATGACCCAACTGGAAAACAAGCATGGAGAACTGTATCATGAGATACTACAAGGTGTCTGTGTCTTTTTTATCCCAAGCCACCAAGTCTCCATCAATTTAAAGGAAGGAAAATGCAGGCTTGCTGTCTTCTAGAACCTAATGACTGATGTCTGTGTGGTTTACATCCTGTAGAGTCAGAGCCTTGAGGGAGGGTTACTGAGATAATTCAGTAAGATGGATTTTTCTCTTAAATTAGGTTTACTGAGGTATAATTTACACAGCAAATGGTGGTGGGGAGGATATCAGAGAGAATTTAAATGTAGCAGAACAAGGACAGACCTAGAATTCCACTTAAGGAGATAAGGAATGAACCCCAAGATTTTGTGTCTCAAAGAAAACAAAGGAGTTGGAATGGGTCCAGGTGCCATGAGGAAGGAGCTGGAAACCCCTTGATGGCCACCAGCAGGTATGAACACACTGTCCTAGGGGTCAAGAGAGCACCTTAGCCTCACTCTGAGCAGCTTTAACGTGGATAAACAAAGAGTGCCCAGGGGCTCAGGAACCTTGAGAAACTTGCCAAGCCAGTCTTGACAAGAGGGTGAACAGTTCTGTCTGTGGTTGCTGATGCTAACAACAAGACTAGGCTTTCCAACCCCTATTCCTTTTACTCAGTGTCTGGGCCACTGCAAATCTGATCGCTTTATCCTTTGCACTAATGACTCTTACCTCAGTTCTGTAATTAGAAATCACATGGATATTATTATTTTACTCTTGAATCTTTCCCTGACAGCTTCATTCAGGGACCTTTTGGCCCATCATTATGCAGTGCACTTTGGACAAATAGGAGAGGCTATTGATGGAGGCAACATCTTTTGCAATAGCCAGCCTGGCAGTGGCAGGAAGACTTCTCCTCCTGACTGGAGTAGATCCTATTTCGGAGCATTTACAGGAGCTCTTGTATTACTGAACCCCACAGAGAGATTACAACGCATTTTCTTATAACAGTTAATGAAGGAAAGATACCAACTGAGCATACTTGAAGACCACTCTGTGGGGTTTGGTCTGCCAGGAACAGTACGTATTGGTACAAAATTACGTGTTGGGGAAGCACTTAAGTCAGAGATTTGCATGGTTATTTGATCTTGTTCTGCTGTATTGACTGATTGGAAGAAAACCTGCAAAGTGCTTAAGTGGTCTTCAGCTTTTATTTTATTAGAAAACATCATAAACCCCATCTAGAGCCTTTGTGAGAGGCTCTGAAAAGCTTTCGACTTCTATGCAAAATTAATTCACAGACCTACAAAGACAAAGGAGGAGATGCTTTCAATGATGCCTAAAGAAGGAAAAGTGTTTTAAAATTTATTTCAAATGTTTGTGAATGCAAGAGGGAAGGGGCACTTGACCCCTCTGCTGTTTAACACATTGTGTAGGCATTTGCTTGGCTTTGAAGGACACCACTAAATTCATCAAACATTATCTCATTTTAATTTAAAAAATATACAGAGAGCTGAAATAAAAATGTTAGACGGTTTTCTCTTTCACCGAACAGCTGGTTTTTATATGCCTTTTCTCTAATGTTGTAAACAGTTTTATTCAAAACAGTCACAACAACAGATGCTTTATAAAAAAGTTTTGCTTGATGGAGCAGCTTCAGGCAATGATCCAGGGCTTTAAGGTGGTATTTTCCTGAAGAAATTTGTCAATATTTCATTTTATATACCCAAAGTGTGTTTATAGAGTATCAAGATAGATTTTCAATCGAACATGCCAAGTGGGTGGTAGTCTCTTCAGGGAGGTCATCTGAAGCATCTGAAGAGACTGCTTTTTCCTTGCTGCCTCTTCCACTGTTGGTGTGCCCTCTTATGCTCCCTGCCATACAGTAGAGATGGTCAGTGGTCACCATTTCTGGTTCTCCTCTCCTTCCTGGGCACATGGAAGGCAACACTAGCCAGATCCTTCTACCTGGTATAGGGCCAAGGGCTCCTTCTGGCCAAACCGAAGTGAGTGTAGGTCACTTCCCTGCTGAGGCAGTACAAAGCTCCTCTAGGTTCTCTACCCTTTCTTCTCTTGCTATCTCTTCTCTTGCTATAGTGACTGGAAGCCTCAAGTTCCAATGGAGCTGTCAAATGGAAAGTAGCCTGGCTTTCTGAGTCACTGCTCCGAAGGGAGATACCCGAAGGGAGGGCTGCTGCACCCATAATGGACTTTGTGTGAGTGAGAAAAATTCCTTTCATTTCAAGCTGTGGAGACTATGGGATTTGCTTGTTATCATGACATGGCTGATTCTGACCACATTAATACAACAATGTTGGAAGCTATACAGGAAAATCAGTTCCAGGTTTTACTTCGAGTAAACGTAGAGATTCCGTCAAATTTCAAAGTGCTCATTTGTTAGCTTGGTATCTGTCATGCTTTGGAAGTTATTACAAATGGATTTTGTTTTGCTATTTAAAGAAATGAGGTTGAAAATTAAAAGCTTACCTCCATATTCAAATATTTTGAATTAAGGCAGCCTCTTCTAGAGCCTTCACCAGCAGCTACTTGGAAGATTTAGGGTAATTTTACTGCCTACATTCTGGGGTAAATATTAAAAATCAGTCCTATAACTTCATGTTGTAGCTTTTGTATTTGTATATATTTTAAAATTTTGAAAATTCAATCTAAGAATTTAGACGTTCAAGCTCATAATTTAGCCAAAATATTATCTGCTATCTCTCTTAGAATAAACTAGTAATAATTGCTATCACTTTTTGAACAGGTCTGAACATACATTATATCTAACTTTACATATGTCATATCTAAACCTCAAAGTATCCCACTGTATTAGCCAGGATTCTCTAGAGAAACAGAATCAACAAGATGCTGGGGATCCCTGGGTGGCTCAGCGGTTTAGTGCCTGCCTTCCGCCCAGGGCATGATCCTGGGACTCCCAGGATCGACTCCCAGGATGAGTCCCAAGATCGACTCCCGCATCCGGCTCCCTCTGGGGAGCCTGCTTCTCCCTCTGCCTGTGTCTCTGCCTCTCTCTCTCTCTCTGTGTCTCTCATGAATAAATAATAAAATCTTAAAAAAAAAAAAAAAAAACAGGATGTTGAAGGGGTCCAGAATGTACCACAGTAGCATAAAAATTATTTTGAGCTGAAGGCATTTGCGAGTCAACAGATACAGGTTTGAACTCCCCTTATCGGCCTAGAAGCAAAGACTCCCCCAGAAACTCAACTCATAAATCTCCCTGGGAGTTTTAGAGCTGGGAAAGCTTGACTCTTCTTGTCTGCACCACACCTAAACAGACAGATTGTCACGAAACTATCATTATCTCCCATCTCTTCTCCTGAGGACCCATTTATCTCTCTCCTAAAGTCATTTGTTTTCACAGAAGTGCCCTTCCCCCCATCAATTCTAAGAAATTATTTGTTTTCCTGCAAGTACCCTTCTCCTCCTCCCCTTCCCCTATTCAGATGGCCTATAATTCTAATTGATCCCAGTCACATTTTTCTGTGAACTCTTATATATGTGCATCAATAAAAACCTGCCTTTTTCTCTTGCTAATCTGTTTTTTGTCAGCTTAGTTTGCAGGCCTCCAAACCTAAGAGGGTAGAGGAAAAGTTTTTCTCCCTGACAGTAATGTGTGTATGTATATGAGAGCGATTGAGAGAGGGAGAGGGAGAGAGAGAGTGAGAGAAGAGAAAAAGAGAGACAGAGAAAGAAAGACAGAAAGAAAAAGAGAAAGGGGAGGGAGGGAGGGAGGGAGGAAGAAAGAAAAAGAAAAGAGAAGGAGAGAGAGAGAGGGGAGGGAGGGAGGAAGGAAAGAAGGAAGGAAGGAAGGAAGAAAGGAAGGAAGGAAGGAAGGAAGGAAGGAAGGAAGGAAGGAAGGAAGGAAAGTAAAAAAGGCAGAGAGAAGTTTATTTTAAGGAATTGGCTCACACAATTGTGGAGGTTTGGCAAGTCCAAATCCTGCAAGGTAGGCTGTCAAGCTGGAGACTCAGGGGAAGAGTTGCACTTCAAGTCCAAAGGTGTTTTGTCAGCAGAATTCCCTCTTCTCCCAGGGAAGTCAGTCTTTTTCTGTTAAGGCCTTCAACTGATTGGATGAGATCCACCCACATTATGAAGAATAATCTCCTTTACTCAAAGCCTACTGATTTATATATTAATCTTTTTTTTATATTAATCTTAACTAAAAAATACCTGCACAGAAATCTCTAGAATAATTGATTATCTGAGTATTGTAACCTAATCAAGTTGTCAAAAAATTAATCATTACACCTCTAAATCCCCCATTTTGAAACATGAAGATATTGAGACTCTGAGAAAGTAGTTCAATTGCTTGAGGTAAAATGACAAATAGAGCTAGGATGTGAGTCTATGTTTGTGAATCTAAAGCCCTTGGTTTTTTCTTTGTAGAACATAGTCATCCACTGCCCATGGCCTTTTTATAGGTCAGCTTTTACTTCTTTTGTTTCTCCTAAAATATCTTGATCTTACTATTCCATGTAAGCAATAAAACTCAACTTTCTTCAAAAGTAACATCAACTGTATTTAACATACCTGGCAATAGTATATGTACTCACTAAATATCTGTTGACCAGTTGACATCTTGCAGAGACATTTAAAAGGGGCAGAATTTTCCAGAGCTATAACTTTCCAGTACTGATGGGTTTTAAGTTTTAGTTTTAATTTTATTCATTTTTGAATCATTTTATTCCCATGATTCAAAATTCAAAAGATAATAGGGTCATAGAGTGAAAATCCTCATTTGCATACTTGTCACCTGCCCCTAATTTCTTTTTCTTAGAGGCAACCAATCATAGACATTCTTTGTATACTCTGCCCAAAATATTTGGGTTCATGCTAGGCAACTATTTAAATTATAGATTTCTTTTCTTTCTTTGAAGTATGCTGCTTTGCACCTCACTTTTTTCACTTTAAGATATATCTGAGATCATCCTACATTGAGTGCTCACGGTGTTTGAAAGTACTGGAAATATGTAACCATATAATATGCAAAGAATAATAGGAAAATAATAATACTGAATTCCGAGGCCTTGTCACTAATCCAAAGTATTTTCCAAATCCCGTGGACAATGCTGACATAGCTAATCACCTCTACTATATGGTAGTTTACCTGCTTCCTAAACGTTGCTCTGGTTTCTTAGCCAAGAAGAGTCTGCAAATATCTTTTGCTTCCTCTGTGAAGTTATCATGTTGGAATTGGACGTCTTCTTTCAGGGTTCTTTGCTTTAAATCCTCTTTACTGACTTTTTCCTTGTAATCTTTGAATGGTGTCCGTCCAGCAACCATTTCATAGATACTGCATCCCATTGCAAACCAGTCCACAGGATAGGAATAACTCACTTTTTCCATTAGGATTTCAGGAGCCATATAACCATTGGTTCCAGCCTGTAGCACCCCAAACAAGAACAAAACAAAAACACTAATGTGAGTATAACAGATGCTGCTGATTGCCTGTCCAATGCCCATTCTCCTTTTCTTTCTTTGTGAAGGGGAATCCTAACTTATTTGGGGTGGCAATGTGTCTAACCTGATCTAGCCTCTGCTTTCCTAGCAGCCTCTGGTGCTGCTGGTGCAGGCCATGTCATCCATTCTGGCCAATGAGAAGTAAAGAGAATTTAGATGGAGTGCCTTCTAAAGATTTTATTTATTTATTTATTTATTTATTTATTTATTTATTTGAGAGAGAGAGAGAGAGAGAGAGAGAGAGAGAGAGAAAGAGAGCACAGAGGGAGAGTGACAAGCAAACTGCCCACTAAGCAGAGACCTGTTCCTGGGCTTGATCCTAGGAGCCATAGATCACAACCAAGCTGAAGGCAGACGCTGAGCCACTCAGGAGCCCGGCTGGAGTGCATTCTAAAATAGACAGATGAGGAGTGCCTGGGTGGCTCAGACAATTGACTCTTAATCTCAGCTGAGGGTTCATGCTAGGCATGGAGCCCACTGAATAAATGAATGAATGAATGAATAATAAAATAAAGAGATAGATGAAGCTGCCCTTGAAATGGGGAGGTCACGTAGCCCCACACTTCATCATTAAGGTAAAAACTTCAAGTGAATGTCTCTATGATTCCCCTAAGCTCTGCCTCTGTATTTTACTCACAGATAATAGAAAATTAGATGCATAGTTTTTTAAAGGTTGAACACTTTATTGCTAATATTGAATGTTTATATATTATCTGGTCTCTGATTCTTACTCTATTTGCTATATAACAATATTAATATCACACTCTGTGTCTGCATTAAAAAATTAGCATAATCATTTTAATCTAAAAAATTCCACACATGAAATTTCATTTAACATGCCTAACTATATTTTGCAGGCACATTTCTACTGACAATACATGCCAAATAACCACTGGGTTAAAAACATATTTTTTTATATAACATAAAATTTGCCCTCTTGGGGCACCTGGGTGGCTCAGCGGTTGAGTGTCTGCCTTTCGCTCGGGTCATGATCCTGCAGTCCTGGGATTGAGTCCCACATTGGACTCCTGGTGGGGAGCCTGCTTCTCTCTCTGTCTGTGTCTCTGCCTCTCTCTCTGTGTGTCTCTCATGAATAAAGATTTTTTTTTTTAAATTTACCTTCTTAATAATTTTTAAATATACAGTTCGAGAGTACATTCACATTGTTGTGCAACCATAATCACTTTCTATCTCCAGAACTCTCTTTATCTTGCAAAACTGAAACTCTAGTCCCATTCAACAACTCCCCATTGTCCCCCACCCCTACCCGAGGCCCTGGCAACCACCATTTTACTTTCTGTCTCTATGAATCTAACTACTCCAGGTACCTCATGAATGTGGAATCATGCAGTTATTGTCTTTTTGTGAATGTGTTATTTTAATACATTAATTCAACAGATTTTTAAAAATATTTTATTTATTTATTTATTTATTTATTTGAGAGAGAGAGAGAGAGAGATGGAGGGAGTACATGTGTGTGCAGAGGGAGGGGCAGAAAGAGAGGGTGGGTGAGAGGGAAGGAATCCCAAGCAGACTCCAGGTCAAGCACAGGGCTCCTCACAAGGGGCTTGATCCCACAACCCTGAGATCATGACCTGAACCAAAACCAAGAGTTGGACACTTAACTGATTGAGCCACTGAGGTGTCCCCAACAAATATTTAATGAATATCTATAACATAACTTATAAACTATATACACACACATACACAAACACATATGTTTTCCAAAAACTAACTTGTTTTTGGCTAAAGTATAATGTTTGACCTCTGTAGCAATTAAAAATTCAAAGAACACCCTAAAATGATAATAAGCTTCTATTAGTCCATAAAAATGATATTATAAATTATTAGCATAGCTGTGAGAAACAGAGGTGCTCTGTAAATTGACTCATACTTTTAGGAGAGCAGTAAGATGTAGAGTCATAGCAAATAATAATGTACCAACTGAAAAAAAAAAAATTAAATAATGTACCAACTGTTCCTATCCTTCAACCAGGTTACTTAATCCTGAGTATATACCTCAAAGAAATGACTCAGAAAAAAGAAAAAGGAATCTACATTGAGATGTTCATAGCTCCATTATTCATAATGGTCACAAGCTGGAAACCTCCAAATGCCCATCAATAAAGACAACAGATTAGAGTCTATGGCTAATACCAAGAAGTTTATATATATAATGGACTTCACATACTTATTACAAATATGCATTCCAGTACATCAAAAAAGGTTGGAAAGGGATGCCTGGGTGGCTCAATGGTTGAGCATCTGCCTTTGGCTCAAGGTGTGATCTGGGAGTCAGAGGATCGAGTCCTGCATCAGGCTCCCTGCATGGAGCCTGCTTCTCCTTCTGTCTGTGTCTCTGCCTCTCTCTGTGTGTCTCTCATGAGTAAATAAATAAAATCTTAAAAAAAAAAAAAGAAAGTTGGAAAGTGTTAGTTGTGTATTGGGTGATTTTTTTTTTTCTGATTCCTTAAGTATATGTTTTTCTATGCACTATACATATGCCTTAGGAATATTACATTTCATAGATAATTTCTACATGGATAATAACAATGAAAATTATATATGGCCCAAGCACTAATGGGAAGTAGTTGGCTTGTTCTGGAAGTGACTGGGTTCTGACAGGCTGAGCATGAGTCAGCATGGCACTGCTGTTTTCATAGAAGCTGATATATAATTTGGGTGACCATACGTTCCGGTTTGCTGGGTACAGTCCCAGTTTACATTTGTTGTCCTAGAATCTTGTCTAGTTTTGCATTTCTCCAGACAAAAGGGTCCTGTAGGCTCCCCTGAGACCCAGGATGAAGTCTTACTCATCTTTCTATCGAAACTAGGAATTTACTGTAGGGCCTCACCATCCAACTGATATTTATTGAGCTAAGCTGAGTAAGTTCTAGGGATACCAAGATATATAATACCTGGCCCCTACCCTTCAGGATTTACAGGCTGGTGGAGAAAGGTCAAAAGGTTAATTCAATAGAGTAAATGCCAGTATGGGAGTATAAAACAAGCACAGGGAGGCCAGAGGTGTGTGTGTGTGTGTGTGTGTTGATACTTCACTGAAGAGTCAGTGATAGCTGAGCTGAATCATGAGGGAAGAATCTGTCACCCAGAGAAAGCTAGCCAGCTAACAAGCATGTACGAGAGATGGAGCCAGAAATAATGTGGGGTGTTCAGGGAATTTTAAGGAATTTGGCATTTATGGAACACAAGATCTGTGGGATACAACGGTGGGAGGGAAGACTAGAGGGAGAGATATGGATGAGATTGAGAAACACTGTATGCCGAAATAGCAAAAATCCATTCCCAGTCTCCCTTTCCCCGTGTATCTCCCTATCAGAGATCAGAAGGCTAAGCACTCCATCTTTCAGCTTCCTTTGTACCTAAAGAGATCATATGATATGAGCTTTATTTGGGAGATGTATAAGGCAAAGGTGTTGAGGGTTGGGGAGAAAGGGGAGTAAGCCCACTCAGAAATAAATGAAAGTTATAGGATAGGTTAATGGATCAATAGAGGGATGGATAGACGGATAGACATGTGATAAAGTGAATCCAATAAATTATTAATGATATACAATGGAATACTGTTTGACCATAAAAATGGATGAAGTGCTGATACATGCTACAACATGGATGAACCTTGAACTCATTATGTGAAATAAAAGAAACTAAACACAAAAGGCCACATATTGGGTTTCCATTAATATATAATGTCCAAAATAGGCAATTCCATAGAGCCAGAAAGTGGGTTAGTGGTTGCTTAGGGTTGGGACAGGGGGAGTGGGAATGACTGCAAAGTGGTAGAGGGTGAAGAAAAGATTCTAAAATTGTGATAATGTTTGCATCGCTCTATGAATACACTAAAATCTACAGAATTGTACACTTTAAATGGGTCAACTTTATGGTATTTAAATTATATCTCAATAAAGCTGTTCAAAATGTCCATAGCAAATGCTAGGTAATGGGTATATAGGTGCTTGTTTTAAATTCTTTCAACTTTCCTGTATGTTTGAAGGCTTTTATAATAGAACACAGAGGGAAAAGGAGTGAGGGAAGGGGATGCAATGCCAGGTGTTACCAGGTGGCTGCCTATCCATCAGGCACAATAGAATCTTCTGGAAGGGTCATAAACAGGAACTGTAGGGGAGAGTGAAGAAGGGGGAAATCCATCTACCCAGCTCCCTCTCATCTCCTATTTCCATTAGCCAAGGATTACCCAAAAGCTAACTAGTCTGTTATTTCCAGGTATGTAGTCCAGACCTTCAGCAGCTTGCTAGAAACCAGGATTCACATTGCATCATACATTTCCTCCAATTCTAAAAGTGGAGGAGCAACTCGGCCTACATGTGGAGAGCCAACAGGGTGCTATCCAGGAGAGAGAGAAAAGGCAGAGAGGGACTATAAGAAGGTGTATGAGGTTTGTGGCCTAGTACATCAACTTGAAACTTCTCAAAGATGTACTTTGGTGTGGGGCTTCTTTCATTTGCAATGCTGGCTACTGGCTGGCCATTCAATCCAGAAACCAATGGCTGTCAGAATTGGGAAACTTTCTCATATTATTTCTTTGATCATTTTCTCCTTCCCATTTTCTTTTCTCTCTTTTTGTTTTTAGAAATCCTGAATGTATCCTCTATGTTTCTTATCTTTTGCTCCTATTTTCCATCTCTTTGTCTTTTTCTAGGATTTCTTTTTTTTCTTAGAAGACTTCCTCTATTTTTTCCCAAACTCTTCTATTTTTTTTAAAAATCATTTTACTATGGGAAATTTCAAACATATACAGAAGAAAGACTAGAATAATAAACTCAGTATATGCTACAATCAGCTTCAACAATTATCAACAGTCTTGTTTCATCTGTGTCGCCTACCCACTGCCACTGCCCCCAGACTATCCTAGACATCATATCGTTTTGTACTTCACTATGAATTTCTAAAAGCATAAGGACACTTAAAAACAAAACCAAGGGCAGCCCCGGTGGCTCAGTGGTTTAGCGCCGCCTGCAGCCCGAGGTGTGATCCTGAAGACCCTGGATGGAATCCCACATCGGGTTCCCTGCATGGAGCCTGCTTCTCCCTCTGCCTGTGTCTCTGCCTCTCTCTCTCTCTCTGTGTGTCTCTATGAATAAATAAAATCTTAAAAACAACAACAACAACAACAACAAAAAAACAAAAAACAAAGCCATTGCAATACCATTAGTTCACTTAAAAAAAATAACAGTAATTCCTTAACATTATCAAATATCTGGACATGTTTACATTTCTCCAATTGTCCTACAAAACTGTCCTCTAATAGTTTGCTTAAATTTGGATCTAAATAAAGTTCATATAGTGTCATTGCTTGGTATATCTCTTTAATCTCTGTGAATATATGAATTCCTCATCTGTTTGCCTCCCTAGCCCCCTGGAAGTTTTTGTTGGGAAAACTGGCTAAACTATAGAGTGCCCCAGGTTAGATTTTGCTGACTGCATCCCTGTGGTGTCATTTAACATGTTCCTCTATTCTTTGTGTTTTCTGTAAAATAATAGCTAGATCTAGAGGCTTAATCCTTCTTTTTTTTTTTTTTTAAGGTCTTATTGATTTATTCATGAGAGACAGAGAGAGAGAGGCAGAAACACAGGCAGGGGGAGAAGCAGGGTCCCTGTCGGGAGCCCCATGTGGGACTCTATACCCAGGACCCCAGGATCACGCCCTGAGCCGAAGGCAGACACTTAACCACTGTGCCACCCAGTTGTCCCGAGGCTTAATCCTTCTACTGAAATTTCATTTCTGCAAATGTTTTTTATTAAAATATAATTAACATAGAATAATATGCACAGGTAGTAGATGTTCAGTTCAATAAATTTTGATAATTGTGTACACCCACATAAATACCACCCAAACAAGAAATAGAATATTTCATCCACCCAGAAAGTTCCCTGGTATCTCTTTCTAGTCCATTCTCCTCTCCATTTCCCAGGCAACCACTTTCTGATTTCTGTCACCATAGATTTGTCTGTTTCAGGATTCATATAAATGGAATAGTATGGGGCAGCCCCGGTGGTGCAGCAGTTTAGTGCTGCCTGCAGCCTGGGGTATGATCATGGAGATCTGGGATCGAGTCCCACATTGGGCTCCCTGCATGGAGTCTGCTTCTCCCTCTGCCTGTGTCTCTCCCTCTCTGTGTGTGTCTCTCATGAATAAATAAATAAAATCTTTTTAAAAAATGGAATGGTAGATAAAAAATAAAAAAATAAAAAAATAGTATGGTAGATACTCTTTTGTGTCTGATTTCATTTTTTTGACATGTTTTTGAGATTTATCCATGCTGTTCTGCAAAAATTATTTATGATTTTTTAATTTCTCAAATGTCCTTTCTTCTCTGAACGTTCTTTGTTTTCTAGCATCTGTTTTTGCTTCATAGATAACAGTATCTTCTGTTAAATCTCATAAGATAGTAATTATAAATTTTAAAAATTGTTCCTTTCTACTCATTGCATTGTTTCTGCTTTCTGTAGCCTCCTTTCTTCTGTTTGTTTTTGCATAGTCTTATTTTGGAGTGTTCCTTTCATAAAAGATCATTGACTGCTCTTTTTTTTTTTTTAAGATTTTATTTATTTATTCATGAGAGACAGAGAGAGAGAAGGAGACAGAGATAGAGGGAGAAGCAGGCTCCCCACTGAGCAGAGAGCCCAATGCAGGACTTGATCCCAGGATTCTGGTATCGTGACCTGAGCTGAAGGCAGATGCTTAACCTACTGAGCCACCCAGGGGCCCAATCTTTGACTGTTCATATCTAAGAATGTAACATGAAAAAGCGGATAAGAAGCTTGTCAACTGATGGGCTTTACTGTAGGGTGATCCTGCAAAGCCCTTTCAATGGGGACTGACCTGTGAGTATCCACACACCTTTTGTGTTAGGCTACTTCATTTCCTCAGAGAGAGATGCTCCAATAATACCACATTTGAGAGGGGTCAGTCCACTTGCTCTCATTCTGGAAGCTAAGGTGAGGAGGGGGCTGAGGGTCTCCTCCCTTTCCATAGTATTTCACTTTCTACACCTCTCAGTTGGAGTGTATGTTCCTGAGTCCAGCTTCTCTCCAGTTCAATCTCCTCTGCTGGGGTGGGAAAAGCAGGAAGAAGGACTACAGATAACATCCAACTGCAGCTTAGACTGGTGGCGATTGGTAAATTCTACTTAACAGCACTGATGGTGAGCTTGCTCTGTGTGTGGCATCCTTCCAATGAGCAGATTTCAGAGGTGAGTGACTTTAGGGATTAAAATAGCTAATCAGGACACCAGATAAACATCAGTGGCTCAGTAGAAGGCATAGGGTGAGAGTGGAGAACATGCCATTTCCTCAACAAAGGATGTGAGACACAGGCTAGGGGAAAAGTTGGAAATAATAATGTACAATACTTATTAAGTGCTTATTATATGCTAAATATTTTCTCAAGTGCTTTATGTGCATTTCTTGTGTCATCTTTATGAGAAGGCTATGAGATAGAAACTATTTTATCTTCCATTTTACAGATTAAAAAACTGAACTATGGAGGGCTTGAATCTTGCCCAAGGTCACCCACCCAAGATTCACAAACATCCCTGCACTTTGAACCACTATGTTACACTGCCTCTATGGAAGTAGGTGAGGTGGCTTTTTCTTACCCTTCCAAGTTTCCTTCAGGATTTCTTTTCTCTCCTTAGAGTCTTCTTCTTCCCTCTCCCCAGCTACCAAGGACCAAAACCTTGGTCCTTCTTGCTTGAGTTGCTTCCCTTCCCCTTTTCCTAATATCCTTTGCCTGTATCTCCGCTAATCAAGCTGGCTGGGCTGCTCCCCACTACAGAGGTTGCCGGGAGGTGGGGATCAGATCCTGAACCATGCTCCAGGACCAAGTTGCTCCCAACCCAGGGAAATAAATGAAGAATCAGCCTGCCATCTTTACAGCACTATAGCCTCTTGGTAAATGGAAAGAGCATGAGGCAGCATGCAGGGGAGCTTCAGACCCATTCCAAATAATTTTTAGGACTAAATTTACCTCTTGGCCCTAAAGACAGAAAATGTCAGTGATGGAATTTTGAAGGGCACCACCTCCTTAAGGAGTGGAGGTATTTCACAGAGAAGAATGGAATTAGAGGCGCAGGCCAGATTCTAGGCACCCAAATTCCAACGCAGCCTCCAGCTGAAAAAATTAATTGCCTGCCCTTTATGCCATTTGTCTTCTGCATGTGAACTGCCTCCTCAGAGAGGGGTGGGAGGAGAGAACGGGCCAAGCAGCATGGGGCAGGGTCCAACCACGCTGACCTCTCACAGCTCAGTTTAACTCCTGCAGTCACAAAGGGCCCCCACACATCAGTCTCTCTGTCATCAAAACAGTCGTTTTCAAACCATGTGACCAGAACTGCCATTGGCAGGACTATAGGGATCACCCAAATGTCAGCAGCAACAAAACTCTTAGAGGAATTTTCTCTATATGTTTTTTGTTCTGTTTCCTCACTTTGTTTTGTTTTTGTTTTATAGTGCCTTTTGATGGATCCACATAGTCAATACCTGGTCAGGCAAAACAAGGTATACCCAGCAATGCAGGGTATAAAGCATCAGACCTCATGGAGTTTAAGAAGCCAGTAATAATGCCTCCTTCCATATTGCCCCCCCCCAAGGGGCATCAAGAAGTCCATCTACAACAGTCGCTGCATGTGTATTGCATAGGCCCATCAGGACCACCAGACACCCACAGGTGTTGAAACTTTGAGGATGGTGAACACCCTAGAGTTGGGATTAGGATCAGAGCCAGCCAGTCCAGACCTGAGCAGACACCCCTTACATTGCTCTTGCTGTTAGATGCTGGCTTCCACTGACCCTGTAGCTGTTGTCACTCTTACCCCTGGTCCTATGGGACTCAAGTGGCAGGGCCAAACTGGGCAGATTCAGCACTCTGAACAGTCCCAGTGTGACTCTGGACAGCAGTGGACTGTGACCTTGGCAGTACTGAGAACAGGGAGGGGGACGGAGAGGGCACAGTTCACATCTTAATGGTTTTATACATCCATGAAAGACTGTGTGTGTGAACGCATGCATGTTTACGTGCAGGTCCTTCAAGGTCAAGGTCACCAGTAAACCTCCAGCACCCACTGGATCTGAAAAGTTGGCAAGCTTAATCATTGGAAGAAGTGCCAGCCAACACCGTGCCCCTGGTGTGGCCAGGCCAAGCTGGATTTGATGACCGGGCAGGGAGAAAGATGCAGAAAAGGAAGCTCTCTGCTTTTGTCGGCGGTGGCCCAGCAAACCGGCCAGCGGAGCAAGAAACTGCCCGCGGATGCCTCTTCCCCCCAGCTCATCACAAACCAGATCCACTCGACAGCACAATCCAAACAGAAGAGGGAATCAGAATGTACATCTTTTGTTTGCCGTGGCAGGAGAACTGTTGAGCAGAGGAAAAAAACAAGCTGAGCTTAGCGCTATCAGCTGTTTCCTGGGGCTCGCTCCTTCCTTCCTCCGAGGGGGGCCTGGCCGCTTTGTTCTTGTTCCCAGCTGCTCCTCTGCGCCTTTAAGCGGTGGCCTTTGCAGACCTCAGAGGAATGCGGCCTGAGACCCCAGGGGATTTAGCTCTGAGGCTCCGCCTGCATGCTCAGCCCCAGGCTGCAGCCTCCACAGTGCCTGCTTTTGCTCCTTGTCTGCTTTCTGCCAACCACTTCCTAGGTGGGCAGCAGGAGCCTCACCAGAGGTAGCTTCCTGCCCTTTCTGACACCCTTGGGAGGACACCCATTTCAGAGAGACACTGCATGGGATCCTAAAGAGAGGTTTCTGCAATAACGCTGTCCACAGCTATACAGCCTGGCATTGATCTGCCGTGATTTGGATCTCTGCTCTACCAATTACTAGCTGGTCACCCCCAGCCAGTTACTCAACCTGAGTCTCACAGCTCCTACTTCATAGGGCCATGATAAGGATTAAGTGATAAAACACACTGAGTACCTCCCCAAAGCTTGGCACGCAGCAGGCCCTCAACAGGTATTAGAGACCATGGTCAGCAAGCCTGGGTTCTGGTTGTCTTAGGCAGGAAGGCTACACAAGAAGAAAAACTCCAAAGTCTCTAAGATTCCATCAGATTGAAAGGCAGGGCCTGGCACATGGGCAGAGATCAATAGTTGTGATTCTTCCACTGGAGTGTGTTCATTGGTGGTTTCATGTTCCCTGGATCTCTCCAGCAGCAGTCTCGGCATATAGTGTCTCTAGGATGTGAGGAAGCAAGGCAACTGTGTGTATCTGCTTGGCTCAGTCTAAAGGGGAGCTGCGTGCCCCCACCCCACTGTACTCACTGCAGCCCTGGGGTCCTGCTGGCTCCCTGTGCCTCACAAAAAACAAAGCACAGGTACAAAGGTCACCTGAGAAGCTACAGTGCCAGTGCCCAACAGGTGAGGCAGAAACACTGCAACACGAGGGGTTGTGACTTAAGGGTCTGGTACCTGGCTTCTGGTAGGAAAATCAGAGCAACTGAGTGCCTACGAAGGGCTGACCCTCTGCTAGGCATTTATCTCTCGTTTCTTAATCTTCTCATCAAGCCTAAGACGCAGATGGTATTAACCAGGCTCACTGAAGAGGCATGACTTGCCTGGGGTCAAGTGCAGGGCTATGGTCAGACTAAGTAGCATGTCTGTGCCAATTAGAAGAAGGCACTCTGCATGGCTTGCTGTGTAGAGCATGGGTTGGCCCACAGTCCTCAGTGTCCCTATGGCCAGGTGCCCCATGGGAGGGGTCAGCTGGGCATTTGTACACAGTAGCCATAGTAAGTGGCAGAACCAGGACTGGTACACACACACACCTTCCATCTGGTCGGGTCTGCGGACCATATTTCATCAGCAGCACTGAATCTCAACGGATGCTCTGAGCTTCCAGCATGTGTCCATATCAACAACGATGATGCAACTTTTTGGTCCCTGATTGTATCATCCTGCATGATAGTCCCCTCCTACCACCCCTGTAGACCGCCTGGTGCTCTCTTCTCACTCCTATAATTCACTGAACACTGTGCCGTGAGGGACCCCCAGGTCCCAGGCCCTCTGTTTCACTCCCTCCTATTTACTCTCATCCCAACTCCTTCCTGAGTGTATTTCCAAGGCTGCTTTTGTCATGTTCCTTCCTGAAAGCCTTTAATGGCTCCCTGACACCCTGGGCACTGAGTGCATTGTCTGACTCCTCCAACTACCTAGGGACTGACATCTGCTATGCTCTTCAGTTGCACCCTTTGTCACCCTTCTTACCCTGTGACTCCACATTCTAAGCAGCTGCAGAGTCACTCCATTCCATGCCTGAGCCCCAGGCCTCTTGTTCTAGGATTTTAGCTCAGCAGGATTTTTCAACTGTGACAGTATAGACACCGTGGGCCAGATCATTCTCTGTGATGGGGTCTGTGCTGTGCACCATTGGGTGTTAAGCGGCATCCCTGGCCTCTACCCACTAGATGCCAGTACCATTTCCCCCATCAGGACAACCAAAATGTCTGCAGAGACTGCCAAAAGTCCCCTGGGGGCAAGAATTGCACTCAGTTGAGGACCGTGACCTATGCTGACCCTTCTGTCTAGCCCATTCTCTTTCCTCCTTACCTGCCTGGCTTCCATTTACCTTGTAAGTCAACTTGTCATTTCCTCCTGGAAGCCCTTCCTGACACCGTGATCCTACGTCAGGCTGGGTGCCCTTCTGGTGCAGGGCTGGGCTCAGGGTTGGGCTCAGGCTCATGCTTCCTCAGGCCCACTTGGTGGAGGAGGAGGGGGCCGTGCCTCTGAGGATCCTCCCTTACTCTTTTCTCTCTAAGCCTAAGGAAGTGTGACTTTCCACCATGACTTTCAACAAGATTAATCATGGAAGAAACGAGAGAGCTTTTTGCTGATATTTGGATGAAGGTGCCCCATTTGCAATTCATGAGGATCCTGGAAAATGATGTAGACAGCCCCAGCTGGGACCACTGACTGCTGATGGCTCACAGCAGTGGTGATGTGGTGGCTGATGGCTGCACCTACCCTGGGCACTGCTCTCCTCTTCAGGCAACCACCTGGCCCACGCTGCCCCCTGCCAGCAGCTGGCTAAGGTCACTGACTAGCCCCTGGAGGGATACAAAAACCTAAGCTCTGACCTGTCTGGAACAACTCTGAAGGGCCATCCTGATTCAAGAGCTTGTTGAAGGATTGACTGAGGTCTTGGTTCCACTTCATTGTGGATCAGCTTCCCCTTCTGCCCAATCCTGCCTTTCTCTCATGCACCTATCTCCTGAGAATGCACCCTAATAAGTCTTCCACATGGAGATGTGTCTCCAAGTCTGTTTCCAAGGAACCCAGTCCAAGACACTGCTCCAAGGACTTTGCTGATATCCCTCAGATATCAGGTTAAGTTGTATTTCCCTTATGGTTAACTCTCCGATCCTCAGAAATTAAGTCAGATCCTCCTTGGAGAGCCCCATGTACCACATCTTCAAAGCATTTATAATAATTGAAACTAAATTCCTGTGAGTGATTATTAAGTTCTATCTTCTCCATTAGAGTAAGTTCCACAAGGGCAGGAAATCATGTCCATTTTTTGCTCATCATTCTTTGTTTTAGGTTTAGCATAGTCCTGGCATGTGGGAAATGCTCAATACATAAACTGTGAGTGAAGGAGTGAGTGAATGAATGACTGCCTTTTGAATGAAGAGATGTTAAAAATAATTCTAAGGCTTTAATGAATATTTTTGAGTGCCCTCAACAGTGATAAATACTTTGAGAATGGATTTGAAGTTTTTGGTAGTGATCAAAAATTAGTAGGAACTAAATTTAGTTGATGATTGTGTTTATAATTTTGGTGGAGACCAGTGTGTGACCAAGAAGTAACCAGAATTCTTCTCCTATAAGGCTCTTAAACTGTTTCTCAGAAATAAATTCTCAAAGAAAAAGAATTTTGGAGCAGGGTCATAAAGATCATAAGGTAAGTAGGTGTTAATTTCGATGAAACACTTTCTGAGATCTTTTAAAGATCACTTATTCAGTGTGTCTCTAGCATTGTATTCAGGACAATAGAGCCTTCAAAACAAATATAATGCCCAGTCTCTGTCACCTAGTAGCCCCCTGAAAATAAGGAATTGGTCAGAAGCTTCAGAGCAGGCTAAGGTAACCAAATGTGTCACAAGCTTTTGGGTCACTGTCCTAACTTCATTCCCGTTCCTGACAAAGGAACACGTCTTAAGGATTCATGTTCCATAAAATCTGAAGGTCATTGTTCTCTGCTTAGAATGCAGAGTTTGAAAGTCCCAGCAAGAACCCCACTGGCCAATTTTCCTATTATATTTTCTTGGAGTCTCTAAAAAAAATGATCTGAATTAGTTTTATTGTATGCATGTAGATGTCAGCTGAGAACAGGCGGGAGTGCTTATCACATTTATTAAAAGTGAACATAGACAGTGGCTGGGACCATGTTTATTTATATTGTGCCTATGTGTGGGAGGCTGGCTCTGAAACATTAGTCACATCGTTCCTTGTGTAGGTGGGGGGTGCTCCTGTTTGAAGTCTTAACTCTATCAGAGGTTCAACTAGAGTATTGGTTGGTATCCACATCAGAGCAGCCTGAGGAAGATAAGCTAATGTCATCACATGTACTCACTCTGAGTTGTACCGAGAGAAAAGCCTTCTATAGCATTAAAAACCATAGGCCACGTCCTGCTCCCTGTGTGAATTTAATAGGGTAGAATCAAAACTGTAAGTGCCTTTGAATCTGATGTACCTGCATTCATATCACATATTAGCAATGTGACTCTGAGTGGGTAACTTAACCTCTCTGAGTCTCAATTTCTCCATCTCTAAAATGGAGCTAATGATATTCCTACCTCATAGAATCTTCTTATAAAGGATCTAGATCCCATCATCTCTTGATTAAGGGGTCAGAAACCTTTCAAACTTCTCAAACCATAGAGATAACAACAGTTATTGGGGGTATCCACTCTTTTTGCCTAGCTGACATCAATTTCTCATTCTTTTCCATCTTGATTTTTCTTTGGAGAACACATTCTTCTGCTGTCAGTCCATAAGATTTAGATGGGACAGACTTTCTCCCTGGTTCCTGGAAACAGCAGTGATCTCATTCTGGCCAGTGGAATTGGTTGTGGTTGGGCATGTGATTTGAGTTGTCCATTGAGAGTCTTCACTGGGAAATGTGAAAGAACTATTTGTAAAGAAGTGTTTTCTTTCCAGAGGGTGCTCAATTGGTAGGATATGGATGGAGATGCTGGTGGCCTCTATGCGAGGATCATCTGAATAAGAGCGAGGCCAACATCAAGGACAGCTGAGCAGAGAAACAGAGGGAGAGATTCTCAGGGAATCTACTGCTCAGGTACCTGGATTAAGCCAAGACTTTGAACAAGTTTTCAAGTTATGAAAACCATTAATTTAATTTTTTAAATAACTTCATTTTGTCTCATAAGATCCCTGACTGAGGGGCACCTGGGTGGCTGAGTCGGTTAAGCATCTACCTTCAGCTCAGGTCATGATACCAGGGTCCTGGATAGAGGACTGCATCAGGCTCCCTGCTCACTGGGGAGTCTGCTTTTCCCTCTCCCCTGCCCATGCTCATGTTCTCACTTGCTATCTCTCTCTCTTAAATCAATTTTAAAAAAGAAAAAAGAACACTGACTGATAGTCTATTAAATCATAGTAACTTATTCCATATGTTAATCTTGTGAATTTATAAGTCTTTTCCCCCAAAATAATTAAAAGACTATCTCACAGGCTCATAAAACTTGGAGATGAAGGAAGTCCTGTGGCCTACCTAAGATGGCAGACAGAAGTCACTGACACAGCTGGGACAGGGACCCAGGTTTTCTGCCTTCCAAGCCAGCACTCTTAGGCATCTCTGCCTCTCCAGGTATGTCTGCCTCGATCTTTCTGACACCTGAGCAGAGCCACCCATGTCTTTCTTCCCTGAGGATCCTCCTTCTGTCACAACATTCTAGGAGTGGTTCTGTGCTCCCTTCATCCCTTCCACTGAGGACAGCCACATTTTAAGAGAAGTAAGTCCAGGTGTGGGTCTTGATGGAGCTTAGGTGAGAAGCCGGTGAGGTGTGGGGGAAGGGTGCTGAACTGTAGACATATTACTGTTCAGAGCCCAAGGCCTTTCCTCAACCCATATTACCTCCTGTGTGGATCCTTCCAGTAGCTGCTTACAGGTCCTCCAACCCCAGTCTCTTTCTCCTTTAATTCATCTTACATAGTGTCCAAATCATCTTCCTAAGAATCACTCCAGTCATGCCACTTTCTTCTTGAAAAACCTTTGGTGGCTCCCTGTTGCCATTAGAGCAATGTCCACAGTGCTTTACCAAGTGTCCTTTAATAGCCTGAAAGGGTTTGTGCCCTTCCAAGGATGACTAGCTTCTACCTAGAGAAGAATTACCCACTTGGAAGAATCAAGTCCAGAGTTTCAAATTCTATTACAGCCTCAAGTTCTATTTAATAGATGGTACATATTTTAAGCCCTCTGGGAAAGGAAAACATTGCCCCTCTAACAATGCCCAGCACCTTAAAAAAAATGTCCAGCACCTTGCTATCTTCTTTATTAATTTTGATGCTATCTTACAAAAAATCTTTCCCCCAGCTACCTTCTTTTATTAGCTCATGGTTCTGTTAGGTCAGAAGTTTGAGCATAGGGACGCTTGGGTGGCTCAGTGGTTGAGCATCTGCCTTTGGCTCAGGGCATAATCCCAGGACTCTGGGATCGAGTCCCACATCAGGCTTCCTGCATGAAGCCTGCTTCTCCCTCTGCCTATGTCTCTGTCTCTGTCTCTGTGTCTCTCATGAGTAAATAAATAAAATATTAAAAAAAAAAAAAGTTTGGGCATAGTATAGGATCTTACAAGAGCCAAGTCAAAATGTCTGCTGGGCTTTAGTCTTATTTGGAGCTTAGGATCTCTTCCAAATTCAGGTGGTTATAGCACATGGAAAATGCCAAAATCCCAGAGATATTGATCTCATCATCCTGCAGCACCTGCCAGCACCACTAATCTCCACATTTCTTGTTACATAAGGAAAATAAACCCCTGTATGATTTAATCCACTGCTATTTTGGTTTTCTAAGATATGCTGCTGAAATCAACCCTTAACTGATACAGCTCCCATGACTACACCACTCCTACCTCTCATCCTATTTCTTTAACTTCTTCAAGGTTAAAAACCTCTTCCTCATCCCTTCACTGTTTCCCAAATGACTCAGTGGTACCTGATGCTTTCCAAGTCACAATGACTCCAAATCTCAATATCTAGCCCAGACCTCTCTCCATAGCACCACACCTATAGGTCTAAGTGCTCAGGGAACATGCCTACCTGCCTGCCTCATAACCCACACGATCATCACTGAATTGGCCAGCTTTTCCACAATTCTGCTCTTCTTTCCAGTCACTGGAGCTAGAGACCCTCTCTGTTCTTCACCTTCATACCCAGCTGGTCTTAACATCCTAGCAGGTCTCTTTCCAATGGCGCCAATTGAAGATGTGGCTTCCACATCTTCAGTTTTACTGTTTTCTACAGGTACCCACCATCTCTCCCTGGGGCACTAGCCTCCTAACTAGGTCCTCTGCCTCCCATCCACAACTCAAATTGGTCTTTTAAAGATGCAAATCTACTCATGTCATTCCCCTTCTTAAAACCCTTCAATGGGGGGGATCCTTAGTGCCTGCCTTCAGCCTAGGGCGTGATCCTGGAGTCCCAGGGTCGACTCCCATGTCCGGGCTCCCTGCATGGGGCCTGCTTCTCCTTTCGCCTGTGTCTTTGTCTCTCTTTCTCTCATGAATAAATAAATAAATAAATCTTTTTTAAAAAAGTGGAAAGAAAAAATATTAAAAAAAAAAAAAAAACAACCCTTCAATGGCTCCTTGGCCCCCACAAGAAAGCATTCCAATGACTTTGCATGATCTGAACCCTACACATCTTGTCAACACCTCTTATGTTACAGCCACATAAAATCACCTGCACTCTTCCAAATTTGCCATGATTTTTCTCACTTCCTTTCCTGATTATCCTGCCTTGTAAGTTGGAAACCACACAAAGAACAAAAGTTCTTGCTTGAACAAAGTTTCAAGCAAATATTTAAGAGCCTGTCTTGGGCCCTTATCTTCCTGAGCATTCTCCCACCTTTGTGCACAGAAACTCAGTGGTAAAGACCTATCAGAATCTTGGAGATTTTGTATTGTTTACTTAACATAATTGCTTTGTTAATCAAAGAATTTCCCTTTTAATCAAAGAATTCTCTGCAAGCCACTTTGAACCAAATTGATCAAAATAAGTATCAGTTCTATGTTCTCTTCTATACATTTTCATTCAAAATCTCACCTTTGGGCAGCCCCTGCGGTGCAGTGGTTTAGTGTCGCCTGCAGCCCAGGGTGTGATCCTGGAGACCTGGGATCGAGTCCCACGTCAGGCTCCCTGCATGGGGCCTGCTTCTCCCTGTGTCTCTGCCTGTGTCTCTGCCTCTCTCTCTATCTCTCTGTCACTCATGAATAAATAAATAAAATCTTTAAAAAACAAAACAAAACAAAACAAAATCTCACCTTTATCCAAAGTAAAACATCCCCCCATCTGTACTCATTGGGAAAGGAGATATTTACTTTAATGTGCTCTTAGGGATTTCATCTTTTTCTTATCCTATTAAAGTTTACCTCCTAGGACCTCAGAATTTTAGGACCCAGCCCCTAAAATTTTCCAGCGGAGGAAACCAAGGCTCTATTGGTTCAGGATCATGGCACTGGGAAGGTGGTTATTGGTGAAACATAGTAGCTGCCAACTATGATTCAGCTCTTTCCATCTTGCCATGAAAGCACAGACCATCTCTCTAATTCACAAGGAAGGCTCCCTGTGCCTACAAGGAGAAGAGAGCAAAGTAGCCCCCAAATAGCCAGTTAAGCTAATCCTCTTACATCACTCCCCTTAAGGCAAAATGACAACATAAGGGCTTTAGGAAGAAGGAAATTAGAAGAATTATGTCCAAGGCTCTGTTTGTCCTGGGAATAGATCAGCCCTCTTCCCTCTTCTCCGACTCTGTGCACCACCCTTGGGACCAATGAGAGCCACTCACCCTCTGTGTGACAGGCTTGCCATCCTGGATCTGCACGGCCAGGCCCAGGTCAGACAGCCTGCAGTTGCCGAGGTCATCCAGAAGCACATTCTCAGGCTTCATGTCCCGGTAGACAATGCCGAGAGAGTGTAGGTGCAACAGTCCGCAGGTCATCTGGGCAGAGTAGAAGACCACCCTGCTCATGTCCAGGCCCCGTGTGCCTACACTGTAGATGTGGAACTTGAGGTCTCCGCCATTCATCAGGCTCATGACCAGACAGAGATGGGACTTGCTCTCAAAGGCATAGGCCAGAGAGACGATGAAAGGGCTGCTGACCCTTTCCAAGATTTCCTTTTCTGAAAGAGCCATTTTCTCACCATTTTTCTTCTTCAGCCGCTTCTTGTCCAGTTTCTTACAGGCATACATCTTACCAGTGTTTCTCACTTGGACAGCACATACCTTAAGGAGAGAAAAAAAGGGAGATGATGAAGTAGCAGTAGAAAGCACTGGAAGGAAATGGGGCAAGGTTGATTCGGGGTGTGGAAGGGCAGAAATCAGGAGAGGTGCAGAGATGGCAGGCTTTGGAGAAAAGAGAAGCCATCAGTAAGAGGGGTTCTTCAGGAAAGAGCTGGGACCCCAGTGAGGTACCACTGCCCCTCCCACGAGGTGAGCCATAATGAAAAGTAACAGGGAATAGCAAGTGTCAGCAAGAATGGAGAAAAACTGGAAGCCTCATGCATTGCTGGTGGGAACCTAAAATGTGGAAGATTTTGGTGGTTCCTCTAAAAGCTAAACATAGAACTGCCACACACCCCAGCAATTCTACTTCTGGGCATATAGACAAGAGCAGTGAAAACAGGTATTCAAGGACATGTACATGAAAGTTCACAGCGGCACTGCTCACGATAGTCAAAAGGTGGAAACGACCCAGGTGTCCATCAACAAATGAATGGATAAGTGAAATGTAGCATACCCACACAATAGAATATTCAGCTATAAAAAAGGAAGGAAGTACTGATAGATCCATAATGTGAATGAACCTCCAGAACACTACGCTCAGTGAAAGAAGCCAGATACAAAAGGTCACATATTGCGTGACTCCAGTGGCACGAAACATCAGAGTAGGCAAAACCATGGAGACACAAAATAGACCAATGGTTGTCAGGGGTCGGGGGGAGGGGAATGGAGGGGACCTGCTAATGGGGGGTGAAGCAAATGTCTTGGGGCTACACAGAGGTGATGGTTACACAACATTTTTACAAATGTCCTAAATGCCACTGATTTGTATGCTTTAAAAATGGTTAGTGGTTAATTTTATGTCATGTGAACTTTACCTCAGAAAATGTTTTTTGAGCGCTCACTTCGGCAGCACATCTACTAAAAAATGTTTTTCTACTTAAAAAAAAAAAAGAAAGAGCCGATCACAGCAGTGTGTATAAAACTGATTCTAGACTTTACTTCAAGATAAGTGTTTTCTCGGATTTCTGAAGTTTTTCTCAAATTACATCCATTGCCACAATTAAGGAGAAAGGGAGACCTCCCGCTGTCGTGTGTTGTGATCATTCTCCAAAGCGTCCGGGGCACGTCAGAGTTCTTCTGGCGTGGACCCCATGATAAAGATTCTTGGCCAACTCCACATTTTGTTTGTCTTTCCTATGCCACTCTCATTTTATTTCACGTGGTGACCAGAAAAAAAAGATGTGAGAACGAGCTAGGAATTCTCCACAGGTGGCACTGAAATTCGTTCTAGTGAGTTCTCTTAAGAATTTTTTTTTTTTTAAGGCAAAACAAACTCCTTTTATGCTGTGTACTTCACCTTCTACTGTGGCCATTCTGAGACACTTACCTCCCCAAAACCACCTTTCCCCAGGACGCGGAATTCAGTGAAGTACTTTTCTGACACCGGTTGCATCTCAAAGACTTTCCACTGTAGAAACTTGTCATAGAAAGGGCTGGCCAGGAAATCCTGGAAGGGCTGGTCCTGCAAGAAGGTCATGACCTCGGCCTTGGCCTGTGCTACCAGGACTCTCTGCTCTTCCTCGGTGGTGGCTGCTTGGCACTTGGTGGCCAGAGCCGAGCTGAGGAAGGGGTGCGGGTGCCCTGGAGCAGGGGCAGCCACACAAGTGGCCACCAGCCCCTGCAGCATGCTGCCCTTGACGGGGCCCTCCTCAGCCAGCTCCCAGCTCTGCACCTCCTCAAGGAAGGCCACGGCCCCTTGGTACGGGGGCACTGTGGCCAGAAAGTCCCGAAAGAGGCGGCGGCCGATGGGCTGCTGCTCGCACAGGTTGTTGAAGTCCTGGGGCAGGGACTGGCGGAGCTGGGTACAGCACTGTGGCCCGGGCAGTGCCAGGCTCCGGCGCCGCCGCTGCAGCTCCCTGCTGTCTCCATCCGAGGTCTTCCGGGCCTGTAGGTAGGCCGTGTTGGCGATCAGGTTGTCCAGACCCCCCATGTCGACCATGGCTGGACACAGGGTATGCTCCCAGGAAAAGAAAAGGAAGGAGGGAAGGCTGTGGTGGAGACTTGGTCGGGTCTGGGGTCCACTGGCTGGTTTCCCTTGCAGGTTCAATAGCTTCCAGAGGATTTACAGCAAGTCTCCTAGTCCGCGGGTGGGACTGGTAGAGGGTACAGAAAGACGTTTCTCTTGTAAGAAGCTTTGCTGGCTATGTATAGCTGGCCAGGGAAGGGCACACCGCAGGTCATGCTCCCATCCACCAGGAGGAAAGCAGCCTGAGATACCTGCGGGGGCTACTTGTTCTTCATGGGGGCCTTTTCCATACACACTGGCTCCCTGAATACACAGCTACCACTTTCCAAAGGAAAGGAGTCATGATAAGGTGGCATACTATTTGTTGCTCACAGCATTATTGTATTAAACTGTTTCTAATTTTACATGACTCCTACCAGGCTCAAGCTATGTAAACTCTTAGGAATGCCAGGTCAGGAAGAGGAACTGTGAGAGGTAGGAGAGGTAGGAGAGGTTTTCTTCTAGCAGCCCGACTCAGAGCAGGTTACAGAAGGGGATGCTCTGAACTCTGAGTCCTGAGACATGTTCCCAGAGGCCCTCGGGGACTCACGTTGTGGCCTTCAGAGTGGGCTGTGGCTTTCTCACAGCCAGTTGCACACTGAACAGCCTGTAGAGACTGTCCAGTTATGGCTTTCCTAGTTCCCAGGAGTCTGAGAACTAAAGTACTAGGCTAAGAAAAGGAGGGGCGGGGGTCATCTTGACCCAAAACATCCCATGAAGTGACATAAGCAGAAAAAAAAACACCACTTCACCTGTGGTTGCAACTGTCCTGAGGGCACAATCTATTGAGTGGCATCTGAATGTGAAGGAGCCTTCTTCCACGTTGAGCCCCAGAGCAGTGCAGTTTCAGGCGCGGCCCCTCGACATCTTTGCCAATACTCCCTCACGAAGCCAGGAAGCTTCCCTCCACGGAGATCACTCAGAGCCGCCCCAGACCACGACCTCACAAAGAACAGAAATTGGTTTAGACAGAGATCAGGCTAAGAACCTCTGCTCCAAAAATAACACTTGTGTCCTACAGGGAAAGAGTACTCAGGCTTTTTCTTCACAAAGCAAGGCTAAGGCAGCTTAAAAACAAAGTCATTCAGTATTATGCCAGAGTGTTTAAAGGGAAAAAAGAGAGAGAAAGGAGGAGGGGAAAAAAAGCTGGTCAGTCTTTTTCCAAACAAACAACTTCTAGCACACACTCTGTCAAAACATCGTCATAACCACCTCGGTGTGCCTGTCAGAGCCTGCCCACCGTTCCCCAGAGCAGCTACACGCTTGGCCTCATGCTACCAAGAATTATGTAATGAACTCGTGGGTGCCCTTTGGCTTTGCACTGCTGCGCTGTAAACCATCACCCGTATGGTAGAGATGGGTGATCCACTCTGGTGACTATGGCTCAGAACCCCACCATCCGCTTTGAACCCCACACAAGAAACGTTGGTACTTTTTTGTTGTTGTTGTTGTGCTCGATATGTCATCCTGGGGCCACATTTCTGAGTAGTGAAAAATCAGTCTGAGAATCTCTCTTCAGGAAGAAGTGCCTTTTCCTGTGGTTCTTATGAATACAATGGCAATCTAAGGGGGAGAACTTTGAGAAAATGCGAGAATTGTCATCATGTGGATATTTAATCTTACCACTGAGAAAAAGAATGCTTTCCACTGATGAAATATACATGCTGTGAGCTGCTTGATTCCACCTGGACTGATACTTTCCTTTATCTCTGGTAACCACCTCACCCAGCACTGTCCACTAGAAACATGAGAAGCCATGCATAAAATTTAAGATTTTCTAGTAAGCCACAATAAAAAAGGTAACGAAAAAAAAAACAAGTAAAATTAACTTTAGTATTTTATTTAGCCCAGTGTATGCAAAATATTATCATTTCAACATTGAAATTGATATAAAAGTTGCTAATGAGATATTTTACATCCTTTTTTTACGTCCTGAGGTTGAAAATATGTTTGTATTTGACACTTAGCACACAACTCAATTCAAACTATCTACATTTCAAATACTCAGTAGACATGACTACCTCAATAGAGCAGCACAAAATTAATCCTTCTTTACGTAGTTTGTCACTAGGAGGCATTGTTCTTAGGTTTGTTTGTTTGTTTCCTAATCAGTAATCCCATAGATCATCTACGTAAAAAACAAAACAAAACAAAAAACACACACACACACACACCTCACTCTCTTATTCACCAAAAATTATCTGACTGATGAGAGCAGAATTTTGATAATATCTGAACACCAAGTTATAGAAGTTATAAAATGACTACATGTGGCCTACTGGCAATTAAAAAGAGTATCATTATTTTTAAGTTTTAGCCACCTGAAAAAAAAAAGAGGTCTGTTTCAAATGGAACACTTTGTGTGATTACTAACAATTAGGGTCCAGGGTTTTTCACAGCTTGATGAAACAGTAACTGTAGGTCCAATTATAAAGAACAGCACTGTATCCTTAACTTTAGAAGCAGAGCCAAGTGCTAGGCACATTCAGGATACCCTGTGCCAACGGGGAAAAGTACCAGAAAACTTGGATTTAGATGTGACCCAACAGTTATAAGCACTAACTCTAGCACTGCTTGGGAGAGCTGAATCTCAGTTCTAGGGAGTCCTAGCTGTGTGATCTTCAGCAAGTTACTTAACATCTCTGAGCTTCAGTCTCATCTGAAAGCAGAAACAATCAGTGTTGGTTCTTGGGTTGGTTCTTTAGAAATTTAAATCCCAAATAGTTCCTGGCACAATGAACTGATCAAAATGTCTTAGCTTTTAAATGATGACTATCAATCATCAAAACTTAATCTAAAATTATGCTTTTCTGATATCTAAAGTAAAGGTAGGAGAGACCTAAGCAATATAGAAGAAGGTGGGTATCTGTGTACAATGCTCACCCTGCATAGAGCAGCCAACTCAGGGTTTCATGTGACCTTGGAAAGCTGTGGGGTCTGGTGCAGCTGGAAGACAGAGACCAGATTCATTAGGTGACATGCATAACTTCTAACAATAAACTATTTCAATTAAATGATTTACTACATTCAGCCATAAAAACAGAGAATTAAATTCTGTCATGTGAAAAGAGGAGATATTTCACTTTGAAAGAAAAATAAACTTTTATGATGGGGAAAACAAGGAAATTTTTTACTCTTTTATGACTAGTTTTGTAACCTAAAGGATAAAAAAGCTCCTTACCCACATCTTCTATCACATTTTGCATCACATGGTTTAATGTATTATTTCTGATATGTATGCTCCTGAATTTTAAAATGCTCTGATGTCATACGACATTTGAAACTCAAAGAACATTAAAAAATTAGGTTAAATTAGTAATGTGGTAATCTTGGTTTGTTTCTCTTTCTAAGAATTTTTTAATATTGAAAATACCTCCTAGGATAAAGAAAATAGTAAAGCATGGTTTCTGGTAAGAACATGACTCTCTTTTATAATCCACAGTTCTCTGCATGGCCCAATAGCACATGTATTTGAGGATGAAGAATCATGAAATAATACAACTTGATATGGTGTGATCTCAGAAACAAGATATTTTGTACATTGAATGTAAGTTCTGAAGCAGACTAATAGGTTAACATTAGGATACCCAAAGAAGCCAGATTATTCTTCAACTTCTGACTTAAATCTTTCCATAGTAAAGATTCACTTTTTTCTTTTAGTAGAAGCCCTCTACAGGAAAGAAAAGCAAAAGGGTCTTTATCCTTCCAACAGCAGTTGACCACACTTTATATTTTAGTAATTTGAAGAAGTCAGGGATACCTTATTGGTTAAAATTTGTTGAATACTAAACAGAGAACACAGGGAGCAAGATAAATTATAGACTACCATTTTAATGTGGTCACAGAATTTTCTCACAAAAAATTACTTTTCTAGCACTTTGTCTTTTCTGTTGAAATACTGAATAGTAAGACCAATGGGTGGTCCTGCTGGATTTTCTTCAACAGAGTTCTAGAGACAACTGAGGTTTTCTTTTTTTCTTTTTTTAAGATTTATTTATTTATTTATGATAGACAGAGAGAGAGAGAGAGAGAGAGAGAGAGGCAGAGACACAGGAGGAGGGAGAAGCAGGCTCCATGCTGGGAGCCTGACGTGGGACTCGATCCCGGGACTCCAGGATTGTACCCTGGGCCAAAGGCAGGCACTAAACCACCGAGCCACCCAGGGATCCCCACAACTGAGGTTTTCTTAGCAAAATTAGAAAGGAATGATATACAAAGTATTTTCAGAAGACTAAGTATAAAAATCATACAGGAGTTGAAAATCACCATTTTATTATACCATTTTTAGAGATCTTTTTGTTATAGAAAATCTCAAACATACATAAAAGTATAGATAATAGCAAAATGAACTTTCTCATAGTCATCAGCCAACTTTATTTTTGGCATTATTAGCATTTTGCCAATTTTCTTTCACTTTCATCTAACATGTTCTTGTTTTGTTTGTTCTTTTCTTTCTCTTTCTTCTTTTATTGAGAGAGAAAGAGAGCATGAGGGTGGGGGTGGGGGGCAGAGGGAGAGAGAGAGAATCTTAAGCAGCCTATTCAATGCCAAAGACCAGGGGAGTGCTGTGAATAAGGGGGAAGATATGTAGTGTCGGATGAGGCTACAGGGACAGCTTGGAGTCAAACCATCCTCTTAAGGATTTGGTCTCTGTCCTAAGAACAATGGGAGACCATCAGAGTGTTAAGCCATATAACATGGTTATATTTGTGTTTTCAGAAAGATCCCACTGGCTACTCTGTGGTGAAGAGACTGGGAATGCGCAGCATGGAGGAGGTAACTGAGGCTGCCCAAGGAGCAATATGGTGGTATAGTGATGAAACAAAGCAGAAAGAGTCTCAATCTATTCAGAAGGCAAAATGGATGGGAGACAGTGAGATGCAAGGTGAGGAAGAGGAGAAGGAAGGGGTAACACCAGGGCTTTGGCTCCAGGGAACTGGACAGATGGTTATGCCATTCACCCAGATATAGAAACCCTGAAAGGAGGAGTGATTTGACTTCAGTTTGGGACATGTGGGGTTTAGGGTCCCCATGAGACAGCCATGTGGAGATGTTACGTGGGCAGGTGGCACTGTACGAGGCACTGGGTGTACAGCAGCAAACAAAACTGACAAAAATCCCTGTCTTTAAGGAGATTACATTTTAGTGGGTGAGATTGTTAATAAACAAGTAAAATATACCATATATTAGATTGTGGTATTACAAATGACCCAAAAACTTTGTAACCTAAAATAATGACTTATTATCTCTCATGAATTCTGTGCCTTGACTGAGTAGCTTTTTGCTGGTCTGACTCATGTGGCTGCATTCAACTGGGGGGTAAGGGGTACAGCAGACAGCTGAGCTCAGCTGGGAGGCCACTGGGGGTTTTCAGCAGAGGACTGCCACGATCAGATGGATATTTAAGCAGGATCACAGACTAAAGGGGACAAGAGTAAAAACAGAGAAATCAGTTTGGAGGCTAAGGTAGTGACCCTGGTGAGACATCACTGGATGGGGAATGAGGGTTTGCTTCTGCAGTAAATGCAGGGTGTTGCAGAAAGAAAAAAGATAAGGTTTACCTCAAGGCTTGGGCCCTAAGTAACTGTAAGTATGAATGTCCCATAAACTCGAGGAATAGGTTGTGGAGAAGATCAAGAATTCAGCCTTATACTGTTACATTTGAACTGTCCATGAAACATCCAGATGGGGATCTTATTAAGTAGCTGCTGGATCTGTGGCTCTGGAACCTGAGGTGGGGGAAGTGGGAGAGCCTGGGCTGGAGGTGTTCACCAGAGTCATCCAGTACGTAAAAGGCATTTAAAGCCATAGGACTAGGGATCCCTGGGTGGCGCAGTGGTTTAGCGCCTGCCTTTGGCCCAGGGCGCGATCCTGGAGACCCGGGATCGAATACCACGTCGGGCTCCCGGTGCATGGGGCCTGCTTCTCCCTCTGCCTGTGTCTCTGCCTCTCTCTCTCTCTCTCTTGTGACTATCATAAATAAATAAATAATTAAAAAAAAAATAAAGCCATAGGACTGGATGTACCACTCTGGGGGTGAGAGCAGAGAAATCTGAGGTCAAAGGATTTAGAAGTCCAGAGGGGTAGAAGGAAAGCCAGAAGAGAATGGTACCCTAGAAACCAATTAAGAAGGGGTGTCAGGGAAGAGAGGGATCAATTGTGGCAGATGCTTTTGATAGGTCAAGCAGGGTAAATACTGACAATTGACTAACTTTGACAGTTTTATTTACTGGTTTTTTTGTGACACTGAAAAGGAACATTAAAAGGGGGGTAAAAATGCTGCTTTTACTTAACATGAAGTTAATACCATGCATAAAGAAAAAAAAGAAAGCCTAGCAGTATCATCTGGTAGATGGCACATTGGCATTTATTCTTAGGTAGATAAAAATAATTGTTTGAGAGCTTCATATTTCTTTTAATTTAGAATTTTCCAGGGTCTAGTTTTTAGTTGCAGGCTTCACTTTGAAATATTTCTGTTGGTTTTCATGATTAAGGATATTTGAAGTCACTCCTATGTTGGTCTGCAGATTCTGGGGATGAGGGGTTGCCAGGAAAAGACAGCTAATGTATTCTTGGTTAACTGGGTAAATGTGCCATTTTAATAAAATATTGAAGCTCAAAAAATATTTAGAGGAGATTTTTTGACCAAAAAAGATTTAGAGGTCACTACGGAGCTGGACAAGAGCAGTTTCAATGGTGTGCTATGAAGAAACCATTCTGAGCCAGTTCACTAGAGAATGGAAGGAGGTAAATTGGAGGCAGGCAGTCTAAGCTACTCTTCTGAGGAATTTTGCTCAGGGGTATGATCACTGGAGTGAGTGGCCAAGGTGGGGGGAGAGGCAGGTAGACAAGATCGCTGGAAGAGAGCAGGTCAGGGGATTTAGAAACTAGGGTACTACAAGCATCATCCATGTGAGTATTGAAATCACCAAGAATTACTCAAAAAGGAAGTGATGGACAAATTGACAGAGAGTGGGGCTAGCATCTTTAAAGAACAAAGAACAGTGACAGGGGCCACAGAAGACTGTGGTGAGTGTCGGTCTAACGACCTGAGAGTCAGGGCTGGGTGTTTATAGGGAGGGGGCAGCAACAGAAAGTGATGAAGTTATCTTGCACATTGCCAACTTCAGTAGTATGAAGGAGCAGGAAGGTTGCTGAAGAAGAAGCAGTGTCCTCAGGGGAGAGACAGTTTTCAGTAAGAATAAGAAAGTGATGGATGAAACCAAGACCTGGTTCTTTGAAACGATAAACAAAATAGGTAGATCTTTAGTCAGATTTATCAAGAAAAAAAGAGAGAGGGATCATATAAATAAAATCAGAAATGATAAGAGAAGTAATAACTCACACCACAGAAACACAAAAGTTTATAAGAGACTACTTACTGTAATAAATTATATGCCAACAAACTGGACAACAAGAAGAAATAAATAAATTTCTAGGACCATACAATCTTCCAAACCTGAATCAAGAAGAAACAGACCAACCAGAAGTAACAAAATTGAATCAGTAAGCAAAAAATGACAAACAAACAAAAGTCCAGGACCAGATGGATTTACAGGTAAATTCAACCAAATACTAAAAGAAAATTCTATGCCTTTTCTCCTCAAATTTTTCAAAAAAATACAAGAGGAAGGGAAGCTCCCAAATAGATTCTAATGAGGCCAGCATTACCCTGATACCAAAGACACTTAAAAAAGAAAATTATAAGCCAATATCTCTGATGAACATATATGCAAAAATCCTTAACAAAATCATTGCAAACCTCATTTAACAATACATTGAAAGGATCATCTACTATCATCAAGTGGGATTTATTTTGGGAGACTCAAGTACAGCTCAATATTCACAAAGCAATCAATGTGATACACTGCATTAACAAAATGAAGGATAAATATCATATGATCATCTCAATAGATGCAGGAAAGCATTTGACAAAATTCAACTGCCATTCGTAATAACAACAGACTGGGCTTTTTTTTTTTTTTTTTCTTTTCAGACTGGGCTTAGAGGGAATGAACCTCAAAGTGATAAAGGCCATATAAGCAACACACAGCTAATATCAATGCTGAGAAATTGAGAGCTTTTCCTTTAAGATCAGGAATGAGACAAGGATTCCACTCTTCCTACTTTCATTCAATGTAATACTGGTCCTAGTCACAGCAATCAGACAAAAAAAAAAAAAAGAGAGAAAAAGAAAAACAGAAAAGAATAAAAGGCATCCATATTGGCATATTGCTAAGGAAGAAGCTAAATTGTCACCGATTATCACTTCTTGGCCTTTTGGCTAAGATCAAGTGTAAATTGTCACTGCCGATAACATGATACTATACATAAAAAACCCTCAAGATGCCATGAAACAACTATAAGAACTCATAAATAGAACTTTGTTGCAACATAAGATTAATACACAGAATTTGGTTCCATTTCTATAACGAAGAAGAAAGAGAAATTAAGAAAATACTTCAATTTACAATTGCACCAAAAAGGATAAAATACCTAGGAATAAACTTAACCAAGGAATAAACTTAACCAACGATGAAAGATCGGTACTCTGAAAACTATAAGACATTGATGAAAGAAATTGAAGACAACACAAACAAATGGAAATATGTTCCATGCTCATACACTGGAAGAATTAACATTGCTAAAATGCCCATTCTACCCAAAGTAACCTACAGATTCAGTGCAATCCCTATCAAAATACCAAAAGCATTTTTAAAAGGCACTTTTCATGAACTAGAACAAATAATAGCAAAATGTGTATGAAAACACAAAGACTGAATAGCTAAAGCAATCTTAAGAAAGTAAAACAAAGCTGGAGGTATCACAATGCTGGATTTCAGGTATACTACAAAGCTGCAATAATCAAAACAGTATGGCATTGGCACAAAAACAGATACACAGATTAACAGAACAGAATGAACCCATGACCATATGGCCAATTAATCTTTGACAATGGAGGCAAGAATATACAATTAGAGGGGCACCTGGGTGGCTCAGTGGGTTGAGCATCTGACTTCAGCTTAGGTCATAATCTTGGGGTTCTGGGATGGAGCCCCACATCGGGCTCCATGCTCAGCTGGGAGCCTGCTTCTCCCTCTCCCTCTGTCCTACCCCCAGCTTGTGCTCTCTCTGCCTCTTTCAAATAAAAAAATAAAACATAAATATTTTTAAGAATACACAATTAGGAAAAGACAGTCTCCTCAATAAAGGGTACTAGGAAAACTGTACAGCTACCTGCCAAAGAATGAAACCGGATCACTTTCTTACACCATATACAAAAATAAATTCAAGATGGATTACAGACCTAAATGTGAGACCTGAAACTATAAAACTCTTAGAAAAAAACATAGGCAGTAATTTTTTGACATCAGCCATAGCAACACTTTTCTAGATATGCCTCCTCAGGGAAGGAAAACAAAAGCAAAAATGAACTATTGGGACTACACACACCAAAATAAAAAGCTTTTGCATAGCAAAGAAAACCATCAACAAAACAAAAAGGCAACTTACTAAATAGGAGAAGATATTTGCAAATGATATATCCAGTAAGGGTTAATATTTAAAATGTATAAGAACTTACACAACTCAACACTGAGAAATAATCTGATTAAACAAATGTGCAAAGGACCTGAATAGACATTTTCCCAAAGAAGACACAGATGGTAAACAGACACACAAAAAGATGCTCAATATCACTAGTCATCAAGGAAATACAAATAAAAAATGAGATACACACAATGAGATATCAACTTATACCTGTCAGAATGGCTGGGATAAAAAAGAGAAGTAAGTTGTGTTAAGAATGTAGAGAAAAAGGACCCCTCATGCACTGTTGGTGGGAATATAAATTGGTGCAGCTACTATGGAAAAGTTTGGAGGTTCCTCAAGAAATTAAAAATAGAATTACCCTATGATACCAATTCCACTGCTGAGTATTTACCCAAAGAATATGAAAACACTAACTCAAAAAGATACAGTGCACTCCTATGTTTATTGCAGTATTATTTACAATAGCCAAGATAGAGAAGCAACTGAAGTGTCCATCAATAGACAAATGGATAAGGAAGATGTAGTATTTATATACGGTAGAATAGTACTTAGCCATAAAAAGGAATGAGATTTTGCCATTTGTGACAACATGGATGGACCTAGAGGGTATTATCGTAGGTGAAGTAAGTCAGAAAGAGAAAGACAGATACTATATGATTTCACTTGTATGTGAAATCTAAAAAATAAAATGAATGAACAAAGGAACAAAAAGCAGAAACAAACTCCTATAAATATAAAGGACAAACTGGTGGTGGCCAGAGAGGACTAGGGTGAAGTGTTGGGCAAAACTGGTGAAGAGGAGTGGCAGATATGGGCTTCCAGTTACCTAATCAATAAATCATGGGGATAAAAGGTGTGTCACAGGGAATATAGTCCATGATATCATTGTTTGGTGACAGATGGTAGCCACACTTGTGAGCATAGTATAATGTAGAGACTTGTCGAATAACTGTTGTACACTCCAAGCTAATGTAACATTGTATGTCAACTATAATATAAAAAAAAAAGTGAAGGGAACTTTCAGAGAATGATGAGGATGGTGGAAATTTTGTTAGCGTAACTACCAGAGGACATAGAGGAAGTTTCAGAAGTTGGAAGGAGTAGGAGAGGAGGCAATAAAAGGGAATGTAAAGAATTACTTGGGGTTAGATTTGAGAGAATGTGAAGTGACATGGTAAGTCTGGGTTTCTTGTGTTTTCAAACCTAATAGGGATGAAGGGCAGGATGAGATTGATGGCTTAACTCAGTGATGGTGGCCAGGCCCTGAAAGTTGGAGCAGGGAGGGGTGCTGGCCTGGGGTGGCCATGCAGGATGTTGGAGCTGAGACTACTAGACCTGCCTGACCACTGAGTTGTGGGAGGTTCCGTGGGGAGTACTTGGGCACCCTTCCATTTGGTCGATGTGTGTGGAGCTGGTGGAGGGGTAGTCTGAGCTGAGCTGGAAGGATCTGGGGCATTTTTGTAGTTAGTTGCAGGTGTGAGGGCTGTAGGTGGGAGCTGCACCAGGACTTCCTTTTACTTTGCATCCACCTAAGGACCTAATAACAGGGCTGCAGTGGAGGTGGGAGTGCTTGAGTACTCCTAAGCTTTATCAAGGGGTCTGTGTGCTCACTCACAAGACCTCAGTTCCAGGCCATCTGCCCAGCAGAAACCGAGCACTAGAGCCTCAAGTACATCAAGGGCTTTTTAAAGCAGAAGGTATGGAAATGACCCTAGTCCATATCTATTATCTTTAAGTTCTAAGCCTATTGTTAGATTCTGAGGTGGTGCTGTTCAGTGAGATGTTCAGATTTCAGTGAGGAACTGCAGGGTACACTAAAATTTCCACCTTATGACTGACAGCAGCTCTAAGATGTTGCACACTTAAAAACTCTGGAAAATGTTTTAGAAGAGAGTTGGGTTGAATAAAACATTTTCCCTTTTAAAAAATCACCTCTTCCATTGCTGATTTCTTCAGCATTTTGATAAACTTCTTGAAAATGAAACACTTCTAATGAACTCCAAGGAGCTTTCTCAGATTACCTCCACAGGGGACCAGAACAAGATCAGAAACACAATTATTTTGATTTGAGTGCTTTCTTGAAGAGTTGAACATTAAGACAAATGGAACAACCATTAATGCATTTTCTTGTATTTTCCACTTAGTGGCAAATATGAAATAGTATTGGTTGTGGTCTCAAATAATAATATCCTCCTTTTTTTTTTTTAATTAGGTTTATTTTACACAGAATAAACTGTACAGATTGATGAGTTTTGACAAATGCATGTATTCATATAACCATCATCCAAATTAATATATGCAACATTCCCAAGGCTGCTGAAAGCTTTCTTGTGCTCTTTTGTAGTCAATATCCCCAATGAGAGACAGCCATTCTGATTTCTGTAGATTAATTTTGCCTGTTTTTGAACTTCATATAAAAAGAATCATACAGCAAGGTACTCTTTTGTGTCCGGATTATTTTGCTCTACATAATGTTTGGAGACTCATTCACGTTGTTGCATGTATTATGTTTGTTCCTTTTTTTTTTTTTTTTTTTGCTGCTGAGAAGCATTCCATTCTATGAATATACCATTATTCTTTTGTTGATGGACATTTGGGTTGCTTCCAGTTTTGGCTATCATAAATACAAAAAACGCAGCTTTGAATATTCATCGATGTCTTTGTGGACATAAGTTTTCATTGCTCTTGGGTAAAACCTAGAAGCAAAATTACTGGGTCAGAGGGCAGACATATATTTAACTTTTTACAATACTGCCTTATGGTCTGGTTGTTTCACTTTTCATTACCGGCAGCAATGTATGAGAGTTCCAAGTCTCCACATCTTAACCGAGACTTGGTGTTAATAGTATCTTTAAATAAAATCTTTAAAAAGCGGGTGGTGCTTTGTTAAGATTAAATGAGTTAATACATGTAAAGCTCTTAAAGGATAATTTGGTACCTAGTAAGTGTTACATAAGTTTTATTATCACTATTGACCACTACTGACCATATTTTAGCAAGTTTCTAATAGGGAATTCTAACTTCTCAAAAATATTATTAAAGTGTATATAAATTACTGTTAATCAGGGTTTGTCAACCTCAGTGCTATTGACATTTTTTACTTGATAATTCCTTATTGTGGGAGGTTGTCCTGTGCCTTGTAGGATGTTTAGCAGCATCCACAGCCCCTACCCAAGAGATCCCAGCACTCCTATCAGCTGTGACAACCACAAATGTCTCCTGACATTGTCAAATGTCTCCTGCAGGGCAAAATCATTACCTGGTTGAGAACCACTGATATAAATCTATCAAGGATAACAAAAGCAGCTACATGAATTTATAGTTCCAAATAGGAAGGTATTTTGAAAATATAAGTAATTCCTAAAAAATGTAAAGAACAAGAAACCACGCCAACAATCCTTTTTTAAACTAAAGTGTTTCAATACAATTTTGGATCTTTTTGTTTGGGTTAATTTTTTCCCCTAAGTGTAGTGAATTGACCAGTTAAAATGTGTTGATTCTCTTTGTCAAGGACAAGATTTAATTAGTAAAATAAGGCTTAAGTTCAACATTCTAGTTTCCAAAGATAATCTTTTTTTTTTTTTTAAGATTCTATTTATTTATTCATGAGAGACACACACAGAGAGAAAGAGAGAGAAAGAATGAGAGAGAGAGAGACGCACAGACACAGGCAGAGGGAAAAGCAGGCTCCATGCAGGAAGCCTGACGTGGGAATTGATCCCTGGTCTCCAGGACCATACGCTGGGCTGAAGGCGGTGCTAAACCACTGATCTGCCCAGGCTGCCCTCCAAAGATAATCTTTAAAAGGAAAGTGGAAGGTCACTTAAATTTTATATAACTGAGGCCTCCATGATTCCTAAATTCTGGTAGAAAAGGCCTTAAAAACAAGATTATCTATACCAGCACTGTCCAACAGAACTTTCTTCCATGATGGAAATGTTTTGTTCTGGGATGTCCAGTATGAAGCCATTATCCCCATATGACTATTGAGAACGTATAATGTGGCTAATGTGACTAAGGGACTGAATTTTAAATTTTAATTAATTAAAATTTAAATGTAAGTAGCCACATGTGGCTAAGTGGCTACATTGTTGGATAGCACAGATCTATACCCTTCAAGAAAGAAATTATTTTATTTTTTTTAATTTTTATTTTTTAGAAAGAAATTATTTTAAATGTTATTTTCTTCCTTAGGTGGGTCTTTTGTCAGTGGGCAGGGCTCCTTCTCCCCTTGCCCTATAGAGAAAGTTACGAGGAGGCAAATATGAGAGTATGTAAAGTGGAGATGGAACTGAAGACAAGGCAGGCAGGCGAGAAAGTAGAAGCAATGTAAACAACTTACTTCAAGAAGACACAGGGCATTTCTCTACCCAGAAATGCTATGGAGCACATACATACCATTTATTGTTAAATAAAACAGAAATGAAATAAATAAAATAAAACAGAAAATTTGTGTTAAATAAAATAGAAATAACCCACACAAGAGATGATCCTTGTAATCACATACTGTATATGCTACAAGTGAATGTGGTTTGTCCCTTCTACTTCCCAGGCAGTATGTGTCTCTTAGAAGGTTCATTACATTACACTTCACAAATCTGTTGTGAATTGAACATTCCCTAACAGACACTGCTGTCTCTGAAGACAGGACACTTACTTGTATTCAAATTCTTTCTACCATTAAGGCAAAGCCTCATATATAGGAAGCAAGCAGTGATTAATAGATTTCTATTATAAATATATAATTTCTATAAAGGTAGAAAAAGCAGAGCAGGAGTTAGTACAGCAGATGTTAATTTACAAAGAAGGTCTAAGAATCACCACTGAAGAGTTAAATGACAATTGTATTATACCAGCCATACAAAACTCATTCTATACTATATATTTTTTGGATTTACAAAATTATCCTCCAGGTGGTCTGGCAAGAATTCTGATTATTTTATAAGATACAATTTTGGTACAAATAATTTAGTTGGATTTTTTATATGAGTCCTCATAAATTTAGTTAGTAGGTAGCTCCTTCAAAGCTAGGATAAAATTCAAATGGCATAGAACATTTCATCTGCACTAAAATAGTTCCAACAGCTATTATTTCTCTCTCTCTGTTTTTTATTTTTTTAAAGATTTTATTTATTTATTTGAGAGACAGAGCGCACCTGCACGCACAAGTTGGGGGAAGGGCGAAGGAGAAGCAGACTCCCTGCTGAGCAAGAAGCCCTACATGGGACTCTCATGACCTGAGGCGGAGGCAGACACTTAATGGACTGAGCCACCCAGGCGCCTGTTCCAAAAGCTTTTAACTGAGATTTTCATCTGGGCAGTTTTTTCTAACTCTCCTCCCTGCCTGGTTTATACACACACACACTTTGAAAACCACTCTGGGAGAGCCATTGTTGCTGATGGGAATGTGCTTCTCAGATGTGTTGGTGTGGTTTTTAAAAAGTTGAAAACCACCCTCTTAAAAACTCATGTTGGCAGTTCTACACAGGTTGTGGGTGCACACAAACAACCTAATTCTTACAAGAATCATCACTGGAAACAAGATACCTTTTCTCAAAGCTACTCTCTAAGGCAGAGATCAGCAGTGGCAATACTGACCTATAATGATGGCTAATATTTATTGAGTGCTTCCTATGTTTCAGGCACTGTTCCAGGTAGTTAACGTGTATTAATTCATTTAATCTTCATAGCAACCCTATGAAGTAGATAATATAGTTGTTCCCGTTTTAGTTGAGAAGATAGGGACAGAGAAGTTAAGGACTCGGTGCGGGATCACACACACAAGTAGTAAACGATGGAGTCAAGATTCCAAGCCAGGCTGAGTGACTCCTAGATTGCAGTCTTTCTACTATTCTATACCACAGCTACACTCACCCAAGGAAAGCTTGCAAGCAGTCAACTTAAGAAAAGCAGGTTCTGTTCTACAAAAGAGGAACTTCCATACAAACGTTTGTCATGTGTTTTGTTATATTGTTCAAATTGTTCGATAAAAAATAGCTTAAACTTTCAAATATATTTGTACTTTAATTCTAATTTTCCTTATATTCAAACCAGCAAGATTTTTCCTTTAAATACATATTTTTTAAAACTGGGCTTACTGGGGCGCATGGGTGGCTCAGTGGTTGAGCCTCTGCCTTTGGCTCAGGCCATGGTCCTGCAGTCCAAGGATCAGGTCCCTCATCAGGCTCCCTGTAAGGAGCCCGCTTCTCCCTTTGCCTATGTCTCTGCCTCTCTCTCTCTCTCTCTCTGTCTCTCATGAATAAATAAATAAAATCTTTAAAAAATAGTTTAAAAAACTGGGCTTACTAAACTAAACATGGAAATTTTCTAATTTTCTTTTCAGAGCATTACCCTGAAAAGCTAGTCCTTGGGAATAACTTTAAAAAGCAAGAAAGCATTTTTTTAAAAATTTTATTTATTTATTCATGATAGTCACAGAGAGAGAGAGAGGCAGAGACACAGGGAGAGGGAGAAGCAGGCTCACAGGGAGAGGGAGAAGCAGGCTCACAGGGAGAGGGAGAAGCAGGCTCCATGCAGGGAGCCCGACGTGGGATTCAATCCCGGGTCTCCAGGATTGCGCCCCGGGCCAAAGGCAGGCGCTAAACCGCTGCGCCACCCAGGGATCCCCAAGAAAGCATTTTTAAAAAAGTTACCTTTCTTATTAGATGTCCACTACACTTCTAAAGGAACACGTAAGCTTTTTTCTGATCCTAAAAACTTCTACATTAGCTTCAATTAAATAAAACAATTTTGAGCTTATTCTTTAGGCCTAGAAGACTGCCAAGTGAATATTCACTAACCATGTCATTGAAATGTCCAACCATGCAACTAACATGTAAATCAAAAGATTGTATGTTGGTTTTGTTCAGAGCCTTACTAAGCATGATCCATCATTTGGGTGGGAAAGTTCTTACCATCAATGGAAATGCTCCCATGTTACAGAGACAACAACAGTCTACATTACTGCTGTCTATATGTAGTGATCACACACACACACACAAACACACACACATTCATATATGTATCAGCCCACTTCTTTATGCCTTCTGGTGTAATTATGCTTAAGTATTTAGATACTGAAATGCAAATAATTATAAATTCCTTTTATTTCTATTTTATATTACAATCAAGCTATTTTATATTATATATTTAGGTATTACTATTAAGTTATAATACATATTTTAATTATATGTGGAGACATTTATGAATTGCACTTCAGGATAGTAATTGGAAAATATTGTATAAAGGGTAATGGGGGATCCCTGGGTGGCGCAGCGGTTTGGCGCCTGCCTTTGGCCCAGGGCGCGATCCTGGAGACCCGGGATCGAATCCCACATCAGGCTCCCGGTGCATGGAGCCTGCTTCTCCCTCCGCCTGTGTCTCTGCCTCTCTCTCTCTCTCTCTGTGACTATCATAAATAAATAAAAAATTTAAAAAAAATTAAAAAAAAAAGGGTAATGGGTTTGGTGGGGTAGAATTTACTGATGTGGATGTCATCTGTAATGTAAGAATGCACCTTGCATTAATGTGAGAATGCAACTTGCATAGGTGGAAAATTAAATAGCCAAAGATGACAAACATATTTCCAATACACTAGTAAAATAAAATGCAACGTTGTTTAATCAAATGGAAAGTAAAATCTGTTCAATGCTTAAGTTTTGCTTTGGTACTCAAAATTAATGTCACAGCATGTTCTTTCTGATGAAACAATATGTACTAAACTTTCAGATGGCTATGCAGATGAGCTGATATCATCCCAGGATGGGTAGGATCAGTGCTGCTTTGTCCCAGCCCTTCCTCTTCTACCCTCAGATGCTGATGTGTAGTAGAAACAGAGCTTTGTTAGGCAGTGGGCCTGTGGTTTTGCTGTGTGGAAAATCTACTTATTACTACCACCTTTCACATTTCATTTATATAACTGTCATACTGACTAAAATAACTTGACATTCTTACTATTTCTATCATCACTGCAAAGCCAAATATTTGATTTACATTTTATGAATACATCCTTTTAAAAACATCAGACAAAAAGCTACTCAAATAGTTCAATGACAGATATTTGAAAGGTCAAACATATTTGTGTGTTGAAATTAATTTTTTAATCTGTTATTTAATGTGCATGTGTTACATAACCAGGATTGTGAAAAACGTGAAAGAAAAAATTCATTTCTAATCAATACCAAAATGTTTCAATATACTTTACAAAATCAGCCATATAAGCAGAGTTATTACATTAAATATGACCTGGAAAAGCATCTTCAATAACAGAACTTGAGAAAGGACATACACACAAGCGTGTGCATGCACACACCCCAAACTAAAAAGCCTAAATATAACTTTAAATAAAGAAAAACTGAAAAAAAAATTGGAAGTGTTGTCATTAATTTACAATAAAGAAAGATAAGCTGGATAAACTACACTCTTTCTAGCTCCTACTCAAAGCTGAAACATGGTGCCCCTAAAAATCTGAAACAAGGATTTTGGAATCTGTTAATATGTTACTGGGGTCAGTTCTCTTGACATTTCAGCTTTCTTGACTTTCAAATAAGAGCAGTAATAACCTATAATTCATAAATGTGTTATAGGGATGCCTGGGTGGCCTAGTGGTTAAGCATCTGCCTTCAGCCTAGGGCGTGATCCTGGAGTCCTGGGATGGAGTCCTACATCGGGCTCCCTGCATGGAGCTTCCTTCTCTCTCTGCCTATGTCTCTGCCTCTCTCTCTGTGTCTCTCATGAATAAATAAAATCTTTTTTTAAAAAAAAGTGTGTTATAAATGCAAAATAGTCAAATCCATTTAGAAAACTTAAAAGTAAGGCATGATGTCTAAATTATGCACACTAAATGGAATTAAATATAAATTAATATAATTTATATGAACTCTTTCATGATTACTGTTTTAGTACCTTTATAGTAATGTATTTGTTAAATGTATTTTTACTGACCTTACTGTAAATACCCAACTACTATGTAACTAGGACACTACTCTTGTTAGATTAGGTATACTGGGTTTTATAAATTTTTATTTTATTATTATTTTTTTAGAGATTTTATTTATTTATTCATGAGAATACACAGAAAGGAGAGAGAGAGAGGCAGAGACACAGGCAGAGGGAGAAGCAGGCTGGGAGCCCGACGTGGAACTCGATCCCAGGTCTCCAGGATCACACCCTGGGCTGAAGGTGGTGCTAAACCGCTGAGCCACCAGGGCTGCCCTGATTAGGTATACTGTTTGAACAAATTTCTGCACATGTAATTTTCGTAAAGAATTATTAAATATAGATATCTGATTTCTCAATGTCTACTACATGGTAAAGGATGTCATTCTTCTCCATTCTTGGTTCCCCTTTCCTCAAGCTTTCCATCCATTCATCCTTCCCATGTTACTTATTGTTTTTCTTCTAGAAACAAATATGTTTCAGTGGCTTTCTCATCAATTAATACTCAGTCACTCCACCAACTGAAAACTCTTTACTGTCATGTCTACAAATGTTAAGTTTTCTGATTGCTGCATAATGTATACACATTTTCTAGTTTCAGCTCCAGCAATTTCTTATATTTATATTTTAAAGACTTAGTTTATTTATTTGACATAGAAAGAGTGCAAGCGGGGTAGTGGCAGAGGGAGAGGGAGAAGCAGGCTCCCTAAGCAGGGAGCCTGATGCAAGGCTTGATCCCAGGATCCCCCAGGATCATGACCTGAGCTGAAGGCAATCGCCCCAACCAACTGTGCCACCCAGGCACCCCTCCAGCATCTTCCTATAAAATGAAAATATCCTTCAAGGAGATCACTTAACTGATTCTTTTAAATACCTGAGAAAGGGGAACTGTGAGTTAAAAGCACATTAATGAATGGCTGTGTACATGTGTTGTATTACACTTCCACATATATATACATACATGCACTTGAAGTAAGCCAAATCTAAGTTCAACAAATTTGAATAAAAATATGTCATTTTTGGGGGGGAAGGAGTTTAAATGTAATCCTATTTTCCCATTGTGAACCAGTATGTTTATAATTGCAGTAACTGGCTTTTGTGGAGATTTATTTATTTATTTTTTATTTATTTATTTATTTATTTTTTTTTTGTGGAGATTTAAAAAATTTCAGTCATTGCGAAAAGAATGAATCATGTTTAAAAAAAAAACTAATACTCATTTTTTCTAGATTCAGAGAAAATAGTATGCTGGACTGTCTCCATGGCAAATTACGACTATGGAAAATTAAGGCTGATCACTAAGCCATCTGTATTGCTGCTCATTCATCTCTGAGAGAATAATTTCTGAGCTGCTTGACTAGCACATATCCTAAATCTTCCTCTTCATCTACAGAATATGTGCCTAAAACAGAATGGTCAATGTCAATATAAGTTTACTAGGAGGAAACAACGTGACTAATGACTTCCTCAGAGGAAAGAAAAATAGCAGTACAAATGCCAATTTTAAAAAAGCATTCAGGGGCACCTGGGTGGCTCAGTGGTTGAGCATGTCTTTGGCTTAGTTCATGATTCCGTGGTCCTGGGATCGAGCCCCCCCCCCCCCCCCCCCCCCATCAGGCTCCCTGCAGGGAGCCTGCTTCTCCCTCTGCCTATGTCTCTGCCTTTCTGTGTCTCTTATGAATGAATACAAAAATCTTTATAAATAAATAAATAAAATAAAAACACATTCAGGTTTTACCCTCCAATGTATTCATTTCAGATGCAATGTAACATCTCATTCAGTATTTTCTTAACATGTCTCAATAGTTAACATGGGCAATCAATCTTTGAAACAATACCAAATGGTAACAATAGATGTATCAGCTTCAATGTTTCTCTAAGCAATTGGTCCTATGGCAAGGAAAAAGCAATACTATCTATCTTTACTTATAATACATTGCACTTTATATTGTACTACATATAATTTACTACCTATAAAATTTACAAATCTGTACTAAAAGTGTAAAATCTATATTGTATGTATAGTATACATTCTATTTTGCAAACCTTTGATGTGCTTACCCTAAATAAAGAAAAATGCAACGATACATCATGCTTAACAAATTTTGTCCATCTTTCACATTTAGTAAATTAAACATCTTCTATGATGCAATACTGTGTTTCCCTAGGTTGACGCTCATTGTTATATTTTTATTTTCATTCTTCCCTTTATATTGATTCTTCCTTCAATTGAAAATCCCTGGAAAAATAAGTGTCTGTAGAATGTGCTGTGATATATGGTTTGGGGCAGAAGTAGTGGCTTGAAATTATATCTCTGTAGGGTGATTTCCCCAGTTTGGTCATTCTTCTAGGTCTTTACCTCCATATTTGCCCTCAAATCTGCTGACGTCTACAGTTTTAGTAGGTGTTCACTGAAGACATAGTTACCATATGTACTCATATAACCTTTTGAGAGTTTATCAGTTTGCCAGTAATATCAGTTTTCTGTAGTCAGTTTCCTGTAAGATGTGATCATGTTCATTACATGGCTGTTTCCTTAAAAAAAATTAACATGGTGTGTTATGTGCCAATTTAATGTTTGTTAAGGTTTGCCTAAGGCAAACAAAAATCTATTTTGAAGGTCTGAAGTATAAAAGATCATAGCTTGAGAAGCAATCAGCTAGAACATTCTAATATTCAATTTTTTATATATCAGTATTTTGGAAAAGATTCTGGTATGCATATACCAAGAATTTTTGGAGGCCTCAAAATGAGATGCTCAAAGTATGATTACATTTTGGGATTTAATTTGTAATGTGTTTGGAATATGCTGCTTAAACTTTTCCTTTTCTTATCCTCCTATCCTTCCTTACACAGATTTCATTAGATAAAATGTTCTATCCAGAGTAGTCTAAGAACCCTTCATTTCCATGGAATTGACAAGTTTTAATCTTTCCAGGACTTAACGCTATTTACTGATATGGGTAAGTGATTAAAATAGAGAAAAGATACATGTCCTATGCTAAAGAATTCCAAGTAACAGAATACTCTACCCTCAAAAGGTAGAAGCCTAACTTCTACTCCCTAAGTGCTACCTGCACTTAGTGACTTTCTCCCAAAGAATGCAGTATGAAAAGAGGGAAAGAGTAACTTTACAGGAAAGAAGTCTGACTGGGGTGCCTGGGTGGCTCAGATAAGCGTCCGACTCTCAGTTTCAGCTCAGGTTATGATCCCTGGGACCTGGGATGGAGCCCAGCTTTGTGCTCTGTGCTCAAAACAGTCTGCTGGAGATTGTCTCCCTCTCCCTCTGCTCCTCCCCTGCTTGTGTGCTCTCTCTCTAAAGCAAAGAAAAATCTTAAAGCAAACAAACAAAAAAACCTTGACAATCCAGCCAAGTAATCTAGGTCAACATGAACTTTAAAAAATCATGTCAACAGTATTACTCTTGATATTGTATGATAAAAAGGTGCTTTACCCCCATATTGTAATTTTTTTCAGTAAATTGTGAAAAAAATACATAATAAAGCAATAATTTCCAAAGAAATCAGATTAACAGTAGCCAATACAAAAGCCTATGAATCCTAGTTTTTAACATTCTTTTAGGTATCTGCATTCCTTTTTTTTTTTTAATTTTTATTTATTTATGATAGTCACAGAGAGAGAGGCAGAGGGAGAAGCAGGCTCCATGCACCGGGAGCCTGACGTGGGATTCGATCCCGGATCTCCAGGATTGCGCCCTGGGCCAAAGGCAGGCGCTAAACCGCTGCGCCACCCAGGGATCCCTGTATCTGCATTCCTTAGATAAGATTCAGATTGACAGACTACAAAAGTGAATGATAAAGATTTTAAGATTTTGGTTTTTAAAATTCATAGCTATCATCTATTTTTTTTTTTTTGCTATCGTCTTTATTATGGAAAAATTCAAAATAAACTTGTGGCACATAAACTGTTACAGAATTACTTTCATTAAATGTGAATGAGTTTGATAAAATTTAAGTATTTTCTCATACTTATGTTTCCAGGTGACACATTTAAATTTTTATTATTACCAATTAAGAGTGTATGAATATTTTTTTCAAATTAAGTAAAATTCACTTGACATGTTAATTTATTAACATGAAGTTTAAGGTCATGCAAAAAATTGTAATAATGACAATTCAAATGAAGTAAACAGAATAAACCATTTATTAAAACACCATGTAATAAAATAAACTTTTTGATCCAATGTTACAGTGGTAAACATTTTTCCCTCATTAACATTCCACCTAAAACACAGTTTAATTATAACATAATCTGACCAGAACTTGAAAATACTTCTGTTCTTTACCGCTCAATGATTGAACAGTGGGTATAGATTTAGGTTTTCTTGATGAACCAAAGACAAAGACAGAGGATGATAGCCTACGACAATCAAAATTCCATATGCCCAGAAGTTAAATTTTATTTACCCTGTTCACTGGTCCAAACTTAAAATTTTTTTTCTTTATATCAAATAAAGATTTCATGAATCACCCTCTCCCAGTCAAAAATAAATATCAGGAACAAATTAAGGATAAGAATTGGGTTTTAAACTGCACTTTATTTGTTATTATAACATTGTCTTTTTTCTTCTTTCTTTTAACTGATCAACTATAAGCATGCAACAAGTTCTCTTCCAAATGGAACTGCTTCCACAGCCCCTTGGATATCAGTAAGTAAATTATAAAGTCATTCAATTTGTAGCTCTCTCCTCCTTTAAAGCACTTCTAAGCAGTGTATGTGACACATACCACAGAGGTAGGAAAGACCATCTTTAATAAATTATCTTCTTAATTGTAGAGAATTTCTGAAAATAAAACTAACAAAATGCTAAACCATGCCTCTGATGAGTACCAAAAGACCACAGAGCCATCTCCTCCTGTTTGAAGAATTAGTTCCCTGGAGTGTTCTGGCACAAGGTAATGTGATCCACCAGGGCTCCAAACAAATGCACTAAGAGAGCCTTCCACCACTCTCATTTGCCGATTCTTTGGACCACCCAATCTTGCTGGCAGAGAGGGCAGCGATTGTTCTGTTTCACCCACAGGGACATGCAGCAGTTGTGAAAGGAATGATTACATTCTCCCCAGACCACTGAAAAAGGGGGAAAAAATACATATTTTAATTTAAATTACTGAATTGAAATTATAGATTATATTATGAAGAATAATCATGTTTCATAATCTTGAATCAAGATGGCTAATTGGTCAAAATTTTTCTATCTATAAAGAAATAAAACTTACCTGTATAAATTATACTTAAGAAGTGAGATGAAGCGCTGTGATTAGGGGACTTTCATCATTGTTTAGAATCTGTGGGTGATGTAGGATGTGGGGTGACCCCCAGTCCCTACACAGCTCCACATGCTGTCTTCCTGAAGTTAGGAGATTAAAGGACTTGAGCTTTCCTTAGATCCCAGACCTTCTCAGTCATACACTGACCTGGAGACCTTTTGAGCTTTATTTCATTGAAAAATATCCTCCTGATTTTTATTTACCAAGATAATGAGTTTTAAATGTTCTCAGTTCATAGTAGTCTATTATAAATAGGTGACATGTTTCTAAACATTATCAGCTGTACATCTACCAAGTTATTTTCTAGAAGTGGTGACGAATTGTGTTAAGTCATCCATAAGCAGTGCAATTTCTCAGTGACAAATACATTAACTTTTCAAAGTGGCTGGCTGGAAAGAGGTCTCTCTGTGATCAAAGAAAGGTGCTCTGAACCTACAATTCCTGTTAATATTTTTTTAAACCAAGGGAAGTCACCCATAATCTGAAATACAATCTCAAATGCAGGCTTTATTCGTCCCTTGCTTGACCTATATGATAACAGAACAATGAAAAAAATAGGGAAAAAAACATGAAAAAAAAACAAACCATGTCTTTTTATGAAAATTAACTATAGGCAGTGGGAAGCAAGGGGAAATCATTCTAAGTGTTTCAGGACGAAGAAACAGGATTTGATAAATACTGCATAAATCATTGTTAAGAAGCTGTATGTAAACCATGCAAACACAAAGTACAACGTTATCCTTTCATCTTCAGAAAAGCTTTTATATATAGCGATCTAGAAGTGATGACCTCAAGAACCAGGACATAAAAACCTTTGAAGTGCTTAAAACATTTAGCCTAAGACAACTTTTGTAGTCCCAAATTATTAGCAAAATTTAATAGATTTCCATATATAAGCTGTATTGGAAAAAATCTTGAGACTTAGAATTTTTTCTGTTAGTTGAAAAGTTAAATACTGTATCATAAGAATAGTGAAAACTGAAGTGCTTAATTAGAATAAAACCTTACTAAATCTGACCTTAACACAGATTTAAATGATGTTTTGGTAAAGTCCTTATTTTACAATTTTCTTAATAGAAAATAATGATTACTTTTTAAATTATCAAATATTTACTATGCTTGTGCCTAGAATATAGAATCAATTCTTCTTAATTACAGGCAATAAAAGGACTTGCAGATTAATTCCATTAAGCCCTTTTGAGAACCAACACATTTTATATTAATAATGGATCACTGCTTTACAGTTTATTTTTGTGTATTGATAAAGTCAATCTTAATTGCAAATTCAAACATCCCCACTGAGAGAAAACCTTCGGTTGAAAAAGCAAGAGAATGAAATTACAACATACCAACACAATCCTCTTGTTTGTTTTCAGCTTGACATCTAAGACAGGCATCTAAAAGTAAACAAATAGCAATTCTCATTCTGATACTCAGAATGCAATTTTTAAAACCCAGACACTTCAAAGTCAAATAAAAGCCCAAAGGGTTAGAGATGGAGATAAAAGACTCATTAATTTCTCATCTGAACATAACTGTTTAAAGATGAATAAAGTACAAGGCACCCTACTCATTTACTTATGACCAGGAGCAATTTCGTAAGGGTTACTGACCCTCTATTTTCACAAGCTCTGATGAAAAGATGTCCCCAAGTAACTAATAAAAAAGTTTACCAGAGGGGATGGGATGGGAAAGAGTTTTCACTGTGTATTCTCTTAAAATTGTGACTTCTACGACTGTATGATCCATATAAAATTTAAAATAAAAATAATTTTTAAAGAACCTCTTAAATACTAAGTTCTCTCTCTCTCTCCCTTTTTTTAAGAAAATGCTCTCTCTACAAATATGTCTGAATCCAAAGCATTTATCCAACAATGACAAGGTATTTTAATAACTTACTTGGCAGTAAATTCTAGGAATGAGAACCTAAAAGGTACACTAGAAGTTTTCAGAATTCATTCTGTACTGCTATATTTGCTTGATGAAAGAAGTAATATAGAATATTTTAGGGACCAATAAAATGGATTCATTCACTAGCTGGAAAGAGAAGTCCAAGATGGGCAAAAGGAAGTTCAAACCAATAGGGGAAAAAAAAGTTCCTAACATAAATTGGAGAAAAAGAATTCTGTAAAAATAGATACACAGTGGAGTTGAAGCCTGCTCCTCTTCTTACACTGGATTATGTATGCTCAGGCATTTGTTTGCTCCTCTCTGCATGCTCTTACCCTAAAAAAACACACCGCCCTGGCCTCTTCAGTGTGGATTAAAAACAACCACTGCCTCCTGAGGCTTTCTTCAATCCCACAATTACTGAGTATCTACTCTGTATAAAGAGTTATGCACTGGGGACACCAAAATGACGGAGTCTGGGCCCCTGGTCTCACCAGGAAATGGGGAGGTAGGCAGGCAAACAACTAAATATCATAAGGATCATGATATAAGGGTGAAGACATGGCTCTGGTTCTGTGTAATCACAGAATTATAGTCTGTGATCCCAACTACCTCTTTCACAAATTAGGAAAACAAGACTCCAAAAGGTATGTCAAATGTCCAAGTTAACATAAATAGCCACGAAGGGTTACTCTGGCTCTTTATAATTCAACAGTACTAGCAAACCTATTTTCCTCTTCAACAAATGCTCACTGTGTCATCTGCTCCTTTCAGAATGAAGGGAGAAGAGTGGAAATCAAAGAAGAGAGTGTTAACCACATCACAACAGGCTGACAGGCAAATTTTGGATCAAGATGTCATAATGAATCATTTAGGTGATTTATGAATTTGAAATATTAAGGAGATGGAATTAAGTGGGCTCTTTTGCAGAATCTAGAAATTTCTGGATTATGATTTTGATTGAGCTTTGATTTAGACTCATTACCAAAACCCAACCTAAGAGTGAAAAGCAACAAACAAAACCCAACCTAAATCTATAAAAATTCATAGTTTTAGATAAAGAAAATGATATTCCTAAGATCTAAAACAGAACATTTTTAAGGAGTACAATTACAGCAATACTTTTTAGAATGATGCTACTAGGGTAAGGCTTAGGAAGTCTGAAAAACTTCCTTCTGTTGTCACCTGGCCACTAAAATGGATTTTAACACCTCATAAACAAAATACAGAGGTCTAGTCCAGAATACTTCCCTTAACTCAAAAGACAGCTGTTGTAAATCTGCAAAATTAATCCACAGTCACAGAATACTTGCTATAATTAGAAGGTTACTATGAATGTCAACCATTTATAGCCCATATTCTGACTTACTCTAAGTATGCCAGTACAGTTTATTTGTTGCAGTATTTCAACCATTACTTTGAATTCTGCATTTCCCTACTTACAAATCTAAAATCTTTCTTTGGGGAGAAATATAAAAAACACTTTCTGGAACATTTTTTTTTTTTTAACTAAAGGAAATTTAAAGGATAAAATATTAAGCAAAGTTTGCTATGCAAAAGAAAAAAAATTAAGTTGCCTGGATAAGTTAATGATGCCACTCAAACTGGAAATTATGATAGTTTAAGTAACCGAGGCGTAACGGAGTGGTAATGCAGACCAATAAACGGAGTGGTAATGCAGACCAATAAGACCTAATATGCAAAATAAGTGGATCGTGTCTGAAATCAAGTTCTTTCAAAAGTAAAAAATATTGTTCCAATTTTAGCATAGGTACTGCCGAAGCGGGCACTCCAAAGTAAAAAACAAACAATATTTGAATCCCATTGTCATAAATACTCTCTGAAACAAGATTTTATGAATAAAAAACAAGTATGCTTAAAGAGAGTGGAATCTGAGATTCTCTCCATTCTAGCAGGTTTTAATGTCATCCCTTGAGAGAGCAATTGTTTATTTTTCTCCAATTCTCTCATTTTTCAGAGCAGGACACGAAGTTTTCAAACTACAGAACCTCAGTTTTTCCCACCTACCCCTAAGAAACACGAAGATCCTCTCTCCGTGTTTTGATTGTTCTATTAAAAAAATAAAAATAAAAAAATAACTTGGATTTAGGTAGCATTGTCTTTTGCAAGGTGGTTCGAGATCTTAAAAAAAACCCAACAAAACAGAGAGCATATGAAACGTAACAGGATGAAGCTGCTCTGAAAGGTCTCGTTTGGCCCAGTGTTTTCATTTGGAAGTACCACAGAAAAAGTCGAGACTTGATTTGTGCAAGAGGGCTCTCCATAAAGGTCTGACTCGGAGCAGGGCAGGATCGTTGTTTTTTTTGTTTTTGTTTTTTCTTCAGGAAATGGCATCCTATGATAGGGAGGGGCCAGAAGGAGATGGAAGCTTTATGTTTCTGAATAAGAGGGCATCCACTCTTCCATTCCTGAGAACCTTCAATATTCTTTTTATTTTATTTAAATGTTATTTATTTATTCATGAGAGACACACAGAGAGAGGCAGAGGCACAGGCAGAGGGAGAAGCAGCTCCCTGCGGGGAGCCCGACGCGGGACTGGATCCCGGGTCTCCGGGGTCACGCCCCGGCCTCCGGGGTCACACCCCGGGCTGCCCCATGTCCTTGAACCACCCCGTCTCTCCGAGGCCCATCGCGACGCGGGCAGGTCCACAGGCCTGCGCAACAGCAGTTCGCCAACCCAGACACGCGACGGCTGCCGCGCCTCCCGCCGCTGCGGGGCGGACTGAGGGGTCGCGCCGGTGGAAGCGGCCTCCGGAGCATCACCCCGGCGGGTCATCACAGCCATTAAGGTGCCCTTACTCGCCCGGGGCCTTTCACCCCGACCCCTCCGCGCTTGGCTTTCCAGAGCTGGAGCTCGCCGCACAAACCTAAGTGGCTTCTCTTCGCTGCCATCAAGTGACCCAGTTTTAGTTCTTCGGCCACACCCATTCCCTACCTGGAATTACATCAATTCCTCCGCTCGCTGCCCGCGTCCCTCCGGGGCAGCCCCGCTCCCGGCGCCGGGCGCACCCGAGCCCCAGCGGCGGCCCCCCCGCCCCGCCCCGGGTCTCGCCGAGCCTGCTTCCCCCGGCTGCCCCCGCCGAGTCGGCCCCGCGGAGGCCGTGGCGCGGCCCGGGCCTCGCGTGCAGCGCTTACCCATCACCTGGACCCTGCAGATGGCGCACGTATCGCACTCCACGTCCCAGCTCCACATGGCCACCGCATTCCACTTCTTGAGAGAGAACATTTTGTCGCCCCCGGACTTGGAGCCTGCGCTCCCGGAGTGAGAGGACACGGCGCAGGGCTCGTCGCCGTCTTCCACGTCGGCCATGGCGGCGGCGCGGAGCCGGCAGCCGAGACGTTAAATCGCGGGAGGCGGGCGGCTATGGCGGCTCCGCGGGGCCGCCCGGCGGGCCAGAGCGCCGCCTGCAGGCCGCGGACCCCGGCGGCGCCTACGACCGGGGCCGCCTCGATTGGCCGGCGCGGCCCAGTGACGTCACTGACGCCAGCGCCCGGCCGCTCGTCGCCCCGCCCCGCCCCCGGCCCGCGGGGGCCTCCCGGAGGGCCAGGCCTGCAGGGCGACTGCGCGCGAAGCCTGGGTGCCCCGCGGCCCGGAGCGCCCTGCGCAGGCCCCGGGGGACCCGCCGTGTGCCTCCCGGGAGCCCAGCGCCCTCACAGGCCTCTCGTTCGTGGCACCGCGTGGACCCCGCCGGAGCGGGGACCGTGTCTTCGCCCTCGGGGCCTCGTCCTCCGGATGCGGGAGACGTTTGCCTCCAGGAGGTCTTCTGACAAACCTGGTTCAGCGGTTCTCAGACTTTTGGGGCTCAGCACCCCGTTATAGTCTGTCTGCTTTTTAGGAAACTTAAATCGACGGGCAGCCCCGGTGGCTCAGCGGTTTGGCACCGCCTTCGACCCAGGTCGTGACCCTGGAGACCCGGGATCGAGTCCCACGTCGGGCTCCCCGCGTGGAGCCTGCTTCTCCCTCTGCCTGTGTCTCTGCCCACCCCCCGTCTCTCATGAATAAATACATAAAATCTTTTTTAAAAATTGAGGGGAGGATTGAAATGCATTCATTTAAAAGTAACGGAAACAGGGGCTCCTGGGTGGCTCCGTGGTTGAGCGTTTGCCTTTGGCTCAGGTCGTGATCCTCGGATCCGGGATCGAGTCCCACATCCTTGCAGGGAGCCTGCTTCTCCCTCTGTCTATGTCTCTGCCTCTCTCTGTCTCTAATAAATAAGTAAAATCTCTCTCTCTCTAAAAAAAAAAAAAAACAAAAAACAAAAAAAAACTAATAGTAATAATCTCATTACAAGTTATTAGAAGGATGGTGCCCCATATAATGTAGCTTCTGGAAAACTCTCTCATAAAGAGCGGAAAGAGGGAGAATAGCTCTGAATCCTGGCATGCAAATAGTTTTGACCCGCTGGTCCCTGCAAGGACGCCACGGACGCAGGCAGGGGTCCATGCTCCAAGAGCCTCTGCTGCTGTTTAACCTCCTCTTTTGAATGTGTAGGAGTAACACCGCTATTATCACGTGAAGGTGCCAGTTATGAAGCCTGGGCGCTTCTATTGCTAGCCTCGGGGTCATGTTCTTCTGTTTTCTCAAGCAAAGAGACAACATCTTCCTTTTTAAGAGATAAGAAAGTTGAGGTACCAAATGCCTAAGGAGATGACTCATTGCCACCACCACCTAGTGGTGGACGCCTGTAGTGTCGGGCTTGGGATTCCAAGCCTCCCATCTCTGGTTCCTGGGCCTCTCCGCCTCTCCTCAGGCCGGGCCTTGTGTCTGGATGGGGGCTAACCAAACTCCAGGAGCCAGGCTGAGGACACAAGGATCCATAAATATGTAAAAATAGAGATATGGACACAGGGTCACATTTGGCGAGATGTTATGTGTGCTACTTGTCGAGTGGAATGTTAAGTGGTGTGAGGGACAGAGGCATCCCTGAGGACTGATGCCGTGGGGAAAAGCCTCAGGGAAGGGGTCAAGTTTGAACTGGGGGGGGGGGGCAGTTGGGAGGCCCTGGAGGGCAGGGTATGAGTGAAGAAAGCACACCTTTCCAAGCTGTCAGCCGGAGCAGAGCAGCAGTAGTGGTGGCAGATGTTAATCTCACCACATTAACTTTATGAGCCAGATAAAAATGCCTATAAACAAACCCAGATGCACATGTTTTGTTCATATTAAACGACCATACATCTGACTAGAGATGGTTCCAAATGTGAGATAGCTAACAAAGGAGGAAGGCAAGATGAGGATAAAAATGCACTCAAGTTGTTGGGAGCTGGCCAGTTTGAGAGGGAAAAGGAGAAAAACTCAGATGAAAGGATGAAAGCCTAGAGAATGCCTTTTTATTTTCACACTTTAACATCTCTGAAATTGGACAGAACTTCCCCTACCTGCTCCAGCTGGATTGCTCTCTGCACTTAGAAAAAACTTACTCATCTTCACTCCTTGCCAACGTATATTCATGCACTGCCCAGGAAATCACGGCACTTTCTGTGTTTCTTCCACTCTTTTGGCACTGGGTCACATAGCAAGTAAAAAGTGCTGTTACTGATGTTTATTGAACAATTTCAAGTTTTTTTAAATTGATAGCTCATAAATGATAAAAATGTTAAAATAGTAAAATAAGTATACAATGAAAAAAAAGCAAGTACTGTTAATAGACTCTCCAGAAATTCCTGAGTATGTACAAACACATAATACAACTCCTTAAACATTTTTTTAAAAAGATTGTATTTTGGGGCAGCCCTGCTGGCTCAGCAGTTTGGCACTGCCTTCAGCCCAGGGCGTGATCCTGGAGACCCGGGATGGAGTCCCACGTCGGGCTCCCTGCGTGGAACCTGCTTCTCCCTCTGCCTCTGCCTCTGCCTCTCTCTCTCTCTCTGTGTCTCTCGTGAATAAATAAATAAAATCTTAAAAAAAAAAAGATTTTATTTTAAGTAATCTCTACACCCAACATGGGGCTAGAACTTACAATCTTGAGATCAAGAGTCACACACTCTACTGATTAAGGCAGTCAAGTGCCCCTAATTTTTTTTAATTGTTATATAACACACATAACGCAGTTTACCACCATTTTAAGTGTAGAGTTCAGCAGTATTAAGTACATTTACATTGTTTTTGTTTCATTTTGTTTTTAACGAGGCTCCATGTCCAAGATGGAACCCAATGCAGGGCTTGAACTCATGGCCCTGAGATCAAGACCTGAGCTGAGATCAAGGGTCAGATGCTTATTTTTTAAAATTATGATTCTTTTTTTAAAATAAGTTTTATTTATTTGTCAGAGAGAGAGTGTGCGTGTGCACACCCAAGCAGGGGGAGTGGCAGGCAGAGAGAGAAGGAGGCTCCCCACTGAGCAAGGAGTCCAATGTGGGAGTCGATTTCAGGACTCTGGGATCATGACCTGAGCCAAAGGCAGATGCTTAACCAACTGAGCCAACTAGGCATCTCAGGACATTTACATTGTTATGCAAGCACTTTCCAGAACTTTTTCATCTTCTAAAACTAAAACTATATTCATTAAATAACTTTCTAGCTCTCCTTCTTCCACTGGCAACCAGCATTCTTTGTTTCTGAGTTTGATTACCCTAGGTGCCTCACTGAAGTAGAATCATACAGTATTTGTCTTTTGGAGACTGGTAGCACAATGCCTTGAAGGTTCATCCTTGTTACAGCATGTGATAGAACTTCCTTCCTTTTTAAGGCCAAATAATATTCCACTATATGGATAGATCACATTTTGCTTATCCATTCCTCTGTCAATGGACATTTTAGTTTCTTGCACCTGTTGACTATTGTGAATAATGCCACTAGGAACATGAGTATGCAAAGATCTCTTCAAAATCCTGCTTTTATTTCTTTTGAGTATATACCCAGAAGTGAGATTACTGGCTCATATTACATCAATTCATTTTTCTTTTTTTTTAAGATTTTATTTATTTATTCATGATACAGAGATAGAGAGAGAAAGGGGCAGAGACACAGGCAGAGGGAGAAGCAGGCTTCCCATGGGGAGCCCCATGTGGGACTCGATCTCAGGACCCTGGGATCTTGAGCTGAGCTGAAGGCAGACACTCAACCACGGAGCCACCCAAGTGCCTCTCAATTCATTTTTCATATGAGTTTTTACACATATTATTAACTCACCTGCTTTTAAAATATATATATAAATATAATATATATTAATATATAAAATTATATAAAAATATATTTTTTAAAGTAATCTCTACACTCAACATGAGGCTCAAGCTTACTACCCTGAGATCAAGAGTTGGATGCTCCATAGACTGAGCCAGGCAGGAATCCCTCTAGCCTGCTCTTTTTTGTTTAATAGTAACAGTAGGAAAGCTTTCCATATAAGCACTTCCTTATCCACATTATTCTCAATGGCTGCAGAGTATTCCTACTAAGTACGTTTTCTGTATTTTATTTCCCTGAGAATCTTTCAAGACATTAAGCTGTTTCCAATGTATAATAAAGTGTTGCATTAAACATCATTACAAACATTTCCTTACAAATGTGTCACAGTATATTTGTAAAATAAGTTTCTACAAGAATACCTAGGTCAGAAGTTATGTATTTTTCATTTTGATTACATTGCCAGATTTTACACTCTTAAAATGTCAGTCGCAAATTTCAAAAAGGTCTTTTTTTCCTTTTTTTTTTTTAAAGCAGGTACAATTTCTCAGGAGGCCTCACACATAGGATATATAAGTTCTGAAGATCTATTATGTTATTTTAATTCTTACACTCTATTATTGTTTACTTTTAACATATGAGGATCTTTTTTCCTAGCTAGATGCCAAAATATTTAAGGGTGAACATAATTTACTGTAACCATTCTTACCTTCACAGATAGTTTGGTTCTACAGACTTGCCAGAACTTGATTTGTACATGGTATGAATGACAGTCTTGCCTTTTTTTTTTCTTTTCTTTTTTTTAATACATTCGTTCCTTTATTTGTTTGTTTTTTATTTTGAGTAGGCTCCACATCCAACGTGGGGCTTGAACTCACAACCCTGAGATCATATGCTCTACCAACTGAGCCAGCCAGGTGCCCCTATGCTATGGTCTTGCTTTTCGTGTGTGTGTGTGTGTGTGTGTGTGTGTGTGTGTGTGTGTGTTTAAACTTCAAAATGGAGAGGTCTTCAGTCTTTTTTATTCTTCTTTTTAATTTTTCTTGTGTAGCTACTCCAAGTGAAATAACCAGAATCATTCAATTCTAACATCAACAATAATAACTGCCACTAATATTTATATTTGGGCATGCACTTTGAAACAAGTATTGCCCAAAAATGCTTGACAGGTGTCATCTCATTCAGTGCTCATCAAATTAGACAGGTGCTAGTTTTACCTGTATCAGGGAAAACTGAGGCTAAGTGAGGCTGACTTGGCCAATGTTACACACCTGGAAATCAGCAGTTTTCTACAGAGGATTCCAGTCTATTTCATTCCCCAGCCCAGGCTTTTCATTCACACCATATCATCATGGTATATAACTTCCAGTTAATCCAACTTATCATCCATCCATTGGTCAACCACACCTCTTCCCTTCCTCATGGAGCAGACATCTTCATTAGGGGAAGAGAGGGCAAAGTGATTAGAAGTTTCCTCATTTGGGGAAGATTGCCATTTTGGGGATCATCTTTCAGAAAGTGGTTATTTCCAAATATTCCTACTGTTCAACTGTATATATACTTATGAAAGAAGATTCTTTCTTTCTTAGATAAAGATCATGACTTCCTTCAAATCATAAATTTCACATGCATATGAGAAGCCCCAGAGAGGAATCCTATCTATTTTTAACTAAGGCCAACTTGTGAAACTCACATTATATAAAATGACAAGCTTAGTAGGATTCACACTATTTTGAACTTTCATTAAATAGTCATCAAATTTTAGAATTTGAAAGTGGCTTGGTTCCAGTGAAAATTACTATTATAGAACAAGCAATATCTTCCTAGGCATGTCCGGTTGGCCATGGAAATAGATAACTTCCATAAAGATATATAGCATCCATATTCAGTATTTAGTCTGTGAAATAATGAACAAAAAATCATAAATTAAAAAAAGAAACAAGGAAGTTCAACTTCATACAATAGACAGTAAACATATGTAAAGCATCACCACCTAATAGATCCCACATGTTTCATAAATAGTTTAGGTAAATTCACCATTTCAAATCCACAATAAGCTAACAGGAACCAGGATCTGGGGGCACTGGGGTGGGGGAGATGAAGATAGGAGGCAAGGTTTGCACTAACATTTGAGGGAATGATCATCATCCACCAGAATGGGCTGATGGTTTAGAATACCGTTACCTAGGACCAAAATTCTTATGATTTTATCAAGTGCAAAATCTGCTGAGGGTGGCATCTACCCTAGTTTATGGAGCCCAGGCTCCATATACACAACTCCCCTGGTGGCTGCAACTCACAGACATAGATATCGAAGAGCATACCTTTTTCTTCTTTTTACGGGTAATACTCGATTTCTTGGTATTTTTCCAAATAGATTTGAAGGTGTCCGAAGAGACTTGAGGAGTGATTATAATTTTTAAGATTGGGAGTTTACCTGAGGGGGGTGAACATAACAGTAAATGGGTAGGATATCTCATAACTCCATTTGATGGACTGGTCTTAGCTTCTGAGAAGGGCATTCTCATACATTCTTATTAACTGGGCATCTTCCCTCTCACTGAATACCTTTTCCCTATATCTTCTTGATGTGAGTGATCCATAACAATTTATTTCTGTAATAACTCATCACTCTAGTTCTTTCTTTTCCATTCCTACTGTCATATGTTTACTTGAATAATTGCAGGAGACTTCCAACTTGTCTTCCTAGCTTCAGACTTCCCCAACCCCAAATCCATCCTAGAATCTACTCCCAGATTAATCATCTGAAAGTGAAAATCTGCTCTTGTCATTCATCACCTCTAATACTTTATTGACTCTTCATCTTTAGTGGACCTCTCTTGGTTTTGCTTGTCCAGCTTGCATATTAGCTTCTTTCTGGAACAGAATCTTGAATTTACTTTGGGGTTCCACTCCCCTGTTCTCCAGGGGTGGATAGACACATAACCCAGATCTGGCCAATTAGTGGATTACTTCTCCCTGTCAGAGTGGTTGGTTAACAGGTATGTATGTGACTCATGATGGCCCACTGAAATCAGGAGAAAAGTTCTTTCTTGAGTTTAAACTGGCACAATGGAAACTTATGGCCAATGCTGCCCAACTTGCTACTGTGTGGGAAGAACTTGCCTGAGAATCAAGTCAACACAAGCAGAACTTCCAGGAGATAAAGGTAGGTAGTGTTACTGAATCCCTAAATCCAGCTGGACCTGTAGCTGGAGTCACCCTGGACTTTTAGTTATACGGGTCAACAATTTTGTGTGTGTGTACTTAGATCAGTTTGAGTTGGTCTTGTATGCCTTGAAACCAAGATTTCTCACTGATTTTCCTATAAAGCAAGATTTGTGATTTATAAGAAATATATATTTAGATTATTCAGATCTCTCACATATATTTGGCCTTTGTCCATGGTTCCTGGCTCCAAAACTTTTGGAGTTTCCTGAGCAGTAAGAGAAATGTGAGCATTTTTTGATCTCTTAGGTGTGTGGGAGGGGATGGATGAAATAGGTGATGGGGATTAAAGCGTACACCTATCATGATGAGCACTGGGTCACGTATAGAAGTGTTGAATCACTATATTGCATACTTGAAGCTAATATAACACTCTATGTTAACTACACTGGAATTTTTTTAAAAAGGAAAACTTGAAAAATATATTTGGTTCCTTGTTCTCAGTTCCTGAAAACGCCTTAGAGCTGTAAAGGTGAAATGGGTACCTTGCAATTCATAACAAACCCCTTCCCACCACACCTGAGTTTATGTAAATGAGGAGACTTTGGGACAGCACCTAAGGATGGGGCTGGTGACCAGGGGAACTAACCATAAATAGAGGCTTAGAACATTCAGTCCTATCCCCTGATTCTCCAGGGAGGGGAAAGGAGCTGGAGATTGAATCAATCACCAATGGCCAGGGGCACCTGGGTGGCTCAGTGGTTGAGCGTCTGCCTTTAGCTCAGGTCGTGGTCCTAGAGACCTAGGATGGAGTCCTGCATCAGGCTCCCCCACAGGGAGCCTGCTTCTCCCTCTGCCTGTGTCTCTGCCTCTCTCTGTGTGACTCTCATGAATAAATAAAATCTTTTTAAAAAATTCACCAATGGTCAGTGATTTAATCAATTATGCCTATGTAAAAAAGCCTCCATAAAAATCCAAAGGGGAAAAAAAAAATCCAAAGGACAGGATTCAAACAGCTTCCAGGTTGGGAAACCAGAATGCTTCCACGTGCCACCATGCTGGGCTCCAAACTCCATGAGGACAGAGCTTCTTTGTTCAAAACCTCGCCCTTTGTATCTCTTCATCTGGCTATTGATTTGTATCCCTTAATATCCTTTGTAATAAATCAGCAATTCAGTGAATAAATTGGTTTCCTGAGTCATAATAGCTGTTCTAGCCAATTAATCAAACCTAAGGATGGGGTCATGAAAATCTCAGATTGAGCCAGCCAGTCAGAAGCACAGGTAACAATCTGGACTTGCCATCGATGTCTGAAGTGGTGGTGGTGGTGGAGGGGGATTGTCTTGTGGGACTGAGGCCTTAACTTGTGGAATTTGATGCTATCCCCAGGTAGGTAGGGTCAGAATTGAGTTGAATGGTAGGACATCCAGCTAGTATTTGGGAATGGCTTGGTGGTGTATGGAAAAGCCTACTCCCGAGGATCCCTGGGTGGCTTAGTGGTTTGGCACCTGCCTTTGGCCCAGGGCGTGATCCTGGGGTCCTGGGATTGAGTCCCACATTGGGCTCCCTGCATGGAGTCTGCTTCTCCCTCTGCCCGTATCTCTGCCTCTCTCTCTCTCTCTGTGTGTGTGTCTCTCATGAATAAATAAACAAAATCTTAAAAAAAAAAAAAAAGGCCTACTCCCATACATCAAAATTGGGGTCAGAATAATAAGACTCAAATACCTAGCATGCCATTCTGAAAGCCTGTGTCAACCCATCCTTCTGTTATTTCTCATGGCGCTTGCCCTTCTCCCCCTTCCTGTTTCTCATCTAGCCAAATGTCTGGGCAGTGCTTGCAGGACCACAGGTGCTTCAAGCTGTAGTTTCTGGAGGTTAGGATCCACCAGGAAGAGGCCAGAAGCAGAAAGGTAAGTAAGAAATATGGTTGAGAGGAAAAAAATAAGAACCTTAAAAATAGTACTTCATGTACTATAAATAAGTACTTAAAAATAGTGCTGCATAACCCTCCAGAAGATCAATTGAGATTGAAACATGAAAATGGTTGTAAGGGCATGGGAACAAATCATGCTGGGCACAGTAAAAGGGTCGTAGAGGTTAAGGTGGATGAATATGGATAAGGGACCTGGAGGTAGAAGACAATTCAGTTTATAATTTCAGGACTTAGAAAGGGCTAGAAACCATGTCACTGAGAGCTTCGGTGGCACATACGTGCCTGGAAGATAAGCAAAGTCAGTATCCTATTTAGATGTTTTCCTCTGGTGAGCAGCGCTTATTGGTACTTGGTGTGGTCATCCATCCTATGGGTCATCACAAAAAAAAGGTGTGGTTGTGGGGGGGTGGGATGTTGCTCTGATACTTCAGGGTGGGGTTGGGCCATAACAAAATCTAAGACAATAATTTCCCAGGGGTGTGCCTGGATTGAGGGGTTGTGCAGTAGCCCTTCATGTTTCCTGGGTCTAATTTTGGCCCAGTATCTTCCACGTTTCCTTATAGAGCAGAAAGTTATACACCTATACAGTCTGCTAGGTGACTTGAGGGACCATGTGGAATGCCTAGAAAAGAACCTGGTGTCTCACTTAGGCCACTCTAATGGGGTCCCTGGCTTCAAAGGCCTTTGATTAGGTCTAGTGTAGACCAGCTGACCTATCTATCATAATCTAAAGGAGCTTGAGGCAAATACTTCTAGTTCTCTAATATATTTTCTGATCTTCTTTTCTTTCTTTCTTAAGATTTTAAAAATTTATTTGAGAGAGAGAGAGCAAGTAGGGGGGAGGAGCAGATGGAGAGGGAGAAGCAGGCTCACACTAATCAGGGAGCCCAACATGGGGCTCCCCCTGTACCCCCGGATCATGACCTGAGCTGAAAGCAGATGCTTAACCGATTGAGCCACCCAGGCACCCTCTGACCTTATTTTCTAACAGAGCTCAGATTTTTCATATGGCAGCAATGTGCCCAGCTAAAAATGAAGGATGGGCATGTGACAGGTTTCTGACCAACTGGAAAGCATAAGTATGCTGGGTATTTCTGAAATTTCCTCGTACAAGTACCGGCACTTTCTCCTTGTCCCTTCCTTCTGGTCTGGAATGGAAATGGGAGGCTCTCAGTGAAGTAGCTACCTTACAGCTATGAGGATAAAAGCTACCTGCTAAGGCTGATGGTGGAGAAAGAGAAATGAATGATATTGAGGTGTATCTATACCTGCTCAGTCTTCCTCTACCTGATTAAACCACAATAGCTGGTTCTCTAGTTCATGTAGTCAAATATCATCTTTAACTGATGAAGAAGTTAATAGCAAATAGGAAGAAATCATTGTCAGGGAGAAGGCCCACCTATAGAGGAGGACAGGAGGCAGAAAACAAGGTCAATCAGAAAACAAGGTCTAAAGTCTTGACCACTGTGAAGGTCAGGAGGGAGTGTAGGCTTATGGCTCAGGCTGTGAGGAATGTTCGGGGCTGGAAACCATGTGAAATGGGGCCAGTAATGTGGTATGGGGGCCAGCTTGAAGCCTCAGAGGATTGATGCTACAACCACACCCACAAAAAACACGGTCTTGTTCCCTGAACACCACATTTTTTATCATCGTTTTCACTTCTTTATAAAACTCTAGCCCTTCACATTCATGTGTGAGGCCTCTAACTCCTTAGTGGAAGCTGAGGTGATTTAAGATAGCAGGAGATATTGGGCTGTGCCTTGGTGGCTCAGTTGGTTAAGTGTCTAACCTCAGCTCAGATCATGATCACCTGAGCTGAAGTCAGACGCTTAACCAACTGAGCCACCCAGGTGCCCCAAAGTTCTTTTTAGATTATTTGCTATTTCCAGTAAAAATTTTACTTATTGACTGTTACCCTTCCTCTCACCAAACCTCTCAAGAGTGATATTTCACAATTTTTAGTTAAAATCAACACTTGGTGTATTGACTGGTACGGTCATATATTTTTTGTACACAGTGTTTATAACTCCTTTTTTTTTTAAGATTTTATTTTTAAGTGATCTTTATACCCAACTTGAACGTACAACCTCAAGATTAGGAGTTGTACACTCTACTGAATGAGCCAGCCAGCTGCCCCACTTATATATCTTTCTTCTGAGTTAATAATTGTCTTAATTTTTCCTTCACATTGTTTTCTGTGTACCTATTCTAAATGTTCTTCCCAATATCTTTTATTTCTCATACACACATTATCTTGGAAACTACTTATGTATTTTCTTTTTTTTTAAAGATTTTATTTATTTATTTATTTATTTATTTATTTATTTATTTATTTATGAGAGAGCGAGTGAGAGAGCACAAGCAGTGGAAGGGGCCAAGGAAGAGAGAGAAACAGATTCCCCACTGAGCAGGGAAACTGATGTAGGGCTCGATCCCAGAACCCTGAGATCATGACCTGAGCGGGAGGCAGACACTCAACCACTGAGCCACCCAGGCACCCCTACTTAAGTATTTCCAATGCTCTATTCAGTTTTTACTGTAGTCTTCTATTTTTCTGCTTCAATTTGGACTAGTTCTGACCCTCAACCATCATCTGGGATTCCCTTTTCTCCTTTTCTGTATTGGTTCCTGATTTCTGGATTCTACATTCTTCATCTTTATGGTTTATTCTCATTTTGTTCAAGTGTGTTCTCTGGGAGCTTCCTAGGAAACAGAGGAGGCACAGAGTTTGAGTTCTTATGTGCTGAAAAGATCTTTACTTTATCCTCATACTTGGCTAGAAACTGGGAATGGATAGAGTTCTCACACAGTGGTCATGGCACACATGTCCCACAGTTTCTAGCTTCCAGTTAGAAGTCTGATGTCATTCTGATTCCCAGTCTTTTGAATGGAATATACAATATTTATCTGTAAGCTGTTAGATTCCCCTCTTTGTTGTCTAGGGTCCTAAATGCCATGGTGACAGAGTTGTTATCATTCACTGTTGCTGGGCACTCAACAAAGCTCTTTCAATATGCAGATTTGTGTGTTGATTCAGGGAAAGTTCTTGATTTGTTTGATAATTATTTGATAATGCCCTCTCTCAGCTTTTCTCTGTTCTCTCTTTCTGAACTATGAGTTAAATACTGGGGTTCACAGACTGATCCTCTCTCATGTATTCTCCCCAATTTTTCATTCTAATTTTTTAAAAGATTTATTTATTCATGAGAGACACACACAGAGAGAGACAGAAAGAGAAGCAGAGACACAGGCAGAGGGAGAAGCAGGCTCCTTGCAGGGAGGCCAGTGTGGGACTCGATCCCGGATCCCAGGATCACACCCTGAGCTTAAGGCAGATGCTCAACCGCTGAGCCACTCAGATGTCCCTCATTCTAATTTTTAAAGACTTGTTTGACTCCATCTTTCATCATTTGTTTTGAAATATTTATTTTGGCTATCATTTGTATTTGCCAAGAACTTTTTCTTATTTTCTTTACTTCTTTTTTTTTTTAATTTTTTATTTATTTATGATAGTCACAGAGAGAGAGACAGAGAGAGGCAGAGACATAGGCAGAGGGAGAAGCAGGCTCCATGCACCGGGAGCCCGATGTGGGATTCGATCCCGGGTCTCCAGGATCGCGCCCTGGGCCAAAGGCAGGCGCCAAACCACTGCGCCACCCAGGGCTCCCCAACTTTTTCTTATTTTCTAATTATTCTTTTTTCACAGCATCCTGTTCTTGTTTTATAGATGCATTATCTTCTGTTTCACGGGGGGAAGTTGTAATTAATTTCTTTTTTTTTTAACTTTCTGTGTTGTCTATCTTCAGAGTTCCCTTTTTCTGTTTCAGGCTTGGTTTCATCTGTTGAAGACTTGCCTCAAGTGTCTGGGGATTCTCAGATTTCTGTTCACAGTGAAGCATGAGGCATCCAAAGGCTGATGGGAAGCTCCTCTGTATGAACAGGGCTTGCTTACTTGCTGGGTTTTTTTGAAGGGTGAGGGCATGGCCAGGGGTCAGCATCTGTTGTTCCTTTCTCTGGGGCTATTCAGTTTAACAAAAAATACTCTGGAGGCATGTGGGTGGTTCAGTGGGTTAAGCATCTGACGCTTGATTTTGTCTCAGGTCGTGATCTTAGGGTTTTGAGATCAAGCAAGCCCTGTGTCAGGCCCTGCACTAAGTGTGGAGCCTGCTTCAGATTCTCTCTCTCCCTCTCTCTCTCTCTCTGCCCCCCACCTCACGTGCATGCTCTCTGAAAGAAAGAAAGAAAGAAAGAAAGAAAGAAAGAAAGAAAGAAAGAAAATACCCCAGGTTTCTATACGGCCATCAGCCTCCAGAAGCAGCGTAGACAAAGGTGCCTCAGGTAACGGTAAAGGCTGAGTCCCAAGTGTTCAGTGTATACAGAATTTTCCCTAGTCCTCCTCTTTTCAGCTTCTTACTTTACCCTCATTCTCTGCCACACTGGGTGTCCTGGGTCTGCTGAAAGCTCTGTTTGATTTTTCCAGAGAAAACTCACCTAGGGGATCTCTGGGTGGCTCAGCGGTTTGGTGCCTGCCTTTGGCCCAGGGCGTGGTCCTGGGGACCTGGGATCAAGTCCCACATCGGGCTCCCTGCATGGAGTCTGCTTCTCCCTCTGCCTGTGTCTCTCTCTCTCTCTGTCTCTCATGAATAAATAAATAAAATCTTTAAAAAAAAAAAAAAAAGAAAAGAAAACTCACCTATATGTGAGTTTAAATAAAAAATTTAAATAAATAAAAAATTTAAATTAATTTAAATTTTAAAAAATTTAAATAAATAAAAAAAATAAAAGCTTCTACATAATAAAAAAGAAGAAAGAAAGAGAAAAAGAAAGAAAGAAAGCTCACTAACTGGTCTTTTTTCTTCTGTTCCCACCTCTCCCCCAATCTGTTTTCAACAGAGAGCTGGAGTAATCCTGTTAAGATGTGGGTCAGATCAGGTCACTCTTCTCAAAATTCTCAAATGCCTTTCCATCTCAATAAAGTTAAAAATTAAAGTCTTCATAATTGCCAAGAAGGTCCCCTGCTGTCCATGCTTGCTTCTTGGAACTCTTTTGTCCTATTACTTTCCTATTCTTTCTCCCTCCACTCCTGCCATGCTGGTTTCCATTGTGGTTTTAGAACATACCAGGTAGCCTCCTGCCATAAGCCTTTGCACTTGCTGTTCTGCTTACCTGAACTGCTCTTTTCCTAGATATCTACATGGCTTGTTCTCTCACACCTTCCAGCCTTTACTCAAATGTTTCTTCTTAGAACAGCCTTCTCTGGCTATCCTAACTCAATTCCCATCCCCTGACATTCATGCTTTATCTCCTTTTCTTGCTTTATTTTTCCATCAAGTATGATCCCCATCTGATATACAATGATATATTTTACTTCTCTTTATAGTTGGTTTACTGTCTGGCATTCACTAGGAAGTAAGACCCAAGAAAGCAGGGATTCACTGCTCAACTCAGACAAAGCCTGGCATTTGTGGGGTGTCCCAATCAGATGTGCAGGCCACCAATGTGGGGTGCTCCAATTGGGTGGAGGCTGGCAGCATGGGGGGGTGAAAGAATTCACTCAAGGCAGAACAAAAGAGATAAAAGGTTACTGAATACGCTACAAGGGAGTGATGGACAGGAAAGCAAGGGAAAGACTGTCTGCTAGGAGGCAGTGGCGAAGGGCCACAGTTATAGGGTGAAGTGAGGAGGCAGGGAATGTATGGGATTTACCCTTTTCCGGTAATCTTAGGAACTGTGCCTGGTTGTAATTGGTCAGTTAGGGCCTATGGCTATTTCTTTTTTTTTTTTTTTTTTTAACTTTTTTTTTTTTTATTTTTTTTATTTATGATAGTCACAGAGAGAGAGAGAGGCAGAGACACAAGCAGGCTCCATGCACCGGGAGCCCGACGTGGGACTCGATCCCCGGCTTCCAGGATCGCGCCCCGGGCCAAAGGCAGGCGCCAAACCGCTGCGCCACCCAGGGATCCCGGGCCTATGGCTATTTCAAGGAGAGTCACTTAATGAGCCTGTTTGCATTTGGCTTGGTGGTCACTGTGGGCCCTTTTGCCTTGTTCTACAGCATTTAATAAATTTATGTTGAAATAGGTAGATAAATAAGAATGGGTAAATGAAGTCTTCTGTTGTTTTAAAAATTAGTAAAAAAGCAAAAAAAATAAATAAAAAATAAAAAAATTAGTAAAAAAGCAACCCTATAAGATATGTTTATCCCTCTGCTTTTATTATTATTTTTTGTAACTAATGAGGTTCCTGATGTTTCTGAGAAAGCTTTCATTGTGTATGTTCCATCATTAAAGGTAGCTCATTAAGAATTCCTTGGTAGACATAAATGACTTTAGGCTGTTAATTTGGATTTCATGGAAGAAGTAGAATTAGGATTAGAAATTAGCTTGTTAACTTGCAAATGATAAGAACACACAAGCAATCAAAAGAAGAACATTAGTTCTATAATCAGTGATAAAACTAATCACTTTTAATGTTTAAAAGATGCCATTAAGACTAAATGGCAAGAGATTTCCCTATCGAATCCAACCAGCTAACCCTGTTTCGAGGAGTCTTTCTTGGTGTTCAAATTAACAATGAAGTGCTCCATCAGAAACATGCCATAATTATTTTGGTTTAAAATGTGGATGCATTAAAGCTACTCATGATATATACTACTATATTTGTGGGGAAAATGCTTCCTTGAACTATAAATTGTTTTTTAATGCTTTTTAAATGAGAATCTGCATTTTCAGGTGGGTATTTCATAATTATCGTCCCTGTTTATGCAAATTGAACCATTTACTAAGCAAGCACAATGTCTTGCAGCTCCAAATAAGTACTCGATGAGAATAATTTGCCATTAAATCAGCTGAGACTGTCCATCATTAGCACTCACAGTAATGATCAGAAGACTGCCTGCAGCTTTTTATAATGTCTTCTGCCACAAAGTATAGAGAGAAAGTGACCATGGTGCTAAGGGAAACCAAATGAAGTCATTAACCTGCTTTCAGCTTATTAAGCTTAAAGTTAAATTTAAATTTGTTTTAACAAAATAATTCTATTGAATTTGAACTCAACTCTGATGGACTAGGAAGTAGATGTTCTGTTTCTCCAAAATAAAGGGATAACTCAAAACTCTTGGGATCATTTGGTTGGCTGTGAAGAAATGATGAGACAGTGGTTTTGGTTTAAAGATGGCAACACGGTAGATGGTAATATGTAATTCTGCTCTCTAAAACTGCCAGGGCTAGAAAAAAAAGCAATCTAAAACTATGCCATGTCTCTAAGGTCATTTTATAGAAGAAATGATAAAGACCAATGCTTGTACTACTAAATTCTCGCCATGTAACCTGCCAGATAATGCACAAGATTTCTTTCTCCCTTTTTAAACACTGAATTTGGATGTTCAAATCTGTTTACAATGTCTTTAATTGAGCTTTAGTATTATTTTTTTTAATTTATTCATGAGAGACACAAAAAGAGGCAGAGACATAGGCAGAGGGAGAAGCAGGCTCTTTCTGGGGAGCCTGATGTGGGATTGGATCCCAGAACCCCGGGATCACTACCTGAGCCAAAGGCAGACACTCAACCACTGAGCCACCTGGGTACCCTTTTGGGCTTTATTTTATTTTGTTTATTTATTTTTTAAAGATTTTATTTATTTATTCATGAAATACAGAGAGAGAGAGAGGCAGAGACACAGGTAGAGGGAGAAGCAGGCCCCATGCAGGGAGCCCAAAGTGGTAATCAATCCTGGGACTCCAGGATCAAGCCCTGGGCCAAAGGCAGGGGCTAAACCGCTGAGCCACCCAGGGATCCCCTGGGCTTTATTTTAAATGCTGCTTCCTCATCTTCTGTCTGCAGTAAAATAGCTATGTTAATTCTGGTCATGCATATTAATGAAAGGAGGGGGGCAGGGTTGGCTAATGTTAAATCATAAAGGACTCCTGATGCTCTCCCAATGTCAATCACAATTTAAACAATCTTTGATGGTCCAGCAAGCATGTCAGAATCTTATAAGGGATGTCACTTCAGTTTTCCAATTGCTGTCTGGAGAAATATCTGTAGGTTAGTTTGTGGGGGAGAATAGAGAATAGGAGAGTCCCTCAGAGAATATTCCTTATAGTAACCCTCCCCTAACCAGTGTTTTCTCTTTCCACAGCTCCAGTTACCCATGGTCAGGAAGCAGATAGTCTTCCTTCTGAAGAACCAACAGAAGGTCAGTAGGAGCCTAACGCTGCTGTGACATTCCCCTCACTTCATCTCTTCACGCAAGTTTTGTCATCATACATCATCACAAGAAGAGTACAGTACAGTTAGATATTTTGAGAGAGAGACCACATTCACATATTTTTAATTACAATGTATGTCATAAGTATTCTTGTTTACTATTAGTCATTATTGTTAATCTCTTACTGTGCCTATTTATAAATTAAACTCTCATAGGCATGTTTGTATAGGGAAAAAAACACAGTATATATAGGGTTTGGTCTTATCTGTAGTTTCAGGCATCCGTTGGGGGTCTTGGAACATGTTCTCCAGAGACTACTATGCTTAGGTCAAAGATGACATATGATATCATAAAAGTTCTTGAACTCTGTGCAAATCACTGGGCAAATGGACACAAGGGTATCCATGTGGCTTATGACAGTGCTCCTGGTCATCGCTCAGCTCAGGCCAGTTATTTAATGAAAGAAGTAGAGTGGGTCATGAAAAGTATAGGGGTGAGCAGATGTTGGACAAATGCAGAGGAACACAAACCACAAACACTCTACCTGTCTTTCTGGCTCTCAGTGCTTCAAGTATGTGAGCAGCAGCCGTTTCTCCTAGGACATTGTTTCCAAGGTCAATTTCCCTTAAGTGAGCAGAGTATGTGATCAGGCTGGCCAAAGAAAATGACAAATCAAAATGGCATCGTGCCAGGCACGCTTACTCAAAGAAACTCAATCTATTTATTTTGGAGTATGATTTCTCTTTTTAGGTCTTCAACACTCTCCTCGACCGCCCTTTCAAAGATGATGCGCTGACCCAATTTGAAACTACAGCTATCCTGAATCCAGGCTCTTCCAATCTACTTTCTTTAGTTTGGATGCCTCTCCTAAGTAAATTGGTAGGATGAAGACTTTTAGTTGCCTTAAATCTTCCATTTATTTATCTATTCAGAAGATACGGTGTGGTATTGTGCAGGGCTTCCCAGTCTTTTAGATTCTACAAACAGTAAAATGTCAAAAAGCTTTGAGAAGACTGTTTTGACAACTTTTATATGTCAAATAAATAACAGTTCTCACCTAGCAACACTTATAGTCCAACTATTTTTAGACAAAATTAGGAAAGGCAGAGTGTCAAAATAAAGGATAGCTTTTAAAATTAAGTAAGCTTAGCTTTATGAAAAATGAACACTACACCTGCCTTTTTTTCTAATTTCTTTGAGGATTATTAAACATTCCTTCATGTCCTCGCATTGTCCTGCCAACTGGTCTTTGAGAATCTCTGGCATCATGAGCAGACATGATCTCTGGGTGAAAGCCTGGGCTCCTGGCCAGCTTCTACCTCCTGTCAACCGTGTAATCATGGGCAGGCCATGTGCCCTCTTGGGTCTTATCTTTCTCGTCTGTAACACTGGCCCCCAAATTGGCTCTTCTGCCTATTTCATCAGGTTGTGGTGAAAACAGAATGAAGCAGTTTCTGTGAAAGTATCTTGCAAAATGCAGTATCAGAGATGTTATTATGCTGAGTGCATGCTTACTAAATGCATATATGTCTAACATTACAGGGATCAAAGAAATTTAACACATGGCCTCTGCTCTGAAAGAAATTATCACACAACTTTCAATAAAACAATTTTGAGTCCTTCCCATGCACTGGGGATATGAAATTTCAGTTAAGATCTGTAGTAAATACAAGGTCATTTTCCCTGTACACACTTTCTATTGATTCGGCAGCCAGAACTCAAGGGTGGGGCTCAATGGTTCTGCAAGACTCTCCCTCTCAAAGGTCTTGCTCCCAAGGAAATAGCCTATCTAATCAGGACTTGCCTGGTTTTGGCTTCCTGAACTGACTGCCTGTGTCCAATTCCGTCAGATAAGATGGGTGAAAGCAGGGATGCTTCAGGAGGGAGCAGGGATTCCAGAAGGAGAAGGGATAGTATTGAAAACAACTTCACAACTTGACAATTCTGCATCTAAGTCTGATACTCAGCCTCACATGAGCTAAGTTTTTTTTTTTTTTTTTTTTTTTTTTTAAGATTTATTTATTTGACAGAGAGAGCACACATAAACAAGGGGCGGGAGTGGCAGGCAGAGGAAGAGGGACAAGCAGGTTCCCCACTGAGCAGGGAACCTGACACGGGGCTCAATTCCAGGGCCCTGGAATCATGACCTGAGCAGTCAAAGGCAGATGTTTAACTGACTGAGCCACTCAGGCACTCCATGAGTTAAGATTTTATAAAGCATTCACTATGCATCAGATGTGATCAAGGCCATCCATGTCCTCCAAAGGTGTGAGTGGGGCTGAAGTCTGCCAAGCTCTGCTTGTCAAGTTCTGGGATCTGAAGCGTAGACCTAGAAAGGGTAACTCCTCTGACTCATGGGCCAGAGGTAGTGCCTCTTTTAATTTATCTGCCTGTAGGGGCCCTTTTTCTAATTTGTATTAAGGGGCTAGTTGGAGCCCTATGCACTATATTTAACATGTTACATACATGATCTAATTTAACCCTATAACAATTTCTTGAGTTAAACACTATTATTATCCCCATTTTTACAAATGAGGAAACTGAGTTATAGAGAAGTTACTATAAAAAAAAATATATAGGTTAAAAGTAAAAGGACAGAGGGATGCCTGGGTGATTCATTGGTTGAGCATCTGCCTTTGGCTCAGGGCATGATCCCGAGGTCTGGGGATCGAGTCTCATATCAGGCTCCCTGCGAGAAGCCTGCTTCTCCCTCTGCCTATGTCTCTGCCTCTCTGTCTCTCATGAATAAATAAATGAAATCTTTTTAAAAAAGGCAAAAGGACAGAAACAGATATACTATGCTAATATTAATCCAAAGGAGGCTGAAGTAGCTATATTAATACTCATCAAGGTATATTTCATAGAAGGGAATATTACCAGAGATAAAACTATTACTAGGGATTTTATAATGATAATAAGGGTCAATTCTTCAAGTGACTTAATCTTAAATTTTTTTTCACAACAGATTTTAAAAATGTATGAAGCAAAGGGCACTGGGTGGCTCAGTTGGTTGAGCATCCAACTCTTGATTTTGGTTCAGGTCATGATCTAGGAGTCCTGGGATTAAACTCCCACATTGGGCTCTGCACTCAGCAGGGAGTCTGTTTGAGATTCTCTCCCTCTCGCTCTGCCCCTGCCTCTGCTCACATGCTCCCCTCCTCCTGCTCTCTTTCTCTCCCACTCTCTCTAAAAAATAAATAAAATAAATCTTTTTAAAAACCACATGAAGCAAAACTGATTAAATTGCAAGGAGATACAAAGTCACAATTACCCCTCTCTCAATAATTGATAGAACAAGTAAATAGAAAATTTGTAAAGATATAGAAAACCATAACAATGCTGCCAAACAACTGGACCTAACTGACATTTATTAACATTCCATCGAAAAATAGTTGAATACACATTCTTTACAAGTGCACATGGAACATTCACCAAGATAGATGATAATCTGGGCCAAAAACAAGTATGTTCTCTAATCACAGCATAATTTCATTAGAAATCAACCAGAAAAAAATATTTGAAAAATTTACAAATATGTAGAAACTAAACAGAACTCTTAAATAACCCATATGTCAAAGAAATCAAAAGGGAAATTAGAAAATAGTTTGACTTAATGACAATAAAAATATGACATATCAAAATTTGCAAGATGCAATGAAAAAATGCTTAGTGTTAATAATATAACTATTTACATTAGAAATACAGAAAGTTTAAAATAAAAAACTTAAGCTTCTATCTTAATAAAGAGAAGAGCACATTAAACTCAGGGGAAATAGAATAAAGTTAAATAATAAAAATAAGAGTATAAGTCATTGATATTGAAAAAATTAAAATATTAGAGGAAACCAAAAGCAAGTTCTTTGAGATGATCAATAAAATTGATAAAATTCTAATCATGTTGATTGGGGAAAAAAGAGAGAAAACAAATTATCAATATTAAGCACAAGAGAGGAGACATCACTACAGATCCTCCAAATAGGAAAATGATGAGAAGGAAACATTATGAATAAATTTAAGACAATAAATTTGAAAACTTAGCCAAAATGAACCAATTGCTTAAAAGATATAAAGATATAACACCCCCCTCCCACAATAACCAGGATAGCCTTCCATCTATTAACAAAATTAAATTTGTAGTTAAAAAAATCTTCCCATAAAGAAAACTCCAAGTCCAGATGTCTTCACTGGTGAATTCTAGCAAATATTTAAAGATAAAATAATGCCCATTCTAATATAAGTTCTTTCATAAAATAGAAAAGGGGGGAACGTAACTCATTCTGTAAGGCCAAAATCACCTTGATCCCAATAACAAAGGAAAACATTACAAGAAAAGTAAGCAGCAATATCCCTGATGAACACAGATGTGAAAACTCCTAACAAAATGTTAGCAATATACTAAAAAGATAATATATCAGCAATGTATTAAATCTACCAATATACTAAGAGGGAAATAAAATGACATTTATTAATATAACTATTATAAAAACAGCAGCCGGGCAGCCCAGGTGGCTCAGCGGTTTAGTGCTGCCTTCAGCCTGGGGCCTGATCCTGGAGACCCAGGATTGAGTCCCATGTCGGGCTTCCTGCATGGAGCCTGCTTCTCCCTCTGCCTGTGTCTCTGCCTCTCTCTCTCTCTCTCTCAAAACAAAACAAAAAAAACAGCAGCCAAGGTATCCAAGTTGGAAATTCCCAACTTTCCTAAATAAAGAAGTTTATTTAAAAAAGGATATTTTTTCTCTAAAATAAATAGCCATCAATCTAGCCCTCAAGTCTCAAATCTTAGTTCTGTTCTGTTGTCTTTCATTGCCCTAAGGTACTGTCAGTACTGATGTCTAAGATGGTATAACCTGGAGCCTTCCACTGAGCAAGCTTTCCTACAGTGCTGCAAATGCTCACTGTGGCTTAGCCCACTGGGTATGGAATTCAGGAGAGCTGGGCAAAGAGATGTCCAAGGTTGCAGCATAAATATGGCAAGGAAATATTCTGTTTTCCAGAAGCTTTTGAGAAAAGCTCTGTTTTTCTGCCTAGGTAGATTGAGACAACTTTGTAATAAAAAAATAGTATTCACTCTTGAGTAGGCTGCCTTTCTTTCTTAGGTCACATGGCTGACTTTAGGGAAGAAAAATCTGGAGCTCATAACTCCTGCCTTACCTCAGTTGCCAACTTCATTAAATGGGGTTTCTAGTGAGGTCTTTGGAGCTCCTTTGTGGGCTCATATACAACTGCCATGCCATTTATATGATTTCAGGCCTTCCCTTAAGATCACAGGTGGGTCGCTGCTTCCCTCTCAGAGCTGAAAAACCTCATTTGGCACTGTTTCAATTAAAACAAATTGCAGGGACACCTGGGTAGCTCAGTGGTTGAGCGTCTGCCTTTGGCTCAGGTCGTGATCTGGGGGTCCTCGGATCGAGTCCCGCATCGGGCTCTGGGCAGAGAGACTGCTTCTCTCTCTGCCTGTGTTTCTGCCTCTCTTTCTGTGTTTCTAAATGAATAAATAAAATCTTTTTTAAAAAATAAAATAAAATAAAATGAATTGTAATTAAATCATTGCCCCTACGATTTAAACCAAGCATCTAGTTTTAGAACGCGAACAAATAAAACCTCTTTTCTACTCACCACATTAAAATCTGAGTGAATTCCAACAAGCCATTTTCTCCTTCTTTTCCTTTTCCATCTATGCCATTATCTGCCAAATACAATTTCACTAACCAAGGACCAGCTTCAGTCAAATCTTTCATCTTTTTCTTGATTCCTATCAGAAAATAATATTTTATTATTTTTAGACAATAGCTCCCCCATTTGCCACCAGCTAAGTTGATCTTATTTTTTTTAAAACTGTACTTATTTGACTGGTGTGAGTAGATGCATTTTGCAGTATAATGAAGGAAATACATACAATTTAAGAACTCCTTTAAAAAAATACTTTATTCTTTACTTTATTCTTTACCATAGCAAGCACCAGATTGCTCTGTATGAAAGGAAATCTCACTTAAGATTTAGACTGTTACCTTTACTTTGGCTAAAGAGGAAAATCAATGTCTTTAGAAATTTCCTGGTAGAAGATAAATGAGCTGCCCACTGATCCTGGGGAAGTGAGAGTCCTTATCCAGGGATTCAGCTCTTTAAAAGAACCTGCAAAGCTGTCACATTTTTTGAGCCCTGGAAGAGCAAATTTGAAGGAGAAAGAACCATCTTGCCTTTGTGGACTTCCTGACTGAGGTCAGTGGTCTTGGAGTCTGATTCATCCCCATTGGTCTATTCAGCTTTCATAAAGTTCAGTGTCAGTGCTGCAGCAAGGCATACGTACACATTTAATTATACCAGTTCAAATTTAAGAGTTTGGCGAAGAAAAAGACAGGAAGAGGATGGAAAAGGAGAAATAGCCATAGACATAATGTCAGCTCATCCACTCAGTAAGTGTGAGATGAGAGATCTGAATCTGGTCTCAAAGCCAGATGGCTTCCCAGAGGCTTCCAACTATTCAAAGTTATATACAATATAACCCCCTAAACACTAGCTGACTACTTCATCTGGGGCTTAACTGACAAATAATGATCTGTTCCAAAGCTGGCCAGAAACTGCACAGGACTTAGAAATAATATACCTATATGTTTATTGTGTAGGCAGTTTAAGGAATTATAAATAATTACTTAGCTATAAACTAATTCTGCCTAATATGCTGACTTAAGAACCTAACCAAAGGGTGGATGGGATTTTTTGTACTTGATTTCATTCAGCATTCGACAAATATTTTTGAGCTTTACTATATGCCAGGCTGGAAACCCAACAGGGAACAAAAGAAACAAAACTCCCTGCCCTTTTGAAGCTAACATGAAGTGAATGTTATCTAGTGCATAGGAAGAGCTAAGAAGAGAGAAGAGTCAATGATAACTAAGTATAAGTTTTCAAGTCATGAATGGGAAATGACTTTTTAGGGAAAGGTGAGAAATCTGGACTTTGGCCCATTCTAGTGTGCCAGTTTAAAAAAAAAAAGTATGCTTTTAAAAGAGATTCAAAAGACCCCGAGTAGCCAGGGGAATATTGAAAAAGAAAACCAGAGTCGGGGATATCACAATGTCAGATTTCAAGCTGTACTACAAAGCTGTGATCATCTTAAGGCAGTGTGGTATTGGCGCAAAAACAGACACATAGATCAGTAGAACAGAATAGAGAACCCAGAAATGGACCCTCAACTCTATGGTCAACTAATATTTGACAAAGCAGGAAAGACTATCCACTGGAAAAAGGACAGTCTCTTCAATAAATGGTGCTGGGAAAATTGGACATCCACATGCAGAAGAATGAAACTAGACCACTCTCTTTCACCATACACAAAGATAAACTCAAAATGGATGAAAGATCTAATTGTGAGACAAGAATCCATCAAAATCCTAGAGGAGAACACAGGCAAGATCCTTTTTGAACTTGGCCACAGCAACTTCTTGCAAGATATGTCTATGAAGGCAAGGGAAATAAAAGCAAAAAATGAACTATTGGGATTTAATCAAGATAAAAAGCTCTGCACAGCAAAAGAAACAGTCAACAAAACTAAAAGACAACCTACAGAATGTGAGAAGATATTTGCAAGTGACATATCAGATAAAGGGCTAGTATCCAAGATCTATAAAGAACTTTTAAAACTCAACAGCAAAGAAACAGACAATCCAGTCATGAAATGGGCAAAAGACATGAACAGAAATTTCTCCAAAGAAGACCTACACATGGCCAACAAGCACATGAGAAAATGCTCTACATCCCTTGCCATCAGGGATGGCAAATCAAAACCACAACGAGATACCACCTCACACCAGTGAAAAATAACAAGACAGAAAACAACAAATTTTGGAGAGGATGTGAAGAAAGGTGAACCCTCTTGCTTGTTGGTGGGAATGTGAACTGGTGCAGCCACTCTGGAAAACTGTGTGGAGGTTCCTCAAAGAGTTAAAAATAGACCTGCCCTACGACCCAGCAATTGCACTATTGAGGATTTACCCCAAAGATACAGATGCAGTTAAATGGCAGGACACGAGCACCCCAATGTTTATAGCAGCAACGTCCACAATAGCCAAACTGTGGAAGGAGCCTCAGTGTCCACAAAAGATGAATGGATAAAGAAGATGTGGTTTATGTATACAATGAAATATTCCTCAGCCATTAGAAATGACAAATACCCACCATTTGCTTCGATGTGGATGGAACTGGAGGGTATTATGCTAAGTGAAGTAAGTCAATCGGAGAAGGACAAACATATATGGTCTCATTCATACGGGGAATATAAAAAAATAGTGAAAGGGATTATAGGGGAAAAGAGAGAAAATGAGTGGGAAATATCAGAGAGGGAGACAAAACATGAGAGACTCCTAACTCTGGGAAACAAACAAGGGGTGGTGGAAAGGGAGGTGGGCATGGGGATGGGGTGACTGGGTGATGGGCACTGAGCGGGGCACTTGACGGGATGAGCACCAGGTGTTATACTATATGTTGGCAAATCGAACTCCAGTAAAAAAATATACAAAAATAAATAAATAAATAATAAATAAATAAATAAAAAGAGATTCATTGGTTTCTTTGATTACAAATCTAATCCTTTGGATTGTTGAGAGAAATAGACAGGACTTATTTTCCTTCAAACATAGTTGGAGGGATGAAAATTAGCTCATCATTTAGTTTCATTGGGACTAAACATAACTTGCCCAAATGTATTTGTTCTTACATCCAGGACATGGGGATGATGGCAAATGACAGCTGTTATGAATAATTTGACAGTGCTAATATATTATAACAGTTTCTGGCACATTGTGGGTATTTAATAACTGCTGAACCAATGAATGAATCAATGAGTAAAAGAGTACAGAATGCAATCATATTGTGGAAACTTTTATCTTGCTGTTCATTGTTTTTCCATGTATAGTGTAGCCAATAATGCCTTGAGACCATTCATGAACATGAATAGAATATGTCTTTTCTATATATAAAATCTCTTTACAAATATAAATGCCTTTGAAAAGTTAAGTTTACTGCTCAAAATGATTCATGATGTGGATATTGATTACATGTGGCACTCGTTTCTTTTTGCCCCTTTTTTTGCCAGAAAGCAGCAGTGATGAAACACAAGGCCAGTGGGGTGGAGGCCAAAGGCCAAATTCCTGTGCCACTGCCAAGCTTTGCAAGGAAAGAAACAGCTTTTGCCAGTCTACCCCTGCCACCCCACCAACTGAGCCAGTGCAGTGCAAATGTGTGCCATTGGAGAAGAAGAGAGCTTCTGGGTCTGTGATTGGCCTGGTACAACTTGCACCCTCATGGGGAGAAACAATCCAAATCTCCCTCCCATTGGTGGTAAATAAGATCACCATGTGTGTCATCTCTGCTCATGAAAAATAACCAGTTTGGGAAGTGCAAGTCCAAACCATTCTGCAGAATTTAGTGAGTCACAGTGCCCTGTTAGATGGTAGGAAAGCTGATGCTGCTTAGTACAGGGATTTCCTCCTTTGGGCCTGCATCCAAAATTCAAACAGAACCAAATTCTTTTCTCTGAATGGAAAACAAATTCCTCAGAGTAAGGGTGAGTACATGCTCAGCCCCCGGGAATACTTGATCCACCCCAGCTGTATTCACCCCAACCTATTTTTACTTAACATTTCTTTAAAACAAAAACAAGCTGACAATGACTACTTTTTTTTTTTTTTTTAAGAGAAGGAGAGAGAGGGAGAAAGGGGAGAGACAGAGAGAATCATCTTAAGCAGGTTCCACACCCAGCATGGAGCTTGATGCTTGGCCCAATGTGGGGCTCTACCTCAGAACCCTGAGATCCAGAGCTGAGCTGAAATTGAGAGTCCAATGCTTAGCTGACTGAGCCACCCAGCTGCCCCTGACAATGACCACTTTAATTTACTCCCCTCTGTCTCAGAAAACTTAGTGGTGGCATAGCAAATTCAGTTGTGCCTGAGAGGCAGGATGGTGTAGAGAAAGAGAATCTCTGGGTATAATGCCTCTCTCTGAAAAATGCTGTGTGACTCCCCAGAAAGCCACTTAACTTCTCGGAACCCAAATTTCTTCATTGCTCTAATAGAGATCATAATACTCATTTCCTAGTTGTACTGTAAAGGTCAACTGGGAAGAGTGGTGAAATAGAGGAACTTAGTACACTTAGTAATAAATATTACTGCCTATTGTCTCAGCTTCATTTCTGGATATTTAAAGTCACTAAAACACTAGAATGAGAGTCCCCTGGGGGAGAACCTCCTTGTGTTAGGGATCTCCCCTTCTGCCATTGCCTCCTAAGGATCAGATACATATTTGTGACAGCTGTACACCTCCTCTGGAAGCCACTTCACAGATCCATATGGACTCACCCAGCCTTGTGCTTCTTCCCATTTTCTCTCTGGTTGCTTGCCAAGGTCCACCAATTGTCCCTGACTTCAGAATCCTTCTTATCACCCTCCTTGAACTGGCTATCCAGACCCATAAAATTTCCCTCCAAAAAAAATCTGGACTATCTATCACTGAACTCTGTGTTCTGCCTTTTATCTTCTTTTGTCTGATCTACTGTAATAGCCTCCAAACTGGTCTCCCATCATCCAGATGTTCCTCTTTCTAAAGCATATTCTGCAATGCTGTCAAGGTTCTTTTAAAAAATCCCATTCTCATCATGTCCCTGTCTTGCTTCAGAGGAATCATGGCTCCCGCTCTGCACGCAGGAGAAAGCCTAACTCAACAACATTCATGGCTTTGGGCTACATAGGTCCACTGGCCTTGTCAGCTATACCTCCAGTCACTCTCCCAATGACCACTCTGCAGTGAACATCAAATTCCCCATACGTACATGCATTGAACACTCTGGGCACTTTCACCCCCTGACCCTTTGCTCATGTGGTCCCCTTTGCCTAGAATGCCCTCTCTTCCCCGGTTGATGAACCTCTTCTCAGTTCTCCTAGTGAGAGCTCTATTTCCTATGTGGGCCTGCACTCAAAGGTCAAATGTAAACTTTCACGGAACCAGAAGTTCCCCTGGAGAGGCTCCTCATCTTCTCTTTCACTTTCTGGCCTCTCCTGAAACCACCAGAACAGGTGGCATCACACATTCTGTTGGACATCAGATTATTTTGCTTAAGGTGTACTCAAATGTTCAACTGTGGATGCCAGGTCCTGATAGGACCTTCTTCTTAATAAAGTTGATTTTTTAAAAAGACTTGTTTGAAATAGCTTCTTTCCATCAACAAGGAACATGTGTGATTTCCTGTGTAAAGACCAGACATTTATACACCAGAACAGAAACTCTGTTAGCTTGATTGCGGTACTTAAGGAAGCAAAGTGTAATTAGTGTTGGATGATTCACACCTTGGACCTTGGAACCTGTCCACAAAGGTTTCCACTATTTGGCTATCATTCCAGGATAAAATCCCCAAGTAAAACAATCTCAGGATTATAATCAGTAACTTCCTGATTTGGAACTAATAAAGCTGTCTTGAAGATTACATCTTGTCTTTTGAACCTGGCCCTTGCATTCCTTAATGCCATAGTATTCCTATGGACCATGGCTATGTTATAAACAATAATGCCTTATTTGGGGAAGGGAATTTGGCACTTGGGTGGCATCGGTACTGTAGCAAAGGTCTGATTGATCCCAAGCTTGTGCACTGACCGTTTTATGGTTGGATTTTGCTCCTAGTATATGTCTAAGTCATGTACTGGCCCTCCCAGTCCTAAATCCTTGAGAATTAAGACAATCCTAGGAACTATGGTATGGAGTTTGGTCTAGGAAACAGAGTAGGCCCCAGTGACAGGACATGCCTGAGTCCTTGCTGAGTCTTTCAGAAACTTTTGGGGCCTTGAGGTGACACAGCAGGACTGGCTGAGTGGGGCTCAGGGAAGCTATCTATCTGCAGATGACTATTCTGATGACCTTTCAGTGACCTCCAGTGATAAGCCATCTTCTGGCTCTTTATGGGTCTGATGGGGCCTACATCACTCACTTGAGTATTAACCACCCTCCAGGTCCAGGATCCCAATTCCCACAGACCCCTGGTACAGAGCCATGGGGCTCAGACATGGGCCACGTTAGATCTGGAAGACACAGAGTAGCTGGAGGCAGAAACAGGCCTGGGTCCCCTCTGTTCTGTGGTCTCCATTGCAGAGAAGAGGCATCTAGGAGCTTCTTTCTGCCCTCTGATTTTCTTCACTGAACAAAGTAAGACTAGGTAATCTGATTTTCTTTTCATTCTAAAGCAGTGGTTCTCAAAGTGGGACCCTGGGCTAACAGTATCAACATCACTTGGGAACCTGATAGAAATGCCAACTTTCCAGCCTTACCCCAACCTACAGATCCAGCAGTGTGGGGCAGGGCCCAGCAATCTGCATTTTAACAAGCCTTCTGGGTGTTTCTGATGCTGCTCAAGTTTGAGAACCACTGATCTAATGAATCTTCATGTTCAGCGCTGCTTTGAGGCAGACTGGCTTGGACAAACAGATGTCTAAATTCTGCAGGCATAGAATGGAGTACTTTTCCTCTTCTATCCACTTACAATGGGCTGCTAAATGTAAAATTGTCAGGTTCTTGTAATTATACATTTGAGGAAGAATAATAAAGGGTGTCAGGCTTCTGAATGGGGGTTTTGACTCATACAGTATGATGAGTTTAACTTTCCGAGCATCAGGCCAAAGCCTCCCATCCACAAAGGGGCAAGCATAAAAATAGTTTGGCTGTTTCCAATTGGGACCAAATGGAAACCATCTGGACTCCACCCTCAAGAGGTTGATATAAATCCACTCAGTCTGACCCTTTATTGTGAAACAAATAGAATTCTTCTACCAAAGTCCAAACTCACCTCCAACCAAACACCTTTTGACTGTGAAAGTAATTATCCAGTGTGGGAAGCTATTTTTTTTATTTGCTTTGTGAATTCTGGAAAGCATAAAAATGGTCTGCTCTGACAATAAGCTATAAAATAAATCTGGATCAGGGACAGGCTTTCCTACTGATTTGAGGCACAGGATCCTGGGGAGACAAAAGACTTTAATGGCTCCCATTGTCTACTGGATTAAGTCCCAACTCTTGGCCTGACCTGCAAAATCTTCCTTAATGTGACCTACCCTTTTTGCCAGGTTCACTCTCCCACATCCTCTTGTTTCAACTAAACTTTGTAGGTTCATGGGCTTGCATAATTAAGCCCTCCGTCCCTTCTTAAATCCTTCCACCTGTAAGTCCTTTCTTTCCACATGTCAACTTCTAGGTTGTTCACATAAGCCTCTCCCCACTTCCTTTCCCAGGAAGGATGCCTTTCTCTGAACCCAGTGTCCATGTTCGGCGCTTGGCAAATGCTGCGTTGTGTGGCTGTTTTCCTAGGTGTGCATCCTGTTTATAAACTACATTCTGAGCACTCTTGTTATTAGTTGAATTGTGTCCCCTCCCAAAATTCCTGTGTTGAAGTCCTAACTCCCAGTTCCTCAGAATATGACCTTATTTGGAAGTAAGGTCAAGGCACATGTAATTAGTTAAGATGAGGTCATGTTGGACTAGACTTGGCCCCTAATCCAGTATGACTGGTGTCCTTATAAAAAGGGGAAAATTGGACACAGACACATACAGAATCCCTGGGGAACATGAAGGCGAAGGTCAGAGTGATGCATCTGTAAGCCAAGAAAACACCAGATTGCCAGCAAACCACTGTCCCTCAGAGCCTCCAAAAGGAATCAACCCTGCCAACATCTAGATCTTGACTTCCAGAGCCCAGGACTGTGGGACAATATATTTCTATTGTGTAAGGTCAGAAGAGGCAAGTCTGATATTTCTGTGCCAGGTTTTAACAGCTGAAAGGTATTATTATGACCTGGGCCTCAACATAGCTGTTATTCAAAAGCTGAAGGGACAGTTGTATTGTTTTCTTTTTGACTTTTCCCTCAAACTATCTACCTTCTGTGGGGGTTTAACATCTCCAGGGCCTACATGGAGGTGGAGGCTTGGAAGTCTAGGATGGGGAATGGCACATGGGTGGAGTCATTCACGACTGTATTCAGACTCTGCAGTCATTGCCTACTGGAGTTACACAGGCGTTCTGTTTTTACATATATTAGAAGAGTTAGCTTGTTAAACATAAAGACTTAGAGTGCTATGCAACTTTTTTAACCTTCTTTGCCATTAATTAACTTAAAAAAAATTTTTTTAAGCAGGGAGTTTCAACAAATAGAATTAGTCAGAGTTTCTCTCCAGCCTTGAGAAACCTTGAAGTTCCCAGAGAGATTTTGGCCTTTCCTGAAATATCAAGGTGGGTTTTTTTTTTTAAGGTTTTATTTATTTATTCATGAGAGATACAGAGAGAGAGGCAGAGACATAGGCAGAGGGAGAAGCAGGCTCCTTATGGGGAGCCTCATGCAGGACTCGATTCCAGGACCCTGGGACCATGACCTGAGCCAAAGGCTCAACCACTGAGCCACCCAGGTGCCCCTCTGCAATGTCAAGTTAACTGCACAGCATGAGGCACACATTCAGTCTTTATCCTCGTTACCACTTTCTATGAGGTCTAGATGCAGAGTTAGAACTAGAGACCCAGGGATGCCTGGGACCTCATCCCCACAGAAATCCCAACGAAATCCTCCAAAATTATTTTTAGTTGAAAATATCCCCAAATGGTATCTAAAACAAATGATAACCTAGCAGGGTTCTTCATCTTTTTTTTTTTTTCTTTTAATAGATTTTGCAAAATCTACTAGCACTATACAATGGAAAGACTGTATTTATACCAGATGACAGAGACAGGTCTGATAAACTGTCCCACTTTCCATTTCCATTTGGCTTTTTAGATCAAAGGAATTTGTATTTATCTAATTCAGATTTCACAGGGGAGATACAAGAATAATTCAAGGACAGGAAAAAGACCACACCACACAAAAGAGGAAGAAAAAGGCAAAAGGTAAAGAGCTACATCGCAAGGGCCTGTCACCTTCCACACACTAGTTGTACAGAAAAGTAAATAAATAAAATGGACTAAAAACAACACAAATTTAGGTTGCCTCCACAAAGAGTGTTCCAAAGACTGTGCTCATGATACATCTAACAATCACCTGGTGCTGTGTCTTTATAACTTCAACATCTTAAAGCTGGAGTAGGATTTAGGAAGCTGTGAGTGCAAATTCCTCCATTTGCTGAATAGGGTGCTGAGACACAGGCACCAGGCCAAGCACTGGGCAGAGAACCCAGCTTCCCTAACACTTAGCTGTGAACCTTTAAGACTTGGATAGCTTCTCAGGGCACCTGGCTGGCTCAGTCAGAGCATGCAGCTATTGATCTCAGGGTCATGAGTTCGAGGCCCATGCTGGGTATAGAGACTACTTAAATAAATAAATATTTTTTAAAAAGACTTAAAGCCACCTGGGTGATTCAGTCGGTAAAGCGTCTGCCTTTGGCTTGGATCATGATCTTGGGGTCCTGGGATAGAGCCCCACGGTGGGTTCCTGCTCAGTGGAAAGTCTGCTTCTCCTTTTCCCTCTGTCCCTGCCCCTGCTTGTGCGCACTCTCTCTCTCTCTCTCAAATAAGTAAATAAAATCCTAAAAAAAAAAAAAAAAAAAAAAAAGACTTGGATATCTTCTCCTTTCATTTAGTCAGAGGTTTTAGAGTTGGTAATTTCTTAAAATTACCTCTAAATGACTCTGTTTCTGATTCTAAGCAAAGAGAGTAGGAGAGAAGTCTCCAAGCTGAATTTATCAGGTCCTGCTGGCTGTTCACTGCAGAGATATCCCCAAACCAACCTACACCCCATAATCGATTTTGGTTTGCTGAATGTGCCAAAGACAAATTCCTCTGGTGGATATGGCTAAGCTGTGCTGTGTTTGGTTTATATGAAACCATAAGACATGGAGTCTTCTTTCTCTCCATGTGAGTTTTTCTGTTTGGGGTAATTAGTACAGTAGGAGGAATGCAGAGCCCATGAAAGGAGAAAGTGATTTACAGATGAAGCAACAACCAAGTACCTTTTCTTCTCTCCTTCCCTGAAGTAGTCTTCCGTGTTACAGCTCCAGGTGACTTTGTAGTCTGGTTCAAAGTTGAACTTCCCTTCTGTCTGACTGTGTGGAAAAGAAAAAGATAGGGTTAAAAAAAAAAAGCCTGTTTAAAGTTGTATAAATAGGTTTTTACACACTTTGCTATTGATTATTTCCTTCATTTTCATACACTTTTGGGCAGAGATATTTCTCAGAAGAGGATTATCCGACCCATTGTCAAATCCCATTCGCTTCGGTTCAGTACTGTCTTTTCCATGTTGTTCTCCTCAGACGCTTCGGGAGAGCATGCAACCAAGGAGGCTCCAAGTATCGTCCCAAAGGACCTCATGTACATGCTCCACATTCCACAGCTTCCCTCTATAAAAGTGGCTCCAAATCTCAGATTTGTAAGAGTGTAGCAGAGAGGAACACACTTGGGGTATATATATTTTTTAAATTAGTATGTTATCATTCTAGAGTCCTTCTAGATTATTCCTTTCCTTTCTCTTGCACTCCACATCCCAAGCATCAGGAAATGGGACAGATGTGACACTTGACCTCCTCTGCCACTGCCCTAGTCTCAGTGGGGTGGACCCCTCTCACCTCCCACCATCACCTCTCACTGGATGACAACAGCCTTCCAATAGGCCTCCCTGCCCACCACCCCCACCCAGGACATTCGCTATTTAGCTTAAGGGGGTCCTTGTCAAACCAAAACGCTAAATGAGTCCTAACTGCTCCATCCTTGCTAACAAAGCCCTCAATGCCTCATCCCTGTTACCACCCAGGTACCCTGATGCAACTTGTGCACAGGCCTCAGGGCCTTGTTACGGGCTCTCCCCTCTGTCCGGCACACTCTCCCCACTTACCTCCAGGTTCATCCCTCCCTTCCTGGCTGTGTACACAAATGCTGTCTTTTCAAGGAGGCCTACAGTCAACCATTTATTTAAGATCACACCCCAACCATCTTCCTTCCCCACGCTCCCAAACTTGCTTAACATTTTTTTTTTAAGTCTATTTATTTATGTATGTTTAAGTATCTCTACACCTCATGTGGGGCTTGAACTCATGACCCTGAGATCAATAGCTGCGTGCTCTTCTCACTGAGCCGGCCAGGCACCCCTCGACATTTTCTTTTTGCCATAGCAATTATCACCTTCCAACAAAAGGTAGCATGCGAATGTATGTTTATTATGCCCTTTAAAAGTTGTCTGCCTTTTGCCACCTCATACGTGAACAATGCAGGCACACACCCATGCACACACACGCACAAGCACACCGCATTCCCAGCCCCTCCCTCAGAGGCAAGGATCTTTGTTCTCTACCCTAATGTATCCGAAGCACCAGGAAGTGTACTTGGCATATATTAGGAGAGACACAAGTACACACATACATACATGCACGCACGTGCGCGCATGCACACACACACACAACAAAAGAAGGAGCATCAATACTAAGATTGCATTTTACACATTATAACAATTAAGGACAACTTGTCATTGGCTCATGGGGCATTCGGTCCTCTCTGTCAGCAACGGGGAGCCACTATGCCTGACTCGGGCAGGCAGTGACTGGGAGATCTAGGAGAAGCTCACAGAACAGAAGAGAAAAACCAAACATGTGGGCCTTTAGAACAGTGGCCTCAAAACATTTTTTGCTTTCCTTACATCCTAGAGGAAAATCGAAAAGTATTGATATATACTATGTTGTATGGTTTTAGGTTGGTGTCTAAACTCCGTGTGTAGATTTGGTGTCTGGTGAGAGCCTCTTCCTGATTCACAGGCGGCCGTCTTCTCATTATAACCTCACAGGGCAGAAAGGGTAAGGGGGCTCTCTGGGCTCTCCTTTATGAGGGCACTAATCCTGTTCTGGGAGAGCTCTGCCCTCATGACCTAATCACCTCCAATGGCCCCAACTCCTAAACCATCACCTTGGAGATTAGGACTTCAACATCTGAATGGAGGAGGACATAACATTGATTCTAGAGTACCCTTGTTTCAAGACAAGAGTTGTAAAGGACAGGGACTAGGGTAGTTCCAGGGGTCTGGCAAGATGACCTAAAGCACAGATTATTGAGGGTGGGGTGTCAGGGCTTAGGTCCAACCCCCACCTGTGGCCAGGAGAAGGCTGGTAATATCCTGTAATTATCTTTTTGCATCCTATGCCTCTTTTTTCATTTATGACTACCCTGCCAGCTAAGAAGTGAAGTCAAAATGGGAAAAACAAATTTGCCTGAGCAGAGGTCTATCAATCCAGCTTTGAAACAGAAGATAATTTTACTCTATACAGGTATGTATGTTACTGTTATGGACTAAATGTTTGTATGCCCCAAATATTCATATGTTGAGCCCCCAGTGTGGCAGTGTGTAGAGATGAGGCCTCTGAGGAAGTAATTAAGGTTAAATGAGGTCATAAGGGTAGGACCCTGATCAGATAGGATTAGTGTTCTTATTAGAGAGACGCCAGAGAGCAGACTCTCCCTCTGCTTACACACACCTGAAGGCACAGCAAGAGGGTGCCCTCTGCAGGCCCGGAAGAGAGCTCTCACCAGGAACAGAATCAGCGAGCACCTTGATGTGGGACTTCTAGCTTCCTGAATTGCATAAAAATAAATTTGTTTTAGCCACCCAGCCTATGTTATTTTGTTATGGCAGCCAGCGCAGACTAATACAGTTACCCAAAAGAATGCAGAATTGCTAAAATGTACCAGCTGACCCGCCTAAAAATCAAGGTTCAAGTGAATGAATAACAAGAGGACCTTCAAAGAGGTTTTGTGCGCTGTTGACCACAGGGCCCAGCCCAGCTGCAGCAGCTTCCACCCTGGCCGGGGGTTGCTGTGAAGAACGCCAGGGCAGGCGCTCTCTGAGGTCAGCTCTGATCCTGGCTTGTTTGGCTCTCTGGGAAAACAAATCCAGAACCCTTAAAATCTAATGCTCTTTTGGGCAGAAAGCACTTGAACAACCAGAATAGGAGACCTCCGTGTTTCCTTCCTGCGTCCTCCTTATCACTTCTTTGCCTTTCCAATCCCACACCTCACACCTCTTCTTGCCTGCCATATACCAATCCCTTGAGACACTGCTTTTATATTTCCAATTCTTTCTTCTTTTATGATTTATTTATTAATTTGAGAGAGTGACAGAGCGTGCACACTCACATGCGGGCGCACACACAAGTTGGAGGAGGGGCAAAGGGAGAAGCAGACTCTCCGCTGAGTGAAGAGCCAGACTTGGGGCTCCATCCCATGACCCAGAGATCATGACCTTAGCCGAAGTCATATGCTTAACCGACTGAGCTACCAGGTGCCCCTCCAATTATTTTTCTTAAAAATCACAGATTCACTTGATTATTTAGATCCTGAAATTACAATATAGGGCTTCATAAATAGGGCCGTGGCTTTTTACAGTATTGGCGGTAAAAACAGGAGAGGGAAAGTCAGGTTTGGATAGCAAACATTGTTTTCCAGCTTTTTGGTATACTTATTGGGTTGGTTGAGATATCAAATTCAACAAATAACCTATAAAATTCTGATTCCATGAAAGTTCCTAAATGGAGGATAACTATTGTATTTACAAATCTCTCATAGTTACAAGTTCTTTGCACTCACTTCCACAAAGTAGCCTTGACTCCAGCTTTTTTTTTTTTAATAGTACAAGTCAGTGAATACTTTGTGTCTTCAGATAAAATTAACATATAACATTATATTAGTTTCAGGTGTGCAACATAATGACCTGATATGTCCACCACAGTAAATTAGTTAACATCCATCACAACACATAGTCACAAATTCTGTTTCTTGTAATGAGAACTTTTAAGATCTACTCTCTCGGCAACTTGTTCTTTTTCAGATTTTATTTTTTAAGTAATCTCTCTACCCCACATGGAGCTCGAATTTACAATCCCTGAGGTCAAGCGTGGCATGCTCTACCAACTGAGCCAGCCAGGTGCCCCTCAGCAACTTTCAAATATGCAATATATTTAACTGGGGTCCCTATGCTGCACATCAGCCTTGAGCTCCTTATCTTCATTTTTTCCACTAAGTAGAGTGACTGTGTTCACCAACATGCCTGAAGTTTACTCTCCTGGGAAAAGGCTGTTGTTATAATAATGGCAATGGTAATGACAATAATTAATGTCCCTCAATAACTTAAGATGTGCCAGGCATTATGCTAACTGATTTATATTACACCACTTACTCCTCAATGAACACTATTAGGTGGTTATGTTTATTTTGTAGCTGAGGAAGCTAAAGTTAGATCAATTTGATAATCTGCCCAAACAAATATACAGCTGGGGTAGAATCTGAACCCAGGTCTGATTCTAAGTCTGTGCTACTAGCCACTTGCTATCATTTCTGATAACGATGATTAAAAGTAGTCAACTTTAAAATGTGTTATCAAGGTGTGTATTAGGGGATCTATTAAAACAAATGATAAACCTTTTAAAAGGGAGTAAGCAGGGACGACTAGATGGCTCAGTGGTTCAGTGCCTGCCTTTGGCTCAGGTCATGATCCCGGGGTCCTGGGATCGAGTCCACATCAGGCTCCCCACCAGGAGGGTTCTCCCTCTGCCTATGTCTCTATCTCTCATGAATAAATAAATAAAATCTTTAAAAACAAAACAAAAAGGGAGTAAGCAGCTCTTGTTCTTTTCTGTCTTGTTTCTATCCTCCTCATCTGTTTACTTCTTTGAGGGGACTGCAACTCCTCTGCCCAGCAAATCATGTGATCCTGGTTTGGCTGCCATCAGAACCCTCCACCCCTCTCCCAGGGGGGTGTGGGATCAGTCCTGGCCAATAACAGTTTAGCATATCTGGGCTGCAGGGACTGGTCCAAGAGGTATGTATGTGACCCAAGGAGGACCAGTGAGAGCCCTCGTGTGGGATCTGACTCACAGTCACTGGGAGTAACATAATCACTGCTTCTGAGGATTAGGGCACACATTGTTGGGGGTCCATTATTCTGCTCTCATTCATACTCAGGAAGAAGAATTTCCCCTGACCATGGGGAAGCTCATTTTTAATCGCAACAGTCTCCTTCTTTTAGGTAGTCCCAAAGAACATAGGGCCAGTTCCCCAGCACTTACCCTGCAGCTGCTGAGGGGGGCTCTTGGGGACTGGTGGGGATGTGGCCGGCTGGTCTCTCCCCTGCATCTCTGCATACTCTGCTATGTGTCTGAGGAGAGCCACAGCTCCAGAGCACTGTAAGTAATTGCCGTCAAGGTGCAGCTCACTGGGGAAGGGTGACATACACAGTTCATTTGATGTTATTTTCACTTCTGCAAATTTGGGTTTGAGGTCTTCACCTCATAAAATAATAGACCTAGTTATAAAATAATAAATTAATCATAATAGATAACAGGCCACATTGTAATAGAAAAAAAATAGACCTAGTGACCAGGTCACTGGGCCAAAAACATGCATTTAGCATGATATCCTTGATTCCCAAAAGTAACTAGAGGATCTTTCTCTTGTAATTAAGAAAAGGAAAACAAAAATAACCAGAGGGTAGAAAAAGATGACTAAAAGCACAGTGAAAAGTCAGGGGAATTCATGGGTGAGTGGATTCTGTAAATAAGCTTGTTATAAAACTCAAAACAGAACAGAGCCAGAGGCAGGAAGGGAGCAGGGGATGCATCTCACCAAATGGAGCTCTGGCTTATGATGGCACCGAGCCGTGGCCCGCTCTGTGGCCCCAGACCACAGTAGCGCAGACTGAGGACTTGAAGCCTTTGGTTGTGCTCCAGGCCTGAGAAAATACTCTCAATTTCTTCGTTTCCAAACCTAGAAGGAAATGATGGGAACCAATTAGTGAATTTTAAAACCTATGTCACCTGTTGGGTTGTTCATTTTAAGGTACTCCCTAGGACAGATCAGGTTTTAACAATCCTTACTTTGGGTATCCACGGCCAGGGCTGGCTATGGGGGTGGGTTGGGAAACTGAGGGGCTAGCTTGGGTGTGGAGGAAGGGGGGCCCAGAATCTGTCTCCTGGGCAAAGGGAGCAGAGCATGGTTTGAAGTGCCCACTCAAGGAAGCAGATAGAGAGCGAGCTCTGGATCCTGAAGACAGGAGAGATTGCCCAGCTGGCAGGGATGAAGGGGTCTGGGAGGGCCCCAGCAGTAGGAGGCTGTGTAAGGAGGGAGCCTTACGTCCAGAGCAGGTTCTGGGAAAGTTCAATCTCTTGGCCCTCCTTCCTGGCCCTGTGCTGTTCTTCATCTCATATCACCTAGTCCTTAGAGTTCGCAAAGAGAAGTCACAGGCATCGTGCCAGCTCAGCACAGCCCTCTGGGTATAGGTTTTAGGTCAGGATACCGAGTATCGGTGAGGTCAAGGGACGTCTTCAGGGAATTTGGAATGTCAAGGTCTGAACTTTCAAATAAAGTATGTCGAATTAACAGAAATAACTTCTTAAATTGACTAATTCGTCCAACAAGTAATTACTGAAGGCAGCTACTGTGGTGGGTGTGGGGATGCAGCTGCAGTCGAGAAAGGGCATCCTGCCTGATGGATTTCACAGCCTCACAGAGGAAATGGAGGGAAGTCCCCAGAGGTGGGTAACCTGAGGTGTCAGTGGTGATCCCCAGCCACCCAACCCCGACGACTCTAGGTACCTTGACAATAGTAGGATTTCAACTGATAATGAAAATAAGCTGGGGCACCTGGATGGCTCAGTCAGTTAAGCATCCAACTCTTGACTTTGGCTCAGCTCTTGATCTCAGGGTTGTGAGATCCAGCCCTGCGTTGGGCTCCGTGCTCAGCGCAGAGCCTGCTTGAGATTCTTTCTCTCCCTCTGCCGCCACCCCCCACTAAATAGATAAATAAAATATTTTAAAAATAAAATAAGCTGTTTCCTAATGATGGGGATCCTTTTTTCTTCCTTCTGTCTTCCTGCCAGCGTAGGTCTCTGGATCCAGCACAGGAGCTGGAGTCTAGAAGGGTCTCACCAGGGGGGCTGGTTCTGCCCAGTGCAGTGTGGGAAGCTGGGAGACTCCTAGGCCAATCCTCAGTCACTGCGGGATGTCCTGAGAACACTGGCCTTCTGCTGTCCTGGGTTAGGAGACCCTGAGACCCTGACTGAGGCTCCTCCAAGCATCTCAGAAACATGGAGAATCTCCAGGGATAATCACTCTCCTAGCTTTTGCTGATAGACTTGTCCACTGTCCACTTGTCCACTGTCCACCAGGGCCCTAATAGGATCCTAGCTCCTGTGTCACTGTGGTACCACTTCTCAGGCATGAATCATCTCTTTCACTTCACAGCCCACTGGCCTTCCGAGTACAAGACATCATCTGGCTACAGGGGGAGAGTCACAGAAGTGGACATTCAGACTTTCTGCCTTGCATAATACGTAATCTAGAGCATGTCACCTCTCCTCTACTATACCTTGCTCAGTGGTATTGCCTTATGTGTATTCATCTTCATTAGCAAAGAGCACAGTGTCTTGCACAAACAAGCCATCAATAAATATTTGTTGACAGAATAAATGAATAAAAAGAAAGGAAGGAAGAAGGAAAGAAAGAGAAAAGGGCTCACCTGCAGTAATCAAGGACAAGAGAATGCAGACAGCTGCCTAGCAGAGCCCTCCCGAGTCTCCGGAGAGACCACAGATCCATCCTGCAATCAATGAGCTCCAGGCTGGTAAATGGGCAGGCACGGCCCTTCAACTCCAGAAGCGAAGCCTAAGAACATAGGGTAGGAAACAGTGCTCACACAAGGAAGACAAATACACTCCGTGTTTTAATGTAACCTAAAAGTCCATTATGTTCATTACCTGCAGAGTTCTGCCTTTAAGACAACTTTCTAATTCCCCCAAGAAGAAAGTGGCTTGAAAGTAAAATAATTGTCCTTTCAAAGGAAGACTCTGAAGAATTAAGTGGGAAATACCAAGCTTTATGATGAGATGAGATATATTGTAGCATATCTTTGTAGATATTATTAGGGGCTGAATTGTGTCGATGGCAAGTGGGCAGAAGAAGGGCCAGATGCCATCAAAACTCCTCCTGTTTAGGCACCAGCTGTTAGACGAAAATCATCCTCACACTTTCCAGATACTTCAGACTTGTCCTAGATACTCCACTAAGACATTTTGGCTACACTGAGTTAAATAAAGGTTATTATTTTATTTGGGAGTCAGGAAACAATAAACATGTTCCCCTCTTGGAATGACAGCCTTCTATTTTTTTTTTTTAAGATTTTATTTATTTATTCATGAGAGACACAGGGAGAGAAGCAGAGACACAGGCAGAGGGAGAAGCAGGCTCCATGCAGGGAGCCTGATGCAGAACTTGATCCCGGGTCTCTGGGATCACGATCTGAGCCGAAGGCAGATGCTCAACTGCTGAGCCACCCAGGCATCCCTGGAATGACAGCCTTTTAAAAGGACATATAACAGGTCAATCAAATCCTTTCTTTGGATGCCTCCGAATAAAAATAATAATAATATCCACTTGAGATAATGGAATTAAAGGGCATTTACCTCATTAAAAAATTCATATGTTAAAAAAAAATTCATATGTTGAAGTCTACTCATATGTTGAAGTCCTAACCCCTCGTACCTCAGAGTGTGACTGTATTTGGAGACAGGGTCTTCAAAGAGGTATTTAAATTAAAATGAGGTCTTTGGGGTAGGCCCTAACTCAGTAGGACTGGCTTTCTTAGAGGAAGGAAATCTGGACCCAGACACATACAAAGGGAAGACAATGTGAAAACACAGGGGAAAGGTGGCCGATAACAAGCCAAGGAGAGAGGCCTCAGAAGACACCAACCCTGCTGACAGTGAGCTCAGACCTCTAAGCCTTCATAACTGTGAGGAAATAAATTTCTGTTGTTTAAGTCATGCACCCTGTGGTACTTTGTTATGGCAGCCCACTCAGACTAACACAGATGTTGATATTCTTACACATTTATCCTCCTATGGTTGTGTTCTTTTCAATAGAGAAGTGTCACCATGCCAACCTCTTTATAACTAGGCAAAAATTATAATAGATAAATTACTTCCTAAATAATTTACATTCGTTGTTACAGGTATTAGGATTTAGAGGTCTGCTCAGAACTATACCATGCAGGGACGCCTGGGCGGCTCAGTCAGTTATGAGTCGGACTCTTGATTTTGGCTCAGGTCATGGTCTCAGGGTCATGGTTTTGGGGTCCTGGGATTGGACCCCACGTGGAGCCCTGCATGGAGCCCAATGTCTCCATGCTTAGAGGGGGAATCTGCTTCTCTCCTTCTCTTTGCTCCTCCCCTTGCTTGCTCTCTCTCTCTAAAATAAATATTAAAAAAAAAAAAAAAAAGAACTCAACCATGCAAATTCAGCAACAAGGTGCTTCTCATGGTGAAGCCACGGGACTGGGGGTAGCATGTGAACATTTGGAACCATGTCAAGTTCTCTCAGTCTCCTGAATGGAGGGGTCTATGGCAAGGTCATTTCTTGTGGTAACAAAACAATCCCAGTAACAATTAAATCCCTACCTAACTGACAGAAGGAGGTATTTAAAGCTACAAATCACAATGGCCACCTTTTAGCAATTAGAATCACCACAACCTAAGGATCTCTTCAGTTCAGAATTTAAACCTAAAAGAGGATTTGGTAGGGTTTGGAGGATTTACGGTTTCCTGAGGTAATGATATGTTGGTCAGAGATAGGGTTCCAAATTATACCTTGGCTGAGAATATAAGAGCCCATGCGGCCTTAACTACAGAGCTGGCATTTGAGGTCTGTTTCATGAGAAAACATCTAGTTTAAGTGCTGGATTGGATTTCTCAAACTGTGTTTCTGACGGAGGAGGCAATGTGGCACACCACTGCCTATGGTAACGCTGGTCTGTGAAAGACAGGCTGTGGACCAGGTCCTAAAGATCTCAACCAGTGGTTTGCAGTGTCACTCCCAGGGGCACTAGCACTGCTGTGGGCAAGACCACAGCCATCTACCACAGAATTCCTCAACAGTCTTCAGGTTACCAAGAGGGCCACATTATAAGGAACTGCGAGGGATCACTGTTCACATACATGGACAGCATTCCATGTCCTGCTTAAATGGACACTTTTAATGAACACAACTGAAAATTCTGGTTATGTATTTAAGTTACCTTTTTAAAATTTATTTTTAATTATGGTCAAATACACATAAAATTTACCATCTAAATCATTTTTAAGGGATCCCTGGGTGGCGCAGCGGTTTGGCGCCTGCCTTTGGCCTAGGCCACGATCCTGGAGACCCAGGATTGAATCCCACGTCGGGCTCCTGGTGCATGGAGCCTGCTTCTGTCTCTGCCTCTCTCTCTCTCTCTCTCTCTCTGTGTGTGTGTGACTATCAAAAATAAATAAATTAATTAATTTAAAAAAATAAATCATTTTTAAGTGTACAGTTCAGTGGCATTAAATATATTAATATATTAACATTGTACAACCCTCAACAACACTATCCATCTCCAGAAGTTTTTTCATCTTGTAAAACTCAAATTCTGTACCCATTAAAAAATAACTCCCACTCTCTCCTCCCCCACAACGTCTAGCAATCGTCATTTTATTTTCTTTCTCTATGAATCTTACTACTCTAGGTACTTCCTATAGTACAATGATACAGTATTTATCCTTTTGTGACTGACTTATCTTACTTAGCATAAGTTCCTCAAGGTTCATATATGTAACATGTGTCAGAATTTCCTTCCTCTTACAGGGTGAATAATATTCTATTGTATTTTGTTTTCCACTCATCTGTTAATGGACATTTGGATTGCTTCCAACTGTGGCTATTGTTGAATAATACTACCATGAAGATAAGTGTACAAATATCTTTTTGAGATCTGGCTTTCAATTCTTTTGGGTAAATATCCAGAAGTGGAATTGCTGAATCATATGGTAATTCTACTTTTAATTTTTTAAGGAACTTCCATCCTGTTTTCCACAGTGGCTAAACCAATTTACATTCCCACCAAGAGTGCACAAGTTTTCCAATTTCTCCACATCCTGTCAACACATGATTTTTTGCTTTTTTTTGTTAGTAGCCATACTAGTTGACATGAGGTAGCATCTCACTGTAGTTTTGATTTGCATTCCCCTAAATATTAGTGATGTTGAACATCTTTTGTCCACTTTGTGGGTTGCCTTCTCACTTAGTTGATTATGTCCTCTGATGCAGTTTTACATTTTGGTGTCATCCAAGTCATCTAGTTTTTCTTTTGTTGCCTATGCTTAGTGTCATATATATCACTGCTAAATCCAACATCATTAAGCTTTTCCTTTATGGTTTCTTCTAAGAGGTTTAAAAATATCACTTTAAAAATGTGTGTTGACCGGATAGTGAGGAATACCTAAAGATCAAAGCATGAGGGAAAGTGGGAACCTAGAGCAGTACACAGGGCACTGAAGCCAGCTTTCCCTTTGAGAGCACCAGAAAGCAGTGGAGTCAAGTTTTGGTTTTCATGGGACATGGAGTCCAGGGGACAGTAAAGCCCAAAACCACTGGAGGCAAGGAGTCCAAGATAAAATATTGCATACAGGTGTGGCTCAAAACAGAGTGAGCTATATAGCACTATGCCCTGAGAGTAAGGATGAACTAGAAATAAACCTAACTCTCCCTTCTCCAGGGAAAATTGACTATCTCAAACTGAGACTGAGTACACAGAAAAAAAAAAAAAAATATATATATATATATATATATATATATATATATATCCCCTGTGAACTCACAAGCTAGTCTTTTTTTTTTTTTTTTAAAGTAGTTTATTTATTTATTCATGAGAGACACAGAGAGGCAGAGACACAGGCAGAGGGAGAAGCAGCCTCTCTGGAGCCTGATGCAGGACTCCATCCCAAGACCACAACCTGAGCCAAAGGCAGATGCTCAACCACTGAGCTGTCCAGGTGCCCCAAAACAAGGGATTTTTAAACAGGCAAGAGACTAGAAAAATGGGCACTAATGCCTTCTCCCAATTTCTACCTCCTCCCTTCTCCCTAAAAGTAATTTCATGATAATCAAACATTATAGTTTTACCTGTTTTTTAACTTTATAAAATGCAGTATACAGTATGTATTCCATTGTGTCTCTCTTTGTTTGCATAACATTATGATTATGTGAGTCATCATATTTTATTTTTGTATAGCTATAGTTGATGCATTTTTATTGCCATATAGTTTTCTTTTTTTTTTTTAATAGTTTTCTTTTTTAAGATTTTATCTATTGGGGCACCTGAGTGGTTCAGTGGTTGAACGTCTGTCTTCGGCTCAGGTCGTGATTTCAGGGTCCTGGGATCAAGTCCCACATCAGGCTCTCTGCAGCGAGCTTACTTCTCCCTCTGCCTCTCTCTCTGTGTCTCTCATTTTTTTTTTTAAGATTTTATTTATTTATTCCCGAGAGGCACACACACACACACAGAGAGAGAGAGAGAGAGAGAGAGAGAGAGAGGCAGCGACACAGGCAGAGGGTGAAGCAGGCTCCATACAGGGAGCCTGATGTGGGACTCAATCCCTGGTCCCCAGGATCATGCCCTGGGCTGAAGGTGGCGCTAAATCTCTGAGCCACCCAGTCTGCCCTGTGTCTCTCCTTAATAAATAAATAAAATCTTTAAAAAAGTGTTTAAGATTTTATTTATTTATTTATTTGAGAGAGAGAGAGAGAGAACGTGCAAGCAGGGGAAGGAGAGAGACAAGCAAACTCTGCACTGAGTGTGGAGCCCAACATGGGGCTGGATCCCATGACCCTAAGATCATTACCTAAGCTGAAATCAACAGTAGGTGCTTAACCGACTGAGCCACCAAGTACCCCTATATAGTTTTCTACTATATGAATATACCATAATTTCTTTACTGATTTTTGTAGTTTTACATAACTTTGAAATGTTTCATTAAAAAAAAATTTTTTTTTTTTTTTAAAGAAAAGCTTGGAGCATATCAGCCAACAACCAAATGAACTATAGCTGGAATACATGATATATTATGCTTATATTCAGTTTTAAGTTTTAATCGAAGGAATATTTTTAAAATGCATGACTCCAGGAACACCTGGGTGGCTCAATGGTTGAGCGTCTGCCTTTGGCTCAGGTCGTGATCCTGGGATTCCAGGATCAAGGCCCACATCGGGCTTCCCTCAGGGAGCCTGCTTCTCCCTCTGCCCATGTCTCTGCTTCTCTCTCTGTGTGTCTCATGAATAAATAAACAAAATCTTTAAAATATAAAATAAAATAAAATGTGTGACTCACCAGTCTGGCAATCTCTGGGTTGCTCAGTTGAAGGCTCCAGATACAAATCTCTTTCCCCAGCATATAACACTCATCTTGAATTGTGATGAGCAAAGGTTCCAAGGAAATTGGTAGGGTGCTTGGTGGGGAGTCTCTAGGTCTTACGAGCATAAACTGGAGTGTCAGAAAAAAAGTACAGGTGGAAGTCATAAAGACATGTCCATGTATCTGAATGTGTAAAGAAAGAATATTGTCATCAGACATCATTAGAACATTTAAAAAGGTAATTAACTTTGGATCACATGTGCATTGAGGTGTTAATTCAACAGAAACTTATAAGCTCTTGCCATATGCAAAGGTAATCTCACACGGCACAGGTTTTTCCCTCAGATTACTATTCATTTTTGGGTTAGGAAATCAATTAAGTAAGCTGTAATCAGTTTTTTTCTTTATTTCTTTAATGAAATAGAAAATGAGAGAAATTATCTGAGTGTATCCTGTGTAGTAAAAAATGATTGTCTCACAAGACTTTTATTTTAGAGATGTTCAAAACCAAAATGGAGACCCAACCAAAGCAATCCGTCCAACATAAACAGCCCATATGGTCTTATGATTCACACCAGTACTTATACTTTGGGTCATGATGTTTTTTGTATTTCTGATAGAAACTGTAATTTAAAGTGTTTAGAAAACATTACTGAAGGGACTATAAATTTGAACAGGGTTTATGATGAGCTCTTATCATTAAGTAGTAGAGGCTAATTATAAGGAGTAGAAAAAAATAATGTAATGATTTTACACAAAAAAGATGGCTGAGAAGCTCTTGCATTGGGATGAGCAGAGAGATGTATGGGGGAGTGCAGAGAAGCTACTAACTGCATGAGAAGGAATCAGAAAGACCTAGGTGGGCAGAGGGGGGGACAAGAGAGACTAAGAGAAGTAGCTAGGGAAAGACCAAAGGGGCGAAAGGAAAGGGAGGCGGAAGTTTGGGCAAAATAGATGGTTAGGGAGGACTTTCAGGGGTTCTTTTTACGTGGGGTACAAAGTAATCATCCTCCCATCTTCCAACAACATTCATTAAAAACATGGGTAGGATGGAGTTGGGTAAACGTCACCTTAAAATAATGATTTTTTTTTAAAACACCCATCTCAAAAAAAAAAAAAAAACACACAAAAACAAAACAAACAAACAAAAAGCACCCATCTCTAACTACTTATTTATTCTCCTGTTTAACCCTCAGCATTTTAGGATATCAGTAGGTGCTTGATTATTAAACACAGACTGTCTTTCTGGGCTGGCAAGAGAAAAGTTGGAGAGCAGGCCGGTCTGTCTTTGGGTGCAAGGCTCCACCTTCTGGACCAGCAGGCACCTCTTCCCAAGAGTAAACCATAGAGTTTCAGTGCTGACCTCTCTTCTTTTCCCCCCACCAACCGATCCCTAGATTTAATCTCAGAAAGATATGACACCTAACTTTTTTTCTGAAAGCCTGTATTTTTGGGGTCAGAATCATGTGTTTGCTGCTCATCTCACTCCAAGCGAGAGGGGAAGTGTGGGTGAGTGCGGGTCTGGCCTGATGCCACGGACACATGAACTGTCAAGGGAAGCAGACATTCAATTGGAGGGGTCATGTAGGGTGGCTGGAGTGCTGGGCACGGATGTCCTGCAATGATGCCAAAAATGTGCTTTTGAGCTGGGCTTTCCAGATGTAGAGCGAGAGGGGTGGGTTGGCTATTCCAGATGTGAAGTGGTGTGAGGAAAGGCAGGCCTGCTGGAAGGACTGGAATGGGGAGACTGGGAGGCAGGAGCAGTAATGTAGAAGTGCTGGGATGTCTGGATGGCTCAGCAGTTGAGCGTCTGCCTTTGTTTCAGGGCGTGATCTTGGAGTCCCCGGATCAAGTCCCATATCGGGCTCCCTGGGTGGAGCCTGCTTCTCCCTCTGCCTGTGTCTGCCTCTCTCTGTGTGTGTGTGTCTCTCATGAATGAATAAATCTTTTAAAATTCTAAAAAAAAAAAGAAAAAAAAAAGGAATGTAGAAGTGCTGAGGAATGCAGAGAGAGCAAGACCACCAGTTAGGGCTTCAGAAGACTGAGGACCCGTGTTCCTGGGGGGGTAAACCCTAGTCAGTTCATTTCAGAAAAGAATAAGGAAAAGAGGCCACACACTCACTTTCCTGAGAATCTGTTCATTGTTGATGCTGGTTTTCAAGTCCTGTTTGATGGCTGGACAGACAGAGGTCTGAGTCTGCGCACAGTGCTTCTCATATGCTTTCAGGAACTTTTGAAGAATTGGAATGATGGGCAGGGGTGTTCCTTTAGTTTTTTGTTTTCCCTCCTTTTCTCTTGGCATTGTTTCAGTTAGATTCCACCTGGACTCTGAAAATAACACCTTTCCCCAAAACCCAATACACAGATGTCTTTTTAAGGAGCAGATCACATCTCCCCCACTAAAAATTGGCAAATACTGTTGCACACTCTTCTCTGAAAATATTTTTTTTAAAGATCTTATTTATTTATTCATGAGTGACACGGAGAAGCAGGCTCCTCATGGGGAGCCCAATGTGGGAATCGGTCCCAAGACCCCAGCATCGTGTCCTGAGCCACAGGCAGATGCTCAACCACTGAGCCACCTAGTCGTCCCTTCTCTGAAAATCAAAGTGCCTCAAGTATCTTAAAATGGGAGTAGGAAATCAAGACAGAGACAGGTAAGAAGAATTGTTCAATTTCCAGTCTTTATATTCATGGATCAATGTTCTTTTAGATTCTTAAAATGGGGCAGTACCCATGGAACTCAGTTATAAAGGAATACAACTAACATTAATGGTGGGCACTAAATGTCACCAATGACATATTGATTTTAAACTGGCGCAGTTCTCTTTATAGACATAATTCTTGCCAGGCACCATATCCACAGTGGGTAAGAATGTGAGCTTTGAAGGGGAACAGACCTGGATTTTTGTCTTGTCTCCACCACTTGACTCACTGGGGTGGCCTTAGGTATTCTGTGAATCCTTTTCTATTTCTCCATCGGTAAAATGGATTATGGTTGTCACAAGGACTAAGTAAGGTAAGTTTATAATGCACTTAGCACAATGCCTGGCACAGAGTGAAAGGCTCAATAAACTTTATTAGTACTATTGAGGTTATTATTATTTTGCTGGCCACAGGCAGTCACGCAACCTGTATTGACTTGTCCTTTCAATCACCCAGCCTTGAAAGGACCCTCCATGTGATAATGTCACCAGCTAGACCCCAAGACCTGACCTTCACTGCCCACCTGCTTGTACTCACTAACCTTTGTCTTAACATTTTTCCTTAAGCTCTTCTTTCCAGCTTACCTCTTAACTCAGGCAAATGAAACCAAAACCACCCCTCAGGTGATGGCAACTGCCCTGACAACACCTCCCACTGGCCCACACCACCCAGACTGTTTGAGCTAAACACCTGACTCACTTCTGCTCAGAGGGACTTGGGAGTGACCTCTGGAATGACTGGCAATGGCCTTTACCTCATTATAATACTAAAATCTCCTCCCAAGAAAGAGCACAAGCCTCATTTACAAAACATACAGTGTAAACATAGGCACGTTTCCTTGAGGCACTTGCGGGACCTTACGCCTGCATCTACATCATCTACATCGGATGACAAGGCCTCCCTACCTAAGTATTCATCTTAACCCTAAACAAAAGGAACCCATTTGCTGTCTCTCTCTCAGGCAGTGTAGCTTTGAAAGCTATCTCCTGTGGTCTCCTTATTTCCTGCAAATAAGGTTTACTTTGTGTGACAACTCCACCTGGTGTATCTGTGACTCACCCAGGAGCTAACTCACGTTGGTATGGTTACGGTAACTGAAGGTGATGGTTGGGTCTCTGAACTGGGTTCTTAGAGACAAAGGTTTATGGGAATTAAGAGGCCTTGTTTCAAGAGGAACCAGTTTGAATCCTGTGTCTGTCAATTGTTAGCCGACTGACCGTGGGTAATTAACTTCATTTCTCTGAACCCCATTTTCTTCATCTGTGAAAATGGCCGGAATATAACCTCTTTGGTATTTGTGAGGATTTAACGCAAATTAAGTGTCAAGTTTTATTCCTCAGTAGCATGGGGATGATGATGGATGATGATGGATGATGACGATGATAAAGAATTGTTATGAGGAATAATTAATTAGTATGTGATGGATACTCAGAGCCTGGCACATAGTGAATGCTCAGGGGGGAACCTGAGGCCTAGTGAGGGAAGTGGTTTGCCTAAGGGTAACCAGTGCAGCTGGGATTCAAATTCAGGCAGCCTGCCTCTACAGCCCAAATTCTTAGCCACTCTAACATACCATCTAGAAAGTACTGCTACAGACTGAATGTTTTCATTTCCCCCTCAAATTCTTACGTTGAAGCCCAGCCCCCAGTGTGATGGTATTTGTTGATAGGGTCTTTGGGAGGTGATCAGGGTTAGATGAGGACATAAAGGCGGGTCTCCCATCATGGGATTAGTGCCATTATAAGAAGAGACACAGAGTGGGGTGCCCAGCGGCTCAGTTGGTTGGGAGACCGACTCCTGATTTTCTGAGGTCATGACCTCAGTCATGATCTCAGGGTCATGAGATTGAGCCCCAGGTCAGGCTCCACTCTCAGCCTAGAGTCAGCTTGAGATTCTCTTCCTCTGCCTCTTCTCCTACTCGCATGCTCTTTCTTTAAACAAACAAATAAATGAAATCTTAAAAAAAAGAAAGAAAGAAAGAAAGAAAGAAAGAAAGAAAGAAAGAAAGAAAGAAAGAAAGAAAGAAAGAAAGAAAAAGAGACACCAGAGAGCTTATTTTGCCTCCCTTGAGATGGCTGCTACCTCCCTTTCTCTTGGCTGCTACAAGCCAAGAGAAAAGGCTCCAAGCCCAGCTACTTACTGGCACCTTGCTCTTGGATTACTGGAGTCCCCAGAAGTGTAAGAAGTGGATTTCTGTTGGTTCGGCCACGGGTCTCTGGTATTTCCTCAAACTCTTCTGGGTCTTTACAGATGCATAAACTACACCCAGAATATTCTATGAATACTCTACTAAGACCCTCCTAGGGCAGCCCGGGTGGTTTAGCGCCGCCTTCAGCCCGGGGCCTGATCCTGGAGACCCGGGATCGAATCCCACATCAGGCTCCCGGTGCATGGAGCCTGCTTCTCCCTCCGCCTGTGTCTCTGCCTCTCTCTCTCTCTCTCTGTGACTATCATAAATAAATAAAAAAAAAAAAAATTTAAAAAAAAAAAAAAAAAAAAAAAAGACCCTCCTAAATCTTGAGCTTTTCACTTAATATTTGACCACGAACATTTTTTTTTTGTATATTTTTTTTACTGGAGTTCGATTTGCCAACCTATAACACCCAGTGCTGATCCGGTCCAGTGCCCCCCTCACTGCCCGTCACCCAGTCACCCCAGGAGCATTTCCTGGTCGTGTCCACCCACGGTAACGCGGGGCTGGGCCGCCTCCCTAAGGAACACTCGGTGGAGGCCTGAGGGCAGGTGCCCCACCCTCTGCTGACTCTCGGGACCTGGGGGCTTGGGGGCGGCGGGGCGAGGACCTCGGGGAGGGAGGAGGGGCAGGAGGGCACGTGCTCCAGGCGGGAGGGCAGCACAGCTCCCCCGGGGCCGCTGCCCACCCAGCTCCGGGTCGGAGTCTCGGGGAGCGGGGGAGGCCGAGGCGGGGCTGCTCCCGCTCCCTCCTCCAGCACTCCGGCACCGCAACAATCCGGCACCTCCCGGAGCCGCGCTGGCCCCCACCCCGCAGCCTCGCCGCCGCCGGCGCCGCGCACTCACGGGGCTCCCGGTCCCCACGTCCGTCCCTCGCCGGCCCGCTTCCCGCGTGCGCCCCGCGCCAAGGAGACGGGCCCGGGCAGGAGGGGCCGGAGGGGGCTGGAGGGGCGGGGCCGGAGGGGGCTGGAGGGGCGGGGCTGGAGGGGCGGGGGCCGGAGGGGGCTGGAGGGGCTGGAGGGGGCGGGGCTGGAGGGGCTGGAGGGGCGGGGCTGGAGGGGCGGGGGCCGGAGGGGGCTGGAGGGGCGGGGCTGGAGGGGGCTGGAGGGGCGGGGCCGGAGGGGGCTGGAGGGGCTGGAGGGGCGGGGGCCGGAGGGGGCTGGAGGGGCGGGGCTGGAGGGGCTGGAGGGGCGGGGCTGGAGGGGGCTGGGGGGGCGGGGCTGGAGGGGCGGGGGCCGGAGGGGGCTGGAGGGGCGGGGCTGGAGGGGGCTGGGGGGGCGGGGCTGGAGGGGCGGGGCCGGAGGGGGCTGGAGGGGCGGGGCCGGAGAGGGCTGGAGGGGCGGGGCTGGAGGGGGCTGGAGGGGCGGGGCCGGAGGGGGCTGGAGGGGCGGGGCCGGAGGGGGCGGGGCTGGAGGGGGCTGGAGGGGCGGGGCTGGAGGGGGCTGAAGGGGCTGGAGGGGGCGGGGCTGGAGGGGGCTGGAGGGGGCGGGGCTGGAGGGGGCTGGAGGGGCGGGGCTGGAGGGGGCTGGAGGGGCTGGAGGGGGCTGGAGGGGGCGGGGCTGGAGGGGGCTGGAGGGGCGGGGCCGGAGGGGGCTGGAGGGGCGGGGCTGGAGGGGGCGGGGCTGGAGGGGCGGGGCTGGAGGGGGCTGGAGGGGCGGGGCTGGAGGGGGCTGGAGGGGCTGGAGGGGGCGGGGCTGGAGGGGGCTGGAGGGGGCGGGGCTGGAGGGGACTGGAGGGGGCGGGGCCGAAGGGGGCTGGAGGGGCGGGGGCTGGGGGCGGGCCTGGAGGGGACTGGAGGGGGCGGGGCTGGAGGGGCTGGAGGGGGCGGGGCTGGAGGGGGCTGGGAGGGGCGGGGCTGGAGGGGGCTGGAGGGGGCTGGAGGGGGCTGGAGGGGGCTGGAGGGGGCTGGAGGGGGTGGTGGTGCCTTGGAGGCCAGCCGCAGGCAAGAGGGCGGGGGCTGGAGGTACGGGGCTTGGAGAGGCGGGGGCGGGTGTTGGAGGGGACAGGAGCTGGGGGGGACGCGGTTGGAGGGGGCGGCGAAGGCGAGAGGGTGCGGGGTGGCGGGCGCTACGAGGGACAGGGACGAGGTCTAGGAGGAGACAGAAGCTGGGGACCCCGGTGCTTGGCCGTCGGCGTGGCCCGGGGCAGGGGGAGGCGGGGGAGAGGTCGCCAAAGGGCAGCTGCGCCCCGGCCCGCGGCCGCCCCGCGCTCTCCTGCCCCCGCCTCCTGCCCCCGCAGGCCGGGCCGGCGCCTGGATGAAGGAGGCGGCTGGGGCTGGGGCTGGGGCTGGGCCCGCGGCCGAGGCCTGGGGGAAATATGAAGGAGGGACACGCAAAAGCGGTTGCGGAGAGAGTTTAGAGATGTGGCCTTGAGCAGTGGCTCTGGAGCTTGTAAATTTAAGGATTTGGGGGCAGAGTAAAGGCCCCCAAAGAAATCCACGTTCTAGTCCTGGAACCGGTCAGTGTGTTACCTTCCCTGGCAGCAGCGACTTTGCAGATGTGATTAAAGTTACAGGCCTCGAGGTGGGATCGTTACCCTTGACTCCACGGGGTAGAGGGGCGGGTGGGGGGTGAGCTAGCTGCCTGAGTCTGGGAACATAAAGCCCAGAAAACATTCTCCCCTGGGGTCAGAGACATGCACTGAGGGGTGTCCCCCCCTCCGCCCCCGTTGCTGGCCTTAGAGATGGAGGAAGGGGACATGAGCCAAAGAATTCCCACAGTCTCTAGAAGCAGAACAGGTGTGGAAATGTGGTCTCCCCAGATCTCCACAGAGGGACCCAACTCTGCTGACACCTTGACTTTAGTTCAGTGAGAACCACTGTGGGACTTCTGGTCTCCAGAAGAGCCAAATAATTGAGGAAACTAGTCTGTTCTCTGCAGGGCTACTTGCATTTCTAAGTGTGTATTTTAAACTCAGATGGCTCTAATGGAAGGAATTAATTGGTGGCTCAAAGTGAAGGGAAGAGGTAGGGAAGAGCAAGGGGGGATTCTGCATTTGGTCAGACGTGATTTTGCAGCGAGTGTACCCCCAGGATTTGGTGTTCCTAGATTAGTTCTACTTTGTGCAGCCTCCTCTTCTGCTGGGCCCTAGTCGCGTGTGGGGTGAGAGAGAGGGCTTACAGGGCCCTGACTGGGACTGAGCACATGCTTAGGGAGCAAAGAATGATGAGGAAGGCCACTGCACAGAGCACAGGGACAGAGTAAGGGTCAGAAACCAGATGCACCACCGCAGGTAAGGGAGGAATCCTTCTGTACCGTGGGAAGGCTCATAAAGGAAATGCAACCCCGGGATTAGGTTCAACTGCAAGGGACAGAAACCCATCAACAGTGGTTCAAACAATATAGGAGCTCGTTTCCTTTTCATAAAAAATGAAGTTCATGGATAAGCAATCCTGGACTGCTACCGAAGCTTCAAGATCATGAGGAATCCAAGCTCCTGCTACTTTATTACACTGCCATCTTCTTTGTGAGTTCCACTTCAGAGCCCACATTCCGGACAGAGAAGTGGACACAGAAGTGCACGTTCTCTCTGTATAAGGACATTTCTCAGAAACTGCATGTGACACTTTTGCTTAGATTCCGCTGGCCGGACTTATAGACTTAAGATCATATGTAGCTGCAAAATAAGATGGGAAATACAGTTTTTTTTCCAGGCAGACATGTGCCCAACTAAAAATGAGAGCTCCTGTTACTTCCAGAAAAAGGGAAAGATGGATATCAGGAGATAACAATCTGGACCAGCTGCCAGGGTCACAGGGGTAACGGGAGCAGTGGAGATATGCACCAGTTTGCAAGTACTATGTGGGTTCCCCACACGTTGGGCATTTGTAAGTCAGGGGCACCGTGGAACTCATTTCACTGCTGTTATATAATTTTAGGTGTGACTCACATGGACTGAATATGGGAGAGGTTAAACGTGTTTGGGGCTCCTGCAAAGCTGGCCAAGCTGCTTGCAGCCTTCCTACTACCCATTCTCTGCTGCCATTACTCAGTGTTAGCATGGGTGCAGCAACATAGGAAAACAACATCCCCTAGTCTTTCTTGCATCTGGGGTACCCATGTGACAGTAGGTGACATAAGCAGAAGCTGATAGTTGAGGCTTCTCAGAAAGCTCTTAAAAAAAAAAAAAGATTTATTTATTTATTCGATTCTACAGAGTGAGAGAGCAAGCAAGGGGAGGGGCAGAGAGAGAAGGAGAGAAGCAGCCAACTTGCAACTCGATCCCAGGACCCAGAGATCAAACTGATCTGAAACCAAGAGTTGGACACTCCACCGGCTGAGCCACCAGGCGCCCCTGGGCTGATGCATCTCTAGACCCTGTGCAGAGACATTCAATTACACAGTTTAAAAAGTAGGCAGTGAGCAGGTTTTACAGTTTGTACTGGGATTGTTTTATTCAGAATTTGTCCTGTGGATCCCTCTTTGAAGCACACAGTAACTGTTGTGAAGAGAAGAGGGATTCTAGAAGTGAGGGGTAAGCACACAATCTTTTTGGGGTTTTGAGAAGAACACTGGGATTTGAATTGAAAATGTGACATCCAGCCCTGCTGGTGGCCAAATGCAGGTCAGCGATGCTCAGACAGGCCTCTCCCCCTCCAGTGTAGATGGCCATGGACATTCCCCAAACACAAAAGTGATGAAAGGACCCCCTCTTCTGTTGAGTCTGAGTGACTGCCGCCCCATCGCCAGTTGCACACACTCCAGTGCTCCCACCTTCCAGATAAGATTAAATGTCCAGTTACCAAGCGGCTCTGTTCTTCTTGACAGCACCCAATCTAGGACAGCCCCCCCATCCCACCCTCATCCTCATGCCCCTGGGCGTCACCCAGCAGATGGCGCAGCCTGTTAGGAGCCCCTCACAGGTCCCTCCCGAGCCTCTGGGGGCTTTCTCTCAAGCCCATAGACCCAACATATGGTTTCCTTTTGCTGCAGGTGAGTTCCTAGCAATCTCTGATGAGCAGCCTTTAGCAGAGCACCCCAAAGCTGGAGCTTGAAGCCCCTCCCCTCTCTAGTGGTTCCAATGGAGGTTCAGGGGCCAGGACCTGCCGGCAGGGGCCAGCACCACCGTGAGTAGGAACTCTTGCTAATTCATTAACCTTGGCCTCCAAGGGCTCCTGCACCTGTGTTTCCATGTCCTCCCGCACTGGCAGGATTGGGGAAGGCCGTGCACCCTGAGAAGGCAGCCACCACCTTCCCGGGCCCGCACCCCGGGCTGCAGATCCTGGGGAGCTCCCCTCTCCCGCATGCTCTTTCCATAGCCATCGTTCAGTACCGACGGGTCCCCATGGAAAACAGGCAAAACCTCCAGTGAGGAAACAGGTAGGGAAGGGGTGGGGGGCCCTTCTAAGGGGTGCTTAGAGGGCAGAGGAGTTTTTCCTGAGGCTGTGCACGTCTGAAATTTATTAGCACTAGATGTAGGAGATTCGGTGAGAGCAGGCCTTGCAAGCATTTGCAGGTGTTTCTGAAAGGTGTTCCAATCAGGAGACATCCCAAATGAAGACTGTAACTAAAAGGGCCGAGGAAGGTTTTCCAGCGAGAGACCTACGAGTGGCACACTGATGACCAGTGTCCGAGAGTTTCTCAAGGACGTGCGTGGAGTAGGAGGGCACCGGGTGGCACAGTGGGTTAAGCAAGAGACTCCTGGTTTCGGGCTCAGGCTGTGATCCCAGGGTCTTGAAATCCAGCCCCAGGTGGGGGTCCATGCTAGGCCGCTAGGCGAGGGGTCTGCTTGAGATTCCCTCCCGCTCATGCTTTCTCTCTCTAAAATAAATAAATAAATCTTTCAAATGCCCAAAACACCCGAGTCTTCCACGTGGGCTGTCTCAGGGCTTCTCAACCCCAGCTGCACGTCAGAATCGGCTAGGAGAGTGAAAAGAACGCCTATGGCCAGGACCTTACCCCAGACCAATTGCATCAGAATTTCTGGGCTGGGGTGTTTGCTGCCCAGGTCATTCCACCACGCAGCCAGGGTGGAGGGACACTGGTGTGTGGAAGGACGCTGAGACCAGGGATCGAGAATCTGTGCTCCCCTTCCTCAAGTAGGGTGTTTCGCCACTTTCATCTAATTGTCCTCATCTACAAAATGAAGGAGGTTGAAGATGAGGGTTTCTGAAACTTCAATGTGCCCACAAATTGCATGGGGATCTCGTCAGCGGGAGATTCTGGTGCAGTAGGTCTAGAGTAGAGTCTAAGATCCTGCACTTCCAAGAAGTTTCTGGATGATGCTGATAGGGCTGGTCCTTGGACCACCCTTTGAATAGCAAGCTGTAGATTAGTGGTTCTCAAAGCGTAGTTTCCAGACCAGCTGCATCAGCATCACCTAGGAAATTGTTAGAAAGGCAAAATCATGGAATCTGTCACAGACCTACTTGCTCAGGAACTGTGGGGTGGGACCCAGCTCTCTATTTTAACATGCTAAGTGATCCTGACGCACGCTCAGGTTTGAGGTTCGCTGTCCTATGAATTCCAAAATTTCTTCTGGCTCTGGGATTCCCTGGTGCCTGGTCTTTTTGATGGTTGCAGAAATTTCTGGCAACTCCTCAGTACCCCAGAAGGGAAACCTATCAACACTACAGGTGCCCCTGGGGGATCACTACCACATGCTCCTTTCCAGTGGTTCCATCTCTTTGATTTTTCCACCATTTAAAAGTGTATAGAAAAAAAAATGGGTATGGAATAGCAACTATCACAAAACCAGAAAAGAAGTGTTACAAGGATGTGAAGAAGGTGGAACACCTGTGCAGCCATTCTTTTGTAGGAATTACAATGGATACAGACAGTGTGGAAAGTAGAATGGTGGTTACTCGAAAAATTAAAAATAGAATTGCCATATGATCCAGCAATTCCACTTTTGGGTATCTATTAAGAACAATTGAAAATAGGATCTTGGGGATCCCTGGGTGGCTCAGCGGTTTAGCGCCTGCCTGGGGACCAGGGAGTGATCCTGGAGACCTGGGATCGAGTCCCATGTCGGGCTCCCTGATGGAGCCTGCTTCTCCCTCTATGTCTCTGCCTCTCTCTCTGTCTGTGTCTCTCGTGAATAAATAAATAAAATCTTAAAAAAAAAATAGGATCTCAAAGACTGTACACTTATGTTCACAGTGGCATTATTCACAGGAGCCAAAAGGTGGAAACAACCCAAGGGTCCATCGAGAGATGAATGGATAGACAAAATGTGGTGTAGACATATCATGGAATATTAATCAGCCTTAAAAAGGAAGGAGATTTTGACACTTCCTACAATATGGATGAACCTTGCGGAAGTTATGCTAAGCTATGCTAAGCTTATCATAATAAGACCAATATTGGATCATTCCACATCTATGAGGCACATAGAGCAGCCAAATGTACAGAGACAGATGGTAGAAGGGTGGTTGCCAGGGGCTGGGGAGAGGGTGTGGGGAGTTGCTTCAAGTGTACAGAGTTTCAGTTTTGTATGATAAAAAAGAGTGGTGGAGATGGAGTTCTGGATGGTGTTCAGATTGGACAACAGTGTGAATGTACTTACTGTCCCTGCCATGCACTCTTAAAAATGGTTAAGATGATAAAGTGCTTGTTTTGTGTGTTTTATCACAATTTAGAAAATATGAAAACTAGGGATCCCTGGGTGGCGCAGTGGTTTGGCTCCTGCCTTTGGCTCAGGGCGCGATCCTGGAGACCCGGGATCGAATCCCACGTCAGGCTCCTGGTGCATGGAGCCTGCTTCTCCCTCTGCCTATGTCTCTGCCTCTCTCTCTCTCTCTCTCTCTCTCTCTGTGTGTGACTATCATAAATAAATAAAAATAAAATAAAAAGATTTAAGAAAATATGAAAACTACTCTTAGTTCATGGACTGTACAAAAATAGGCAGTGGTCCCCATGGGCCTGTGGGCCAGAGTTCACTGACCCCTGTCCTATAGGATTGTATCAGCGGCCAATCCTCCCTAATTCAGAAAGGACCCAAAATTTCATGTGGCAAAATAATGAACCAATGCAGTGCCCCCCAAAGCGGTTAGGTGGAAAATCTTTGTTTCATAGTGAGTGAAAGAAAAATGTGCTATTGGCAAGTTCTCTGCAAGCATCAACATGGAGAAATACTTTGGAGCTTTTCCCTAAACCTTGCTGCTTTCCTTCTTGAGGATGAGAGAGTGGATTTTGCTGAGCCATTCCCTGTCATGATCTGGGGTGTGAATAACCTGCCTCTAGTCATCAGAGCGTCTCTGCCCCTCTGGCTCTCTGTTATTTTTGGAGGCAAGTGTAATATTCCAGGTGCTTTCTTGGTTCCTTGACAAATAGCACTGTTTTTTATTTTCAAAAATTTTTTTAAAAAGCTCATGTCGACCATTTGTAGAGGTATGGAAGAACCAGTGATTATAATATAGCGACTGCTTGAAGTGTTCCATGGCCCTTTAAAGAACGAATGAGAAGTCTACATGTTGCTGTGGGAAATACTGCTGTCGTGGTCTGGAGAGGAAAAAATAAAACAGTGACAGATGGATACGGTGACTTCGGCGATACTCAATATTTGCACACAGGCTGAGCTGGAAGGGAACTTCAGGGAAGCGAAGACGGCCATGCAGGCATCTGGCGGGATGTGGTAGGACTTGGGACTATGAAAAGGACAAGTATCCCACACCCAGAGGGTTCTCTGTTCAAATCCTGACCTCCCACTCCTTAGCTTTGTCATTTTGAGTACGTGACTCAACTACTCCAGGCCTCAACTTCCCATTCTTTGTTTTTAAGATTATTTATCTATTTATTCATGAGATACATAGAGAGAGAGAGAGAGAGAAAGAGAGAGGCAGAGACATAGACAGAGGAAGAAGCAGGCTCCATGCAGGGAGCCCGATGTGGGACTCGATCCTGGGTCTCCAGGATCACGCCCTGGACTGAAGATGACGCTAAACCGCTGAGCCACCCGGGCTGCCCTCAATTTCCCATGCTTCTTTGTAGATTAAAATGAGAGATTAAGCCCATGACACTTGATAGGCTTAATAAGCAGTAGGAATTATTCTTACAGGAGAAGAATTTTAAAAGTGTTGTCGTAAAGTGGCTATAATAATTTTAAAGACTTTAAAATGTTGCTGGTTAATAGTAATACATGTTTACTATAGAAAGTTTGAGCAGTACTTAAAAACCGTAAAAAAAAAATTCCCTTCTGATCACACCAGCCAGAGATGCGCATACTTATATCTCAGAGTGCGGTGCCACTGACATATTCAAACCCTGGACCTGCCTGTCACTCCTTAGGGACTTTGTCCATCTCCCTTAGGTTTCATTTCCTGATCTATAAAGAGGGTTCAATAGCCCCTCCTCACAAGGTTGTGTGAACATTCAATCAGGATGTTTGTAAAACGCTCAGCCAGGCGGATAACAGATGCTCAGATTGTTGTTTATTATTAATACCACTGTTGCTATGAAAGAGATACATGGGCAGCCCGGGTGGCTCAGCGGTTTAGTGCCACCTTCGGCCCAGGGCGTGGTCCTGGAGACCCGGGATCGAGTCCCACATCGGGCTCCCTGCGTGGAGCCTGCTCTCCCTCTGCCTGTGTCTCTGCCTCTCTCTCCCTGTGTCCCTCATGAATAAATAAATAAAATCTTAAAATAAAAAAAGAAAGAGGGATCCCTGGGTGGCGCAGTGGTTTGGCGCTTGCCTTTGGCCCAGGGCGCGATCCGGGAGACCCGGGATCGAGTCCCACGTCGGGCTCCCGGTGCATGGAGCCTGCTTCTCCCTCTGCCTGTGTCTCTGCCTCTCTCTCTCTCTCTCTGTGACTATCATAGATAAATAAAAATTAAAAAAAAAAAAAAAAAGAAAGATACATTTCTTCGTTCCCTGTCCCCTTATACAAATGCATGCACCATGTGCCCCAGAACACCTTTCCTCTCTCTGCTGTTGTCTGCAGCTCACCACAAAAATCTACGTGCTTCTAAGCGAGCCAGGAAGAGTGGGGACTCGAACAGACACATGACCAGTGTCTCCAAGACATAGAATTGCCAACCCATATATAGATTTTTTATCTTCCTTGGTGTCTTATTGCCATGCAATACATGAGACATCTTCAAGTGTACCACTCGATAAATAGTGACTTATGGAAAGCGCTCACGAAACCATCTCTGCAGTCAGAGAGAGAGAGAGAGAGAGAGAGAGAGAGAGAGAGCGTGTATCCAGCCCCACAGTCCCTCGGGTCCTTGTGGGCCCTCCTGCCAGCCACAGCCACCCTGCCCCCAGATGCCCTCGGATCTGCCCTGGACCCTACAGATTACTTTGCACCCCCTGTGCTTTTATACAAGTGAGTCACGCAGCTCCTGGGCTCCTTCCCTGCCTATTTCACGCAGGACAGTGACTCTGAGCCTCACTCCTGCTGTTCCGTGTGCTAGTCGTGGTCTATGTTTGGCTGAACAGTGAGCGTGCCATTGTTCGGATAAACCGTGGTTTGTCTCCCCAACCTCCTGTTCACAGGCCTTCGGGTCGTTTCCATATTTTGGCCAAGGCGAGGTAGGCCGCTAGGAGCCTCCCTTGCAAGTCTGGCCGCGGATATGTTTTCGTTGCTTCCACTCCGATTTTAAAAATAAGTGTTCTCTGATTGTGTCCAGCCCCCTTTGTCAGGAACATGGAGCCAGGGCATGCACCTTGCTTTTGGGTCACACTCTCGTGGATTAGGTTTTCAGTAGGGCTGTTTTTTGTGCTCTATTGTCACAGGGTGCAAAGCACCCCTTTCCTGTTTACATTAAGTGCAGGAGCAACGGAGGTCAGTAGGATTTTTAGGCAGGAGGCTTATGGCAGCCACTGTAGGGATTTATGCTTCGGGACCCCTCGCAAGGGCTTGGCTCAAGCAGATGGAGAGCCTGAGTCTGCAGCTGCACCTGGCTTCTTAGCTCCCCCGTGAGGCCGAGAAACAGGGGGAAACTGAGGCGCAGAAGAGGTGCTTTGAGATGGTTGGGCCAGGCACCCTCTACTAGGACTGCCTTTCCTTTCCCACTGGCCTGACCTTACGTTTTGTTGAGAAGCTAGATGCCTGAGGTGATGTCACTTAAAGACAAGGAAGGACACACTGAGGTCTTCTTAATTAAAAGGGGCGGTCTACATTATTTACCAATTAACTCCTGGCTCCTCCTCAGGGTCCTATAATCCTGAACGAAATATTTCCAACATCACAATGCTCGTCCAAAAATAAATAAATATCAGCACCCCACAGATGTTTCCTTATTTGCTGAAGGAAAAAGAAGATAAACACAGTTATTGTGACTCACAATATTTGTGTAAAAGACACCACAGTAGAGCCCTCCTAAGTGCTCCCAACCATAATATTTGGGGAACTTTAATTTTTTTATCTTAGATGGCTCTGCGCCACTCTGATGCAGCTTTGGGCTCCTCACCCCAATGTTAGCAATTAGGGTAAAGTCAGAAGGGCTTTGGGGGATGACCAGGTGCATCCAGGTCGCCTTCTCCCCTCCCCAGGGCCCAGAGGCTGGTCTCCCGTCTTCAGCCTGTGGGGGGGGACACCCAGCTACGGCCCCCGACACCTCTGGGCCCACTCACCATGGCTGAAGCAGGTGCTCTCCAACCCAAGAGAATGCCAGAAGCCTCGGGAGGGCATGCGGACCAGACAGCAGTGGGCTGGGCCCCACCTGAGGGCTGTGACCCAGGCAGGACAGGCCCAGGCGTTTGTATTTCTGTCAGGTTCCCAGGTGCTGTTGCTGTTCCTTGGACCTCACTTTGAGAACCGCCAGCCCAGCGCTTCTCTTTCTCCCCAAACTCCCTAAAATGTTCATTCACAGCCGGGATGGACTTGCAGCAGTCTGACAGGAGACCCTCCGCAAGGGGTTTGGGCTTCAACAGGGGGGATAAATTTAGAGGGATAAGAAAGGCCACTTTGTTGGTTCCCAGGCCTGGAGAAAGGAGAATGGTCTCAAGGGGTCAGGAGTCCGCCTGGTACCTTCTGGAAGGTACCCAGATTTGGTCACTCCATGGAGATGACTGCTTGGAGAGATTTGTCCTAGATTCTCTGTGGCTGTTTGAAGTCTGGGGTGTCCGAACCCAGCCCTCAGGACTACACCAGAGAGACGGGAACCTGACTCCTGAGACCATTAGTCCATCTTGGCGACCTGAGAGGATGTCCATGGGCCTGGAGGAAAGCAGCCATTGGGAACAAGTGTCATGTTGGGGGCAGCCCAGGGAGCCTGAGACCTGAGCCCGAAAGGGGGCAAGCAGTCTGCCGGGCGGCCCCCCTGAGCAGCTGAGCAGAAAGTGTGGGGAGATGAAGGTGGAGACGGCTTCCCAGCTTGGGGGCAGGGGTGACTCAGGCTACATCCCAGCACAATGCCCTGTGTCTGGGCCTGGCAAATGAGGCACAGCGCAGGTCCCAGGGCATGCCCAGGGCTGACCTAAGGGCTCTAGGCCCTGGTGCTGCCATCTTGGCCTACCTGTTTCTCTGGCCCCTGACGTCTAAGAGCCCTTCCTTACCGTGGCTATCCTCCATGCTACCCTCCTCCTTCCATCCCCACTCTGGGCCATTTCGGGCTTCAGGGGAACATACTCCGGATTGTCTGGTGTCAGACTGCCCCAGGGGGCCTATCCTGGCCACTTCCTGTTTCTCCATCCAGCTTCCCAATTCTTGGTCCTTGATGCCCACTCTGGGCCCCATCCATTCAGAGGCTGGTCAGTGAGCCCAGCTGCATCCTGTGACTCTGCTCCTTGCTTCCGGGTGGGACCTGGGACGTGCTGGCAGGTCACTAGCCTGCTTTCAAGTTCTTTTTTTTTTTTTTTTAAGATTTTATTTATTTATTTATTTATTTATTTATTTATTTATTTATTTATTTTTTATTTATTTTAGAGAGAGAGAGCACACCTGTGTGAGTGGGAGCAGAAGGGGCAGAAAGGGAGGGAGAGAGAGTGGGAGAATCTGGAGCAGATTCCTCAAGACGTAGGACAGTCTCACAACCCTGAGATCGTGGCCGGAGCTGAAACCAGGAGTCAGATGCTTGACTGACTGTGCCACCCAGGTACCCCTGCTTTCAAGTTCTTTTCAGCCTTACACGGGCTTCCATCTGCCGGTGACAAGTGGGACAGTTCTGGGGTCATACCCTCCTCTTTGAGACAGTCACTTAGCCTCTCTGGCAGATCCTAGGTCTATTAATTCCCCCAAGGAGGATAGGAAGAGGATCACAATACAGTCTACGGAGTCTGTCGATGCTGCTAAATTGGACCATAGTCGTGGAGCCTTGGGGGAGACCAAGACACATTCTGTGAGGAAAGATCCACTGAAGGCATCAAATTATCTACACAGTGTTAGGGGAGGAGCGAATGGAAGGGACCTTCTGGGTTTTCTGAATATTGAACTTGCAGAAGGATCCTCAGGTCACTCTGGTCCAGTCTCTAGCTTGACCACGCACAACTTGAAGGCATCATCTTAGGGCTCCTGGGTTTAGCAGAGTGCTTAATGCATAGCAAGGGGCCAACACCATGTTCTTGAAGACAAAAACTTACAAATTTTACACGTATAGGGGAATTAAAACCTAAAGAGGTTATCTGACCAAGATCATAAAGCTGGTTTCTAGTTGAGTCATGACTTTCAAACAAGGCCACTGCTCCTCCATCATTAGCCATAGTTTGTCATTCATTCATGGAATACACACTGAGTCTCCTCATCTGAGGGGGAGGGGCTGTGGGGTACAAGTCCCTTTTCACACTCACAATCATTTACAATCTATTGATGAAGATATGATAAATGTATAAAACTAGATACGATAGATGCTGGTACTTACTAAGTGATTTAAATGAATCTTTTCTAGGAATCATTTGCACGGACACAGAACACGAACGAACCTCCTCTTACGGTCTTTCGTATCTCGGTAAATAACCAGTTGCTTAGGCTCTTCCTAGCTCCTTTCTTTCCGCCACCACCCTCTGTCAACAAATCCTATTGGATCGATCTTCAACTCCACCCAGAATCTAACCACTCCTCATACATTTCTGTGCTATCACCCCGGGGGCACCCAGCAACCTGGATCCCTCACAGGATTAGGATATTAGCTCACTGGCTCGCTTACTGCCATGCCTTGAGACCTCTCTCAACTCAGTGGTCAGAGCAATCCACAGGAGGTAAGTGGGTCGTGTCATTTCACTGCTCAATACCCTCCACCACCAGGCTCCTACCATTCCCCCTCACCCGTTTTCCTCTGAGCACACCCTGCATTTTATTTCTTCTGCCCCTGAGGATCTTTCTCCACACATCCTTGACTTCCTTTCCTCATCTCTTCATTCAACTCTCCTTCCTGGGGAGGCCTGCCTGGATGACCTAATTTCTTTTTTTTTTTTTTTTTTTTTTTAAATGAATGAATGAGTGAATGAACAATGAAGCCAGCATTTGAAGTCACCATTGGATTTGTTTTAAATTTTTTTTTTTTAATTGTTATTTATTTATGATAGTCAGAGAGAGAGAGAAAGAGGCAGAGACACAGGCAGAGGGAGAAGCAGGCTCCATGCACCGGGAGCCCGACGTGGGACTCGATCCCGGGTCTCCAGGATCGCGCCCTGGGCCAAAGGCAAGCGCCAAACCACTGCGCCACCCAGGGATCCCCTGGATGACCTAATTTCAAAGCATACCCCTGTACCTTCCGCCCTCACTTGTGGCACTCCCAGTCTCCTTTGTTGTGCGCGGTCATACTTATTACCATCTCATAGTTTTTACTCATTTAGGCTTCCTTCTCCCTGTGGATTGTAAGCTCCAGTGCAGCAGTGACTTTGGCAGTATCTTCACTCCTGACACATCTGATGTAGAGTCTAGGACTGAGACTCAGGCTCAGGATTTGTAATTTACATTAGCCCACATTCCAATGTTTCCTAAACTTTAAGAATGTGCTCCACATTAACACAAATATCTGAGGCTCTGTATTGAAAAGGGCCTCCACGTGACAGAGTCATGGTCCCACCTATGCATTTTTTTTTTTGACAGTGTGTGTGCACAGTAGGTATCATGGCAGACAGTGCAGGGAGAAGCAGACTCCCCACTGAGCAGAAAGCCTGATGTGGGGCTCGATCTCAGGACCACCTGAGCCAAAGGCCGACTTAACCGACTGAGCCACCCAGATGTCCCCACCTATGCATCTGTATCAGTAAGATTTTGTTGAGCTTCTTCTGTAGTTTAATTACGAAAAGAGGCATGTGTATTTCCAAGTGTAAAATTACAACACTGACTATGCCTTTTCAAACTATAGACCTTCCCTCCCCTGAGCCCTCTGTTATCTCTGGGAGATTGCCTCTCTATGGGGTCATTTATCCTATCCTGCATTGAGAATCCATCTAAAATGATGGGTTCTTCTTTAATAGGCAGTATGGCTTTCTCAGTTCTCAGCTGAGAAATATGCTAAACTTGGAAAACAATGTTGTTCACTATAGGCAAAATAATTCTTCCTTGATGAGCAAAAACTTTATATATTTAAGGACTAAACTCCAAGGCAAAAAAGTAGATCAACACAAGGGAAGCACAAAGGTTTTTTTTCTTTTCTTTTTTTTTTAAAAGATTTTATTTATTAATGAGAGACACAGAGAGAGGCAGAGACATACACGGAGGGAGGAGAAGCAGGCTCCATGCCAGGAACCCGATGTGGGACTCGATCCCCGAACTTCAGGATCACACCCTGAGCTGAAGGCAGGTGCTCAACCCACTTAGCCACCCAGGTGTCCCAGCACAAAGATTTTGATAGTATGAAACAAAGAGGATCTGAAATAGAAAGCAGAAAAAATTCTTGATAGGACTAGTAGTGTCAGCAATCAGAATTCAGCAGTGCTAGCTATGCCTTCACATTCTGGTGTATACATAAAGGGACTTTATCTGGCCTCAGGTGTCTCTTGTAATCATGCAATTTTGAAAGGGAATTAAAGAACTAGCTTGTTTACATCACAGGATAGAACTTGTGGTCTTTGAGGTTTCTGACAAGTTCTATTCTAAGACATTAGCTGGTATGAGCAGGATTCTAGAATTTCGATTAAAGTAAGATCCCTAGATATTCAGGACCCTATTCTTTCCTTTTTATTAATCATAAACTCTTCTGTTAGAAGGGGTAAGTTTTGCAGAGGTTTATTTAGAAATGCTAAGATGGCTACTGTGGCACTAATGGGGCTTTTCTCCCATTCTGGCTTCTCTCATTGGGGGCACATGTTACCCACTAACCTGGTCTTTGGTGCTGTTACTTTGTATTCTCTAGACAATTCAGCAAAATGGTCCAACATGGTTAAATTCCAACATTCAGAAGGACTGCACTGAAGGTCAACCTGTAGGGCAGGCTAATGTTTAGGAGTCAATGCAAGCCCTGAATAACCAGAAGCTGATGTCAACTTTTTTGAGAAAAGCAGAACATGGGATTCTTCAAAAACACAGGCTAAAAAAGTCAGCTCTGAACCACTTACCCAGACAGGAGGGGAATACATTCCTGCACACTGGATGTGCACAGCTATTGCGAATGAAGGGATCCATACTGTAGGTCCTCAAAACAAGTGTGTTGAATTAGTAATATTACATAAAAAATCAGCCTAATTAAGTGCAAGACAACCATCTTGAGCCCTTTTGTTCTTCCTTACTGAGGATGTTTCATGTTTGCTATTTCCTTATGAATAGGTGAAGTACAATAATTTTAAATAAGAATAATTATTTTTTTCAACATGATTTTTTTTTTAAGATTTTATTTATTCATGAGACACACAGAGAGAGAGAGAGAGAGAGAGAGAGAGAGAGAGAGAGAGAGAGAGAGGGAGAGGGAGAGACACAGGCAGAGGGAGAAGCAGGCTCCATGCAGGGAGCCAGATGCCAGATGGTGGGACTTGATCCTGGGACTCCAGGATCACACCCTGGGCTGAAGGCAGACACTCAACTGCTGAGCCACCCAAGCATCCCAAGAAGAACTCCTAAATCAGTAAGAAAGTAAGGTCTCACAGAAAATAGACAGGCTTCTTGTAATTTATTTGAGTTATTTCCAAGCGACAGTTACAAAAGTTTTAATTTTTATAATACTCTTGATAAGAAAATAAAATTTAAATAAAAATACATTCTCAACAATACAACATGGTTACACAAATTCACGACATTAAATTTTGATAACTTACATATTCAAACTGGACACTATAAAAACCAATATTACTAGCAACATATTAATTTCCAAGTTAATAAAAATGGAAGCAGATAATATGGGTAAGACAGGTAATTTAACTCTAGAATGAGTCCTGTATTTTTCACATACTGTAAGGACACCTAAAAGGTTTTTTTGTAGCATTGTCATTACAGATGTACCGTTAGAACAAATTAAAGGTGCTTTTACTTAAAAAAAAAAAAAAAAAAAAAAAAAGAAAAGAAAGGAAAAAAAAGGAAAAAATCTGTTTTCTAAAATCTGGCATGAATGAGCCTTTCTGAAAACGAATGAAATTAGGCTTCAGAAACAAACAAAAGCCACATCATTCATCACTTTTTTCTTTTTAATAATAAAGAAATCCTAGTTTGGACACTCAACTATTCATTACCCGTGACATAAACATATTTCTTTGGCAAATAAAATCATTTAGTTTGATAAATTATATTCCTGGGGATAGAAAGCTTTGCTATTGCCATCATCTTATTAAATGAATATTAAAAAACCAAACTAAAAAAAGCCACAACAAACAGTAACAAGAACAGATCACTACAACTGCAACTGGTGGAAATGGCTAAACTAAGAACCAGAACTGGCATTTACAGCAAGAGTTTCTCCAAATCATCCTTTTCTCTCCTTCTGGGCATTTTTGAGTTTTTAGGCTGAAGTGAGCTGCCAGGTATTTTTTTCAAGTGTGGAAAAGGCAGAAAAAGCATGGTAGCAAAAATCAAAGTACCATAAGTAATAGCAGAGGAATGAGGCCCTTGGAAGCAAGTACCTAGGTTATCTTAGGGTCCTACTGACTTGGTCTCTTATTTCAGTAGACTTTCAAAGAAAATTAATTTAATTTCACATTACTTCTTTTTGGCTGTGGCAAAGCTGGTTAATTCCAGTCAAATAGGCTGTTTAAAAGTGTCATGTGAAGAAAACTATATGACTGAACTCTTCCCTTCTAATTCAGAGTTATGTATTCACACAGCCTTGATCCCTTTGATAATGCCATGATCTTTAAGAGCAATCATGATTGGGGATTTGATATCAGAAATATTTTAAAAATATTTCTTTTGCCTTGAAAAAATAGCAGAGGGCTAAAACAGCCATTAAAGCATAGTAGAGTGGTACTTGGCAATGCTCACATATCCTTTTCAGGTAGACATCTCAGAGACTCTTACGAGGAAATTTCAACCTGAATGAAATTCAGCAATGAGAAATTTATTAAATGGTTAAATTCTTTCACATTTATAAATCAGCGTAACTTATGTAACATACAAGCTCATAAAATTTAAAGGAGTCTTTCAAACTTGTCTTTAAACTGGGCTAGGAATAAACCTACCATAATGGAGACTAGGACCGATTCTTAAATAAAACCAATTGATTTTAACAAGTCATTTAGAGAAATACATTGCTCAGTTATAATCATTTATGGAACAACTCTGATTGTGTGCCAATGGTCTTTTAAAAAAATTCCCTAGTAACAATATAATTTAAAAAATTACTCACCAATAACATAATTGGCAAAGTGTATCCTGAAATATAGCTTATGCTCAGGAAAACAAACAAAAAAAAAGCACTACTAGCTAGACTTACATTAATAAGTCACAGTTTTAAACAGAAATATGTAAATACTCCAAGGTTTAAAGTACCACATTTAGAAAATGTTTTCAATTTAAAAAGACAAAATAAGAGTACCATGGTTTTTAATACTGATGAAGCAATGTGTATCCCTCTTAACTTCAAGGAGGCAACTTGCTTCGACTGCTTATTTACAATTATGGTTTCTAGGATAAAAGTAAATTATTAGGGAAAAATAGGATTCAAACAGTTGCTTGCCCAAACTCCATTTGGCTAGCAGGCAATAAGAAAACAGCAATGAAATATAAACATTTTCAGGAAAGCACTATTTCTAGACTTAAACACTGATCATTCAACTGATCATAAAGATTAGATACCATATAGTATCTAAAATATAATCTGGGGCAGCCCAGATTATTAAAGTGCGCCGAGTGACTGTTCTCGAGTTAGCTCTCACCCTCTCACTAGGAGGAGAGAGTCCTTATGGTGGCCCTTATAATAACATGGAATAACAGGTGAAGTCAAATGATTTCCCCATCACCTTCTTCCATTGGCTACTGTCTCTTCTTTTCCAGAAGAGATGTCCTTACAAGTCATGTTAACTCGAGCTCTCAAATCAAGAAAATGAGTACCTGATATTTAAAACAATGAAAAAAAATTTAGTGGTCTCACTGTATTTCATCTGCCATCACTCATCCCAAATGTAAACAAGATGCACACAACAGTACATGTTCCCTGATTCCTCCTGTCTGAGTTCTGTTTACATCTTTAAATAGGCAAAAGGATCTACCAACCTTCAAGGATGCTCTGGCAGTTTTCTAAAGTCCCTAATATAATTGGTAATGACTAACAGATGAAAATCTCTCTGTTTTCTTTTGTGAAGAGGGAGGGTCTAGATGAACTAAATGGAAAGCTCTGAATTGTCATGGATTGGATTTTCTAGTAAAACACAACACTGGCAGTATAGAGCAGGCACTAATGGTAGTGAAAAGTTCACAGAACATGGAGTGTTACAAGAAGAGATGGTTTCTTGCTATGGAGGAGTTCTCCTTTTGTTACAAAGCTTCTTTAGGAAAATTCTATTAAAAAGAAGCTGCAAACACACGGCTTTTGACATATAAGATATGAAGGGAATCTTGAGTTTCATATTCTCTAGTAATGCATCAATACCAGGATTCCCAGTTACTTTCAATTATTAAATATTAAATACAATGTGAATACAGGTGACACTGAAGCCAATGTTCATTCTTAAATACCAGGAGCAAAATAAATGATGAATTGAAAAACTCCAACAAAAATAGTATTTTCCAGTTCTTCTGAATCAGTTGGCCATACTCTAAGATGTTTTTCCTACAATTGGATTTTCTCTAGAAAATAAAAGAAAACCATTTTCCAAAAGTTAAAATATATAACACTTTAATAAGTTACAAATTATCTCACAGTATCCATTAAGTGTTTATAATTTCCCCTTGATACTCTCTCATTCAAGTCTTATTTCATTAATTCCGTATTTACTGATCACTTATTAAATCTTAGGCACTATTTTAGCAGCTGTGGATATAGCAGTGAACAAAATAGACAAAATCTTGCTCTCACAGAGCTTACTTTCTGGTATTGGGAAAGTAAAACAAACAAACAATGTAATACAAGAGAAACCAATTTTTTTAAAAAAAGGATTTATTTATTTGAGAGAGAGAGAGCACAAGCAACTGTGCACATAGAGAGAGTGGCAGAAGGAAAGAAGCAGACTCCCGCTAAGCATGGAGACGGAGGTGGGGCTCCATCCCACAACCCCGAGATCACGATTTGAGTGGTAATAAGAACTGGACACTCAACCAACTGATCCACCCAGGTGCCCTGAGATGCTGATATTTTGTCATAGAGAAAAATAAAGTTGGGAAAAGGTGGGGGGGGGGGGATAGGTATGATTTTAGAAGGGTGGTCAAGCACTGGATAGGACCTCAAATGAAAATTTCTGGGGACTCCAAGAGAATTGTATTAGCACTGTTAGAAGAGAACCAATTACACTAATGTAGAGAAGATAGGGCAGACTGCTTCTTCTTCCTTTGCCCCTCCCCCTCACTTGTGTGCTCTCGCTCATTCTCTCTCAAATAAGTTAAAAAATCTTAAAAAATTTTTTTTCCTATTGGTTAAGCCACCTAAATGGGGATTCTAAAAACACTCTAAATGATACTATGTAAGATAGTAGGAAACAGTGCCTGGTACTGGACTAAGCTCCTAGTGAAGCGTTAAATGTTGCTGCTGTCATCCACTGTGATATTCACCTATTTCTGAGATGGGTCCAAAGAATCAACTATAAAATACTTAGACCACTGTCACAGTTGATTTTTTTTTTTTTTTTTTTTTTTTTAGTACTTAGTATGTATAAGGCACTGTAGAAAATATTAAGATGGAAGAGAAAGGGTAAAACAAAAACAAGCTACTAAGTGATTTAATGAAATAATTAATTTTAACATTAGAAGTGGTGATAAAGTACGCCACCAACATAATGAAATGATACCAGAACTGCAAAGATCACTGTGTGAGTGGCCAGGGGAACTTTTGCATAAGAGGAAGGTTCAGAGCTGGGTCTTGAAAGATGAAGGTGAGCAGGAAGCCTGCGTGTCAGGTATAAGTACAAAGTAGTAGCTGGAATTTTTTTTTTTTAGTATCTGGAATTTCAAACAATGCTTAAAAATATGTTTTAAGTATCTTTTTTTGTTTGTTTGTTTTAAGTATCTTAAAAAATACTTACTCGCTTCCATATTTTGCACTACTTGATCTTTTCTTCCTATACTTTTCATGAGGTTCATCTAGCTTCTCTATGATGCTTTTTATTTGCTGAATTGTCTTAAAGGTTGTTACAGAATCCTCGATTACAAAATTAGAATAATCATCAGGCTCTTTTTGTGGTCCTTGGTAGACCGCTATAGTTCCACAAGCCTCTACAAAGAACAGTAAAATCTCTGATCAGAAAACTAAGTTCCATAAATCCAATTTTTAGTATAAGAATTTCTTGAGCATCTCAAGCTGGGAAGACTTCCCATCTGTGCAAATGCACAGATACATCACATGCTTTCATTTTATTAATTATGAACAACACATTTATGCAAAACCAGTTATCTTCTTGAGTGCCTATGAAAAACGCCCATTTAGGAGTTTATCAACATCCACATAAGTAATATTTTGGTAAAGCTACAAGTATTTTCAATTTTAAGATAATGCCAAAGCAATTATTTCAGGAATTGGTAGTGAAGGATCATGGTTATATAAAAATATTTTAATTGTATATTTACCTTCCATTTTCTGCAGCTTAAGTAAACTGAGGGTAAAAAGGGAGTAAATTCTTTCTGTTTCTCTGTCTTCATCAATATCTATTTGGATGTCTGCTGGGACACCTCTATGATAAAAATGAAATTAAAGTCATCGAAAAATTCCATTTTGTTAACATGCCGAAGACTTTGGCTGACTTGAGACTAAAATCAGAACCTCAGAACTTCGCAGAAGGAACTTCAGAAATCTAGTCTCGTTTGACAATTTAATAAAATGGGGACAAGAGAGGTTTGGTTATTATAGAACTCTAATCCAAAATCCAATCAAAAGAGAAATCATTTTCATAACACCTATGCGTCATCACAAAAGCAATATATTACTTCTTAAGTCCATAGGGCTACAATGGGTGTTCTATACAATTAGAGAATACCAAGTCCTTCCTTGCTCAGGCTTGTGCATCTACTTCGACATTGATCCCCCCACCCCACTATCTTTTTTGACTTGTGCCAACCATTATTTATTTATTTGAGAACATTTTCATTATCCCAAGAAGAAACCCTGCATCCATTAGTACTCCCCAAACCTCCCTCCCCCTAGGCCACTGCAACCACTAATTTACTTTCTGTCTATAATTTTACCTGTTCTGGATACTTGATATAAATGTCAACATATAGTATATATATGGCCTCTGTTTCTGGCTTCTTTACTTAGCCTATTTTCAAGGTCCATACATGTTGCATGTATCAATACTTTATTCCATTTTATGGCCAAATAATATTCCATTCTATTGCTATACCACACTTGAAATATTGCTTTTTTTAATCAGAAAGAAACTTACGCAGTACATGGCTTGCAGCCGAGGGCACTTTCACTGGTCTCCAGACAGCAGAGCCAGTTTCCATTTAGATACGCAGAGGGATGATATAAGCTGAGCCTGTTCTGATTGCATCGGCTCACCCTGCAGAGTACGTCTATCCATTCATTAGCTTCTACACAATTATTTGCCTGGACATAGAGTGGTTTCTCCATATGTATTACTTGGAACATCTTCATAGGCAATTAAGATAAAAAGTTAGTAACAGAGTCTAAAAATCAACACAGCACAAACAGAAAAAGATATATAAAAGAAATATATAGTTTGCTTGGCTAGATAACTGCTGCTCAGGTATCTTACAAATTGTTACTTTTTTTTTTTAATTTTTATTTATTTACGATAGTCACAGAGAGAGAGAGAGAGAGAGAGAGGCAGAGACATAGGCAGAGGGAGAAGCAGGCTCCATGCACCAGGAGCCCGACGTGGGATTCGATCCTGGGTCTCCAGGATCGCGCCCTGGGCCAAAGGCAGGCGCTAAACCGCTGCGCCACCCAGGGATCCCACAAATTGTTACTTTTCAAGTAAGTTCCAAGGACAATCTGTGTCACAGTACTAAGTAGTACTGAGAAAAGTACCTTTAAACTTAATAGGCTAGACACACTATATAAGGCATCAACAACAATGAACAATTTTATTTAAAATTAAAAAAAAATTTATTAAAAAAATTTTAAATTTGAGCATCGTGGACATTTCAGGAGCAATAATGGACAATTTTGACAGTTCTAGCCAGCACTTATAAAATATTAATGATTAATAGCAAATATAAAAACCTTGAAAATTTTCAATCAAGTAATATGTGCAATTTAAAAAGCTTTATATAATTAATCATGTAACTTACATTTTTCTTATTGAAAGAGCTCTCTTCCAGTTTTTCCACAGCAAGAATGTTTTTCACTGGAATTGTGTAAATTGCATCTTTGCCTAAGTATTAAAAGAAGAACAAAATTAAAATGATTTGCATCAGAATTATAAAGGTGAGGTTAATTCTGTAAAGTTTAATAAGCTCATCCTCTTCATAGCAGGAATATAAGTAACCTAAAGATTTCCAAGTGATGAACATATAAGCATTCTTTGTTTTATGGAACAGATGAATTTTTATTGCTTTCTATAAAGTGACTTTCTCTTTACCCTTTTCAATATAAAATTTAAAACATTTTAAAGGAAAAATGTAGGAATAAATTTGGTCTCGCAGAAAATTGAAATGTTACCATATTTTTTATGGGAACTGAAAAAGTAATATACTTAGCAGTATAGGCCTGCTCAAACCATGTCCAGACATGGAGTTTTCTTTCAAGGGAGTTCTCACGTAAGGAGTGAATCAGACTGCTAAGTGGATTTTCTGTTTTACAGTCTAATATTTAAGGGATTAACATTGAATGATTGATTCAATCATTGATTAACATGACTTTAAGTTAAAAAATTGTTTTTTACTATCATATACTGGCTGGTCAGATGACTAGAACTACCAAATTTACTCTAAGATACATAGGGAACAAAAGTAAAATTTTATTTGGTAGAGAGTGAATCAATCCTTTACCTAATTTAAGAATCTGAGTTTGCTAAAAGAGCTCTATTATAATATGACATGATGATATGATGCATTTTGATTTACAATTTACCTGAGAAAAGACCATATTTCATACAGTCATAGATACTATAATTATGACTTTTCCTGGTCATCTTGTAATGTTCTCAGAAAAACCGACGCTTTGCTTTTATTCTCTCAGAGCTTAAAGCAGAGTTTAATGACATGTATACTGAAGTGCTAGAAGTTAAGAACTTTATGTTCATACTGGTCCATGGATTAATGTATAGCTTTCTGGTCAAAGACAATTATTTGGTTAATAAATATTTTGGGTCTTTTATTTTTATTTTTATTTATTTATGATAGAGAGAGAGAGAGAGAGAGAGGCAGAGACACAGGCAGAGGGAGAAGCAGGCTCCACGCACCGGGAGCCCGACGTGGGATTCGATCCCGGGTCTCCAGGATCGTGCCCTGGGCCAAAGGCAGGCGCTAAATCACTGCGCCACCCAGGGATCCCTATTTTGGGTCTTGAACAGAGAGGTTAAACTAAAATATGCATTAAGCCTGGTTGCTGGTATAAAATCTAAAATTTGTATAATTCAAGCAGTTGTGATATACAATTTTATTTTTTTTTGATATACAATTTTAAAAAAGATAAAGTTACTTAGTTCGCGTATCATACATTTAATGCCTGGTATATACCAGACACTATTCTAACTACTTTAGATACAGCAGTAAATAGAATATATAAGGCCCCTCCCTAATGAAGTTTGCATTTAGGTCTGTGAAGACTGACAAAAGACAAATATTAGGTAGAGATGAATACTATAATGAAAATAACCTGAGGTGATATAATAGAAAGTTACTGGGCAGTTACTTTTTTTTTTTTTTGGGGCAGTTACTTTAAATGGGTGGTTATGGAAAACTTTTTTCAGGAAACATTTATTTTTTTATTTTTAAAAAATATTTAATTTGTTTATTTGACACAGAGAGAGAGCAGGAACAAGGGGAGCAGTAGAGGGAGAGGGAGAAGCAGGCTCCCTGCTAAGCAGGGAGCCACATGTGGGGCTCGATCCCAGGACCCTGAGATCATGACCCGAGCCCAAGGCAGACACTTAACTACCTGAGCCACCCAGGTGCCCCTCAGGAAACATTTAAATTCAAAAAATATAAAACATAAGTGCATCAAAAAATAAGAGAAAAAAAAAAAGAGAAAAAAAAAAAAATAAGAGAAAACTAGCAGCAGTCTCCTGGAAGCAGACAAGATCAAATTTATGGCAGCAAGGGGAGGGGAGAATAAACTGAAGGAAGTCATAGCCTGAACCACATGTAGGAAAAGACATCTGCAAAAGCAGGATTAGTTAGAAGACAGCTTCAAGTCAGAGTCATTGGACATAGACAGCTGGGGATTGGGGACACAAGGAGACTCTCTCTCTCTCTCTCAGACATACATCAGGATGATTAACAGGTAATCTGTACCTGGGAGAGCTCCCTGTCCCTCAGCTTGTACTAAACAGCGGTCAACAGAGGTTTATGTCCCAGCCTATACAGTAATGACCCCTACTGGGATTGCAGAGCACTGCTATGTCCCAGGTACTCACTGACCCTCAGGAGGGAAGGAGAGCACCCACACCAGAAGACAAGCAGCAGCCTTGCCCCTCAGAAGCTTGTCCTGTACCTCCCTCAGGATCTTTGGCAGTAAGCTACTGAACACTGAAGCAAGAGTGTAAAAACACAAAGATGAGCAAATCACCAAAAAGGTCACCAAACAATGAGGAAAAATTAGCACCCTGAAAGAGAGACATACATAGAACAAAGAGGATAACGTTTGGGGAACTGAGGGATCCAATAAAGTGCCTCTGTGTACTGATCTACATGGAGTAGCACCACAGAAATTCCGAGAATTTAGTAATTTCACAGGATGTTTCCATCTTTAGATTTGTTTAATACACGAAGCAATCATATACCCCAGAACTGCTATTATTTGTTCATTTCTGGGCAAATTCTAACATAGAATATATAGACAAAGTATATTGCTCCCAGACACATATACTATCATGTCATTAGAGTTACTGGTGTTAAATGAGATGAATTGCACATGATTAGTAAAACAGAAGATTTTACTGAGGATTCTTACAAATCCAATACAAAAGGACAAAGAAGAAAGTCAAAAAAGTTAAGAGCCATGATGGATGGATGTAGAAGTTTCAATACCTAATAAGAATTCCAGAAACAGAATAGAAAGAGTGTTCGGGAGAAAATTATCAATGAAAATATCCCAGAGCTAAAAAACAGGAATCTCCAGATTGAAAGGATCCAACAAGTGCTCAGCAGCATGGAAGGAAAGAGTCCATAACCTCACACTGGGGAGTAAAATATCAGAACTTGAAGGCTAAAGAAATTCCAAAGAGTTACGAGGGAGAAGAATCAAGACAGATTCAGAAGACATAAAAATTCTCACCAGCAATAATGGAAACTAGCAAACCATGGAATAATATCTTCAAAATTCTGAGGGAAAATGACTTTAAATCCAGTCTATCATTCAAAAAGTAAGGGTAAAATAGACTTTTTAAAAAATATGCATCGACTCAGAAAATTTATCAGCCATAAAGCCTACAGAAATAATTCTTTGAGGAAGCACTCTTGAAAAATAAATAATAAATGCAGAAAAAGGCAAATCTGTAGGATACAGTGCTGGGCAAAGAATTGGTAAGTGTGGGTAGAAAATTATGAAAATATAATGTAAAAAGGTAAAAAAAAAAAAAAAAGAGAGAGAGAGAGAGAACCTAGTCTTACAGTTCTGCATGACTTCATTAGGGAGATGCTTTGGAAAATAAACTGAAAGCATCCTACTGTTCTTTTCCTAATTGAATGCAGACTTTGATTAACTGTAGACATTAAGATAAACATACAAATTTAAATTTTATTTTTTTGTTCATGAGAGACACACAGAGAGAGGCAGAGACATAGACAGAGGGAGAGGCAGGCTCCCTGAGGGAAGCCTGATGCAGGACTTGATCCCAAGACCCTGGGATCATAACCTGAGCCAAAGGCAGATGTTCAACCACTGAGCCACCCAGGTGCCTCTATAAATTTAAATTTGTCTGTTAACAATTTTAGAGTAGAAATAGGATGCCCAAATTCTTAGAGAGAGAGAGAGAGAGAGAGAGAAAATGCAGTCAAGAGCATGTGCGGGCTTGCTTATTCCAATAAAAAGGCATGAAAAGAAAAATAAACCTAATAAACAGAAAACACAAAATAAAGCCATAATCATAGTAATCACAATAAATGTGAGTGAATTAAATTTCCCTATGAGATGAATGAAACCAAGTTTCAGATAAAATATCTATTACTTCTTCTAAAAGGTAAATCTAGAGTTACCATATGACTTATCAATTCCAGTCCTAGGCATATATACCCAAGAGAAAAAAAAACATGTCTACATAAAAACTCGTACATGAGTGTTCACAGAATTACTCATGATAGTAAAAAACTGGAAAGAATCTAAATGTACAACTTCTGAATGGATAAACAAGACTTGGCTTATACCCATACAAAGGAATATTATTCAGCCATAAAGGAATAAAGTACTGACTCATGGTATATCATGGATGAGCTTGGAAAACATTATGTTAAGAGAAAGAAGTGAGTCCTAAAAGGTTATATATTTTATGAGTCCATTTAGAGGAAATGCCTTTCCCAGGCAAATCCATAGACACAGAAAGTAAATAGCTGTTAGGAGGTAGGAAAAGGGAGGAATGGAGAGTGACTGTTAATGGGCACAGGGTTTCTTTCTGGGGTGAGAAAATGTCGTAGAACTAGTGATCTTACAACTTTGTGAATATAACAAAAAAAAAAAAAAATCCAAAAATCTTTCTGGGATTTGAAGTAGGATTATGTTAAAATCATGAACTGAGACACTTGAGAAGTGACTTCTTAAAATAATGTTGTTGTTGTTGTTTTTTTTTTAAAGATTTTATTTATTTATTCATGAGAGACACAGAGAGAGGGGCAGAGACACAGGCAGAGGGAGAAGCAGGCTCCCTGTAGGCAGCCTGATGTAGGACTCGATCCTGGATCCCAGGATCATGACCTGAGCCAAAGACAGATGCTCAACTGCTGAGCCACCCATCCAGGCGTCCCAAAATAATAAATTTTCAAATCTACAAACATGATGTATACCTATGTCCTCTTTATTTTATCTTAGCAATGTTCTGTAATTTTCAGTGCAGAGGTCTTACACTTCTTTGGTTAAATTTATTCCTAATTAGGAATAAATCCTTTTTGGGGAGGGGACTCCTACTGTAAATGATATTCTTAAAACTTCGTTTTCTGACTGTTTCCTTCTAGTTTATAGAAATACAGTTGATTTGTATATACAAATCATGTATCCCACAGCCTCACTAAATTCACTTATTGGGTCAAATACTTGAAGACTCTTTAGGATATCCTATGTATACCTTTTCTTTCCTTTCTTTTTTTGGCCCAATCTCCAGTACAATGTTAAATAGAACAGATGGGGGGATCCCTGGGTGGCGCAGCGGTTTGGCGCCTGCCTTTGGCCCAGGGCGCGATCCTGGAGACCCGGGATCAAATCCCACATCAGGTTCCCGGTGCATGGAGCCTGCTTCTCCCTCTGCCTGTGTCTCTGCCTCTCTCTCTCTCTCTGTGACTATCATAAAAATAAAATAAATAAATAAATAAATAAATAAATAAATAAATAAATAAATAAAACAGATGAAAATAGATAATCCTTGCTTTGCTCCTGATCTTGGATATGATGTTCCATTTATTGTAATTATTGATAACGGTTGTGTTTACACTATCATTTTGCTGTTTTTTTGTTTCATTTTGTTTCCTATTTATTCCATCTGATTTTTGCTCCTCTGTTCTTCCTCTCCTGCCACATTTATTTATTTACTTTTTGGGTAAGGGAGAGGGAATGGGCTATACTTTTTTCTAAAAATGTTTTTGTTCTAGAGATTATAGTATATAGCCCTGACTCATTATGGTCTACTTAAAATTATTGTGTCACTCCACATAAAATATAAGATCCAAACTTTTCCATCTCTTTCCTTTGTGCTATTGTCATATATTTTCTATGTAGATTTGTTATTAACTGTGTAATTCGATGTTATAAATTTTGCCTAGTAAGCAGTTGCTTTTTAAGGAAAATGAGAAAAGAGAAAAGGTATTCTTACATTTATCTACATAATTATCATTTCTAGTATTCTTCATTCCTTCCTGTGGCTCTAAGTTTCCATCTGGTGTTATCTTCAGCCTGAAGAATTTCTTTTAGCATTCCTACAGTGCAAACCTGTTTGCAGTGGAGTTTCCCAGCTTTCATTTACTTAAGGGATGTTTTCATTTTTAAAGGAAATTTTCACTAGAATTCTAGGTTGAGAGTTTTTTCTTCAGTACTTTAAAGAGGTCATTCCATTGTCTTTTGGCTTTGGTTGCTTCTTATGAGAGCTGTCAACTATATTGTTCTCCTTTAATGCAATCTGTCTTCTGTTCCTTTGCTTTCGAGATTTTCTGTATGTCTCTGGTTTAATTACTCTATGTCTAAGCGTGCTTTTCTTTGTACTTATCATGCTTGGAGGTCACTGAACTTCTAAGATCTATAAAATAATATTTTTCATCAAATTTGCGAAATTTTAGGCCCTAATTGCTTTAAAATATTTTTTTCTGCTTTACTCTTTTCTCTGCTCTCCTTCTGACACTAAACATGCACATGTTAGACTGTCTGATATTGTTCCAAAAGCCACTGAGAGTTTTTTTCTCTCCCAAGTCTTTTTTCTCTGTGTTCCTAGACTGGATAATTTCTATTAACCCATCTTCAAGTTCCCTGAACTTTTCTTCAATATTTCAAATGAAACATTTCACTTCTAGATTTCCATTTGATTCCTTTCAATAGTTTCTAACATTCTTGTGCTGAAATCCTTCTTTACTCATGACTATCCTTTACATTAAGTCCTTGAGGTATTTGTAATACCTTTAAAGTTCATGTCTATAATTATAACATGTAAACCACATAGGGATCTATTACTGACTCTTCTTCTCTTAACTATGTGTTCTGTTTTACTGTTTCTTCTCAAACTTGTTAATGTTTCATTGTACACTGCACATTATGAATGACACACTGTAGAGACTGGATTCATTTACCTTCCCCTTGAATAGTTACAGTTACATTAGTTGATCACACTGAGGCTTGGCTTTCTACTTTATTCTTAATCTCAGGACAGTCTTTACTGCTGAGCTACTGCCCTTTTGATCTTTCAGTGAAAACCTCAGGGAGTTTATTAAGCCCTTCCAAAATTCCAAACTGTTTTTCCTGAGGAGGAAAGAAATTGAAATCTCTGTTCATCTTTTTAAATCTTTCCTGTTACTGCTTTTCAGTAGCTTCTTTGAAATTCCCCCTGTATAAGCAGTTGAAGAGTCAGCCAAGGATTTCAGGGGCATTCACACAGAGATTGGAAGGCTCATCCTTTTTTTCCCTCAATTTCCAGCTTCTCTAGCAGCCGTAAGCTGTATCTTCCAACATCTGAAGCCAATAAAATGTGGCCTCCTGCTTGAATTTCAGCCATCTCACACTGCACAGGCTAGGAGTGCCTTCAGAGAGAAAAGCCATGTAATAATATATTCCAACATGACTCCCATTTTTGAGGGTCAAGTCCTTCAGAGTTGTATTATATATTCTTCCAAGTTAATTGTTACCTATCAAAGAGTTAGTCTAATACTGACATACCTCATTTTATTGTATGTTGCTTTATTGCACTTTTGTTTATTGCACAACGGATGTTGTGTTTTTAATAAATTGAAGGTCTGTAGCAACCCTGCATCAAGCAAGTCTATTGGTACCATTTTTCCACAGGATCTGATCTTTTCATGTCTGTGTCACATTTTGATAATTTCAAACTTTTCCATTATTATTATATTAGTTAAGGTGATCAGTGCTCTTTCATATTACTATTATAATTCTTCTGAGGTACCACGAACTGTGCCCATATAAGACAGCAACCCTAATTGATAAGTATTGTATGTGTTCTGAATGTTCCACCAACCAGCCATTCTCCCATCTCTCTCCCCTTCTCCTTGGGCCTCCCTATTCCCTGAGACACAATATTGAAATTAAGCCAATTAATAACTGTACAATAGCCTTCAAGTGAAAGCCAAGAAAGGCCAAAAGCTAAGCCTCTTGTGCCAAACAGTGTGCCAAGTGGTGAATGCAACAGAAAACCTCCTGAAGGAAATTAAAAATGTTACTCCAGGGAACACATGAATGATAAGAAACTGAAACAGCCTTATTGTTGATATGATAGAGACTATGTGGTCAAGACAGATGATCACACCAGCTACAACATTCCTTTAAGTCAAAAGCCTAATCTAGAATTAAAGCTTTAACTCAATTCTATCAAGGCTAACAGAAGTGAGGAAGCTGCACAAGAAAAGTCTGAAGCTAGCAGAAAAAGAAGGAAAGAAGCCATCTCCATAACATAAAAGTATACAGTGAAGCAGTAAGTGCTGATGTTAGAAGCTGCAGCAATTTATCTAGAAGATCTAGTTAAGATAATTGATAAAGGTGGCTACACTAAACAACAGATTTTCAGTGTAGACAGTCGTGTATTAGAAGAAGATGCCATCTAGGACTTTCACAACTAGAAAGAAGTCAATTGCCTGGCTTTAAAGCTTCAAAGCCTCAAAAGACAGGCTCTCTTGTTAGGAGCAAATGTAGCTGACTCTAAGTTGAAGCCAATGCTCATTTACCATTCAAAATCCTAGGGCCCTTAAAAATTATGCTAAATCCACTCTGCTTATGTTCCATAATTGGAATAGAGCCTGGATGACAGCACATCTGTTTACAACAGTGTAGATATATATTTTTTAAGCCCACTGTTCAGACTTAATGCTCAGAAAAAAAAAATCCTTTCAAAATATTAAGGCTTACTGACAATGCACCTGGTCACCCAAGTCCTCTGATGAGGATATACAATGAGGTTAATGTTATTTTCATGTCTACTAACATAACATCCATTCTGTAGCCCATGGATCAAGGAGTAATTTTGACTATAAAGTCATAAGATTTAACAATTCATAAGGCTATAGCTGCCAAACATGGTGGTACCTCTGATGGGTCTGGGCAACATAAATTGAAAACCTTCTGGAAAGGATTTACCATTTTAGATGCCATTAAGAACTTTTGTGATTTATGGGAAGAGGTAAAAATATCAACATTAACAGGAGTCTGGAAGAAAAAAGTTGAGTCCAGCCCTCATTGATAACTCTGAGGGGTTCAACTTCAGTGGAGGAAATAACTGCAGATGTATTGGAAGGACCAAGAAAACTAGAGTTAGAAGTGGAGCCTGAAGATGTGACTGACCTGCTGTAATTTCAATATAAAACTTAAATCGGAGAATAGTCTTATTATGGATGAGCAAAGAAAGTAGTTTCTTGAAATGGAATCTATTCAAGACTGGTGAAATGACACCATAGGACTTAAAGTATTACCTAAATTTAATTGATGAAGCAGTGGCAGAGTCTGAGAGGACTGACTCCAGTTTTGAAAGAAGTTCTACTCTGGATAAAATGCTATCAAACAGCATCACATGCTACAGAGAAATCATTCACAAAAAGAGTGATTTTTTTCAAGGCAAATTTCACAACTGTCTTCAATTTTATGAAATTGCCACAGCTACCCAACCTTCAGCAAACACTACCCTGAACAGCTAGCAGCCAAACATCAAGGCAAGACCCTCTACCAGCAAAAAGATGACACTGTGCTGAAACCTCAGAAGACGGTTAGCATTTTTTTTAAGCAATGAAGTATTTTTAATTTAAGGTATATACATTTTTTATAAAAGATATTATGCTATTGCACACTTAAAAGACCATGGTAGAGTGTGAAGATAACTTTATATACACTGGAAGCCAAAAATTCTTTTGACTCACTTTATTATGAATTAGCTTTATTGCTGTGGTCTGGAACCAAACCCACCATATCTCTGACGTATGGCTGTATGAGTTCCTTCATTATTGAGAACTCCTCTGTTTATTTTTTAAAAAGGCAACTTCATCACTGTAGTTATGTAAGCCCAAATCCTTGGAGTTATCCTTGGCTTGCCTTTCTTCCACTCTTGCTATCTGACCCTTTAGCAAACTACCTGAGTACTATCTTTAAAAAAGATCCAGAATGTGATCCATTTTTATTGCTTCCACTGCTACCAACTGGTCCAAGCCATTATCTTTGCTCCCCTAAATTACTGCAATGCCTCTTAACTGATCTCCTCACCCCTTTCATTCTATTCTCCATGTGGTATGAATGATTGATCCTATTAAAATATAAGTCAAATGATGTAATTCCTCACCTTAAAGCTCTCCAATGCCTTTCTATCTGACTCAAAGTTTCTGAATGGCCCACAAAGCCCTAAAAATATCTAGCTTCTCCATAGCCTTTTTGACCTAAGTTCCTATGATCACCCCTTTACTCTTTCCACCCCTCCTTAGCTATAAGAGCTTTCTCTTATCTCTTAAATATTCTAGGCAAGCTTCTGTTTCAGGGACTTTGTACTGGCTGCTGTTAACTATGCATCACTATTATCCCAAATATCCACATGACTCATCATCTTTAGATCTTTGCTCAAATGTCATTTCTTAGTGAAGCCCTACCTGGTTAGACTTTTTAATACTGCAACTCTCCTCATAAACCCATCATTCTCTATTTTTTCTCTGCTTTATTTTTATCTATCTCGTTTTGTATCTCCAACATACTATAAAATTTTTTTCATCGTGTATCACGATTAAAATTCCATGAGGGCAAACATTTTAATTTGTCTAGGCTTTCTCCAGAGCCTAGGACAGCATCTGTACATAGTAGGCACTCCATAAAATACTTGTTGAATCAACATATGATTGCAACAATGATGTTCTTTAGTTACCAAAGAAAAAAATACTGTAGAACATGGTGTGTGAAAATATGACCAGGTAAAAACCAAGTAAATCTAAGTGTACTGAGATTTATGTTTAAAATATCATTAAAGTTTCTTTTATATTGTCCATAAGCTATATGAACTAGAACATCTGATATCACATGGAAGTTGTATATGCTATGTATACCAGGTCTCCCAAGAGTGGACAATACCTAATCAAGTTTGGAGAGCACAGAAGGAATTTCAGAGATGAATCTGTTAATAATCTATTATTAGTACTCTTAGAGGAAATTTTAGAAGCCTAAAGCAGTGGTTCTTAAAGTAATTCAGATGATAATATATCTGGAAGACATGGGGCTCTTTGAAGAACACCATTTATTAAAAAAAAAAAAAAACTAATATATGGCTTAATGGATAGTAAAAGCATGGTCCCTGACACTGAGGATCTTACAGACTAGAGGAAAAGAAAGATAAAACTAAGGACTACCCAGTGTGACAGGAGTTATCCTAAGGTAATACAGAAACAGAATAAGGGAATAGCTCAACTAAAGTAGCTAGAGTCTTATTAAGTGACTTCTGTAACACCTGATACTTTATCTGAGGCTTAAAGGACAACAAATCACACAGGTGAAGAAGGAAAGAAAGGAATTTCTAGGGAGAGCATATACAAAAGCATGAAGGTAAAAGAGTACAAGTTAAAGGAACTACAAGAGCTAGTTTGATAAAGTGACATATGGACAATGTAAAAGATTTGGCTGGATGGGAAAGGAAGAAGCTGGAAGGTCAATAACTCAATTGATTTCAGCATACAACTAGAAGAACTTTTACTTATAGAAGATGACTACATTTGTAAATATAGCAATATAAGACCAAATCACAAGCACACATGCTCATAAAAAACTGCCTATATAATCATGACTGGTTGCTGACTGAGTGCCCTATAACACTCATTTGCCACACATTAATCTAGTTGTATTGAAGATAAGTCACATGTGATCACCTAAGCAGGCATAGCTTACTTAGGAAAAACTCTTAAAATTGAGAAAATTCTATTAATTCCTTTTCCACTAAATTGGGAAAAGACCATACTATTTGATTCTAAGTAGCAGAAATACTTGATTCAGAATACTAGTGTCCAGTAAAAGGACAGAGTGAAAGACTCAATCATTTAGAGCCATTTATAGAAAATTTGGGAGGCACTCTTTCAGACACCAAAGTCAGATAGCAAGTATAGCAAGAGATTTAGCTAGGAGACTTGGCTATCCAGAAACAGCAAGGAAATAGGAAGTAAGCGAAACATTTGCTTGAGCAATCAGAGAATCCAAAGCCCATGCATTTTCTTCATAGAGGAAAGTCCTTAAGTCTTTCATCAAAGCTTTTTAAACTTAAGCATAATTTTAATAAACAGTACCTGAATCCTCACTCACAGTGTACTGTGGTAAAAAATGTGGAGTTGCGTGATGGAGGTGGGAGTGAGATGTTACATTATGGTTCACTGACAGCGCAAGAAATTTAAGGTAACAAGCTGAATATAAAGGGGATTGAGTAAAACTGTATAAAGCAAACATAGGAATGCAAAAAAGCACAGCAGTCCAAGGCATTTAGCTGGGGAGTCAACAGCTGCACACACCCATAAGCAGCCCTGAAAACACCACTAAATCAAAGCACTGCAAAATAATTAAATTATCAATGACAGCCCCACGTTATCTAGAAGATGTTAACTTACGTTCAATGAATTCTTTTTTAGAAGGCAGGGAAGCATGTAATACATTTTGGAAAAATCCATCAAAATAGTTAAAACAAAAAGCATGGATGCTTAAAACTGTAGGCTTTGGTAAATAATCTTGAAACTTCATGTAACAGAGCTTATTCCTCCAATGTCTCATTCCAGTAGGTTAAATTTCTTAAGGCCTGAAAACAATGTAATTTCTAATGTGTCTATTTTATATCTAGAGCAGCCTAATCACTCTATAGAATTTTACCCTCATAAAGTTTACTAGCTAGAAGAGAGGTTCTTAAGAACTGTAGATGAACTTTGGGTCTACAAATTCATTGAAATTATATGCAAAATCTCAGGTCTAGTTTGTATGTGCATTTTTCTGGAGAAAAAGGCCAAAACTATCACCTGATTCTTAAAGTTCTAAGCCAAAAAAGACTTTAAATATTAGTTTAGATTAGAAAATACTTTAAATGAAGAAAAAACAGCTAATTTATTCATGGAAAATGACTAACTTCCCTTAAATTTTATTTCAATGCACTGTTAATGTAAACATTATTAGCATATTATGACAGCTACTTTTTAAAAGCTGCTATGTATGTGAAAGCATTTATATAGTATTCAACATAAGCTATAACTTCCAAAACACTCAAAATATAGTTACCTTAAAAAGTGCTGTCTGGAAGACTATGTAGCCTATTGCTCTTTAGTCATGTGACTACTGATATGCCATAACAAATTATCTAGGTGCTTAAAAATAAAATGACTTTGGTTTCTTATATCGTACTAATACATTTGGCCATACATAGTCATTTTGGTTGAGCCATAATAAGGAATAATTATGAAACAATTTTTCTTATGACTCTACTCTTCAAAAATCTCCACTCAAGCATTCTACTTGATTGAATCTATATTCTCTTGAATGTATCCTATGGCTGGTGTTTGCTATCATTTCAGAATTTTCAGCACAGTCTCTCTTAACAGATCTTTACCTAACAGGGCTAATGGATTAACTGAAGCTCTCCATGTTCTAAGACATAACAGATGATGCTCATTGGATGCTGAATGCTTGTGGTTGCTAGGCTACTACTATCTGTTTAGCTTGGATCCTTTGGTTTTCATTGGTTAGGCTGTTTTATTTACCAACTCCATTGGGTTTGTTCCCAAACCGACTTATGTCATTTTTCCATACTGCAATTATAATTTACTTAAACATATATATATAGTGACAAAGTAAGTGCTAAGAGGGTTACTGTTTATTTGAAAATCAGGTGAGTGCTCTAAAAAGCTTCAAAAAAGGAGATCCACACACATATGAAGTCGATTTATATGAGGTGAGACACCTATAAAAGATTAGGGGTGACTACCATGAAATCTAATAGGATTCTGTACTTGGATTACTTTTCAAGTATTTAAGTTCTGGATTCACTCTGGAGAAATCAACCAGAAAATTGACGCAGTATGGGTATATTTGCACAAGAAACACAAAGGGGAAATCCAATCTATAGATCCATATTTAAAGAAAAGATCTTGATTCTCTATCAAAAGATTCGGCAAGCGTATATATTAATATTTAAGATATGTATGTATCTTTTCGTCTGTTTTTAAATGATTCTTGCTTTAAGTGAACATCTTTGTATCTTGATCACCGTGAATAAAAGGATTCTACTAAATGTGATCCACGATTTAGTAATTAAGTTATTCCTGCTAAGATACCAGCTAATGGCCTTCTGTGGATCATTCATTACCCCAAAGGAATAAACTTAAAAACTGGACATTTTAGGCACCGAGTCAGTCCACTGAGGGACAAACCGTGCCTCTCTGAATCCCTCAAATCACACTGTAGGAAGATGGCTTTCTTTATCCAAACAGTCCATTGTGCTTTTTAAGGAGACAAATCATTATATATCCATCTTGAAGCTAGCTTGGCCAACAGTCTAGAATGAATATGATAACTGTATAGGAATCACAATCTATCATATGACTGTGGAAATTTTGTGCTGATGTTATCCAGCAAACTACTGAAATACTCTGATTTGTTAGATATTGATTCTTACCATTTTGGCTCTGAGAGTTTAAAAGAAACTTCTAAGTTCTAGGTAAGTGGGATTTACCAGTGTTTTTTTTAGAAAACAAAGCATGTGTGAGGATAAAAAATGGAATTTACATGGTATCACTTGTCAAATATTTACTGTATCCTTAATGTGTATGTATCACTGTGAGAAACTATATACTACAGTAATATTAGACAAAAGGTTCGCCAGAGCTACATTAAGCAGAAAAAAAAATCTTCACTGAGAACCAGGAAAAGACCCCAAAATAAAGCATAAACACAACTACCTGGCTGTTTGTGGTAGGTGAGCTCTCTGCTTGTTAAGCAGAACCACCGTTTCTTGAAATTCTTTTTCCCAATCCGAGTTCTTCCCTGAGCTCTTTTATACATCTCACTGCCAAAACAACAGATATGAAAATTTAGTTATGGATGTTAAAATAGTTCAAACAAAGCAAACATTTTTTAAAAATTTTAAATGACATGATAGGCTGTGTACGATCATAAGTATATAAAAAGGTCTTTGTCATCTATAACTTCTGCATTCACTTTGGCCATGCTAATGGAATAAAGTCTTTAATTAATTTAATATTTATAATTGTGCTATTCAGAACTAAAGGGGCCAACTTTAACTAAAGCTCTCCTTTAATTTCCAATGATAACATTACTTCAAGACTGAAGAGTGCTGTTACTTTTTCAAAGTACTCTAATACCCACAATCTCCTTATATTTATAAAGCTACTCTAGGACTCTAAGGACAAGGAATGACGCCCATGTGCAACTTACCTGATGGTTACTTAAACAGTTCTAACAGAGAACAAAACCTAGATTTCCTCACTTCCAGGCCCAGGCCTTTTGTACTTATATAAAATCTATACTGACACGACTTTAAATTTCTAGGTTTATTCAATTACCCTTCTTTCAGGTGCACAGGCTCACTCGTACCACTGGATTCTTTAGTTTCAGTAGATGAAATTTCATCCAAGAACTAAACAGGGAAATGAGCAAAAATTACACTTTGTGATAACATACGTCAAAAATTCAATTTATCTTAAATATCACTGAAAATATTGTGAAGTTTTTCTTTAAGGAATACACATAATTTTAACTTATAAAATATATAACTGTAGAGGAATTCCTAAGCTACACCTTGGATAGGTGTTCTAAAAAGTTTATTCTCAAGTTACTTAAAACCCAGAATATGTTTCCCTATAAAAACAGCTCAATCTACAATCCTTAAGCTATCATTCTGAAACCTATAAAGCTCTAAATAAAGAGAATTGTTTTGTTTTTGATTTACAGTAAAATCATTTGGGGGCACAACCTAACCTGAGCTATCAAAGGCTGTTCATAGTCTGGATTTATCTTATTTAGTGTGCTATGAATTTATGAATTTATTCATAAATTGTGCTCTATAATGTGTTTGATTATGGGGTGCTACCCCAGGCCCCAGTGGGGTATAAGACACAGCATACATCTATTATCTTTTAAAACTCTGAAAAACTGAATTCTGAAATATCTCTGGTCCTCAGGATTTTAGATACAAGATTGTGAACCCATATTATAGGTCAGGGATCACCAAATTATGGCTCAGTGGGCCAAATTCAACCTGCAGCCTGTTTTTGTAAGTCCTATGAGTTAAGAATAGTTTTTATATTTTTAAAGGGCTATAAAAACAGAAACAAAGAAGAATATGGGGCACAGCCTTTATGTAGCCAGCAAAGCCTAAAATAGTTACTCACTGGCCCTTTAAAGAAAATATTTTGCTGACTTCTATTATGTACAAATGACTGTACCCCTCAAAGATAGTATTCCACAATTATGGCTGAAATGTAACTGGATTCTCTGGAATAATGTGGAACTCTAATCACCAGTTATAAACTTCCTGGTGAGAATGGGAATGTGGTGGCTCAAGAAAGTTTGGAGTACCCATCTTTAGTAATGGCAAGGCACCCTTGTAAAGAGCAGTTAGCTTCATGAATATGCTACCTTGACAGGTCAACATCTTCTTCTGGCATGTGGCTGTCTCTTGATGAGAAAGAGAAATTAGTATTTCAAGGAACAATTCTTGTTCTCAGAGAGGAATCCTATTTTGTCCCATAAATGAGCTATCTCTTTGTTTAGTGTTTAGTCTTTGCTTTTTCCTTTATACTTTTCTGTGTTGTCCCACTTGGGACTAAAAAAAAAAAAAAAAAAGTACATTCCAATAGAGATAACACTGAAGCACAAGTACCTAAATCTAAACTAGAATTTGTGTGGAGTCATATTCTCTCAAGATTGGCTTAAGATTGCCCACTAGAAGCCACACATAATTTTTTCCAATGTTTACTTCTAGCACGTAAGAAGGAGATCTTGGTAAGTGATAAACAAGAACAGAGTTTCTTTTGCATTATACATGGAGATACAGAACAAGTATATAAGGGAACTAAATAAATGGGGCACCTGGGTGGCTTGGTCAGTAAAGTGTCTGACTCCTGATGATGGCTTAGGTCATGATCTCAGGGTTGTTAGGTAGAACCCCTGCTTAACATTCTCTCTCTCCTTCCATTCTCATGTGCATGTGCACACTCTCTCTCAAATAAATAAATAAATAAATAATCTTAAATATATATATACAAGGGAACTAAACAAGTGTCTTATCACATCTCCAGTTCTTAGACACAGACCATCCACTAATAGAGGGTAAAAGATTTATTTTAACATTTCATTTCACAGCATTTGCCTGAAGGCATAGATTTACTTATTTGAAAAATATTTATTATTTATTTAAGATAATTATCACACTTGTTTTATTTATAAGAAACTATGGGATAAATACAATTATATAAAGTGAAAGAAAACACAATAATTAAGATGAACTACAGGGAGGGTGAATATAGGTCCTAATTTGCTCAGGGCCATCCCTGTCTATAGCAGTGATCCCAATATTATCAATAGTATTCTTTTTCACTCTTTAAAATGTCCAGGTTTGGACACTAAATTATATGGTCACTCTGCTAACATAACTATCCAAATTGCCCTTTTTAAACTCTGTGGGAATAGTACACCAATACAAAATGAGAAACTGGGGTCCATAGCCTTTTGCAATTTCTAGCAATGCACATATCCTGACTTAGCTAGTAAATAATAAAGAAAACTCTTAGATTAGGGCAAAATATCCTAAACTATTTTAAGAGTCTAGACCCACATCTGAAACAGGAAGTGTTCTATGGTGACAGCCCATGAGAATGTGAGTGGGTGACACAGGACAGATTAGGAACAGGCTCAACTCCTGGCACACTTAAATACTTTCTCCACTGACATTATCAACTTTACACATTCTGATTTTATCAGTGGAAAAAACAATCAGCTGCTACCAAAGTCTAGGTCATAAAAAATGGCAAAACAACCCTAAAACAAAAGATAGTACATCATAATCTTGCCAACAAAAGTCTGCCTACACTGTCCCACAAATGTTTCAACAATGACCTACAAATAAAAGGGCAGCTTTTCCTTTGCCTATTCTTTTCAAAGTCTTTCTCCTCAAAAGCCTTCAATGGTTGCTTAAAAAGATTTTGGTTGAACTTGCACTATTCTAGATGAAAAAAATTCCAACTGACTTTATTTTTTAAAAACTATTATTTTCATTTACTGGGTCCCTGTAAGAATTCTAAACACAAATAAAGTACAAACATACACTTCAACAAAATAGACTCTTGGCAATCAACTCTGAATCAATCATGCTACAAAAACAGAATGAAATCTTTAAAATATGGCCTTACTAATTTTGATTCATTAAATCAGAATCATGATAAATACAATACAGTACTTTCTTCAAACTAAGTTTAGATGTACTTCAAAATAACTTTACAGGGGCAACCCCGGTGGCGCAGCGGTTTAGCGCCGCCTGCAGCCCAGGGCGTGATCCTGGAGACTCAGGATTGAGTCCCGCATCGGGCTCCCTGAGTGGTGCCTGCTTCTTCCTCTGCCTGTGTCTCTGCCTCTCTCTCTCTAGCTGTGTCTCTAGATGAATAAATAAATAAAAATCTTAAAAAAAAAAAACTTTACAAATTTTAGGGTTTTATAATAATGCTACATTTTGTTTAGAATGATTCAGAACTAAAGACTTCAAGAAAGTAAAAATCCTTTCAAAACATTCTCAATTTCTAAGTATAGCAATTTTTGTATATCGTAGGCCTCGTGTTAGGATATTATATACTATAGTCTTTTGTACATTTACAATACATTTTAATTTATAGTAACTTTCCTCAGGTCACTACCATAAGCCTATAATGTTTATAAAATGTTCAGTAATTCATGTATTTTTTACTATGACAAGTACCCCTATACATTAGGTACCATACTAAACTCTTACCCCTAGACCAGAGGTTCTCAATTAGAAACAGTTCTGTCCCTCAGGGGACATTTGGCAATGTCTACAGACATTTTTGGTTGTCAAAACTAGAAGCATCCTACTGGCATCCAATTGGTAGAAGCCAAGCATACTGCTAAACATCCTACAATACACAAGGCAGCCCCTCACAATCAATTATCTGACCCAACTGTTGAGAGTGCTGTTAAGAAACCATAATTCTAGCTATTTGTCATTTATTTTACTAAGACACCAGCAATAACAGCTGTTGTTAAACATTTAGGTATTTCCACAGCTAGAAATCCTATAGTTTTATATGGAAGAAGAAAGGAAGAAAAAGCCTCTTTGCATTTGATGTACAGTTTAAATATTGTTTTTTTAAACTGGGGATTGACTTCTAGGAATAATATGAAACGCTAACATTGCCCCAATGCTGTATAATAAGAAATGTTAATACTTCCAGAGTAAAACAATCATACCTTTTTAACTGCTATAATATATCCTTCTTCTTGAAACATTTTGAAAAATTCACACATGAATGTCTCTTTGAAACTTGACTAGGGAAAAAGAAAGCAACACAGAATTTATACATGCTAAATAGAGAACTAAGAATATAATGAATTATCTTTCTAAGCTGAAGATTAAGGCCTTAAAGGATTTAATCATATATTTCAAGAGAATTATAGGATTTGGAGTAAGATTTCTTTCAACAGCTGTTAGATGAGTATGGCACAAAGATTAATAAATACAAGGTTCTTGCACTGTTCACTAGACTCTCTCCTCTCTGCTTAGATGTAATAGTTTAAATAAAACTTCTTTAACAGGTGACTAAGACACAATGGCTGTCTAAAAGGCGCTACTGCATCTGTATATGCATATTTTTGGTTTTGCTTTGTTTTTAATTTGGAAGAGAATGAGTAAGACAAAAGGGATCATAAGGTATAAAAACATTTAGAAGTGTGAATACAAAGCAAAAGATATAAAGACTTACCTTACTTTTGGACAGACTCCCCCAGCTTCCCAAAGTTTGAATGGTTTTTGAGATGAGAGTTAATGTTCGAATTGTCTGTGGATCCTAAAGAATGTAAAAAAAGACACAAAACTCCTGTTAAGTTTTTAAGAAATAGAATCTGTCTAAGAGGTAGAAGAGAGTGAATAGGCTAGATTGCTTTAAAATAGTGATTTAAAAATGTTCATTCAAATCACCAATGTAATTAAACTCTAACTTATGCTGGGCACAACTCACTAGACTAAGCAATTAAGAGACCAAAGAAGCCAAATGTTATTTATAATTCCTCCCAAAGTAATTATATTCAACAACGCATTACTTCTGAAAGCCATACTTTAATACTATATATGTTATTTTGACAGTATGGCAGCTTGGATTACCGAACAAATTGTACTAACTTTTGAAATGTGAATCACATCTACTTTTTCTACCTTGTAACTTAAAATGGCAGTTTCCAAATTTTCTCTACTCAACCCACCTCTAAGGCTACTCAATAACTAATACAGCTGGTACTATCAATTATTTTCATCACGGAAGCAAAATCCTAACTAAAATTAAGAAATGAGAAGCTGAGGTGCCTAGGTGGCTCAATTGTTGGGCGTCTGCCTTTGGCTCAGGTCATGATCCCAAAGTCCCTGTATCAAGCCCCACATTAGGCTTCCTGCTCCACAGAGAGTCTGCTTCTCCCTCTGCCCCTGCCCCTGTTCATGTTCTCTCTGTCAAATAAATAAATAAACCTTTAAAAAAAAAAAGAGAGAGAGAAGTTATTTGGTTCATGTAGAATCTAAGCAGAGTAAATATTTGGGTCCTTTATCCAAGGTATTTTTCAGGCCTGTCTACCAGAAAAAAACTAAATATAAATAAAAATTGATTCAATAGTTCCCCAGATGAGACCTTGCTCCCTCCTTTTTTTTTTTTTTAAAAAACTTGAGGTATACTTACATACAGTGAAATGAATAGATTTTAAGTGTACATAACCCAATGAGTTTCTACCAATCCATGTATCTATAGGACCAAGTCTTCTATCAAATATCTTTATTTTGGAGATTCAAATAAACACTATCTTCCCTCAAAAGACACACTTCAGAAAATTCAGATACAGAAATTGCTTTAGTTTAGCTTTTGATTACATTCCTTAATATTTTAGTATTCCCACACTAAAAATGACATGAAGAAAGTGATGACCAGGATATAAGACAATCTGGAAAAAAAGGACTATCTGGGATATGATCATTATGATATATTGATAAAATAGTTACACACCTTAATTAAGGTTATTCAGAAATGTTTTAGCTAAAACATCCCTAATTCCATTACACTTTTGTGCAAAAAGTCCTTACAATTCTCTGCCTTTGAAGAATGTAAGGTTCTTAACAATGGCTAATAAAATGAATTTGAAGTGAATTTCACCAAGACTTCCCTGTTCAAATTGTTTTTAAAACACTGTTTTAGATTATTTTCCTGAACTAAAAAAAAAAAACAAAAACAAAGTGTATTTTATACAATTTCTGCACACCAGATATTTGTTTACATCAACATGGCCCTCACTACTATGTGACAATCATATCATTTAGCTCTTATTTAGTGTACTCTACCTACAAGCTGTTCTAAATTCTTCCCTTGCTACCATCTGCCATCATAATTTTTCATGGATGTCCAGTACCTTGGACATCTGGTACCTAGCACATAGCCTGCCACCGGCATCTAGTAGATGTCTTATAACATTATTAAATTCAACTGAAGTTGAATCTCTTACCTCAAAACAATGTATCTTATCCTTTTTTCCTTATATTAGGTTGAACCAAATGAAGTTACTATTATTTGACTACTTTTAATCTACAAAACACAAAACAACTTCATGCACCTCACCATATCTCAAAGGAGGAAATTACTATTTTTCTAAGGTTTACACTCATCACTTTTTTCTTTTTAAGACACTCTGAATCCTCCAGGATACTGATCTGGTATTAGCAAGCCCTCTTCTTCTTCTTCAATTTCTCCCTTCTGTTGGTTTCTTCTCCTCTGTTTAAACCACATACAGATTTTCCCATTTTGGAGAAGACACATCATTTGACCCGTCCCCTCTCTGAGCTACTACCTTTCACTGAATGTCTACTTGTCCTAGAAACTGTGTATGTACTTGGGATACACAAACTTGAAAAAGATCCAACCCCTGAGCTTAGGTATTGACAGTCCACATTCAGAGACAGTAAACAGATGACTATAAAGTAGTATGACAAATTTCAAGATAGAGAGAGCCACAGGATGCTCTAAGTATAATTCATAAGCAAGGCACCTAACCTAGACTGGAGGGTTAGAGGAATTTGCCTTGGCTGAGTCTTTAAAGGAACTATCAATGAGAGAATGAGGGGCATGAGGAGAAAAATGGTTCAATCCTGTTTTCTATCCCCCACCATGAACCTTCTCAGGAGTAGTCCACCACGTCAATGTTAATGTAACTTATATTTAAAAATAAGCATTTAGGGCAGCCCGGGTGGCTCAGTGGTTTAGCGCCGCCTTCAGCCCAGGGCCTGATCCTGGAGACCCAGGATCGAGTCCCACGTTGGGCTCCCTGCACGGAGCCTGCTTCTCCATCTGCCTGTGTCTCTGCCTCTCTCTCTGTCATGAACAAATAAATAAAATCTTAAAAAAAAAATAAAAATAAGCATTTAAAAAAATTATCCATTCATGTGTGTGTGTACACACTTGTACGTGTCTGAATTTGCCTGTCTTTTATTAGCAATTTTGATATATTTCCTGGGTAAAAACTACACTTACCTATTATTTTCTAATCTTTTGCAATCTGATTTTCTTATACTTTATTAAAATTGTTTTCTCAAACTTCAAAGAACTTCTAAATGTAGTATTCAACAACCATTAATTGGTTCTCCTCCCAAACCACTCTAACTTTCAATATTGGTCTTGACAATCCCATCACCCATAGGTTCCTGGGATCACTCCTTGCTCTCAATTTCTATAGTACCTTAACTTGGTAAAAATCAGGTACTAGTTTTAGATTATGTATCTTACATATTTGTCCTATTCTTCCAATTGAATGAAAAGTTCTTAAAGAGAGGGGATAAGTTTACACTTAAAAGCAAACAAAAAAGTTATAAGACACAATATGAACCAGTCCTTCTAGCATCTTGATTGGAAAAGTGATCTAAAATACAGTTTGTGATTAGAAGGACTTTACTGCAACATCTGTTACAGAAATATGCACATTCAAGTCTGAATATAGGGGCAGGGTCACAAGCTCAGAGGTAGGAGTTCTGTTTCTATCCAGAATGCTGCTACTAAGCTTTTCTGGACCCAGAATTTTACACAGCTTCAGTAACATAGCCACAGAAAGGACAGCACTATGAACAAAAGGACACTTGCCCACTCTCTGCTGTAGTTATTCACAGACTGTCCTCTGGCAAGAAAGGGTATGTTGCTGCAAAAGCAGCATGGTTCTGTTCAGCTCTCAAAGTGAAATGAGTGGGCAATGTTATGCAGTTGTGAAGAGGAATGGCCTTTAAAGCCCAGTTTAACTCCAAAACCCATGTGTCTTCCCTACCCCGTATTAGTTAAGTTTCCTAAGGGCAGAGAGTGTCTTCCTCATCACAGTATCTCCAGCGCTGAGCAGTTTTTGATACATTACAGGTGTTTGAACACCTTACTGCCTAAGAGGCAGGAAAGAACAGGGGTGGGCTCATAGATTAGAAAGACAGAAGGAGACAGCATTCCAGTTTAATCCAGTTCAAACTGAGTGAGATCAAATCCTACTTTATCTGTTGTGTGACCATGGAGAAATAACAGAATTGTGATATTCTTATCTGCAAATGGGGATAATAACAATTTACCTCAAAGAGAGGACTAAGTAAAACACATAAATAAATACTCAGCACAAGGCCTACCACAAAGTCCTAAGTAAATGTTGGCTATTATTATAATATGTCACACCAATCAGCAATGAAAGCTATTAAGATTATAAAATATTTGGAACATAAAATGTTAAAGATTCAGCAAAAATATTCCATGTGAGAAGGAAACTAAGAGCAAAAGTAAGGAGTTTTAAAATGTTAAGAAATATGTGTATCTATGCAGTATAAATTCAGATATAAATAAATAGGACTTCAGAACATTTTTAAAGTTTTACGTCTCATATATTTACAGTATAAGGTGAATAAAAAGTGAAAGTGTGAAATAACCAAACAAATGTTCCAATCAAAGTTTTACGCCTTTCAGAAATATGCCTCTTCATATTTCTGTGAGATTTAAAAATATTTGCAAGATTAAACTAAACCCGTAACTCATGAAAAAACAAAAACAACCCTAGTATTATGGAAATTTACAGATACACACGATAGTGGTGGGTAAATATAATGAATCCTCTTTGTATCTACCATCAAGCTTCAACAACTATCAATATTTTATCACTTTTGTATAATACCTTTTAACACAACAAAAAACGGAATTTTCAGCCTTCTCTGAAAGACTGAAATGGGCAAGGAAAATGCCCAGTAAATTTAAGTACCATTATAAGAAATCAGCCAAGTGAAACTGGCTTGTTATTTCATCTTTTAAAAAATTTAATAAAAATGGAATAAAACTTTGAGAAGAACAACACTTACTGGATGATGAGGTCGCAAATGAAAAGTATGAGGTGATACTACGGCTACAGCAAAGAAACGAAGAAATACAAAGCTGCTCACTGCAGAATACTGAACATGAGGGTCATCTGCAGGAAAAAAATGGTGAAATGTCATGCACAAAAACACTGAATTAATTAAAAAACGATGACAAAATAAAAAAAATATTGGAAAAACACATAAACTAAACAGGAGATCAATATAATTTGTCTAATGGGGACTGAGCTGATGAAATGATAGCATGATTATGACTAAATTAAAGGAAAAACTCCTAGGACTAAAAAAATCTGAAAGGAATAATAAATTTTAAAAAGGAAAGGCAAAGCTACCAGATTTTCAGAAATATTTTTTTTAAAAAAGGATTTATTTATTTATTCATAGAGACAGAGAGAGAGAGAGAGAGAGAGAGAGAGGGGCAGAGATACAGGCAGAGGGAGAAGCAGGCTCCATGCAGGCAGCCCAATGTGGGACTTGATCCCGGGTCTCAGGGATCATGCCCTGGACTGAAGGCAGCACTGTACGGCTGAGCCACCCGGGCTGCCCACAGAAATATTTTAATTTGGAGAAAGTCCTTTTTCCTCATCTGCAAGGAGAGACTCCAGAAATTACAACAAAAATAAAGGTAGTATCTAGTACTACCTAGTGGCAATACTGAATCTCTTAGGACTAGGATAGGTTGTTGTTAGTTTTAGAATATTGTTTCAATTTTCCCCCCAAATGTCTTGATAATGGAATGCCTGGATGGGTCAGTGGTTGAGCATCTGCCTTAGGCCCAGGATGTGATCTGGGGTTCTGGGATCGAGTCCCGCATGGGGCTCCTGCATGGAGCCTGCTTCTCCTCCCTCTGCCTATGTCTCTGCCTCACTCTGTGTCTTTCATGAATAAATAAATAAAATCTTTAAAAAAACATCTTGATAAGATCAAAGACAATGCAATAAAAAACAACTGGCAGAAATCTTTCCTCTAAAGATGTGATCAGTTTTCCATATAAAAATGAAGATGAACTGAAGACAACTTATGGTTTTTGTCATTCACCTACAGCTCTTGTTTCAGACTGGAGTCAATACTTAACCCAAAAATCAGGTGACAGAGAAACAGGTAGTGAGGGGAAAAAAGTCTGGATTTGGTTTGAGTTTTAAGTTTTATAAATCACTCAAAAGGTACTCATGGGCAAGTCACTTAACTTGTAGTTCTTCAGTAATACATACTGCCCACTCACTGTCTCTTCCCTACTCTCCGCTCATCTTCTCAGGGCAACAGAAGAACAAATGAGAAAATATGAAAATATTTCATGACAACAAAACTAACACTACTGTAGTCTACTGAGGATAAGAAAACAATATTTAAAAAGCCAACAAAAAGAATGGTAAAGGAAACACGTTTGCATTTATAAAAAGTCATAAAATGTGTTTTAGATAATTTCTACAACAGAATTAAACATATTTTTTAAGGCCAAGATCACTGGGTAGTGTAGACTACAATGATTAGCAATACGCTTCAGAATAAGCCAAACTCAGGTTGGAGATCCTTCTTTTCTGCTGGCCATGTCTTGGATCTTGCACAAGTTACGTAACATCTCTAAACCTCAATTTCATTATTTATCTAAGGGGAGCAGAACCTACACCTCAAGTAGTGGTGTGAACATGACAGTAGGAGGAGTAGGAGACACTTCAGGCTAGCACCATGTCTGTTCACTCACTAAATACTCAATGTACTTGTCATGATTTAACTATTTAAAAATATAATTTCAGTGAGCAGTTCATCTTGCCATATGTTAATGTCTCTGGCTCCCTTTACTGTGTTGTAAAGACTAGATTTAGTATACTCATTTGAAGCTGACTGTTTATGTCTTTAGTAGAATTAGCAAAGGCATCTAAGTCTGAATTTATATACATGTTAGTTAGACAACTCAGGCCCACAACTTTAGCACTGGGTAAATTTAGTGGAGGGGCAGATAACTGCGTGCGCGCGTGTGTGTACACACACACACACACACACACACACACACACACACAGTTAAAAGAACATAATAAAATAGCAAAATTTCTTCAGATGGTTATAGAAATACACTTACAGTCTCACATATCTGGGTAAGATTAATAACTTAAGCAGCCACCTTAACTCCGCCCCTTCCCCCTATTATAGGCAGATCTAGAAAGACAGCTATAGCAAGTTTATTTACTTATCAGAGATGCATATAATTAGAATAATTCCAAATGTTGACAATCAGAAATAGCAACTCTTGCTTTTATGATATGTTTCTAAATGAAGCCTTGACATAGCTGTTCTTACAAAATTAAAGCATGTATTGACATACCTCAAAATTCCATGTCTTTCAACAGATGTTTCTAATGACTCAAACCGTTTTTATAAAAATGTCCCACCACCAAAACCTGAGCATTTTCAAACTGTCCGATCTAGCCAGTTGTACTGAACTAAAAATTCTCATTATTTAAATGCATGAAGTGAAAACAGTAGTTGGTACAAATAACAAGTGTTTTTCTTTATTACATTTAACAATTTTATAAGTACTGAGTAAAAATGATACTTTTGTTATAGTTCTAAATGTTTGCCTTTCTTAAAAGTAACGGTTTTTGATTTGCTCTTTGTAAAAAGTTGTCAATATATTGAAATAAACAATGTTTTGAGGCTGTAAGGAAATGAAATTATATATTTCATAAAAGAGTATAATTATTTTGCAAAGAAGACTGTACCTATAAACCTTAAACATTTCACATAAGCCAAATCCACAGGAAATCTACAAAAAAAAAGTACAGAAAAAGAAATGGTATGTTTTAGCAAAACAAAGCACTTACTGGGAAATCTTTGAGTAGCCATTTGCCTTAGAGAATAAAAAGTATCACACATTACAGTGGGGCAGCTCATACTTGATTTTACAATTGTACTGAATAACTTGTCCACATAGTAGCGCAGATTCTCCTGTAGGATTTAACAAGGTAAACATCAGGATTTTAACTTTTCCACAGCCATTATAGAAAATAATGCAGTGAAAATGAGATTAGGCAGTTACTATCCAGTGTACTTTATTTATTTTAAAGATTTTACTTATTCATAAGAGGCACAGAGAGGCAAAGACATAGGCAGAAGGAGAAGCAGGCTCCCCACAAGAAGCCCGATGTGGGACTTGATCCCCGGACCCCAGGACCATGACATGAGCCAAAGGCAGACACTCAACCACTGAACCACCCAGGTGTCCCTATATAGTGTACTTTAAACCTCTGCTTCCCTTCTCTAAACTCACGCAGTTAAAGGACAACTTACATCCTGACCTCATTTAACAAATTCAATTGAGTCTAGTGAAATATAACTAGTAAATGTATGGAATTAACTTCACAAGAAGCAACAGAATATAGAATGATCCAAAGGGAAATCAGGGAAATAACTCAGATATGCATATATATGTAGACACTCTGGAAATTTTATTTAGTGCAATGAAAACCTGTGATTCTAACATAATCATTATTTTTCCAGACAACTAAGATATTGGTTGACCAAGTCATTGTGCTACTAAGCCTGGCCAGTCTGATCCCAAATGAATGGCTAGAATGGAGGTAGCAACTAGATACAGCCTTATTCCACTATTGTTACTAGAGCAAAAGTAAAACCCCACGAGAAAATAACATTCTAAAAACTAGACACAGGAGATGCTGCTAATAGTATGGGCATTAAGAATAAAAAGCACTACATCCTTCATACAGCATTAGGGAAGACTATGCTTAGGAGAAGGTGCATTTTAATGCAGTTATAAAGATAACAAAGACTTACCTTATTATTTTCTACATTATCTCCCTCTTTCAATTTAATAGGATCGATTTCACAGGATTTTGAGGATTCACATATCTGGAAGATAGATTAATTTTTCATTTAATGCTCTTTTCTAAATAATTTGGCAAACGAAAATAACTATTATTTTTCTTGTAATTGTAAAAATTAAAACTGTAACAAAGTTTACAACTCCCATTCAGAGATAATGTACACAATACTGTAAAAGAACTGTCAAAATTTATTTCTCATAAATTTGAAACTCAAACTAAAATCAGGTAACCAAAGGAAAAAAAGAGCAAATCCAGTAACAATAAAATAATTATACAGATTATATTCAGTGTGCCCTTTCAGTAAAAAACCACTGATAGAAAAGGTTTATTTACATCTGAAGGGTTCAGCCCTATTTTTTCAGTAATACATAAGTGAGTGTATTATCCCTGTTACTAGGTCATTTGATGAGAGAGAGACTATATCACAAGGCCACACAGACTTCAATTATCAGAAGTATATATATAGCCTGTACCTCATCTAGAATAGGTTTTAATGTGACTTTCAGGTAGTGCCCTCCCACTATTTTCATCATCTCATCCAGACATCGGGTAGCCAAGGAGTTTCCTCTAAAAATTGTGTTTGCATCTCTGAAATACAAAGAAAAATAAGGTGAAACCAGGTGCAGTAAACAAACGCTATGAAATCAATAATACGAAATATCTGACTTTGGTTATATAAACAATTTTAGTAATTTTTGCCATGCATTTAAAAGTTTGCTGTCATTACGATTTTCAAACTTACCAAAATAGTAAGAGAATTTGTTTTTTTTTTTTGTTTTTTTTTTTTTAAAGCAAGCCATATTAATGAACTACAAAAGTGGAATGTGTGTGTATGAGACAGTGCAATAACAGGAATGGGAAACCACCTGACTGCTTTTCATAATGTCACACATATGTATATTGAATGATACATAATGGGTAAGGGGGAAAAAAACCCAACTTCTGATCTGGTATTTTATTTGTGACATGTGAATCATTACAAGCAGCAGCAAAGATCAGTAACAGGAAATTTGGACACCGAATAAAAAAATCCTTCATTAACTGTTAGTGTTGCTGTTGGTGGATACTGTTTGTTAACGTAAAGAAATGCCTTTTACTTCTTGCTAAGCAGTCCTCTTCAGACTCTTATCCAGGAAGGCTGGTCAATACAAAAGAAGTGAAAATACAAAAACAATTTGGCAAACTAAGATCCAATTTCAACACACAAAATTAACATTTTAATATAACTCTTACTGTGTATCCTTCAAGTCTAATTCAGCCACTGCAGTGGCAAAAGGAACAAGTTTATCATGGTGCAGCAGCAGTCGTACAAGAGGCAAAACAGCATCATTTTTATCTCGACAAATTTCACCCAAAATGTAAGCAGCTGAGGCAGATATCGGCTAGAATACAGAAAGGGAGAAAACAAGCACAAAATCAAGGAAACATGACTAAATATTCAATCACTAGCCTGTATAAGTAATTCAAGCATATTTACTGGCTATTACTGTTATACAGAATAACATTTAATTTTTAAAAACGTTTCTCAGAGAATGAAATTTCAAGCATATTCTGGAATCACAGCACTGTGCTTCAGATGAATGTATATATATATTGGCTATTTTAAAAAAAGATTTTATTTATTTATTCATGAGAGACACATAGAGGGAGGCAGAGACATAGGCAGAGGGAGACGCAGGCTCCCTGTGGGGAGCCTAATGGGGGACTCCATCCCAGGACCCCAGGATCACGTCCTGAGACCCCCAGGTGCTCCTATATTAGCTATTTTAATAAAACTTGATACTCTGAAATCTTTTCCACATCATTTACAGAATTATTTTAGCCTTCTCATATTAAATCATACACTTAAAAATTTTAAAGTACCTGAACATCTGGTGATTTTAGCAGCAAAGTTTTCAAAGGACCATAGTACTCTGAAGGAAGCACGTAGTCTTCTGTATAACATATATTTAATCGAAGAGATCCCAGATCATCAGTTTTAGATGACTTGTTTCCATTGTCTCTTGGTTGTAGCAAGTACCTAAAGTAAAAGTACAACTGACTTTGTGAGATGACAATGAGCATCCAAGTCAGTGAGGTAAATAAACAGCTAAGCTGTATAAAAAAACCAAACCAAAAAGTCACTTTAGTATTTTAAGGTTAGGACACTTTATAAATAGCCAACTATCAGTCTTCAGAGGCTTAGCATTGGTTGTATATTGAACTAGAAAGCTATAAATAGATTTTCATATGGGAAACGAAAAGTACAGGTAATAACAAAATTAAAATCTCAAAGGAATTGAATGAGAGTTCGATTAGCTTGCAGACTTAGGAAAAGATAATAAAATGTAAAACATTTAAAATCCAATGTAAAATCAAAAATAATCTCTCATCACCTAAATTTAAGAAAGACATATTTAGCTGAAATAGACAAGACATGCCACAAGAAGGAAAAAGTGATCTTGTTTTAAAGTATATCTTATATACGTAAAAACCTGAACTTATTTTTTAAAAAGCCAGTGACTGAAGGTTTATAAATAGATTTTTTATATTATTAAAGAAGTAACAGTGTAACTACACTGAAAATATTTTTATTTGCACAAATCAGATTTACATGAATTTTTTTCAGGTAAGTAGAAGGTATAAATATAAATGTAAAAACAAAGATAACTTTAACATTTTTGAAGGAAAGAGAAATGTTTAGAAATCAAGAGGAGTTTTTAGGACCAAAATCAGAAATCTAATAATTTTTAGAGAACTTTTATCATGGAAATTTAATAATACATACAAACGTAAAAAGGACAATATATCTACTGAACTCCCATGAACCCATCACCTAGCTTTAGTAATCATCAACTCAAGGCTATTCTTGTTTCAGTCTCATACCTCTATTCACTCCTCCCATCCCATTCCTGTGTTAAAGTAATTTCCATGTGTCTTTTAATTTTGTCCATAAATATTTCAACATCTATAACTACATATAACTTTTAAAAATCAGCATTACCCAAGGCGTGTTCAAACTTTCCCAAACTTTATCATAAACATTTTTCTACAGTTTGTTCATATCTAAGGTCCACAGATTCTAACTAGTTGATACTTGTTTCTTTTACTGTAGATTCCCTCTACCCCCTAAGAAATCAGGTAGTTAGAATTTTCCACATCGGGGATTGTGCTAAATCTATCTTTATCTCCCTGACATCACTTAACCTGTTCTTTGTCCTCTCTGTACTTCCTATATATTGGCAGTTAGATCTAGAGGTTTGGTTAGATTTAGATTTGATATGCTGGCAAGAAAGAACCTTTCACTGATGGTGTTGTGTTGTTCCACCAAGAGGCACTAATGTCTGTCTCTCTTTTTGTGATATTAGCAATCACTGATGAGCACCACCTAGAGTCATTAACTTTCACAGATTGTAAAACGATAGTTTTAGAATTCTATCATTCCTCCTTTACTTAATACTTGAATACTTTTTTTTGAATACTTTTTATAAAGTAGTGTAGGTAGTTTTGATATTTATCACCTATAGCCTCCCCAATACACTAACTTGTTCAAAAACAGAAGGGAGGGAGGGTTTAACAGAATATTTATTAGCTTTGAGAAAGATATAATTAAAGACATAAAAGGGAACTAGAGACCCAATAAAGCAAAATTTCAAAGATGAGGGGATGACAATAAAGGGAGGAGAAATTATATCACTACCTATGAAAGAAGAATCTCTACCTTGAAAGACAAGCCTTCAGAATTTCTATTCTGATTTGAGAAATAATGATTTAAAGTTTTGCCTGAGGAAATAACTGCAAATAAACCTATTAGCAAAGGTAACCCAGAAGTACTTCTAAGGAAAATTCTAGTTGGCTGACTGAGTTCCACAATCCAGTATATTTTATAGACTTGCTAGTTTTATCTGAAAGTAAACCTGAACTGTAATGACTGAGCACAAAGACCTGTACAAAGTAGAAAGCCAATTTCTAAATTTATGAAAAGAAATACAAGTGGTAAAAATACCTGTACTTCTTCTGGGACCAATACATCTTATTATGCAAATGTCCATTTACAAAAGTAAGGAGAATGGGAATATTAATAATAAATACCTTTAATTCACCACCTCCCCATGCACGTATCACTCAGCTTCAACAATCGCTGTATTTCCCATGGTGATTCATCTATATTGATCATTGCAACTAATATATTTTTTTCCTGTCAATATAACTTTTTAATCTGTTAGATTAACACATTTTTTTTAACCGACTGGTAATCTATTTAGAAAGCCATATTATCAGAAGGTACTATGGTGAGTACAGAGATACAACGCAGAGATTGAGGCAGTCTTAAGAATTCTCTGCTAAAGCAATGTCCACAATAGCCAAACTATGGAAAGAGCCCAAATGTACGATAGATGAATGGATAAAGACATACACACACACACACACACACACACACACACACACACACACACACAAATGGAATACTACTCAGCCATCAAAAAACTGAAATTTTGCATTTGCAGTGACATGGATGGAACTAAGGGGTATTATGCTAAGCAAAGTAAGTCAGAGAAAGACTGATCACTGATCTCACTTACATGTGGAATTTAAGAAACAAAGAGGATCAGAGGGGAAAGGAGGGAAAAATAAAACAAGATGAAATCAGAGAAGGAGATAAACCATAACAGACTCTTAACTCTAGGAAACAAAATGAGGGTTACTGGAGAGGAAGCAGGTGGGGGGATGGGGTTACTGGGTGATGGGCATTAAGGAGGGCACATGATGTAATGAGCACTGGGTATTATACACAACTGATGAATCACTGAACTCTATCTCTGAAACTAATAATATACACTGTTAATTAATTAAAAAAAAAAAAAAAAAGAATTCTCAGCTAAGACAACCGTTTGCCAAGGAAACAAGAATGCTTCCAGAGCAGAATCTCCTTCCTTCTTGATTATATTTAAATGGGTAGTACCTACCTACATTTGCCTCTTTGGGATTCTTTCTTGTTGTTCTAATATTTCCCTTCTGTTTTAACTAGTTTTTTCCATATAAGGTAGAATAAAAATACTTGCATTATAGTTACAGCTTAGTTCTGTCTCCCTAAGATTGCACTTACCCATCTTAAATCTTAAACAATGTTCCCATATTCTAGTCAGAATTACATACTGTTTGTTCTATAGGAATTTTACTCAGAGGGCAACTTTGATTCTCTTATCTCCAAATCACTGGAAGAAGGAGCATGCCTTGTCTCTCTGTTACTCTAACAAAACTACAAAATATCAGCAAAATAAATCTACAATCCTAACATGGCATATTCTCTACAGAGGGACTACAGTGCTACACCAGTTACTAATTATTATGTATGCACTTCTTTAGAATGCCTAGCAACCCCAGAAGAGCTCACTCCTGCCTCACTTTTAAAGCTTGTTTCCACAGGTTTCTTTGTCAGGGTAAGAAATCCTTCTGGATACAGTATGTCATCTGTGTCATGTGTTTTTTGAAAAACAAAAATTTAAAATATGTCATTGTCCTACCCATACTTGAAAAGATCATTTTTCAATAAACAGGGATGACATCAAATTTCTTTTTAACAATTTATATATATAAATTTTTATATGTATATATAAACAGTAAAATATAAATATATATGTTTTAAATATTTTATTTATTTATTCATGAGAGATACAGAGAGAGGCAGAGAGAGAAGCAGGCTCCCTGTGGGGAGCCCTATGCAGGACTCCATCCCAGGACCCCAGGATCACAACTTGAGCCAAAGGCAGATGCTCAACCACTGAGCCACCCAGGTGCCCCTTTTAACAATATTTTACAAAGCAAGGGGCATTCAAATCTTTGATTTCAGCATAAAACAGAGTATTTTTGAGGGTTAAAAAAAACATTTTTAATTAATTAGAGTGAGCACATGCACATGAGTGGGTGAGGAGGGGGCAGGACAGGGAGAGAGAGAATTTTAAGCAGACGCCATGCTGAGAACAGAATCCAACGTGGGGCTCAATCTCATACCCCTGAGATCATGACCTGGCTGAAAATAAAGAGTAGGATGTTTAACCAAATGAGCCACCCAGGTGCCCTGAATATTTTTGAGTTTTAAATATATTCTAAAATAATTTTGCCAAAGTACAATTTATTATAGTAATTGGTTAAGAGTATAAACTTTGGAGTCAGAATATTTGATCTAAATCTCAGCTGTGTGACCTTGGGCAAACTCCTCAATCTCTCCATGCTTGTTTCCTTATATTATTATAATTATTATTATTACCCTAAATAAGGGGCAGTAATAGTATCTAACTGATATAACTAAGTAAAGCACTTAGAATAGTGCCTGGTATACAGTAAATAGTACGTAGCTATTATTTATATAAGATTTATATATAACTATTATCACTTACATATCTAAATAACTATAGATAAATGTACTTATTTATGTAACTACATAAAATGTGATTTATTATTTTATAACATTGATTAAAAAGGCTCAATTTAAAGCCTGTGGGCTCAATAATCTTGTATGAATTAGAGGAAAAGAGAAAACCCTCAAGATTTGTTAGATGAGGATATGTAGACATGAATAAGGTTGAGGGATTTAAAAAAAAAACCCAAAAAACCCACAATATATTTTCTTCAGCTTTTGAGTAAAGCATTCCAGTGTGAAAGAGTAAGAAAAAGGAAATAAAGAGGAATTATTAACTGAAAGTGGAATTCAGTTGCTCCAAACATATTTTTTATTCACAATTAGAGGCATGAAAGTAATCCTGATGCTCCCAAGATTCAGTAGTTTTGACAGCTCCTTAGTAAAGAAAAAATTTACATTAGAAAATTTTTAACCACAAGGTGTATATAATTGAAATTAAGGTAGGCAGGCAAAAACTATATTTATTCGTAACACTGAAAACAAGCATTATGAAGTAATGTTTAGAAGCTGGAAAGTAACTGTTCAGAGGCAGCTCTACTAACATTCGAATATTGTTTCTGGTTCCATAAAGATAAGCATTATCAATGGATTTTTACTAAAGATAGAAGATTAAAGATAGGTACACCAAAATTAGCAAACTAGACAACCAACTCCTCTCAAGTAAAATATTAATCTAGTTTTAAATATGTAGAAAGTGCTTTTGTTGAAAAATCCCAACCATTTGTTTCATTTACCATTTGAATCTTACATTCAGAATGCAAATTACAACCTGAAAAGGTATTTGTATCTATGGTCTTTTCTTTTTAAAAAAAAAATATTTTACTTATTTATTCATGAAAGACACAGAGAGAGAGAGGCAGAGACATAGGCAGAGGGAGAACCAGGCTCTGTGCGTAGAGCCCGATTCAGGACTCAATCCCAGGATCCCTGGGATCATGACCTGAGCCGAAAGCCAGAGGCTCAACCAGAGCCACCCAGGGGCCTCTCTATTGTCCTTTCTTAATCTCCACTGTTACATGTTGAACCATTTTGGGGAAATTATTGTACCAATTTGTACAATCACACAAAGGTTTTGCATACATTAAGACTGACATCACAGGAATTGTGAAATGAGACTTAACTAGATTGCCTCTGAGGTTCTCTTCCTAAGATTTCAAACAATAGAATACTGGTGTGACAACAAAGGATACATAAACTCTATATGGACTGCTCTGGAGGAATGGTGATGACAGCAGCAATCACTATAATAATGAGAGCATGAGCTATACTTGTGGTCACTACACTTGCTGCCTGTTTCATTTACGATGAATGCATTTCATCCTCTAACAACTTTGGGAGGCAGGTACTATTTGTACTGTTTTCATTTTATAGCCAGAGAAAGGAAAAGCCAAGATGGCAAAGTAACTTGTCCAAGGTCACACAGGTAGTTATGGCAGAGGTTAAGATTTGAACCACGGCAAATTGGTTCCAGAGTCCATACTCTTTATCACTACTAAGGGTCTACTAAATGGCTAGGTGAGAAAAGCAAGGTGTGGAGCAGGATACAGTATGTGCCCATTTGTGTAAAAAGGGGAAATAAGGATATATACGTATTTGACTATATTCCATAAAATATTTTCAGAAACTTAAAATAGTAACTACCTCAGAAGAGGGGAAATGATTAGCTGAGGGATTGGGTTAAGACACAGATTTTTTGAACGGTGAACCATGTGAGTATATTAGTGATTCAAAAAAATAATTTAAAATTCTTTTATCTACAAGGTTAAAGTTAAAAATAGTTACTATCAACACTAAAAAGCTACTCCTAACATCTAACAGAAGTTTCAGAATAAGGAACATACATCATAACTAAGGAGCTGAAAAGCCAAGAAAGGAATGGGGGAATGACTGAATCATACTGTAGTTTGAGAATAAAATTAAGTTAGAACCATTAAAATCCATTTTCAGGAAAAGACCGTAATAGACAAATACTAATTGAAAATTATGTGAAAAAGGAAAGCAAACTGAAACTTTTCAAACAACAGGATTACATTACGGATTATTCTCTTTCCTACTGCCAAGATTAGAAAGAATATGCCTGAAATCCTGAAGATAAAGCTTTCCCTGCGTTTTCAATGCAGTTGCCATCAATTCCACAAGGGGATGCTACTGCTCTACAACTGACAAAGGAGCTTGCAGAGTTTAATTTCTGACTTAAAAGAAAATGGCATTCACATTTTTATACTTCCTTATATATCTATGAAGTATAAATGAATCAGCAGAAGTTTCCATTCCATGCTGCATAAATTTTAGAACTTACACCCTTTTGGCTTTAAAACATTTTAAAATATTACTGGCAAAAAAGAGATCTATAGGAATAAAATTAATTGGTTTCTTAATGTTCTTACATCCTGCCAAGGTGGACAAAGTTTTGCCAAATTTGGAAGGGCCTATCTGGAAGTAGTCACACTTAAAGTACAGGAGAGGTGGCACATTTCAGGTTCACTTTGAGGGGTCCTGGAAGCCCTAAGAACTCACTTTTTACTTTTGTAATGAGTGGCATGCCATACAATTTTCAAAGACTTAACAAACTGCAGAAATTTTCATTTAAAAATATATGCTAGGGGATCCCTGGGTGGCTCAGCGATTTGGCGCCTGCCTTCAGTGCAGGGTGTGATCCTGGAGTCCCGGGATTGAGTCCCACATTGGACTCCTTACATGGAGCCTGCTTCTCCTTCTGTCCCTGCCTCTCTCTCTTTCTCTCTCCCTGTGTCTCTCATGAATAAATGAATAAAATCTTAAAAAAAAAATATATATATATATGCTGTTTTACAGAAGGTAGAAGATAATGAGAAGTGGGGAGTGTGATGGGCCTCAAATGTTCCTCAATTTTTCAAAGTAACTAGTAAGTTTAATCTGCCCCCCCAAAGTGGATACATTTTTTGCAATTATACCAAATGCCACCAGAAATACCAATAAATCTTAGATCTGTATTAGCAAGAAGTAAAAATAAAATAAAACTTTGAGTCTAAAAATCCACCTACAATAGAGTTCAAAGTGAAGAATGTCTACGGTCAACTTGGAGAGGCAGGCTCTTTTAAAGACAAATGAGATGGATGCCCACAATAAGAAACCTCTAAACTCTTCTTCCAGGCACTGAAATTGAGTTCTAAATAGTGGGCCTTAGAGGCAAATGAGAAAGACCTGCTTTTTTATGCTCAGTAGAAACCCAAATCTAGCCTGCGATCTATCGGGCAACTTACTGGAAGGGGCAGGACAGGCATGCTTCTAAGTGCTCTAGACAGAAAAAATGATAGTTTCACATCAATTCTGCTAAGGAAACTAACATTAGTTTAATGTATGAACATTAAGTTCTATCTACCATCAGATTAATGTCACTGTTATAGACATGAAAAGGTAAAATAATACTGTAACCATTACTGAGTCACCAGAGCACCTGAAAGGAGTATTTACTGAATCAGCTCAACAGTTTCACCCTAGACATACACATATTCATTCATTCATTTATATATTTTATAGTGGGGGTGGGGGAGAATCTCAAGCAGACTCCCAGCTGATCACAGCCTGATATGGGGCTTATCAAACAATCTTGAGATCATAACTTGAGGTGAAATCATGAGTTGGATGCTCAACCTATTGAGCTACCCAGGTGCGCCTCGATCCTAGACATTTAGAAAACATTAGGGCATTTCAATGGGGTGTGTTAAAGGAAAATCACTGGTTAGATCCCATAAATAGTTGATTCCCTACCATAAACCCTATTTTCAAATATCCACAGTTCCCATGGCCATTAATAAAGCTTCTCTACTATAGATGCTGATCTGTGACCAAGCATCTTTTCACATGGGCAACTCTTCTGCAATGTTTTAAAATGATTTTCATTTTCTCCTTAGAGTTAAGATTTCATTTTTAAACAGAATATCCCTAGACAATTCAGTTCTTGTATCCCAGTACAAGAGGTTAAGTCATAGAATCATCAATGTACTTCTATTTCTGCAACAATAAATTAATAATCAAATCAAAGTTAATGATTTCTGGCTTATTCCACCTCAAATTTAAAAATATGCTTATAGTAAGCATTTATTTAAATGTATAGTATATTAAAGGGAATGGACTACTGTGGAGTTCACTAGAATGTTGGTCTTCAGGGATGCCTGGGTGGCTCAGTGGTTGAGTGTTGGCCCCGGGTGTGATCCTGGATTCCTGGGATCGAGTCCCACATCGGGCTCCCTGCGTGGAGCCTGCTTTTCCCTCTGCCTATGTCTCTGCCTCTCTCTGTGTCTCTCATGAATGAATAAATAAAATCTTTAAAAAAAATAGTTAAAAAAAAATAGAATGTTGGTCTTCTTACCAGGCTTGATGAGAGGAATCATTTCTTAACACATTCACAGGAACCTTAATCTCTCCTAGGAAAATATCTTGGACCAAGTTTCCATTGTTCCACAAGTCGATCCTGAAAATTTAAAACTGGCTTTATTTTTTGCAAAGAATGTTTAAGAGAACACACGCCACCAGGTAGCTTCAAATCACTTTGATTGTATTATAGCATTAATTTTACATGCTTAAAAGTAAGAGATGTTAGCGTTGTCATATACCTCACTATCTAAACTAAGGAAACAAAATATTGCAGTAGCTTTTATTTATAAGCACAGAAAGTAACTTTTAAACAGTCTTAATAAAGCACTTAAGTTTCTTAGTCTCAAAGTCTAGGCTTTATTTTAACCTGTAGCAGTAAGAACTAGAGTTACTTTGTTGAGTTTGAGAAAAGAAACCAACGCAAGATTACAGTTTCTTTCTCAATTAGAGCCAGTTAATATGTAAAGATGGGTGATTTAGAAAAATACATTACCTGATCATTCCAAACATGTGACTAATACACCCTTAAGATGAACACACTGTTAACACCACACCTGTACATGCACTTACAAAACTTTCCCCTCCCAAATAGCATAAATATTTAAGACCTAATTGGCACAAACTTCAAACACATGCACCTGTTGAATTATCTTACAAGACTTCTTACCTCACTGAAATTTCTGTTAGACAGCAGATATGTTAAGAAGAATAAAAAAATTATTTCTAAATTGGCTAATATATAATGACTTTTCTATATATTCTTTGCATCCATTATGCTATGATTTAGAAATTTAAAGAGCAATTAAATTTATGAAAATTAAAAATATAATAAAATAGGTGAAAATTAGGTCATCTTTGTTTTTTTTAAATAAACACACCTCAACTACTTCTGCAAAGAGAACAGATTTTTAAAAGATAATATGAATTTAAATTAGATGGATGTTCTTCTATGTTTCATCAGCCAACTTGCTAAAGAGAATTCTATTAAGTTCAGTTCACCTTTTTCAGTTAAATTTAGGACTTTCTTTTGGCACCAAAAAAACCCCTATTCAATAAAACTCCAAGACGTATACCTAATTTCCAGCTTTTCAATGTCCTCCTCTTCTACCTGGAACTGGGACTTTCTTGTATAACTACTGGATCTGGTTACCTGTGAACAAAATATTTTAGTTTACAAAAATTTTTAACATAATTTTTTTCCTACATGAACTTAAAAAAACTATCATCCCTAAAATGTTCAATTGTATTTATTATAAACAGAGAAAAATGCCAAGGTCATAGTCTACTGAAAAGCTAAAGATAAAAACAGCTATGGAAAGTAGCAGGGAGGTAATAAGGCAGTATAAAAATATCAAAAGCAATCTTGCCTCATTGCCCTCCCTTATTAACTCAATCTACAATAACATTAGGTTCTCTGACTCACATGTAATCTGTTGATGGCTCGAAGAGTAAAAGTGTTCTATTTTGGCATTAGCTGCACATGCTAAGAACTGTTTGAAGACTTTCCCACATTCCTCAAGATATCAATTCTATCCTTACACTTCCTTTTCACAATTTAACCAAAAACATCAAGGCTACTGGCAGGGACTTCCTCAGCTATCGTCCACCTGAACACGTCCATTTTCACATAGGTCTTTCTACCTGGATGAGTTTTTTAATTTCTGAATAAGGAGATAGATGATCCTCCTCTTTTCCAAGACTACTCCACCCATGCACAACATACAGTAAGCATACAATAAGCATTTGACTTATTTTAATCGCAGCTTTCTTGACCAGCTTATTCACCTCACTCAAGTCTAAGAAAAATTCTACACTTAAAGTATGGTCTTCTATCTCCTTCCTCTCACAGACAAATATCTCAAAACTGTAATCCATCCTTACAGTTGCCACTTCCTCACACCCACTCACTACAGTAACTCCTTATAATCTGATTTCCTCACAGATCACCCTCCCCAAACTCCTCTGTTAGTTACCAGGTCTGATGGTGAATTCTTAGTTCTCATCTTCCTTGACCGCTCTATCAGAATAAGTGAGTACAACTATACCTCCTTTCCCAGAAACACTCTGTTGAGTTTACCCAGGCACTACCCAGGCAACCTCCTGCTCTCCACTTCTTCCCCTGGGACCTCTTTTTCCCCAGAGGCTATAAATATGGGTTTTCTCCACGGTTTAAATTTTTATTTTGCTCTAACAGCTGCAAAGTGCTATACAGTTTACAAAGTGCTTTCACATCCATTATCTTCTTTGTTCATCAGAACGTTGCTCTGAAGCAGGCAGGGTTAGATTTATTATCCTCATCTTGAAAATGAGGAAGCTAAAGGACAGAAATTAAGAGACATGCTCAAAGCTGAATACCTAATAAGGGGCAGAAGTGAGCTCCTCACTTTTCTCCTATACTGTATACCTCTATTTCACTGGCTCTCTTGACTCTCTGCAAGCAAATATTGAGTCCTTATCTAGAGCCATCACCCATTTTAAGTTTCAGTCATCAACTGCCTATTGGAGGGTTTTCATGTCATACCTCAGGTTTGTTATGTCCCAAACTGAACCACTTACACTTTCCTTAACTTCTCCCTTATTCCAGATTTGAAACCATGAGGATATCAGATTCCTCCTTTGTCTTTTCTAACTAACTCGTTATCCTGCCCTTTACAACAGCTTCTTTCTCATTTGTCCCCTTCCTCTCTTTTTTCCATGTTATTCTCTTGGATCAGATTCCCCCACCCCAACACTTTTTTTTTTTTAAATACCTAAACTATAACAATCTCTTTATCTCTGTTCTTTCTCAGCCACTGGCCCATAGATCATGGGTATTCTTCCCACAACACCGCATTACTCTTACTACTTCCAGGCTCAAAAACTGTCAACAACTACTCTGTAAGCCCCCCAGCCAGGCATATAAGACCTTTCATAGTTGGTCCTAGTCTAGCTTTTAGACTTTGTTCCAATTATTCTCTTCTAGAACCCTTCCAGTTAAATCACTATTTGCTATTCTTTGGACATAGCTTTCTGCTTTTCTGTTTCTATGTCTCTGCTCAAATTGTTCTTCTTCTCTAAAACTTCTTTTTTGCTAACTTAGCTGGAGCAGAACTCATCTGATCTCCCCAATATCTACTGCGTTTAACTGCTATGTATATGCGTGCGTATGTATGCTTTGTGTTTCTTGCTTTAGCTCAAGAACAGAGATTGAATCTTATCTTTATAATCAGCTCAACAAAGGGCCTTTGGAATGAATGTTTAAGGCTTTATAGGTACGCCTGGATATAGCAAGCAGGTCAGACCTTGCCTTCAAAGGGCCATCTGCTTGCTGCAAGTTGCCCCATGTTTTCTGCAGGCTAGATGTAACAGCCATTGATAAATGTAAAACAACTAAAGTCTTTAGCCAGGAAATGGAAAAGTCTCACACTGGTTCCTTTTCTTTTGTTTTTCTTTCTCCCTTGCCTCCACCCCCACAATTCTTCCTACTTTAATTTGGCATTTTCTTCAACCTATGTTGTTTTTTTTTAATAAAGTAGTTGTAATCAGGCATGGTTAGATGTGCTCTCTCTCTCCACTTTGAAATTATCAAGAAAAACACACACAAAAAAGGAAAAAGCACACAATGTAACCTTTCCTCAAATCTTCCCTGTTAATCTTACTTGAAACATGTTCTATGGTTAGAAAACAATCTTAGAAATCAGAGGTTGACTTTTTTTTTTTCCAGTAGTTTTCAAATAATATGAAAATGGATTTCTTTAACAGATGCTCCACAGTAAAGAACTCCAAAGCACTGTATTTTGGGGCAACTTCAAGGCAGCTGAAGATCTCTATGCAAATAAGCATATGTCTATAGAGGGAATTAGCTAAAAAGAACTTAATAATGAGGCCTTAATCATATAGCATTTTATGGTCTCAAAGCATTCTCACATGTGGGCCTCCTAAAAACTGTCAGGTAGGGCAGTGTTTTTTCTTACAAAATTATCCTTTCACAAGATAAACCTGAACCTCACATTTAGTGATTTATTCCACATCAACTGAACTAGAACTGCAACCAAGTGATATCATACTTACTTTACTAGTGATTTTCAAATAGTACCATACAAGAGTTTGGTGGCCACTGTGTGTCAGGTGGGGGGGCTGGATAAGGTGGAAGGGTGTGTGACAGGATGTGATATTAGGGATAACTAAGAAGTATGTGTGGCCCTGGTCCTCCCCATCCCCAAATCAGTCATAGCTCTGTCATTGTTTGTTTTATATATGGGCCTCCACCATATTTACATCATGGTTCTACTGCACTTGGAATAGAAATGCTTAGTTGCATTAGTTGATTAAATGATTACTATGACTGTAGTTCAAAAAAAGAAATAAACCAGCATTCAATATTAAATATTCAATGTCAACATTTATATAAAACAAAAAGTTACCTCAAAATAAAAGATTTCATTAAACTGCGGATTGCTTGTTTTCTTCTTTACTTTTGTCTTCTTTTGGTCATTCCTGTTCCAATGTGGTAGAGTTTTACCTTGTAGAACTTAATAGTACACAATTATAAAACATGCTATTTCCGAGCAGGGAGCCTGATCTCCCTTTAGCTGTTAAGATGACTTAGGAAAAACTATAGTTTTTAATATTACTTAGGAAAGAATTTTGAGGTGTCTCTAAAGACTCAAAGAAAATACAAGTTTGTATATGTGATCTATGACAAGATTCTATTTTCTATATATGACTAGATTTATACTAGATTGATTGTCAAGCTTATTTTATATAAGCAACTCAGAATGGTAAAAGGAAGACAATGAGATTCAGAGTACCTTTATCTATGCTGAAAAATACCTGAGGAACCTGAGGAACACGAAAAGCATTCTTAACTAAATTTACTTCTTGGGCTTCAGGTACAATATGGCCATTTAAAAAAACTTTTTATTTGAAATAATTAAAGAAGGTTGCAAAGAAGTCCCATGAAGTCTTTCCCTAGCCTCTCCCAATTTTAACATCTAATGTGATGATAGCGCACTATCAATTCATTATATTAATGACTCCTAATAACCAATTCATATGCCAAACAGTTTGTTTGTATGTTACTAAATGATTACACTAAAGAATTTGTCTTTAGCTACAGATTATAAACAAAACAAAAAAACAGCTCCACTAAGTTAAACAGGATTTTTAACATACAAAACTACAGGATTTTTAACATACAAAACTAAATCCCTCTGACAGCATGAATCTTAATGGATTAAGTATCTGCTTTCAAATTTAAAACCATCCACAGTAATAACAGCACAATACTGTTTGAGCACACAATAAGTCCTAGCCATGGTGCTAGGTACTTTATATACGTATATACAAATACATTTTTTTTTTAAAGTGACTTACTGGTGATTTTCTATAAAATAAAAATACCTATACTGTACACCTGAAACTAATATAACACTGTATACTGACTATACTGGAATTAAGAAAAACTAATAAAAATAATAAATAAAAAGAATACCTAGAGAGCCTGAAGTTGGGGAGAAGGGGCATATGTCTGTGTATGTATGTATGTGTTTGGTGTGGAGGGAATATTTTGCTCTTTGTTTCCTGATTTTAAACCTTCAAGTTGTAGGCAAATTTCAGACTAGTCAGGCTCTGAAAGAAATCATAATGAAGTTAAATAATACAAAATATACAAATTGCTATAGGTTTTTCCATTAATTATCATAAATAATTTAAATCAATGATATGGTGCACTTTACCATGTTCTGGTACTTCAGCAGTCTGTCTACAGCTTGGAATTCTCTCTGTAGAGCACAGATGCCATGAGTAGAAAAGGCATTTTTAGTTCTGAGCTGCTTTCCAGATAAAAATATGGAAACTGCCTTGCTATTCTGGGCTAGCATTTCTTAAAACAGGATTTTACCTGCATAAAATCTAAGACATTTGAAGGCAGGAAGGTTGATAATGAATGAAGAAGGTCAAGTTTATGTTTTACAGTACATTTTAATTACTATAAAACTAATGTTGCTCCTCACAGTCTAAGAGTCCAGCAGATTTGAAAAGTTACTCCTCATAGTCTAAGAGTCCAACAGAGTCCACTTTCTTTCTATAAAAACAGGACTTGGTTGTTTGGAGGCATATAACAGAACTCACTAACGATCTTTCTTTCAAAGCATGCATTACTTTGTGTCATAAATAGCTATTAAACATTTATTCTTAGAGCTTTAATTTTGTAATTCTTTTTTTTTTTTTTAAAGATTTATTTATTCAGAGAGAGCGCGAGAGAGGCAGAGACACAGGCAGAGGGAGAAGCAGGCATCATACAGAGAGCCTGATGTGGGACTCGATCTAGGGTCTCCAGGATCACACCCCGGGCTGCAGGCGGCGCTAAACCGCTGCGCCACCAGGGCTGCCCTAATTTTGTAATTCTTAAGTCATATTTCAAAACTGAAAAAAAATCTAATAATTGCTCTCTCTGAATTCTGAACTTCAAGTTACAAATAGAAGCCAACCACTGATCATTTCAATGTAACGAAGCATCTACTGTCAAAGAAGGAAATCATTTGTTAAACCCATATACATATTGAGTCTTCAGATCCAGAGATGCTTACATTTCTGGGTTAAAATTAGTGTACTTATGGAAAATAAAGGCATATTTGACATTGTTTAGAGGTTAAAAAAATTCAATAATAATTCAATAAACATTACCTACCAAGGATATGAATGGAGCTAGAGAGTATTATGCTAAGTGAAATAAGTCGGTCAGAGAAAGACAAATACCATGTGATTTTGACATAGGTGTAATTTAAGAAACAAAACAAGTGAGCATAGAGAAAAAAAAAGAGAGGCAAACCAAGAAACACTGACTCTTAACTATAGAGAACTGATGTTTACCAGGAGGAAATGTGGGTGGGGGGATGGGTGAAATAGGTGATGGGGATTAAGGAGTACAATTGTGATAAGCACAGGGTATTGTATGAAGTGTTGAATCATGATATTGTACACCTGAAACTAATATTACACGGTATGTTAACTAACTGGAATTTAAATAAAAACTTAAAAAAAAAAAAAAAACATTACCTAGAAGGGCCCACTACAGAAACTGTTGCATAAGGGTCACAGCTTTGTCCATTTATGAGAGGCAACCCATGGCATGCGATGATGCTAAGTAAGAATAAAAGAAAATTAACAAATATTCAAGTTAAACAACATAAAGCATTATTTCAAATACAAATTAACATATTCAAAGGGTTAAAACTGTTTTCCACAAGTCTGCAGATATATGCTTATATACAATGTACCCCAAATACATTTATCTATATTGTGCACTTATTTACTTATGCTAAATTTCTGAAATAGGACTTAGACTACACTGCCACAATGAACACTGAGACTACCAAACAATATGTAGCACACATCCCCCCACTAAACATCTAGCAAGGTACATTCTGTGGTTTGGTAATATATTAAAACTGCTGTGGCTTCTAAACAGGAAAAGAATGTGGTGTGAACCTTAAAGGAGAAACTACAAACCAAGCCAGATCTATGGCATCACATCCTCTGCTAAAGCATGAATGAGAAACAAGGAAACGACTGTGGTTTCCACTTAAAATCTGATTCATAAATAGAGGGCAAGCCTCCCACAATTCTGTAGTCTTTTATTCTGATTCTCAGTAACAACTCCTGTATTATCCTGCAGAAAACGTTTCAGAACTTAAAAACAAAGGTCTTCTAATCTGCTTTAAGGGTAAAGTCACTGGTATTTACAGAGGATACAGAATCTAACTTAATGGTCTGCTTCTCAAATTTTCTCACTAAATATTATTGAGTTCATGAATTTAGTTTAAATCTAAGGGTTTGCATTTCCTAATGTCTAAGAGAATCTCATGAGAAATGCTGAAAAGTAGTCTTTGTTAAGAGATGTGGGCTATTGAGCAACATCCTATTTCTCTCTACAATCCACATCGTATATGTGGGTGAAGTGCATATGGTGTGCTGCAAAATAAAGAAATGATAATATGACTCATTTCTATTACACTGGGTATCAAATATCAAATTCTAAAAATGTCTGAAACTAACTAAAGAAAGCACAGACCAAGATAATAATTCTGGTTATCAATATTAGGCTTAGGTAGAGTCAAAGTTTCCAATTACATACTATTCAAAACTTAAAATCCTCAGGCTAAATCTCATAATGATGCCTGCTTTTTATATATCATTTGTAGTTTACCATTATTCTCACAAAATGTATCTAATTCCCACAACTGTCTTTGAGAAAAAATACCTTAAAGAAGAAAATAAGGCCCCAAAAGATTGTGAGAATGTAACAAAATAAAACTAAAGAAGTAATACAACTTGAATAAAGTGGGCCAAGACTCACCTTCTTCTTTAACTGTTTCTAAAGTCCAGTGTCTTTCTACATTCCCTACTGTACCTAAATTTATTACTCTCCTTGTAATACCAAATTTATCTCATTTAAACACTAATTATGAGAAATCTTAATTATAGGTCATTATAATTTTTTGAAATTAAAAAAAAAACCTGAGAAAAAAGCAGTTCATTATACAAAAACTTCTATAAGAATACTCCACAAAGCAAAACAATGATGCCCATAAGAGCATAAATCTATAAAAATCATCAGAAGTAGTCTTAATTTTTAAATATAAGATATTTTAAAAATTGTTTTCTAACAATATTAAATACAAATTATTTTATTTGCTACATATTATGAAATATTTTTCTAATTACCTAGAATACAACTATTCTTCTAATCAATAAGTCAAACAATTTCGTATCATAAACCATGGATAAGCAAAAAACAAATGCTGAAAATGAGCTTAGTATACCATATACTAAATTATCTTACATTTTGTTTAAATATATTTGATATTAATATATTTTTTAGAAATTGCAAAGGAAAATAAATTTAATCCAAAATTGTTTAAAGTACCTTGAGCATTTTTTTTTAAAACTAGAAGACAAGTGTTAATGTCTACATACATCCAAGATGGAGTACCAAGTAACAGAATAATCTCCCTACCTGAAATAACTAAAAAAAAAAATTTACAAAATTGGCAGTGCAGGATAGTGATCTTTGAGGGGAGAAGAAATGAAGTGAGCTCCCAATTGTCCCAGCTTACTGGTATGGGGTCTCTCTGAGAAGAGGGAGAGTTGACAGTTGGGGAAGACCAAAGTAACTAGAATTTCCAAGGCAGAGTACTAGAGAAAAGAAACCTGTACAGAAAGAAATCTCCAGAGAGTTACAAGAATCCCCCTGGAGTTGTTAGCTCAGTGTTGATAAGCATATACATGTAAGGAAGCTGAGGCTAAGGAAAGAATCATTTGTTGGGCAGAGGGACTTCCGCTCAAGTTTTAATCCCAGGGTTTTGGGATCAAGCCCACATCAGGCTCCCTGCTTCTCCTTCTCCCTCTGCCCCTCCCCCACCTCCTGCTCTCTCAGTCACTCTCTCTCTCAAAGAAATAAAATCTTAAAAAACAACAACAACAACAAAAAAGCAGAGGGAACAATTCCTGAAGCCCACAAATGACTAGCATAAAGTCCTACAGCCACGTTATGAAACCTGGTAATTCACAGATGTGGCCTCATTATTGAGAAAATAGAAGTCCTAGACTAAAGGCTGCTCTTATTCAGTCCATCAAAGTTTAAAAGCAAACCACAAAAGAATGAAACTGCTTCCAAGCAACTTAACTGGGTCCTCAAGTATATTCATGGAAATATAAAAATATCCAGAAACTTCATATATTCTAGAATCAAACAGAAAATAACCAGGAATACAAAGAATCAAGAAAATATGAACCATAATGATATCTCAAGAAACGATAAAAATCTCAAATAAACAAAAAGGAGCTTGAAAACAAAGCACAGCAAAACTCAAACCCGTAGAAGGAAGGAAATAAAGATTAGAGGAGAAATAAATGAAATAGAAACTTAAAAATAACAACATATGAATGAAACCAGGAGATGGTCCTTTGAAAAGATTGACAAAATTGATAAACCTTTAGCCAGACTAAGAGAGAGTGAGACAGAGAGAGAAAGAGAGAGAGAAAAAGAAGACTCAAAAATAAAATCAGAAATTAAAGGAAGAAAAAACTGACACCACAGAAATACAAAAGATTGTAAGAAAATATTATGAAAAATTACATGCTAACAAACTAGACAACCTAGAAGAGATGGGTAAATTCCTAAAAACGTGTAACATTCTAAAACTGAATCAGGAAGAAATGGAAAATTTAAACAGACAAATTACCAGCAATGAAACTGAATCAGTAATAAAAAAATTCCCAACAAACAAAAGTCCAGGACCAGATGGTCTGACAGGTAAATTCTATTAAACATTTAAAGAGTTAATATCTATTCTTCTCAAATTATTCCAAAAAAACACAAGAGGAAAGAAGGCTTCTAAATTCATTCTATGAGGCCAGCATTACCCTGATGCCAAAACCATAAAGACACTACAAATAAAGGGAACTACAGACCAAAATCTCTGATGAAAGTGGATGCAAAAATCCTCAACAAAATATTAGCAAACCAAATACAACATTTAAAAAATCATCCACCAATATCAAGTGCGATTGATTCCTGAATAGCAAGGGTGGTTCAATATTCACAAATCAGTCTATGTGATACATCACAGTAACAAGAAAAAGGACGAAGACCACATGATCATTTCAACAGATGCAGAAAAAGCATTTGACAAATACAACATCTATTCATGATAAAAACCTTCAATAAAGTAGGTTTAGAGGGAATATACCCCAACACAATAAAGGTCTTATATGAAAAACCCACAGCTAACATCTTTAATGGGGAAAAACTGAGAGCTTTCTCCTTAAGATCAGAAACAAGACAAGAATCTATTACTCAGCAATTAGAAACGACAAATACCCACCATTTGCTTCAACGTGGATGGAACTGGAGGGTATTATGCTGAGTGAAATAAGTCAATCGGAGAAGGACAAGCAGTGTATGTTCTCATTCATTTGGGGAATATAAATAATAGTGAAAGGGAATATAAAGGAAGGGAGAAGAAATGTTGGGAAATATCAGGAAGGGAGACAGAACATAAAGACTCCTAACTCGGGGAAACGAACTAGGGGTGGTGGAAGGGGGGAGGAGGGCGGGTGTTGGAGGGGAATGGGTGACGGGCACTGAGGTGGACACTTGACGGGATGAGCACTGGGTGTTTTTCTGTATGTTGGTAAATTGAACACCAATAAAAATTAATTAAAAAAAAAAAAAAAGAATGTCTACTCTCGTCACTTTAATTCAACATAGTTGTTGAACTCCTGGTCACAGCAATCCGAAAACAAAAAGAAATAAAAAGCATCCAAATTGGTAAGGAAGAAGTAAAACTTTCACTATTTTCAGATGACATAATACTTATATAGAAAACCCGAAAAACTCCATCAAAAAAACTAGAACTCAGATGAATTTGGTAAGGTTGCAAGATACAAAATCAATATACAGAAATTCACTGCATCCGTATACACTTATAACAAAAATTACGAAAACAATCCCATTTACAATTGTGCCAAAGACTGCAAAATACCTAGGAATAAACATAGCCAAGGAGGTAGAAGACTTGTACTCTGAAAACTATAAAACGCTTATAAAAGAATTTGAAGATGACACAAATGGAAAGATATTCCATTCTCAAGGGTTGGGAGAAAAAATACTGCTAAAATGTCCATACTACCCAAAGCAATCTATGCATTCAATGCAATCCCTTTCAAAACAACAGCATTGTTCACAGAACTAGAATAAATACTCCTAAAATTTTTAACCACAAAAGCCCCTGGATAGCCAAATCAATCTGGAAAACAAAGAACAAAACTGAAGGTATCACAATCCCAGATTTCAAGATGTACTACCTATCTGTAGTAATCAAAACAGTAGAGTACTGGCACACAAAAAACACACACAGACTAATGGAACAAAATAAAGAGCCAAGAAATAAACCCATGATTATATTATCAATTAATCTTTGGCTAAAGGAAGCAAAGATATGCAATGGGAAAAAGTCTCTTCAACAAATGGTGTTGGGAAAACTGGAGAGCTACATGCCAAAGAGTGAAACTGGACCACTTTTTCTTTTATATATATATATATTAAAAAAATATATATTTTATATATATATATATAAAATTTTGTTATATATATATATAAACCCTCAAAATAAACTAAGGACCTAAACATGAGACGTGAAGCCATAAAAACTGTAGAAGAGAACATAGCCAGTAATTTCTCAGACACTGGATGCAGCAACATTTTTCTAGGTAAGTCTCCTCAGGCAAGGCAAGCAAAAACAAGAATAAAATACTAGACTACATCAAAATAAAAAGTACAGCAAAAGAAGCAACCAAAAACACCAAAAGACAACCTACTAAAAAGGAGAAGATATTTGCAACTAATATATCGAACAAAGGGTTAGTACCCAAAATACATAAAGAATTTATACAACACAAAACCCCAAAACACAAGTAATCCAATTTAAAAATGGGCAGAAGAGGGGATCCCTGGGTGGCGCAGCGGTTTGGCGCCTGCCTTTGGCCCAGGGCGCGATCCTGGAGATCCGGGATCGAGTCCCATGTCGGGCTCCCGGTGCATGGAGCCTGCTTCTTCCTCTGCCTGTGTCTCTGCCTCTCTCTCTCTCTGTGACTATCATAAATAAAAAAAAAATTATAAAAAAAATGGGCAGAAGACATGCACCAACATTTCTCCAAAGAAGACATATAGATGGCCAGCAGACCCATGAAAAGATGCTCAACATTACTCATCATCAGGGAAATACAAATCAAAACCACACTGAGTTATCACCTCACATTAATCAAATGGCTAGTATAAAAAAACAAAAAACAAGAAGCATTGGCAAGGATGTGGACAAAAAGGAACCCTCCTGTACTGATGGTGAGAATGCAAACTGGTGCAGCCACTTTGAAAGACAGTATGGAGCTTCCTCAAAAATATAAAAATAGAATTACCATTTGATCCAGTATTCCTATTACTGGGTATTTACCCAAAGAATATGAAAACGCTAATTCGAAAAGATATGCACTCCTTATGTTTGCTGCAGCATTATTTACAATAGCCAAACTATGGAAGCAACCCAAGTGTCCATCAATAGATTAACAGATAAAGAGGTAGTGTGCATACACACAAACACATGGATCTATCAGAAGGTATTATGCTAAGTGAAATGTCAGTCAGAGAAAGACAAATACCAGATGATTTCACTCACTTGAGGAATTTAAGAAACAAAACAAAGAACCAAAAAAACAGACTCTTAACTAGAGAACAAACTGATGGTTACTAGAGGGGAGGTGGGGGAATGGGTGAGATAGGTGAAGGGATTAAGAGTACACTTACTATGATGAGCAATGAATAATGTACAGAATTGATGAATCACTGTATTGTACACCCAAAACCAATGTAACACTGTGTGTTAATTATACTGGAATTTGAAAATAACAATAATTTTAAAAAATGATATTCTTATGTTTATATATTCTATATCTCTACATAGAGATATAGAAAACAATAAAAGTTGAATTCTAGAAATGAAAACTACAACATCTGACATAAAAAATGCACTGGGTGGGCTCAACGATATGGCAGAAGGAAAGATAAATAAACACGAAGACAGAGCAATAGAAACACTGATATGTAAATGGTCTAAACACACCAATTAAAAAGCAGAGGTTCTGGTTAAAAGAATGGGAAAATACATACTAATACTGATCAAAAGAAAACCGATTCTATGGATAATAGCAACCCAAATGCCCATCAGTAAGGGTCTGGTTGAACAACTGATAGTATATCTATATGGTGGAATTCTATGTAGTTATGAAAAAAAATAAGGTAAATCTACTCTCTAATTACTCTGATATGAAGGGTAGAGGGTTGGGAATTAATGTGATACTTCTCCAAACATACCTCATGTAAGTTCTGACTTTGGAAACCAAAAAAACTTGTACATTTCAAAAGTAAACTTAATCCTTAAAAATAAAAAACTCTGAGAAATGACTAAAAAAGAATTATTTCAAGAGACAAGAGTACAGTATTTGACTCTATCTTTAGAACAAAATACAGTAAGACTTTTTAAACCTGATTCAGTAACCTCACCACCAGTAATAATACTGGCATTATTATTCTAAATCTAGTCTCTAAATTTTATAAGATAATGAAAGTAATTACCTTAATGTCAGGGATTAAGATTTTGAATATAACAGTAAAGAGAAACAGTAGTATAAAGTCAAAGTTAGATTAAAAATCTTGTAAGATTAAATTGAAATTAGAAACATGAAAGAAAAGAAAAAGCAAGCAAGCAAGCGAGCCTGCCAGCCAGAGAAGCTATATTAATAACAAAGTAGATTTCACAACAATGAGTATTCCCAGAGATAAAGGGTCTTTTTATAATAGTGAAGAAGTCAATTTATAAAAAGGATATAACAATCCACAAATAGTTAGAGATAGCAATACCCCCCTAAATAACTGATAAAGCAATTTTAAGAATGAAAGTTAAACAAGACTGTCAACTAACCTGACATAATTAACATTTATTAAAAATACTCTATCCAGGGCAGCCCGGGTGGCTCAGGGGTTTCATGCTGCCTTCAGCCCAGGGCCTGATCCTGGAGACCTGGGATCGAGTCCCATGTTGGGCTCCTGCGTGGAGCCTTCTTCTCCCTCTGCTTGTGTCTCTGCCTCTCTCTGTGTGTCTCTCATGAATAAGTAAAAAAAAAAAAAAAAAAAAAAAAAAAAAAAATACTCTATCCACCCAAAGCAGAGAACACATATCTTTCCAAATGCACATGGAACATGTAACAAGATTAAATGACACTGTATGTCCAAAAACAAGTCTTGGCAAATTGAGAAGTATTCAGATCATACAAAATACGTTGACAACAGAAGAATTAAATTAGAAACAGCAAGAAAATATCAGGAAAATCCTCAAATACTTGGAAACAAAATAACTCATGATATATATATATATATCCATATATACCAGGACTCTGGGATCATGACCTGAACCAAAGGCAGACACTCAACCACTGAGCCACTGGAGAACATTTTAAACTGTATGATAAAAATCACTGAAGACAGGAGAGTGACATCAGCAGGATGACAAATGGTGGAAGCCCCAAACCTGCTATATATAAATAATCCATGGGTTGAAAAATAAAAGAAAAACTAAAGTATTTTGAGTTTCATTAAAATGAAAACTCAACATATTAAAATTTGAAGGATGCTGTTAAACCAGTACTCAGAAGAAAAAGGATAGCACTGAACACCTACATTAGGAAAAAAGAAAGGTTTTCAGTCACTGTCTTCAGCCTCCATCACAAGAAACTTAGAAAAGAAAAACAAACCTAAAGTAAACAAAAACAGAATGGGAATCAAAATAGAAAAAAATGTAAGAATCAATGAAATAAAAAAACATTTCTTTAAGGTCTTGAAAGATACAAATTACCAAAGATTACTAAAAAAAAAAAAAAACTAAATAACTATGTATCTATTTAAAAACCTGAATTCTGGGGGATCCCTGGGTAGCTCAGCGGTTTAACGCCTGCCTTCAGCCCAGGGCATGATCCTAGAGTCCTGGATTGAGTCCCACATCAGGCCTCCTGCATGGAGCCTGCTTCTCCCTCTGCCTGTGTCTCTGCCTCTCTCTCTCTCTCTCTGTGTCTGTCATGAATAGATAAATAAAATCTTTAAATATACATATATATATTTTATCTTTAAATCTTTAAATATATATATCTTTAAATATATATATTTATATATATAAATATATATAATATATAATATATAATATATAATATAATAAATATATATATTATTTAAATATATATATATATATATATATTTAAAAACTGAATTCCCTGTTAAAAGTCTTTTCACCAAAAAGCAAAACAAAGTCAATTCAGGCCCTGATGGCTTTGTTGGTAAATTCTTATACTATTCATGTAAAAAATAAATTTTATCTATCATATACAAAAAAACAAAAAAACAAAAACAGAAAATTGAAGGGAAAAAAAAAAAGAGAATACTTCCCAATTCATTCAATGAACATATTATTCCTGATTCTAAAACATTACAAGGAAACTATAGACCAACATCCTTCATAAACATAGATACAAAAAAACCTTAACAAAATTTTAGCAAATCAAGCCAACAATGTTTGCCATATTAACAGCTGAAAACAGAAAAGGCATAAGATCAGGGCAGCCTGGGTGGCTCAGCTCTGCCTTCAGCCCAGAGCATGATCCTGGAGACCTGGGATCAAGTCCCATGTCAGGCTCCCTGAATGGAGACTTCTCCCTCTGCCTGTCTCTCTACCTCTCTCTCTCTGTGTCTCTCATGAATGAATACATAAAATCTTTAAAAAAAAAAAAAAGGCGTAAGATCATTTAAATATCCATCCCTGATAAACATTCTCAACAAACCAGGAACAGGGAGGAATTTTCTCAGCCTGATAAACGACAGCTAATGTCATATTTAATGGTAAAAAAAAAAAACTGAATGCTTTCCCCGTAAGATAAAGAATAAGACGAAAATGTTTGCTCTTGCATCTATTCACTGGAGGTTCTAGCCTGTGTGATCAGACAAGAAACAGAAATAAGTCGTATCCAGACTAAAAAGGAAGAAGCAACACTGTCTATTCACAGTTGATACAATCATCTATGTACAAAATCCTACAGACTCTATAAATTAATCAGTAAAATGTAACAAGGTTGCAGAATATAAACTATTTTTTAAAATTTCTATATACTAGCAACAACCATTTTTCAATTTGTTTCTTTTCTGTCTGGTTCTTTCCCTCAGCCTGTTTCTCTAATATAAAAACACTGCTTGAACTTCATGTCACCCTGTACCTAATTTTTCTGTTTGTTTTTCCAAATGATTTGACATCTCTCTCACTCTTCACCTTAATGAAATCTACTTTTTCTACGTTCTTCATTCTGGAAACTCTCCTCATTAAAGTCCCCTGAGTGTCAAAAGCTATCCATATTTTTCAGGGCTCTTCTTACTGGATTTCTTGGCTGTATGCAATACTTTTGATCATTCCCTCCTTCCTTAAAGACCCCTTCTTTCTTGGTTTTCCTGGCCTTCACTCACAAAATTTTCCTCGTATCACCTATCTCCCTCGTCTTTTCCTCATTTGCTGTTCTACTGGAGCTATTCTTAGCTACTGTCTTTGCACTATATAACCTTCCTCTAAGGTTGTTTTTATCACATTTATTCTTATGGCTACAACTAACACCAACTTTTACATTTCTATATGAGATCTCACCAGAGTTTAAGATTTTTATATCTACAAGCCTAACGGAAATCCCTAGCTAGATGTTCAAGAACAGCTAAAACTCAACTCATTACCATCTCTTATTAAAGGAGCTTCTCCTCTAGAATTTTCTTGTTGTAAAACTACCACCCACCTAGTAACACAATCTAGAAATCTAGGAGGCACCTCAGATTCCTCCTTCTTCCTCACTTTCTACACCTAATCAGTAAGTTTTAGTGATGCTACTCTTTAAATATCTCATTTGTTCTCTTTTCTCATTTCTCTAACAGTTCAGGTGTGGAATCCACCATCTCTTACTTGGATTATCCCAACACCCTTCAAATTCACTTCCCAGTTACTAGAAGTAACTCTGCTGTCACATATCTGATCTTTCTAAAATCCGTATTTGTCCATACTACTCTATTGTCTAAAATCTTTTAAGAGTTCCATGAGCTCTTTAAGTTTAATAATAAGTTCCTATGGTACAAAAGACCCTCCAAGATCTGGCTTCAGCCTATTTCATCATTATCTGACCAATCTTAGTTTTTGTTTTTTTGTATCTGACCAATCTTTGAGTCAAGCTTTACATGCTCAGCAATATCAAACTACTTTTAATTATCCTCCCTCCCTCTCTCATTATGATGTTTTTTCCTCCATACTTTTGCCTATATTGTCCTTTTCTTCTAGGGGAAAAAAATCTCACCTTTTCTAGGATAGCTACTTTCTGTTCGTCCTTTAAGAAGACAAATGTTACACCTTCTTTCTTCATTTAGTTGTTTGAAAGAGTTACTTAGTGCCTTTTAGTGCCAGACTCTGGGGGTGATGAGGTGAATAAGAGAAACATGGTTTCTGCTCTCATGGAGCTTAGAGTCTACTTGAAATAACAGATGATGAGCAAGAATATAGAAAAAAATAATTAATTACAAATAGTGGCAAGTGCTATGAAGAAAAAAAGAACAAGGTGCCCTATATTAAAATAAATTGTATTTAAGCTGAAACTTAAAGGATGAGAAGGAACCAGCTAGAAGAAGAATTGGCATGCCAGACAAAGAGGACAGCAGATGTGCATCTCTGAACAGGAAGAGTATGTCATATTTGAGGAATTGAGAGAAGGCCAGGGAACATATGAACAAGAGGAAGCAAACCACAAGATGAAATCCGAGAGACGGGCAGGGTCAGAATATGTGGGATCTCACGGGCCAAGTTAAGGGGCTTGGATCTTATTCTAAATACAACAGGAATCATTAAGTGTTTCAGCAGGGTAATGACAGGACCTAATTTATGTTTTAAAAGCCAGCTCTGGGCTACTATGGAGAAAAGGGACTGCAGAGTATAAAGCCAGCTGAGACTACTGGAATAGTCAAGGGAACAAATGGTTGTTGGTTTGAAGATGTCATTAGATATTAAAAATTAGAAAATTAAAGAAAGGGGATCCCTGGGTGGCACAGTGGTTTGGTGCCTGCCCTTGGCCCAGGGCGCGATCCTGGAGACCTGGGATCGAGTCCCACATCGGGCTCCCGGTGCATGGAGCCTGCTTCTCCCTCTGCCTGTATGGCTCTGCCTCTCTCTCTCTCTCTCTGTGACTATCATAAATAAATAAATAAATTAGTTAAAAAAAAAAAACTTAAAAAATAAAGAAAATTAAAGAAATATTTCATATAATCAATAAGAAATAGATCTAATGTGTGGGGGAAGAGAGGAGAAAAGTTTTTAAATGATTTCCAGATTTCTGGCTTGTTTGATTAGGTGCACAGTGGTTCCAACTGTTAAGGCTATGGGGAAGAGCTGTACAGATACGACAGTCCATGATTCAATTTCAAATGTATTAAATTTACAATGTTGTGAGACATCAAAAGTGGAATTGCCAAAAAGGCAGGTGGACATGAGTGCAGAGTTCAGTAAAAAGACCCAAGTTAAATGCACAAGGTACAATTTTTTTAACTTATTTTGAAATAACTTCTGACATTCAAGAAGTTGCAAAATGATATATACAGTTCCTATATATCCATCAACCCAGTATTAATACTTTGTGCAACCAGAGTTAAACTATAGAAACAGGAAAATAACATTAATACACTGTTAATGATAACAGTAACTAATCTTATGGATTTTATTCAAATTTTGCCTATGTCCTTTTTCTGGTCCACACTGCATTTAGCTGTCATGTCCTCTTAATCTCTTTCATCCTCTAACACTTCCTTAGTTTATCTTCCTTGACCCATGATCTTGCCACTACTAGCCAGTTCTTTTGTAGAATATTCCTTAATTTGAACTTGATGTTTCCTCATAATTAGACTGAGATGATGCATCTTGGTGTCATCATACTAGGAGGCTGGATGTCTCACCACCAGTGATATTCACTTCGGTCACACAGTCAAATTGGTATCTTTCAGACATCTTATGGGGAGAGTCTTTGAGACTATGCAAATATACTGTCTTCATATTTATGTCCACTTATTTAGCATCCATAGATGATTTATCCCTGCACCTATTATCATTATTATAGTGTTTGCCAATGTTGATTTTCTTTTGCTATCATTTGTCCTACATTCATTAAATAGAATTCTGCTATAAGAAAAAGTAGTCCTTTCTCCTGTTTGTTTATTTATATGTTAGCATTGGCTCATGGATATTTTATTCTATAGTACTGGCTCATGGATTTATTCTGTAATTATCACTATTTATTTTGATGCTTGAATTGTCCCAGTTTGGTTACTTGGAGCTCCTTCAAATTAGTTTCAATGTCCTTTCTACATGCCCTCATTATTATTATTATTACTATTTTTAGCATTTTCTTACTTTCTGATTCCACAGATGTTCTGATCTCATCTTGTATTTTCCATGTTCAAGTCCTAAAATCAGCTAACACTTAAAAAAAATTCAGGTTCTTTTTATTGGAGGAGCTCTTCTACTGTAGTCTTTACCCACATGTGGCTATTTAAATTTAAATTAATTAAAATTGGGCAAAATTATAATGGGCACTGGGTATTAAATAAGACTGATGAATCACTGACTTCTGCCTCTGAAACTAATAATACATTATATATTAATTATATAATTAATTGAATTTAAACAAATAAAATTGGACAAAATTAAAAATCCAATTCTTTAGTTGTATGGGCCATAGTTTAAGCTTTCAATGAATGCTACATATGTCTAGTTGCTCCGTATTGGACAGTTAAGTTATAAAACATTTTCATCATCACAAAAAGATCTACTGGACAGTATTGACTGGAGAATGATATTTATAAACCAAGATATGGATGCTAAGTACGTTCAGTGCTACTGGGTTGACATCCAGGACTGGTTCTTGACCTTCTGTGTGAAGAGAACTAGTATACACACTCAAACAACCCTATTGTCTATTAGACAATTTTATTTTGAAAAGTCTGCCTTCAAAGGAGAAGAGAGAAATGAGGATGATAGCTGGGGGAGGAAGCAGAGATGAAGTCTGGAAAGGCATGCCTATTAGGATAGGAGATTCTAGAACATGTCTTCCATGTTGATGAGAACAATCTAAAAGAAGGTGAAGGGCACCTGGGTGGCTCAGTCAGTTAAGCTACTGCCTTCAGGTCAGGTCATGATCCCGGGGTCCTGGGATCAAGCCCCACGTTGGGCTCCACACTTGGTGGGGAGCCTATTTCTCCCTCTCCTTCTGTTTGCCACTCCCCCTGCTTGTGCTTGCTCATGCTTGCTCTCTCTGTGTCAAAAAAAGTAAATAAGGAATTTTTAAAAAATAAAAAAATAAAAGAGAAGGTGAAGCTGATGAAACAGAAGGAGTAACTAAAGGAGCAAAGTCCTTGAGTATGGGAAATAAGATGGAATCCAGAGCTCAGATAGAAGAATTCACCCCCAATAAGAAAAGGGGCATCTTCTCTACTATAACGTAAGGACAGAAAGATAGGTGCCAATACACGTTTGCAGATTTAGATCAGGAAAATGTGACCAATTTACAGTCTATAATGATGGAAAACCTCACAAGTATTATTAGAGAGGCACAGTAAAATTCCAGGGCAGTTTAAGTACCCATGCAAGGTTTGTGATCATGAATTTAAAGTAAAATCAGTCTGTGTGATTTTTTTCCAGTAATATTCAAGTGCAGACTGAATGCAGAGGAAGAAACTGAGTTCACTCATACTAGGATTGTTCCAGATAAATAGGATGCATGAAGAAAAGAGCAAGGAAGTTAGGGAACCCACAAGAAAAAATGATGATAGTGATAGATCATGGAAAAAAGACCTTGAGGGAAGTGAAAAATAAAAGCAGGTAAGAATGTGGTAGAGATCACTGGACTGAAGTCTTACGGAAATTTAAGAAGTGCTGCAGTGGGGAACTTCCAGGTCTAGAAGATAATAGTAACTGCTAGGATATGAACTTTTCCGCACATTACCCACCAACTGTAAGTTCAGCAAATGGCACAAGAAAACATTACATAAAAACATGCCTTCAGCATTACTGAAAAACAGAGAATACCTCTGAAAGTTGAGAAATTAGGGTGCCTGGGTGGTTCAGCTGGTTGAATGTCTGCTTTTGGCTTGGGGTGTGATTCTAGGATCCTGGGATTGAGCCCCACATCAGGTTACCTGCTCAGCGGGGAGCCTGCTTCTCCCTCTGCTGCTCCCCCTGCTTATACACACTCTCTCTCTCTCAAATAAATAAGTCTTTAAAAAAAAAAAGTTGAAAAAAATTAAAAAAAAAAAGTTGAGATATCAAAAAATTCCACAAAACTGCTACTGGAGCTCTGCTGTCATATGCCAATGAGTATGGACTGTGGAGGTTTAAGTGGAAAAGAAGAGAAAAAAGGAAAGAATACAGACTACTATATGCCCATATAAAGACCTGCTTGTAAACATTTAGAGCAGCTTTTTCTTTTTACTTTTTTTTCCTACCATATCCAGGGTTTTCTGGAGCCCTCAAGCTTTCTTTACAGTAGTCTCAAACTGGAAACAATTCAAATATCTGTCAACCAGTGGATAAACAAATGGAATACTACTCGAGAAGAAAAAAAAATAGTTTCCAGTTCCAAGTCAAGATGGAGTCAATGCATGCCCCCCTAGTCCCCCATTAAATATAGCTAAAAATCTTGGGCATTAAATATATAAGAACCATAAGAAAACTCTAAAAAGAGGAGCAAATTGATTAGAGATCTTGGAACCCAAGGGAAGACATGGGAGTGAATTCCCTGGGCTTTTTTTTTTTTTTTTTTATGTATCTCTGAGTGCTAGAGAAGCCACCAACCTGGAAACACCAGTGGGCATGGACAAAAAATGCCCTAAGAGCCAGCTCTCTCTAGCCAAAGGACCAGGAACTGGGCAGCTTAGGAAGACAGAAACCATTTTTATTTTTATTTTTTATTTTTTTTAATAAATTAATTTTTATTGGTGTTCAATTTACCAACATACAGAATAACACCCAGTGCTCATCCCGTCAAGTGTCCCCCTCAGTGCCCGTCACCCATTCACCCCCACCCCCCGCCCTCCTCCCCTTCCACCACCCCTAGTTCATTTCCCCGAGTTAGGAGTCTTTATGTTCTGTCTCCCTTCCTGATATTTCCCACACATTTCTTCTCCCTTACTTTATATTCCCGTTCACTATTATTTATATTCCCCAAATGAATGAGGACATACACTGTTTGTCCTTCTCCGATTGACTTACTTCACTCAGCATAATACCCTCCAGTTCCATCCACATTGAAGCAAATGGTGGGTATTTGTCGTTTCTAATGGCTGAGTAATATTCCATTGTATACATAAACCACATCTTCTTTATCCATTCATCTTTCGATGGACACCGAGGCTCCTTCCACAGTTTGGCTATTGTGGACATTGCTGCTAGAAACATCGGGGTGCAGGTGTCCCGGCGGACAGAAACCATTTTTAGACAATAAAAAACCACTTACTCTAATCAAACACCATGAAAAATACTGTAGCTCCACCCAAACCTCCATCAACAAAGACCAAAGGCTGAGGAGAGAGCCTAGACTTCCACATTTGACAAGCTGTAACAAGCCCCTTCCCCCAATGGTGTCAGCAAAGACCACATGAGGAGCCTGGATTTTCATCCCCACCGTTGTAGCAATGAGGCACTCCTCCCCCTTCCTGACAGGGTGATGTCAGAGAAGGCTGAGTAGAAAGGCAAGACCTTCACCACCTACAGGGGTAACTATTAAATCCTCTCAACCATCGTGTCAATGGAGGCCACAATGGAGCAGTAATAAGGCACTTTTCTCCATTCCAGCCAGAGTGGCCACAAGAGAAGATTAAGGGAAGCCTAAACTACCACTCTCATTCAGTAATAATTCTGAGGAAAGAACTCTACTCACTCTTTCCCCAGGGGTATTAGCAGAGGTTGAGTCAAGAACCTGCATTTCTACCTGTACCTGACAGTAATGAATAGGCACTCCTCTCCATTCGCCAGCAGAATGTCAAAGAGTCTGGCTAAAACAGCATATTTAAGTAAGATCCAGAGTCTCATAACATAATACCCAAAATGTCCAGAGTAAAACTGAAAATCACTCATACCGAAACACCAATCTTCATCTTTAAATGAGAAAAAACAATCGGCAGATGACAACACTGAGATAACATGGATGTTGGAATTATCTGTCAAAGATGTGAAAGCAGCCATCATAAAAATGATTCAATGAACATTTACAAACACATCTGAAATAAATGAAAAAAGAAAGTTTCAGGGAAAAAGTAGGAAGTCATTAAAGACATAAAAGATACAAAGAAGAACCAAATGGAAATTCTGACACTTAAATCTATAAGCTTTGATATATGGGCTCAGCAGCAGAATGGAGGGGATGGAGGAAATCATCAGTGAGCTAAAAAGACAAAACAACAAAAATTACTCAACATGAACAACAGAGAGAATACAGACTGGAAAAAAAAAAAAAAAGAGCAAAACCTCGGGGACCTGTGGGACTATAACAGAAATCTAACATTAATGCCATTTAAATCTCAAGAGGAAAGAAGAAAGATTGCAAAGCTGATAAAGTATTAGAAGAAATAGTGACTGAAAATTCCCATATTTGGCAAAGACATAAACATGCATATTCAAGAAGTTGATTGAACACCAAAAAGGATAAACTCAAAGAAATCTATACCAAAATACCTCATAGTCCAAATGAAACACATAAAAAACCAAAGACAAAGAAAAGCTCTTGAAAACAGCCAGGGAGAAAAAGCACATTACCTGGAAATGTAGGTATGCATAGGAAAAACAATTATAGTTAATTTAAAAATTAATTTAATTAATTTAAAAATTAATTATTGTTAATTTAAAAAACAAAAAGGCCAGAAGGGAGTGACATATTTTTCATGCACTGGTAAAAAAAAAACAAAAAAACAAAAAAACAAAAACAAACAAAAAAAACAGCTGTCAATGAAGAATTCTATATCCACTGAAAATATCCTTCAGGAATAAAGAAAAAAAAATGAAGATATTCTCAGATAAAGGAAAACTAAAAGAGTATGTCACTTACAGACCTACCCTATAAGAACAGTAAAAGGAGATTCTCTAAACATAAAGACAGTGGTAAAAGAAGGAATCCTAAAAAATAGGAAGGAAAAAAAGAATAAGGGAAGAACAAAAACATGGGTAAATACAAGGAACTTAAGTCTTCCTTTCTTTTCTAATTTTTCTAAATTGTTAGATGGCTGAAGCAAAAAATTATATGTGGTTCTCAATGCATACAAAAGAAATATTTAAGACAATTATATTATAAGTGGTGGAGAGTAAAGGAATTTAAAAGATGGTAAGGTTTCTACACTTTATTCTAACCAGTAATATGGCAATACCAGTAGACTACAATAAGCTATACATGTACAATGTAATACCTTGAGCAATCACCAAAAAAAATGCCTAAAAAGCTATACAATTAAAAAACTATAGATAGAAAAGCAGTAAAAATAAATCAAAATGGAATTCTAAAAATATGTTCAAGGAACCCAGAGAGGAAAAAAACCAGGTAAAGATAGAGAATAGAAAACAAACCAAAAAATGGCAGATTTAAGCTTAACACATCAGTAATTACATTAAAAGTAAATGTTATAAATTCACTAAATAAAAGACAGATTGGCAGAGTGCATTTTAAAAAGTGACACCCAACTATACTCTATTTTTAAGAAACTACATACAACTGGATGGATCTGATTGAAAAAAGCCTATCTCAAAAGGTCATATATGATATGACTCCATTTACATAACATTCTTGAAATGACAAAATTATAGATCTAGAGACAGATACGAGGTTGCCAAAGGTTACAGATGGTAGTGGGGGAAGGAGTGGGTGTGATTGTAACAGGGTAGCATAAAGGAGATCTTTATGGTTCTAGAACAGTTTTGTATTTTGATTGCGGCTGTTACCACAAATCTACAGATATGATAAGTGATATAAAATATGCTGTACACTGAACATCAATTTCCTGATTTTTAAATTGTATTATAGTTATATAAAATGTAACCATTGAGGGGTACTGAATGAAGGGTACATAGGACTTCTCTGTACTATGTAATTTCTTAAAAATCTATGATTATCCCAAAGGAAAAAAGTTCAAAAAAAAAAAAAATCAAACTGCCAGGGTTCAAATCTAGCCTCTATCATGTCCTATATTAATTTGGGCTTATTAAGCCAATCTGTGCATTGTTTTGCCATACTATAATAAGTACCAAGTTATGACAAGAAGTAAATTAAATAGTATCCCAAAAAAGATGAGCTATTGATATGTGCAATGAGGAAGAATTTCAAAAGCATTATGCTAAGTGAAAGAAGCCAGTCACAAAAGCCGTGTATTACATGAACCTGTTCATATGACATTTTAGAAAAGGGAAAACTACAGGGACCAAAATCAGGTCATGGTTCCTGGAGCTGAGTGTAGGGAGAAAGGACTGAGTACATCTTTGAGTAATGCTTTTTCGTAGAGTTTTGACTTCTGAAGTCATGCTAATATTCTACTTATTAAAAAATAAAAGCAAACAAAGAGGATGAGGGGAAACCATTAAACTTGAATGCAAACAAACCAGACCAAACCAACTCTTTCAAACACTGTAACACAACCAAAGTGAGTAAAGAGTGGTGGAAGGCAACTAATCCAAACTCTTTCATTATATGCTCTCAGTCCAGGGAAAAAATACTCCACACAAATCTTGAGCTGTTTTTATTAGGTAAATCCAAACTGAGGAACATTCAAAAAAACACTGGCCTGTATTCTTAAAAATCTCAATTCCATGAAAGATAAGGAAAAGCTAAAAACTATTAACTGGTTATGGAGATTAAGGAGATGTATAAACTAAATGTAATATGTGACCTTGGACTGGATCTGTTCTTGCAGAGAAAAAATATCTTAAAGGACAGTTTTGGGATAATTGACAAAATATAGTAACTGTAGATTAAAGTATTTGAATAGAATAACTGTACATTATACTTTTATTTTAATAATATAAAGCTTCCTGAATTTGATAACTGTACTAGAGTTATTTAAAAGAATATCCTTATTCTTAGGAAATCACACTTATATGTTAATTAGGATCATGGTGTATGCAATCTTTTTTTTCTTTTAAAGATTTTATTTATTAAAAAAAAAGATTTTATTTATTTGAGAGAGAGAAAGAATAGAGGAAGACTGAGAGGGAGAAGCAGACTCTTCACTGAGCAGAGAGAGCCCAACACAGGGTTCAATCCCAGGACCTGAACCAAAGGCAGACAGACACTTAATAACTGAGCCACCCAGGTGCCCCATGCAACCTTCTTTAAAAGAGTTCTAAAAAAAAGTAGTATTATAAATATAAATAAAGAGAAAGGGAGAGAAATGGAGAGAGGGAGAGACAGAGGAAAAATGCCTCAAAGGACCCGGGGTGTTCATAATAAGGAGAAGAAATAGTCTGGACCAGCAATAGGAGAGTAACATTTACCCCAGTCTACGGTAAATGGGTATGGCAGAAAACAGCCTCCAACTGAGAAGGCAGCAGTAGAAAGAATAACTTGGAGGGTATTCAGATTATCAATTAAGACAAAGAAAAAACATTCAGAAGAAGTCAGGGATATCCAGTAGTTTGCTGATATCACAGAGGAAAAGTTTAGGTGGAAGAGAAAAGGCAGAGGACTGGACTTGGAAATCTGTATTTCCAGAGCAGTTAAAGTTTGAGCCACAAAAAAATGACTTGAGGGTAAAAGGAATTTTAAAGTAGGTGAGAATGGATACTGGTACATCCGGTAGGTAGCCATTTAATTTTAGTTCCAGGGTTCCTAATGCTTGGCTCTGTGGTATCAGAGTCACTAGAGGCCCTCCCCCAGGAAGCCTTTCCACCTCCATCCTGCCAGGGAGTTATAAACATGCTTAGCCAGAATCCTGTAACAGCCTATTTCCTATCTCTATCATTTAACCCACATTCAATACATAAAGTTGAATGAATTAATCACTTACCATAAACTGAACAGACTAGATATGAGAAAATAAATTGGAAATCAACTTAATAAAGGAATGACACAACAGAGTTTCATGCCCCCCCCCCCCCAAAAAAAGTTTCTGAAGTATATAAAATAAGATATTGGCTTAAGATTCAAAGAATACATGATGGAGAATTACTTCCACCTGATTTTGGTAAAAGAAATATGCTTACTGTACAACAAGCTGCTGGCACACAGTTCCATTCTCTGTTATCAGTTCATTCAGTTTTAATTCAAGATGAACTTTACCCTATAATGAGAAAAAAAATGGCAAACTGAATAGTCTACTGACAAAACATTAAAGGTAAATACTTTTTCAAATGGTACCCATAACATTTAGTTATTCGCTAACTAAATTTTAGTGATACCTAGCACATGGCTTTGCCCATATTAAATACTTCTATAAATGTATGACCAATAATGTAGATCTAGTAGCCAAATGCTTATATCAGACATGGTACTCAAATCTAAGAATTTACTATCCAGTTCAGAAAGTATGATGAATCTGAATTACCATGGGTTAAAAAAAAAAAAAGACAGCACTTACATTTTGGGAAATTTTGAAGTGAAAGCATATTATAAAACAAAGAATGCTTTTTCCAGAAAAGATAAACCATCAATAAAGAGAGAGGCAAAAAAATAAAAATAAAAATAAAAATAAAAATAAAGGGAGAGGCAGTATTATTAAAGGTCAAAAGAAATCATACAATTCTGAAACAATTAAACTAAGTAAAAGCTAAGAAGATTCCATTTGTCAAAACTTTTCTGAAAATAAAGGATTATGGAATATCTACTATATTTTAATAGGTACTACAGGGGACTGGGTAGGAATCAATAGATGTGTAAAACACAATCACTGCTCATAAGAAGCTGCCAGTCTAGTTGGGGAGACAATAAAGATAACAATATATGACCAAGATAATTGACAAAAAAATGGGATACTGAAAATACCTAAGTACTTTCTTCAATAACTAATAATGAATATATTTTTTAAAAATTCAGTAGTAAAAACTTAAAGCAAACTATCAACTTCTCATGAAACAAAGACTTAGCAACAATATAATCTAGAGCTTGATATTTCCAGGCTGTAACTGGTGATGAGCAATTCGTAACTGGTTATGAGCAATTCTGAAATGGTTAAGATCAGTCTTGGATTACTGCTGACAAGCAGTGACTGCTTGTCACCCAGCTGACAAGACAAATTCCCACAATGGAGATTTCAGGGGTATGATGTCTAGGGCCTGATGACATAAGAAATTTCATCAGAGATAGGAAAGTTATTATCAAATCACTGTTCCTCTAGAGAACAACCTCTTTCACACATGCTTTCACAGGAATCTAACCTGAATCAGCTTCACTATTTTATGAGAGCTTGCTCTGTAAGAGTGAATCTGAGGTCCACTAACTACAAAGCTTAGAATTAGATGGATAATAAGTGATGAGCAATAAACATTGATTGATGCATCTCAATGCATAAGTCTGCATGAGAAAGCTAAGCTCTAAAGAAACAAAGGCATCAGTAGTAAAAATTGGCAGTTAGGTGGAACTCGAACTAAATTAAGCAAATTTTCCACTAAAAATCCAGGCACAAATATTTATAAAATCGTATAAAATTTATAAAATAGGTATTTCATTAATCTTACTTTAATATTCATTACCCCTACTATTTGAGAGTGATCCGGAAGAGGTTCATAATATGTAGTTATATTTAATATTACTCAACTAGAATTTTGAATCATCTTTGCTGTCAGGCCAGCATATACGTGTTACTTGCCTAGTGAGTGAGCCCAGCCAACTGCATCAACATTTGCATCTGAAAGCAGTTTTAACTATTTAAACATACATGCATCTTATGGTAGAAAACTATATGCTAAAAGGCACTCCCACTGTCTCTCAGGAAATGTCTAGGATCTACTCTATTTCTAAAACAAAAGAAACTGTTAAAATAGAGTAGAAAAAAGTATAATAATTTCATTCACAACTAAAAATCCTAGCACTGTATCACGCAAAGCCTAGAAATAAAAAGTATATGCATTTAATAGGATTCCAACAGGAATCACTATCATTGAGTCAGAGCCTACCTACTATGTTCATTACTCCTACTGGCTGTTAAAAAGACCATTCCTTTGGTGTTAGTCACCAATAACATAATTGTATATTTAACTTGATTAAGAAGAGTGGAGACAAAACAGGCAGACAGACACAGACATGTATTATTAGAACACTAAAATTAAAAAGCATTATGAATTAAATCAAGGAAATTATAATTTCTAACTGTAAAACACTACCTCATTGTATACTTTAACTGGAATTTGTACAGGATACTTAGTAAAAGAAAGAAGATACAAGTCAAAGTGTATAATATATTAATTTGTAAAAATAAAATGTAATATATGTTATTATATAAATTTACTACAAGGTCACCTACTAAAAAACAGATAGGTATTACCTTTGGTTGGTAAGATTTCAGATTTTTTACTCATCTAGATTTTAAAAATTTCTACTACCAATGTGTCCTGATTTTTAGCAAAAAAAGCTTTAGAAATTATTTGAAGCTACTTTTCAGTGTTAGAAACCTACATCTATGAACACTTTAGAAAAAAATATTTAGTATTCCTTAATACAGTCACACAAAAGTTTGGTTTTATTTATATCTATTATCATTTTATAGGTTTGGATCATAGCAAAATAAGTTTGGTGTTGTTGTTGTTTTTTTTTTCCTGGGTTTTCTTGTTTATGTTTTTTTGGAGAGGGCAGTTTTGGGTTCAGCAAAACATTTCCTGGTCTCCTCTGAAGCCAGGTGATAGTGGTTAAGGACAGTGATATGACATAATTCTGGTCAATGATATGTAAGTAGATGTTGCGGTGGGCATCTGAAGAAGCTCATTGAATGGGACTCCCACATTTCAGCAGTGGCTTAAGAGGCAGTCTCATGATGCTGGGCATATAAAAATTGGGAGTCCAGGAACCACTGAGGTGGGGTGCCACTGGTAAACAGGCAGGCTTTCTGTTGGAACCACAGAAAGACTATGCCTAAGAAGTAAGGATGAACATTGATCAGCATTTACAAAGACTAAAACTTAACCTAAAATCAGCAGAATCCCTAACTAGATTGAGATGATCGCTTATAGACATGCCAAAAGTAAATCTCTGAAGGAAAAAAACCATATCACCCATACTTCAAATTATCTAAAATATTCATATTTTTCAATGTCTAGCATTGCATCAAAAATTATGAAGCATGCCAGAATACTACATTCCAAAAAACAAAAATGAAAACAAAAACCAAAAAAAGCAGATTTACAGGAGATTCAGATGTTGGAGTTAACTGACAGAGATTAAAATAGCTGCTTACATTTTTTAAGATAGACAACAAAATGACACCCCCCACCCCACCTGCAAAAAATGTGATAAAATGTATCAAATGAAAAGTTTACAATTAGGCAACAAAATAACCAAAATGAAGATGTATTTAAACAGGGAATGAGCCATAGCTGAAACAATAACTGGTGAAATGGGAGATAAATTAGTCAGTGGCAAATATCTACAATGAAGCACAGAAAGGGAGAGAGTCTAACAGACGTGGGAAACATAGGAAAATGGTCTATTATTCATGTAATTGGAGTCCCAGAAGAGAAGACAAAAAAATAGTGAAGGAGGGAAAAAAAAGATAAATAATTCCCTGGAATTTTCCAAAACCAAAGGAGGACATCAAGGCAGAGATTTAAGAGCCCCTAGGAACACCCATAAGATAAACATAAAGAAAACTAGTTGTAGGCAGAGCACAGTAAAACCACTAAAAGTTGAAGATCAAAAGAAAATCCTAAAAGCAACCAGAGAAAACAGAGACATTAGCCACAATGAAGCAACTACAAGAGTGTGACAAGAAACTATGTTTGATAAACATGCAATGTGATTTGCTCCACAACTGCTTTCTTATTCTCCAATCTCCTAAAGGAGGTTCAATGATAGAACAGTATATCTTTTATATAGTTATATATAAAATACATACTTTTATATATTTACTGGAAGATCAAATACCTGGCACTGTATTCTATATGCTTTAAAGTAAACCAAATTTGCGGTACCTGGGTGGCTCAATGGGTAAAGGATTTATTTGCCTTTGGCTCCCCTGCCCAGTGGGGAGTCTGCTTCTCTCTGCCCCTCTATCCCTTCCCCATAACCCCTCTCCCACTCATGCATGCTCTCTCAAATAAATAAAATCTTTACAAAAAGTAAAGATTTAAAAAATAATAATAATAAAGTAAACCAAATCTTGGGAGCTATTCTTCTATATATGCATTTTATAGCAATGATTATGTTAGGTTGATATATACAATTATATTACATTAATTTGTACTAGACTGCATATTTAGGAACTTTTATTACTCTGGAACTATCCTGAAGGTTTAGTATTTTATATGCTAGCTTTGTAACACTTACACAAAAGTTCACTAGAAAAATCTGTGATTATTTTAATGGTACCATATAAAGGATATCATATGAATTTCAGCATATAGTTTGGGAAACTCAAGTGTACAATAGGTATCTAGGCAAAACCCAATGCACACACTTCAAAACTTTTCCAGACTAGTCATTTTTTTAAAAAGTTTTTATTACAAAACACTAAATTGTAACAACCATTCCACATAAAAGAACTCAGTATATTTTGACTGGTGAAAAGTTTTCTTATTCTTAATATGAGGGGGGAAAAAATCCCAACTGATTTCTGACAGATGTTTTCATATATAAGTAACTCTAAATCATTTTGGAAACAACTGGCTATCAGATGAAAAGCAAAGGTTTTATTTAATCTCTCTCATTTATGGATGGATCTGTTTTTCCTCACTGAAGAAGTATTTATTATAATCGAGAATGGCTCCTTTGTTATTTCATGTTTACAAATTTACAAATGAAGTTTAAAAAAAAAAAACAACCTGCTGGAATACTACTCAGCTATCAAAAAAATGAAATCTTGCTATTTGCAACAATGTGAATGGAACTAGAGGGTACTATGTTAAGTGAAGTCAGTCAATCAGTGAAAGAAAATTATCATATGATCTCATTCATAGGTGGAATTTAAGAAACAAAAGAGGATCTGAGGGATAGAGAGGAAAAAATAAAACAGCACAAAATGAGAGAGGGAGACAAACCATAAGAGACTTACTTAATAATAGGAAACAAACTGAGGGTTGCTGGAGGGGAGGGGAGTGGGAGGACAGGGTAACTGGGTGATGAACATTAAGGAAGGCATGTGATATAATGAGTACTAGGTGTTATATAAGACTGATGAATCACTGACTTCTACCTCTGAAGCCAGTAATACATTATATGTTAATTAACTGAATTGAAATAGAATAAAAATATTTTAAAAATAAAATTAAAATAAAATTGTAATTTATGTTGATTTATCTCAAGATCGGATTATAAGCTGTTTATTTTATTTTATTTTTTTATTTTTTTTTAAATTTTTTTTATTATTATTTATTTATGATAGTTACAGAGAGAGAGAGAGAGAGGCAGAGACACAGGCAGAGGGAGAAGCAGGCTCCATGCACCGGGAGCCCGATGTGGGATTCGATCCCGGGTCTCCAGGATCGCGCCCTGGGCCAAAGGCAGGCGCCGAACCGCTGCACCACCCAGGGATCCCTATAAGCTGTTTATTTATTATTATTTTTTTTATAATTTTTTTTAATTTTTATTTATTTATGATAGTCACACACACACACACAGAGAGAGAGAGAGAGAGAGAGAGAGAGAGAGGCAGAGGGAGAAGCAGGCTCCATGCACCGGGAGCCCGACGTGGGATTCGATCCCGAGTCTCCAGGATCGCGCCCTGGGCCAAAGGCAGGCGCCAAACCGCTGCGCCACCCAGGGATCCCCTTATAAGCTGTTTAAAAGACACAAAAATAACAAAAAACAAGCATGATAATATAAATAAATAAATAACCTACAACAATGAATTATATTTTTACATTCATTATGTTTTAATCAGGCATGTAAAAAATGTATGTATGTATATATTGGGTATAATCACTGCATTTGTTATTTTTAAGGCTTACTTAAATAGGGCAGAGGCTGTATTAAAAAAAAAAACAACAACCATAAAACAATCAATAACTTATGGCATGATCCAGAAATTCAAGATAAGCTTGTTGGTAAAGACTTAACTAAGTAATTACATCAGAAGACATGATTGACAGCACATCTAGATTTACTGCTTATACAAGCTGTGTGAGACAAACACCCTTAATTAATGAGAGTACCAACTTCTACAAATAAGATATATGGTTTAATCAGTCTTATGTGACAGCATGCTCTTTATCACAGCACCTAAGAACTAAAGACAAGAAAAAATATTTGAAGTTTGTTGTGAGTTCCAGCACTACGTAGTTAACAGCATGGCTGCAGATCACCGAAGCCAAAAGAGGATTTATAAATAGAGGAACCAACACTATCCAAACTAACTTCATTTGTGTGGCAAAGAATAGTAGAAAGAACACCAAGTGAGGTAGGATGATAACCACAACCAGAAACTAAAGAGAATGCTTAAAAAAAGAGTGGTCAATATATTATCAAAAGCTACTGAAAGATCATATAAGAGGAGGACTGAAAAATGTCCGCCAGACTTATTGACACAATGTCACAGGAAATAACATTAGTGAGAGCCTTTTGTGCTCTCCCTCTAGCCCACTGTTGGGTATGAAGGCAGATCACAGTGGGTTCAGAAGAGAATATTTCAATCCAGAGAGAGTAACTGCAAAACAAAAACATCAGGAAAAAAGGCGAGAACACACGCATGAAATATTAATATCCTGAATGTTTGAGAAGAAAACTGAAAATAATTAACAAAATTAACGGCAATAATAAAACATCTGGGAAACAATCCAAGGTAAGAGATTTAGTGTTCTTTGCAATTTTCAATTGTTTTGGTATAAAACCCATCTTACTACTATTGGGATCTTTTCAATTAAAGGCTAAATTACATTTCTGCATGTTACTTCCCTCCAACTTCACAAATGAAGGGAATCCTATACAATCAAGTTCTCATTTCACAGATGAAGAGCCTCAGATAACAGGTTAGCAACTGTTTGGGGGGGGGTACTAATGGCAATCAGAAGTAGAGCTAGGAAATCAAACATCTTCCCCTCTGAAGTAAAAATGGTGGTCATTTCCTCTACCCAAACCCCTTTCTTAAAGATATGCCTACCCAAAGCTGCCAAATGGAATACTCTACAGTGACTTTATCCCCCCAAATCATACCAATTAGAATGCAGTAGACATCTGGCCCTAGTTGGGCCAAACCCTCTAAATTGTGGCAGAGAACTAAGTCAGATCTTAGAAAGTGAGGGGTTGTATGGTCCCGTAAACTCAAAGGCTGATGTGGGCATTTTTTTAGCTGCCAGTAAGAGGTTAGAGAGAAGCAGAAGTGAGAAACACGTAATCTCATCAGACATACAAACAGAATACAAGGGAATCTCAGCGTTAAATAGTTTTTTTTTCCTTTCATTTTGTAAAATGAATAGTATTAAAATGAGAGAGCAAGACAGAAAATATTAACTATTCATTTTACAAAATGAGAGGGAAAGGAAAAAACACTATTTAATAAACAGTGAGCACTTATACTCAATGAGCACAGTGAACATATGAGTAGGAAGAGACAAATCAGTGGAGCTGAGTTCTCAACTACCCCTTGCAGTATATACAACTCCACGGAGTGGAAGTCCACAGTTTAAAGATACAATATATATTTTTTATTCTCCAATAAAATAGTTGCAAGCCAACTATTTTACACAGTGATCAACCAAAAACCAACCACGTAATATTTTAGTATACTTTATGAAAAATAAGAGTCTTTTCAAAAATAATTTTGACTATGTGAATTAAATCTAGTTTATCATTACAAGAACCTGACCTCCATCTCAGAGGTAGCTCCTCAGTAAATCACTGACAACTTCCAGCTCTCACTGGTCATACTGAAGTTCCTGTAATTATACTCCAAAAGTTCCCTAGGAACTTTCAAATGCCCCTCCCTTTTTCTTTGAGCTAATTTGAGTAGTCTTCTGTTCCTTATACTCACATGTTCTCTCCTAATAATGCTGAAGCCTTTTCATGACCAAAAGTACGAAGAGTGAAAAGCAGTAAAGCACTGTGGTGAGGAATTTTAGAATCAGACTAGATCTCTACTCGAACCAAGACTCCATTACCTAATATTCTGACTTTGGAAATGTCATTTAACCTCTCTGAATCCATTTTCTACATCTGTAAAATGGAGGTAACACTACCTACATGTCATAATGCTTTTCTGAGAATGAGAATATGTATATTAAGTACTTAATACTGCGCTTGATATATACTGTTTAATCACTAAGAGTAACAATTAGGGGAATTCCTACTGAACTCAATCCTTTTCATAGCTTTCTCCTATGCTCCATCAATTGCTCTTATTTCCAAGATATTTTTGTGAAATTTTCTAAACTTTATGCAAGTGAACAAATTTATTAACAAAGTATGATTTGTATGACTCATACACTGTTTCTTCTATCTTTTCTAGGCTCACAAAGTTAATTTATTATTCTTAGATCAGTTTTGGGGCCAAACAGTATTTCCAATAGTACCACATTCTGCATCCTTCCCACACACTAAAGTACTTTTCCTTCTGAAATGTATTTTAAAGAGTAGATCTAAGTATCATTTATGCAAAAGGCCTGTAAAGGTTAATAACTCATAGTCATGAAAATCACTCATAACAAATAAAATAAGGTTGACATTATCTCTAACAGTTAAATACTACTTCCAGAATTTTTACATTTCAGAGATGAGTTTTACATACACTACTAAATAAAACCTTGTTATCCAGTACTAATCTCTAATAACATCTCTAAGAATTACATAGAGTATTCTAGAGATATTTATACTTTCTGAGAGTTCGGGCCTTATATCCTTTAGTAAATTAATATTTATATTTTTATTGGAACTTCAATAAACTGCATCTTAAAATAATCCTCAAATTTCATTTTATGTCAGATTCTCAAAGCCTTTTCTTATCTTGCTTTTTGTTAAAACTATCAAAAAGGAAAACTGATACTTTAAAACTTTCCTATCTGCCTTTTGGTAAAGTTATGCTAGGCAAATAGAAATGACCACCTGAGCAACTGTCGGTAAACAGGTATTTTACATTTGTGTAGCAAGTGACAGCTTTCAAAACACTGTTAAACATGTTTGACTTAATTCTCGCAATTAAATGAGTCAACGTGGCAACTTTTATTCCCATTTTATAGAAATAAAATTCAAGGTCAGTGAAGTAACTATGAAAATTAGGACCTAAATCTTTACTTCTTGTGTAAAGAGCCCTTCCATTTCATCACACTGCCTCTCACCTAGGTCATACAAGACAGTGGCTAAGTGGGATCTGAATGACAGTTATTGCCAAATGGAAAGAAAAGAGCATTAAAATGAGGTCGAGTGAATAAAACAGGAAAACTTTCAATCATATTTTGTACTTAAGGGGTTTTATATACAAATACTTAAGTTTTTGAGAATTTAATCAAAGAGAATGCTTGAGAGGTTATGAGGAAACACACACACAGGCACTTTATTTGCAAATATATGTGGGTGTATATGCAGCATTTTTTTCTTGCCTTAAAAATTCTGTTTGAGTCACAGTGGCAAATTATAACTTCTTTGAGAGGGGAAGAATTCTGCTCACAGTACGTCTTCGGGAAACAGTTTCACAATCCTTACCATATTTTATAAATAAACAGAGTTACAAAAAAAGGATTCCCTTTAGATAGAAATGATAATTTCTAAGAGCAACTCAGACTTTTCAAAAGCAAATAAAATTAAGCTACTTGGCTAAACATACATCTTTACTCACTTATAGATCTGTAAGACTTCTTATTTTGGCAAGACGAAAGAGCTTTAAAAAAAAAAGTAATAAAAAAAAAAAAGTAATGACACCCTTTCAAATAAAAAGAAAAGTGAACAACAGGAGAGGTGGATGGGAATGAAAGGCTCTGCAAGGTAGGTTCAGGCATGGTTTGAATTACTAATATTTTCCCAAGATTAGTTTATTAACAGAGTAAACAGAGCATCCTGGTCAGAAGAGATGAAATCACAGACTTCTGGGATTCTCCTCAAAGTTAGAATTAATAAAGCATAACTTTTCTCTTAAAAAAATTTTCCCATCTTAAAAAAGATTAATTTGCCACTGTGACTCAAACAAAAGATCTAAAGCAGGAAATATGCACCTAATATCACCTCCCCAAATTCATATACACACCCACACATGTATTATTCTTGAACTCAGGCAAGACATTTCTTTCTAGCTATATATTACCCAAAGGTCTATATTTGGTCCCAGAATTTAAAGTAATGTATGGTAAGTGCTGTCTATAGAAACTAGTATAATTAGTTTGTTTTCCACTCGCTTTCTGTATGCTGACAGTCTCTCATCACTTAAACCTTAATATTTACCTGAACCTCCGAATTAGAGTCAACAGGTTGTAGTGAAAACCATGTTTCTTTGCCACTGTGGTTACACAAGTCTTCTTTTTTGATGGCTACTTTTCCTATAGGAAATAAAACAATACAAGGGAAACATATTTTGTATTATCATTAGCAGTGTTATGCCTAACACTTTACAGAAAATATTTAAAAGTAATTTGTACCTATCGGTACTTTAGAAATCCATTTTTATACAGTATTTTTCTTTTTTTTCCTCATTAAACTTTTGTTTTAAAATTCTAGGACAGGTTTTTGGTCAAGGTGCTTCCTACGTTCTAGAGAATGAAATAGTGCCTCATTTCCCCTTGCCCCTTGGCAGACCCTTTTCTGGGTAATTTTCAATCAAGAGATTAGACAAAAACTCAGTTGTATTTACATGCAACTGCACTTTTTAGTACTTATTCAGGTTGACATTTTCACCTAGGATACATTCCATGTAAAAAGCAATGTACAGTGGTAGTGTAAACTGATCCTTCCAATCCTTTAACACTGTGAATAAAACATATGTTCTATCTAGGCAGACATATCTTCATTTATTAAGAGTTCATAAGTTCCAATTAAAAGAAAAACAATATCCCACATCACTAACAATATTGAAAATGGACTTGAAAATTATGGGAGATGAAACAGTAATTTTTTTTTAAATTTTTTAAATTTTTATTTATTTATGATAGTCACACAGAGAGAAAGAGAGAGAGAGGCGCAGAGACATAGGCAGAGGGAGAAGCAGGCTCCATGCACCGGGAGCCCGATGTGGGACTCGATCCCGGGTCTCCAGGATCGCGCCCCGGGTCAAAGGCAGGCGCCAAACCGCTGCGCCACCTAGGGATCCCGAAAACAGTAATTTTATTTTATTTTTTTTATTTTTTAATTTTTTTTAATTTTTATTTATTTATGACAGTCACACAGAGAGAGAGAGAGGCAGAGACACAGGCAGAGGGAGAAGCAGGCTCCATGCACCGGGAGCCTGATATGGGATTCGATCCCGGGTCTCCAGGATCGCGCCCTGGGCCAAAGGCAGGCGCTAAACCGCTGCGCCACCTAGGGATCCCGAAAACAGTAATTTTAAAATCTGCTTTTATCATAACAATACAAACACTGCTTCTGCTGGCTTCAATGCATACGTACACACACACACACACACACACACACACACACACACACACACACACACACACACACACACAATCAAGGCAGTTCCCTAAAGAGTTTTTACCTCTTAGAGAAAGATACAGTACAATGAACAAAGCTGTATGAGAGGAAGAAACAGAAATGTTCTTATTATAATGAAGTATTTGCCATGTTGGTACAAAGCATTTCCTTCCTCAATTCAAGTTTTAAGAAGCAGACACATTTTTGCATATGACTGACAATTTATTCCAAGACTCTACACAAAAGCTTCAACAAAGGATATATAATAAAGTCAAAGTTCACTTTCTTTTATCAAATAAGAATTTTTACTTTAAGTGCCCTAATTATACTTCGTGCCCTTTCTCTTCTATCTTGGTCTTTTAGTTTCACATTTGAAAACTCCTAGGAAACAGTAAAAAAATTTCCTGTCAAGATATATCAATTTTTTGTGTATCAAGTGGAAAGGAAAGGCATGTCAAGAATACAAACCTAGAAAAATTTTCTTTAAAATTTTATTTGGAATTAGGTAGTGGTGATGGTTGCACAAATCTGTGAATATATATACAACGTGCGCACTGTAAATGTTAAAAGGGTGAGTTTCATGGTATGTGAATTACACCTCAATAAAAAATTGTTAAAAAATTTAACCATATTAACATTTTAATAAGCTCATCTTCCTTTTCATGATCTGTAACTCAAACTACAAACACGATCTGTGTATGTGTAATTTTAAGGAAAATATTAAAATATACAGCTACAGATATTTTCTTTAGAGGGGCAAATGTATTAATATACAACCCAAATGAGAACTACTGAAAATTCATCAGCTGTATCCATTAACACATTAGTGTAATACATGTAAAATTTTAAAATTAATAAACTGGCCCTCATGATACGCACAAATGTTTCCAACTTTCTTTTAAATATAACTGGATGAAATCTAATGTAAAGGCCAAAATCTTCTTGTGAATATATGGAATTTATAATTCATCCAAATTTTGTTAAGAAATGTCACCAGGAAAATAATATATTTCAGCCTTTGTTGGTTAAATTCAAGATACAAAATGATGAGAAAACAAATTCTTCCAGTATCAAATATACAGACTAAAAGCCAAGTACAGGGGACGCCTGCGTGGCTCAGCTGATTAAGCGTCTGCCTTTGGCTCCAGTCATGATCTCAGGGTCCTGGGATCAAGCCCTGGGTTGGCATACAGGCTCAACAAGGAGTCTGCTTCTCCTTCTCCCTCTCCCTCTGCCCCTCCCCCCGCTTGTGCTTGCTTTCTCTTTTCTCAAATAAATAATATCCTTAATAAAATAAAATAAAATAAAATAAATAAAATAAAATAAAATAAAATAAAATAAAATAAAAAAATAAAATAAAATAAAATAAAATAAAATAAAATAAAATAAAATAAAATAGCCAAGTACAGGATTTAGGCACTACCTTCAACACCCAAGGATTCTTTATATTGTTAAAGAAGTTTATTTATTTTTTATTTATTTATTTTATTTTATTTTTTTTGTTGAAGATGTTTTAAGTTAAGAATCAAACATACAAATCTACTGGTATGTTTTACCTATGGATTATATCCAATTCCTGGCAAATCAATACAATGCCAGGAATGGCTTAGGATATGGAATTATGACAATGTATTAAATATTGCATGTTGGGCACCTGGGTCAGTGGCTCAGTTGATTAAGCATCTGCTTTCAGCTCAGATCATGATGCCAGGGTCCTGGGATTGAGTCTCACATTAGGCTCCCTGCTCAGTGAAGAGTCTGCTTCTCCCTTGCCCTACCATACTGGCTGGTGCTCTCAATCAAATAAATAAATAAAATCTTTTTTTAAAAAATAAAAAAGTTATTTACTTCTTAAAATAAACATCACATGTCACAAAGGATCCTGATTATCACGATTCTTTCAAGTGGTTCCATTTACCATTGATTCTACTCCAGATATAAACATTAAGACAATGTGTAACAGTTTGATACATACATATGCATACATGTACATAGACAAAGAGATCTATATATCCTATAGGTGAAGTTCTTACATTTCGAGAACAACTCATTTCCCCCTTTAAGAATCTTGGTATCTATGCATCGTTTGTGTCTTCTCCCCAGAAAAGTATACAGATATTTTCTGGCATATTATTTTATTTTATTTTATTTTATTTATTTTATTTTTATTTTTATTTTTATTTTTATTTTTATTTATTTTTTGGCATATAATTTTAAAAGATTTTACTCACCAACCAGAAACTCATTGGTAGATTCTGGTTGAGACCCCCCCTTCTACAATTTCTAGGATTTTTAGATTTATACATAATTATGAGTATGTACACAACAATATATGTGTGTGTGTATGTTTATAAGTATCACCTAAGCAAGCCCCTAACTTAAAAATAGGGTTTTTTAAAAAGTTTATTTGGAATTTTACTGGTTTGATTGATTCACTTACCCATTCAACAAATAATCACAGTGGCATTGTGCTTCAAATGTTGATGTAATTTCCAGGCTCCCCTAACTAAAGTATATTTAACCAATAATGCTTCTAAAAACTAGAGTAGGAATCTATCTATTCCATTTATGACTCACAACTCAGATAACTGGATATTCATATTCTGTCATAGGTACCTTCCCAAAAGAGAATCCTTTCTTAGTTCATAGGTAAAAATCCCTAGAAGCAAGTACCTTCTTCCTCCTATTTCATATCTTGTGCATTCATGGTACTCACTGTCAGGAAAGAGTTGAATGGTTCTTGTCTTCTCAGAGAGAAACCTCAGTCTTATTAGCTACATAAATTCTGTGCCTCTAAGGGACCCAAAGATTGTCTTAGTTTAGTGTTTACTATTTTGAACAAAATTAACTCATTACTTTAGTGGCTATGAAATCAATCACCTCAAGAAGCAAAAACAAAAACAAAAATCTCCCAGGAACAAACTACACAACAATTTAAATACTATTTCATTTCCCCACTGTCCTGACAAAACTCATAGACAGAAAGAGCTTAGACCAAAAATACATACACAAACACACCAGATACTGTATTAGTTCCTTAAAATAAGACAAGGAGAGGAAACACAAAAAGAAATGAAGGAACTGTGGGCACAGAAACCATCTTTGCTTGTCTCTCTAAAAAAAAAAAAAAAAGTATTCTCATCTTTCCAGCACCACTTCTAAGCAGCATTTTCTTGCCATCTGTAAAAACTGTGTTATATTTGAGCCCCATTTTTAGACACAACATATTCTTGGAAATCTCATCCTGATACAGATCACCAATTGGCAAATCTTGACAGCCCTGTTCCTATGTGGACACTAGTAGAAATGGCTGAAAGAGCAGATAAAAACAGTGACAACTGTAACTGCCTATACAGGATGAAAATGGACCAGAAGACTGAACAAATTCTGACAGATAGTCAACAGCAATTCAGTCAATGGCAAAATTCTGATGTCTTAGTGCACAGAGTTTAGGTAGATACCTTTTGTTCTCTGTGGTAGACTGATATAACAATGATCTCCAATAAATTATACTTCCTTGGTCTACGCCACCATGGTCCCCTCCACCACAAACTCTAGGTTTGGCCATGTCACTTGTTTTTTCCAAATGGGACATCAGCAAATGTGATACAAGTAGAATTTTAATAAGCACCTATTCAGTAGAGCTTAGTCTCTTAAAACCCCAATACCACCATGTGGAAAGGAAGGCCCAGATAACAGCCAGCACCAGCTATCAGACAGAGGAGTCAGGCCATTTAGTCCAGTCAATCTCCCATATAACTGCACATTGGTGAGGCCAGCAGACGAACCACCCAGTTGAGCACAGCCCAAACTAACAACACTGAGGATCAACAAGGCAGGAAACAACAAATGTTGGAGAGGATGCGGAGAAAAGGGAACCCTCTTACACTGTTGGTGGGAATGTGAACTGGTGCAGCCACTCTGGAAAACTGTGTGGAGGTTCCTCAAAGAGTTAAAAATAGACCTGCCCTACGACCCAGCAATTGCACTGTTGGGGATTTACCCCAAAGATTCAGATGCAATGAAACGTCGGGACACCTGCACCCCGATGTTTATAGCAGCAATGGCCACAATAGCCAAACTGTGGAAGGAGCCTCGGTGTCCATCGAAAGATGAATGGATAAAGAAGATGTGGTTTATGTATACAATGGAATATTACTCAGCAATTAGAAACGACAAATACCCACCATTTGCTTCAACGTGGATGGAACTGGAGGGTATTATGCTGAGTGAAATAAGTCAATCGGAGAAGGACAAACAGTGTATGTTCTCATTCATTTGGGGAATATGAATAATAGTGAAAGGGAATATAAAGGAAGGGAAAAGAAATGTTGGGAAATATCAGGAAGGGAGACAGAACATAAAGACTCCTAACTCGGGGAAATGAACTAGGGGTGGTGGAAGGGGAGGAGGGCGGGTGTTGGAGGGGAATGGGTGACGGGCACTGAGGTGGACACTTGACGGGATGAGCACTGGGTGTTTTTCTGTATGTTGGTAAATTGAACACCAATAAAAGTTAATTAAAAAAAAATAAAAAAAATAAAAAGAAATTATAAATCAAAGAGTTGGAAAAGACCTTAGCAATATTAAACTCAGTCTTATTTTTTTTTTTAAGATTTTATTTATTTATTCGTGAGAAACAGAGAGAGAGGCAGAGACATAGGCAGAGAGAGAAGTGAGACTCCATCCCAGGACTCCAGGATCATGCCCTGAGCCAAAGCCAGATGCTCAACTGCTGAGCCACCCAGGTGTCCCTAAACTCAGTCTTATTTTATAGATAAACCAGGCCTAAGAAGGTAAAGTGATATGTTCAAGGTCACACAGCTAGTAAGTGACAGAATCATGAATGAAATTCATGTTTCCAATACCCCAGTGAAATTCTCTTATAATATTCTGAATTGAGGGAAAAGAAAAAAGTTGCAAAAGTCTACTAAAATAACCATAGTTTAGTTGTTTGAGAGTGTCTCTCTCAAACTAAAATACCTAAGAAATACACATAAAAAGATAAAATGTATGTTTTAATTTTCATATTATGATTCTCACTGGATATGGAAATACATTCTTACTTAAAGCTTTTCCCCTTACGACAAAAAAAAAAAAAAAAAAAAGCTTTTCCCCTAACTTTTCTTTCCTTTTAAGAGAAGACACTACAGTTAATATATCATATATTATGACTTTTAAAACCTTGATTTTGCTACTCCCTATCTTTTTATAGCATAGTTCCTAGGTCTCAAGTTTTTAACTGATCCATAATCGAGTTATGTGCACTAACTACTTGACATATGAAGATGCCTAATATAAAATATGATGCCCCATATTGATAAGTTATCATTTCTAGGAAGGGGAAGTAGTCAGTGGTCAAAATTAGGATTATCTGTAATATCAATTTTTAAAAAAATTTAAGATTTTATTTATTTATTTATTCATGAGACACACACAGAGAGAGGCAGAGACATAGGCAGAGGGAGAAGCAGGCTCCCCGTGGGAAGCCCGATGCAGAACTCAATCCCAGGACTCCAAGATCACATCCTGAGCCAAAGGCAGACACTCAACCACTGGCCACCTAAGAGTCCCTTAATTTAAAATTTTCTTTAAAAAGAAAAAATTCATATACTACTTATACAATTAAAAATAAACAAACAAGCTCTTAGAACTATATTTGACCAAGAGCACCTGGGTTGCTCAGTGTCTTACGCATCTGCCTTGGGCTCAGGTCATGATCCCAGTGTCCTGGGTAGTGTCTCGAGATGTGCTCCCTGCTCAGGGGGGAGTCTGCTTCTCTCTCTCCCTCTGACCCTCCTTCCAGCTCATGCTTTCTCTCTCAAATATATAAAATCTTTAAAAAGCAACAAAAAAACCCAAAACTATATTTGGCCAGTACGCATTCTCACATGTTAAGTTTGAAAGATGGTTCTCTCAATTCTAGTTCAAATTTCATTTCCAGAAAATGTTATAGCACTATTTAATCTACAACTTGGCAACCAAGAGTTATAAAATACTTGACTGAACTCAATTTTCAATAGTTCAAATTTTTTTTAGAAAGCAGCAACCCAACTGTATGAGTTAATGACAAGAAAGTATGTCGAAATATAAAAACGGGGCAGCCCGGGGGGCTCAGCGTTTTAGTGCCGCCTTCGGTCCAGGGAGTGATCCTGGAGACCCGGGATGGAGTCCCACATCAGGCTCCCTGCATGGAGCCTGCTTCTCCCTCTGCCTGTGTCTCTGCCTCTCTCTCTCTCTCTCTCTGTGTCTCTCACGAATAAATAAATCTTAAAAAATATATTTAAAAACATAAAAATTCAAAAATGAAAACCATTTTCCAACTTTAAATTTAAGGGTACATACATATTGAGTTTAATAATAATTCTTAGGTGCAAAAGTAAAAAACCTGCTACTAAATGTAGAAATTTTCTCTCTTAACAAAGATAAACTGATTTGCAAACAAAAGTTCTCACACCAAGTTATGGCTTTCTGATACCACTCCACAAAGAATAAACTGTTTTTTACTTAAAATTTTTTTGTTTAAAAAAAAAAAAAAAAAATTTTTTTTGTTTAAAGTACAACTGACTTTTATTTTAAAAACAAAAAGCAAAGCACAGGAGAACTTTTGGAAATTGTAAACTTCAATGAAAGGCCTTTTCAATAAATACTGTATGATGACTAAAATATTATGTGCAAATAATGAAAATTACAAAACATTTTCTTAAGAAGACATGACACCAATTAGAGACACACACTGTCTCAAGGGTCGCTCATAAATCACCAAGAGCCTTTATCCAATTTTAGCCTGCTCTACCTCTCTCTCTAGTTGTTGACATTAGAAGATCTCTTGGCCTTCAGAGATATGAATCTCTCCTATCTCTCTTCCTACCTTCCCCATAAACTTTATCAACCCTCACTGAAGCCTCATTTTCCCAGCATTGTTCTATTAGCTACCAGGGCAATTTCATTCCTTCCAGCAGAGGCTTCCATTAATGCTAATGACTCTCAAATTCGCCTCTCTGACTCTTCTCTCTAAGCCTTAGATCTGTATTTCCAACAGTCAACCGACATGTCCACCAATATGTTCCCTGGGTAATACAAGTTTAACTTGTTTGAAATCAAAATCATCCTCCTCTCCTCTTCCCATCCTCCACTCAAAACTGAATGGTCCTGCTGTGTTCTTTATCTCAGTTAATGACAGACATAGAAACAAGAACATTTTTAACTCTTTCCTATCTCATGTCCCTTTATCCCCTTATAGTCCCTAAATCTTACTTACAGCTCCTCCAGTGAAGTACATTCCCTCATTTGCATTCCCACTGCTATTGCCCTTTGAATCTCATTTGATAATAGCCTCCCTGACTCTAATCTCTCTAAACTATAAACTGTATATATGTAAAATGCATATATATGTACTTTAAAAGAATATATACGATTATATATAACTACATATATATATGTATATATATATATTTCATATATATAATCTATAGACACTCAGTTTGGACTTTGGTAGTTACTGCTGTAGGCCACAGACTGTTGTTAAACTACAAAAGTATTCATGTATATATAGTTAAATGTAATTTTTAAAAGCCTTCTCATTCTTAAAAGACTCAACAATGTCTACAAGATAAAGTCCAAATTCCTTAGCACAGCTTTTAGGCTCCATCACAACTTAGCCCACATTTATACTCCCAGTTTCACTTCTACCGCTCTCTTCCTAAGTAATTTATATATTCTGACAGATATACCACAAACATGATTTATTTTTTCTCCTCTAATTCTGTTAATCCCCAATACCTGGAAATTTCTTCCTTTTCCTACCTAGACAGTCTGTTAATCCTCCACCAAACAAGATTACCTGTTCTCTATGCTCCCAAGTACTCTCTTCAGACCTCCAGCACAAATCCAACTATAACAAATTAGAGTACTAGTGTGCCTCTCTGATAGCCTGGGAATAACATGAGTCTTACTCATTTTAATATTCCTATCCTTTGTATGCCACACAGATGTGTTTGTAAATGGTTGTTTAATTGAATTGAGGATGGGGCCTCAAGGGTGATTCATAATTGAGGGTTTTCTAGAAAGAGAAGAGTCCACATACAAATAAAGAAGTCAGAAGAAGACATACAGCTAGGAAAACACAGTCATTAAACTGTATTTTCCTTGGCTTTCAACAAGTTGAATAAGCAATCAAGAGTCAAATATGACACAGAGGCAGATAAGGATTCAATACTAGAAAAAATGCCTTTTGTGACAAAGAAAAAAGTATTTGTTATGTATGTAGCTGACAAAGTTAACATATTTAACAAATAATTAGGTATAAGAATAAGTAAATCTAGCCAAATGAAAAATGAGCATAAGAATAAAAAACTAGTTCATAGGAAAAAAAGTAAGACTAATAAACATATGAAAAAATTCCTTAAATTCACTGATAATCAGAAAAACACAAGCTAAAAAATATTATTTTTCACTTATCAAATTGGGAAAAAATTTTTTTTCAACGCTAATATCTAAGAATAACCAGGGTATGGTGAAATGATTATGCCCATGCCATGTTTGGGGGAATTTAAACTAGCACAGTATTTCTAAGGGGGCCAATGTAAAAAACATAGAAGAAATTTTTAAAAATATTCATACCCTTTAACTCAATATTTTCACTTCTAGGAATTTATTCTAAGAAAAAAAGACATGTAAAAATGTATACAAGAAGGATGTTTATAGCAACACCATTAAAAGCACCTAAAATCTGAAAATATAAATGTTCACCAACAACGAAGTAGTTAATACATTTCTTTACAAAGGATATTATTTAACAAATATTTTTGAAAAACACTTTATGACAGGAGAAATGATCATTTAAAAAAAATTTTAAAAAAAAGAAAACGATCATAAGATGAAAAAGAGGAAAAAACTGAATAGTGCAGGACGCCTGGGTGGCTCAATAGTTGAGTGTCAGTCTTTGGTTCAGAGCATGATCCTGGGGTCCTGGGATCAAGTTCCACATCAGGCTCCCCACAGGGAGCCTGCTTCTCTATGTCTCTGCCTCTATGTCTCTCACAAATAAATAAATAAAATCTTAATTTAAAAAACCTGAATAGTGCAATGTAATAATATAAATGCATATAATAAAGAATGAAAAGAAATATACCAATTATTAACTACAGTTATTCCTGTGCACAATCACTACCAGTCACTAAGAACATGCAATAGTTTTATAATTAAATATATACTGTTTTTAAAGGTTATTTAATTTCCTCTAAATTGATTCTGGCAAACTTCAAAAAAGGTTGTCAGAAAAACGCAGAAGCAAGATTACAAAGATTTAAAAAGAAAGATGTAGTAAGCAGAGAAAGGATACAACTCATTTGTTAATGAGTTCAGTAGCAAAAGTAGAAACAAACTACGTGGTAGTTAAGAGGACAAAGTTAAACAAAGCCTAATCATTTAGATTGTGGAAAACCAGCGCATATTTCAAAAAAAGAAATATGAAAAGAGAGAAAAGAGAGATGGAGATGATGAAATTCATGATACTAGTAAGTGAAAGGATAATACATGTAAATTATTGACCTCTTCCTGTTATTAAAATATAGACATTGGAGCAAAGACCATGAATGTGACACATGTGTCCCCATTTAGCTTTGTTCTACTCCATGCCCACAGATCACATCCCAGCCTTTGACAATTATTTAAGAAACAGGTGTGCTTGGGTGGCTCAATCTGTTAAGTGTCTCCCTTCGGCTCAAGTCCTAATCCCAGGGTCCTTCTCCCTCTCCCTGTCCCTCCCCCTGCTTGTATTCTCTCACTTGTGAATAAATAAAATCTTTCAAAAAGAAAAAAGAAAAAAAAAGGAAAGAAAGAGAGTTAATGGCCCCCAACATAGCCAGAGAGACAAACACACATTTAGATTAAAGCAAGTTATTACTTCTATTATAAAAACTTGAAAAATAAGTGTTCTTTGGGGGATCAAATACTGTGATCTTTGTATAAAAACATTCTTTAGGGGCACCTGGGTGGCTCAGTCGGTCAAGCATCTGCCTTCAGCTCAGGTCATGATCCCAAGGTCGTGGGATTGAGCCCTATATCAAGCCCTGCTTTGGACTCCCTGCTCTACAGTGAGTCTGCCTTTTCCCTCTGCCTGCCAATCCCCCTGCTTTTGCTCTCTGTCAAAGAAATAAATAAAATCTTTTTTTAAAAAAAACAACATTCTTTGAACCATTCAGCAAATACTTACCAAACATTTACTAAGACACTTCCAAAGTGTTACTGAAGCTGAGCATACAAATTAAAAATAAGCATCACAAATGAACTTGAAGACTACAGAAAAAGCTTAGAAATGTTGAGAATATATTATTCTGTTGTTTTCAATATTTTATACTTAGATAAAGAATGAATACAAAGACCAATGCTGTGATTAAAGATAATTATGAATAGTACATACCTATACGAAGATCTCTTTGTAAAACATTCTTATCATAAACATAGAAAGACAAATACTGGAAAGTTCTTGGAATCTCAAAGTAAAATTCTTCACTGAAAAATGGGCTAGAAAGAAGAGAGGAAAACTCATTAAATTTAAATTTGACAGTGTTCTCACATAGTATTTTCAATAAAATAAAAACACCATAGGTAAAAGTTTTGAAAGCTCCAAAATTATTCTCTATGCTAACTTTCAATTAAATCCTGTACAAACCAAGTTGAATTCTGAGAGGACCTCAATTGCTTAGTTGAGCTCTGAACAGCTTTCCAGGAGTCCTAAAGACAGAAGATTCAGTTACTGCCTGTAGTCATGTTCACTTAAGGTGGACACAAATGAGAGTTCAGCACAGTGTCATTCACACCATCATTATCTCAGAAATATGTATAGCTATATTAATCACAATAATATGTAACACAAATGGGTAATATTACATAAAGCATTATTTTAAAATATTTTTTAAAAATTAAAATAGGTTTTGTTTTTGTTTAAGATTTTATTTGAGAGAGAGAGAGAGAGAGAGAGAGAGAGAGAGAAAGCATGCACACACGAGCAGGAGGAGAAGCAGAGGGAGAAAGGAAGGGAGAAGCAGACTCCCTGCCAAGCAGGGAGCCCAGGATCATGACCTGAGCCAAAGGCAGAGGCCTAACTGAATGAGCTTCCCAAAACAGGTTTTAAAAAAATAACAGGTTTTTTTTTTTAAAAAGATTTTATTTATCTATTCATGAGACACACAGAGAGAGGCAAAGACACAGGCAGAGGGAGAAGCAGGAGTATCCAACTCTCAGTTTCTGTTTGGGGCATGAACTCCATGTCATGATATCAGCCCCGAATAGGGCTCAGGAGCTGGGTGTGGAGTCTGCTTAAGAGTTTCTCTTTCCTTCTCCCTTTGTCTCTCCTCTTGTTTGTGCGTTATGTGTGCTCTGTCGCTAAAACAAATAAATATATATTTTTAAAGATTTTATTTATGTATTCATGAGAGACACAAAGAGAGAGAGGCAGAGACACAGGCAAACAGAGAAGTAGGCTCCATGCAGGGAGCCCGATGTGGGACTTGATCCTGGGACTCCAGGATCACGCCCTGGGCCAAAGGCACGTGCTAAACCTCTGAACCACCCAGGGATCCCCACAAATAAATATTTTTAAAAATTAAAGTATAGAGGTTAATGATTTGTGTTCCCTCCATCCCAATCAAGATATAATAACATTTCTATCTTCCCATAAAATTCCCCATATACTCCCCTGTAGTTACCCCACCATATCTACCACAGGCAACCAGTGATCTGATTCCTACTATACAGAACTGTCAAAGAATTTCATATAAATGGAATTAAGTAGCATGTACTCTTGTGCCTAGCTTCTTTCACTCAGCTTAATAACTATGAGATTTTTCCATTTTGTTGTATAAAATAAGTAGGTCATTTAATTGCTGCATAATATTCCATTCATGAATATTCTACAATCTATTCTAGTAATGGCATGTGAGTTGTTTCCAGTTTGGACTATTAAAAATAAAGAAGCTGCTCTAAACATTTTTATACAAGGCTTTTTCTGAACATATGCTTTCTATTCTTTTGAGTAGGTAACTAAAAGAGTGGAATTGCTAAGTCGAAAGATAGGTGAATTTTTAATGTATAAGAAACCGTCAAACTTTTTTCCAACATTGGTATATCAAACAAATGTGTACCATTTACACTTCTACCAGCAATGCAGGAGAGACCCAGTTGTTCCATATCATTGTCAACTTTTGCTACTGAAAGTCTTTTTAAAATTAACTATTCTACTGAATGTATGATAAATTTTTACATCTGTGTAATCTCTATCCCAATCAAGATACAAAGCATTTCTATCTCCCCAGACAGTTCCCTTGTGCTATCACCTCCTCCATACTGTCATAGGAACCAGTGATCTGATTTTGAACATGACACATTATGTTGAAGAATCTATAGTGACAGAAATGGTTTTAAACTGCATTTCCTTGATGACTAATGATGATGAATATTTTTTCATGGGATTGTTGGCCATTTGTATATGTATTCTTTTGGGGAATATCTATTTGGTTTTTTCCCACATATTTTAAATGGGCTGTTTTCTTATTGGTTTTGTTTTTGTTTTTAAATAAATTCTAGATGCAAGTCCTTTGCCAGAATATTTTCTCCCAGCTGTGGACTGCCATTTTATTTTCTTGACGTGTCTGCTGAAGAGCAAAAGGCTCTGATTTTGAAGAAATCCAGTTTATCAATTTTCCTGTTTTATGACTAGTGATTTCTGCATCATAAGAAATCTTTGCCTATCCCCAAGTTGCTAAGATTTTTTTCCTATGAAACAATTCATTTTTATATGTTTAAGAATGTTATTTTGAAAAAAAAGAATGTTATTTTGATGTTTAAATGTTATGAAGACATAAATCTCTGAAATGCTAGTAAATATCTTTTGTCAAGAGCACTTCTTTCCTGATATTTTAAAGAACTAAAAGATACTTTGAAAATGTCCCCATAAAATGCAATCTCTTTAGGATGTCACAGCTTAAAAAGCTGAAATGCGAAGAAAAATACTCTTACAGAAGTTATTTCTAACCTGGTACAGAAAACAGCTGACTCAGCTTTTTAGTTGTTTATAATGCCTGGTCAACTTTTGTCAATGTATTTTCTACTTAAAATATAATCAAAATCAAGTTTTAAAAGTTGGTCTATCAATGGGGCACCTGGGTGGTTCAGTGGCTTAAGCATCCCATGATTCTCAGTTCCAGCTCAGGTCATGATCTCACGGTCATGGGATAAAGCCCAACACAGGGCTCTGGGCTCTGTGATCAGCATGGAGTCTGTTTCAGATTCACCACCCACCACCTGTGCATGTTCTAATAAATAACTAAAATCTTAAAAAAAAAAAAAAAAAAAGTTGGTCAATCAAAATAACTAGGTCCTCTATATTAATCTCAACAAAAAAATTGACACAAAAACAACTATTAGGCAAAGACATGGTATGTTTAGGTATTTTCTCCTTTGCATCATTTCATAAACAATTATAAAATGAAGAATTTCCTTTATATTTCACATGTACACACTCAAATATTATTTTTTTATTAATATTTATTTATTTGAGTGGAAAACAGAGGGAGAGAGAGAGAGATAGACTTAAGCAGACAAAGGCTGAGCAGAGCCAACCACTGGGTTCGATCTCACAACCCCAAGATCACAACCTGAGCCAAAACCAAGAGTCTGACACCTAACCAACTGTGCCAACTGTGTTATTTTTAAAATACATTCTAGGGACACCTGGGTGGCTCAGTCAGTTAAGCATCTGCCTTTGGCTCAGGTCATGCTCCCAGGGTCCTGGAATGGAGCCCCAAATCAGGCTCCCTGCTCCACAAGGAGTCTGCCTTTCCCTCTCATCTGCCTCTTCCCCTCAAATAAATAAAATCTTAAAATAAAATAAAATACATTCTAAGGCCAAATAAGACCACCACAGAATTACTCACTAAATCATCTGTATCACCACAATGTCAGCAACCTAATCCCCAAATCTGGGCATCCATATCTTTAATTAATTAATTAATCAATCATAATCCATCTGAAGAAAACTTTTCAAAACGCTTAGTAAGAAGCAATGACTGGATGTTCATAGTTTTTAAAACAACATTCTACTGCTATCACTGACATATGATCATGCATAGGACTCCTAAGGAAATTCCTAGCATGGGGAAGAACAGCACGAGACACAAGCAGTATTGCTGGTTTCTCACTTTGTTTATATACCACTCACTTTTTAAAAGGATTTGAGGTAAAAATTTAGGAGCTATAGATTCTATATGTGCCTCTTACCTGTTATGAAATCTAAATTCAGACTACCTATAAAAACTGTAATATCGAAGTAAGTCAATCAGAGAAGGACAATCATTATAGGGTTTTACTCACACAGGAAATATAAAAAATAGTGAAAGGGATTATAGTGGAAAGGAGGGGAAATGAGTGGGAAAAATTAGAGAGGGTGACAAAACATGAGAGACTCCTAACTTTGGGAAACCAACAAGGGGTGGTGGAAAGGGAGGCAGGCGGGGGGATGGGGAACTGGGTGACAGGCACTGATGAGGGCACTTGATGGGATGAGCACTGGGTGTTGTAGTATATGTTGGCAAATCGAACTTCAATTAAAAAAAATCTGAAAAAAAAAAAAACCTGTAATATCCAAAACCCATAAAGATCTAAATGGTATCTACTGACTCTAGACCTGATAGCTTACACAATAAGCGAAGAAAACACTGACATGAAAGCAAGGTTAGCAGGGGTCTATGCACATGGTGTAACTACTGAAATGACCTAAGGTAACTAACCACTGCTAATCTTAAAATATCTTCCAAGTTGCTATGCATCTAGAAAAAGAATTTAAGATGGATAAAAATAGTTGGTTTCATCATCTTTTCCCCAACACAAATATCTAGAAAAGCAAGGGTTTAAAAAAGAAAAAGTTAGCTAATTTTAGTCACTAATTTACAAAGCTACATATTAGAAACTAACACAAGTATTCAATTTATGGACAATTATTAGCTTTGCATATCACAGATTTTTTTTGTGATATGGAATTAGTGTACATTAAGTAACAAATTGAGATTTAAATAGTTTCAGGTTCCAAGCTCCATTTTGCTTCTAACTTCCTATATTATATCCACAAATTATTCAGCCTTTTGGGGACTCAGTTTCATCATGTATAACATATAAATAACAGAATTCTAAAAAAACAGGGACAGGTGATTTATGATTACAGATGTGTAGTGCATTACTTCAAATTTTCGGGGGCTACTAAAGTATTTTCAGCTTTATACAATGCCTTTCCTATGAAGAACACTATAGACATTCAAAATTCTAAACACTGACAATAAAGACATAAAGAGAGGGATCCCTGGGTGGCGCAGCGGTTTGGCGCCTGCCGTTGGCTCAGGGCGCGATCCTGGAGACCCGGGATCGAATCCCACGTCGGGCTCCGGGTGCATGGAGCCTGCTTCTCCCTCTGCCTGTGTCTCTGCCTCTCTCTCTCTCTCTCTCTCTCTCTGTGACTATCGTAAATAAATAATTTAAAAAAAATTAAAAAAAAAAAGACATAAAGAGAAAAGCTACACAGGAAAAAAAGGAAAGTGTAATGAAAATAATTATGAAAAAAAGAGCATCAAAAAATAAATTCTCAAAATGCAATTTACAGGAGTTATGACACTCAATACTCTACCCATGACATGTTCATTCCAACGACTCCCCACGCCCTTGTTTTGACTCTTATCTCTGACCAAGACCGCATCCTGCCAGCACAACTTTGTGCTAGAATTGTGTCCACAAACACTTACAGGGCAGAGGTGGCACACTCCAATTTTATGAATTAGAATTTACTAGGATCCTCTCAAGAGTGATATTACACTTTCAAAAGATGAGAAATTTACCTAAGAATTCATTTCCTTACAATGCCGTTAGTTCAGTGACTTGTATAACTTTAAGAAGTAATTTATTCTCAAGAGAGAATGATGTATTCTGAGGAAAGTTCAAATGAATAGGCAAAATTTAGCCTAGAGAATAAACTGAGGTATATGATAGTTGTTTTCAAAAAGTTGAAAGATGTCATGTTAAATATGGTATTCTCCAGAAATCTAAGGCATAGAATTAGCAACAATGATAAGGAAGATAAATTTTGAGGCAATGAAAAATCATATGAAAGCAAGCACTGCATCTATCTTGTTCTTGTGAATGTATGAATAAATAGCACACAGCAAACTCTTAGTATATAGTAGGTTCTCCTTTTGATAGACATTAACTGACTAAATGTAAGAGCTTTCTAAAAGTCAGAATAGTTCTAAGACCAAATAGATTGCTTAAGAGGCAATGAACTTCTTGGTCTCTAGAATAAACATCATTAAGCAAATGCCAGATGACCCCTTGTCAACTATAATTGTCAGAAGGAATCAAGCAGTTGTAAGGCAGCTGATTAGTCCAACTCAATAAATATCAAGGCTCCTTCAAACACTGAGATTCTGTAATTCTAAAAACAAAACCAGAATGTAAAAGAAAAGTTTCAGATGAAGAAAGTCTTCTTGATGATTACAGGTTGGAAAATGTATAAAATTTAGTAATCAATATGTATCATGAAAGATAATTTACTAATTGTTTTTTTACAAACCTTAAAGACTTTTCAACAACTTGGGTACGATAAACTTCTTCCTGGTCCAAATTTATGGTGCAGAAACAATCTCTCATTTTGTTGGGTCCAAGATATGGCAATAAATTTTTCGCTTCACCTGTTGGCACAAGAATTGAAATTGGTGTTAAATATCACCAGCTGCTTCACGTTCAAATTTATACAGGATGAATTCAATCCAAAAGAACATGCAAGCTATAGCACACACACACACAAAAAAACCCTCTAGAGATAACGGAAAGATGATCAACTTGATCCAGTGAGACTGAAGAGAGGATCTGCGTATAAAGGGGAGTTGTGATGTCATATCATTGTTGCCCTACTTCTAGAAAAGGGCAATCCCCACACTGCTCTCCAGCCCAATCACCAGTGCCACCTCAAGGACTTGACTCTACAATGAATCCCTTTTCTGTATCATCATTAATTTTCCTCTCTAGTGATCACTCTTATCAGCATATAAACAAGCTTTTAATATTTCCCAATTAAAAAAAAAAGCACAGAAAGGAAAAAATCCCCCTTGACTCCACCTTCTCTCTTGTGGTATTCTAGTTCTAGACTCCCTTTCACAGCAAATCTTCTCAAAAGCAATTGTCTCCAATTTCTTACCTTCCATCCATTCTTCAACCCTCTCCCCAGTCCAGCTTCTAACTCTGTGATTGACATGGCAACTGTGCTAGAGAGGGATGCCAACATTTTCCATATTGCCAAATCCAATGGCCATTTCTGTCCTCATCATACCTGCTCTGGTGGAACTATTTAGTAAAAATAAACACTAATATCCTTCCTTTAAAATGTCCTTTTCTTATCTCCCACAACCCAATGCTTCTGGCTTTCCTTTAATACCCTGGCCCTCTGCCTACTTTCCCTCCTCACCTCTAAATGCTGCAATGCTTCAGGGCCCCAGTTCTAGACCACCTTCTCTTCTTTCCCCATGGAAATTCCTTCAGCATGGTGTTAATGCCGATGTCTCTTAGGTCTGTATTTCCAGGCCTGATCTCTCCTCAACCCTAGATGTGAATATCCAACTGCCTCCTTGGATATCCAGCAGGCATCTCAAATTTAATAAGTCCCAGACAAGCCATCTGATTTCCTCCACTAAAACATGCTCTTCCCCCAGTCTACCACCATCTTCCTCTCTTTTTCTCATCATCCTCCCAAAACCTCCCCCACAACCAGTCAATCAGTAAATCCAGCAAACGTTCAAAATAGATCTCAAATCCAACCACTTCTCCTTGCCTTCACTGGCATCCCCCCACAACCTACTCTCCACCAACAGTGTGATTTTCTCAAACATATTCTTTAGAGCAGTCACTCCCCTGCTCCAATGCCATTCCATTTCACTTAGAATACAATCTCATTTCTCAATTCCCACTTTCATGGTCTATGCTGCCCTACTGCCCTCTCATCTCTGACCTTTTTTTCTTCCTACTCGTCTCAGTGGTCACCCTCTTTCCATTCATCAACCATGCCAAGTTCATTCAAGCTTAGGGCCTCTGCCTGGAATGCTCTAACCCTCGGCTTCATATGGTTGTTCTGCTTAGCATTCAGGTCTCAGCTTAAATGTCACTTCCCTAGAGAAACTTTCCTTAACTATTCTGTCGAAAGTAAATAATCCTGCTACCATCGTATATTTCTCTGTATTCTTGATAGCATTTATAACTATCTGAAACTGGTAATGTTTACGTGTTTATTTTCTGATTCTCTCATTGAGGCCTGAGAACTTGTTAATCATCAAAATCTAAAATAGTTACTGTCATACAGTAGATACTTGAGAAATGCTTTTAGAATGAATATTAAAGAAGCCAAGTCTAGTGGTGAAGTTCTTTTGAGATGCTCACAGTCCAAAAGCACACAGAAAAGTGTGTGTGCTGAAATCAGACACTAGTGTACTAAATTAGGAAGCAAGGTAGTTAGCACAAGGGAAATAGCACTGCCCTAAGAATTGTGAAACTAACATTCCTGTTTTACCTCTGTTACTAAGTGGCTAAATGGCTTCAGACAAATCATTAAAGCACAGCTTTCCTGATGACAATTTGGGTTAGATAAACTCAAATTTCTGTCTGCTTATCAAATTTAAAACTAAAGGCTATTTAAACCAACATATTTTAACAAAGCCTATCAAAAAATCAAGAAGCACCTATGAAAAACTCAATAAACCGTTTATTATAATGAGAAAATCAGTGGAAAAGCACAAGAAAGATACTCATTAAGTGTATCATTGAGAGATTTTAAAAAATCAAGTTACCACTTAACCAGAATAAACATACTTATGTTTATCTTAAGTCAGAATCAGGAATCTTTCAAACGACTTAAAAATTGCCTAATATGGGTTGGCCTTTACAAATAAACCAGTTTCCTAACAGGAAAAACTAGTATATATTTGAATTTGTACCCATCTATTCTCCTCTTCCTAAAGACTAGATGTCCCTTCCCTTATCCAAATCTCATCTATTTTTCTGTGCTCTCTTTACCCCATTCCCTCCCTCTCATTCCATAACACTGTCCACCAATTCTGTTTTCATTACTCTCAACCTTCTTCTCCTTTAAGTCTTTCCTTCTTCTTTGATGTCTCCTCTCAGTATAATCCACAGTGCTGTTCTTTTAAAACCAAAAATCCAACTAGGTTACCATAAACGGCCTAGAACATAAACAAATTTAGAATTAAATCCTAATAAACATGTTCTATATCTAATAAGGGAATCTGGAACACTAAATTACTGCCTTTGAACAGGTTCCTATTTCATTCACATATGTGCAGCTTGCGAAAACCACACTGTATAAACATATACCTATTCCACCACCCACCTTTTTAAAGGAGATAGAACATGCAGAATCTAATGAACTTGACATCATCAGATATCTGCTTAGAGTTAGTAGAAAACCTAAGGTCGATGTAATATATGAAACACACTCAACATTATTTCCTATAAAACCAGTTATCATAATCTGTACTATCTGTCACTAACCTATGTTTAAATCACACCAAGGGTAAATTCATCTAATCATACAAATATGCTGATTAAGTCAGCTATAAAAACTTTAAACTATAGTAATTAACTGACACTTTATAAAGAACATAAATGAAAATAACTGCCACTTTATACAAAAATAATCGAAAGTGAAGTAACTAATGGGTAGAGAACTAATGAAAAAATGTTGTAACCATTTTATCTCTAAGCAGAAAGTTATTTTAATAGCACACATTTTACAGTGTGCCATACAGAGACAAAAGTGAGGAACTTTGAAAGACTGTACTTGTGTCATGTGTGGTATATGCATAGGGCCACCCTTTGTTCTAATTATGGGAAGGAAGGAAGGGAGGGAGGGGGGGGAGGAACAACTACTGTTCCTTGAAAACTTATTCTATAACCTCTGCTCCAATCCATTTCCTCCTACTCACAACCTGAACTTGTAATTTGGCCTCTGTTTCTATTCCTTTATTAGAACCTTCAAGAACACTAACAATATTTTTTAATACTTTATTTACTGATTTGAAAGAGACACATGTGCACATGTGAGTGGGGGGAGGGGCAGAGAGAGATACTCAAGTGGACTCGGTGCTGAATGTGGAGCCTGAAGCAGGGCTCAATCCCACAACAAGATCATGACCTGAGCCAAAACTAAGGGTCAGTCAGACACCTAACTGACTGAGCCATCCAGGTGCCCCTTGAACACTAATAATATTAAGTACCATCAAATCAAATGACTGTCAGTTCCCTCCTTACTTGACCATGCTTCAATATTTGAGAACACCAATCTTTCCTCAGTTTAGATAACTCATTCTGACAGTTTTGTCATTCCCTCTTTCACCCACTTTAAATGTGAAGAAACTTTTGGCAGCCACAGATCACTAAATTCATCACATAGGTAGAGCACACATTTTATATATTTTTAATGTAACATTATAAAATAATAAAAATATACTAAACAAATACATAAAGTTTCTCAATGTTGTCTATTAGTATTATTTGTAATCTTTCTCAATTTATTTACATAGCCCATTTGATAATGGCTAGCTTTAAGGAGCATCAGGGTCTGTATCTGTGGTAGATATGGTCGATCAGTGGCCATCATCCATTTCAGCATCCTTTGGTATAGGATTTCCTGAACTGCAGAGACTAGAAAGCTAAAAACTACATTCCCCATCCTTTTTTGCAGTTAGGGTTGTGGATATGATTTAAATTCCACCAATCAGATCTACTGGCTAGAAATCTGGAGAGCAGAAGAGAAGGGAGGTTGCATTTAGGCTGCTGCTACTAGTAATTACTATCATGGAGAGATCCAAGTTTTTGTGCAGCAGCATTTTCTGAAGTCCCTCTATCCAGTCATAGGTTTTATGGATATCAACATGAAGGGCACAAGACTTCCATTCTGTCATACAGGTTGTAGCAGGTGTGGCTTGGGTCTAGAGCCAGCAGCAGTAACAACAACTTACAGATGAAGATGGCTTCTTGCTCACGGCTATTTCCTAAGAGTGGCAGGTTCCTGATCACAGCAGAGGTGGCAAGGTTCTCAGACACGCAGCTAAAAGGTACAGCTTCCCAATTCTGCAGGTACCTACCTTTCTGATCCTAAAAGAGGTAGTACCTCCCTTAGTAGCTCAGCTGCAATGTGGCTTTAGAATTTCATTCATGAAAGTTTAAACTACAGTCTGTTTCCTTAGTCAGAATTTCCAAAAATTCTATAAACCACTTAAAAAAAATTTTTTTTTTAAAGTCAGCTCCAGGGACGCCTGGGTGGCTTTGTGGTTGAGTGTTTGCCTTCAGCTCAGGGCATGATCCTGGATGTTCCAGGATCGAGTCCCAAATTGGGCTCCCTGCATGGAGGCTGCTTCTCCCTCTGCCTGTGTCTCTGCCACTCTGTATGTCTCTCACGAATAAATAAATAAAATCTTTAAAAAAATAAAATAAAATAGAGTCAGCTCCACACCTAGTGTGGAGCCCAACACAGGGCTTGAACTCACAAACCTAAGATTAAGACCTGAGCTGAGATCCAGAGTGGAATGCTTAACTGAGTCACCCAGGTCCCCCTAAAATCCTTTACTAAAATCTCTTTCTGCTTAGACTAGAGTTGATTCTGTAACCTAGTCCTGACTGGTCTATTTTCTTTCCCCTTATTTCTAACAAATTAGAAACTTCCTCATATTACTGATCATCTGATTTTGGTAAATCTTTTAGCTACGTGTGGCTATCTGATCAAACAGACTTAGAAATTAAGCAATACCTCACTGAAAATTACCTTTATTGTTCCATTACTGAGTTAAGTAGCACAGCACACTCAAAAAGCAAATGCTTTGACTTGGGAAATGCAGACAAATGGATCTTAATGCTCTGTATTGCTGTATCCAACTTTGAAAATATTTCTTTGTGACTTACTGCAGTATTTGGATGTGTTTTTTAAAATATGCTCAATAATACAGTACATATTCATGAATTTGGGAGTGCCAAATTCTCAATATTGATACCATGTAGCCCATTTCAGGTACCTCCATCTCATCCTTACATTTACACAGATCTTGACCCTAAAGTAATAGGATTAAAGTATTCAAGACATTCACTATATTGCTAAGATATGATACTTAAGCAAGATAGTTGTAATAATGGAAATGGGTTTACTTGAATCTGAATGAAAAAAGGAAAGCTAATTTTTAGCTTATCTCTTTTTTAAATTTTTAAAATGTTTTATTTACTCATTTTTAGAGAGAGAAAGAGAACAAGCAGGGGAGTGGGAGAGGGAGAGGGAGAAGCAGGTAACCTGCTTGCTGAGCAGGGAGCCTGACGGGGGGGGAGGGGGGGGGCTCAATCCCAGGACCCTAAAATCATGACCTGAGCTGAAGGCAGATGCTCAACCAATTGAGGCACCCAGGTGCCCGCTTATTCCTCTTTTTAAAAGTTTTGTGCATGCCAGGGTACTGCAATATGCAAAGGCAGGTATGTGTCCTACAAAGGTAGCTGTATTGGTCCTATAGCAAATAGTACAAATCTGATTATATTTATAACTGTCACTAGTTCCTTCAACAATGAATCAAGATCAGGAGGTATATTACTGACAACTGTTTCTCTATGAAGAAAGGAGGCTGACCTTCAAGCACAACATCTTTTATACTGTAACACCACCCTTTCTTGTTGAAATCATAACTGATAATCTAATCCTCCACCAGGCATTTCTTCTCCCTCACAGATGTACTGAAAGTATGCCAAGAAGTGAACATTCACACTGAACATCAGTGGTTTTGTCCAACCATAAAATAAAATAGCCTCTTGCCATTCACATGATAGTAACTGTCTCTCTGCATCATGTGTATATTACATCACATATATGTTAAATAAAATGCAGAGCTTAGCTTTGATTTCCATCCTTCACACTGTTGCCACTTACTTTTTTTTTTCCACTTGCCTTTTTAATATGTGAACATACATATCCCCCTTTCTCAAAAGTCTTCAATGACTCCGTACTATCTACTACTGCCCACCTTGCAGGATAAAAATCTAAAATTCCTATGTTTAGCATTAAGATCCTTCATGGTCTGGTACTGTCTACTACATGTTTGGCCTCATCTACTTACTTAATCTTTACCCCCACAAGTTATGCTCCAACAGTACTGTACTTTTGGTTCCTTGAATACTGTGTTCTCTCATGCTTCTGTACATCTGCAATGCTTTTCATTGTATAGAATGCTTTTACTGTTTTTTTTTTCCTTCAAAAAGCTCTACTTAAAAGATATGTTTGTAAATTCTTCCCTCAATTCCTAGGTAGTCATTCCCTCTATTTCCTATTGCATCTTATAGGTACTTTAAATACAATGATCATTTTGTACTGCACTTGTTGCACTTCATTCACAAATAAAATTAAGTGCCTACAACATGCTAGGCACTTTTTTAAATGCAGGGGATGTAACAATGAATAAAAGTAGGTCTCTGCCCACATGGAACTGTTGTACAATCTAGAGAGGGGTAACAAACATCATAAACTCTTAATATTTATTCCCTTGGAAGAAAAAGTAGGAAGAAAGTTAGGGAGTGCCAGACCCAAGGGTAAAGAGGGGGAGGAGAGCAATGTTATTTTATACAAGGAATCAAGGAAGGCCTTTCTATTAAGGTATCTGAGCAGATACCTGAAAGACATCAGTGAGGAAATGAGCCTGTCTATGCAGATAGACATCTGGGGAAAAGAGATGAACAGGCAGAAAGAATAAAACATGCAAAAGTCCTAGAAAGGACCGTTTGGCACACTAAGGAATAGCAGGGATGCCACTATGGCTGCAAAACAATAAGCAAAGTGGGAAGAGGTAGGAAACAGTAAGAGATGAGGTAGGGGTGAGAGAGGAAGCAGATTAAATAGTTAAGTCTTGGGTTTTTCTGAGTGACATGGGGGGCTACTCGAAAGATTTTAAGCAGAAGAATGGTATGATCTAACTTTTATTTTAGAAGAATCACTGCAGAGGGGAAAGGGCGGAAGCAGGAAAGTAGACTACTGCAGTGATCTTGATTAGAGATCACTTAGACCAGGGAAGCAGTCCTGGCATGGAGAGAAGTGGTAAATTGAGCATATTTTTGAAGATGGAGCCAATAGGATGTTTTATATTTTGGATGTAGGCATGATAGAAAAAGGCGTTAAGGAAGACTTACTTCTTAAGAGTTTTAGCCTAAGCAGTTGGAAAAACAGAGATGCCATTTCCAGAAAGAGGAGCCTCTTCTTGGGAGAAGGAGATCAAGAATTTGTATTGGGCATATTAAGCCTGAAATGCTTATTACACATCTAAATGCAGATGTCAAGAGGACAAAGAAGTCCTGGCTGAAGTAAAATTTGAGAACCATCAGCAAGCACAAAATATTTATAAAACTGCAATACTATACAAGATCAAAGGAGAAAAAAAAATCACAAGGAGAGTAAATACGGATAAAAAAGAAAAAAAGATTTGAATACAGCCTTAAAGGTCTCCAACCATTTTGAGTTAGTAGAGAGGAGAAGGAACCAGCGAAGGAGAATCCTTTACGTTTATCCACTGAATTACAAACTTCTTAAGGAAAGGCACCGGTTCTTAGTACCATGCTTAAGCTTACAATAGATAATGAAATATCTAATTAGTAAGTATGAGTGTGTACGTGTATAGAATTTTAGCATGGAAAAAAGGAAGTTCTGATATCACGTCACAAATTATAAAATCCCATATATATTTTTTCCAGTTGATGTAAGTTGATCTATGTCAACTGCACCAAAAGTTGAAAAAAAAGTTTCCTGTACATATTTATTAAAAGCACTAAATATCAGAATCTTTGCAGTTTAATACAAAGATACTATATCAAAAACAAACCAATCCTGAAATGCACACATTCAAATATTTATTGAGTACCTTCACTAAGATGCTAAAGATACAACAGTGAGAATAATAGACAGAATTGTGTCCTTGTTGAGCTAACACAAATAGGCAGACAATAAATAAGTAAAAAAGATGTGTTAGTAATTAAATGTTAAGCAGGAAGGAAACATCACATAAATGGTGGGGGTGAGAGGGAAATGGCCCAGAAGGTCCCACTGAGAAGGCAACTCCTGCATAAATACCCGAAGGAAGAGGGAGACAAGTAAATATTTTATAGAAAACAGTGCTTTCAGTCACTGTCAAAAAGTAAACAGTTTAGGGATCCCTGGGTGGCGCAGCGGTTTGGCGCCTGCCTTTGGCCCAGGGCGCGATCCTGGAGACCCGGGATCGAATCTCACATCGGGCTCCCGGTGCATGGAGCCTGCTTCTCCCTCTGCCTGTGTCTCTCTGCCTCTCTCTCTCTCTCTGCGACTATCATAAATAAATAAAAATTAAAAAAAAAAAAGTAAACAGTTTAAACCAAGAAGATAAACACCACCAGGAGTCAAAACTGATAAGATAATTTAGATTAACAAAAATAAAAAGATGGCCAACTCTATGTGTACTATGGTTCTATGCAAAGGTCACTAGCTAGTATCCAGATCGTATCATATAAATTTTACATAAGCCTAGAATTCCAAATACTAAGCTAGTAGATAGAGATTCGGTATATATGCTTCTCTAGACACATATGTGTTCATATGTATGTTAGGGGGTGTATGTGCATGCATTTATACTTGTAGGTTTGTATGTGTTTGTGTGTGTTCCAGAGGAGGACAATACTTAGATAAGTTAAAAACAACAACAACAACAACAACAACAACAAAAAACAACAAAAAAAGACAAATATTGATCAAGTAGTCAGATGTTCCAAGACAGTGCCAAATATTTTCTCAAATATCTCACTTAATGTGTACAACGACCTTGAGAAGTAAGCATTACCCTTTTCTTTTACAAATTAAAACAAAGATCAAAAGCACTTCACAGTTACATGGCTAGTAAGGTGATATGACTGAAATTAAATTCCAAAGCTGTCTTTCTTCTTCACTTGTAATGTCTTTCTGAATACAGCAGTGCTGAGAGGAATAGACAATCATCCTTTTCTGAAATTATCCTAAGGTACCCTGAAGCCCAAGTTTATTTCAAAGGATACAAAGTTAAGAACCAACGCAGATCCCAGGAGGATTAACCCCTAGAGAAACTGCACACCAGGGTCCTGAAAGAGATGATCCTAAAATAAAGATTATTTGGGGTAGGAGGAAAGCTGAATCATAATAATAGCTACCATTCACTGAATAAATTAATACATACATCACATATAGTAATATTTTTTAAGGGCCTTCATATGCATATCTTCATAATAACTTCTTCCAAGTGATTTTTTTTTTCCAAAATACAGAATTTGGGGGTGGAGGGATAACATTCCAGGAGTAAGGCACAATATAAACAAGTTCTGAAGGTGGGAACAAGAGGGGCACCTTCAAGAGGCAATGAATAGTACAAATTGGCTAAAGCATAAAGGGAGATGAAAGGGGAATAAAAAGAGATAAATTAAAGAAAGGGTGGAATCAAAAGAATCTGAAATGCCAAGCTAGAAAGTTTTAACTTTCTTCAGTAGTCAACAGGTTCTCTAAAAGTTTCTGCGTGGTTGGATCCATGCTTCATGAAAATTACTGACAGTTACAGGGCCTAAACTAAGGTGCTAAAAGAGTAATGGGAGGAAAAGAAAACTGGAAGAATTACTAGAGAGATAGAATTCACAGAATTTGGCCTGAGTGACTCTGGATATGATGTTCTAATAATGAGAACCACAAGCTGTACAAAGGATTAGAACTTCCATGGGGATAAGAAAAAAAAAAATACGCAAACTTTATTGTTAACATTCACAACAACAAAAAATGAAGAAAGATGATATACTTAAAAATATAAACAGCCTTATGGTTGACAAGTTTAGTTTAAAGTTAAAATGTATTATGCCGGGATCCCTGGGTGGCGCAGCGGTTTAGCGCCTGCCTTTGGCCCAGGGCGTGATCCTGGAGACCCGGGATCGAATCCCATGTCAGGCTCCCAGTGCATGGAGCCTGCTTCTCCCTCTGCCTATGTCTCTGCCTCTCTCTCTCTGTGTGTGTGACTATCATAAATAAATAAAAATTTTAAAAAAAATTAAAAAAGTATTATGCTATTTAATTATACATAATTAAGACAACCCTATATATTAGCATATCATAGTCTTTCAAATTCTTAAAGTTTGATTTTTATTTCTCTAATAAAAGGTGTACATAAATAAATTGTTCATCAACAAAACTATGAAAATATACTTGACCAAGTACCACTACTGCTTATGTTACAGCCTCACACTTTACAGCATGATGTGCCAGGCAATACACTAAAGTCATCCAGTCTTCTCACGATCCCTTAGTATAATTCCCAACTTATAGAAGAGGAAACTGAGGCTTAGAGAGGTCAGGTGATTACTAAAAAAGTTGCAGAAAACTATGCTTTCAACATGCTATATTATCATTTAGCATTCATTTGATTTTTTTTTAAGATTTTATTTATTTATTTGAGAGAGAAAGTGAGCAGAGAGAGAGAGAACATGAGCAGGAGAGGGGTAGGGAGAAGCAGACTCCCCACTGAGCAGGAAGCCTGATGCAGGGCTGGATTCCAGGACCCTGAGACCATGACCTGAGCCGAAGGCAGACATTTAACCAACTGGAGTCACACAGGTGCCCCTCATTTGATTTCTTTGTATCTAATAAATACTTTGTATTTAGGATAAAGAAATCTTACACAAGAATTGTCATAGGGACACCTGGGTGGCTCAGCAGTTGAGCGTCTGCCTTTGGCTTGGGGCATGATCCCGGGGTCCCTGCTTCTCCCTCTGCCTGTGTCTCTGCCCCTCTCTCTGTGTGTCTCTCATGAATGAACAAATAAAATCTTTTTTTAAAAAGAAGAACAAAAAATAAAAATAAAAAATAAAAATAAAAAAATAAAAAATAAAAAAAATAAAAAGAAGAACAACTGTCATAATCACACATGACGTTCTAAAGAATCTCCTATTCACTCTTTTTAATGTATGTCAGACTGCTTTGGTGTGTGGTAACAAAAAGTGAGGGAGGTGCCTAAAAACTACTGGGGAGAAAAAGGTTACGTTGCTGCTATTTCCCTCCTTAGCTGTCGCCTTGAAAGTACCTAGAAAGTTAGATATTTGTCGCCTAGAAAGTTAGATATTTGTGATATTATTCAGGAACAGGATGAGGAATGGTACCAACAGGCAATGGTGACTGCTGGAATATCTCCTACACAGTAGGGTAGGGCTTTTCAATGCATAAGTTAACATGATCAGATAACTGATTAGATTGTCAGCAACTTTTCTCACCCCCAGTAAATGATAATTATCTTTAAAATATAAAACCTGAGATTCTATAATCTCATTTAACTGATAAATCATTTAAAAAAATCAACTCACTGCATAACTCCTAACAGAAATCTGGTTCTGCTTAACAACAGGCACCATAATATTAACATGGAAGGTTAAAGAAATCAGGAATAATAGTTTCAGAAACACTGAACTCCTATTCCTCCATGAAAATAAAACACTGTGTAATCATCAACATGCCTAAAAAGCAAAGTAATACAACTGAGTAAGCACCTGAATGGGCAAAGGGCTCCAGGAATCCAACAGAGTTTAGAGGTTTAGCTTAGACTCTGAGCAAAGAACTTGTTTTGTGGCTATAAAACATCAACAAAATGTTAAGTACAATTTTTAAGAAAGATTTATTTATTCAAAAGAGAGTAAGAGGTGGGGTAGAGGGGCAGAGGAAGAGAATCCCAAGCAGACTCCCGGCTGAGCATGGAGCTCGAAGCAGAGCTGGATCTAAGGATCCTGAGATCATGACCTGAGCCAAAATCAAGAGGGAGATGCTCAACCAACTGAACTACCCAGGTACCCATGTAAGTACAATTCTTGAGATGGCATAAAGACAAGGTTAAAGTATAAACTCCAGGGAAACTCCTCAAAAATGTCCTAGTAGGTAAGATGTAACTCCTCAGTGGAAAAGTCTACAGAACCTAAGTAGGAGAGGAGCTCTTGTTTCATCCAAGTCATGTGCATGACAGTTATCATCCAAGTCATGTGCATGACAGTTATCATAGTTATCTATATTGTTATCATACTAATTACCTCTCACTGAAGTTTAGTCAGAACAAGAAGTTAGGAAACTACTGTACATAAAAAAGGCAAGTTTCGCAAGGTATTGCCAGGAAGTGTCCATGGGCTATACAGATACGTCACCAAGTTGCGGGCAGGATCTTCCTGTGGTTTGTCTTGCCCACTTCAGGTTTCACTTTTGAACGTGTGCTGATTCCTAAGCTCCCTACAGCCCACTTCTCAGGTAGCAAACCAAACTCTGAAAAACATATGATAGGAATCTCTCCTAGTACAGGTCAATGGCTCCTACAGCTACATGAAGCTTAGCAAGTCTTCTAAGCTGACCAACAGAGTGTAGTATGGCAAGCAAATGAAAAGCCTGGTGGTGGCAAAACTAAGGGCTACACAGATAAGACATATACAGGACATGACAGCTATTTCTGGTAATGGCATCCTGAGACTCTTTATGATCTACTACTTTTCGAAAAAAAAAAAGTGGCACCTAGTTATAAATAAGTTGTATTTACAAATGTGCATGTACAAGTATATGCATGTGTACGTGTTCTAGGAGAACCATTTACAAGCACAGACAAAAGCACATAAGCATAGTCACAGAAGAGTAACATTTTTTGTAAATCCCCTAAACAGTATTAAAGATAAATTTTTATAGCATCCCAACATTCTAATTTTTTTGAGTATCCATTACATTAGACCATAACCAATTTAGGGATAATTATCAACTTCTTGACAACAAATATACTCATCAGTTCTTTCCAATATGCCACCTGACAAGCAAATTGGTAGACAAACAGATAGGGACTTCAGTAACTTACAGACCTTCTGAAAACCTGGCTCTGCCTTTTAAACCCTGAGCAAAAACCCTTTTTGTTGGTATATAATCTTTTTCATGAATTTGGATTAAATGAAATAATTTGCAATTACACAGTACCTGGAAAAGAATAAATATACTCAAAAATATTAGTTCACTTTCCCCTATCCACTAAGAATATTTTACATAAAGTTGTTCAAATTCAAAACTAAAAGGCTCTGTACCACTCACACAAATGTCATAAAATTTACAGGATCAAAATTATTCTTTTTACCTCATTCATCTGAAGCAAAACACTGACTTTATTAAAAAGACAACTTCTGGGGACACCTGGGTGGCTCAGCAGTTGAGTGTCTGTCTTTGGCTCAGGGCGTGATCCCAGGGCCTGTGATCGAGTCCAACATCAGGCTCCTCTCAGAGGGCCTGCTTCTCCCTCGGCCTATGTCTCTGCCTCTGTGAGGTATGAATAAATAAATAAAATCTGTGTCTCTCATGAATAAATAAATAAAATCTTTAAAAAATAAAAAAATAAAAAGCCAACTTTTTGAACACAAAAACTGGTGAAAACAAAGTATATGGGATTTTATTATATTGCTCCTGAACATTTTCGTTTGAAATTCTATAAAAATAAAAGGTTATTCAAAAACTTGACATAAAAGTTGACTTTACTTTTAGGGGCACTCAAAATGTTACCAAAGCCTAACACACGGCTACCCTTATTTTTGTAGAACAAGAGAGCTTGGACTAAAATTGTGTCAAGTTTGGGGCACCTGGGTGGCTCAGTCAGTGAGGTGTCTGCCTTCCATTCAGGTTGTGATCCCAGGGTCCTGAGATCAAACCAGGAACTGGGCTCCCTACTCAGCAGGGAGCCTGCTTCTCCTTTCCTGTCCCATCCTCCTCTGCTTGTGTGTGCTCCTTCTCTCAAATAAATAAATAAATAAAATCTTTAAAAAATGAATAAAATAAAATAGTATTAAATTCTTTTATACAAAGGCATTTTTCATAACATAGCTAATATATAAATACTCTATAGAAAATTAAACCATTGTAAGCAAGGCTAATTCACTTTGTCCACCAAGGTAACCGATGTTGTACATCCTTTCAAACCTCTTTCTAGGGGTGTCTGGGTAGCTTCGTTGGTTAAGAGTCTGCCTTCTGCTCAGGTTATGATCCCAGGGTCCTGGGATGGAGTCCTGTGTCTCCCCAAGCAGGGAGCCTACTTCTCCCTCTTCTGCTTCTGCATCTCCCCCGACTCGTGCTCACTCTCTCTCAAGAAAATAAATATAATCTTAAACAAAACACCTCTTCTGTACATTTTCCCATATATACGTAGAAAAGAAAAACACATACTATTATAACTTGCTCTTTGTACTAAACAATAGGTCTTAAAGTTTGTTCCTTTCATACTCTGGACACACCTCATTCTTTTTAGCAGCTACAGAATATTTATTTTAACATATTATGTATCTGCTTCCCACAACCCACACTTAAGTTGTCTCTAGTTCTTTGTTTCACAAACAAGGGAACGTTAAACACCTTTGTATATGCCTCTTTTGCAAATATTCAAGTGTTTCTGTAGGGCAGAACTGCATAGGGAATACATACTTAGATTTTTAACAGATATTGCCAAAATGCTCTCCAACGTTGCTTTACCCATTTAAGTTTACAGCAACAATGAATAAAGTTACCTATTTTCCTAAACCCCCAACAAATACTGAAACTAACAACCTTTTCTTTTTTTTTTTTTAACAAACTGATGGCTTTTAAATGAACATTCCTAGATTTTTATTGTATCTCATCAGTATTTTCTTATGTTGACTTTTCTATCTTTCTGTGAAATGTCTATTCATACCTTTGATTTTTCTAATGCCCTTTTCTTTTTTAAAATATGTATGAATCTTTTATATATTCTAGATACTAACAAATAGAGAGGCAAAATAGCATAGTAGGTTAGGAGCAACAGGATAGACTCTAGAGCCAGTCTGTTCAATTTGAATGACAGCTCTGCCACTTACTACCTGTCTGATTTTGGTCAAGTTACTTAGTTTAGCTATTCTATGCCTCAGTTTCCCCACCAGCAAAATGTGGATAATAAATATTATGGAATTACCATAAAGATTAAATTATTTAATATTCTTAAAAACAGTACCCTGACACAGAATAATTGTTACACAAGTGTTTTCTTTTTGTCAATAGGATTTACCACAAATATCCTCTCATAACCTACTATTTGTCTCTTAACCCTTGTTTATAAATCCTCACTTATCTTTCCTCAAAAAATTTTTTCCATTTCTCTTCTAACATCAGAAATTCTATAATCAGATGGAAACAACAAACTGCCCTCACTGGATCTCACAGTCAACTCCTCAAGCATAAATGCAGGCATCAGCCAAAGCATCTAAATTTTTAAACATCTTTTCACTAAAAAAATAGCCAGTTTCCTTACCGCATAAAACATTCCCACAGATCAGTAAGAAGACTAATAACCCAGTAGGAAAAAAAAGACAAATGGGATGCCTGAGTGGCTCAGCAGTTAAGCATCTGCCTTCGGCTCAGGGTGTGGAGACCTGAGATCGAGTCCTACATTGGGCTCCCTACATGGAGCCTGTTTCTCCCTCTGCCTCGGTCTCTGCTTCTTCTCTCTCTCTCTCTCTGTGTCTCTCATGAATAATCAAATAAAATCTTAAAAAAAAAAAAAGGCAAAATAAATAAGTTCACAAAAAAAGGGAAAATAAAAATGGCAAATCTCCTTAAAAATATGGAGATCTTCAACCTCATTTAGAAGTGCAAATTAAAACTACAAATCAGATACTCCATCACAGAGACGAGTAAAGATCAAGAAGTTTTAAAATATACACTATGTGAGCAAAGAAACAGGCAGTCATTCATTGTTGGTGGGAGCAAAAACTGGTATAATTTCTGCAGAAAACAATTTGGCACTGTCTTTCCATAATAAAAATACACATACCAATTCATCAATTCTTTTTGAAGGATTTTATTTATTTATTCATGAGACACACAGAGACAGAGAGGCATAAACATAGGCAGAGAGAGAAGCAGGCTCCATGCAGGGAGCCCGATGCGGAACTCGATCCCGGGACTCCAGGATCACACCCTGGGCCAAAAGAGGCGCTAAACTGCTGAGCCACCCAGGCATCCCCCAATTCATCAATTTAACATCTACAAATTTATCCTACAGATAGACACATGCACTCCTATCAAAAATGACTGACTGACTACAAGGTTATTTATTACAGTAGTACTGTTTGTAATAGCAAAAACCGGAAACAACCTATATTCCCATCAATAGGGGACTGGTTAAATAAGCTGCGGTATATCCAGATGATGCAATATTAAGCAGCTGTTAAAGGGGGGGGGCAGCTCCCTATACATATGGATACCATAAATCTTCAAGCTACTATTGTTAAGTGTAAAAAGCAAGATGCAAACAACATATTTTTTTTGCTACAATTTGTATATTGGGGGGGAGAGAGAGAGAGATACATTAATATTCCTACATTTATGTCTATAAATGTTTAAATAATCTCTGTAAGCATACACAAGAAACTGGTAATGCTTGCTTCTGGAGAGGGAATGGCTAGGGGCAACAGAGGTAAAAAAAAAAAACAACTTATGTTTCAATGTATACTCTATTGTACTTTTTCAGTTTTGTATCAGCTATTTGCATTATTTAATCAAACAAATATTTTATTTTCTTTTAAGATTTTATTTATTTGACAGAGAGAGAGCATGAGCACGGAGAAGAAGCAAAGGGAGAGGGAGAAATAGGCTCCCCGCTGAGCAGGGACCTCCGTGTGAGACTCAATCCCAGGACCCTGGGCTGAAGGCAGACACTTAACCAACCAAGCCAGCTAGGTATCCCAAATAAATCTTTTTAAAAAACTAATCAAATAAATAAGAACCTCCCTGTAATCATACCATACTTTCTACTGGTACTCTTTTTTTTTTTTTTAAGATTTATTTACTCATGAGAGACACACACAGAGAGAGAGAGGCAGAGACACAGGCAGAGGGAGAAGCAGGCTCCCTATGGGGAGACTGAAGCAGAACTTGATCCCAGGACCCTGGGATCACGATCTGAGCCAAAGGCAGAAGCTCAACCACTGAACCACCCAGGTCCCCCTCTACTGGTACTCTTTAAATGTTTACACACAGGGGTTCCCCAGATGGCTCAGATGATTAAGTGTCTGACTCTTGATTTAGGCTCAGTTCATAAGCTCAGGGTTGTGATATTGAGCCTCCTGTGGAGCCTGCTTAAGATTCTCTCTCCTCCCTCTCCCAACACTCATGCACACTTTTTCTCTCTCAAAAATAAATAAATAAATAAATAAATAAATAGTCTCACACAGTAGGTTGTTAACACTCAGGTTGTTTGTGGCTAGTCTGTTCAAAAGCAGAGGTTCTCCATCCTAGGGGTCCATTATCACTCCTGATGGAATATTTCAAACCCATAGATGTCCAAGTACCACCTCAGAGATTCCGATTCAGTAGGTATACAGTACAGCCTGGGCATCAGAATTTTTTTTAATTCACAGGTGACAACTGATAGGCAGTCATGACTGAGTTACAGCAGGACACAAATAAGTAAACAATCAGGCTTGATCTCCATCTAGGTCACAAGCAGTTTCATCACCAATCCTAACCACTTCACAAAATTCTTAAAAAGAAACAGATGAGAGTGTATAGATCACCCAGTGAAAATATATTACTACTTCTGGATATATTACTACATAGGCAATGTAATCCTCATATATTAAATGTAGTACATATGCAACATTCATACTAATCATGAATTCATTCTACCTAACATTTCAAAAAGAACTTTGACAATAAAGGACTAGTACCCAAGAGGCACAGGCATTAATTGTGTAACACTTGGAGTATCTGAGTATCAAAGTTCTTCATTTGTAAAATGAGGGGACACAATATGTTTCCTACCTTCCAGCTCTAAACCTTAGTAATTCTCTAAGAATACAGTATCTAAATGCAACCACTGTTTAGTACAGACTTTAGGATGAACTAGTAAGAGCTTTTTCATCCCATTCACGGTTTGGCTCAATCCACAGTCCCATTCACACTTGGCTCAATCCACAGTCCAGTGGGCTAATGCTCTAATAGACACTCATATTATGTACTGCTGAATAAACTGTCATAAAAAAAACTTTTTTAAAGATTCAAACAATCTTATCTAATAAATCTTAGAAAAATATTTCAAACAGTGCACCTTAGACAAAATAGGTATAAGAAAAACACTTAAGCATTAAAATAAAAGCATCTGATGCATCTTCAACACCTAAAATAAAAGTATCTTAAAGCAAATGGTTCAATTTAAAAAGCAACAAAGACTTAGTGCTAGAAGAGATGCTAAAGACCACATCCAAACCTCTCATTTTACAAGTGAGAAAACAGGGAGTCGGCCAAGTTAAAGAATTTGCCCAAAGTCATTCTGTCATTAAGGATATTCCCAGAACCAAGTTCACAATAACAATTTGTCAATTACTGTTCATTGATGTTTGCATGTAAATTGGTATAACGTTATAAAGCATATTATTTTAGTCACTGATTTTTGATGACTGAAATAACATACAAAACCAAAGACATAGCATAAAAATTTCTTAATATACATGAAGTGTCTTAACTTACATCTAGTGATGACTATTCAGCAAAACTGTTAGCAGCTCTCAAATGAGAACAGAATTTTATTAGTAAATAAAGCATGTAATCTGATACTATTGTCAAATAATTTCATTAAGCACATTAGAAAGGAAATAGGATTGGCATCTAAGATTAAAGGACAAAATGATAGTTTTATTTCAGCCACTTCAGCCACATTAGTTCCAGTCTTAGAAGCTATTCAAAGAGTTCTAAGTTTAAAAAAAAAAAAAAAAGCCAACTCTATGAATTCATTGAGGTTTACCTCCTGTCTTCCTCAGAGCAAATGATTAGCAGACTGCTTTGTGAACTTTTACAAAGAACCCTTTTCTCTCATTTCTGTCCATTTGAAAGATGGATTCTTCCTCAATCCTAAACAACTTGTCTTTACAAATTTTTGATGGAAATGAATTCTTAGTATGAACAAATCTTTTAGTAATCTTTCCCTCAATTTATTAAATAATGCATCTAATTTCAAATATCTGATAGTAATAAACTCTTAGGATGAATAAATTCTTTTAAATATCTCCCTCTCAATTCTATTGTGTGATCAATAAAATGTCTTGATTTACACCTTACTACCAAAGAATTCAAACCTTCCATGACAAACAAAAACATATACTATATCAAGTAGGATAATGAGATTTTTCTTTTCCAGGCTCAGGACCAAATTAACAATATTCATGGAGTACAGTTAGGTAACAATATTCAAATCTCATAATAATAAGCACTCAGAGCATTTAGAAAAATGTAATCCTTTTCCTAATGAGGCAACTTTGGCATTAGCTCAATAAGCTCAATTGGCACTGTGATTTTGAAAGGGATGGACTTCCTGTCACAGACCCACATAGTTTTCTTTCAACAATATTATCATCTTCTAGTTTATTTGTAAAATTTACAGAACAGTTTCACATCTAGTATCTCAAATCCTCCTGAGGATAACACAGTGAGAATTAGGGCATTTTCTAAAGGCCCATTATGTCCCAGGCATATGCTGACACTAGGACAGTTTAAATTAAAAAAAAAAAAAAAAGAAAAAAAAAAGAATGAATTTTACCCTGGAAGAGCTTGCAGTCTATTGGGGAATATAAATACATGATTTCTATAAAACATGCTAGAATAAGGACAAGGAATTACAACTTTTCAGCAGTGTGAGGGCCTAACACCTTCTCTTCAAAGATGTGGGTAGTGGTACCCCAAAGAATGCTTTAGTCAGGAAATCACATGCTGTAGGCTTTTGAAGGATGTGTAGGAGTTCCTGGACATAAATATGGAGTGGAGGAAAGGAGAAAGACACTTCAAGGCAGAGGAAACAACATGTACAAAATGGCTAGTGACGAAGTACTATTCCTATATTTTTTTTTTTTTACTATTCCTATTTTAAAGATGAGTAAGATAAGCTCAAAAGGTAAGTGAGCTGCCTAAAGTCACATAAATAATAACTAACAATGTATGAAATAGAATACAGGCCTTCTGATTTTAATCAGCTTTGTAGACCTGGAAATTCCAGTAAGCTTTCACAAAAACATCAGATAAAGGATTAATTTTTATCTCCTATTTATTCCTTCCCAAGAAATGGTCCATGTCTGACCAAGCTCCTGCAGAGAAGGGAAAAAACGAAAAAATGACTGGAGAAGGGGATTTATTTAATTCTCAAATCAATCCTGTGAGATAACTGTTTTTACTATACCCATTATACACACAAGAATATAGAGGCACAGGGTGGGGCACCTGGTGGCTCAGTCAGTTAAGCATCTGACTCTTGGTTTCAGCTCAGGTCATGATCTCAGGATCTTGAGATCGAGCCCTGTGGCAGGCTCTGCGGCGCACTGTGTAGTCTGCTTGAGATTCTTTCCCTTTACCTCTGCCCCTCCCCTTACTTGCACATACACTCTCTCTCTAAAATAAATAATATCTTTAAAAAAAATAATATAGAGGCACAAAAAGTTCAGCAACAGTTGGAAATTAAGGGAAGACTCAAATCCAGGTGACTAAACTAACCAAACCTCCAAACTCAAGCACTTAACCAGACCCTTCAGATCCAACTTTGCCAAAGAGCCCTACATCATTTGGTCCAGAGATGCTAAGAAGACCAAGTGAGTTCTGGGACACATCATGATCCCCCAGATCTCTCACTGTACCATACATCTCAATATTCACACAGATCCTCAGATCTGGCTCCCTTATCAATTTGGTCTCCCTTGAGCAGGTAAACCAAGAACAAGGTTGGCATGGTCTCTTTCAGCAACACTCTTACATTCTGATTACAAGCTGATTCAACGCGATGAGAGCAAACAACAAGAAGTGGTAACCAAAAAGATATCATAAAATAACAGCATGAAACTTGAAAGTACAAAAAAGAAAGCTCCAATCCCTCTATTTAGCTTGTGTGTGGGGGGGGGGGGTGGCAATGAAAAAGTGTTATGGGTATTAAGCATACCTGCCACTCACTCCATGGCAATTCACATCAAAGGATGGAGTCTGGAGTACCTGATTTCCTTTATCAAGGGTTCATATGACAACTCTTCAACAACCATGCCTGCGTCTTGAATATTAGGGAAGCTGACCATTTGGAATGGCCATGGGTTCCCAGGGCACTAAAATGACCTCAGGGAATTGAGGATCAACATATAGGACAAAATGTTACCATCAGCAACACTGGATTTGCTAATGTCAGTTGATCAAAACTGACCACAAAATGGATTTCCAATCTGTCGATCTAGTTATTGTAACTTGTGAAGGATATGAAAAATTTAACGAATACTGGAATGAAACCCTTAAAGAAGATTGTAGACTTATCTATAGAATTTTAAAGATATATAAATCTAATCCACCTTCACTTTTTGCTGGTAGGATATGGAGTTGAAGGGTCCTACTTAGATCTAGGAAAAAGAATGTTCCTTTGAGGCTTACTTTTGGCCCTATGGAACTCTAACTCTCCCGATCAGAGGCTCTCAAATAGCAGTCTGAAATCTGCCAGTACATCTCCAGTCTAGTGGGTACCATCAGGCTTTCCTCTGAGGTCCCCGAGTATGGTGAAAAGGAAAGCTGACATGGTTACCCACACCCTCAAGCTCCTTAGTATCTTCATTGTCAGAATCACCACCAGCCCGTTTCTGTGACTTTAGCACCTGCTAATGACTCCTCCAGCCCTCCAACCCCCACCCTGTAAAACCCACATCAGTTTCAGGGAAACAGAAAACAGAAAATTCTTCGCAGGGTTCTGAAGGTCAGCCAACTCTAGGTTATACCAGCTAAAAGAAGGGCAAGGAAACGGAGGGAGGTGGGGAGAAGCTTCATATGTAAGTATCCTGATACTTTTTTTTCTAAAAAGCAGACACTCGGTGACCTGAGCTATAAGCCAATCAATTCCAAAAGCAAGAAACTGACAGAGGTACCAAATGCAATACCTCCACTATGGTTAAAGTGGCAATATCATTCCTAGCAACTGGATGATCAATCTCCAAATCTGGGTAGTGAGGTTATTCTAAGGCACAGAAACAAAGTTGTGTTTTTGTATTTGTAGGTCCCAGTTTCAGTCACAGTGGTATCTCTGACTGTGGTATCTTTGCTATGGAGCAGGTGAAGGTGCAGAGAGCTAGGTCCTTCTGCAAACAGCCCAACTCTACATCTCAATTCCAAAATACGTATATGTAGTTCCATGGTATAACCTGCAGCTATATAAATCAGTGAGGCTCCACTGAACAGTGCCTAGCATCAAGTGACAGTAAAACGTAAAAGTGGTAAAATCTGGAAAATCAGATGGGGGGGGGGGGGTCTGGCCCATTTATAGTTTTCCCAAATGTTAAATTAGAAATGTGTAAATATGAGGTATAGGACTTAACCTGAATTTTGAAAAGATTTTATACCCTAGAAAGTAATTCTAATATCGGGAGCTTAGATATAGACAAGATCTATTTCTCTGATGTCATTTTCCAGGTTTTAAGAACTGTACTCAAAATCTCAAGTTGTCCAGGACTACTTCTGGGAACAAAAAGATGAGAAAATTTAACGTGTCTTCCCCTAAGAGTTAATTAAATCTCAGAACTTGAAAAGAGGAAAGGGGGAATAATCCTAGCTCAATTAATAATATCACTATTCAGGAACAGGAAAATTTTACATCCTGTTCAACAATGAGCATTGTTTGCCATTTTATTGCAATTCGATTTTTTCTTTTTTTAAGATTATTTATTTATTCATGAGAGACAGGGAGAGAGAGAGAGAGAGGGAGAAGTAGGCTCCTTGCAAGGAGCCCGATGTGGGACTCGATCTCGGGTCTCCAGGATCACGCCCCAGGCTGAAGGCGGCGCTAAACCGCGGAGGCTGCCCTCGATGTTCTTCTAAACAAAGAAGTACTCCTCTTAACTAAGTAAGGGTTATTTACATGAAAGATGAAGCACGTTTCCAACCTGAGAAAACTGAATAAAGAAAATAAAGATGGAGGATGCCTGGGTGGCTCAGCTCGGGGCGTGATCCTGGAGATATGGGATCGAGTCCCCACGTCGGGCTCCCTGCGTGGAGCCTGCTTCTCCCTCTGCCTGTGTCTCTGCCTCTGTGTCTCTCATGAATGAATGAATGAATGAATGAATGAATGAATGAATAAATAAAATCTTAAAAAAAAAGACTTAAGAGCAAAGTCTTTATTGATATACCTTATAAACAGCAAAAAAAAAAAAAAAAAAAAACACCAAAAAACAAAAAAAAAAAAAAAAAAAAAAAACCCCACAAAACAGGCGTCTCTTCTGAATAAGCTAGTGTGACATGTTCCTCTGACAACCCAAAGAGTCACTTTTCAAAACCAAATGTCCAAATGACTGGATTCAAACGGTCTGTCCATTGCCACGCTCGCGGCTTCTGAGCAAAAACTCCGGAGCAAGTCAACTCCCACGGCTCGCTCGCAGCAGTAACAACTAAATGCACGAGAAGGCAGAGCATGAGGTGGGGTTCCGCGCGGGCTGGATGACTGTTCCGAGACCTGCTCGCAGGAAGCCGCCGCATCCTGTCTTCGGTCCCCGTCGGTCAGGCCGCAGCGAGGTGGGGCGAGCACAGGTGTCCGGCCGCGGCCCCGCCCCGCCCCGCGCGCTCCTCGCCGCACCCGAGCGGCGGCCACCCGAGCCCCAGGGCGGCCCGTTTCCTCCCGCCGAGGGCGCCTTCAACCTCCGACAGGCTCCCGAGCCCAGGAAGCGGGCAGCCCCCTCCCCTCGGGCGGCCCCGCTTCCCCGCCCTCCTCCCCCTCCTCCTCCTCGGGCCGCGCCGCCCGTAATTACCGCTCGGCTCCCACCTCAGGGCCGCTCCCCGGCGCCCGCACCGCCCGCGCCAGGAGGCCCGCGGCCCAGGGCGGCCGGAAACTCCTCACGCCCCCGGCCCGCGCCCCCTCCCCGCGGGGCGTCCCCGCGTCCAGGCCGCGCCCAGAGCCGAGCCCCTCGGGCCGGCGCTGCCCCGGCCCCCCCCACACTCCACACAAATTCCCGGCGCTCCACTCCCTCCCCACAGGGCGGCCCCGGCCCACGCCGCCCCGTCCAGGCGACGCCTCCCGCCGGCCTCCCCGCGCGCCTCGCCGGGCCCAGCGCCCCTCTCGGCGCCGCCGCCCCGCGCGCCCGCCGCCCCCTCAGCCCCGCCGCCGCCGCCGCCGGGTGGGTCCCCTCGGCCCGGCCCCCACTTACAGATCTTGCCCCGCAGGCTCTGCAGCACTCGGACCTCGCGACTGTCCTCGTCGCCGGCCTCCGTCTCGGCCGTCGCAGTCGCCTCCGGCGCCTCAGAAGAAGCCGCCGCAGCAGCAGGCGCCGCCGCCGCCATGGTGCCGCCCGGCCCGTGCCGCAGCCCCGCCGCCTGCGTAGCCGGCGAGGCGGAGCCCAGTGGCGGCCTGGGCTGGGGCGAGCCGCACGCCTGGCCCCGCCCCCGGGCCGCAGCCCGCCGGCCCCGCCCCGCCGAGGCCCCGCCCCCGCCGAGGCCCCGCCCCCGCCGAGGCCCCGCCCCCGCCCCACCCGGGCCCCTGCAGTCGCCGCCTGCCCCCCAGCCCCCGCCGCCCGGCCGCCACGCGAGCTCCTTGGCTTTCCTGCTCTTTGCCCCGCACCAGCCGCGGCGCGAGCCAAGTGCGGCTCCAAGTCGTGGCTCTGGGCAGCCTTGAAACCCCACGAGGGAAGAACCCCGGCCTTCTCGAGATCCCCCCCGCCCAGTCGTTCTGGGAATTAGGCTCCCCCATCCCCCTCCTCCGCCCCACACACAGAGCCCACCTCCACAGCTTCCAACGCTCCAGGGAACCCCCTGTGGAAAGATGACAGAATGGAATGAATTGGACAGTTGGGAGGACCTCAAAACTATCTCATCCAAAAAAGAGCCAAGAGGTGTAGTAGAGATTCCCCCAATAACATGGGCGTGCCCCCTACCTGCAAGCCACAACACCTCACACACAGATCTTCGCTTATAAGTAAGAACATTTCTGTGCAAAAGCTGGTTCAAATAAAGGGTGATAGCCCCCCCCACCCCAGTTACAGCAGCAGAGCAGCACAGGAGACCCCCCCCCCGCCCCATGGAAAAAGTCTGAAGCTCTTACTACCACTTGTGTATTTTGGACACAGAGCAGAGAAGCCTAGGGTCCCATCTCCTCCTGCCCCCAGCAGTGGGCTTGCTAAAAAGTTGATTGACACTAGGATATTCGTAAATCTTTGACTAGTTGTTAGCTTTATTTCAAGGGATCTCTTTACAGTGAGTAAACTGCATGAATAATACCCTGGTATGAGATGAGGAAGACGATTTCCTGGTCTTGAGGTTAACTGCACTGCCCTAAGAGGAAAGAAACTGTGACTTAATAGGGCAGGGTAGTTGTTTTCCAGGGCAACAATAGGAAGCATTCAGTCTGTCAACAAATTTTTTTTTGAGGGTCAGACTTAATGATAGCCTCGGAGAGCCCCAGCCCTCCAGCATTCAGTCTGGGAGAGACACAGAAAAAGAAAGAGGCTCTAGATAGAAGTCTCGAGATGAGGCAATTGGAGAGTCAAGGAAGGCCTTCCTGGGAAATGCAGGGAATGAACTGAAGATCCGCAGGGAGAGGCACACATGTGTCCAGGAGCAGAAGTCACTTGTGCAAAGGCTGGACAGCCAGGAAGAATGGCCTTAGGAGTCTGTCGCAAAGGAGTGATGTTGCCAGTTCCATGTGTGTTGTGGGTGACCTCTAAGTGATTTTACACTTGTTGGAGAAAGTGAACCTAACCTCCTCTTATTTGGATGTTTTGCTGTCACGTCAAACAATAAGTCCCAAACTCAACTTCCCTATCTTCCTTTGCAAATCTGAGTTCACAGCCACAGTCTGTGATCTGGGCTAGGGACTGTGACTCTTTTTTTAAACCCTTGTCCCTCTACTGTTTTCAGCTCCACATCCTTCTGATTCTGCCAAATTCTGCTTCTCTTTCTTCTTTCCTTTCCCTTCCCTGTCATTATATTTGTTGAATTCATCCTCACTTGAATAGTGTCAACATGTTATGGGGTTTCTTTGTTTTCTGTTTTTAAAAGGCATAAGATTATGAGGTAGACAGATTTGTGTTGGAGCCTCGTTCTACCACTTTTACATGTGTGACTTTGGACAAATTACTCAACCTTTCTTTCTTACTTTTTTTTTTTTTAAGAGTTTACTTATTTGACAGAGAGCACAAGCAGGAGGGGTGGCAGGCAGAGGGAGAGGGAGAAGCAGACTCCCCACTGAGCAGACACCCCAATGAGGGACATCCCAAGACCCCGGGATCATGACTTGAGCCAAAGGCAGATGCTTAACCGACAGCCACCCAGATGCCCCATTACTCAACCTTTCTGAACCTGTTTCTTAACAATAAAATGGGAATGCTGTACTTATTCTTCCTTCTTCAAAGGGTTACTATCAGGATGAAATAATTATTGAGAGTATAAAGTGAACCATCGGAGAGAATCCTGGGCACGTAGTAGGATTAACACAGTCAATGTCACCTCATGCTCTTGACTGGAACTCTTATAATCTCTCCACTCTCTCATTCCTCCTACACATACCTTGCTAAAGCAAAAATTGGAGTTTGTCCCTTGGTCTTCCCAAAAAATATCAGTGGCTTCATTCATCCCTTCAGGCAGCAAGCAGGTGACATTACAGGTCACAGAGTGCTATAAACAGCCAGAAAATAAAGTTCGGATTTCTCAGGCAAGTGTTCAGGGTTGAGACTGGACCCAGACTACCTAACTCCTTGCATCTCCAGCCACACTGATCCACTTTTCCCACCAGTCCACTAGGAGTGACCTTCTTCTTGCCTTTCCAAATGCTACCTCATCCATGTGTCTCTTTCTCTCACAGACAGAGGTTCTTATTTCTTTTCGTGGCATTGATCATTTTCTGCATAGCATTATGTCACTGTGTGCTTGATTATCTCTTCTCCTAGATTCATCTCTAACTCCCTCAATAAATACCTGTTGAATGAATGGATTGAATCATATTAGTCCACTTACTTTCTCCACTCTGCAGACTTGAAGTTTTGTAAATTCTGTTTTCTATTTATTATTCATTGTCATACCTGTCCAAGTGATTAAAGTAGGAATGGGAAACTTTAGTAGAAGCCTATAATTTGAAATTAAAATCTGGTGTATAAAGATCTGTTCCTTTCTTTAAAATATCAATATCCAAATATATATATATATATATATATATATATATATATATATATATATATATATCAATACCCATACTAGATTCTCCTCATATCCCTTCTTTTTTACTAGCTTAATCCCAAGTCTGTAAGTCTATTATTAAATTGCTTTTTAGTAACAATTTTACATGAAGTGACACTCCACTTTTTCTTTCCCCCACTTTTCCTGTTGCAGATTTCAGAATTATCATACTGTTTCACTAAGACCCAGAAACTCCTTTTTCCCCCATCGAAAATCATTCCTAATTACTCGAATTCTGTGTAAACATTTAAGGATGTTAATACTCTTTTACGGATCCTGGTCTGCTCTGCAGAGATCGTTAGCAGAGTCAGTGTTTCCTTAATGTAAAATACTCAGGAAATAAAGTTTTGTAAAGACTACTAAAATTTACTCACAGTACAATTACAAGAAGTCTGTCCCATCTCTCTCCCTTTATTGCCCTCACACTGTGTTTTAAATTCATCTAGAGTTCCCCTCATTTCTTCATGATGTTTTGCAACTGGAACAATATTGCATCACACACAAACTTGCACTTCACTTCCTTCCTCAAATTATTAATGAATGTGTTTAAGGGCCATCACTCCTATCTCTACCCCCTCCATTCTGATGAGCAACCATTCACTACTATGTCTTTTCCTATTTCTTCACCAGCTTTTAACCCATTGTCATTTTCACCGATAAGTTGGCTTGCTTCATGGTGGCTGAGGTAGGGAAACTGCATTGCCTCTTAGTAAGAATATGTCCTGCAGCTAGAAACTAATTTCAGAACTTGTCAGTTATACAGCATTGTTTTGAATCGGCGCCCACCAACCAATAACATGGCAATGTGAGGGGTATCTCTTGATCCTGAGTTATTAATTGCCTTCTTCCTGGTGAGTCAGGGAAGAGAAATATGCTCACTTTTAAATATTTAAGTGTAGATCATTTTCATAGGCCTGTATACCCATGAGGCATAACTGTTTCCGGTGGACTGATGGGAAGGCAAGTTGTTTTGGTCATTGATAACTTGGTTTTCTCATTCCTCTCTTTAGAGTACTGTTTGTATATTAAGTTTTCTGCACTTAGCTGCATTGAACAAGCAGCCTCTAAATCCAGTCAGGGTTGTTGTTGTTGTTGTTGTTTTTGGTTTTTTGTTTTGTTTTGTTTTGTTTTTATAAAGTTGGAGTAGAGGAAGGTGAGGTGAGGACTTAAATATTCAGGGTATCTTGCAAAGTATTCAAAATGTACCTTTAACATTTTACCTTAAGACCATGCAAGGCTATAACTAGGATTTGTCCAAAAATATGGGCAAGTCTTTATCCTAAAGCCTCCAGCTCTTGCATTAAAAACATTTTTGCAGGGATCCTTGGGTGGCGCAGTGGTTTGGCGCCTGCCTTTGGCCCAGGGCGCGATCCTGGAGACCCGGGATCGAATCCCACATCAGGCTCCCGGTGCATGGAGCCTGCTTCTCCCTCTGCCTGTGTCTCTACCTCTCTCTCTTTCTCTCTGTATGACTATCATAAATAAATAAAAAAATTAAAAAAAAAAAAAACATTTTTGCATTTGCTCAGCTCCTGCAGACACCAAAGGCCTGAATTTTGGAATATGAGACAGTCTATGCCTTTAGGCCAGTCTGACTTCGAACTCTCAGCCTCCCTCCTTTTGAACTTGCTGGCATATCCATTTCACTTCCACTGCACTTTTGTCAATCTAGACTCATAAATCAGTAAGTCTGAAAAGAACATTGGAAAAGTTGGGCAATAATGTACTTGTTTCATGGGCTACACTGTACTTGAGAAATGTCTATATTTGCCTAGGCAGATTTGCCATTTCACCGTGGAGACATGCTCCAGCCAGTTGGTGAGAACCAAGCTGGAGGACCTGAGGTCATGGCACAGCTGATTTTCATGCTCCAAAGACATAGTTATGGCCTCCTGAGGCCAGAAATGTCTCTCTCACCTGGCTGGCATACAGTGGTCAGTAAAGGAGGATGGTGCTGGCTGGACTCACAGCAAGCTGGAGATTGTTGTCACCTTGCAGTCCCTTCCTCGGGGCCGTGGGAGCACAGTGGGGTGGTGCTTGGGTAGGTAATGCTTTTGTGTTCTTCTAAACCCTGAAGAAGAAAGGAAATTGGATGGAACTAGAAAGGAGATGGTCCAAAGCCCCCTCTTGATGCAAAGCTGAGGTTGGCTGAGGGTGGGGAAACATCAATAAAGAGAGAGACACCACAAGGCAAGCCCAAGGGGAACTTCTCTGAAAAGTATCTCCACCCTCTGACAAAACACAGGAACTAATAGTGCCACGTGCCAGGCTTTCCTTGCGGCTTGAAATTGTTGTTTAGGGTTGTTTTTGTTGTTGCTATTCCTATTTTATAGATGATGTCTCTAAGCTCAAAAAGGTTAAAAGACCTCTGCAGGTCAGCCAACTAGTGAATAGGATATCAGGGATTTGAACTGATGCAGTCTGATAGCACAGTAACAACCTTTTCCAGAAGACTTTTCTACCTTCTTCATGTGACAGGCCAGAGTAGGGCAATGGTAACCCTAGCGCACAGAATGGGTCTCCCAGACTCTTGCAGATCCTGCAAGGGGGTCCAATCTCTCATATTAGGGTGTAAGGAGGCACCTATAGTACTGTCCTGTCACATCAGGGAAATACAAAGGAAGAGGCTAACCCTGCATGAGAAAGAAATGGGCCTTAAAGGGGACTAGCTGAGGAAGGCCTTCAGTTCTTGGAAGGGAGTGGTTCAGAGACCCTCCATGACTTCTAGAAGGGAGCACAGAGATGATAAGTTGATGAAGCTGGAACCTCAAGATTTAAACAGAAAGGCATCATAGCTGCAGAAAGCAGGGGAAGGATGCTCCCTCCAGGAGGGCCATAGGTCCAGGGGGCTCTTACCCTCAGGGCTCATGAAGCCTCAGAAGCCTCAGAATGACAGGTGTTCCCAGGGAAAACAGAGTGATGACCTGACTAGTGTATGCCCCAGGGGTGCAGGTGAGACCTACAAAGGCACCAGGGAGGGAAAGTGAAGGTTAGGCAGCCTTCAGGAGGTAAATTTGCCACCAAGAGCTCACTCTCCAGGAATGGAGAAAGAATGCTAACCCTTATTCAATTAAAAAAGAAACACCTGGGCATCCCAGGTGGCTCAGCGGTTTAGCACCTGCCTTTGGCCCAGGGCGTGATCCTGGAGTCTTGGGATCAAGTCCCACATCAGGCTCCCTGCATGGAGCCTGCTTCTCCCTCTGCCTGTGTCTCTGCTTCTCTGTGTGTGTCTCTCATGAATAAATAAAAAAATAAAATCTTAAAAAAAAAGAAACACCAAAAACACTGAATCCCAATAACTACAAGTACCTACATCTAATTTGTCAAGTCTGCAAATGTATTCCTCTAAAAAACTTTTTCTTTAGGGACTCCTGCATGGCTCAGTGGTTGAGCATCTGCCTTTGGCTCAGGTCGTGATCCCAGGGGGTCCTGGGATTGAGTCCTACATCAGGCTCCCCATAGGGAGCCTGCTTCTCCCTCTGCCTATGTCTCTGCCTCTCTCTCTGTGCCTCTCATGAATAAATAAATACAATCTTTAAAAAAAAACTTTTTCTTTACATATACTTTCAGGTTGCATATACCCTTTTCCAAGTCTCCAAATGTTAACATTTAAAAATATTTGCTCTTTTGCCTTGCTATCCGCCCCCTCCCTTGAGAATACTTGACCCCTCTACCCCTAAATACTTCAGTGTGTACTTCCCCCAAACCAGAGTTCTTTACAAGAACTAGTGCAATTATCAAACTTAGGAAATTAACAGTGATACAGTATGTGAGTTAACCTGTACCCTTTATTCAAATTTCACCAATGGTCCCAGTGATGACCTTTATTGCATTCAGTGGTTTGTGTGCCTTTCCTTTCATCTGGGACCGTTCTTCAGTATTTCCTCGTCTTTCACGAGCTTGATATTTTTGAGCAGTGCGGGCCAGTTTTATTGCAAAATGTCCCTCAACTTGTATTATGCATTTGGGGCAGGAATAATTACTTAAGCAAAGCTCAGTTCTTCTCAGCAGACATCCTATTGGGAAGCTCATGGCGACCATCTATCTCATTACCAGCGATGTTAATTTTGGTTCCTTGGTTAGCATGGTATCTGTCAGATTTGTCCTCTGTAGAGTCATTGTGTTCTATCATTGGTAAGTATCGTGTGGGGGGATACTTGAGATTTTTGTAAAAGTGAACTTATTTTCCTCCCCACGCGTGCTCCTCCCTCCATAGTCCACCTGGATGAATTATACTTTCACCCATCCAGCTGCCCAAGCCAGAAACCGGTGAGTCATTACTCTTTCCTCCTCCTCCTCGTCTTTCATATTTGATAACTAAATCCTGTAGATTCTGCCCTTTTAATGTTTTTCAAATTGATCTTTGTGCCTGTTTCTACTTTAAAATTGATCTTCGTGCCAGTTTCTACTGCCACTCTTAGCTTCTTATCATCTCTCCCTGGACTTACTGAGACACACCTAAGTAGGCTGTCTACTTCCTGTCTATTCCTCTCCCCACCACTCCCCACTTTGCCACCAGAGTTGTCTTTCAAGAATGCAAATCAGCATTTTCTTACCTAAAAACCTTTAATGAAGAAGTTGCAAAGTGGAGGTTTTCTGGCATCAATGGGGACCACATGACACATGTGCTACAATTCTGTGGGCAGCTTGAGCTGCCATAACAAAATACCACAGACTGGGTGGCTTAAACAACAGAAATGTATTTTCTCACAGTTCTGGAGGCTAGAAGTCCGAGATCAAGGTTCTGGTTGATTCAGTTTCTGGTAAGAGCTCTCTTCCTGGCTTTCAGATGGTTCTTCTCGCTATGTCCTCACATGGCCTTTCTTTGATGTGTTCACGTGGAGAGAAAGCTGAACTCTCTGGTCTTTCTTCTTAAAAGGACACTATAATGTCAGGAGCCCCATTCTTATTATTTCATTTAATCTTAATTATTTCCTTTAAGGCTCTGTCTCCAAGTATAGCCACAATGTGGGCTTAGGGCTTCAGCACAAGAATGGGCGGGGGGGGGGGGGGGACAGACATTCATTCAGTCCATAACAAGCTTCCATAGCTTCCTTTCTCATACCCATGGCACACACTGCCAGTCACAGCATTTTTTCCTGCTGAATTTGAACAAGCCTCAGAACATTGTGTCCAGTTTTCTCAAGGTCAAAGTCTCTCTGGAAACTGGGTTGCATACATGTGATAGTTTCCCCCGGGAGCTACAGACAACCATGAGAGACTTGAATTCAGAGGACAGAAATAGGAGGAAGAAGACATTGCTGGTGACAGTGGCAAGGCACAACAGAAAGACCTCAGGCAGTAGAGGTAAAGGCCCTAGCCACCATATCCTGTATAAACCGCAGTGTCTGTGTGTGTTGACCAGATGTGCAACCTGGGTGTTGTTTTTGGATGAAAAGTATTCCAACTTGACTCTTTGGTCCTCCAAGAGATTCTTATTTTTTTTTAAGATTTTATTTATTCATGAGGGACATAGAGAAACAGAGACATAGGCAGAGTCCCTGTGGGGATTTGATCCCAGGACCCTGTGATCAGGACCTGAGCCAAAGGCAGATGCTCAACCACTGAGCCACCCAGGTGTCTCTCCAAGAGATTCTTTCTTAGTACCTTTAATGCATTTCTTTCCTGCTTAAACTAGCTAGCACACATTGTGTCATTTTAACAACGGATGCAACGGATACATTCCTGCACTTCACATGCTGGTGTGCTGAGCTCTTTGTGGTTCCCTAAATGTGCCAGGTGGTTCTCTGAAGATCCACTGTACTCCAACTTCTCCCTTTGTCCAAGGTTCCCTCCTTACCCTAGCCCCCATCAAACCAGTTAGGAGGCTCTGGGCTACAAGTAACAAAAAAACTGTCAAAAAAATGACTTAAACTATTACAGTTTATTTTGTCTATAAAAAAAAGTCCTGATGGGTCTTTAAAAATTAAACATAGAATTACTATATGATCCAGATATTCTGCTTCTGGATATGTACCCCAAAAGAATTGAAAGCAGGGTCTTGAAGAGATTTGTACACCCATGTTATGGCGGCATTATTCACAATAGTCAAAATGTGGGACAAATCCAAGTGTCTACTACAGATGAATAGATAAGCAATATGTGATATATACGTATAATGGAATATTACTCAGTCTTAAAAAGGAAGGTAATTCTTTTTTAAGATTTTATTTATTTATTTGAGACATAGACAGCATAAGTAGGGGGAGGGGCATAGGGAGAGGGAGAGAATCTCAAGCAGACTCCCCACTGAGCATGGACCCTGACACAGAGCTCTCACAACCCTGAGATCATTGACCTGAGCCAAAATCAAGAGTTGGACACTTAACTGACTGAGCCACATAGATGCCCCAAGAAGGAAGGTAAGTCTGGCACATGGTATACCATGGGTGAACCTTGAGGATATTATGATGTGAAATAAGCCAGTCACAAAACCATAAATACCATATGATTCTACTTTTATGATGTGTCTAGAGAGTCTAAGATTCTCACAGACTGCACAATATTTTATTTGTCTCTGACTCTTTAGTGCACATAAAACACAGAAGAACATAGAAGGCACTTATTAAACATTTGATGAATGATGAATGAATGAATGAATGAATGAATGAATGAAAAAGCCAATGAATGAGATGGCCTATTCAGAGAAGCTGCTAATAAATGAGCTTAGAATTCTGAATCTAAAACCCACAAGGGAAACCAGATTAGACCACATAACCATACTGGGCTGAGCCTGGGCTTTGCAGAAAGCTTAGGTACAGAGAAAAGTCACCGTCTCAGAAGTCAGATGAGGAAGGAGAAAGGGAAGAGGCAGGGCCTGGGGTTTGCAATCCTCCCTCTGGGCTGGGGCTGTGTCTGTCACAAGCAGCTCGTTTTTGTCAGAGATAACAAGGAGAGCAGAAGTTCATGGGTCGCGAACTATTGTCTAGTAGTGGGCTAGACTGAAACATCTTCAATTTCTTGTAGGTTGTTGTAGAAGCAACAAAACTCTGATTTTGTTACCAGTTGTTTTCATTTTTGCTATTACGATCTAATCTCCAGGCAGCCAAATCGGCCTGTGGCTACACATGGAGTCCTATTAACATCATTAACTGAAAGTTTTTGATCTTGCCTCCACCTTTCACTTGCCCACATAATTCAACTTCTCCCCCAATTATTTATTTTCCAAGAGTGCCCAAGGGGTAAGTTAGACTCACCATTGCTAGAGTGGAGGTTGCTTGGGTTTGTTAACGTTTTTCCTTTCCTGCTCTAGCTTCCCTTTGCACTGTCTACCCAGGAAGTAGCTTGAGGGACTTTTGCTACTTCATGGGGCCTGCTGTGACAATGGTAAGGCCCAAGCCAAGAACATTGTCCTTCAGAGCTCACATAATTGCTTTCTGGGGTCAGCAAAACTGGTGAGAATTGCCATCTCTCCAGCTAGCCCCCAAAGTAGCACTACTTGGACTCAGAATCTCTCATAAAATCAATTCTTACCTCTGGTTCCTATTGCTTTCCATTGGCCCTCCAACGAGCCTAAGATGCCAGGTTGGAAACTGGAAGAGACTTTTATATTATGGTTAACTCAACAGATATTCCCCAACTCTTTTTCCTTTACTGGTTCCACTATGGAGGTCAGTAAAGCTAAGTATTGCCTTTCTGGCCACCCTAGCAGCTAGGATTAGTTACACAACCCAGTAAAACATGAGAGGCTGTCCTCTTTGTGCTTCCAGAAGACTTTAGCTTTTCTTGGTAGAAGGACAGAAGAGCCTGTTGCTACACTGCTCCCTGTGGCCCCCTGCCTTCTTCTTCCATTGAACATGGATACAATGCCTGAAAATGCAACAGCTGTCTGGGGACTGTGAAAAAAAAGGCCAAGAGAATTCTTGTCCCTGAAATCTTTGAGCATCTGCACCAGCTTTGAACTACATTCCTCTAGACTCCTTGTGAAAGAAAAAAAGAATAGATGCCTATTCGTTCAAGGTACCATTTGTCAGTTAATGAAGCCAAAAGCATGATCCTAGCTGTTACAAGTCTGACTTTTGCACATTATGTGCTTTCTTATAATATGAAACCATCTCTTATAGTCCTGCTTGGCCATTCATTAATCACCCAATGGACCCTGCTCACCACTGGTTGGCTCTGCTCGCCATTTGCTGCTACTGGAGGAAGGAGTCAGGTCTCCACCAAAGTGATGGGGGTATATTTTTCTTTCTTTCTTTCTTTCTTTCTTTCTTTCTTTCTTTCTTTCTTTCTTTCTTTCTTTCTTTCTTTCTGATGGAGGTATCTAAAGGCAGTTACTTTAGGTGGCATTTTGGCTAGGACCAGGCCTGGTGTCAAGCTCCCTCTGGCACTATGCCCTGTCTCTAAGTTCTTGATATGGCCCTACAGAAAAATATAGAGGTTAAGGACAGCCCAGCCCTATATCCCTCACAGTGTGGACCCCAGTTTAAGGGCAGGTGCCTGAATAAACCTCCCTAGGCCAGGGCTGTTGGTAGTTTCTTAGGCAGCTGCTTCCCATCTTTAATTTAAAGGAGAGTGAGATCAAGAATGCAACAAGAGAATGAAATCCTCTCACCTTACAACATGTGTAAGTTTGTTGTTGCAAACTCTATTTTATGTAGTTCTAAAGACTCTGGCATTTATTTCACACGAGCATTTCTGCAATAGGACTGGATCCCAGGGCAAAGATATGGATATACAGCCACAAAAGAAACAGGAATTTTGATAAGCTGATGACCTATTTGAAATAGTTGAGTCAAAGGGTCATCAAAACGTAAGAGCTTCAGTTTGTCATGTTATTGTTTGAAGCCACATAAGGTCCTCCTTACAAGGGCACTCTAGGGCTGTCTGTGCAGAGATGGAGAAAGGGCTGATGGAGAGGGGGCCAGGGAGAGTAGAATCACAAGCCGAAGGCACTTACTACTGCATTTGTATGGTGGGTCAGATATATCACTACCCTTTAACACTGTTACCCCGAATGATCCTTCTTACTAGATGTCTCACCACACAAAACAAATACTTCGTGAAATTGCTGGGGGTCGGGGGATTTCTGAGGATCCTCTAGTATTGAGCAAAAGATGGAGAGGGACAATAGTTGCTCATACTGATCACACCTTAAATGTAATAGCTATTTTGTCTGCTGTGCTAATTTCATGTGTTTTATATTGAGGATAAAAATATGTATTAAGGCTTTTCATGAATTTTCTAGAAACCTCCAAATATTCAACTTTATTTTCCCATAGGGCCTAGAATTCTTTAATAGGAATTATCATAACTTAAAAGTTTTTAGGAGTCCCAGATCTATGATTTAGCTACCATCATGTATATATTTAGTGCTATTGAAGAATTAATATCACCAACTTGAAAAAATGTTTAAAATGAAAAAAAGAATTAGTGTTCAGTAAGAGAAGATGTACGGAAACAATTGCCCCCCTCCATTTTCCTATACTAGGTTTTCTCAACTGTGGTGCTACTAACATTTTGGCTGGGATCATTCTTTGCTGTTGGGAACTGTCCTATGCATCGTAGGTTGTGTAGCATCACGTCTGGTCAATAGCGTCCCCCAGTTGTGATCATCACAAATGTCTCCAGACATTGCTAAATGGCCTCTGGGAGGCATAACCACTCCCAGGTGAGAACCTCTGCTCTGTATGAATACACCTCCTGTATAATGGCAGGGTCATGTATTTGTAAACCTATCAAAACTGTGAGCCATGTGGATCAGACCCTGAGTGGGCGAGGTCCAAAAAACTAAAGTCCTGATAGGAATTCTACTTTAAAAAAAAAAAAGACATTATTATTTATTCATGAGAGACACATAGAGAGAGGCAGAGACACAGGGAGAGGGGGAAGCAGGCTCCCTTGGGGAACCCGATGCGGGACTTGATCCCGGGACCCTGGAATCACAACGTAAGCCAAAGGCAGATGCTCAACCACTGAGCCACCAAGGCATCCCAGGAATTCTACTTTTATTTTTTTTTAATTTTTTTTAATTTTTATTTTTTTTTTAGGAATTCTACTTTTAATCTCAAAGAATATGAATGAGATCCAAGTATGCAATCCAGAGCAGCTCTTACCAAAATATCTTTCTTCTTCTCTAATATCCAACCATTACACTCCTCATTCTTTTCCTCCTGAATAGTGAGCGCTCCCATCCACCCATTCTCTCTCACCATCTCCCTCTCCTACATGATGCATCCGAACATGTCCATGGTCCCTGCTCTCTGTGGCCCCTTGCAAGCGGAGTTTCTCTTGTATTCTTTCCCCTTTGCATTCTCCCTGTGTGGCTTATACCACTTCTATCCTTCTCCCATCCCCCTGCTTCTGCAGTGACAGTCCCAAAGATCTGGTCTGGACCCTCCGAGCTCTTCTCCACAGTTGGGTGTGGGTGGATGGGAGGAACTGAACAGCTAAGCAGTAGCAAATTTAGCAACGGGGAGGAGGACGGGAAAAGCTGGCAACACTCGTATGTGTGAAGGGTTGCAGTTTTGTCACCCTCCTCACACATGTGCAAAGAAGATGCAGCATTTTCATTTCTCTAAAATAGTTCTTGTCTTCCTTATGAGCCTCCAGCCACTGAAGAGAGAGAAAAATACTCTGGCACACAATTTAAATAGACATTTTCAGTAAATGGTCCTTCTCTTGAGGTAAGACATGCTTAGTCTCTGAGGTATCTGCATCCTTCTTTTCTGTCTTTTCAAGATGGTGTCTGGATTTTTGGTGGAGTTGTGGCTAATAGACCCTGCAGGGACAGGGAAAAGATAGGATCCTCAGATCCTTGCAGAATCTTCTACACCTTTGTGGATTTCTGCTGTGGGCGGGTGGTCTGGACACTCCCCGGGTTGTATCCAACCCATCCCTGGAAGTTCTGTGAGCACCATTGAGACTATAACTACAGTACATGGGGTCCGCTCCCACCTGCCCTGGAAGGCCTGCTTGTGCTGCTGATGACTCAGCCTCTGCTCTGGCTGCTGCTACAGACCCCACATCCTCCATCTGGCAATTGATGAGGGTGTCCACCCCCAGTCCTATTGCTGATTCACCTTTTCCTTGGCCTGTGTGTGGAGGCCTATTGGCTCTCAACTCAGCTATTTTCCAGGCCTCTTCTCTGGAGCAGATGGGAACATCTTGGTCCAATTTATGCCATACTGGTCCTGGAGACAGCCCAGGATATTATATTCTACTTCTCTCCCAACCGAATCATGCCATGCTGTTGAGTTAAATCTTGAGGTAGCCACTCCCAGGGTGGTGCCAGCCAACCTGCAAAGCCAGGCCCTCCCAGAGTTCCAGGGATGAAGTCTTTAGAAACCCTCAACCTTTCCTCCACCTACTTCACAAACCCTGCTTTGGGTGGAATCAAGAGAAGGGAGATTAGGCTCACCTCCAAAGCCTCAGCTACCTCCGTCTCCCTTTTTCCTAGATAGTCCACTAAAACTGATAGGGTGGGCATTCCTCTTTCTCTTCTGGTTTACTCCAGGACTTCCCTAGGCAAAACACCATGATCTAGTTGGCTTTTACTGTAATAACAAGAGGGAGAAAAGGTTCTAGAACATCCTTATCCTTTCTTTTCCTCAAAGTCTTGCTTTTAAGGTAATCTGGCTGAAAAATTCAAAAATCTTATTTGGAAGCTGAGACTTAACTTTTTCTTTCTGTTTCTCTTTTTCTTTCCATTTGTCCTGTAGCAATCCTAAGCCTCCCTGAGACAACTGGAAACCTCTGCAAGTATTGGAGTGGAGGGAGGTCGGCAGAAGGGAATACAAAAGAAAGCAGCATATGTGGGTACTTCAAGACTATGTTATTGGGACGCCTGGGTGGCTCAGGGGTTGAGCGTCTGCCTTTGGCTCCAGGGCGTGATCCTGGAGTCCCCGGATCAGGTTCCAAATCGGGCTCCCCGCAGGGAGCCTGCTTCTCCCTCTGCCTGTGTCTCTGCCTCTCTCTGTGTGTCTCTCATGAATAAATAAATAAAATCTTAAAAAAAAAAAGACTATTTTATCACCATGATATTACATTGATGATTTTTCCTACCACATGTCATGTTCTAATGTGGTTGTTCCACTGAGGCCTGCAAGGCTGACACCGCAGCCCTGTGGGTAGACCGCGTCTGTCCAGTGAATGGCCGGAAGAAGACATAGGTCCTCAGACAGGAAACCAGAACTCTGAGGGCAAATCTTAACAGAGGAGAAAGGGCTCTTTGCTATCCTCGATGTCTCTTGGCCTCAATTCACAGGGCCCTCAGGGCTAGGACAGTCCTCCTATTTCCTCTCAAATGGAGTCAGGCCAGGGCTTGCTTTGTAGGGTTGTCCTTCTCTGACTCGACAACTCAAAAGATCCATGTAATAAAATGTTTTTAATGTGAGGACCACTGTAAGGTTATCAACTTATTTTGCCAAGCAAAATGTTAGAAACAAGCCACTATTTATATCATCGATGTTCTTTTTTTTTTTTTTAAAGGACTTTTAACACTTAAAAAGTTGGTAATTTTGTTTTAAGGAAGGCATCAGTTATCAATGAGGGAGAAAGCCACTTCAGATGCCTGGAATGGTGTGGGGGGAAGGCATGGAACAGAGGCAGGAAAGAGAGATAGGCCGTGTCTATTCCAGGGGTGGTAATTATACTTCCTTGCCTACAGGATTTGCACCAGGGCCAGTGGGAAGGGGGACTGAAAGGGATATAGGGCATGTCATGGAGATCCTTGAATAATGAGGTAAGAAACTAAAAACTCAGCTTTGAGAGAGCTAGAGTTTCTGGCTGTTTCATGGGAAGGGAATTGCCATGAAGAAAACCATATTTGGGAAATTGAAGTTATGGGTTATGTGCTGCCTCTGATGAAATTACTGCCTTTTGTGGGAGAGAGGCTAGAGGAAGGAAAGGGATTTTGGAGAGAAAGGATGGGACCCATCCCATACTTTGACTTAAGCGTGACATTTCATGGGAGATGAATGGGACACGTTTTCTCTGTCTGTTGCTATCGTGTCTGTTGGTTACCATCCCATGGCAGGAGTGATTTTAAGAATGTCACAGATACTCCTAATAACTTAGTAGATATGTACAGGGTAGATTTTAACATTTTAGACAATTCTTCTCTTATTCTGTACAGAGCTTGGTTCTTACAAATGCACTCCTTCTGCCTTGATTCACCTTGTCCTAATGTCCATATCATTATATGACTTACACTTTTCCTTTCGTTCACTTATCATAATAAGTGATTATTAATGACATGATTACATCGTTATGTCATCACGTCATTAATGTCAGCATTTCAGTAATGTTTGTTTCCTCTGCTAGACCATAGGATACAAAAGAAGAGGGTCCCAGTATCTCCTTCACTATCATATCTCCAGTAGCAAGCATGGGGCCTTATCTGTGATAGGTACTCAGTAAATATTTATTGCCTGAGTAAATGAACTTACCTTTAGGAAGAATGACTGGAATCATCCTCATCAAATACATTTTACTAAGTGCTAAGTGCTTGTGGGCTCCTGGGTTATATTTTGTCACAGTGTGAGGTTCTTGAAGGCCACAATCAAACACAGTCAAATAACGGATCCCGTGATCTCTGCTACAGGAAGTGGTCTGGGTGGTTGGTGGCGGCCTTCTTTCTCCAGCTCGTGTTCCGAGGCAGAGTGCTAGAGTAGTGCCACCTGTTGGGTAAAACAGAATATCCAGCTTTTTACCCAATGACCTAGCCCTTTACAAATAAACATATGGTAGTCCTGTCTAACTTTTGCTGATACAGGATCTTTTTTGGCATTTTACAATTTTATTTGTTTTGCATTTTTAAATTTGGTTTCATTTCATCAGCCAAACTTACTTTTTTCTTACCTTTCCTCTCTTAAACAGTGGCTGTGTTTACTTATTTATTTTTTAAAAGATTTTATTTATTCATGAGAGATCTAGAGAGAGGCAGAGACATAGGCAGAGGGAAAAGCAGGCTCCCTTCGGGGAGCCCAATGTGGGACTGGATCCCAGGACCCTGGAATCACGACCTAAGCCTAAGGCAGATGCTCAACCACTGAGCCACCCAAGTGTCCCACATAGCTGTGTTCAATGCCATTGTCTACACTTCAGATAAAGGAATATTCTATAATAAATCGTAGTCAAATATCTATTATACAAGTGTAGTTAGGAATGGAACAATTAAAACTGCCTTATGTGCTATGCATGAGTCACTTGCAGATACAGCTATTTGGGAGAGAAGTCCATTCTATAGTGATGGTGTGGCAACACTTTCATCAATAGAAGATTATTGAAAAGAAACTTCAAGAACATGCAGTTCTTCAGTCATGAGTGTAAACATCTGTTGTTACGCTGGAAAACACGAACATAACGGTTAACAGAATCTTGGCCAAATACATTATTAATTACGTTTCATAGGGACACATATTATTTTGGGGGGGGGACACATAATTTTAAACACTATACATCAAACACATACACACACTTTGGCCTATTTGTCCATTTTAGGAGAAATGCTTATTGACTTAAATGATGTTGAGTACCCATGGTCTCGTCAGTGGTTTTATTAAGCCAGTGTTAAAGTGGAATTGTTGGCTTGTATATCTCTACTTGTGGATTTCCAAACTCTTTTTCAAAGTTCTGTGTTTTGGTATTTGATATTTTGTCTTTTATTTCCTTTTCTGTCTCCTGGTACTGTATCAGAAGTGGAACCTCTATATGATCCTTTTGTTTGGAAGAATGAGAATAGGAGCATGCTTTCTTCTAGTTGATTCTAGGAAATACTTACACACAGTCATTTGTGTGTATATGTGATGGACTGATATTTCCACCTAGTCTCCGTGTGTATGTGTGTGTGTGTGTGTGTGTGTGTGCAGCCTTGTTTGGAGTGTTCTCATCACACAGAAATTTGTCAATATTTATTGGCCCATACTCAATCTTGTCCTTTGTGATAATTGTCATCATTTTGGGGCCGAGAATATCTTTTGTTTAAAGATCAGATGTAGGTGCACTTAGTTTTTGTTTGTCTGATTTTATTTTTTCCATTGTACTCTTTAATTCATTTGAAATTTATTTTAGTATATTGTTGGAGCCAAACTTCACATTTCCCCCAAATAGGCAATAATCTCAACACCATTTGTTTAATAGACCATTTACTTTTCATTGGTTTGTGTTCCTTCTTTTGTTATAAACTATGTAATTTTATATGTAATTACCAATTTTATAACTTTCATTTCTGTTCCCTTTATTTTTAAATTTTTGTTTTTTAGAGAGAGAGAGAATATATGCATGCACATGCATATGCACATAATCAGTGGGGAGGAGGAGCAGAGAGAGGGAGAAAGAATCTTTTTTTTAAAGATATTATTTGAGAGAAAGTGCGCATGCGTACACACAGTGGTGAGAGGCAGAGGGAGAAGCAGACTCTTCACCAAATAGAGAGCCTGATGCAGGGCTCGATCCTAGCACCCTGGAATTATGACCTGAACTGAAGGCAGACACTTAACTGACTGAGCCACTCAGGCGCCCAGGGAGAGAGAATCTTAAGCAGGCTCCACATTTAGCAGGGAGCCCAACCCAGGGCTTGATTTCACAAGCCTGAGATCATGACCTGAGCCGAAATCAAGAGTGGGATCATCAACAAACTAAGCCATCCAGGTGCCCAACATTTCTGTTCCTTTTTTTTTTTTTTTAAAGATTTCATTTATTTATTCATGAGAGACACACACACACACAGAGAGAGGCAGAGACACAGGCAGAGAGAGAAGCAGGCTCCATGCAGGGAGCCTGATGTGGGACTCGATCCGGGGACTCCAGGATCACACTCTGAACCAAAGGCAGATGCCCAACCACTGAGCCACCTGGGCATCCCCATTTCTGTTCCCTTAAGCAGCCTGTCAATTTACTGTGCCAATACCACACATATTTGACCACGATAACTAACACCTTTTCATACCTCAGTCTTCCTCATTACTATTACCTTTGAAATTTATCTTACCTATTCTTGTTTTTCTTCCAGATGAACTGTTAGAATCATCTAGCCACTTCTCAAAATACAATGTATAGAATTTTGCTTTACCCCCTTACATCTTATTCAACAAGTATTTGTTAAGAATTGATATAGAGCTAATGAATGTTGACCAAATAATAATGGCAGTAACATTTCTAAGTCTCTATTTCCTTATATTGCAAAGTGCTTTAAATGTTCTAAAAGATATTTCCTATAATATTGTTCATCAAGAAGTTTCACAATATTGACATCTGTATGTTTTATTTGGAGAAATGTCTGTTTTTGTTTTCTGCCCATTTTTTAAAAAAGATTTTGTTTATTTACTCACAAGAGACACAAAGAGAGAGAGAGAGAGAGAGAGAGAAGCAGAGACACAGGCAGAGGGAGAATCAGCCTCCATGCAGGGAGCCCGACATGGGATTCGATCCCAGGACCCCAGGATCATGCCCTGGGCCAAAGGCAGGCTCTAAACTGCTGAGCCACCCAGGGATCCCAAGCCACCCAGGGATCCCCTTCTGCCCATTTTTTAATTGGATTATTTGTTTGTGAGACATTGAGTTGTACAAGTTCTTTATATATTTTGGATACTAACCCTTTACCTGACATGTCATTTGCAAATATCTTTTCCCATTCTGTAGGTTGCCTTTTAGTTTTGTTAATTGTTTGGATTTAGCAAGATTTTGCTTATTGAATTTTTTAAAAAGATTTATTTATTTGAGAGAGAGAGAGAGAGAGAGAGAGAGCGAGCCAGGGGAGAGGCAGAGGGAGAATGGAGAGAGAGAGAGAATCTTAAGCAGACTTCACACTAAGCATGGAGCCTGTTGCAGGGCTCCATCTCACAATCCTGAGATCACGACCTGAGCCAAAACCAACAGTTAGAGTCTACTGACTGAATCACCCAGGCATCCTTGTTTGTTGAATTTATAACTGTTTTATGGAATAACTGAAATGCCTGAGAGGATTTGACATTAAATTTGTAAACATTGTTTTAAGTGTTTTAAGGGTATTTACTTAGTTCAATCTATAGAAGTAGTTATTTGTTAGGGGGATATAATCTTTTAACTTCATAAGTTAATGGAACATTAGCTCAAGAATGAGATACACACACATACACACATATTTGACCGCAATAACTATTTAACACCTTTTCATACCTCAGTCTTCCTCATTACTATTACCTTTGAAATTTATCTTACCTATTCTTGTTTTTCTTCCAGATGAACTGTTAGAATCATCTAGCCACTTCTCAAAATACAATGAATAGAATTTTGATTTACCTTGTTAAGAATTGATATAGAGAAGCTAATGAATGTTGACCAAATAATAATGGCAGTAACATTTCTAAGTAATATTTCTAAAGATAATTATTCTTATTTTTATATTTTTGAACATCTATATTTATGAATAGAACAACTATGTTGATAGGTGACTTTGAACTTACCTTTTTCTGACTTAAACGAACTGAATATTGATTCAGACACATGTTAATATGTATATTTCTTTCCATGCTCCAAAATCTACTCTGGACATTAAATCTCACTTGGTAGTAAGATACCCAATTCATCTAGATTTTCTGGGGACTACTTTGGTTTCAAAACTGAGAAGCTTGGCCAACTGGGGCAGTAAGTCACCATTACTGGCAGACAGTCCTCTGACCTTTGCAACAGCCCTGTGGCAATCTGATGTGAAATCTGTGTGCAGGGTTATCATTCCCATTAACAGAGGCAGCAACTGGGCTTAGGGAAGTTAACATGGCTTGGTCAGGCCACAGTTTAGTTTATAATTTATTCACCTTTCTCATGTCTTTTTTTTTTTTTTTTTTTTTTACCTAATGTGATTGGTTATTTCTGAGGTCTTCCTTCCTTCCCCAGTAGAGAACTTGGTTTCTTCTTTCTAAAATAAATGAGTTTTATTTTCATCTGGAGAAGCCACTGTCTAGGATTAACTTCAGCAGTAATCCCTACAAATTCCTTTGTAGAGACATTCAGGAGGTTGACAGCCTTTGCAAGATGAGTAGAAATAAAGATTACAAAGATGTTCAGGGCAACAAAAATAATTTTGTTGATTATTTAAAATATGTTACTACTTATAATTAGCTTCTTAATACATTTTAGTGAGATATAATTCACACAACATAAAATTCACTCAAGTTGTCATTCAATGCTTTTTAGTATCACAGTTCTATAACCACCATCACAATAAATTTTATAACATTTTCCTTACCCCAAAAGGAAGCTCCATACTTGTTAGGAGTCACTCTCCATTTCTCCTCAAGCAGCCCTGACTAATTGCTGATCTACTTTTTATCTTTAAAGATTTACCTTCTCTGGACATCATCAAAATTAAACATTCTTGTGTTTCAAAGGACATTATCAAGAAGATGAAAAGAGAACACTCAGAATGGTGGAAAATATTTAAAAATCATTTATCTGATAAAGGACATATCTAGAATATATAGAAGAATCATGCAATATGTAATCTTCTGTGTGTGGCTTCTTTCACTTGACATGTTTTCAAGGTCCATCCATGCTGTAGCATGCATCAGTACTTCACCAGTATTGCTGAATAATATTCTGCAGTGTGGTTATACCACATTTTATTTAGCCTTTCATCAGTTGATGGACATGTGGGTTGTTTATACTTTTTGGCCATTATGAATTATGCAGCCATAAACATTGGTGTACAAGTCTGTGTGTAGACGTATACTTTCATTTCTCTCGAGTATATATATCCAGGAGTGAAATTGTTCGGCCCTATAGTAACTGTATGTTTAATATTTGTGGAACTGCCGGACTTTTTCAAAAGAGGTTGTACCATTTTACATTCCCATCAGCAGTGCATATTTCTGCACTGCTGAAATTTTTTTTAAAGATTTTATTTATTTATTCATGAGAGACACAGAGAGAGAGGCAGAGACACAGGCAGAGGGAGAAGCAGGCTCCCCATGGGGAAGCCTGATGAGGGACTTGATCCCAGGACCCCAGGATCACGACCTGAGCCAAAGACACTTAACCACTGAGCCACCCAGGCGCCCCTGAAGTGGTATCTCATTGAGGTTTTGATTTGTATTTCCCTGATGATTAGTGGTGCTGAACATAATTTCATGGGCTTATTAGCCATTTGTATATTTCTTTGGGAAAATGTCCACGTAGATCATTTGCCCATTTAAAAATTGGGTTATGTGTCTTTTTATTTTTTTTATTTTATTTTTTTAAATTTTTTATTTATTTATGATAGTCACAGAGAGAGAGAGAGAGGCAGAGACACAGGCGGAGGGAGAAGCAGGTTCCATGCACCGGGAGCCTGATGTGGGATTCGATCCCGGGTCTCCAGGATCGCGCCCTGGGCCAAAGGCAGGCGCCAAACCGCTGCGCCACCCAGGGATCCCTATGTGTCTTTTTATTATTGAGTTGTAATTGTGCTTTATATATTCTAGATATGTCCTTTATCAGATATATGATTTTTAAATATTTTCCACCATTCTGAGTGTTCTCTTTTCATCTTCTTGATAATATCCTTTGAAACACAAGAGTGTTTAATTTTGATGATGTCCAGTGTATCTATTTCTTGTTGTTGTTTTTGCTTTTGGTGTTATATTTAAGATATAATTCACTTTTAAAAGTTATCATGAGGGATGTCTGGGTGGCTCAATTGGTTAAGCATCTGCCTTTCACTCAGGTCAAGATCCCAGGGGCCTGGGTTAGAGTCCCGGGTTGAGCTCCCTGCTCAGTGGGAAATCTGCTTCTTCCTCTGCCCCTCCCACCTGCTCATGTTCTCTTTCTATCAAAAATGAATAGATAAAATCTTTTTAAAAATCACCTAGAAAAGTTATCATGATAGGAAAATATTAGTTATATGATAAAAATGAATACATTGTATATATATTTATATGTTATGTATTTTATATTGTAAAATTTTTTATGTTAGCTTATAAAATATGTTATATTTTATATAACACATATATTTTGTATATGCACAAAATAACTGATATATCTTGAGCTCATATGTACATACTTAGTGACTAGAAATCCAGAAAACAAGGTACGACCTTAGACTCAAATGCCATTGAAGAACAGAGGCATTTCCTTTTTTTTTTTTCACTTAACTAGATTACTATTTATTATGAAAGGACATAGTTAAGGAACAGCCAAATGGAAGAGATACTCAGGGCAAGGTACAGAGTAAAGGGCATGAGGCTTGCATGCCCTCCTTGGGCATGTGCCACTCTCCCTGCATGTCCATGTTTGCCAACCTGGAAGCTCTCCAAGTTCTGTGCTTTTGGGTTTTTGTTGGTTTGTTTGTTAAAGAGGCATTTTCTATCTGGGGCAATTGCTTTAGAAGTTGGAGGAGGAGGGATGGAATTAAAGGTTTGGATTTTATCCATGTGAATGGCAACACTGTTATAACAAGGATTTTAGAGGTGCCCGGGTGGCTCAGTGGTTGAGCATCTATCTGCCTTTGGCTCAGGTCGTGATCCCAGGGTCCTGGGATGGAGTCCCACACTGGGCTCCCTGCAGGGAGCCTGCTTCCCCCTCTGCCTACGTCTCTGCCTCTCTGTGTCCCTCATGAATAAATAAATGAAATCTTAACAAAAAAAAGACATTAAATTTGGGAAACTTTTGTGAGCATCTGTGATATGAAAATAATTTTCACCTGGAAGAGGGTTAAGCCCAGAAAGCACCATGAAGAGGTTTTTTGAAATTAAGGGGGAGAAATTCATAGCTTTACTCACAAGTACCATGAAACAGGTTTGGTGAATTCTTTAAAACCAGAATCAGTAGAAATTTGTTTTTCTTAGGACTGGACACTAGATGTCTCAGTTACATTGAGTCTGCAATGAGAAAAAGAGAAATTAAAAAAAAAAAAAAGATTGGCACATAAACGTGAACTATATAATCTTGTATATGGTGTAGCTTTTTATTTTGGGCTATTGGAATTTAATTTCAGTGCAACTTTCTTTGAAACTAGGCTACAGATAGTTATTACCTTTGAGATTCTTAACTAAGAACTCATTAAAATGTTGGCGATGTCCTGTAATTTCCTGGATGAGGAAATTAAAAGAAGGATATTTAGAGATTTGTTAAGAGACTTAGATGAAAGTGGAATTAGAAATCAGGGAAGAACCAGAAATTACCAGTTTCTATATTGTCCTTTAGAAAGCAGTTATTTCCACTGGGTACTTTACAAGATTTTTGTTAATAGGAAAGAAGAAAGTGAGACAGATACATTTAATGGAAGTATGATATGGAGAGAGAAGCACTGGATTAGGAGCCCAAAAATATGATTTTTTTACATAGTGAAATCACTGGCTTTTAGGTTCCAAGATGCCAAATTCCTTCCACTGGGGCCTTGTTTTCCTCCAGCCTCTAGGGGGAGTTCAATATTCTTTTCCTGGTGGAAGAATTCAAGAACCAACGGAATTCTCAGGGCCAATATACAACTTACAATTGTTTTTTGTAATGACAAGTAAAATAAAGGAATATCCATGAAACTATGAAATGTTCATCTATGTGTTCCTGAAACGATCTTGTGTGCCTCCAATGGTACACATCTTCTGTTCCGGGGAGGTGGACCTGGGGGGAGGTACTGCAGCAAACGTGGAGACAAGGAGAAAGGATGAGGGAGACAGCAGAACACTAAGGAAGGCAGAAAAGAGGCCAAGAGAGCCCATGACAGTCATAATGATCGAGCATGTACCAGTTCTTTCACCCAGTGGGTCCCATGCACTCTTCGCAAACCTGGGAGGGAAAAGAGTGGCACCCATGTGGACTCAGGGTGATCCCTAGGGGTGAGTTAATCACAACAGGTACAACTCACTCTCTGGAACTCTGGCCCTGCCGCTTCTCTCCTACTCACGCACATCCACCAATCCTGATCTCCTCTAACACCCCCCTCTCCTCCACACACAGACACACTGCATCCAGGGTAGCCGTGGTCCTGCCCACATAACTGTAGAGAAAGGGTGGGAATAAAAGGCTAATTGTTAGTACATGAGCCTCTTAGGTGACATTTTTGGTACTTCCTGGGAAATCACCCCTTGCCCTCAACCTCTGGCTCTCCCAGGATCATTGCCCACCCCCACATGCCTCCCTCACAGGACCATTTATCCAGGCTCATGTGGGTGTGCTCTTGAGGTGGAGCTAGCAAGGGAAGTTGAAGGGTACTCAGTTCTGGTCCCAGACTGCTGAGTTTCACTAATAGGGAACAAGTGATGACTGTTCTGTGAGGCCACACAATGAGCTGCTTTCTCCTAGAGCCATGACCTTTACCCAGGAAGAGGCCGACACACTTATCAAGTCTCTACACTTGCTGGAGAGAATCTGTTGTAAACAGAGCAAGAAGGCCTTCATTGTCACCAACGGCCTCTAGAAGCCACTAGAGCTTTTTATGCAGAGCCCCTAGTTGCCTGGTCAATGGCTATCATCCACTTTTACTGTGGAAATGGATTATTTAAAGTTAAAAAATAATTTACTTAGTTGAATTTGGATTGGGCTGGACGATTGCCAATGACAGCCAATGTGGCCATGCTATAGAAGATGTCTTCTCCTTCCATGCTCAAAAAGCCCCAATTTTGTACAGTTAATTGGCAACAAGGAGTCAATCCCAGAGGATAACCGTTCTTGCAACCATGCCTTTCCTCCTTGCCAGGGATTGGTCTAGACTGTGGATTGCTGAAAGGTAGGGAGAAAATGCTGCCGTGCTTTTCTTCTTGGTTTTGGACTTGTGTGAGGGCCTGCTGCTCTGGCCACCTTCTGTAGAGTGTAGGTATTATAAGCAGTTGACAGAGGTGAATAAAGGCCCAAGTCCTTGTTGATACAACTGAGCTTTGGAACTGCCTACTTCGGGACATCTTGTTAAGTTGGGTTTTCTATGAATTGCTGTCCAAAGCATCCTGATACACATGCTTTTTCGCCAGCTGATCTAATATTATCAGGCATAACACAAACCCTTCAGCAAACACTTTATAAACACTCTGGTTTACTTACAGCTTAAAGCAAGATGTTGGACTCCAGAGGATTTCCAAGCAGTTTGATTGCGCAGTTACACTACAGTGAAACTGGTAATTGATTTGAACAATAAGCATCAGGCTGGATGGCCAGGGAATCCTTTTTCCTGTCAAGACAATAGCCTGATTACTTCAGAACCAGCTTTCTTCTTTGTTTAGTTCTTTTTGTCTCCCTGAAGCATTTGGAATGGAGATCCATCCACTTCTCCATTAATCCAGTAAATACCTATTAAACCCTCTCCATGTGGTCCTTTACCAGTGTGGCTGTGACGGGTTCCCTGATTCCTCTCAGCCAGGTGCTGTGTTCACTGTGATGACTGTGGCAGTGGCGTGGGCCAGGGGCTCTTTGGTCAACAGCCTCCTGTTCCCAAAGCTGGGCTCTTCTGGAAGTAGTGTCAGAGGCAGTCCCGGGGAAAGAGCCTAACAAAGATTTATCTGGGGCCAACCACACAGTGCCAAGGTATCAGGTGTGCAGAAAAGGACTCATTGCACCAATGATATAGGTGCTACTGCATGAAAACATCCAGAACGCAGGGGGTCACTGGCTTGTAAGAAATCTCTGAGAATTGCTGCCTCATTAACATTCACCTGACAGATGAGGACTACAGACCCAAAGAGAACAGATCACTTGTTTTTCATATGCTAAATCCATCAAGCTGTATACAGTTAAGCTTTGTGCACTGTACTGTGGGTATGTTTAACTTCAGTAAAAAAAAAAAAAAAAAAAAAAAAAAAAAAAGGAACAAAAGCAGAAATGACCCTAGATAATTCTTTTTAAAGTTTATTAATTTAAGTAATCTCTGCACTAAAAGTGGGACTTGAATTCATGACCAGAGCAACAACCTCCTGTGACTGAGCCAGCCAGGCCCCCCCACCCTAAGTATTTTTTTTAACCATCTCTTAAAAAAGGAATAAAGGTAGAGCTTTGCATAAAGGGAAAAACCAGTGACACTTTACATATTTAAATTAGTAATTATGGGAACGATCCAATTAATTTCTCATCTCTCTCCTGCTAGAAGCTCTTCTACATCTAAGGTTGAAGTTTTAACTTCAGTGTCAACGAGATGCTTCTAAATGTGTTTTGTTTTCTGTAGTAATAGGAATGCTGGCATCTCTGTGTTGATCTTAGAGTTTCAGATGCACTGCCTTCAAGCCGTTGGCTCCCACTCTGGGGTCAGGAATGGTCACAACGATTCAGAATGGTCTGGATGTTTGTAAGGGGCAAGCATCAGGGGACTTTAGGAGCCAGGGCAGCTTGCCTTGGCCAGCTGGTTTTATCTCAACCTCAATACAAAGGTCAACTTCAATACAAAGCATCCTAAGGGTATCAGATGTCAGCAGTGGGTCAGAGAACACTTAACCTCCCCTCTCGCCCAGGAGGTGCAAGAGTGCAGTCCCCATGAGCACAAGGGGGAATTTGTTGGCTTCCAGAAAACCCAGGAATAAAATTAATTCCAGGTATGGCTGCATTCAGGGCTCAAATAGTGCCATCAGCACTCAATTTCCCTCCATTTCCAGGTTCTTCCACTGGATGAGTTATGAACTCAGGAGCTCCGGATGGTTCCACAAAGCTCCAGTCCTCCCTGGTGCTGACAAGAAGGCAGTTGGGTCTCCTTCTCTTTCTGCCCCTCCCCACTGCTCATTCTCTCTTTCTCTCTCTCAAATAAATAAACTGAATCTTAAAGGAGGAGGAGGAGGAGGAGGAGGAGGAGGAGAAGGAGAAGGAGGAGGAAGAGAAGGAGGAGGAGGAGAGGGAGGAGGTGGAGGGAGAGGAGGAGGGAGAGGAGGGGAAGGAGGAGGAGAGGAGGGGGAGGAGGGAGAAGAGGAGGAGGAGGAGGGAGAGGAGGTGGGAGGAGGAGGGAGGAGGAGGAGGGAGAGGAGACGGGGAGGGGAGGAGGGAGAGGAGGAGGAGGGAGAGGAGGGGGAGGAGGTGGGAAGAGGAGGGGGAGGAGGTGGGAAGAGGAGGGAGAGGAGGCGGGGAAGAGGAGGAGGGAGGAGGAGGGAGGAAGAGGGAGGAGGAGGGAGAGGTGGGAAGAGGAGGGAGAGGAGGCGGGGAGAGGAGGAGGGGGAGGCCGCCGGCCACCAGGCTCTGCAGCAGGAGCTCGCACTCGTTCAGCTCCAAGCCCACACAGCGAGGAACCGCCTCTCTCCGAGGTTCCCAGGAATCTTAAGCCTCATTGGCGCTGAGCGGGTCACATGCACAACCCTGAGCCACTCGCTGTGACCTGGAAATGCGATGGAGTCGCTGAGGCTTAGGTCACAGGCTTCTTGCTCGCTCTTCCCAGACAAGTGGGTGGTTCCCTTGGCTTCCCGGGGTGTCCTGCTGCCGCTGTAACCCCTGCACCTCCCGGTTTTCCAGGGCCATCACGTCGCCCATCATGTCGCCCCGGGGCTGTGAGGTGCAGTTACCGGCCGCCTGGGCGCAGGGGCGGCTACGCATCCCGGGGCCTGAGCAGCTGGCGTCTGCCTTGGCCTCTGACGCCGGGAGCACCTCAGCCTCCGCCCCCTCACCCCCCAGTATAGGTGGGCGCTGTCCTATTGCAATTCAGTGGTTTTTAGGTGCCCTACTACTCTCTGCCCCATCCTACAGATGCAGTTTCTTCCCCCTGCATTCTTTTTTTTTTTTAAGATTTTATTTATTTATTCATGAGAGAGAGTAAGGCAGAGACACAGGTGGAGGGAGAAGCAGGCTCCCCGTGGGGAGCCCTATGCAGGAACTCGATCCCGGGACCCCAGGATCACGACCTGAGCCAAAGGCAGATGCTCAACCGCTGAGCCACCCAGGCGTCCCCTCCCCTCCCCTCCCCTCTTAATGGACCCATGACCCCTCTTGCATCTCTTGCCACTACAGAATGCTGGCAAACTGGTCCCATGTATGCAGCTGCTGTCCACGGGGAGCCCTGGGCTCACAGGTGGCTGCTCAATGCCTCTCATTCTTTGCAGGCGGTCCACAGGACCCTCGCCCTTGACCTTCTCACTGGCTTGTACTGCTCCACACCATACACAGCACCCATCCCTGCATCATAGGGGTCTCTGTCCCTATTACCTTCAGGCGCATGTGTGTGTGTGTGTGTGTGTGTGTGTGTGTGTGTGTGTGTGTGGTGGGGTGATTCCTGGTCCCAGGAATCCAGGCAAGAAGCAGCTATAACTAGTTTCCGAAATGGGCTGCACCTGGTCAGATGCTATCCGAGGTTGGAGGGGACCCTGCTGCTCTGTGTCACATGTTACTGCCTGTCTTATTCCCAGGATTACCTTAATGTTAAACTAAAGACTCAGATTTGGGCTATGAAAGGGTAGGTAGGGCAGCCCGGGGGGGTGGGGGGGGGTGGGGGGGTGCTCAGCGGTTTAGCGCCGCCTGCAGCCCAGGCCCTGATCCTGTGAACCTGGGATCGAGTCCCATGTCAGGCTCCCTGCATGGAGCCTGCTTCTCCCTCGGCCTGTGTCTCTGCCTCTCTCTCTCTCTCTCTGTCTCTCATGAATAAATAAATAAAATCTTAAAAAAAAAAAAAAAGAAAGAGTAGGTAGCCGTGAGAAAAAGTGTCCACGGCATGCACGCACCTTGCTAACGCGCCACTGGGGTTATTTCCTTCAATATGCCAAGCGGGGAGCAAATGAATGGACAGGAAGGAGCAAGAATCGGGGAGGGCGGGGACCTACCCCGCGGCCTCGGCGGCTGCCGAACCCCAAGCGGCGCGTCAGTGACCTCTGCTGGCAAGAGCCTCCCTCCGGTCTGCACAAAGGTGGAGGCCCCTCTCGGTCTGCGCGTCTGGTTCAGTCTTCTTGAGAGAGAAGGCGCAGGGCTGAGGCCTAGCGAGGGCAGGGCCGGCTGGGCTTTCAGGCTAAAGCTGTTACAAGGGCTGTGGAGGTTACAGCAGGTGGCAATTTAGGCATAGATCCTGCCCGGGGCTCCCCCAGCTTTCTCTCAAACGCTGACAGCTTGTTTACATTATCCACTTTGCACTTAAAAACATGTTTTCTTTTCTTTCTTTCTTTTTTTTTTTTAACAAATATGTTTTCAAAAAGAATGCATTCAAAGACGAGTTGGGCATAAACAAGTTTAGAAAGTTTCTTAAGAACACTTTTGCAAATTGTTGGAGGGAGGTGAAAACGCTGTCAAAACAAGTGCACTTTTTAATGTGTAGTATGTGTCGGGTGGTGGGAGGTGAGGCCTCCTTTACAAATACCTACTCAAATCACACACTTTACGTTGTCCCACGCCATCCCACCCAAAGATATGGGGGAAATGCTGTCATGAGACAAGGCCTGAGCCCACCCCTAAGCCAGGCGGGCCTTTTAACAACTGTCCAGGTACGTCTGTGTGGGACATTTGGGGCAGGAAAGCTGCCCAGCAAGGCTGGAAGCCACATAGCAGGTTCAAGGCTCCTGCTGATGCAGCTATTGACCTCCTCCCTCGGGACCTCGTGGTGGGCACTTGAGGGCCTCTCCCGGCCCACCCCGCCTTCTCTGAATGTTGGGTTTGCCCTCAGGATTAGGCTTCTACAGCCATCTCCTAAGGGGGCTCAGTCCCTTTAACCAGAGCTAATTGGATCCGGACTAAACCAACCAAGGGGAACCAGTGTCTTCAGTAGAGGGGGGAGGGAGGCAGGAATCAGACATCCTTTTCCAGAAACTGGCAATTAGCACCCAGGGATGGCCGTCTCTGTCTGATGGACACTGCCTGTGAGGTCCTGTCAGCTGGCCAACGTCTTGTGCTGCAGCCAGGGAGAGGCAGAGAAGGCTGGGAGCACAGAGAGAAGGAATAACGGTGGCATGAAGGGGGCCTGGAGATGAGGGGAGGTGCTTCCTGGTCCAACTTTCCCATCCGTCCATCTTAGGTTCTTCTCTTGTTTCCTCCTTACATCCCATTTTTGTCTAAACAACAGGGGACCCTGCAGACAGGAGCACTTCTGTTCAGCTTGCATTTAATACAGAGCACAATGAGTCTGAAGACTTTTGCTCAAGAGCTCAGGATTTGAATCACATTCATCCAAACTACCAGGAACTTCAGAACGGAGTGGGGCTTCTGTTTATTGGCGTTTCTGGGTGAAAGTTAAGCAGGAAACTCTTTCCCTGTTTGATCCCATCTTTGTTGTAAAAACTGGTCTAAAATGCATGAATAAAGAAAAGACTGGAAACAAACGTCTAACAAACTTCTACAAGGGAGTGCTATGTAGGCATTAAAAGAATGAGACAGATGGATCCATGTGCCCCCTCCCCACCCGGAAGGTTCTCCATGATATATTGTTAAATAAAGTACTAAACACTATGTGTACTGTGTTCTCGTTTGTGTAAGACAAAAAAGGAAATAAATTTATATAAGTTCATATCCTACATAGAGAGCTAATATAGAAAATATACATATATGCTCGGGTATGCATAGGATGTCTGTGGAGGATTCCCCAAGGTGGGGAGTAGTGCATGCCTCCAGGGAGAGACCTAGGGGCCGAATGAGAGGGAAACTTATTTTTCTCTGTCTACCTTTTCGTTGTATTTGAAAAAAAATGTTCTTTTACCATATATATGTACTAGCTCTTTAAACACATTCACATGAATGCATTAGCCTGCTTTCCCCTTTTATCACGTATGGTGCAGTCACTTCTGTTAACCGAGAGAGTTCCTGGAAATTGGCCTAGAAAGGTCCTTATAAATGTCCCCGCAGCTGGGCTCACCTCTTCTAATGTGTTTGCATTCATCTGTAAAAGTCGATGAATGATCAAATAAAAGTGAGGAGTGGAGGCTCAGTGTTCCTTGAGCAGCACGAGTGAGGGGGGGCAGGGAAACGGGCAGGGGTAGAGTCGGGGTGGCAGCCAGTCAATACCGGAGCTGGAGGATGTGACAGGAAACTGGGTTCTCATTTCCTATGTAGATTGTCACCACTCTGCAGAGTGAGGTCCTTGGCTTTGGGCCTTTCTGCCTCTTTCACACCGTAAAAACAATACCTTCTTGCAAGGTTCTTGTTCAGAAGCAAGCATTGGGCACGGTGCCTGGCTCAGTTGATATTAGCTGAACGTAATGTGTTTTGTGGTCATTTTGATTGACTTTTCCTCGGCATGTCCTGGGAGGAGGTGTATAACCTGCATGAGTAGAGAGTGTGAGTGTCAGCGATGACGTTGGATGCTCTGGGTTTGGGTTCAGACTCTGGTGTTTGGAGGAGGTGATTGCTAGGTGTGCCTCTCTTCTCTGAAGATGTGGCAGGGAGTGGGGACTTTACTCCAGTCAGCACAGGCATCTTTGCCATCAATTGGAGAGAACCAGACTGAGAGGGAAGCCAGTAGAGAAGAAAGTGGAGAAAAGGGAAAAGGAAGAGATAGGAGGAGAGAGAGGGGAAAGATATCATTTTTCTTAAGCCCTTACATCCGGCTCTGCTTAAGACCAGTGGTTCTGTCCATGGCAGTGGAGAAGGTCTGGCTCAGTTTCCTTGTTCTGGTGCCGAGATGTAGAAATACAGGCTATCAGAACCAGGCCGTGTGTTTCCCATCCACCCACACCCCCAACCTGATCCATAGTGTCTGAAAGTGGGGCTGAAGGAAGAGGGAGTGAGAGGTGACTTCTCAAAGAAATTCAAGTGCTTTCACCATCAAAATAGAAAAGGACTCAGCGGGAAAACCCAGAGCTGGACACACTTAGCAGGACGGATGGGCGGTGGTGAGGAAGACTGGGATAGGCCATCACTTATTCTCAAGGTGGACTCTGTGAACACTTCCTAGGGCAAATGCCTCGTGTAGGCAGCTGCAAGCTGCAGGGTCAGCTAAGCTCCCCAGGAGGTTCTTCGGAGAAATAGAGTAGAGGGAGTTTCTGTGAAATAATTAAGGCCTTTTAGTAGGACTCTGGAAACTGGCCCCCATGGTTGTCCTCTCCATTCTCTCTGCCCAGACTTGCACAGTCTAGCCACTTTCTTGTGTGGCCTAGATGTTTCCTCACTGCTCAGGAGGAGGTGGGAGAAAGCTGACAATCCATTTAGTTGTTTCAAACTAAAATTGGCCACTTAGTTTTATTTCTGTTGTGGCTGCCGATGCCCCCTCCCGTTCTGAAGAACCTCTTCCCCATTAGGGTGATCAGTCCTCCCGGTTTCCCCGAGACTGCCCCGGGTTTAAGCATCAAAAGTCCCACATCTGGGAAAACCCTCCTTCCCAGGCACAGTGTGATGGTTCGTCACCCTGGAATGGAGCATCACTACTCTCAGAAGATGACTCATGTTTGGGACTGCTGTGCTGATGCTGGAAGCAGAGCTAAATAAGTAAGTTCTGGACTCTGCCTGGAGGAGCTTGCTGTCCAAGAGCAGAGGTGGAATTGGAAAAAATATTTTGCCAGAGCTGTGGTGGGACTGAGGCAAAGGCAAGCCGAAGTCTGATGGTCTGTCTCTCATAAACCAACTCAAGGAAGAAGCTTTAGAAGGGGCTTTGGAACAACACACTGAGACATGGTCATGCCTGTGGGTGGGGGTGGAGTGAGGGTGGGAATGGACATCTCACTACCACCAGGAACTGATATTCAGACATAGTGTGATGAAAAGCCAGATGCCCTGGGGAGTAGTGACGGCCTCCCAAACTTTTACAGGGTCGAGGGCAAGTGTTCACACAGAGGCCTATGCAGTTGACCCTTGAGCAATGTGGGGACTGGGGTGCTGACCTCCCCCGCCCCAGGCAAAAATCTGTGTATAACTTTTGATTCCCCAGAGACTTAGCCACCAAAAGCCTACTGTTGACCAGAAGCCTACCAACAACAGAAATAGTCAATTAATACATATGTTGTATATTTAGGTATTATATACTGTTTCTTATAATCAAGTAAGTTAGAAAAATGTTAAGAAAACCATAAGAAGGAGAAAATATGTTCACAGGTCAACAGTAGTATATCAGATGTCTAAACACAAGCTATGAATCAGGTGAACTGCTCTTAATTAAGTATGCTCTACTCTCTGTCTTTGGTAAACATACCTTCATAACAATCTGGGAGGCCAGGTTTGGATTTGGAATTTCCGGTCTCAGGTATTCCAGACTGGGGTGAGACAGCACAAGTAAAGCCCGGGTCCTCCTCCCCTTCCTTCTTACTCTCCACCCTGCTCCCTCTGATAAGGCTGGGGGACTCAGGCACGCACATATGGATGACGAACTCTGTCCATATCCCCAGCAAACACCTGCCCGTCCCTGGGACCTCGGAGAGTGACACTGGCAGGAAGAGGCCTGAGCAGGCCCTCCAAGTGGGCAGAGCATTCTCAGTCCTGATATTCAGACTGGCACAGACTCTGGGTGGGCATTTCATTATTGGCCCTGGAGACTCAGCCCTGGGATGGGGTCCAGGTGGACCCCTGGAGGAGGGCCAGGGTGGGGCCTCCTCGCTTAGGTGTGGGGATGCTATCAAATGGCGAGATGTTCCCAGTGACTGGGATGGTGCCGCAGTCGACATGAGCAATAGTGGAGGAGGCTGGTTCCCATCATGGTGACGAAAATAGTGGCTCTGAATTTCTCTTTAGGAACAGGAACGTCAGAAATGATGGGGTCCGACTGGGGAAATGGCCTGCTGCTCTTTCCACTAACCACATTTACCCAGATGTTGAGCATGTTCCAGTTAATGTGTGGGACCCGGCCTTTTAGCCCAGTAAAACCGAGAAGCTAGAAATTAACAGCACCTAAGCTACATGTTATTTCAGGTCGTCAAGATTTCGGGAGAGAAGCTGGCCACTCAGAGGTGAGTCAGCTTCTCCCCGGCAATACCCCATTGCTCATGTGATGTGAGTAAACTCTTTGAATTAGAGATGTCATTTCCTTTCATGGAAGATGTTCTCCCATTAGAGGGGCTGTGATGGGTAAAAGTAAGCAATGATCTGGAGTTTCAGGGCTATGACATTACATGGGAACCTGAAGATCCTTCCTGAGGCCAGTCTACACCTCAGATTCTAACTCCCTGGTCCCAGTCATAGGCTCCCCCCTCCTTATTTGACCCTTTGGAGTAGCTAAAAGTTTCAGACGTTAATTATTTATAAGACAAAAAAAAAACACAATATAACCCATGCCCCACCTTGACTTATATTTCTGTTCTTTCCTGATTGGATAAAGAACAAGTAAAAGTATAAAGACTTCCACTGGAAAAAAAAAAAAAAAAAGACTTCCACTGGCCTCGGGCCACACAAGACCCTATTTTCACCTCTAACATAAGAAGAGCTTTGTTTAGGGGTGCCTGGGGGCTCAATCAGTTAGGCAGCTGACTCTTGATTTCAGCTCAGGTCATGATCTCGAGGTCCTGGGATGGAGCTCCTCATCCGGGTTCTGCACTGAGCAGGGAGTCTGCTTGAGATCCTCTCTCTCTCCCTCTCCCTCCGTCCCTCCCTCCATTTGCATGTGCAAGCACACACACACTCTCTCTCTAAAATAAATAAATAAATCTTGAAAAAAGGTGAGCCTTGTTCAGCTAGTCCTTGAAATTTGACTCAATTTGTACCTTCCTCATTTATTTCCATTTAAAGTATTTTTAGACTTTCTTCTTCTCTTCGAGATCCTTCACAGCTAACTCCAGGGACTCTCTGGTTCTACTATGAATAATGCTGTGCTCCCAACCACCAGGGCTTTGGGATGAGAGGATGTGCTGTGTTATGAGCCTTCAATCCCTTTCGCTTGTCTTAGCAGACAGACTCTGGAATTCAACCGCCTGGGATTAACTCTGCTTCTCCACATACCAGCTTGGAAATGGCCTTGGGTAAGTTATCAAACTTCTCTGTGCCTTGGTTTTCTCATTGGGAATTGTCTCAAGCAAGAATAGCTTGCCCCCAAAGATGCCTGCCATCGGATCCCTTTCCTCCCTGTATGTGCCTGCTACTGCCCCACTGAGGAGTATGGTCCATCCCTCCACCCTTGAATCTAAGCTGGGCTTAGATTGGATGCCCAGTGTGGTTAGGGCTTTAGATGACACCACACGGCGATCATCTGACTACAGCTGCATGAGAGGCCCGCTCAACTGATCCCACTCAAACCACAAAACCATGTGAAATAATAATACTGGCACCTGGCTGTTTTAAGCTGCTAAATTTTGCGGCACTGTACAGCAAAAGATAACCATGTTGAATGTTGATGGAGATGATAATATAAATGACTATCTCACAGCACTGATACGAGGATTAAATGAATTAATATTCACTAGATGCTTAGAACCATGCCTGGTAATACAGGCACACCTTGGAGATGTGGTGGGCTGGGTTCCAGACCACCACAATATAGTGAATAGCACAATGAAACAAGTCAAATGAATTTTTGAGTTTTTTAGTGCACATGAAAGTATGCTTACATTAGACAGTAGCCTATTAAGTGTGCAATGGCATTACGTCTAAAAAACCAATGCACATACCTTCATTAAAAAGTACATCATTGCTAACAACATGCTAACCCTCATCTGAGCTTTCAGTGAGTTATAATCACTGATCACAGATTATCACAAATATAATAATGAAAAAGTTTGAAATATTACCAAAAAAAAAAAAGCAGTATCTGCAAAGCAAAATAAAGTGAAGTGCCATAAAATGAGGTCGACCTATACTAACTGCCACATAAGAGCACACTGACAGAAAGAAAAAAAAAAAAAAGAAGAAAAGAATGACTTAGGGCATTCTGAGGTATTGGAGTCTCAAGCTAATAAATACTCATTTTGAGGAAAGCCCAGCAGTTGTCATTGTCCCAGTCTTCCTTCCAAAACATCCCCTTGTCAACGTGGAGTCGGTGGTGGTGAAAACCGCATCCTGAAAACTGACCTGTCTCCGAGCCCCTTAGCTTCCTCATACTCTGTGTCCACAGCTTTCAGGTGAGGAAGACAATCGTCACCGCCACCGCAACAGGGCGAGGGGAAGGGCCAAACAGAAAAGTAGTAGCACAAGAGCTTCGAAGGCCCCCTCCATCTGTGTGCGTCCACCAGACATTGAGGTCTCTAGTCCCGTAGGTTGAACCCGGCCTTTATAGCTCTTGACAATGACCACGCCTCAGGCCAAGACCCTCACCTGCCTTGCCTCCTCACCCTCTGCTCTACCCCACGCGGCGCAATCCTGGTCTCCAAACCTTAGGTTCCACTCACTCACCTTTCTCTTTCTTCTCTCCTTCAGAGCTAAGTTTGCTTGTTTGCTTCTGAGAGATAGACAGCACAAGCAGGGGAAGGGGCAGACTCCCCAAAGAGTGGAGGCTCCACACGGGGCTCCATCCCAGGACCCCGAGGTCATGACCCAAGCAGAAGTCAGATGCTTAACTGACTGAGCTGCCCGGGCGCCCACTTCCCAGCTAAGCTTCTTGAAACAAGAAGCCACATGCACCACCGCCGAAATTACTCTTGCCAAGATCCACCAGCTGAGCCACTAGAGTAGGTCCGTGTCACCTCTCGTGAGCCAGCTGGAGGTCTCTCTTCCCAACTCCATGTTCAGTGACATCATGTTGTTCTCCAGGATTTTTTAAAAATTTGTTTAAATTCGATTTGCCAATATATAGAATAATGCCCAGTGCTCATCTCAACCTGTGACGATGGTCCCCTTTTGCTATACAAGCTTCACAGGAGACATCTTTCATTCCCATCGTTTCAACAATTCCAAAACCAAAAGCTGCATCCTTGGCTCCTCCCTGGCCCTCACTTCCCCATATCCATCCAGCATCAGGGGCTGCTGATTTTATCTTCCAAATAGCCCTCCTCCTCTCCCCTCTCCTCTCCTCTTGCCGGCCAATACATGGTCCAAGCCACTGCTGTCTCCAGCCTGGACCACTGCAGTGGCTTCCTACCCGCTCCGTTCCTGACCACTACTGTCCTCCACATCATTCTCTACATTTCAGCCACAGTGACTTTTCACACTACAAAACTGATTAAAATACTTCTTGTCCCAACAATTCAGTGGTTCTCTGTTGCTCTTAGTAGAAGATCTCAATCTGCAGCATGACTTGGGGACCCTGAAGGGTCTGGCATTTGGCCTCTGGTGTCATCTAAGAGCCATCTCTCCTGTACTCTGACCACTACTGGCTTCCAATGCACAGTGTTCCTTCTAGAAGCAAACTTTTGTACATGCTGTTCCCGCTGCCTGGAAACTTGCTCCTCTTTCAACTCTTACCCCTTGTTTATTTTTTTTTTTTAAAGATTGTATTTATTTATTCATGAGAGAGGCAGGGACACAGGCGAGGGAGAAGCAGGCTTCCTGCAGGGAGCCCGATGTGGGACTCAATCCCGGGACTCCAGGACACGCCCCGAACCAAAGGCAGACGCTTAACCGCTGAGCCACCCAGGCGTCCTATGTTTATTTTAAAATTTTTATTTATTTATTCATGAGAGAAGAGAAGCAGAGACACAGACAGAGGGAGAAGCAGGCTTCCCGCAGGGAGCCCAATGCAGGACTCAATCCGGGGCACCCCGGGATCATGACCTGAGCCAAAGGCAGATGCTCAATCACTGAGCCACCCAGGTGCCCCTCTTACTCCTTGTTTAGATCTCATTCAAAAGGTACTTCCTCAAGGCTGACTTCCCTTGAACTTTCAGACTAGCTTAGGACCCCCATCCCCGTGCCACTACATGTCCTCATAGCCCCCCTTCTTCACAGCACTTATTGCAATTGTAAATTGCTTAGCTCTTTGTGTTCCCCGCTAGGTCCTAAGCACCAGGGACAATGTGTTTTGCCCACTCTTGTATTCCCAGCACCTAGCTCAAATATGTTTTGAAGTAATGAAACATGACTTTCGGCTTCAGACCTGAAGTTAGTCCCCTCTTCCAAACTTCTGGTCCACATATCTAGTCTTCTGCTGGTGACTCCATCCTTCCAATGGCTCAGACCCAGAACTTGGGAGTCATCTCTGACTCCTCTGTTTTTCTTACCTCCCGGGACCGAAACCACTCGCAAATCCTTTCAGATCTACCTTCAAAGTACATCCAATATGTCAGTGAGACAGTAGATGCCTCCTGATGGATGAACATAACCTAACTTAGGAAGCGGTCTTGCTAATTACCAGGCTGTGGAAACTCTTCAGGATAAACAACATAATTTCTTCAAAAATATATCGCAAGGGGGGAAACAAAAAGAGCCTCTTCACTGACCTGCAGTCTCTTTGCTGCATTGCAGTGAGAGTCAGCCTTTAAACACATTAGATCATTTCCTGTCTGTAGAAGCCTTCCCGTGGCCTCTCACGTTGCTTGGACCTTCTCGGACCTGTCTCTGACTTTCTGTCCTAGCACTCAGCTGCTCCTCTGCTCCCCCATCCTCTGTCAGCGTCAGAAGTACAGATTCTCTGGCAAGGCCCATGAGGTCCTGCTGATGTGTCCTCTGTGTGCCTCTCCTGGCTCACCACCCAAACCCCAGGTTTGCGGAGCAATCTGCCCTCACCCGTGCTCCTCTGTTTTAGCCACCCCTACCCAGGCCTGCTCCACCGGGAAGCCCAGGCTCCCTCAGCCCTCACTCTGTGCCATCCCTCTCATAACCTGACACAATCCAATCTGCTCCTAGGAGCCCAGAGTTTTGTAATCATCCCTTGCCTCATCAGTCTCCTTCCTCGGATCCAGCTCCCCAAAGGTGCAGGCTACCTCTTATGTCTTATGCCCTGGCCACATCTCCTGAGACTCAAAATCAAACATATTTTGAATGAATTAAAATTCTACATAAATAAGCATTGTTATGTCTTTTAGGTCTCTGTACAGCAGTTTTGTATAATAGGAATAATATCCTTACCCCTATTATTACATAGAAGTCATAACTTTTAAAATTATTGGGAAAAAAAGTGCTCTTGATTTTCAGCAAAACTTTTTTTTGGGAAAAAAAGGTTTTTATTTATTTGAGAGAGAGAGAGAGAGAGAGAGAGAGAGAATGAGGAGAGAGAAGCAGAGGCAGAGGGAGAAGAAGACTCCCCACTGAGTGGTGAGCCCCAAAGCAATGTGGGGCTTGATCCCAGGACCTGGGATCATAACCTGAGCCAAAGGCAGATGTTTAATTGACCTAGCCAGTCAGGCGCCCTTCAGCAAAAGATTCTAAATAAATACAACTGAGATCTTACATGTCAAGAATGAAATAGTAAAAAAAAAAAAAAAAAAAAAGAAAAAAAAAAGAATGAAATAGTAATTTAAGAAATATTTAAAAGTGTAATCATAATTTTTATATTCAGTTCTTTCATTAGTTGTCTAAATTTGGAGTTTCCTTTTAAAAATTGCACAGGAAGCCAACTTGCCTGTTCACTCACCACCTCACTTGAAGACTCATCATCTAGGGGTGCATTCTGGAGAGGGAAGGTGGGGTTCCTCTCTCCAGAAGGGAGTCCATAGCCCATCAGGATTTGGGGAAGAGGAAGGTGAAGAGTTCTCAAGTATGGAGGAAACTGCCTCTGCAAAGAGCATCTGATGGAGACACAGGGCATGGAAGCAAATCAATGGATAGGTTACGAGAAAAGAGGGCGGTGAGCAACAGGAATAAAAGGACCCAAAGTAATTAATACAGTATGTACAAATAGGATTGCCTTGCATGATTCGTTTTGGTGCTTTTAATCCAGTTACTTTCTCAATTGTTACAAATTCCTTCAATGTTTAATCTGTTTTGCTAGTGAAATGAAGTTAGTTTCAACAGACAGCAGTTACCAAATTTCTGGTTTGGGTTTGATTTGGATTATCCTTCAAATACAAAAACTGATGCTACTGGCCAGCCATGGGTAGGACTGGAAATCTGAGGTATTTTCCCTGTGTCAGTGATGGATTGTGCTGAGCCACTGGCACTCCCTTTCACGTTACCTACTGTGACTAATTGCATGCATTTGAAGATAATAAATTAAGGTTAGGACTATAGTCTGTGATGATGGAACACATTTTTTTATGTGAAAAATTACTCATTTATAGTAGCATTAAATGATGATTTTACTCCAAATTTTTTATTTAAAGAGTGTACAGGTTTTAAAAAAAGGTTTTATAGGGCAATATCCCAACACCTTAAGAGGAGCCAATGCCCAAAATGTTGCAGTGTCAGTAAAAAAAAGGAGTGGTGTGTCAGGGAGAGCTGAGACCAATACAGCCTCCTGAAAGCCATCACTGCAACGGCTGTCCTCCTCGAGTGGCATTCATTCCTCACCTCGTGCCTCTTTTCCTCACTCTCTGCTTGGTTTACATTAAGCATTTTTCTCTAAGATGTTTTGTTTTGTTTTAAAGATTTTATTTATTCATGAGGGACACACAGAGAGGCAGAGACACAGGCAGAGGGAGAAGCAGGCTCCATGCAGGGAGCCCGATGTGGGACTTGATCCTGGGACTCCAGGATCACTCCCTGGGCCCAAGACAGATGCTCAACCACTGAGCCACCCAGGCGCCCCTCTAAGGTGTTGAGAAGAAACAAAAACATGGGCTTTGAAGTCAGGAAGCCCTGGGTGAGAATCCTGACTCTGGCTGTGGGATCTTCTCAAAGTCACTATCAAGTGTGGATGATGAGGTCGACTTGCAGGGGCGTCAGGAAAGACCTAAATGAGACGGCCCACGGGAAGAATGATGCCACTTCCAGGGCTCTCTGGTTCGTCACGACAAGGTCAGGCCTATCCTAAGCACTACATGACAAGGAGACTTACCCACCTCTCTTTCTGCTTTGTTTCTTTTTAAATGTGTATTTTGTTTGAGTCCTAAGCATGTAAGTAGGTATCACGGAAGGTAACCAAGTCAGGAATTGGAAATATATGAAGCAAATAGAACCTGTGGAATAAGGCTGTGACCCACAAAGAGGAGACTGCTGCTTGGCTGCACATGGGAATTAACAGTGAAACATGTAAGAGACTTAACATAGGAATAAGCTATTTTAATCAAGCAAAACCAAATTTGTATTCGTTATTTCTAAAAATAAAATTAGGCTTTTCCAACCCTTAACATCTGCATTTAATAATATCTTCTAACCGAAATACAGATGCTAGAACGGCAAATTACAATGTACCTTGTACGGCATACAGTATGTTCACTGCGCACACCTACTGTGGTTCTAGTTGGTCGTTAAGTACTCAACGCAAACTTCAACGTCACTCATGGTAAAGTCTTCACAATGAACAGAAAAAGGTGATGAGGCTGTCTTAAAACGGCTCTGCTATAAATTGTATAGAATATACAGAGTTACAAAGTCAAGTATTTTTTTTATCAAAATATACACCCCTCCCTGAAACTAACACAAGCTATCAACATTTTAAACGGATAATACAATTATAGAAAATATCTGCAAAATTATTTTTTCATGTATAAATATTCTGCCATATTTACTTTGGTCTAGAATCATCAGCATACAAGTCCACTTAAAAAATTTCCACGTGAGGGCTGGGAGACGTCACTACGGGTGATCGTTTTATAGAGTTACCTCAAATCAAAATGACTGAAATACACAGTAATTCTCTCTGATTAACGATCCTAATTGAAAGAAGACAGATTGGTAGATCACAGAATTGCCTATTCGATATTGTAATTATCAATTCAGAAAGGATTTTCATAAGCCCTTTGTGACTATCTCTTTTTTTTTTTTAACAAGAACCCAGGTGAGCAGGGCAGGTATACATATATACAACGTATAAAGTAAGGTTGGATTTGCTTGCGTTTTCCCATTTTCCTCGATTATATAATACTGTATGTAAGTGAAAGTAGATGAACCAAAGCTAGATGCAGATGCAGTACTGGGGTTACTTAACAGCAAAATACTACTGTATAAAAAGGTCAGCTTTGATCATGTCCTTCTCTGGGTGTTTAAATGCCTTCTTGCCCACCCAAATCCACATGAAGTCTTCTTCATGGAGATATCACAATACTTGGAGAGAGGAACTGGAGTCCTTTGAACTACTTCTTCATAATGGTGACCTTGCAACCTTGGGTAACCTTGGGCTTCCATCTATCAAATCCCATGAACAGGAGTGGCTGTAGGTCACCCTTAAACCAGGTTCCAGATTCTGCTCACACTGCTGATCAAAGGGTAGGAATGTTTTCTCTCTCCCTCCTATCCTGGCAGTTTAAACGTAAGAATGATGAGTTCCAGTTTCCCAGAACCTAGTCCACGTGATGGAATGTCCTACTGGGCAATTGGACTTTGAGGCCAATGCTTGATGGTGTGGGTCAGAGTAAAAAAAACATGAAAAAACTTAAGTGGGTTTTTAGCAAGGGAGCTAGATGTCTGCAAACATGAAGACGAGGTGTCTGGCTTTGGGGAGATGTATCTGGGTCCTATAAGTGATGGAATCTTATCGCTCCACATTCCATCTCCCCACCCCACCCCCCAAAAACAAAGCTACCACTGGAGGCAAGGAAGGTCACTACTTCCTCTCTTGCCCACTCAAGTTATTAATGGCTGAGGTGGGAGGTATCTTTCTGATGTCATTTTGGCTTATACTAGTGTACACTTGTGGGCTGCATAATCTCCAAGAAGGCTAATGATTACAGGGATTAGGCTGTCACTTTCAAGTGGCTGGGAATTCACCACCATACGCATGCTTGCACTAAATTTCCTAGACACTCCTTCAGTGGAATTGGGAGTTGTCAGGTTTTACTTAAACCCTTGAGGCTGACTAAGTCTGTCCAAAACAGACCTCCACATCCATGGCCTTGTGATGGATGGAAGACTGCAGGGAGTTTCAGAAGAATTTGACCCTTCTTTGTTATCTGAGGTGAGGCCACTGCAAAGTAATATATAGCACAGGTCATCACAGGAAAGTTCTGGGAGGGCTCTCCCCCATAGATAAGGCATGACCTATGTTTTCTGTGACTGGAGTACACCAGTTCTAGTATAGCTCAGCCATAACTTCAAGGGAACAGCATTCCATCTAAAAGCACACAACATGCTCTTAAACCAGATTCAAGATGCTTTCTACTGATTTTTCCATCAGTCCTCACTATTTGCAGATCTATTGCTCATCAATTATAATTCTCTACAGGGGACGTGGACAGTTAAAAGTCATAGTGGTTTATATATGTATTTTACAAGGTTTGTGTTGCAGAAAAAGTAGTTCTAGATAATGAATGTCCTACTTAGGTTACTCAATTTCACACATATTTTCAGCTATAATATTAAATATTTCATATATATCCACTAATTTAAACAATCTTTAATAGTGCAGAAGCTGGATGGGAAAAATGACCATCAGAGCTCATTTACCCTCTAACATATTTACGAAGATGATGTTTTCATGATATCTGACCCTCGTTTTCTCCAGTTGACTAAAGACAGCTCAGCAGCCAGTTCCTATCAGCACTTACTAGAAAGTTTTAAATTAGGCTAACGTTCGACTCTTTTTTTTTTTTCCACTGGCAGAAATACCACAGCTAAGAACTTCATAAACTTCCACAAGATACTTGGGATACTGGAGGATTCAGCTATTTCATTTTTGTGCACTTTGCATGAAGTTAATGCTAAAACCCAAAGTAGATACTAGGATCCTTTTTCTGGAATTTTCACAAAAGAGATTTTCTTTTACATTTCACTCCTTCATCACTGCTGTGTGAACAAAACTAACTTAAAAACAACAACAGGAGAAAACAGCTAACTAAAAAAACAAAAACAAAAACAAAAACAAAAAAACAAAACCAAAACAACAAACCGGCCAACTTATATTTTTGAAGATTTTTCTATGTATCGCCACTCAAAGGACATTTTCAACAATGGTTTGTATGTTATCCTTTTGGTCACTGTCTTCCGAGTCATTGACATGTGCGTTCTCCAGGGGGTTTGAGTTTTCCTGGCACATGTCACCTTCTACTTTCTCCCGCTGACTTGGACTTTTGAACAAGTGTTTCTTCTGGTGCATTCCAAGGGCAGCGGCTGTTTTGCAAATTTTGGGGCACTGGAAGCAGGCGTAGCCCTTCCCATCATGCTCCCAAATGTGCCTCTGCTCATGATTCCTTTTTGTGGAAAGGTACAAAAAACTCTGAAAGCAGAACTGACAGTGGTAACGCTTTTCGCCGGTGTGGATCCTCTCGTGGATTTTGAGGGTCTCGTTCAAGGTGAACGCCTTGTTGCAGTACTGACAGATGAACTCCTTCACACCCAGGTGGATGCGTTCGTGTTTCTGCAAGTTGCCCTGCACCGAAAAGCGCCGCCCGCAGGTCTTGCACGGGTAGGGCTTCTCCCCGGTGTGGCACCTCATGTGCATCTTGAGGGTGGAAGGGCTCTGGAACTGCTTGGCGCAGAGCTCGCAGGCGTAAGGCCTGGCGGTGAGGTGCCGGTGGGGCCTTCCTTGGCTGCCAGCCCCCGAGGCTTTGTCCCCATCACAGAGTTCACACTGCAACTTGGGCATCTCCTTGTTTTCTTCTTCCTCAAAGGCCTTCTCCTGCGGGGCCTTGGCCACGGCACGGTCCGGTTCTGCCGGGTATCTGCACTGAGTGCTTGGGCTCCTGTTTTCGTGTTCCTTCTTCCAGTTGACTTTCCTCATTTTTCTCAGCTGTCTGGACTTCTTTTTGGGTTTGTAGTTGTAGTAAGGACGCCACGGCTTGTCTGTGGAATCCTGGTCACTGGCATCATCGAACATCTCATTCATTTCCACACACTCGGACTGGCAGAGCCCAAGCGGGCTGTCTCTGTTGGTTTCTGGGTCGCTCTCTTGGGGCAAAGCCTCCTCCTCCATCTGATACTTGGGTCTTCTTCCTCTTTTGTAGAACAGCTTAGATCCCAGGATATGCCTTTTCACGATGGCTTCGTTGCCGATTTTCACGGTTATTTGGCAGAGGGGCGCGACGTTGCTATTCGTGGAGGTTCCAGGCAGAGCGGGCTTTGCAATGTAGGTCTCAATTTTACTGGTTTCTTTCATGCTTGTGGTTTTGCTCAACGACCCTCCGGGATCAGCACTGTACTTTGGCTCCTCGGCTACTTCTGCCTTGTTACACGGCACGGTTTTCTTTTTCTCCTTAACGCTTTTGGGTCGGCTGACAGCTCTGCCAGCTTTATCGGGCTCGAGTCTGCGGTCATCCTTCAGGGCCTGACTGGCAGCCGGGTCCGTGGGGGCTCTGTGGCTGCTGCTGCTCATGGCAGCAACGGCGTTGCTGTGCATGATCACTGATGAGAACTGGCTACTGTGCACGATGACCGACGGAGCCGAGCCGCTGTAGCTGATCACGGAGGCCGCGTTCTCACTGCCGTTACTCAGAGATGAAACAGGCCCGTCCCCTACCGGGAGGTTGGAGCTCACCGCGTTTTCAGTGGAAGAAACGGACACCTCCGTGGAATAAAAGTTATTGTCCAGATCAACTTTCAGTGCCTCCTCCCCCCATTTGGTCCCCTCTGTGCTCTGTGCGTTGGCAGAAGCCGGGACCTCCTGACGTACAGATGTTTCCAAGGGGACAGCCGAACCATGGGTCAAGGTGTTGATGCGGTCTTGGAAACTCAAGGTCGGTAACTCGGAGCTGTGTGTGTTCTGAATCACATAGGGACCAGGTGCAGACTCGTTCATCTGACTGTTTTCCCGGGCATTTTCATAGGAAGAGTTTCGGTAGCTTTTATAAGGAGCCCTCTTGCATTTCATAGGCAGTAGCCTGTAAAGTTTATATGGATAGACACTAGGCTTCAGGCCTCCATTTGCTGTTTTTTTACTGATGGAAAGTCTGTGATCTATGGCATGGAAAGACTTCTGATGGTTTTTGAGAATATAGTAGGTCATGAAAGTTTCAAGGCAGAAAATGCACTGATAGCGCCTTTCTCCCGTGTGCCAAATTTCATGTCTTGTCCTGTACTCCGCCAATGCAAATACTTTGTTGCAGTAATGACAAGGATATGTTCTTCTCCAGGAGTGAACGTTTGCATGTCTTCGGAGGCTGGATAAAGTCACATAACTACGTTTGCATACAACACAACTGTAGAGCATTTGCCCGTTAACAAATTTAACCATGTGGTCCGTTTCTGGCAAGGTACTTCCAGGACCGGAAAATTCACCAATCCTATTTTCAGATAATAGGGGTTCTGGACCTGTGAATGAACTTCCATTCTGTCCAATGGTAGGATAGTTTTCTAGAAAGCGTTGATTTCCCCCAGGAACCGGCATGTGGCTTGACCTCATACAAATCTGCTCATGCCGATCCAGTCTGTTCAAAGTGCTGAACTGCTTGTTGCAGTATTTGCACACTAACGGCTCCTGGGTCGGCTTGTGAAGCTGCATGTGGGCACTGAGCAAAGTGCTACTGTCAAAGGATTTGGAACAACAGCTGCAATTGTAAACGAGAGGTGGGACCTCCACAGCCGGTGGCCCAGGCATGTCAGAGGACTTATTTTCATCTTCCTTGGAAAAACGGCCATCTCCTTCGTTGTTAGATTTGGAAGGAGGAAGAATTGCAGCTGGCTGTGGACTTCTTTCTTGATTAACCTCTAAGCTGGCTACTGGAGGGGGTGGTGTGTTTTCTGCAGCTGACTCAGAATCCTGGGGTATGGAGACTGTCTTTGGCTTCCGGCATGTTTTCGGCTTTCCTGCAAGAGCTTCACCATTTTCTTTACCTGTCTTAGCAGGGGAACTGCTGTCATGCTCACGTACAGGCGGATTTCTGTAGGCCTCGGCCACGGAAGAAACGGCGTACGAGTGCTCAGCTAGGGTGCGGACGGGCTCCGCCTCGTGGCACACGTCAGTCCTCTCCAGGCAAAGGCTAGTGCTTCTCATGGAGTCGGAGACCTTTTTAAAGCTCGCCCTCAAGTCCAGTGGAGAAAACATGTTATTACTATTTTCTGTTTCAATGATGGAAAATGCATTTGTGATCCTTGGCCCATTGGTGATCGCAGGTTCTTCATGCCTTTTTTCATTTTTTTCTTCTTTAACCACTCCTTTTTCAGTAATGCAAAATACATAGGGACCAGGGGAATTTGAGAAGTTGCGATCAGTAAGATCCTCCAAGAAGGATATTCCCAGCTTCTTTCCTGCAGCTGCAAGATCGGTGACTGTTTCCTGTCTCTTGACGACAACTGTGGAGCTGTAGATATAATTAAGAATTTCTGTAAACACTTCAGCTTTGAGATCATCCAGTTCCAGGACATGGCTGGAGATACAGATTGTATGGCTCCAAAAGATATTTTTGAAATAAAGGCTTGAAGCAGCTAGGACATTGCTGTGGGCTTTAAATTTGGTGTCTTCCACAATAATGGTGACATCACATAAAATGCCCCGAATGCGCTGCTCATTTAAGATGGAGAGCACTGTGTCACTGTGCAAGTCGTCCTTGAGGTCCCTGGAAAGGGACATGACTGTCATCTGAAATAAGAGGAGAGATACGATCAGAAACCCTTCTACAAGTAATTTCTTTTTTCTTTCTTTTTTTTTTTAAAGTAAGCTCTATGCCCAACATGGGGCTTGAACCCATGTCCCTGAGATCAAGAGTTGCATGCTCTACTGAGTGAGCCTACCAGGCACCCCAACAAGTAGCTTCTTTACTTCTAGACAATTTTCAGTGCTTTTGAAACACTTTTTTTTTGGTATGAAAATACAGGTTTTTATCTCACTCTGCTGTTACTTGTAAGACTTGGAGTCAACATTAGAAGCTAAATCTTGATCTCGCCCCAGCCTGTTTCTCATACCATCGCTAATAGTTGTTATAGTTGGAAGTCCTCCCAGAACTCTTTCTCCAAGGCCGTAGCTATATATACATGTCCAAATTTGGGAGGAGGAGGGTTTTCTCCACAAACCTTAAGGGTCTCATCGTCAATCAAGGCTGCTGCATGAACTCCTAGAGATGAGCAATGCTGTGGTCCTGCCACGACCTCCTGTTTCACAGATGATCCTGATGATCTGATCCAAATATCATTTATAAATCAGGAAGATGATTTTTTAAAAAAATCTTTCCCTAAGCAAGCAGAACCTGTATAGAAAGGTACTGCTGCTCAGAGAAGAAGCAAGAACTGGAGAAACCATTCCTACTTCGCGGCTCTGAAAGGTCTCCCCATGGAAAGCCTCATTCTGCATAATCAAGTCTGACCACCAGGGGTGCTCTGCCTCCCTGCGCTACTGGCCCTTATCTCTCTTACCTCATTCTCTGATTTCCCTTTCAGTATAACCAAAGTGCATTAAGATTTCAGAAAAGAACTCTGAGGTACTGAGGTCACACAAATAGAAACAGCACACAAAACCAGCAAAGTATGTATCTAAGTCTAGTGTGATCTCCTTCTGGTTTTGATTTGCAGACATCTCTACAAGATCCCGATTCAATGCCTTCGGATACATACCCACAAGTGAGATTGCTGGATCACATAATAGTTCTATTTCTAATTTCTCGAGGAATCTCCATACTGTTTTTCGTTGTAGCTGTCACCAATTTACACTCCCACCAACAGTGCACAAGGGTTCCCTTTTCTCCAACCCTTTATCAACACTTGTCATCTCTTTTTGATTTTAGTAATTCTAGCAGGTGTGAGGTGGTATCTCATTGTGGTTTTCACTTGCATTTCCCTGTTGATGAGAGATGCTGAGCATCTTTTCATATGTCTGTTGGCTATCTGTATGCTTTCTTTGGAAAAATGTCTATTCAGGTCCTCTGCCCATTTGTTAATTGGGTTATTTGTGGCTCTGGGATGTTGAGTTGTACAAATTCTTTATATGTTTTGGATATTAACTCCTCACCAAACTATCATTTCCAAGTATCTTCTTCCATTTGGTAGGTTATCATTTTGTTGATGGTTTCCATTGTTGTGCAAAAATCTTTTTAGTTTCATGTAGTCTCAATACTTGATTTTTGCTTTTATTTCCCTTGCCTGAGGAGACAAATCTAGAAAAATGCTTCTATTGCTGAGGTCAAAGAAATTACTGCCTATGATCTCTTCTAGGATTTTTATGGTTTCAGGTCTCACATTTAGATCTTTAATCCAGTTTAAGTTTGATCGATTTGTTTATTTATATATTTATTTTAAAGATTTTATTTATTCATGAGAGATACAGAAAGAGAGGCAGAGACACAGGCAGAGGGAGAAGCAGGCTCCCTGCAGTGAACCTGATGTGGGACTCTATCCCAGGGCCCAGGGGATCATGACCTGAGCCAAAGGCAGGAGCTCAATCACTTAGTCACCCAGGCCCTTGAGCATATTTTTTGTATCTGGTGTAAGAAAGTGGTCTGGTTTCATTCTTTTGCATGCAGCTGTCCAGTTGTCCCAGCACCAGTAATTCCACTATTGGGTATTAACCCAAAGAAAACACTCTTTTGAAAAGATATATGCACCCCTATGTTTATGGCAGCATTATTTACAATAGCCAAGGTATGGAAGCAGCCCACATATCCACTGATAGATGAATGGATAAAATAGGTATGTTACACACACACACACACAGGAATATTACACATAAAAAAGAATGTTGCCGGGATCCCTGGGTGGCGCAGCAGTTTGGCGCCTGCCTTTGGCCCAGGGCGCGATCCTGGAGACCTGGGATCGAATCCCACATCGGGCTCCCGGTGTATGGAGCCTGCTTCTCCCTCTGCCTGTGTCTCTGCCTCTCTCTCTCTCTCTCTCTGTGACTATCATAAATAAATAAAGAAAAAAAAAAAAAGAATGTTGCCACTGAAACAATATGGATGGGCCTACCAACTAATATTATAGTGAGGGATAGAATATTACATAAGAAATACATGGTACATAGGGATCCAAGACACAAAAATGAAAACTTAACCTTACTACATGCAATGTATTCTGTTCTGTTCCATTTTCTTTCATTTAAAAAATGCTAATGGCAACTCACAAATTCACTATACAGATCATTCCTGTAGTTAAAAAAAAAAAAACAAAAAACAAAAACCCTCTGGTCTAAAGGCCATACTAAGCAACTATCATCCAGCTTCTCTATCTTTTATCAAGTGATGTCCAGAAAGCAGCAGAGCTTGAAGAGATCTCTTTAGCTTCCAGTGGCAAGTTCTTCCTAGCATTGGAGTACCACATTTAACTCATGGCATTCATTCAGTTATGGAGAGACCAGATGGCCTCAAAATGAATTTCTTTTTACCCTTTTTAAAAGCTATTATAAGTTGTCCCCATTATGTTATTTAGTGTCCTTTGTACTTTAGGATCCATTTGATTGATTCTTTGATCTCATCTAGCCATAGGAAAAAGTACATCACTACTAACAAATTCTTCTATTCCCAAGACAAGGAAGCTTAGAACTAACTGTCATCGTCACCTGTTATAACAATGGCTACATTGTTAGCCTGGATTTCTGGTGTAACTATTGTCTCATTTCCTTTATTTAATGTTAGTTTTTCTACTCTTGTTTACTCTGCCTTTAATTTTAACTGTCCATGAATCTTTTCTAGAAGTGTAAGGGATTATGTCTATGAATAAAAATGGAATTAAATGAACCAGAATCCATGGCTTCTTGTATGGCCCTGAGGAGAGGGGACCACCTCTGAACAGACAGTGGGAATCTGTCCTTCATTGGTTATAGATCAACAACATATTTTGCTGATGATTCTTTTGCCTCCCTTGGGGTCTCTGCTGTGGGCCTCTACAGAATCTACTTTCTCTCCCGACTTAATTTATTCTCATCCTTTTTGGCTTTTCTGAAGCCCATACATTATTTCTTTATCCAGCCTGACTGGGTAGTCTCAGTTTTGGTAAAGCACATACCATGGTTTTAAAAGCTGGTTTCCATCTTGGTTTAGTTCCATGCTGACATTTATTTTGTCCTTCCACCTCAAAACTATTGCTTCTTCCAAACACCCCACAGCACTCTGAAACTCCCAGTAGGCCCCACTTCCACCTGGGGAATACGGTATTTCACATCAAGCTAATACTCCCAAGGTATTAAATGATAAGCCCCATTTACTTCTATAGGATTTTATGATTCTTAGATTGTTCAGTTAAGGTGGTTAGTAAAAGGCGGTTAACATTTAAGAATATCTTAATCATACAGTTAGAATAACACATATAATAGAAAGTATCATTATATATATCATTAACACAACCTCCTAATTTCAGAATATCCAAGTATGACTTGTTCAAAAGGGGGACTATCTGCCATTGTGTGGCAGAAATACTTTTAAAATCATAGTAACTATGATTTCTGCCACACAAATACTTTTAAAATCATAGTTACTATACAGCACTTCGATTTGCCTTCTTGGCACATAAATAAGAACTTCATTCTTGTGTCATTTTTACCCAATGCATATGTTAATGCCTAACATGGTCACAGGGCTCAGAGCAGAAGATACTGAAGAATGTGAGGCACCTGTTTGTCCTCAAGGGGCTTAGAGTGTAGGGGAAGAAAGAGAACTGTCGACTAATAATTGGAATCCATGATGAAAGGCCTTATGTTAAAAAAGTTATGTACAAAGTGTTAAAGGATGAAATGCCAACTTATTATTTATAGAGGCCCTGATCAATCAATAAGTAAAACATGGATATGGGAAAGGCATTCTTTTTTTTTTTTTAAGATTTTATTTATTTATTCATGAGAGACACAGAGAGAGAGGGAGAGACATAGGCAGAGGGAGAAGCAAGCTCCATGCAGGGAGCCTGATGTGGGACTCGATCCCAGGACTCCAGGATCATGCCCTGAGCCAAAGGCAGATGCTCAATGCCACCCAGGCATCCTTGGGAAAGGCATTCTAAGCAGAAGGAGCACCATGGGCAAAACAAACAAAAAATGTTAAAAAAGGTGGGTGTACTGCACTCAGGGACTGATAAGTGGGTCTGTGTGATGGTAGGAGAGGGTGTACACACTGCTGTGTCCCTAGTGTCCTCAGCAGTGCCAGGCACATGGCAGGCCTCAACACTCTTTCTACTGAATGACCTGGGCGAAGAAAGGAAGGGTCAGACCAGATCATAAAGGCCCTAAAGTACTCCTAACAGTAAATTTTATATTGCAGGTAAGAGGGAACCACTGAAAGTCATAACCAGATTTCAGTTGAAAACAAACAAACAAACACCCAATCACTCAGGCTGCAGTGTGTTGAAAGGATCAGAGGGAGGGGCAAGCTGGCTGTAAAAGACCAGTAGTTTGGCCATCTGTGGTCCATCTGTGGTCCAGCAGAGAAGTTGCCCATCCACCCAAATGGACTGAGAAGTGGGGGCATATAGACAGCCCCATTCCACCTAAGAAAGTGGGATGGGGGTGGTATCTGAACTTAAAATAGATTTTCATTCCCTCTACCAATATTTATGGAATAACTGTTAAGTACAGGGATCAGGCTAAATGTTATAAGTAGACAAGAGTTCATTCTTCCTTTAAATGGATGCTTACTGAATATCTACTATATGCATTGGGACAGTAGTTTCCCAAACCTGGCTATGCATCAAAATCACCTGGGAAGCTTTAAAATAGTACAGATTTGTAGATATCCCCCTTCCCTGCTCCCACAGAAATTCTGGTGCAGAATAGCTGAGGCAAGATCCTGGAATCTGTATGCATTTTTATATTTATTTAGTGAACAAAGAATATATTCACATACCAAATTCAAAAGACACAACATGTAAACATTGACGAGCCTCTTTCCCACCTTGTTTCAGAGGCTCTTCAAGTTGCTTTTGGTTTTTGGGTGTGGAGCCCAACACAGGGCTTAAATTACTGACCCTGACAGCAAGACCTGAGCTGAGATCAGAAGTCAGACACTTAACCGACCAGCCAAGCTGCCCAGGCACCCCAAGTATTTTTTTATCAACTAGCTAAAACCAGGCCTGGGGGGCTGACAATAAAACTCCATGCTAACAATAAACCCATGCCTTCAAAGGTTTGTGGTGTAGCAAGGGAAATAAGATGTGTTTATGAAACACTGAATGACAAAGACACAATGAATGTGCAGGATCACACAGGCAGGCAGGCCCGAAGAAGATGGAGAAGACGGTGGGAGTTCTGGGGAGCATCATGGGAATGGGGGAGAGGGAAGGCATAGGGAGAAGCTCGACAAAGCCTTGCAGGAGGAAGCGCCATTTACTGCATCTTGAGGGTAGAATTTAGCTCTGCAGATATAAACAAAGGGGAAAGAGAATTTCACTCAGAGACAGGCACAGAGTTTCATGGCCTCAAGTTTACTATAATCCAGGAGTCAATGTAAGAGTTTAAAACAAAAAAACCAAATCTGCAAATGCAAACTGGAAAAGCAATGAAAGCTGCTGAAGATGTACCTGAATGTCTTTAAGACTCTGGCACCACCCTTTCGAGCTTACCAGTGCCTTCCACCTGACCTACCTCCCAACCATAGTCACCTGACCATCTCAGAAGCTGCTGCAGCTAAAAGCCACATTCTACATGTCCAAAGGGCAATAACGAAATGAGTCTGAAGTCTGTAGACCAGAGGACCACAGGCAAGTCTGGTTCCTGCAGGTTTCGTCTGACCAACCTGGTCTTTGGAACTGTGTTTTTGAAAAACTGGGCTGATGTTGAAAAGAGTAAGATTTAACATATAAATCATACACCTTTTCTTGAACAATATGAAGAGGGGGCAACAGTAGTTGTTGCCTGCCTGGCAAGAAGGACAGGGCGCCTAGTAGCTGTGTCCCCTCATCGTAGTCACCTGTACGCACAAACTGCTAGCCCAGCCACTTCCCACCAAGTGGCTCTCTCTGTAACATGACCAGCCTGGCCCCTTTAGCTGCTTTCCTTTGTTGAGACTGATAAGTAAATTATGTGAAATAACATTAGACTCACAAATCTAATCAGATATACTTACTTTAAATATATCCCCATGATTAAAATTAAGACTTAATAAATGAGCTTTTATGGTTTTTTTTGGGGGGGGGGCAGTCATCCTCAGCAAAAATAGTATTCTTGACTTTAAAAAGTTGAAGTGATCTCCTCTACTATATTTCTTTACAGAGAGTAACTTAATATTGAAGCCTTAGGAGTTCCTGCCGATGGAAAGCCCACAAAAGACCTCAGAAAAATAAATAGAAGGGAAGATGACTTTTAATTTACATGTAACTTTCTAAAATGTTTCCTAAAAAGCAAGTTTCACACAATAAACTCACTATTCTCAGTAGTATTAACCAAGATGGAATAGATAAGCATGAAAAAGGCTAATAAAAACGTAGAGGCAAAAACTCTGGTGGGCCTACATTTCTTTTAAATAATTTGTCATTAGATAACAGTAGGGTAGCCCCGGTGGCGCAGCGGTTTAGCGCTGCCTGCAGCCCGGGGTGTGATCTTGGGGACCCCTGGGGACCCCCCACGTCAGGACTCCTGCATGGAGCCTGCTTCTCCCTCTGCCTGTGTCTCTGCCTCTCTCTCATTCTCTCTGAATAAATAAATAAATAAATCTTAAAAAAAAAAAAAAAAGATAACTAACAGTAGTCATGTGACTTATGTTACTATTTCCCCGAGTTTGTATTTAAGCTATAATAGCCTTTAACATATACCTTCTAAATATACATATGCAATCTATTCAAACGTATGTACAAATAAATGTGTGACTTTATAAATATATAAATATATACTATGTAAAAATGTTTATGTAGTCATACACTTATTTATAAATATATAGGTATATATAAATATAGGGCAAACATATAATTCAGCATCTAAAATAAGACACTTGAGAGAGAAAAGGGGTAAAACTAACAACTATACCAGAGACACCGGTATATATTGGTTCAGTCCTGGGGAAATAAGGGCGAATCATCCTCTATTTATACTTATACACATATATATAAGTGTACATTTGTATATAAGCATATATATATGAAAACAAAATAAAAACCTCTATATAAATATAAAATTCTATATTATAGTTGTAAGTACATACGTGTATATTTACATAAAATGTACTTAAAAGTATGTAAAATGCTTTTAAGAATTTTATAAATATAGGATAAACGTACTTTTGTTTTTTTGTTTTAAAGATTTTGTTTATTTATTCATGAGAGACACACAGAGGCAGAGACATAGGCAGAAGGAGAAGCAGGCTCCCTGCAGGGAGTCCAATGCAGGACTCCATCCCAGGACTCCAGGGATCATGACCTGAGCCAAAGGCAGATACTCAACCACTGAACCACTCAGGTGTCTCAATAAACACTTTGTATTTATACTTTATATAAATGCCATTGGGAAATTCTAGTTAATTCACATATTTAGGATCTTCTGCTGCTTTTGTCTCCTGCCATATTCCAACCTTCTTTAATAAATACACATATGTATAATGCAAAGATATATCTTTTTTTAAAATTTAAAGATCTTATTTATTTATTCATGAGAGACAGAGAGGCAGAGACACAGGCAGAGGGAGAAGCAGGCTCCCTGCGAGGAGCCTGATGTGGGACTCGATCCCAGGATCACGCCCTTGCCAAAGGCAGATGCTCAACCACTGAGCCACCCAGGTGTCCCAACAAAGATGTATCTTAAATAAGATACTTTTGATGATTAAATTACCTTTTCTTCACCAGCTTGTAGAATGAACTAGCTTTAAAAAAAAAAAAATAGGGCTGCTCGGGTGGTACAGTCAACCGGGTAAGCATCCAACTCTTGGTTCTGGCTCAGGTCCTAATTGGGGTCATGAGATTGAGCCTGAGTCAGGCTCTGTGCTCAGTGCAGAGTCTGTTTGGGTTTCTCCCTCCCTCTCCTTGTGCCCCTTCTCCCTGTGCTCCTGCTCTTTCTAAAATGAGTAAATAAACTTAAAAAAAAAATAAGTCTATGCTCGTGGTAAAGTATTCAAACAGTACAGAAGTCTATTAAGGTACAGAGCAGAAGCCCCCTTCTCCATCCTAGCCTCCCTCCCCCAGACCAGTGCACCCATTAACACCCATAGTACCCATACTCCCTAGGCATGGATACCTTTTTCCTAACTTTGGAGGATTTGCAAATTATATCTGTATAAAAGCTCTATGAGAAAAATTATTTCCTCTTGAGTTTCTTCTCTCCTAGCCTCTAGCTCCTCTGCTTGGCAATTCCTTAAACTTACTCATCTCAGGGAAGAGCCCATCTGGGCAGCGTCTGTCCTCTGGAATTTCTAGATTTTTGGTTCCTACCTTTATTATAATGTGTAGTGTTATACATCTATTCATGTTTATATCCTTCCCTCTCTGCTCCTTGAGTGCAGGGTCAATCTAACTCATCTTTGTTCTCCTGACACCTGTAGGGTACAGTACATTATTGATGATGTTGACAGCAAAAGGAACTGGCTCCTCAGACCCCGAGCAGCAAATGGCTTACACATTGTGCTTAGAAAAGTTCCTGATTTAAACTTTAAAAATGAGAAGCAGATGAATCCAAATTCTATTCTACAGAGAGCAAAATTAACTCTCTACTTTTATTAGAAAAATAAAAATTAATTTCTGTCCATTTCTTACCCCTAAGTTTCCTTCTAATCTGGCAGTTCTCAAAGTGTTTCATGGACCTCAAGTCTCCCAAGACCCTTTCAGCAGGTTTATGATGTCAAAACTATTTCATAATAACACAAAGATGCCATTTGTCTCCCCCTACCCACCATGTGGAACATGTGCATTAACAGTACAAAAGCAATGATGGGTCAAAGAGTCGGTGCGGTAGCAAGCATCAAGCCAGTAACACCCAGATGAAAAAGTAAAAATTATTAATTTTATTAAATCTTGACAATGAGGGATCCCTGGGTGGTGCCGCGGTTTAGCGCCTGCCTTTGGCCCAGGGCGCGATCCTGGAGACCCGGGATCGAATCCCACGTCGGGCTCCCGGTGCATGGAGCCTGCTTCTCCCTCTGCCTGTGTTTCTGCCTCTCTCTCTCTCTCTCTGTGACTATCATAAATAAATAAAAATTAAAAAAAAATAAATCTTGACCACTGAATATACAGCTTTTTACTATTCTGTGTGACAAAATGGGAGGTACACACAAAACACTTGGAGTGCACACTGAAAAAACAATGACTGCCTTAAGGTAAAACACGTGGGTGGTTCTTTGAGTTGTGAGTTGGACTAGCCAAATTTTTTTCATGGAACACCATTTGTTACATGAAAAAATGACTGACAAACTACGGTTATTCAGATGTGGGTATCTGGGCAAACATTTACTTGAAAATGAACTAAGTATGCTTGTCATTTCTTTTTTTTCTTTAAAAAAGATTTATTTATTTTAGAAAGAGAGAGTATGAGCATGGGAGGAGGACAAAGGGAGAAGGAGAGAGAATCTTGAGCAGACACCCTGCTCAGAGCTCAGCCCAACCTGAGGCTTGGTCTCATGACCCTGAGGTCATGATCTGAGTTGAAATCAAGACCTGACTTAACTGACTGAGCCACCTAAGTGCCCCTCAAGGAAGCAGCCATTTTATTGCCAGTAATAAAATTCAACTTTCAGGTGAAAATTACAATTTTGAGGGATGGCTAGGTGGCTCAGTGGTTGAGTGTCTTTTGGCTCAGGGCATAGTTCCGGTCTAGGGACTGAATTCCGTATTGGGCTCCCTGGAAGGAGCCTGCTTCTCCCTCCACCTATGTTTCTGCCTCTGTGTGTGTGTCTCATGAATTTAAAAAAAAAAATTACAATTTCGGAAAAGTTGGGATTTAACATAAACTTTGGTATCTAGTACGATGAGCTCTACACTTCTCAATACATAATTATTTTTCTAATGAGGTTAGTTTCTAATGAGGTAATGTTAACGAATGTGATTTTTGAATAGCATGCAATGAGTCTGGAAGACAGGCATAGTTTAGTGAACTAATATTTTCCATATAACCAATGGTATTTTTACAAAAAAAAAAAAAAAAAAAAAAAACCATGTACGGGCTAACAGGTGAAAGAGACATTGGTAGATTTAAATGTGACCAAGTATGGAAAGTTCATTGCCATAGTTGAACTTGGAAACTTATAGTTTCAAGTTCCATGTTGCAACTAACCTTTAAAAAACTACCTGCCTGTCAAGGTTTGGATGTAGTATCAAAGAATATCCACAATTAATTGAAAAAGCTATTAGAAAAATTCTCCCCTTTCCAATGATCTATTCGTATGAGGCTAGGTTTTCTTTACATCAACTACAACAACATGCTTGGCCATTGAATTCAAAAACTGATATGAAAATCCAGCTGCCTTTCTATCAGGCTAAACATTATATATTTGCCATTCTTCTTCATTATATCTTTTGCCTTAGAAAACAGTTATTTTTTAAAATAAAATATGTTGGCATTCCTGGGTGGCTCAGTTGGTTAAGCATCTGCCTTTGGCTCAGATTATGATCTTGGGTTCCTGGGATCGAGTCCCATGTCAGGCTCCCTGCTCAGTGGGGGTTCCACCTCTCCCTCTGCCCCTCTGCCTCTCTACCCCTCTGCTGCCCATTCTCTCTCAAATAAAATAAATAAAATCTTTTAAAAATAAAATAAAATAGATAAAATACATTATTTTATCATGTAACTGGGTTTACTGTAGTCATTATTCATGAGTTATTTTTTAAGTTCTCCTTTTAAATTTTGAATATGGCACATATTGATAGATATAGAACTCAGATAAACAAAAGCTCTTTGGGTCCTGAATGATTCATAAGGGTGTAAGGGAGTCCTGGGGCCAACAAGTTTGAGAAATGCTACTCTGACCTATAAGAAAATGTTCAAATGATTTTTTTTTAAAGATTCTGTTTATTTATTTGGCAGAGAGAGAGCAGAAGCAGGAGTAATGGTAGAGAGAGGGAGAGGGAGAAGCAGACTCCCTGTTGAGTAGGGAGCCTGACCCAGGGCTGAGATCATGATCCGAGGCAAAGGCAGATGCTTAACTGACTGAGCCACCCAGGCATCCTGTTCAAAATGATTATTAAAGAAATTACTTAAAAATTATCTTCGCAATAATTGAAATCAGGCATGGGTTTAAAAGAACTAGGAACAAAGTGGATGAAAATGTGGTTAAATACAAAGTAGAAATCCCCAGGAGAGGGAGACACCAAGGGATGGAGAAACACAGATACACCCACGGTCACGCAGATACACATTCCAGAGCTACCTTTAATCTCCCAAGCTTAAAGTGGTTGCTAACCATCTCTGGAGTTCAGGCATGGCTGGACCAACAGTGCCCACCCCCCCTCCACTGTACAGACTAAGGTGAAAACTATTCCTTGATCTGCAGGACCACCGGCTCTCTTCTGTTTGAACTATCTAGCACTGCTTGCAGTCCTGCCTTCCAAATCTCAAAGGTTAGCTTGGTCAGTGTTGTGTGTGCCCATACGATTCCATCCACTCATCTATTAAATTCCCCAGTAGATCCTGGAGACCGCGTTTAGGTACTGGTTCACTCATTCTGTGACTGAGCAACTCATTCCCTGTATTTCCAGCTTAATTAAATCTTCCCTTTCCAATTAGTCCAGGCAATTTTACTGAAAGACACAGAGGTCAAAAAACTTAAAATGAGCATTTCCACATAAACTTTAACTCTCACAGTACAAAAAAAAAAAAAATCTTGGAAAACCTCTAAGTTATTAATCAACAACATATCTATCATGTAGAACTTTATAGGGCTTGCTAATAAAATGTGGTGTACTTTTATTAGTAAATCTTTAAGACCTGACAGAGAGTGAGGTAACACTACCCTGAGTAATAAAGCCACCCTCCAGGGTGAGACTGAGGCCCATTTTTCTGTATCTTCAGATCAGAGGCAAAGGCCATGAGAGCCCTCTTGCAGCAAGTTGGCCACTTAATTCCTAACGTACATAACAACAAAACTGAACGAAGAGGGCAACTTTTGCTTCTCTCAACTGCACGTCTTCTGCTATAAAAAGAAACTTAGAAATAAAACCCAACTAAAAAAAGAACACACTGTATTAGGATACCAACCTGGAATCCTGCAAAAGTCAAAGGCCCAGTCCATTTTGGGGTAGTACAGGGCCCATATCGAAGTGGAAGCTGGAAGCTACTGCCCGGGGCTGAGAGTCCCTGTAGAAAGTGTGCCGATGAAGGACACTGTTCAGTGATCCCGCTCCACCATCCCACACACATCTCTGCGGGGCACTTTTTCATAGTCATGGTGGGTGACGACGTCAGACCTCATGTGACAAGGTGTTAGAAACACACGCATCGGATCTCAAAAACAGATTACAAAACAGAAGCCTTTTATAGAGTATGGCTGTGTCTGGGAAAAGGAAAATCCTCTTGATTTCTAAATGTAGTTCAAAAAGGGTAGAGAAGAGCTGCAATTTATCAGATTTTTAATGCACTTAAACTATTGGATTCAAGAAGGCATCATAAGGCAAGGCAAGTTTGCTCTTTCAACTGAAAATCAGGCCATTTGAAAGGCTGACATCAGAAAGCTGCCAGGGTGTATTCGACAGAGGGAGGTTGGCTTGAACAACCTTACCTGAATATATTACTTTGAAAAGGTAAACATTTGGTCTCTAGACTTGTAGTTGCGTGCATATTGATTGTAAGAACGAGTATTATCAGATTCATGAGTGACGCAATGTGCTCAGTTAAATATTTCAGGCTGCTTGTTTGGAAAGATGAAAGGGGGGAAAGGTCCTTGGCTTCTCTCTTTCTTTTTCAAACACAACAATATTTCAGGGTAGCCCGTGTACCTTGGGTTCATCTCAGGATCGAGCTTGCCTACATACCTGCTTGCTTAAGAAACCTGGCCAACAGGCTTCCAGTGTTTATCTTTGAAGCCCTCCAGTGCTGTATTCGTTTCTCATCTCAGCCAAGCTCACTGATACTAAGAGTCCCTAATGTGGGAGGCATTTTTAATCTGAATGCTGTGGGGGCCGAGTTACCAAGATGACCAGCACAGGGCTCTTGTCCTCTGAAACTTTTCATTTTGGGGTGAGCTTATCATCAAGAGTTGGTTTCAAAAACCAAATACTTTTATTGTGAGCCTTTAAAAGGCCAACTGATTTAATGGCCCATGCTCCTCTCAGTTGACTGCTTCCTCTCAGGAAAGGCCAAGGGAAGAACTGTCAGATATTGTGGGTACTGAACAAGGCTGACCCTCTAGCTAGTCGCAAGGACGGGTCCACCAACTGCTGCTTTGGCATTACACTATATAAACCCACCTCCCCACGGCACCCTCCCTCTCCACCCCCTGCTCCCTTTGCACCCCAGCTCTCTGAGGACTACTTATGATAAGGAATCACAGTTTACACTGGTTCTTTCTGGATAGGCTAGGAATCAGGCAGGGAGAAATGAATGACACAACACACCCAGCATGAAGTGCAGTGCTTGGCACATTGTGGGGCTCAGGGAGTGTGGGCTGGAATCATCTTGAGAACTGACCATGTCCCGTTCAGCTGGTGACTTTTGAGAGAACTGCTTATACAGTCCATGCTTCATATGATACATGGGACATTAACGAGATCAAGTCAAGCCCTGCTGAAAACCCTTCAGTGGCTTTCCCTGAAGTCGGTGCAAAATCCAGACGCTTCACTGGCTTGTGAGGCCTGGTATGGTCCCCAGGTCCTATCCACTGTCTCTAGACTTGCCTGCTCCCTTCCACCCCACTCTGTGCTCACCACACAGGCCTCCCTATGCTTACTCTACCTGCCAAGTCTCTTCTGGCCCCGGGGCCTTGAAACACACAGATCCCAGTACTGCCTGTGGCTGGCTCGCTCACTCGCATGCTTCAGGCCCTGGTCAAATGTCATACTGGAGGGACCACCCTGTCTGTCTATTTGATCCTGCTTTCACTTGCTCTCACAATGCCTGAAGTATGATAGTTTTCCTTCATACTACCCATCTCAACCTGCAGTCATCACATGTGTTTGCTTGGTCATTGTCCATACTCTGCCCACCAAAAGGGAAGCTCCAGGAGGGAAATGACCTTGTCCATCCTATTCACTGCTACATCTATCTACAGGACACAGCACATGACAGGCACTCAGGAAACAGTTGCTGAATGACTTAAGTGGGTTGTGCACAAAAAACACAAATGCTCACCCTGATTAAAAGAGCAATGCGTCCTTCTCCCCTGCATTCCTAATGCCTTGAACGCTGCTCTGCTTTTTTCTTTGCCACAGTAACCATAACATTCCAACAGATTACACATTTTACTCCTTGCTTACTATCCATCTGCCTGCTAGAATTTAAGTGCCACAAGGGCAGTAATCTTTGATATTCTTCCCTAATGTATCTTAAGCACCTAGAATAGTGCCTGACACATAGTAGACCCTCGACATTCAATTACTAAATAGACAATCCATATTGTAAATAGATACATGTTTCTAAATCAGTATTAGATATGGGTAGGCACCCTACATATTGCTATGACAATTTGTTTGAATTTCCCTAATCAATTTAGAATAAGGTTGCTTTTATCTGATGCATTTTAGGTTGTAAAGCACTTCACGTATTAATTCTTTCAATCCCCTCACCATCCTGTGCAGTAGGCATGTAAAATGGAGATATTACTATATACTCACAGGGTTAAGAGAATTAGAAGAGTCTGTGCGGGGTATATATGGAAGCTGATATTATTGGGTCCACAGTATCAAGTGGAAACAGCCCAGATAGTGCCTTGCTTACAGGGGAGTTGTAATTTCGGATGGCAGCACAGTGCTGAGCCCCCAACTCTCTGCTGTCTCACGGGCATGTGCAGTCACAACAGGAGTGAAGACAGAGCAGGTGACCTGATCTACCCAGAACAGAACTGTCCTGTGCCAAGTCCAGACGGTAGGCTCACTGTATAGGATCACCACTGAGAAGCCCGTGGCAGGAACAGACCCAGGCTGAGATTCAAGAGCTAGAGCTGCCGGAGGCAGCCACCTGGGGTCACGTGCTGAGAAGTAACCAAGAAACACTGCCTGTCATGAAGCAGAATGTGTCAGAGTGGGATCGGAGTTAAGGCAAGCAGACCCCTGGCCTTGAGCAGCTGTCACCAGAGCAAACTGAGCATTGGTAGAGAATGGCCCTGGGCCTGGGCACTCAAGGCCAGCCGGGCAGACAGTGGAGGGACAGAGGCATCCTCTAAGTCAGTCCTAAGGTCTGCTCCATGGCCCAGAATTGGTTACACACCTGACACCAAGGCCTTTACACCCACAGGTTGCCAACTTAAAATTTTAGTATTTAAAAAGGTTGATCATGACCTGAGCTGAAGGCAGATGCCTGACTAAGCTACCCAAGCACCCCAAAAAAGGCTGACTTTTAAAAGTCTATTACCAATTCAATTCAGTCCATGCACTCAGAAGACAAAAGGAACTGCATAGCCAGGATTTGCTAATCTGAAGTGTGTGTAATTAGGAAAATGAGTTTTCATTTGCCTCCCCTCGCCCATGAGTACTTAGATTTGCCTTCTCAGCATAGGACTGGGGATGATGCAGGCTCAAAGATCAAGAAGCTCATGCTGGAGATCTGTCAGTCAGAGTATGGCATAAGAGCAGTGAGCATGAAGCCTCAGGGGAGCACCAGGGAAAGAGACTCTCCAGGGGAGGGCCAACTGTGGGTGTGCGCTTTCTCCATGACAAATGGAGAAAAGAGTCCCATAAACACGGAACTGAGACCTGGCCAGTGAAGCTCATTAACACTCTAAATCCAAATTCTAATATCTTCACCAAGGCTTATAAGTCCTCTGCGACTAAATCCCATTTCCTGCCACTCTACCCTGCCTCGGCAGCCTTCTTTCTATTTCTTGAATATGCCTAGGATCTTCCTACCTCCAGGCCTTTGTACATGTTGCTTCTGTATCCTAGAACACCCTCCTAGCCCAGGTGGCAGCCTACTCTTATTTCCATCCAACAATTCTTTCCCCCTTAATTAGGTTCATCCATTACATATTCTTAGCATACTTTTACTTCTTTCATAGCACTCATTATGATTGTAATTAAGTATCAACAAATGTGTACCTTTACCACAAGAGTATCAGTTTTATAAGGACTAAGACTGTTCACCAGCATCCCCAGCTCCCAGCTCTGGACTTGTCACATAACAGGGGCTAATAAAGCTTTATTAAATGAACACAAAAACAAAAAGCAACCAAACACCAAGCCTTCTAAAGCCTACTACACTGGGCACTGAAACCAAGCTTTCTGGATCTAGCATTAAGGCAACACGAATTGCCCTATTTGTCACCTATGGTAAGGGATGAGTATGTTTGTTGAGCATAAAAAAGTCAAGAGGTTGTTCTGACATGCTACAAGGAAACACACACACATGTAACCAGATCAACACTGCTAGCCTAAAGCCGGGCTAGATAGGACAAGCCAGGGCCATCTACTGCCCACAAAGCTGTCACTGCTCAAACAAGCTGAAACATTGAAACATGGCTTCGAAACACTGAAAAATGACTTACTATTTCTGCTTTGGCTCAAGTGAAGGAAAAGAGCAATACTTGAAGCTCTACTGATATGCCTTGATCTGTGAGAGACAATGCCCAAAATGGAGTCACCTATGCTAAGCCCCACGTCACCAAACTGAAACATAACTTAGTTTGGCTCTTCCTGAAATGGAATCTTAAACCAGTCAGTCAGGAATCAACTGGTCAGCATTAAATAAGCAATCTGCCCGATGATACCCTGCTGTCCTATATAAGGAAAGCAGCCTTGCAATAACCAATCCATTTGCCTAGTGTAACTTCCTTCTTCTGTTCCCTGCTGCCTATAAAATCTCTTGTCTTACACAGCTCTTTGGTGCTCCTTTTTATCTGCTAGATTGGATGCTGCCCAATTCACAAATCACTGAATAAAGCCAATAAAGTCTTTAAAATGTACTCAGATGAATTTTGTTCTTAAATAGTTTAAACTCAAAGGATTTGGCCTTTGCCCCTGAGTGCTTGGGTTAACTTGGAAACAAACTTTTAAAATAGCTTTAAAAAAATAAAATTTCAAAGTAGTAAACATGTGGGTGTAGTATAAAAAAGCTGCGCACATGCACTGGCCCATGACTTTGAACTATGCTATGAAGAAACAGCTCACTATTGTCTCCTGCTTGTGTCAGAGCCCCCCTGGGCAGCCTTCCCAAGGACTACTTTCATGTGACACTGACATCCCACCACAAATGAATCCATGTCCTCAGTAAGACTCGCTCATTTGTTAGGAGGAAATCCACCTTATATGTCAGCCATGTCCATGCATCCAGTACTGTTCTACATACTCTGCACACACCATCTCAATTAAGCTCATGGCAACCTGATTTTGCAAATGAGAAAACTGAGATGCAGAGAGGCTGTATGACTTGACTAGAATCATTTCACTAGTGGGCAGCATAGCTGGCGTTCAGATCCAAGCAGCGTGACTCAAAAACCAATTTCAGATTTATGAGCAACAAGAACTCGGCTTTTCCACCTCTTTCTTGGTATCAAAGTCTCATATGCTCATGACCCCAGCCTACTTACTAGTGTGTGAGTCCTTGGCAAACTGTTGGCTGGACCTGAGCAGGGCTGCCACATGCAGGGGTACAGGTTATGCCGTGTGAAATGCTGTGAGAAAAGGGAGGCTGAGAGCCAGCTTATGCTCTCCTTGGCCAGGCAGGTGCACTGGTGAGGGCTGTATCCTCCTGCCAGATGGAGGGGGCCTTTTCTTTAAAATGTACAAAGATGCCATATGGACCACCAGGTGGCTCTGTGGCGAATACATTAGGGAAATTCAGAATTCTTCGTAACATTCTACTTTAAATTTGTTTTTCTAAAAAAAAAAAAAAAAAAAAAAAAAAGTAAACTTCAAAGTAATAAATGGTGTTCATAAATATTATTATTTTAAAGATTTTAAGTTATGGCTGCCCAACATGGGGCTCAAACTTACAACCCTGAGATCAAGAGTTGCATATTCTATCGACTGAGGCAGCCAGGTTCCCCAAAATTATTAATTTTTTATCCACTTCTATTTCAAGGTACTATTTATCAAATGCCTACCACTCACCAATTACTGAGTGCAACACAGGGGTTCCCATAGGAAATAGGTACTGAGGAGTTCCTGGGTGGCTCAGTAGGTTAGGCGTCTGCCTTCGGCTCAGGTCATGATTGCAGAGTGCTGGGAGAGAGTCCTGCATCAGGCTCCCTGCTCAGCGGGGGACCCTGCTTCTCCCTCTGCTGCTCCCTCTGCTTGTGCTTTCTCTCAAATAAATAAATAAAATCTTAAAAAAAAAAAAAAAAAAGAAAAGAAAAAAGAAGTGGGTTTTGAAAAGCCAAGCGGGTGCAGAGATTAAATAAAGCTCCTGAATCAGGAGAACTGAGAGGCCCCAAAGCACTGTATTAGTCTGTTCACAAAACAGAGATCTACAGAAGGATAATTCAGGGTAAGACAGGCCACGTCCAGTCTAGGATAGTGGGCAAGAGCCTGAACTTTGGTGTCAGATGGCCCTGGCTCTGTCACGTTCTGGTTGTGACCTTTGGGCAAATTTCTTAAGCTCTTTGTACCTCAGCCTCTTCATCTGCAAAATGGAGCTAAAAATAGAATCTACCAGGGTTAACACAAGGATTAAATGATAATACCTATAAGTTGCTTGGCATATGTCTGGCACAAAATCAAACTGACTAAATGTTAGCTTTTATTAATATTACTATTACCAAATAATAATTAGTTGCAAGTGTCAGTAGGAACAAATATTATAAGCCTTGGCCCCAGGCCCCAAATAGAGGGAATGTGAAATTCCTCAATGGCAGGGACAAATGTTTTAGTTCACTCTGTGCCCAGAGGTCCTCATCACTCCTCCCAGAAGGGTTTATCAGATGATCATTCTTCCCTAATGCAGAGAGCAGTTACATCTGAGCCTTAGCTCCTATGTGGGCATTTAGTTACAAAGTATTGTCTAAATTCTTTTCTTTTTTTAGTTGCATTGTCTGTTAGTTTTCTTCTTAGCAGGTGGAAAAAAAGTATCAAAAATTCAAATAAAAATCATTCACCTTAGCTATATATTAGCGATTCTGGTAAAAGTCTTTTTATAGGAAGGAGACTAAAATAACGTTTAAGACATATACTTAAATCATCTATAAATTTCCATGATGTGTTCTTGTCCTTTTATGTCAGATCACTCAAATTATGCTATGTAAGGCAAAGCTAGGGTACCTCAGTTTATTGGGTTACCTGTTTTAGATAGCAACATTCTTTTACATTCATAAAGCCTCCCTTGGGGTGCCTGGGTGGTTCAGTCAGTTAGGTGTCCAACTCTTGGTTTCAGCTCAGGTCAGAATCTCAGGGCTGTGAGATCGAGCCCTGAGTTGGGCTCTACACTGGGCATGGAGCCTGCTTAAGATTGTCCCTCTCCTCTCTCTGTCCCTTGTCCCCTTCTCTAAAACAAAAAACAAAGCCTCCCCTATGTTCTGCTTCTTTACCTTTTCTGTAGACAGACTCCTGGCAGACCACGTTTGCTCCTTTCTCCTCATACCACGGGACTTTTAGAGGGCGAACATCTTGGGACCTCCTCCTTACTTCAAACTAGGAATCTAGTAACATGTCCGTTTGTTATGTAGGATTTATTTTAGAGAACACTTTGGTTTATTAATTTTATAATTTTTTAAGTTTATGTGCAAGTGTATTGATTAGATTTGTTCAGCAAAAAAAATAAAAACGTGGGTTCAGTTTGGGGTTTAACAGGTTTATGTGCTTATTTGGGATTTTGGTTCAGGCTTCTACTGAAGTCCTAGAGGGAAATTTTTGACAACTGTCAGAAGTAGTCAATAGTTTCAAGCTCTCCTTCTCTTGTACATTGAGTTGTCCTGTCTGTACAGTTAAATCTTTAGACTCAGAGGGTCAAACAGTGCCTCTGCTTACACACTCTTGGATTTAAACTCCAGTTCTGCCACTTACTAGCTGTATGAACTAGGACAAGTTAATTAGCACCTCCAGACAGGTTTTGTTTCTTTTGTTTCTTTTTTTCTTTTTCTTTTTTTTTTTTTTTAAAAGATTTATTTACCTATTTGAGAAAGACAGAGTGCAAGCAAGCACACAGGAGCATGAGCTGGAGTGGCAGGGAGGTGCAGAGGAAGAGGGAGAGAGAATCCTCAAGTAGATCCTCTGCTGAGCACAGAGCCCTACAAGGGGCTCAATCCCAGGACCCCAAGATCATGACATAAGCTGAAATCAAGTGTTGGGCGCTTAACCAACTGAGCTCCAACCGCTTAACCAACCAACCCAGGCACTCCCAAACCTATTGTTGTTTTTTTTTAAAAATCTACAAAATGGATATAACCCAGTTCTTTATAAGATTAGATGAAACATAGATATCTCATATTCTATTGCTCTTTTCACCCTAATTTTCTGTGAAAACTCCAGAAAACAATACCTACAACTCATTTCCTTTTGCCCATCTCATTTTGATAATAGCAACCAATTTAATACTTGTTGGTTGAAAGGTTACTGGAATCAGGGGCCGTTTTGTAAGCAGGGGTTTCTCTGAAGCTTAATGGAAAGATGGGTGGCCTGGAGAGTCTCAGGCTTCCAGGGTTTCTGGCAAGCCAAAGCAAGACTATTCCTGACAGGCTGGGCAGCTGGAAGCCAGGCTGACCCCAAAAGAAAAGAAGTTAGCTAAAAAATACTCATGGAAGTGCAAAAACAAATATTTAGCAAAATAAGGGACTGCGGGTAACCCAGTAAGAGTTCCTATATTAAGGTCTTGTGAGAATATGCTGGCGTAGGTACAGTGATGCAACTAAAAGAACAAACGTTTACTTTGAAGGAATGAGTACATGGATCATGATATTAATATTAGGATACATAAAAGCCAAATACAAAATTAGTGACTGCTGGTTTTTTTTTTGGGGGGGGGGTCCTACAAGCCCATTAAAGATATCACACACACCCCAACCCTACTGTGAAGAATAAGCAGAGAAGAGATCAGTGGCTTCTTTGGGTCTACACATTGCTCCTTCCATTCTGGGTAAAGGCGATGAGCAAGACTGCCTCAGACCATCCTCCTAGCTGCAGATTAGATTATTACTACTCAGTCTCTTCACACATAGAAATGGCCAAAACATCCAAGTGGCCAGCCTCACCAGTGTTAGTAGACAAGAGTTACGGAAGGCAACACATTTTACAACCTGAGTGCTCTGTTCTCTTCACCCCTTCATTCTGTTCCATCCTCACTTCACTGGGAAAGAAGGGGGCCTTTAAACACAATAAAGAAGTTATGCCTTGAGTGGCAATTAATACCAGCAAGAAGGAGAGGAGGTGGGGCTGGATGCAGGATACAGGGAACAGGGCCACAGAGGGAGGAGCTCGGGCTCTCTCTCCAGGAGGCCTCTGCACTGATACCCTTCCAGGTAGACACACAACTCCTGGGAAGGTCTGGCTGCTGTGTCCCTGGATCTGCCCATCCTGCTCTTCCAGGTGTCGGGCTTAACAACAGGGTTGGGTCATCAAAGTAAATTCCCTAAGGCAGTTCCTAGCTCCAAGATTAGGCAGCCCCTTTAAAAAATATGATCCCTTAAACAGAGCTTTGCTTCTGCAGCTGCTTTTTCAGGGTCGTTTTGAGGTTCTTTTCCATTTGATGACCACAGCCCATCCCCAGTCCAGGGAGCTGCATCCACAAGATGGTGCTGAGTCCACACACAGAAATGCTCGTGTCGGGGTAGCTGGTAATCCAATGCCCCAAATCTTTCTCAAAACGGGCAGATGAGCAGCTACTGCTCCAAAATAAATGGACACTGAGTGTTCTAGGTAACAAAAAGCAAAGAACCTGCTTCTAAGTGGACGTTGCACTCTTACTCATTCTTAATTTGCCACGAATGGCTTCTAGAGATTCTTCAGATTGAGGTGGGAGGTGGAGGGGGTGAGGGGATGGTGAGGGCTCCACCCAGCACAGGCATTTCCTCCTCAGAGGAGCAGTCCTCACCGGGAACAAAGAAGGAGCCCTCAATTGTAGCCTCTGCCCCATGACAGCCCTTTGAAGGCTTACTCTGCATGGCCCTCTCCCTGGGCTAAACATCTTAAATTCCTTCTGGTATTCCACCGCAAAGGGTTTTGTAGACCAAAGCAGCATCAGATTTGGTCCTCTCATTTTGGATGTGAGAAGATTGAGGGATGGAGAAGTCAAATGACTTGCCTAAGAGCTCATGGTCTGATCAAAACTGGTTGCTTAGGCACCTGGGTGGCTCAATGGTTGAGCGTCTGCCTTCGGCTCAGGTCCTATTCCCTGGGTCCTGGGATCAAGTCCTGCATCGGGCTCCTGCATGGAGCCTGCTTCTCCCTCTGCCTATGTCTCTGCCTCTCTCTCTCTCTGTCTCTCATGAATAAATCAATCTTTATTTTTTTTTGTTTTTTTTTTTTAATTATTTTATTTTATTTATGATAGGCACACAGTGAGAGAGAAAGAAGCAGAGACATAGGCAGAGGGAGAAGCAGGCTCCATGCACCGGGAGCCCGACGTGGGATTCGATCCCGGGTCTCCAGGATTGCGCCCTGGGCCAAAGGCAGGCGCCAAACCAAACCGCTGCGCCACCCAGGGATCCCTAAATCAATCTTTAAAACAAAAGAAAACTGGCTGCTAGACTTCTGGTCCCACATGCTTCACTGTACCAGGCTCGACAGGCAGATGCTGGGACCTGCTTACTAACAGCATGACCACAGAAGAACTTGACCTCCCTACGCCTCAATCTCCTCATTTATAAAATGGAGTGAATGCTATGCACTTCACAGAGTGTGGGAAGATTAAATCAGAGTATCTGAGCACTTGCAAGTGCAAATAGTAAGCAAACAGCGCTCGGTAATTTATTTTATTTAGGATATACAGGTGTTTTTTCTTTTTTTTCGGGCATGGAGTTCTCTTTTCTTCCCTTGTTTTCTTCTTCCTTCTTGGCTTCCAAAATTCCAAGCCTGAATTTTTTTAGCTCAAAAATTCCCTCATTTATTCTGATGAAATTGAATCACGTTCATTTTGTTCCTCATCTCCAGTGTGCTGGGATATTTTTAGAACGTCAATTCTGTCTCATATTAGATCTACTGGATTTTTTTTTTAAAAACATGTCACACAGATTCACACTCTAGAAACTTACAGGTTAAGTTCAGGAGGGCGATGTCTGTGACAGAAAGGCAGGGCTGTTTCCTATGCCCACCTCCAGACAGTGGCAGAATGTGGTCATTCTTCTCACACATGCACACCCTTCACCCGAACAGATCGTATTTTGAGATCAGGACTTGGAAAATATTTTTCAATCTATCAGAATAAAAAAGATAAAGGCTTGGTTTCATTTCTGAGGAAGAAGGAGGTTGAATCCACACGATGAGGAAGTGACCCTGTGAAGAACAGCTCTGGCTGTGTTACCGGATTAATAGGTTAAGAACCAAGACCCTGAGACCTCAGGGAAGTGAGCTCTTACATGGAGATTCAGAAAACTTCTGAGCTGCAGCAAAGAAAACTTTTACTTGAAAGAACAAGAGGTCAAACTCCGTGGACCTGACCTGTGGTCCCTAGGCTAGCCCCTGCTTAGAGGTGAACCGGCGTAAAACCCTGTCCAGTTACATTCTCTCAGCTCTGTTGTTTCATTAAGCACAACAGGACTCTAATTTTCTAACCACTCGTCTCCATTCTCACATCCTCCCCAACTAGCTCATGCCATGCGTTTTTCTGGGGCTCACAGCCCAGCATCCTCATACCCTGCCCATTCCCCCCCCCCCCCCAGAAATCAGACAACCTGTAACTGTTTCAGTGCCCATATTCACTGACACCGCAGAACATCACCCTTCCCCATCCCAACACTTCCCAAAGGCCAACCTTCTGGATCCAAACAAAGGACAAGGACAAGCATGCTCAGCCTCACTCCCATTTAGTCCTATACCATTTCCAAATCACATTCGTACATACCATTTCATTTTCTTTTCTCACAACACCCCTGTTGGCTGTGAAATAATATTTTCATTTCAGAGACGAAGACCCTGAGGCTCAAAAAAATTAAGCCAAAATCCTAACATCACATATTGTGTAATTGGCACAGCTGGGTTTTCAACCCTGATCTTGTGACTCTGGGTCACACACTCCTTCTAGCACGCTGAACAGGAAGACTGTATTTATGTGATCCCAAATGTTAATAAATAGAAATCACCATCTCATCTTTTGAGTGCTGTTTAATGGCTTTGTTTGTTTTATGTCAAATTTGGTGCCAAATGTGAACATGTCACTCAAAAGACTACTCACCAAGAGCTATTTTGATCAACAGAACCAGTTTTTCCTGACCACCCTATATGCTATTAATACAGCTGACCAGGTTATCATCCATGCATTCCACTTTGTGTTCTCTGCCATCTTGCATTACCTGATGGCAAGCATTTTGTTTAGTTCACTCTGTAAAATGGGAATGATGCCTGAGATGATTATTGAGTTAGTTAAATGAAACAATAACTATGGAGACTGCAGCTAGCAAACATTTAATTAATGGCATTACACACAACTGCTACTTCTACAACTTTATTACATTCATTAAAGCCAAGCAGAGTTTTAAGTGTCTGATGAGATATAAGGTAGCATAGGTGCAATAATTTAGGAAGCAAAAACACTATTTCATTCCCTTGGCTTTGTTTACTCCTTTATTTTTTCCCTCATTCAGCAACTTTTTGGATGCCATAGTCTAATGGAAGAGACAGACATGCAGACAAACAGCTCCTCTGTGATAATCAAAGCGCACTAGCAAGTGGGCCTAGGACTCTGGAGCATGCAGCCTTAAACTGAGTTTGGGGAAGCAGAGTCAAGGAGAGAGAGATAGAACTAAGTCTTGAAAGACAGAGAGCATTTCTTGGAATCCCAGAGAGAAAGGGGCATTCTATTCCAGGCAGAGGTCTAAAGCAAAGGCAAGCGGGCGTGAGATAGAATGACACATTTAGGGAATGGCAAGAGGTGGGTATGGCTGCCGCACAGGGTGTGGGTAGGGTCTGATGGAGATGGCGAGGGAGAGATTAGCAGGGATATAGTTGAGGAGTTTGGGATACTATCAAGACTTTGGATTTTATCCTCTAGTCTAGAAGTTCTCAACCCTAAACTGCATCACCTATGGGAACTGAATAAAGAACCAACACTAGGCTCCAACCGGAGATTCTGTTTTGTTTGGTCTTGGGTGAATACTAGGTATTGCAATTAAAAAAAAAAAAAAAGATATCCAGATTATTCTAATGAGCAGCCTGGACGACAGTGAGTCATTTAAAAGATTTTCAGCGGGAATCATCTGGCAAATTTGTAGACAAATCTTTCTGGGAACCATTTGGTGAGAAGGATGTCTGGAGGGAGTCTAGAAAGAAGACAAGGAGAAGGTGGTGGGGAATGAACAGGGGAGAAAGACCTGAAAGCCATTTGGATGAAAGAATCAACTCACTGGAATTCAGAGGAGAGAGAGAGGGAAGAATGAAGGTTAATACCCAGTTTCATTACCTCAGTGTGCCACTGGCAGTTAGGGTACCAGATCAAAGAGCTGGTTTAGGAGGACGATAATGAAGTCTGTGCTCCCTGAGGAGCCTGTGGATCTCCCACAGGCTCCCACAGGCAAGTGATGCTCTCAATCAAGAGGCATCCAAAAGAGATCTTATTGCTGAAAGGAAGCTGGGCTGAAGAATTAGATGTGCACTGCATTGACACACAGGATGTGGTCGCAAACATGAGCAGGAATATTGGCCAAGGAAGGTAAAGTGGATGAACAGAAGGAACTTGAGGAATACCACTACCAAAGGGGTAACAGATGTATCAGAACCACCTGAAAGCCCTTATTAAAACTTTAGTTTCAGGGCACCTGGCTGGCTCAGTCGTTTAACTGCCTTCAGCTCAGGTCATGATCCCGAAGTCCTGGGATAGGGGAGAATAGGGTCCCCAAGTCACCTGTCCTCACCAACTTACCTGGATAACTTTCAAATCATCCTGAAAACCTACGAATTCAGCCTGAGATTTTAAAGAGAGAACAGCTGGAATGCTACAAAGAGAAGAGTTTGCACTTCTAACAAGGTAGGAAGACTGAAGTCCTGGGATCAAGTACTGCATCAGGCCCCCTGCTCAGTGGGGAGTCTGCTTCTCCCTCTCCCTCTGCCCTTCCTTCTGCTTATGCTTTCTCTCTAGTGCTCGCTCTCATGAAAGCGAGCTCTCATGTAAAAACAAAACAAAACAGGGCAGCCCCGGTGGCGCAGCGGTTTAGCGCCGCCTGCAAGCCCAGGGCGTGATCCTGGAGACCCTGGATCGAGTCCCACGTCGGGCTCTCTGTATGATGCCTGCTTCTCCCTCTGCCTGTGTCTCTGCCTCTCTCTCTCAGTCTCTATGAATAAATAAAATCTTTAAAACAAAACAAAACAAAACAAAACAACACTTTAGTTTCTTGGTGCCAGAGACCCACAGATTCAGAAAGGTCAGGGGTCAAGCCCCAGAAACTGATTTTTAACAAGCTCCGAGGCATTTCTGAATCAAGACAAGGACTGGACACTGTATCAGCTTCCTAATCATGCTGTAACAAGTTACACAACCTTGGTGACTTACAACAGAAACTTATCCTCTCATATTTCTGGAGGCTGGAAGTTCGAAATCAAGGCATCATAGGTCTGTGCTCTCTACAAAGACTCGGGAGGACAATCCTTCCTTGCCTTTTCCAGCTTCTGGTTTTTCTGGGCAGTCTCTGGTTTGTGGTTTTGTCACTCTGATCTCTACCTACCTCTTCACATGGCCTTCTCCTCCTCATGTGTTGCTCCTCCCTGTGTTTCTCATAAGGCCACTTGTCTTTGGATTTAGGGCCAGCCACAATCCAGGATGAACTCATCTCAAGATATTTAACTAACTTACATCTGCAAAGACCCTTTCTCCAAATAAGGTCATATTCACAGCACCAGGGTCTGAACATACCTTTTTGGGGCCACCATCCAACCTACTAAACACCATGGCATCAACTCCTCTGGATAAATGAGAGAGGGAACTGAGATCCAGAACGCCAAGCAAAATTCCCTGCCAGTGGCAGGAAGAGGAGGAAGCAAAGAGGAAGAGAGAGAGCTATTTCAGGAACTAAGATCTGTAGCTGCACTTCCAAATCTTATGCTGCCTGAGGGACCCCAGGCTGCCAAGTGTACAGGACATGAGGAAAAAAAATCATCACAATCATAAATTAACAAAATGCTAGACTATGTTACCCTCAAAACACAGATGAAAGCTATGAAAGGCTGAAAAGGCTTGTCATTAATTCACTTCTATACTAAATTAATTTGATATGAAGTTAGGGTTTCGTCTCTAAGATGCTGTGGCCATTTTGTCCTCACCACCCCAATAGCTTCCGGTCCAGACAAGTCACCGAGGCAGCATGGGATAAGTTATTTCCATATTTCAGAATGTTTTCTTAGGAGCAGGCAAAAGTCTCAGTCACCAACATTACAGAATATTACAGAAGGTTACACCTTCATTCTCACACCTACCGGGGTCCTCAAGTCTTCACCAAGAGTGCATCACTCATTTTTACACTGCTACATGTCCCACATTAAAATGATTTGTGTCAGTTCCCTGACACACAAAGGTTTTCTGGCCTCATAACACAGGAATTTCCCTCCTTGGCAACATGGTTTGCATGGCCAAGGGCCATGGGGGGTGGGGAGGGTGGAAAGGAACCAGGTGCAGGAACCAGGTGCTGTGTTCAGGTTAAAGTCACAAGCAGTGGACACAAGCCTTCAGAATCAGATTCCTAACATGGTCAAAACCACCCCATCATACATCCCTATGGTATTATGTAAAAGGCACATCTCCGGGGATCCCTGGGTGGTGTAGTGGTTTAGCGCCTGCCTTTGGCCCAGGGCACGATCCTGGAGACCCGGGATCGAATCCCACGTCGGGCTCCCGGTGCATGGAGCCTGCTTCTCCCTCTGCCTGTGTCTCTGCCTCTCTCTCTCTCTCTCTCTCTGTGTGTGTGTAACTATCATAAATAAATAAAAATTAAAAAAAAATAATATAGTTTAAAAAAAAAAAGGCACATCTCCCGGCCCCTGCCCCAGAGACCTGTCCCAAAGCATCTCCAAGCTGGCAAGCCCATAAGGACGGGTCTCCATGCAAGTCTGTCTCTCTGCTCCCCACGCATTAACGTGCACCTGTCAGAGGGGCATCTTGTTAAGGCACTCTCCAACACGGTGGATCACCGCTATGTGGCCCGTGTTCATTTACATCAGGGTGGAGACAGCTGAGGTACACAGTTGAGTTGACGGCTTAAGGAAACCAAGTTCCCTTACCTGCTGGTGAAATCATAATCGTTATGATGGTGATGGTGATGATGCCAACAACAACAAGAGCTAATATTTACTGAGCACTTTCTACATGTGAGGCCCTGTGATAAGTGCTTTATAGATGTAACGAGTCAGCACCAAGAGTGCAAGGGAAAACAGGAGTAGTTAAAAGAAATTTAGGAAAAAAAAAAAAAAAAAGCAAGGCATAAACTCCAGGATGTGCGGAAGGTCATTCAAGTGTCAATGGAGATAGGGGCCAGTTCTCACACTGTCCTCGTCTGGGACTAGTTAGGAAGTGGCTAACTGCTTGATATTTCAGAAAGCATCTTTGGGCCGAGCCAGTCAAAACGGGAGACTAGGTATATCACGAAATGCCTGCTGCCCTTCACGGTCACTGCAGGGCCTGGCGCCAGCCAGGTTAGCTTCTGCAGTCTTGGCTCCATTCCGCTGCCTTGGGAGTAACGTGCCTGAACAGGGAGTGGCTTCCTTTGGTGGGTTCGTCGTGTTCTATCTGTCGTGTACTATTGGGCAGGCCGAGCACTGGGCAGCTTAATCGAGGCCGTGACGTCTCCTGCCTCTCCAGATGTCCTCCAGATATCCTTGGATGTACACGCTTGTGTTCTGCTGCTGATCCCACTGACAAATTGCTTTGCTTGTATGACACGGACACAGTTTATCTCCAAAGTGGCTCCCTTATTTGCTGTGACACAGAGAAGGTTCAGTGGCCATGACTTTTCCTTAGGATGGGTCTTGGAGAACCTCAAGCCCAGTGCTCTGCAGGAAAGGCCTGGGCAGGCCGCCACGGAGGAAATGCAGACTGGTGGGCTGAGTCTGATGGGATGGCTCTCTAACTGACATGCAGGCACCCAGAGGCTGGATTCAGCCCACAGATGTGTTTCATCTGGCCCTACAGTATTTTTTAAAAATTTCATGCCTCCGGTTTGCCACCACTTTATGATTCCATCTTCTTATACCCAGCCCGCACTGAACATTCATATTACCTTCCTGGTCTGTATGTATCTGAACTTTAGACCCTGATCTACAATAACGTAAGTATAAACCACTTAGAAGTTTTATCCTGCCTACAACGTTTCAGTCTCTGTACCGTGATTCACTGTCCTCTAAAATTTATGTGGTCAAGTAACCGTATTCCAGCTTCCATAACTACTTAAGTATTCCATCTTAATGAAGGACAGGTGGTGAGAAGCTGTGACACAGAATATATGTGCATCACAGAATACATTCTTCAGGATCCCTCCTGTTCATGTTTGTTCATTAAGAAAATTTCTTAATATATGAATCCTAGGGGGCAGAGTGGCAGATAGCAAACTCTTCGCTTTGCTCCAAAAGTCACTTTAACCATAAGGTTAGCTTGAGCTCCACAAAATCAGATTGACACTCCTGGAAGCACCTGGCTTTCCTTCTCAAACGAGGCTCCGTACTCCTCATTAGCAGATGATGTGGTGAGGGGAGCAAAAACTGCGAGAATGCACAGGCCTTTACCAGTAGCCCCTTACTGGGTCAGAGTAATTTGGACAATACCATGCTTCACCACTGTATGACACAAATAACCATTCCAAAACCCAGACCACAGAAGCGCAGCCTGGGCAACCCAGCAGTCAGAGCCTCAAACAATGGGATCAACACAATAAAGCATATCCCCCAGGATCACAAGTGTCTCCAGGGAATCTCTGCAAACTCCTCAGTAGAACAATGGTGGTCAACCCGAGGAAGCAAATTCAGCTCTAGAGACCCTGGAGTGGGGGGTGGGGATGCAGAGTTGATCCTTCCAGCCTCTGGCCTCCCGAAGGAAAGCTGCTGATGCTGTTGCCCTGTCCTGCCACACTTCCTTCCCGCTGTCAACAGACAGCCCATGGTTGGCAGTCTCTCCCCACCTCCCCACCATGGGTAAGGTGCCAGCGCAGAGAGATCATTTTCACGGACCCAAGCTCTCATATATTCGAGTCCACGTACTACTTTCCTTGCACACACATTTCCTCCTCCCGTTGTTTTCCATCATTTCTCTTCCCCCACCCACTTTTCCAGTTTGAAGCCACCGCTGCCCACACTGCGATCTCTGGAGTGAGGCCAGGCATGGCAGCCCAGATCCCCGAGGCAACATGGGATTGTGCAACAGTCACCTCCTCCCAGAGTCCAGGAGATACAGGTGACTGGCAGGGCGGTCGGGCAAGCCCACGGGCAGGTCGGATGGATGTACAACTAGAGGCACAAGAGCTTCTGCACTGTGGGAATGTGGCAGAAGCCTGGCCGGTCACACAAATGGACGCACAGCGGTTTAGACAAAAGAACTGGCCTGGGGAAAACTGGTGGGTGGAAAAGGCTGGAGAGGGGGGTAGAATATGAAAGGAACTGAGTCCCAGGGAGCTTCTGCCAATTTCTCTCCAGAAAAGACACTAAATTGAAGCCGAAGGATGGTTTCTGGCAGTAGGCACGTATCCGAATAGTTCCCCAGCTCACCTGTTGGACTAAAAGTGGTGGTGGTGGGGGGATGGACAGGGAGCGATCACAGCGATAAATACGTTGTCTACACTTTAAAAAAAAAAAAAAAAAGTGAAATCCCCCAAACAAACCCAAACCCACTGCAGATAAAAACAACCCACAATAGGCTGTTTAAAAAATTATGCTTTTAAATATACTGATCTAAAAAAATCTGAAGAACAGGCTGTTCTGCAGAACAGCTCGAGTTTCTGCTTGTGCTTTCATTTTAGAAAACAAATGCTCAGAGACTCCACAGTGGGAGGAGCTTCATCACACAGGGATTCAAACTCACAGAAAATGGCCACCGGGTTTAGAAGCCTGAACACAACAAACAGGACACTCGACGGACCTTCTGGGAATACACGGCGCTTACCTTTCGCGGCACTAACCGTCTAGAGACACATAGAACCTTTTTCTCCAACCAGTAACGTAAATCATGGCCTCCAAAGGATTTGTTTGCTGAACGCCACAATGACTAATCACCCGATTTTTTTTTTTTTTTTTATCTTCCCTAAGCAAGGGAACCTCCTGGGGTGAAGAAATAGGTCATTTTTTAATGTAAGGTAGCGACTAGGCTCCGAGGTAAGACTCCCATTTAAACTTCATTAAAAAAAAAAAAAAAAAAAGCCCTCAAAAAGTCTTTCCTAAAATAGAGATGCACCAAATCACCTTATCAGAAACTCGTGACAATAAATAGAAAAGAAAGTCTTAAAATAGATGATTCAAATGTGGCAAAAAGTTCTTGAGTGATTTCCTGAAAATGTCAAAACCAAAACCAAGTATTAAGAGTGTTAAATATACAGCAAAATAGGGCAAGAGGCCAACTCTGCCGTGTATGTTCGTTTAGGAAAACATGTGTTTCCCAGGTAATCAACCCGTGCTTCTGTGCACAAAGTCAAATCATAGGGGGTAGTGGCTAAAGAAACTCCAGAATTGCTAGACCTGGACAGGAAAAAATTTAAAGGTCTGGTTCTTTTTTTTTTTTTTTTAAACCCTATTTAGCCCAGCACTTGGGGTAGGCTACATTCTCTAACGTCTGAGTAAAACCCCATTCGAGGCCTCATGTCCCTGCCACTCACTGCTTTTTCTATCCCTGTGCCTTCTGCTTCCTCAGGGTGGTCCTCCCATTAAAGCAAAGGTGGAACACCACAGGAGGTAGGGTTTGGCAGCAGGCACCCAGGAAGCAGGTATGACTTTGGCTACTGTGAGATAGTCAACTGCTTCCACCCACGAGCATAAATACAGCGTGGAGACCTTGAGAAGCCTTGCTCTTTGAGCTCATGTCAGGGACTACAAGACCAGAATAAGCAGGTGTAAGCAGGGACAGACCAGAATGTTGATTTTTTTTTTTTTTTTTTTTAGATTTTATTTATTTATTTAAGTGACAGAGAGAGCAAGAGTGGCAAGAGTGAGCAGGGGGAAGGGTAGAAGGAGAGGGAGAGAGAGAGTCCTGAGCAGACTCCCAATCCAGGGCTCAATCCTACCACCTTGAGACTTGATTTGGTCAAGTCTTGATTTGGTGGATCAAGAGTGGATGCCCCAATCGACTGAGCCATCCAGGTGCCCCACTGAGTAGATTTTTTTAAAGAGGAAATCCTCACTTTGATCTAGAAGTGAATCAACCTTCTATCAGAGCTAATCAGAAGTCTTTATGTCTACATGAAAATGCATGCAGGTTTAAGGAGACTGTGATTCCAAAAGTGGGTCCCCCTGGCCTGGCAAGATAATATATCCGGCTTTGTTTTTACTCAATTTGTGGTCTTATTATCTAATTGTGATCAACTCTACAAATAATCAGAAGTTGTTCTAACACACGAACAGGAAAAATAACACAAACAATATGGGGCCTAGAAACAATATCCAACTCACAAAGCAGGAAGGAAGGGACAGCTCATATCTATCTCACCTTGCACAAAGCCTGCATTCATGGATTGCTGAAATAACCCCAGGATGTTCCTCTAGGATTTAATTGGCACTAGTTTTCTCATGAAAATGCAGCAGGGGATGAACGCATGTATAAAAATGGCCAGCAAAATGGGCCAGCATAACACACGCATACCAGTGGCCAGTGCAAGCTGGGTTGTCTCCTTCATATTCCTTCAGAAAATACTTAATTCCTCTCAAAATTAAATTATTTTATAGCTTAGTAATTTGCATTGAAATAAGAGAAAAAAAAGCACTTTCAAAAATAGGAATCCACCTTCTGCTTCTCCCAGTTTAAAAAGAAATTTTCTTGACTACTTTAATTGACAAGAATCCCAGTGGTCAACAGGATGGTAGTTTTGCATCATGGTGTCCAACTGGGTACTTGAAGCCCAGCAGGCATTATGGTCCACGCTCTCTAACGGAACAGCTTCAGCCTCTCTTTAAGCTTTGCTTTCTGACTGCCATCTGCTTTCCTGATCACCTGCCTTAAGACAGGACCCCCCTCCTTCTGCAGAGAGTGAACTGGACTAAGCACTGGACACTGGGTTCTCTTCCCAGTTTGCTACTACCTGTGTGATACTGAGTAAATTCCATGATGTCCCTGGGCTCCTATATTCGTATCTAAAATGTGAGGAGATGGGGCTAGTTTATTTCTAAGGTTCTTTCTGGCCACATAATTTGACAACCATAATTCCCTACCTCCCACTTGATTATCTTCTGATTGATTCCCAGCCAGTCTCCATCTGTTGGTAAGCATCCTAATTTTCCCAAAGCAAGCAATCTCCCATCCTTAAATTCACACACTTTCCTCAAAAGTGTAAGGTAAAAGCAGAACCCAGAATCTGACTGGTATTAGTCATTCTATGAGGATAGTCAGAGGGGACTCTGAAATCAGGACCCCTGGCAGACCTCAAGCATGGTGTTAACTCTCACTCCACCTCTCTACTTGCTTATCGTGGCTTCTCTGCTTCTTTGCTGGAGAGGGAACATAATTCATCTTGAAGTCAGAAGAAACGTCGGTCATCACTGAGCCATACCTTCCTTGGTCACAGATGAGGAAACCAAGCCAGCAAAGTTACATGACTTTCTTTCCCCAGGTCACACAGTGGGACACAGGGACAAGTCCCAGGCCTGCCGGTTGGTCTGGTTTCTCACACCATGGTGAGTTTTTTTTTTTTTTTTTTTTTAAATCTCCTCCAACCTCCCTCTGCAGGGCTCTGGGCTCTTTCCCTCTCCCCATCATAAACTTCCTTAGGGCCTCAGAGGGTAATCAACAAACACTTGCTGAGCACCTCTGGCAATCCCCCAAGGAGCTATTCTTCACTTTCAACTGGCATAGTGACTCTGGGAACATTTAGCGCTGCAAAGGACAGTAACAACTATAGCAAGACACAAATCGATGGTCTTATCAGTGTAGAAATCCACTGGTGTTTTCAGTTTAAAAGGAAAGCTTGCAGTAGCACATGGATGGTAGATAAGGACAGGTGGGGAAAACTAGGAGGCCCCATGAGCGTGGGGTCTTAATCTGGTACCTGGCACATAGTTGATATTTGTTCAACAATTTCAAGTTTGTGCATTAGCTGCGCTCCACTTGTTTCTTGTCAAAAGTTCTGAGGTTACAATAGTATCAGGGACAAAGGTCTCTAAGCTAAAATCAGAAAGAGTGATCTATTTCATATTGTCTATCTGTGCCTGGGGAAACAATACGGTGTATGGAGAGAAGAGCCTGGGCTTTGGAGTCAGACCCTATGGTGTGAAAATCTCATCAACTGCATTACTGAGCCTCTCTGCCTCGATTTCCGCCACACCAGGTTATTCTGATATTCTAATAAAGATGGCTGAAATAATGCATGGAAGGTATAGAATTCACTTCATGAAAGTTGCTCCATCTTTTTCCCTTAGGCACGATAGGAATAGAGAAAGAAACTCATTTCTAGGAAGGCTCCAGGCCACTGGCATCCTCCAACAGAAGCAAACCATCAACAGAATGCCAAGGATATTACAAAAGGACCTGGTATCATTTTAATAAACATATTCACATTAAGTTATCGGATTTTTAAATTATGTACAGGGAGTATAAAGCACAATTCAATATGAACAAGTCAAATACGTCTTATATTCTCCACACGTAGCTTAAGTATCACAGATAGACATATGTCTCAATCCCTTCTTGTGAATAAGCAAGGAAGACAGCGAGCACTAGGAGGAAAAAGAGGATCAATTCTTCTCTCATCTATAAAATGAGGTTGGGATGGATGAGCAAAATGAACTAACCTAAAAATTCTATGATTCCTGGATGCAGACAGGCAGAGAAAGGAATCAAGTTAGCAGAGATGTTCACCAACCAGAGGACACTGAGTCAGACAGAAAAACGCATCAAAATATATTTTAATGGCATCACCAGGCAATGTTGCTGCCATTATATTTCCTGCAGGAAGAGAAGTTGATATGGAGGCTACACGTCACCCGGTACTGCTGTGGATGTGCTGCAGACCGAGACGGTTGGGGGATGAGAATCCCAGCGTGCCTTGACTATCTGGGACTCGTCTGTTTTTATCTTCTTACAAATATAATCCATTAATGTTAAGTCTCAGGTTTGCCTCTTCCTCTGCTTCCTAGAAACTGGCACTTGTTAATCCTCACCTTGTCCTGCTTGTCTAAAATGAAGATTCCTAGGCCCTCCCCCAAAATCTATATACTTAGAATCTCTGGATTGGGGGTGGGGGTGTCTAGGACCACATTTTAATGCATTCCCCGGGTGGATTCTTATCCATACTAAGTTGCCAGTGAGTTGAATTATCACGGGATAGATTAGCTATAATGGGAGGAATGCTTTTTCCTTGATAAAATCAACACATTAAAATGAGTCATAAAGATAATGCTTTGTATATAGATGTATATTATACAGAAATTTGCATATCTATACAAGGTTGTAAGGGGAAGGGAATCAACATTTATTAACTTCCTACTATGGTACAGATCCTGACCAAATTATGTATTACTCAATCTTCAAAATAATCTTATTTGAGTTATAGATGGAAAAAGTTAGGCCCTGGGAGTAACTTTTCTGAAGTCACAAGCCTGGAAAATGGCCCGGTGAGGTTGTGAAACTAGATTTATCTGACCCCAGTCTTCTCATTCCATTGTATTAAGCTCATATGCCCATGAAAACACACACACACAAACACGTGCACGCGCGCACATACTCTTTCTCTCTCACACATACATATAGCCATTTAGTAAAAGGCAAAGGAATTAAAATACTTTTAGCAAACCTCTTCCATCAACAGAAATGTAGTTTTCAACAAACTTATCCTACCAACAGCTATTCTTTGGTCTGTCTACTCACAACCATATTTAACAGTTGGAATTTTAGTAATCAGAAGTGTTTTGGGGGGCTCACTAGGATCAAATTTAATGATGATTCTTGATTAGTACAAGCTACAAATTCTTGTGAATGAAACCATGTAATATTCATTCTGCAAGTCATATTACCTCAAAGAGAAAAGTGCCAATAATGCGATGTAGCCTCTGTCAATCCAACAGCGTCCTGAGCCCAGCCCCCACCTCCCCAGAGTCTGGTACTTCTGGCTCCCTCCACTGGGAAGCCCCTTCTGCTGGCTGGTGGAATCTGTTCCCTTGTAATTCTTCCTTGCTCTCTTGCCAGACTTCTCTCTAGGACCGTCCCTTAGGTCCTTCTTTCTTTTCCAATAAGGTTCTATCCTCCATCTTTGCTTCCCTATATTCTCTCTCTAGATAATTTCTTCTCCCATCTCTTGACTTTTTCTTAGATCTTAATGACTCCCAAGCTAGCTCTGGCCCTCCTCTGTGCACAAAGCCCCCTGTGAGCTGTCACCACCTCAAACTCAGCACCTCTCACATGATGCTCCTTACCCACCTTTGACGTTTCCCTCACAGGCAGCACTACTCCGGGAAATTTCAGTGGCAGCTTTAGCTATTCCTTCTTTACGGAAATGTCACATTGCGTCTGTTCTCTCTTTCGCATCTGTTCTTTCCTGTTTCACTGCTATCACCCATTTCAGGCCTTCCCTTCCAACAGCCCTACCTTTCCTTGATGGGCTGTGGCAGCCTTCTAACTGGTCTCCCTGTCACCAGTTTCTGCCCTGCCTTTTCTCCTGCTCCATCTCCCCATGAGCTACTCACAAGAGCATGCCCTGGATGCATAGCTGTGACACTCCCCTGTTCAAACATATTCAATGACTCCTTTTGGTTTAATACATTCATATTTCCCAGCTTGACATTCAAGACCATTATTGTTCGCCACTGAATGTTCTGTTTCATTTCCCACTTGATGCCTGTATAGGCCAGTTCTACTCAACTGGACTCACTACCTTTCCCTGGATATGGTTCATGCTCTCTTGTTCTCCTGCTGTTCTTCCTATCTCGAATGCCTTTTCCCCATCTCTCTCTTTTAAAAAGACTTATTTTTTAAAAAGATTTTTTGTTTACCTGAGAGAAAGAGAAAGAGCATGTGCATGAGCAGGGGGGTGCAGATGCAGAGGGAGAAGCAGACTCCCCACTCACCAGGGAGCCAGATGTGGGCCTCAATCCCAGGACCTGAGATCATGACTTGAGCCAGAGGCAGACACTTAACTTACTGAACCATTTAATATTCTGTGTTAATAGAATAGTAACCTGCACCTATAATAATAGGGCACCTATAGGCCCTTGGTGCCCCTATTTATTTATTTTTGAGAGAGAGAGAGAGAGAGGAGTGGGGACAGAGGGAGAGAGAGAATCTCAAGCAGACTCTCTGCTGAGTGCAGAGCCCAACTCTCACAACCCTGAGATCATGACCTGAGCTGAAATCAAGAATCGGACATTTAACCGACTGAGGGACCCAGGTGCCCCTTCTCCCCATCTCTTTTATGGAAATTCTACATCCTTCAAGGACTTGCTTAAATGCCTTTTCTCAAGAAAGAATCCCTTGATTCCTAGAAGTAAAAGAGCCTTTTCTTTTTCAAACTACCGAACTATCTTTTTTGGCATTTACCACGCGGTGTTTCTGCATATTTTATTTCCTCACCTACATAATAGGCTCTGAAAGAGAAGGAATCAGATCTTTTTTGCTGCCGAATCCTCTGTTTTCTCTAGCACAGCGATGTACTCATGTAGACACTCAATAAATATTTGCTGTGTAACATTTGTAGAACTCCTAGAAATTTACAAAGCACATTCACATTCAACATCTCATTTGTTCTATCTGGAGTTAAGTTTGTTATAAGCAGCATTCAAGACTTACAAACTGATTTCTGTTGCTTAATGCAATTACTGGAGCTATCTCTAACTTTGTATTCTGTAAATCAGAGCATCTTAAATTGCTTTACCTTTGAACACTCCTAGTCCTGGGTAACCTACAAAGCTAGAAGAGAGAAGCATTTCAAGTTAAAGAAAGCTTCCTTGCCAAACTGCTTTCCTCTCTATCTGTTGGTTAAGTCGACAAATAAAAGACCACTATAAACAAGTGACAGTAATGGCAAAGTCAGAATTTAAAAGAGAAGAAATTCCTTTCTTTTTTGGGGGGAGGGAGGAGTAGAGGGAGAGAGAGAATCTTAAGAATTGACTCCAATGCTGGGGTCCATCTCACAACCCTGAGATCATGACCTGAGTGAAAATCAAGAGTTGGACGCTTAACCAACTGAGCCACCCAAGTGCCCCAAGAAGAAATTCCTTTCTTAAGATTTCAAGATTTTTTAAAAGATCTATATATCCTTAATGGGTCAATCTTGAACATCCTTGGAGCTAATATTCTAGTATGTTAGCAAAAGCAAATCTCTAACAGTTGCACAAATAATTCCTTTCTAAGAGATTGAACATAATTAATAATCATGATTGTAAAAATACAGAACATTTGGTCTTGAATACCCAAGTGCCTTATAGGAGCTTAATATACATTTGTTGAGTGAACACATCAATGAATTAATTCAGAGAAGATCTTACTATCGTTTCTAAGTTGAAAGTAAAAGTTTTAATAGTTGGAAGTATAGGTTAAATTTGGAAAAAAGAGAAAAATTGCATCAAAAGGCAAGAACTATGACGTGCCACCGACTCAGGTCTCTTTCTGCAATACCTCCCACTCTGCCTGCTGGAGAGGCAGGTGAATGAGGGGTGAATGTCAGGCACAGCCCATCTGACTGTCTCTTTGAAGATTAGGCTACAAACTCTTGGAGGGGGCAAGCACTTTGCCTTGAACTTTGTGGTCCTAGCATTGTGCTTTGCATATAGAATGTGCACCATACATGCAGTATGAGCTATATAGCCCTCCAGGACCTGTCTGAATTTTTTCACGTTAATCCTTCACATCTGTTCTTTACCTTGTAGAGGTATTGTGAGGAGTAAATAAATAAATAAATAATCCAGCACTTTGCTAGCTGTCAGTTCCTGTCTACATAAAAACTGCAAGTGTCCTGGGGGTGGGCTCTTCATGTGTGCACTCTCCATGCCTATTGTGGTACTCACCCTACAGCAGGCCCTGAGCTGGCTACATGATTGACTGAGATCCAAGCTGTGGTCTCACCTCGGCCCCAACCCACTGGGGTGCCCTAAAGAGTCATTTAAACTCTCTGGGCCTCAATGATGTCTGTGGGCCCTTCCAGTCTGGACAAATGTGAGATCTACAAAAAGACTTCTAGAAGCTCCCATGATAGTCATTGGCAGAATTGGAATGAGAAACCAGTTGTCTGGGAGCCCTGTTTCACTTAGCTCCTCCTTCATCACAGGGGCCTCCTGTCTCCTTAATAACAGTTCACTTAAATGTCATTGTCACTTTGTAATCCCCCAATCTGGTCGATTGTTGGCACAAATCAGATGCCCCTTGGGAGTCATTCGGTCCCTCAGAAAAATCCCTTTCTTATTTCATACGGACTAACATGAGACACAAATTCAGTTACCTCAGTGAGAACACACCAGCACTAACAGTTTCTTATGCTTTGGAAGAAATCACTTGGAAATTCTTGGTTCTGAGTCCTCCATCTCCTCCTCATCAAGACCTAAAAAAGAGAAAAAAAAAAAAAAAAAAGAAAGAGCACAGTCCCGTGACTGGCTGCCAGGATTTGATGTTTCAGCAATGACAATAAGTGCAATTAGCATGTATGTTGAACATGTACTCTAAGTACTGAGCAAAATACCGCCATATGTGACCTTGTATAGTCTTGATAATACCCCTCAAATGTAGGAGACATTCCCCATTTTACAGCTGCACAAAAAGAGGCTCTGAGAGGTCATGGAATCTACTCAAGGTCACACAGGTAGTTTATGTTAGATCTGGGACTTAAACCCAGGTTCAGATGATTCCAAAGCCTGGGTTATTAACCTGTAAACAAGTGTTTTAAAAACTTTCTGTGACCTGCTGTTTTTAAAAATTACATTATATAAACAAACCCCATAGTCTTAACATAACACTTGGTTTTACTATGTGCAATGTGCTCTGATATCTTCTCTTCTCTTCTTTTCTGTATTGGATTATATAGTCTATGTCTTTAAAAAAAAAAAAAAATTCCTGAAGTAACCCAGTTAACCGAGTCCACAATCTTCTGCTGGGTCCCTACTCTTGCTGGAAAACCACGACACCTACGTATAGTAGTACCTCACCGGGAGTTCCTCTGGAACCACGGTCTGAATTCTCCTATGCTTTTTAGCCCTGCGAACCTGACCCGAGTCGTTGAGGTGGGCAACTGGGAGACGTCTTCAACCGTTAAAATATGTATAAGGCACCATAACATATATCATCTGTAATGGATCCGTCAAAGGAATATTCAGTGCGGGCCGAAGTCCAGAGCGGGGTCAGCCACTTACCGACAGCAGAGGAGGACTTAGCAAGTGGAGTCGTGGACACACTAGAGCCGCGGGGGCCTTTACCGTGCACCCTGCGGAGCAGCGGCTCGGCCCGGCTCGGCTCGGCTCGGGCGGGCTGGCGGGCGGCGGTGTTGTACCCACAGAGGCTGCCCTAACTACTTGGAGGAGTGGGAGGCTGAGATTGCAACCCCTGGGGGCAGGGCCCTGCCCTTGCGCGTCCCATTCAATTCCAGGGGCTCGGTGGTGAACCGAGAAAATCATCAGGTGCCCGCTGCGTCGGAGCTGGGGTCCCCAGTCGCGGGCCGGGCGGGAGGAGCTGCGACCGCCTGCGCGGTTCCTGAGCCCGCTGGCCCCGGGCCCTCGGGTCCCCGAGCCCCTGGGGGCGCCTTCCGCCCCCGCCCCCGCCCCCGCCCCGCCGTCCAGCGCAGCCGCGCAGTCGGGCCGTTAGACGCGGCGCCACCTGCCCGGCGCGGCTGCCGACCCCCGCCCCCGCCCCCGCCCCCGCCCCCGCCCGGGCGCAGGCCCCGCTCCCGGCACCTGCGGCCGCCGCGCCCCCGCCGCGCCCCCGCCGCGCCCCCGCCGCGCCCCCGCCGCGCCCCCGCCGCGCAGGGGCTCCCTCCTGGGGAGGGGAGGGGAGGGGAGGGGAGGGGGGGAGGGGCCGGGCCGGCGGCGCCCCGCGCCCCGCGCCCCAGGCCGCGCCCCAGGCCGCCCCCCGCCCGGCCCTGCGGGCGGCACTTACGGGGCTCCCCGGCTCCGGCGCGCGCTGCCCGGGGGGCCATGGCTCTTCCGGACCCGCGAGCCCGGCCGCTGCGCCACTCAGCACCGCCCAGAAAATGGACGCCGGCGGCTCGGCTCCCGCGGCCCGGCCCGCCCCCGGCCGGCCCGACCGTCAGCCCGCGGCCCGGGGCGCCGGGGAGCGTCGCGCGGAGACCAGGCCCGGCGGCGGTGGCGGCGGCGGGACCCGGGCGGGACCCGGGCGGGGCGGGGCGGGGCGGGGCGGGGGCCGCACGCGGGGCCCGCGAGGCCCAGCCCGCACCTGGCGCGGCGGGGGGGGGGGGGGGTCCTGGCGGGCCCGGGCTCCGCCGCGGGGCTGCGGCCTCCGCCCCCTCCGGGGGACCGCGGCCACCCGCACTTCGGAACGAGGCCCGGGGCCGCCGAGGGGACCCCGGGGGCCGGGTCTCAGAGGGCGCCGGTACCCGGGATTCGGGGCAAGTCCAGGGCAGGGCCGGTGCGTCACCTGTGCCTTCCCGCGGCCGCGGCTGCGGCTGTCGGGGAGGGCGGCGTCCGGAGCCCCAGCGCGGCATTACACAGCGCCTCAGGCGAAGACCCAGTGCTCTCCGGGCGAAGCGCCCTGCCCGCCCGCTAGCATCTTTCTTCCGAGATTCAGGGGCTGCTCGTCGAAAAAGTATTTACTGAGGCCTGCGCAAGTTTGCCTTGTGGAGCTACGAGCCTCGTGCACTAACGCGCAGGTTTTGTTTGCTTTTTGTTTTTCAAAACCATCCATGTTCCCTGCGTTTTGGTAGTTCGACTCTTATTTTAAAATTTTCTTGAGCAGGGAAGCCTGGGTGGCTCAGCGGTTGGGCCTCTGCCTTCGGCTCAGCGTGTGATCCTGGAGTTCCTGGATCGAGTCCCGCATCGGGCTCCCTGCATGGAGCCTGCTTCTCCCTCTGCCTCTCTCTCTCTCTCTCTCATGAATAAATGGATAAAACCTTAAAAAAATTTTTTTTTTCTTGAGCGAAGATTTACTCCCAGGTTGCAACTTAAAAGGATTAAAAAAAAAAAAAACAACCTGTTGTCCTGTTTTTAGTTTGGAATGCAATGTTTGCAATTTTGCATCTCAGTTCCTGACCATATTTTAAAGACCTGATCGTTTTGAAGAATAAAGTGGATTACAATATTAAATACACGGCTAGCGAAACATTTTAAATAGTCAAGGAAAAATAAATTGACTTCTAGTCAAATTAAAGAATTATGTAATTTAAAAATAAAGGCCGGGTTTTAAAGGCTGGCGGTTTGGGCAACATGCACACACATGTACACCAGCAGTTCCCCAGCCTTCTCAAAGCCAAGCACCCTCTAGTCTTTCTCAGTAGGCCACATGTTTAGAAAGATCTATTCCACTAAATTGTGTTTATTAACCAATGATTCATCCTGCCACTTAAAAAACAACCCTGCAATGTTTTTGTGTAACTGCCAATCAGAGCTTCTACAATACCTGAGCCAATCCATTTTAATGGTAGATTGCAACCTAAGGAAACTTGTGGTCTGATTGCAAGTTTATGCGTTCCCAATGAGGCTTTTGGAAACTGTGAAAATCATTTGGAGACCTCCAAGAAAACTGAGGCACCCAAATTAGGAATCGCAGGTTGGAAAGTGCCAGTATGAGGCATGACTGTGCTTCCCTGAGACTGGGAAGGCGGGAAGTGGAAGAGCAAGGGAGTTTGGCCTTTGGATTCTGTCCCGCTGGGTTGAAAGCCCAGCTTTGTCACTTACAAAGCCACTCACTGTATAATTTTAGGCAACTTACTTAACCTCCCTTCCCCATCCATAAAATGAGGTTTATTTTAAGATTACACTTACTTGTAGGGCTTTTTAATAATACGTGGGATAATACATATGAAGTCTCTACAGAAGTGCCTGGAACATAGTAAGTGCTCTATACGTGTAAACTGTTGTGGCTGCTAGTGCTAGAAGGCAATGATCCAGAGCTCTAAGTTCCTACCGTCCAAGCAAGAAGAATCATATGTACATAAAGCGACCTTTATACCCTATAAATTTCCCATGGGTGAGCTCCCAGGGTCACCAGGTGAGTGACATAAAAGGATTTAAACACAGGTCTGTCTCCACAGTCCACTTTCTATGCTGCTAACATGTTCCAGGTGGTACCTTGATCAGACGCTGTCAACAGCTTGTTAAGGGTGAAATCAGCTCTGGCTTCCTAAGAGGCTTAGCAAGTGAATGGCTCCTTACATCCACTTGGGAATTTACAAACAGTGGCATTTCTTTCTCATTAGAGCCAAATGTTTCTCCAGAAGCGAGTAGATTTCCCCAAATTGTTATTAATAACTAAAATATCATGGCAACAGTTTTAAACGCCACAGCCGAAAACTTACATAAGCAGGCTGTCCTTCAAAATTTTCCACCCTTCCTCATAACCAGTCTCAGATTCTCTCTCTTAATCATTCTTCTGAGTATGGGGAACTATCTGGAAAATTCCAGGAACATCCCAACTCATCATGATTTTATTCTTTTCTGTAAAGGTTTATTCTTTCCAAAACAGCTCAATTTGCCTATATTTTTTGTCTATATTTTTATAATACCTTTCAGTTCAATACATTTGCAAATCAGAAAAAAAAAAAAACCCTAAGACTTTTGAGATCTTCTCTTAAATATCCACCAGTTCTTTGACATCTCCACAGCATGGCTCCTGGTCCTTGCCCCACCGCCTTTCCCAGGAGGGTTTCCTCATTTTCTACCTTTAATCCCCACTTGACTTCTGCTAGGCTACAGCTACATTCTTGCACTTTTTGATTTAGGACTGTTGACCAATGTAACGTTTACTGCCCACTTCTTTTGCTCCCTCTCTCTCTAAGGTTTCAATATTATCATAATGTATAAAAAGACTAGAGTTTGTCTCTTTTTAAAACCCACTTCCTTCCTTAGTTTCCCACCATGGGTTAGGAATCTATAACTCATTCTGTCTCTCATATTTGCAGCACTCTGTTAATTTATTGTTTTACTTCTCTTCTCTCTTGCCCTTATCTTGGGCTGAGGGAAATTTCTATCACTTGGCCTCCTTTTATGTGGCTGCTGATCTCTTTCCCTTCCAGCATTTTAAGAAAGTCCATGTCTGAATCGTCTTCCCTGCTTCCTGAAGGGCCTCCTGTGGTGGTGTGCTGAGAAGTGTACCAAAATCCCTGAAGAAGCAGTGTTTGGAACAGGGGCTCTAGGGCTCCAGGGAGCCAGGCAGAAAGGAGTGTGAACGGTGGCCTGCAGGATAATTCATATCCCACCTCAGTGGGGAATAGGTGTGGTCACTACCCAGTTCAAGGTTGGCCCTTGCCAGGAAGGGGGGGAAGGCCAGATCTGCAGAATTTTCCAATGAACCCAAAATCAGAATTTTTATATAAAATCTATGGAATGTTGACTACTTAAAACAAACAAAGGAATCTGAATCTGAACAAGCCTCTAGCTGTAACTACCAATTTATAGGAAATTTCTGCAACAGAAACATGTAGAACAGCACCAAGGAGTGTAACCAATCAGATTTCAGATTGTAGGAAACTCTACAGGTCAGACACTGTCTTCAACAGACTTTTTTTAATAGCAATAACAAGGATAAAATAAAGAGGGCAGGAAACCAATGAATTAAATGAAATTTAAGGGAATATCAATTTTACTGTAAGGACCTTATTTGGAATTGTGCTTTGAACAATTTTTTTTAATGACATAATGGAACAAGTTAGGCCAAATTAGGAGAAATGCGAATTATGATATATGATGTTATTAAAGAATTATTATTTGCTGATAATAATAATGATACTGTGGTTATTTTTCCTAGAAAATCACATTTTAAATGTATTTTTTATAACTCACATTTTAAAAACTATTTAGAATATTAAAAAGTTAGAAAAAAATTTCAAGAATAATACAAAAAAACACCTACAAACATTCTATTCACATCTACCTACCTATTTTTTTCCCGAACCATTTATAAGTTACAAACATCATTCTCTTTTACCCCTAAATACTTTGGCATTTATTTGCTAAGCAAAGGGGCTTTCACTTCTTACCATGTCTTTTAGAGAATCACACTAAAATACTTAGAGGTAAAATGTTATGATATCTGGGATTTGCTTCAAAATAATATAGGAGAGAACTCATATAAAACACGGTTGGCCAGCCACTGAGAATTGGAGAAGTTGGGTGATGGCTATGCGGGAGTTCATTAAACTAGCCCTTCCATATTCTGTACAGGTTCAAGATTTTCATAACAAAGTTTTAAAAGATTATGTAATGAAAGGCTTTAAAATGATATATGAAATGAATAAAAGGAAGATACAAAATTGTCTACAAAATATCATCTTAAGTATTAAAAAGATCACCATGCATAGATAAAAAATTGAAAGGATACATGATCAAATAGTAATATTCCAAATTATTTCACAGCAGATATATACTACTTTTATAATTAGAGTTATAAGCATAACGAGAAGAATTTATAATTAGAAGAAGTTAGAAAATGAGAAAACAAAAACATTGCAATGGATTAGATTAAAATTATTAACAAAACACAAATGTGCTCTGGACTGTCCCAGGGGCCCCAGTTTGCTGATTTTGGCTTAGAAAATGGGTCTACAGACTATAGCCTAGGCAAAAATTCAGCTTACCACTGTATTTGTATAGCCTGTAAGCTGAGAATGGTTCTTACAATTTTAATTTACTTTATCTTTTTTAAAGATTTTATTTATTTGTTCATAAGAGACACAGAGAGAGAGAGAGGCAGAGACATAGGCAAAGGAGAAGCAGACTTCATGCAGGAAGCCCGATTCAGGACCCGATCCCAGGACTCCAGGATCACGCCCTGGACAAAAGGCAGACGCCCAACCGCCCAGCCACCCAGGTGTCCCTGTTTTCCCTGTTGTTATATAAATACCTATATAGTATTCCCAATTGTGCTTCAATCCACAAAACCTAAAATATTGGATAATTTACCATCTTACCCTTTACAGAAAGATGTGCAAACTCCTGGTTTAGGACTGGGCTTCCCCTGTGACCTAAAAGCAGCTTATTGTAGAAAGCGCGCTGGACTAGGAGTCAAGGATGGTCTCTTAACTGTCCAAGTGACCTGGAGAAGTCAAGACTTCTTTGGGCCACAGTTCCCTCAGTGACAAAATAAAGTATGTCTAAGGTCCACGCAGCAACTGAAAAGTCTGTGATTCACATTCCTGTAAGAGCTAAACAAGCAGTACAGGGATGATGACAACACTAAGTGCTGGCAAGCCAGCCGGTGTGGTCCTCCTGAAGATCAAGGAATTCAATGAGAATAACTATTGGCCCTCCAACCAGGGTCTGGAGAGGCCAGAGAAGAGCAATAAACAGGCTTTGGGCATTCTAAGAGCAGAGCAGCATTCCCACATTGGGCAACTGGACTTTGGGAGAGAGGTCCTAAAATCTGCAGCTTAAATCAAATGTTTTGGGTCTATTTCTAGACTTTGCTTTGTAGAGGACCACAGCACATGTAAAAAATTTGCTCATTTAAAGTTTAATCCAGATCTAGCAGAGCGATGGGGGGCCGGGTGGGGCTCTCTGGCATCCTCAGATATAGGAGAGGAGCCTTGGGATGGAGCTTTCCTAAGATTCTGGGATAAATTACCCTTAAAGATGTCAATCTGTAGCTCTTTGTAAGAGTTTACATGGGACAATTAAGCAGCAAGGCCAACATGACCACGGAAGCCAGACAGCACATCATGGCGCCAGCCCCAAGGTCCCAGGCCCATGGCCTGCATTTTAGGGGCTTTCCCAAGACTTCTTTTTTTCTGAGTTGCACCCCTTCCCGACTCTTTCTCTTCTCCCTTATACCCTGCACCCCTCCTCCCTTCAGGATATGCACAGCAGCACCTCCTTTTGTTCACCAGTGGCCTCCTGACTGCTCCCTTTGTTTCCTCTTATTTTTTGCACCCCCACCAGCTCCCCAAAACCCTCTCAATCTGCGGTCACCTCCCTCTCCCCATTTTGTCTTCTAGATGACCACCCCATTCTCTGCCACATTTCCTCAATAGCCCGCAGTTCCTAGAGAATCTTCTAGTGGTGTAGCTCCACTCTTTCCCTCCTAAAGGTTCCCTTCTTTCCTTCCACAGCTCAAGAAACAAGAGAAAAGGGGAAAAAAATTACAAGGGCACTGCCCTTCTGGGATTTAACCACATTCTCAGCTGGTGGCTTTTGTTTTCTCGTCTCACTGGCTTGTAAGGCCCTCGGGGCAGGCACTCCGCAGTCATGCTCTGTGCAGGGAAGATGGGCAGGACTGTTAGGCCTTAATTAGAGCAAGGCCTCAGACAGGGTAGAGGATTTTAGCAGGCAAAATGAAAAAGGAATTTCAAAATGTCCATTTGGCAGCAATTACCACAGGGGAAGGAAGAGGTTTATTGTATTTTATAAAGAAAATCATGAAAGCTCTCACGGCTTTTCGCGAACACAGAAATAATATTTACACTGGCTTTTTTAAAAACAACACAGAACAGGAAAGCAAACTCCCTCTGCAGGCCAAACGTAGTGAGCATAGACCCAAGTGCTAGTCTTGAAACCACCCCCAAGCAGGACTAGCTGCAGAAGCAAGGAAAGAATTAAGGGAAAAGATGCAAAATGAGTTACAAGATCAAAAGAACAATTTTCTGGTCGATGACACTTTTAGGCCACAGCAGAGCTACACCAGGATCATCTACTGAAGAAATGGGCTTTGGCGACTGGTGTTTGATACACCTGCTACCCACCCACCAAGCCTTCTCAGGAGAGCCAGCCAGGAGACCCCCACTGTCAGCCAAAAAGGCACCAGCATCTTGCCTGCATCACAAATTCAAATCTTAGCACTCAAGGGTTTCTCAACTTAACATCTGCTCATGAATGCAAAAGGGCAGCAGCCCTTATGGAAGTCACCTGGCACACGCAGGCAGGCCAGCTTGGAGTAGGGCAGCCAGACATACGGGGGCTTATTAGGAGCCAAGAAGTCTTGAGAAGGTGATGAGCATGAGAGATGGAGTCCCAGGAAGAACCGCCCTTGCCATCAGCTGAAATGCCCCCAAACTGAAGGCTGGCCTCCAAGGGAACAGTGTAAAAGGCCACTAAGAGAACAGCATGCCATCCATTTCTGTCTGGAACAGAGAGGACCCACAACTGTGCCTGTCAGTACGACGCTCTGCCCTTGGGTGGGAACCTGGATGGAAGTTCCACAGGGTATCTCATGTCATCTTCCATTTTGCCAGGGATAGAGTGGTCACTGTCACACAATAGGTGCTCAACAGGCGATGCTCAAGGAAGTGAACTGAATTATTGAGGTCCACCCCTCCTTTGGTGGGCAAGACTGCTACAGAGGCCTAGAACATTCTTCAGGCAGTGGAACGTTTCATAAGTTAGTTAAAACCGAAGTGGAGGAGTCAACCAGGCCATCCCTGACTTGTGATGAGCAAAACCCACTAATTATGAATTGATTTTAGAAGGTGCTTCTGATACATTCTGAAGGCTTCATACAGTCTTACTGCTTTTCTTTCTTTCTTTCTTTCTTTCTTTCTTTCTTTCTTTCTTTCTTTCTTTCTTTCTTTCTTCTTTCTTTCTTCTTTCTCTTTCTTTCTTTCTTTCTTTCTTTCTTTCTTTCTTTCTTTCTTTCTTTCTTTCTTCTTTTTCTATATTTACTTGAGAGAGAAAGAAGGGGAAAAGGGCAGATGGAGAGAGAGTCTTAAGCAGACTACACATTGAGGGGCCGATCTCATGACCCTGGGATCATGACCTGAGCTGAATCCAAGAGCCAGATGCTTAACCGACTGAGCCACCAGGAGCCTCATAGTTTTTAACTTAAATAGCAAACCTATCCCTTTGTTCTCAGAGCTTTATCAGCAGACTAACCTAAAAGGCCTAAAAGAGTTCTGATTCTTAAAAAGAATTTCTTTGGTATTACTTGCTCAAATAGAGAAATACCACTCCAAGAAGTAAGGCCTTTAGAAAGCTTCTATCAGGCAATGAGATCTGTAGAACCGAAGAGTTTTAGGCACGAAAGGACAAAGACAATTTATTGGCAAGATGGGACAGATCCTTCTACCATTTTTGAAAAAAATTAAAGGAAATGGGCATCTCAATGTGTTGCCATGAGTTTATTTCTGAAGTTCTTACCAAAAAAGTCTCTGAGGAGCCTTTCTTCTGTGGATTTCTGTAGTTAGTGCTTAATCTATGCTGGCATTTCATCACGACCACTGCACCTTCTTAGGTTGTTTCAGGGTGGGACTGGATAAGAGGCAGTGACTTCATGGGCACTGTGTCCTGGGAATTTGACCAAAACCAGCCATGGGCCTGGCCCACCCTCTCAGTGCAGGGGAAGCTGACCCTAGGAGAGGCTTAACCTGCGAAGTCATCAGATCTGGCATTGTTATAGTGGCAGTTACACAAAGAAAGGAGTTTGCAGTCTGAGCATGAGCACTCCTCTGCCTCGTGATGATCCCTGCAGAACTTCACTTGGTTGGGTCCATCTCACCATGCAGGTCTCCACTTAAATGCCACCTCCTCAGGAAGGCTTTCCCTGGCCAATCATTCTATGGTTGCTCTCCTCCCAACATGTCGTTCTTGCCTTTAAAATTTTTATTTTTCTTCTTTGCACTGTCTTCTTTAATCATTTACACATTTATTTTTGAGCTTCCCCAACTCCACCACTCTACTTCACTAGACACAGGTCCTTAAGAAGCAGGCCCTGATCTCTCTTGTTCATTACTCTACTTCCAGCCTTTGGAATACGCTTGGCATATAGTAGGTGCTCAATACATGTGTTGAATGTTTAATTACCAACAAAGCTGTTAAGAATAGCATTTCCTCTAGAAGGGAGCTGTTAGAATGAACCACACAGTTCCAGGAACTCAAAGGCTTAGAAGGATTTAGTGCTAAAGATAAAGGTGCTAGATCTTTTTCTTGATCCTTCTTCCCCTACCAACAGCTCTAAAACGGGGTCTGGCTACCAGTCTCTCTATGGGGGATCCATGGAAATGGTTGAAGTAGATCAATATAACTCTGAGTGGCAAGAAATGCAATATTGGTAGTCTCACTGAGTTAAGGCTCAGAAAAACATTTCCTATTCACTGCCATCCCCCCCCCCAAAAAAAAAGAAATAAAAGAAGATAAGAATTGTAGACTATAAATCATTCAGGTAGAAAACCACAGATTTGCTCATTTTGTTTTGGTGAGAACAAAGCAGTTGTTTGCACATTCTTTCTCTCGCACCTGCTCTGGCCTGCCCAGTATAAGCACCTTAGCCAAAAAGTGTAAATGGGTTAAGCACAGCCTCTTAAACAATGAGAAGGGGTATGTGCCATCTCTGCGATCATCAGGAAGTGTTTTTTGGCTAGACTAGGAAATCCAATAATAATTGTAAATGGGTAAGTTTAGAAAAGCTTTGTGCCTTATAAATATTTCTGTGAAATATGAAGGCTAAGCATTAAGGCGAAACACGACAAAGTAATAAATAATAATTATTTTCTTCCATTCACTGGTCTATTTATTAGAGTGACAATGGTACAATATACTTCCCAACGGTCTCATTTGACTTTCAACCTCCTTGAATTGTGTTTAAAATTCTTTTAGGCAAGACCGAGAGCAACATAAATGAATAATGCCACACAAAAAAAAATCATTAGGTATGAAAGTCTACAAGATGACGCAACCATGCTTGAGTTAACAATAAAAGGATCAACATTTTATAAAGAAGAAATACACTGTTGAATCTATCGGGCATTCATTTTTGTGGTAAAACAATCCCATTGCATCCATCTAATCTTGTGATTAAGATTCAAATAGGTTCAAAATGATTGATTTGTACCGGCCTATCAAAACAGAAGACATTGTACTTGTAATCTTTCTGAATAGCAATAGTGTTTTAATCACAAATGCCCGGCTCATTATTTGCTCAAGAGTGAATGACAATTAGCTTGATCCTCCTGCAACTGTTAATGCTACCGGTACCGAAATAAACAGGCAAGACTGAATCAGGTTTCCGACATTTCCCCTCGGTTTACGATCTTCTGATTGATGCTACATTCAAAATGTACTTAGTCACTTTTAGTCACAAACGAGAAGGAAAATGGCCCCTGAACAGCCCCCCCCCCCCAAAAAAAAAGGTGTTGCAGGAGGGATATTTCATGGCAAGCCCCAAGAACGAAATCACCATGAGATGAATCATGTTCTAATATCATTGAGCCAGAGAAAGACGCCAAGCAAAATATTCAAGTTGGCCTCAAAACAGCACAACAACAACAGCAGCAACAAACCTTTAGCCCATAAGAGCTTTGACTGAACTGTACACACAGTGCTTTGGAATATTAGACCAACTGCTAGAATAAAGCAGCCATCTACACAGATGGTTCTGAGTCTCAATGTTCTTCACATCGGAGCAAACCTCAGAGGGGTTTCAGGTTTGCCAGTATCTTCCTCCTAACACATCTACAAAGACATTTCCACAAAGGCTCCAGGTGCACTTCTCGTTTGGGGGGGTGGGCTTGGGTTTGGGTCCTTCTCTACCCAGAGCTCTGAGGTTACCAGTGGAGGGAATCAGGGAAAACAAGAGCACAGGCATTTTCTGATTCTCAGAATTTCTGAGATGCCTTTGTTTCAGTGGCGCCGGTGAACCAGTGATAATGAAACTACAACTACACCTCTGTACACAAACCTTGACCAGCATTCTGGGGCATGTTACAAAGAAAACCTTAATTTTGAAAGTACTGAGCACAAAGGAGGAAGAAAAAAGCCCTCCCTGTGCATGCTTTCTCTCTAAGTGTAGAAATGTGGCTTAATGTTTAAGGCTCGAAGACCGCATTTAAAAACGTCTAAAGCCAGTCCAGACTATATGAGAGGGAAAAGGACTGTACAATTTTCCTTAACCATTTGTTTCTTGTTTTAAGACAATCTTTTGCATATCTGTTATTGCATTTTTAAACAAGACTTGGTTACCAAGGAAACAGGTTCTGGCCCAGTGTTAATTTGAAACTAAAATACATTTCGGAAGTTAAGCTTAAAGGAAAGAGCCCATGAAATTATTTTGAAAAGTGCCAGAATTTGGTACTTACAGAACCACAGCTGTATGGTCTGCAATGAACCATTCTAGGGACTCTTTCATTCAGTGAAGCTCTTTTTCTTCTAACAGGGCCATCTACATTCAATATCCACCCCCCCCCTTCAAAAATTCTAACTCCTCATCTCTCCAAATAATAGATATACAAATAGCATATTTATTCTTGTAGATTTTCTAAAATTTATTTAGGAAGCATGTAAGTTTTCATTTTCATCTTTCATATAACACGTTTACAGACCGCTTCTTAAAATTTAAATATTTTAAATGTTTCTTATTAAGCTTGTTTGCGCTCTTTGAAATTATCTCAAGAAACCCATTTATTTTTAGTTTCAAGCTAAAATGGAGCTGAAGCAACACAGTTTTCAAAAAATTCTTTTGTTGTCTAATGGCGCCACACCTATCATATATATTATTTTTTTTAAAAGGAATCATCTCACTTTTAGAACAGAATCATTTTGTGAGCTTAATCAAAGCTATATATTGATATAGTATCTGAATAAGAAAGCCTAACCAATTTAATACCCTCCCTCCAAAAAATTACAACTGTCTTATTTAATGTTTGTTCCAAAAGTAATATTTTAATCCATCTAAAATTCTTGCTTCATGGCTCAAAAAAAATCTATAAAACATGCAAATTTCGACCTACCTGTATGTATCACTTAATGCAGTGCTAGCATGACAAGACACTCAGCCATTTTTATGTAAAGCGATGGAGACCAACTGATTTCTCCGTCTTCTTGCTCACAAGTTTTAGATGCAATTGTCACACACACAAAAAATCATACGCAGAACAGCTTGAATGTACTGTGATCACGAGAACTGAATTTATCAACAGGAAAACAGGATTGAAAAAAAGAAGTTTCTCATCCAAGGTTTCTCTGAGGCTGCAACCAAGGAGGTGGTGTGTTGAATTTTTTTCCCTTCCTCCTCTGAGAGTTCAAAGCCCGGAGCTGACCACTGCAAAGGCCACTGTCACATTTGCTGAAAATCAAACCACTGATACCAGCACTGAAAATACAAATTTGAGAACCAAGTTGTTTGCACACCATGGAGTGCATAAGAGTTAAAAATAGATTCCACCTTGCCTCCTACCTGCATAATAAATATGTAAGTTTCAAGTGTTTAATTTGATATTCACATTAATTAACAATACAACATACATTATTTAAAAGACAGCAAATGCAAGAAGAAAGGAGAGACACCATCTGGTAGCAGAGTTTTGTTGTTGTTGTTTTTGTTTTTAGGGGCTGGGTTTTTTTTTTTTTTTTTTGGCTTTGTTAAAAAAAAAAAAAAGGTAAAATCCTATTTTGAACGTGATGAAAAGCAAACATCCAGAGGCAAATGAATCGGAACTGAAAGGTGATGTTGAAATATCTGAGGCTGTAATGAGGCAAAAACAAGTCTTCGCTACCAGATGATATGGCATACCGAGCATTTACATACTCACATCTGAAATACTAGGCAACGTGTAATGAATTCTATACACAGCATGCACACACAGCAAAAGCACGGCTAATCCTGCCTGCCATCTTAGGCTCACAGAAGCAAGATACGCACTGCATGCAGCACACCGGCACTGGGGAAGGAGGAGGCAAGGGGGCAGCTCACCTTAAATGCAGTATCTGATTAATGTTGTAAGTGACATTGCATATCAGCCTCAGAGTCTTGGTTCAACTGGGTAGGAGGGAACAAAGAAAAATGTCATCAACTGGTGATGCAAGATGAGCCCAATCACTAAACACTGTTTAGCAAACTCCAAATTCTGCAACCAGACAGTAGAAGGCATTTCATACATTTAAGCAGAGCTGCTGCACAATGAATGTGTCCTTTTGCTTCTGAGGATCAAACAATCCTTTTGCTAACGAAGAAAATAAGCTGGAATGAATACTGTCATATCTTCTTCTTGAAGCAAGCTTTCAATACAGTATGTATCTGGTTTGGGATGCATTTTATAGACTATTAATTTCATAGAATTGCTAACAACAACAGCAAAAAAAAAAAAAACCCAAAACTGTTATGCTTTTGCAAAGTAAAAAATAATATTATGTAGGGTATAGATTATTTTTCAGATCCTAAGTGATGCCGGCAGGCTTGTAGAAGAATGCATGATCGGGCTGTCTGTATCCGTGCTATAACCTCTAACCACAAGCTGTGTAAATGTATCCTGCTAAATGTATCTGCAGTACAGAATGGCAGATACCTCCTCAGTTGGAATTGTATTCAAACGTGAATGAATTTGCTTAAACTTAGAAGCAAATAAAATCAGTACAGAAAAATAAATTGATGCTGAATTCCTTTGGATGTACAGTTGACCATCATGAACGATAAAAGCTATCCTTAGGATGCTGACCTAAATAATGTTAAGACTTGCAGCAGCATACCTACCGCGCCTGCTCAGAACATAGAACATGCAAAATGATTTTTCTCCTCCCTCCCTCTCCAAAAACTAAATTGTAAAGTAACAAGGCATTAACAGGAATATCAAAAGACTATATGTATATACATAGTACATACTGTAAGAGAAGAAATGGTGTTGTGCTGAAATGCAATGTTTCTTTGTTTTACTTCGAGGCTTATCTTAGCTATGCTTGTACGATGACATTGACATCATGGAGGTCAGGGCTGACACTGGGGTGCCATCCGTTTTATGAGTGAAATGTTTTCCAAAAATTAAATCTCATCTACTCAAACACCAAATTTCATGTCTTCTTCAATACTACCTCCCTACCCCCGCTGCTTAAGATTGATGGGATCTAGTTTGGCTCTGTGTAATAAATTGGAATTGCCTTCTGTAGAGAGTCCAATACATAATTGTAGGAATTAATTTTTTAAACAAAAAACCTTCAAGAATTCTTATGCATTCCCTTTCAATCCTTCCTATCAACACACACACACACACACACACACACACACACACACACAATTGAAGCTCAAATTGCAATGAAACGTTTAACATGTGGAACAAAAAATGTGGAAAGAGCTGCTTATTCAGGATTTTGAAGAAATGCCTAATAAGCAAATACTGTTTTGCTACAAAACCAGTGTCACCATGTCCCCGAAGAGAGGAAAACAGCATAGCTTGCTAGAAAAATATCCTCCAGAAACTGCCGGCAGGTAAAAAACAGAAAAGCATTTCATTTACCATGCTGTATAAAACAAGAAGTCTTTTATTTTTTAGGAAATAGAACAGATTCTTTTCCACTTTCTTCAGCTACAAAGAAACCATACCCACCCCCACCCTTAGATCCTGGATGTAAGCCAACATTTTTATAAAACGCTATGAGCCTGATTTTGAATATATATTTACGTTTTTCTTCTTATCTCTCCAAAAGTCTTTAATTGCCTTGTTGTATCACTGAATATACTAATGTTAATTAATTTTAACACATGCAAAAATGAATTAATATTTTCTGGGGTTGCTAGTTTCCCAGCGCCTCGATCTTCTATAAGGACTTGCTAAAAATAGGTTAGCAAAATATTCAAGTTCCCCAGAATTTTTTTTTAAAGGAGAAAATGTATTCAAATATCTTAACTTAGGTACTAGGTTTCACAACCGGATCTTTTGTTTCTAGCTTTCATTCTATCTCCTTCCCCAGAACCCAAGTGATTTTCAGCTCAATGCGTGGAAAGCACCAGCCCACCTCTAACCCATATACTTAGTCTCTGGGTTGGGTCGTCCAGATGGTCAGTTCATACCTGAACCACATCGAATCCTCTTCTTTTTGGAGCACATCTCTTCCCCACAACTACTCCAGAAATAAATGTGGCTCTAACGGAAACAGTAGCTCCTGGTCTAACACCAATGGTGGAACCATCTTCCCCACCCCCACAACATGCTCTATGAGCTCTGGTTAGCATTGACAGCGACAGAAAATTAGAATGGAGTGTCCTTAGGCTAATTCCTCCTTTACTATGGGGGTCAAAAATTAGAGAGACTATCAGGCTGAGTTACAAGGTACCAATTTAATATATGGTCATCTATAAAGCGGGGTCCTTAGAGTGGGGTCAGAGGAGGTTGAAGCGAACATCTAGGCATTTGATGCTATTGGTGTCTGTTCAGATATTCCCCAGTAACAACATCTGAAAGTTAGACAATCAAGTTTAAATACTCACAAATTATTATCATGTAGGCAAAATATATACGACATGGAAGCAACTCTGACCACATAGAACCAAGTTGCTGCCTCCTCTGCATGGGATAATAAATGACAGTGACAAGGACAGTAATCTATATCAAGCTCTCATGAGATGAGTGAATAGTGTTACGTCCTCACAGGGACAGGGTGGCAAATGTGGTCAGGCCCCCTACCCATACTCTTAAACCTGATGCCAGGGCAAGAGATTTTCAAACCTCCCAGTGGGTTCTCCATTCACCCTCTGTCAAAATGAACCTAAAAGCCACGTATTTGTTTATTTTGTGATGTTCTAAAAATACTCAATGAGCAAACCTGGCCTATTTACCAAATCTGCTTGTGTTAAATTTGAACTGTAGTTGAAAGCATTCGGATAGATGAGCTTGTTTAGGCAGACATTCTCGACTAGTAAATCCTGTTTTACACTTAAAAAACAAAACAAAACAAAACAAAACACCACGCTCATGCCTGAATTATTTAGGCTTTGTCATGATTACAAGTGGCAAGGGTAGGCATTCACTTATGATTTTTAAAAATTGCATGATACTCATCAATCTCCTCAGGGCACGTACACAAACATCAATTTAAAAGACAAATCCCTTCCCATGATAAAAAATTTTAACCTGTTTCTGCCACTTTGAGGAGCCAAGTATAAGGAACCCTAACTAATCTGGCAGGAGCAGGCTAGAGGACGGGGCCAGTGGTGAGGGGGTGCGTCTTTCACTTTGATTAACGCTTTTCCTTGCTCACAGTTTTGTTGTTCTGCAGTCTGAGCTCATTTTATTTTCAGTCCTGTGGGTTAAAGTTAAATTGCATGGCTTATGCAAAGTACATAATTCGAGTATGAACAAAGCTTGACTCTGTATGTTTAAAAAAAGAGTAAAGTCAGGGCACTGAGTCCCAGAAGAATCCTTGGTTTATAAACATTTGGATTGGTTTGCACATTTCTTTACTCCATTCACTGCATTAAAAATTACAGCTGGTTTGCATTTACACCTCATATGGGCATTCAACAATTGTGGGTAAATTTGTTATTGGGTTTGGCCATTCTAATCTAAATTTTTACAAATAAAATGTTCAGCAAATATAACATTTCTGTTTAAATTCTTAGAATGGCGATGTTTAGAAAATTTTATGAGGTCATTACATCTGTCTATAATGAATGTATTTAGCCCTGGAAACAACATTGTGACTTAATTTATCAATGACTAAAAATGGCTTTGGATGATATATTTTAACTTAAAATTTTTTGGAAAGCCCAAGGCCATTTTGAACATCTACATCTTGCCTAGAGAGCTGGGCAGGAACTTCTGCTTTCTACTTTGACCAGAGCTAAGTCTACATAGCTACCATTTATTGAGAACCTACTATATACTCAAGATTTTGGCTATATTATTTAATTCTAACCCAGTAGTCCTTTAAGGTGAGCATTAGCTATCACCAACTTTGGGTGAAGAACTAATTGGGATTTCTAGTCACATAGTAAATAGCAGGGTTAGGATTCAAACCTAAGTCTGACCAATTCCAAAGTCTAGATCTTTCCACCAGTCCTCAGAGGATAAAACCTCCTCCATCCACATTCTGTCCTGATGTAGGAATCTTCTTCTTGTGGAGACCCCTGGTAGAAGGGATCCCCACACCCTGAAGCGAAGATTAATTCTGTTCACATGAGCCAGCCTTCACTTCCCAGCCCAGGCATTGTGGGTACCTAGGATGCCACCAACTGGAGACAGGCTGGACCAGCAGGTGAAAAGATAAAATAAAAAAGGAGTAATCAATTAGACCACATTGAAAAATTAAGAGTAGAAAGCAGATTAAAAACTTGGGGCAGAGGTTTGTTGTAATTTGGAAATATTTTATGAGGCAAAAGAAGTAGAAAAGCTTATATTTCCATCTGAGCAAAATGGAAAAGCACCACATTCTACCAGGTGTCTTTTTCTATTATGGATGAGGAAGCCAGGGCTGAGAGGGATCTGGTCATTTGCCCAAGATCACACATTTAATAAGTGAGTTTGCCCATTTGCTGTATTAAATGTATATCTTATATATCTTATTCCTTTTTATACTGAATATATTCTGCATGTGTGAGTAAATTTCCTATCAAGCCATTAGATTGTTCTAATCTAAATCATCAGTTAAAGAAAAATCAGTGTAACATTCAGGACTGACATGGTTTCCATTCACAAATAACGTTTTTGTCCTGAACAGATAAACTAAGTTGATATTATGAGTTCCTTCCCCAACATATATTAAAAATGGATTTTTCAAAAGCCTAATTTTTTAGTAAGAGATTTTTCTTCAACCACGGTTAGTGTTTCAAATGTATCATTTTAGTGATTAACTCTCTTTTAGCATCTATCCATTTTGCCCCTAAGATCCCTTCCAGCTCTGAATGTTTATGATTGTAAACAAATCCAGCCTAGCTTGCTTTTTAGGTTGGGTAGGCCAAGAGCTGGACTCCAAGTCTCCTGCCTCCTGGTTATGTGGCCAGCTGACTACCTTGCTCCTTGGCAGTAATCTTATATGCCAACCAGATGGCTCTCAAACGGGGCTTTCTAATCAGCTCCACTCTGCCTGGGAATATGAGAGGACGATTATGTTGCTCAGTGTTCATGAAGCAGTAGAGTGAATGCTTGATGGTCGAACAGAACTGAGGAATCTGAACTCCGGGAAGCCTCTGATTCTTACACATGAGCTTTCTCCCTTCTATCCATCAGCATCTATGTAAGATATGGGAAAGGACTATATACTTGATGGCAAGTAAACTTTGGGGTTACCCCAAAAAGACGTGGAGGCAGAAGGGAAATGTGAACCATGTGGTTTTCAACAGAGAAAAGGTGGTAAGTGACTTAGGGCTTCGAGGGAGGCTCCGGTGGACCACGTTCTGCCCCACTGGAATCCAACTCAGACTCTCCCACAGGAATATCAACACGTCTCACCATCATTTTGATGTCACTACCTCTGACTTTAGCAACAGAATTGTGCCTGCTTTTATGTCTCAGTGGATCTATAATATGGCACTAATAAAGACCTTGTGAGCACATGGAGACCAAGAGCATTCCTGTATCCCTAGTCACACATTCATTTGTGGCCAGGACTGCTTGCCACTTCCCAAATGGAGAGCAAGTACAACAACAAGGTTTTACTAGATCCCGCACTGGCAAAACACATATTTGGCAAGATGGTGGAGTTTCTTCTTTCTAGAGAGACCGGCAAGTAGGGTGAAGAGGGAGGGTAGGGATGCAAATAAAAGGGAAAGAGGAAGAATTCCTACAGATAAAAGCTACCCTGTGTGAGAATCCTCTCCTGGTAGGAGAGTCCTCTCCTCTCCAAGACTCAACCCCGGGGAACAAAGTCATTTGCTTTTTCTTCTCTTAGATAAATGACGCAGCTCAGGGAGGCCATAACGGTGCACCTCATCTCACCAGAGCAGCTTAACAAACCAGCGAATCTGCATTTCCTTCGACTGAAGATAAAAACAGAATGTGTTTATTGTATTGAATTATCTATCTTTATTCCTATCTCTGGCTTGCTTCCTGCAAGATTTGTGTATCTCCCATGGCACCTAGAGCATTGTCTGGTGTGGTGGAGAGGCCTCCTGTGGGTATGCTCTTCACTGACCAACACCAAACTGAGAGACCTTTCTCTGCTCCCACAACTACCAGTGGAACTTTAGCTTTGTCTCATGAAGCTACTTCCTAAAATAGAACTTGCTCCATGAACTAAGGAGTGGAACTGGAGGCTGAAAATACCTATAGAAGTCTTTCAAGTACTTAATCACTTGTTTACCAAGGGGAGCCACAAGTTGTCTGGCAATCAGACCACAGGTTTTGTTTAAATCAGTCCCTCCTAGAACAGGGAAAGGGGAGACAGGAATAAGAGTGGTCTGACAGTAACCCAACTGTCTCCAAAATGTGCCTCAGTGTTTCCTCGGCCCCCTGTGTTGGAGCACGTTTCATAGAACTATACGATGGGCAAGGCACTTTGCAGGATGCCATCTCAACCCTTTTTTGAGGTGAAGAAAATCAGGTTCAAAGACAGTATTATGTCTGAAGACCCCAAGCAACTAGGATAAAAGCCCTATTCCTTACTTTCTAGAATTCTGCTCTTTGTAATGCAACAGACTGGCTCAATTAATAAAAAAAATTCCAAGCTCTCATGCAAATAGGTACTTAATAAATGGTTATAGAATAAGCGAATTAATGAATAGATTTAGAAAGAGGGCTTACCACTTTTTTCTTAATTCCTCTTGGAAGAGAATGTTACAGTATACTTGTTTAAATTTGTTTAAGCTCAACTAAATATAATTTTAAGCAAAATAGTACATGTTGACCAAAATATCACCTGAGACCAAGTGCCACTTCGTATATCAGAGTAGTTGTCTTGATTGCTATTTAAGTCAATCAGATTAAGTTTAACCAGCCAAAGTCGCCTTTATCTTATTTGGTTTGCAAAAGAAATCTCATGAGTTAGCATGAACAGCTAAAAATAAGTTGCAGGTTTCATTTTCCGTTGTTCAGTATGGTTTTGAAACCAAAAGGTGCAAAGCTAGGAGATTCACCAACGCCTACTGAAGATCAACAATTCAAACTGTCACCTCTCTAGCCCACTGCCCTGATCTACAGTCCACGGCCAGGCCCAGGAAAGGTGCACCAGGGTCCTTCTCACCGTGGTCCCTTAACATTAGTTACCCTAATAACACATGGCAGGAAATTGGGGGCTGAGGCCAGTCCTGAGGGACAGTGGCTTATGTGCAAGTGTCTTGTCATATCCGGACAGGATGCCACGTAATCAGCCCCATACACTCAACTTCAGTCTTCAGTGATGCTACGGGCCTCTCTGTAAAGCAAGAGAGTAAATAATGCTGGACTTTCAGTAAAGAGGGGTCCCTCAAGGTAGTGGCACAGCAATTGCCCATGGCCTTGTGTAATTCCATACCATAAACCCAGGCGGCCCAAGTTCGGTTTAATTTCAAAACTCTTTCCGTGGCCCAATCTGGCAAGAAGGTGTTTGACAGAGGCATAAATGCTTCAAAGAGAAGGCAGCCATCTCCTGCTGCAGCATTCAGCTGTGGCACAAGGCTCCAGAGAGCAGTGTGGCTGCAAGCAAGCCCTCAGCTGAATGAGATTGAAAGGGGGCAAGGAAGGGTTAATCTCCTTCCATTAGAGGAGGGGCCATTTGGCGAAGGTGAAGAGAATAAACTGTATGAAGAGCAAAGAAGACAAAGAGCCATTCCAGAAAAGAAATCACAGTGCAGGGGTGAGAAGGATGATTTGTCCTAGATTTTCACCGGGAGACCATTTCTTAGATCTCTGAGTCTTTACCTTGCTTTGAAGTTACAAGTCTCAGGGAGGGGGAAGGGGGCATATTCACACTCAGCGCTGGAATACTTGAGCTTTGATTCCATCTGAGAAGGGCTGTCTCTGAAAAGCAGAGGTCGAGGCCACAGAAGCCTACTCATAAATTAGAAAGTGGCAAAATAAACAATAGGAGTTGCTCATAAAAGAGAGGCCGGCGGCTGAAGCCCCCTTTCTTGGGGTGGGGAACACCCCCCCCCCATTTTTTCGACCTTAAAGTTTTTAGAAGTTGCTTTTAATGACATTTTTGGTAATAGTTTAAGAGTCACAAAAAGTTGCAAAAATAGGACAGTAACTATGTAACTTCATCCAGCTTCCCCCAAGGATAGTGTCTCACACTAGTATAGCACCTTGTCAAAACAGAGAACTGACATTGGTGTAATACTATTAACTCAGGTGCAGACCTTTCTTGGGTTTCACCAGTTTTTGCCTGCTCTGTGTGTGGGTGTGTGTAGTTCTATGTAATCTTATCACACATATAGATTGGAGTAGCCATCACCACAACTAAGATAGAGAACTATTCCATCACCACAAAGAAATCCTATGCTAACCCTCTCAGGGTCACACCTTCCTCCAGCAATAACCTCTGGCCCTGGTCTATTCTCAATCAGTATAATCAGTATGTAACCCTCTGAGATTGGCTTTCTTTCACCCAGCATAATGCCCTTAGATCCATTCAAGTTGTAGGTAAAGAGTGTGTGCCTTTCTCTTGCTGCATAGAATTCCATGGTATGGATGTACCACAATTTTGTTATCCATTCTCTCCTTGAGGGACATCTGGCTGGTTTCCTGGTTTAAGGTATTCGAAATAAAACTGCTATGAGTATTGATATATGGCCTTTTGCGTGAGCATAAGTTTTCATTTCTCCTGTGTAAACACCCAGGGGTGGGACCATATGGCAAATGTACGTTTAACTCTATAAGGAACTGTCAAACTCTTTTCCAGAGCAGCTGCACCATTTATGTTCCCACCAGCAGCACATAAGCAGTCCAGTCCCATATGCTGGCAAGCAAATCCTTGCCAGCATATGGGAACATCAGTATTTGTCATTTTAGCCATTCTGATAGATGTGTATGGGATTCCTTTTGCTGATCCAGTCAAGATGGCAGTCAAGTGGGGGAGGCCTTCAGAGCTTAGGTGGGTGGCTTCAGATATCTCTCACTGTTCCAGCTATCCTAATGCTTATCTATACAGCAGTTTGAGCTGTCTGGCATTTCAATGATGGAAAACAGGGCTCTTCATACTGGGTGAGTCTTTAGATTTGACAAGTTGCTCCTGACTACATTAGTGGGACATCACCAACTGGGGATGCTGGGCTTCTCTGAGGCAGTACATCTTGGCCCAACAGGCAGACTTGATACTAGTGGCACTCTCCCAAGGTAATATGAAAGCCATGATATGACGGCCATGGAGCAGAGACAAAATTTGCCTGGGTCAGGGTTGTCCAGCAACTTTGGCCAGAGACTGTGTGAATGCTTTTTATTCTGAAAGTTAGCTACTTATTAACAAAGTGTGCAGGGAATGGACATGGAGTCAGCATAGACAGGGAAAAGTGGGATTACCAGTGGCGCCTTGTCAGATCACAGGCTCCACTGAACACTTTCTGCTCTTGGGCTTCCTACCCTGTTTATCATCTACGATTCACCAGCAGCAATGTGGACACCTTGTTTGGATGTCACAGAACTCCAGCGTGTACTCCTGGGGGTTAGATCTGGATGCATTGCTTTCACCACCACATGGACCTTCTTGGCCTACCAGGTCTTGTCAGTAATTAGAACTCTAAGTATTGCAAGGTGCCTACCAATCCCAAGTTGTAAAGGATGCCAGGGAGATGGGCTTTGCATAGAGCCAACATCATAGCGATGGCCTGAACTGCCTCAGGCATGTCTGGAAAGTCACTCTCCATCTCCTGTGCCCCTGATTGAAGGGAGGTTGTGGACCTTCCCAGAATCCATACTCATCATGTCCCTGGATCTATGAGTTTGGACCAGAAGGCCAAGAATCAGGAGAGCAGTGATCCTACATGGGAACAGCCAAGAGATAATGAAGACTGCACAGAGGCAGTGAAGCTTAGTGATTATAGGCAAATTCCCTGGTGCTAAGCATATATAATGGGTGCAGCAGAGGTACACTTTTGGGTTCTGGCTCTTGTGCTTCACCTGGTGCAGTCACAAGAGAAAGATGTGGGCTTCGGCATGGAGGAACCTAAGTGGTCATTTATAGAACCTGAAATGAACAAGAACTAGGGACCATCAGGATCAGGAGCTGAGCAGTACGTGAGGGCTGAACTTGAAAGTAGATGATATAAGGGAGGCCCTCTAGAAGTTGGGGTGCTAGAATGAGGAAGGGCAGCCATATGCCATCAGGTGGCCAACAGGTATAGTCTGATGGGCTTGAATAGAGTTATGCCAACAAAATGGCTGGTCACACTTCCTCTTAAAAGGTAGTAAAAAAAATTTTTTTTAAAATTTTTATTTATTTATGATAGTCACAGAGAGAGAGAGAGAGGCAGAGACACAGGCAGAGGGAGAAGCAGGCTCCATGCACCGGGAGCCCGATGTGGGATTCGATCCTGGGTCTCCAGGATCGCGCCCTGGGCCAAAGGCAGGTGCTAAACCGCTGTGCCACCCAGGGTCCCCCCCCCCAAAAAAAATTAAATTTGGTTGTTGTTTGTTTACTATGTTCTCTGTTATAACACAATGCTCCCAATTTCCCAATTTTAGAGGCCTCTTCTCTTCCACTGCCCCTTCTTTGGCCAGGTGCTCCTATTTCCCTGCTGTCGGAAGGCAGTCTGGTGGACAGCACCTCTCAGATTTAAAGAGGCAGGTGCAGCTGGGGCAGGTAACTCCCCAGACTATGAAGTTATGCAATGGGACTCCATCTTTGAGGGTGAATCATACAGGTTCCCTCTAGTTCTGGCTTTGTCTTTTTTTCAGCTAATGCCTACTCTCCCCTAATTCTGATCCCAATATGAGTCTTTGCTCTCTTGCCTTCTGACTCTGGACCCTCTCTCCTACTCTGCTCTTGTTCATGGATCTGCATGACTGCCCCATGTCCTCCTTGGTCCTGCTTCAGTGGTACCACCTCAGGGCTTAGGGCACATGGTGATCTGGGTTCATTAGGTGACCAAAATGGGCATGTGGGCCCCTCATGGGGTCTGGGCTGCCCACACACATCCTGAGATATAGCCCTGCCCATCAGAAGGCAGACAGAAGTTTCCTGGCTGAGGCAGAGTCTCACCTGAGGGGTCTGTCTTCCCATTGGTGCCTTGTCTCTGCTACCTCAAGGTTGGGTGGGTCTGGGCCCTTTGTCTACTCGAGTTGTAGTTTTACCTCTGCCACTAAATCTCTCTGGATAACCACCTGGAAATAAATGAATCATTCTCGGTCTCTGTTATCTCATATTTACAGTTAAGGTTTCCTGATTCCCATTTGACAATCTTTCAACTATCTCATACCATGATTAAGGAAAAATCTAAAATTCAGAGGCCAAAAAAGAGCTTTTACATTAAATTCTGGTTTAGATATACTATCTCAGGGTTCCCTGTTTTCTGCCTAATAAGTGTTTGCTGAAATGAATGTTTATTGCATTGAATGCAGCATATCGACAGTTCTCAGGTTTTAATGTGCATAAGGAATAGGAAGGTGTATATATTTTTTAATATTTTATTTATTTATTAATGAAAGAGACACACACACACACACACACACACACACACAGAGAGAGGCAGAGACACAGGCAGAGGGAGAAGCAGGCTCCACACAGGGAGCCCAATGTGGGACTTGATTCCAGGACCCCAGGATCACTCCCTACGCTGAAGGCAGGCGCTCAACTGCTGAGCCACCCAGGTGTCCTTAGGAAGGTATATTAAAAAGCATATTCTTAGGCCCCCTGATCAGCACTTCTGATGCCACTGGAGCCTAGGAGCATGTGTTTAAACATAAGAAACCGAAGGGAATTTAGGTTTTTAAATAGACAGTGGTGCCTTTCTGGAGGCTAATTTACCATTGTGCATTAGAAACTTTAAAAACAGGTCATTTGACCTACTAATTCAATTCTAGGAATTTTTCCTAAGATGTCCACAAAGATTTATCAACAAGAATGTTGACAGATTGGTAACAGTAGAGCACTACAGGCAATCAAAATGCCCATAAAAAAAAAAAAGAATGGATAAATTAAGATATATAAGTGCAATGGAAATACAGCCGTTAAAAATCAAATTTTCATAGGCCATTTAGTGACTTGGAAAAATGTTGACAACATAATGTTAAGTGGGGTGAGAAAAAGCATATAAAATTATTACAAGTAATTTGTGTGTGTGTGTGTGTGTATACATACATATATATGAAAAATTGGAAAGAAATGCGTCAAAATGTCAATACAGAATTGTTGTTTAGTTGTTGGATTATTGGAGACTGTTGTTTTCTCCTTGATATTTTTCTGTATTCTCTAGATTTTGTATAGTAGCTAGTTATGACCCTTTATATTTAAAAACAATGATAGAAATATTTTAAAAGACACACAAAGGAATTTGCCTCATGTAGAGTGAAAACAGAGGGCAGAGAGGTCTCTTAGGAGTCCAGGCCAGTTGTGGCCCGGCTGCTGTAGTATGATTCAGACTCACTCTGGTGCCCAGGGTGAATTTCAAGCTACATTCTCTTTTGTGAAGTACCTTGGTGTAGGGTTGACGCCAAGGAATTTGGGTCAGTGAGAAAGTCCTTTCTTTTTTTTTTAATTTTTTTTTTTTATTATTTATTTATGATAGTCATACAGAGAGAGAGAGAGAGAGGCAGAGACACAGGCAGAGGGAGAAGCAGGCTCCATGCACCGGGAGCCTGATGTGGGATTCGATCCCGGGTCTCCAGGATCGCGCCCTGGGCCAAAGGCAGGCGCCAAACCGCTGCGCCACCCAGGGATCCCGAGAAAGTCCTTTCACTAGATACTACTTTCCTGCTATATTCAAAGATAACAGACTATAGGATCTGGTACATGGAGAAGAGCTCATAGTTTAAATGACACCTTCTTTACTACTGTTGGGCTGAACTCATGCTTGTTGACTCTGTATAATCCCCTACCCCATAACACCAAGTAGATTGACTGCACTCAGGATTAGGGGCTTTTGGACAGGTGATGGGACTCCATTCTCATTTGGGAGACACTACCCGAGGTCAGTGCTTCTGTGACGTGGTTTCAAAGCCTCCATTACCCAATGCACTGGAAGCCCCCTAGAATGCCAGGAAATAGCATTTTTTTTGGTGGTTTTTTTTTTGGCAGAGAGATGGCTCAAATCCATCCTCTCTCACATATTTCAGTGACCCCCCAGAATATTAGAATATCAAACCTCTCAGAATATTAGAAGACCCTCGGTTAGGCCTATGGCCTACAGTCAAACCTTTCCAAATTACCTTGGAAATTTTACAAGACATGTTGTGTCTAGTTAAGGAGCAGTACTAAGGAACTCAGATGAAAGTCAATTTAGAAAGACAAAAAAATTGGGGTGCCTGGGTGGCTCAGTTAGTTAAGCAGCTGCCTTCAGCTCGGATCATGATCACCAGTGGGGATTGAGCCCCGCTTCTGGCTCTCTGCTCAGCAGGGAGCTTGTGCTCTCTCTCTCTCAAATAAATAAATAAAATCCTTTTAAAAAAAGACAAAAAAATTTTAAATGATGATACTTACAATAGCAATACCACTACCAAAAGCTAAAACACCAATACTGATCATAATTATAATTCTTTTCATCAGTACCTTGACTTGCCATACATTGTTCTAAGTGGCCCAAACCATTTCACATATATTACTTTATTTATCCTGATAGAACCTCAGTTTTACATCCTTTAAAAATACCATTTTGGAGGAGGGAGGAAGCTTTCAAGTTCTGATGAAAAGCAGAGGCTTCTTGAGTTAAAAACAAAACCGTGAAGTCTTCACGTATGGTGTTTTCCAACTTTGTTCTTGACAAGAAATCGGGGGATTTCAGCATGAGAAATTACAAAGCCCTATTACCGTGAATTCTTAGCTTTGGTGAATATGACGTGGCCTTATTGCAAAATCCTCTAAAGGGAGTAAAAGAACATTCATAAATGCTGACCCAGAGTAAGAAGGGGGCTTGCACTTCCGTGCTATGAAAACAATAAAACTCCTGGGATTAAAAATAACCAACTGGTCTAGGCACTGCCTATGTCAGCCTGCTGTGCTCAGTTCATGTCTGCACATCACAGATCAATAGGTCCAGGCAAGCTCTTTAGGTGACCTAAGCTTCGAAAAGACTGTGGTGCCCCCAATGTTAACTATACCCCACACAAGGAATTAAAATGTTTTTAAATAATAAAAGATTAAAGTTAAGGAAGCTCAAGAAAGGTCAAATTTTTCCCATGATGTCTACTTTGACACTTTTTTGATAATGTTGAAGATCAAAATATTTACAAAGTGTATACTTGGTGCATCTGTGATGTCACCCAGCATGCTGTACCACTGTACCAACGTGTGGAGGAATCGTGCTGACAGTATCGAAATTCTGATTTGGTGATTCCACACCCCTCCTTGCCACGCTATCAACATAGCCAGACATTGGAAATCAGGAGGTTCACCCTAGCCTACTGCTCCACACACATCCTCATACGTCAGTTCCTAAATACTTAGTGCCTTGAGGAGTCGTTATCACATGGGAATTGAAATTAACAAACTATGTCTACCAAGTCTCCCAAGTGAATGGACCCTGACGCCTTTCCTCCTCGACAATGGGCTTTAGCCTTGCCCATCCTCGCAGACTCCATTAGACTGGGAATTCCGGCAACATATCATCCCTTCTTGGCTCTAGCCTTTGAAAACTAGCACTTGTTGTCAACTCACTCCTTTGGGTGCACTCTGCTAAGCAGACTCTGTATTCCTCCATTCAGTTTGGTCCTGTCTTTAGCTTCCTCTTACAAGCTCTCAGTTCTGGAGACGCTTCCAGGACCAACCAAGGCACAGCAAATGAACTTTTAGAGGTTAAAGCATTTTTGCAACCAATCAACTTCTTCTAGTCCACGCCAATTCCTGAGGGAGGTAGGCAGAGGCAAGGCAGCAGTAATAGGAGGCTAGGCCAGGCACCAGGTTCCGTAAGGGCCCAAGAGGCTGTGTCAAATTGGCCGTAGCTGGCCTTGCCACACAATGGACAATGTGTGTTCTTCAGGATGTGGGTGGGGGTGCCATAAATGTCAAGTCCAGGGGTAAAATTCAATCAGAAACCAGAGCGTCTAGCCAGATATCGACAACAAAACTAGAGAACTAGCTTGGGCAAAGACTGTAGCCCATTTTTAGCATATGTGCTACTGAAGCAAGCACATGTGGTCCATTTTTTTATTGGAGGTCCATTTTTTTAAAATTATGATGCCTTAGGGGCATCATAATGCACCCACCATATGGTTTCTGATATTTACCAGCAGGGGAATTCTGCACTAAGACCAACAATGGTGAAAAGGCTACATAAAATATAAAAGTAGTTCAGAGTTCTCCAAACAGGGGTTACGGCCTTACCACTCATTATTTCAGCACATGTTTTGAAACTTTTCCTGAAAAGAAAAGGCTAGAACTATGTATCAAATCCTTAGGGTTGCACTAATCTCTCCAGCTGAGCCTTTTTAATCTACTTTTAAATGTTTCTCTAATAACTTGGTTTGAAGATGTTATTTTAGGGATTCTACTCCCACCCCCTGCCCCAAAAACACACAATATTAAAATGTGACAAGATCTGGAGTAGATCAGACAGGGTAGCTTCTCAAAGCTTCCAGCAGCAGACAGAACCATGAGCTAAAGAAACCACGAGCTTTCCAAGAGACTACTGGGGCTCAGAGTTGGGGGAAGAGAATTCTACTGGACAATTCCAACTAGCATGACTAGACTCAAAACCAGGAAACATGGATCCCTGGGTGGCTCAGCGGTTTAGCGCCTCCTTCAGCCCAGGGTGTGATCCTGGAGCCCCGGGATCTGTACCACGTCAGGCTCCCTGCATGGAGCCTGCTTCTCCCTCTGCTTCTCCCTCTGCCTGTGTCTCTGCTCCCGCTCCTCTCTGTCTGTCTCTCATGAATAAAAACAAAAACAAAAACAAAAAACCAGGAAACAAAGTCAAAATGGTCCTAGACCAAAAGACCCTGGAGAGGAAAATAAGGGGAAGAATACCCTTCCCTCTGTACTGGCCGTTGGCTGCATGGTAGTGTTCACACAAAAGCTCAAGTTTTCAGGGCACCTGGGTGGCTCAGTGGTTGAGCCTTTGGCTTGGGTCATGATCCCGGGGTCCCAAGATCGAGTCCCCAGTCAGGCTTCCTGGACGGAGCCTGCATCTCCCTCTGCGTATGTCTCTGCCTCTCTGTGCGTGTCTCATGAATAAATAAACGAAATCTTAAAAAAAAAAGAAAAAAGAAAAAAAAAAAAGCTCAAGGTTGGAAAGAACAGAGGCATCTTGAAAGAATCTCACCTACTGTTCATTGCCCATCTGGCTAGATGTTACCTAAGACAGTTGGTCAGAGAATACTAAATATCTGGTAAGTTTTTGCTTCTCCCACCGATTCATTCTGCTCTCTTATCCTTAAGCAACTCTAAGTGCTTTATTATGCTGTGCCAGAAAGGACTACCTCATACCCAGCAACTCTCCAGAGCCATCGCTGGAGAAGTGGCTGCCTCCCCAGGGACTACATTTCCCAGACCCCTTTGCAGTTAGATGTGATCATGTGACTGAGTTTTAGTCAACAGAATGTGAATAGAAGTGTTGTACATCCCTTCTAGGGATGGTCTGTGAAAACATCCCATGTGTACTTTTTCACACTCTTTTTCTCTTCCAGTGGGGAGTGGAGACAGTCCAGGTGACCTTGAAAACCACATGCTGTAGAAGGTGGCGATTCTTTCAATCTATAGCTCTGAATGAATGTTGAAAGAGAGTTTTGCCCCACTACACTCTGTTACATGAGCAAGAAATAAATTTCTGTTGTGTTTGAGCCATTATGCATTTTTCAGTCCATTACAGCCATTAGCTTATCCTAACTCTTACATGTTCTTTTGGAGATAGCTGGGATTTTTTTGTGTGTGGAAGTTCCATGCCTTCTCCCCTTTCCTTAAATTTTACTATAAACCAAGAGAGTAGAATTAGCAAATTTAAATTTAAGCAGCCATCAGGGGCAAATGACACTCACCAGATTAGTGGTCACAGCATTCAGATCTTACAGCCAGAAGAGTAGTTTAGCAGTGTCTCACTTCAAGACAACCTGATAGGTTAAAATAGAACAAAAAGTAAATGTGAGATGTACAAAACAAATACATTAGAACTACAAAACAAATCTATAGTTACTTTCTAAAGGGTATTGTCAGATTATGAAGGAATTTGCCAATGTTTTCCAGTATATGACAAACTTCCCTATTGCCTTGAAAAAAAAAAGATTTATTTTTTTAATACATTCCCCCTCCAAATATTATAAAATATAATGAACAATTCTACTCTGCTAAGTGAGCTACAGAAAGACTTGGTGCCGACTCAGGGGATGACACTGGAGGCTAGGAACACTGGGTATGATTTCTATTCTATGTACTCTGCCGTTGTTATTATGTATTATGTATTAAACTTTTCTCTCGGGAACTTAGCTTTCTTGGTCAGGAACATTCAGAGCTTGTAAAATTATAGGCTATGCAAAGACTTAACTTTTTTAGGTGGTGTTAAAACAGACATCAGAGATACGTTATATCAGTCTTTGTGTTTAATATCATTCCAGATGCAATGGCCCAAGTAGGAATTAAAGTAAGCTCTCTATAAACACAGTGATGAAACAATGGAGGTGCGCGCACCAGAACAATCAGAGGCAACCAGAAACATGCTCTGTAAAGGTGGCAGGTTGTGGATGTTTTCTTACCAGAGCTGCCATCTTTTACCAGTTAAGTGCAAAAATACTATTTGACGGCATAGGGAACATGTTTGCCTAGAACAGCGTTTTTTTGTGTGTCTGATTACTCGATTTAAGATCCAGGAAGCAAACAGTTCAGAACTCTGAACAAACATTCTGGCAGTCCAAAACAGAGCACTAGGGCGGGAGGAGGAAGAGGAGACAAAACAAGAGGGTTGACGGGGAAGGCAGGACTTGCGCCATCTTCCATAGAGTTTCAGCCTATATATGTGTGTACATATATGCATACACACACACACACATATATATATATATATTTTTTTTTTTTTTTTGAGAGGAAATGCACTCTTGTCTGGTCCCGTGAGAAGAGAGAGATCAGATAAAATCCCTTTGGTACTAAATTTGAAAGGTCTCCCAAATGCATCCCCACTCCCTCCCTCTGGGCTGGGGCCTGCCAAGCCGCAGGTGTCAGGAAACAAGATGGCGCCCCACAGTGTAGGGCGCTGAGTGAGGGGGGCCAGGGGTGGGCCTTCACTTACTCGGAGATGCTGGCTCCTCTGAAACCCAGACGCTGCCAACTCCCTGGGCTCAAGAGTTATAACCGCTTTCTTGCTCTGGGTTCTTCACTTCTTGTTGAGATCAGCTCCAAATATTTTTCTGATGATGTCACTCATTCTGACTTCCTACATTTTGAAAGTTGATCTACAAGCGAAACCTTCCATGAGGCTAAAAAAAAAAAAAAAAGAAGAAGAAGAAAAGAAAGGTGTGCGGTGAGGAGATGGAGAGGAGGAGGAGGAGAGGCAGTTGCCTCCCTATTTTGAGATTTGCTGCAGCTGCGAGTGCCACTCCCCAGCCAGTTTCCTGGCTGCAGAGGGAGGCCAGTGGCCCGGCGTGGGTGACGTCAGGGCCAGGCCTGAGTCATCGCCAGCGGCCTGGCTGCCCTGCCACTCGGAAGGGGACAAAAGGAACCTTTGATGTCCAGAGGCCCTCCTCTCAGCACACTCGCCTGTACTGAACAGCAAGCCAGGAGAACATTCCTGCTGTCTCCCCACCCCCAGCCGCCCTTCCTACTTCCGGAACAGTCCCAGGCAGATTCAGCAAGGCCTCCCCCAGGGACGTCACCCTCCTGCATGGCAGAGGCCTGGTCACTCTCTGTCAAAGAGAGAAGCAGAAGAGGGTGTTTCTCTGGGGATTTCTCACCTCTCCCTCTGGCATCCCCCTATCTCCTTGTGGTGCTGCCTTACCCAGGGAGTCAAGTGGTACTAAAAGTTGTGTGCAAAGATGGAAGTGTTCTCATCACATCCTGGGGGCAGTACTCAGTGGTCAGTGCCTTTCTGCAATGGCCCTGGGCCTCAGCTCCTTGCTCCATGAGTCCCAGTGTGTGACCTTGCACCTCCTAGATTTAAGAGGGCACTGTTCTTTAAGAGCGGTATTTATATCCCAGTGCCGGTATGGGACTCAGTAAATACATGATGAATGTATTTTGATATATTTAGATGATCATTTTAAAATAAAATAATAAAAAATATATGCTAAATACTTGCAGTGTATGGTTGAGCCTCTGTGCTATGTGCTTTAAAATGATTATTTCATTTATTACTATTGTGACAAAGCTATGAGGTGAGGTACTGTTATTATTCCCAAATCTATAGATGAGAAAATGGATGCTCAGGGATTAGAACTCTAAAGTCTCACAGCTAGTTTATGGCAGAAATTGGATCATTTGATCTCAAATCCTGTGTTCTGAACCACCATGGTGAGTGGCTGAGGTGAACGTGTGAATAATGACCAAGGGCAGCCTATTCAAGTGAGCAAAGATAAGGGTAATTGGGGCCTGAAACCAATTGGACAAGGAAGTAATGGAGCAATTAGGGATGATCTGTCTAGAGTAGTGGGCCTCATGTCCTTTTGATGGGTCAACACAAAGTCTAAGTCTTGATGGGACACCCAGAGTGGTCAGGAGGGCATGTTCGTTGTCAGGTCCAAGTGGGGGTGAGAAGCTGGGATGGGAAGACAAAACCAGGGAGGTCTGGTGGTGTGTGGTGGATGCAGGATGTGAGAGAACACTGGACTGAGTACCTCAGAGAGACTATTGCTCCCTGGACATGGGTGAACATGTGGGGTCAGTGCAGCTAATGGCCCAAGTCTGGGACAGGCAAGAAGACCAAAGGGAAGAAAGATAAGATAGCTCTCATAGACTCTAAGAGCTAGAGTAGGAGTTAGAACAATGGTGTGTTTCAAGTATGAGGAGGGACTGGAGGTGACAGGAACAGAGCTGGACCTAACAGTGGTGGTCACTGCCCTCAGCACTGCCTTATCAGGCAGCAGCTGCCTTTCTGAGACAGAGGAGAGTCTTGTCAGTGGCTGTGTTTGAACCAAGATGAGGAGGGCTGGCAAGAAGAAGAACATCTGCTTATGGGGGGATCTGGGCCCAGGATAAAGATGATCTCGGAGGTACCTCCTCCTCCTAGGGTTTATGATCCGTGGCTTGTACTTTTCCATGATTCTCCTAGAGTCAATATCTCATTCCAAGAAGGAGACAAATGCCAGGAATTTCCAGCCCCTTGTGGGACGGAAGAGGGAGTCATCACTGGCCTCCGCAATCATGCCACTCCACAGTTTGCTTTCCCACCTGGTCATGAGACCCTTCTCCTGGGCTCAGGAGATCAATGCCTCTGATAGCTGGGGACATTGTCTCGTTGCCTTGTTCTTGGGAGCTCTGCCAGTTGCCACTCTGAGGAATGACATTTGTGTTCTAAGGTCTGACTCCCCAGGAAGGTGGAATTAGTGAGGGTGAATTTCAGGAGAGAGAAAGCCACATGCTTTTCATTGCAGAAACAACTGATCAGGGTCACTGTCAATGTCCACACAGAGCCTGACCTTGAGCTGAGTAAAGCGCTTTAAGTTCCAGGCATTTTTGGCAGAAGGCTTGTTTATTCTTTCCTTGTCTCTCTGCAGAAAATGCCTCTGGGCACCTCCCTACTCTGCTTCCCCAAAGGCCTGGTGGCCTTGCTTGCTTCACGCACACAGGTAGTTATGTCTCTAATAAGACAAAGAGAGGCTGATTATTTTTGCATCCACCTTGTGGGACTAAGATAACGTGAAGAGAAAAGGAAAGGAAAGAAGGCGAAATGTTGAGTAAGCTTGCGTGGGATGAAGAGCCTTGTACTATGTGTTCTAAGGTTGCTTCTAAGGGTGAGGATCAAATCAGAATTGGACAAAACATCTACTGGGGACACAGAGAAGTAAGTACAGTGACACCCTCTAAACTCTACCCCACCTGGAGAACCCTTTGTTACAACAAATGTGGTTATACGTTGGTAATTAAAAAATAAATAATAAAAAATAAATTAATTAAACCTTTGTGGGTTCAAGGAATTCCTTGGAAGACTGGTCTATACTTGCTGCCTCCAATTTCTCTCCTCTCATTCACTTTTTAGAAACACAATTTATTAAGATACGATTTACATACCATAAGGTTAACTCACTTAAAGTGTACATGTCAATGGATTTTAGTATATTTACAGAATTGTGGGACCTGTAATCTCATTTTAGAAGCTTTTTATCACCCCCAAAAGAAACTATGTGCCTATTAGTAGTCACTCCTCACTTGTGCACCACCCCTCCCTCCCGTCCTAGGCAAACATTAATCTTCTGTATCTCTAGATTGGCATCTTCTGGCCATTCTCTCTGTCTCTTTAGATTTGCATCTGCTGGCCATTTCATATAAATTGATCACATATTATGTGGCCTTTGTGTCTGGCTTCTTTCACATAGCATAATATTTTCAAAGTTTATCTATGTTGTGGAATGTATCTGTACTTAATTTTTTTAAGTTTATTTATTTTATTATTTAAAAATTTTTAAGAAGTTCTCTGCCCATCATGGGGCTTGAATCCACCGTTCTGAGATCAAGCGTTGCATGTTCCACCAACTGAGCCAGCAAGGCACCCCTGTACTTTATTCCTTTTTATGCCCAAGTATTATTCTATTGTGTGGATGTACCACATTTTGTTTATATCAGTTGATGAACATTTTAGTTGTCTCCATTTTTGACTGCTATGAGTCATGTTGCCATGAACATTCGAGTACAAATTTTTCTGTGGACATATATTTTCATGTCTCTTGGGTAGATACCAAGGAGTGGAACTGCTGGATTGGGTCATTAGGTGATTCTATGTTTACCATTTTGGTGTATGTGCTGCCAAAGCAAGTACTCTATGTTTAATGTTTTGAGGAGCTGTTAAACTGTTTTCCAAAGTACACCATTTTACATTCCCACCAGTGATGTGTGAGAGTTCCGATTTCTCCACATCCTCACAACACTCTTGTCTATCTTTTTGTTTCTAGCTATCCCAGTGGGTGTCATGTGCTATCTCATTTTGCTTTTGATTTGCATCTCCCTAGTAACTAATCATGTAGAGCATCTTTTCATGAACTTCCTAGTCATTTGTATGTCTTCTTTGGGTAACTGTTTGTTCAAATCCTTTGTCCATTTTTAAATTGGATTATTTTTCTTTTTATTGTTGAGTCTTTATACATTCTGGATACAAATCCCTTATCAGATATATGTCTCACAAATATTATCGCCCTGTCTGTGCATCGTCATTTCACTTTCTTTATGATATTCTTTGAAGGAGAAAGGTTTTTAATGTTGATAAAGTCCAAGTTATCAATCTTCTCTTATATTACTTGTGCTTTTGGTATCATATCTGAGAAATTACTGCCTAACCCAAGGTCATAAAGATTTATACCTAAGTTTTCTTCTAATAGATTTATAGTTTCAGTTCTTACATTTAGGCCTATGATCCACTTTAAGTTAACTGTTATGGTATAAGGTAGGGTTCCACAGTCATTCTTTTCATATGGATATCCAGAACCATTTGTTGGAAAGACTATCATAAGAACTCTGGACATCTAAAACTATTCTAAAATTAAAAACAAACAAACAAAAAACAAAACAAAACAAAAAAACACCTTCTTTTCCAAAACAGTCCATTCTTTCCCCCCATAGAATTATCTTGACTCCTTTGTTAAAAATCAATTGACTATAAATATTTGTTTATTTCTCGACTCTTAATTCTATTCCATGGATCTAGATGTTCATTCTTGTGCCAGCGCCACACTGTTTTGATTACTACAGCTTTGATCTTGTGCTTTTTCAAGATTATTTTGGCCATTCTGAATGCTTTGCAATTTCTATTTGATTTCTAGGATTATCTTTTCAATTCCTGCAGAAAATCCAGCTGGGATTTTGACAGAGATTGTGTTCTACCTGTAGACAAGTTTGGGGGGTATTCATATTTCAACAATAGTAAGTCTTGTGATCCATGAACCTGGGAAAGCCTTTTGATATATTTAGATCTATAATTTCTTTCAACAATATTTTATTGTTTTTGGTGTACAAATCTTACATTCCTTTTGTTAAATCTTATTCTATTTTATTCTGAATTGATATTACCTGTATTGGAAATAATCTTTACTCATGGACTTGTTAAGAGCTTGTACTTTGGGGGTTGAAAGACCTAAGTTTCAGTGCTGGCTCTGCATTTATTAACTGTACGACCTTAAAGTTACTTAAAGTCAACCTCCTTTTTTTAAAAAAAATCTGAAAAATAATTAATAACACCTGCTGGGTTTGTTATGCAGATTAAGTAAGATAATGCTTATGTAACCTTATGTTTTTTTAAAGATTTTATTTATTTATTCATGAGAGACACACAGAGAGAGGCAGAGACATAGGTAGGCTCCCTGCAAGGACTTGACCCCTGGACCCTGGGATCAGGCCTTGAGCCAAAAGCAGATGCTCAACCCTGCTTAAGTAACCCTACTGAGACCATGACCCACATGGGCCAGTCTCAGGGTCATATTACAATCTAAGAAATCCAGTCCAGTCACCAAAAGTAATTTCAGATTAACTCATATTTAATACTTGAATTTCTCAAGCACCATACAGAGTTCCCTGCAATCCTTCTTAACATCCTTTTTCCTATCCTCTCCAAACCCCTTATGCTCCATAGTTGTCCAAACTCCCTAGAAAGCTTTTTCTCCCACTCTAACCAATGTTCCTCTAATTCTTCTGCATTTGTCCTGTTCTTCTGATAGGCGAGGAGAAGAAACTGGACAGGCAAAGCCAGCATTCTTTTTCAGTGTGCAGGAAGAAAACAAAACCAGGGAACTCTCAAACTTCATGTACATCACCACTCATATAAAGTGCTCACTGTAATGTCTAATATATAATAAGGGCTGAATAAACACTGGGTTTTTGTTTTTTAAAGATTTTATTTATTTATTTATTTATTTATTTATTTATTTATTTATTTGAGAGAGAGAGAGAGTGAGTGAGAGAGAACATGACCAGGGAGAAATAGAGGGAGAGAGAGAAGCAGACTCCCCCCTGAGCAGGGAGCCCCAACATGGGCACGATCCCAGGAACCCGGGGTTAGGACCTGAGTTGAAGGCAGATGCTTAATCGACCCAGGTACCCCTGGGTTTTTATTTTTGTTATGGTGGTGGCTAAATTATGTCCATCTGTACTTTATGTTAATATTGTGGAGTTTAAATCATGACCTCTGAGAATCCAGCGGGGATGCTACTGCTCAGTAGCCCATCCTTATTCATTTAGATGAATTTGTTATTATTGCTTTTTCTTCCCTCTTCCTGAGTCATTCCTCAAAGAACCCCTATAAAATTGTAAAAAATTCATTTTTGAGGCTCCCTGCATAATGTTTGGAGGTCCTATCTCCTGTTTCCTCAGCCCAGCTCTAGGATGCTATCCTCCCATAAAAACCTCTAGAATGGTGTTTTTAAAACTGCAGTTCAGTACCCACTATTTATTGGGTCAGATGCAGCAGTAGTTTCAAGTGACAAAATAAAACAGAACAGAAAAATTAAAGTATGTTGCAAGACTTTTGTTTCAATTTTATAATAGTGTGTGAGCTGTGTCTCTATGTGAAATACATTTGTTACCATTTGTTACCGTGGTTCAGAGTTAAAAAAAAAAGTTTTAAAAATTATGTTGGAATAGATGTTTCGTTTTCATTAGGGTGTTTAAGCAACTCATAAGAGCATAAAGTAACACTCCTCCAAGGGGTCTGTCCATTTGGATGAGGACGGAACACCTAAGTCCCAGGGATGAAGCTCCACTGGTAATGAAAGACTTGGGGGCATTGAGATCTCTTTTCTATAATTTATAACACTTGATGGAGGATTATTTCTGTTACCTCCATGGAGTTACCCTTGTGCCATTCCCCCATGCACTACCCCTCATGCTACCTGTAGTCATCACCTCTTGCTCTCCTAATACCTGCAAATCCACACCCTGAACTTGTACAGGGTTTTCTATTCTTCGAAACTCGTTCACATACACCATCTCCTTTGGTTTGCACAACTATCCCATGAAATTGACAGGTCAGATCCAAACCCTTGCTTGACCATTCAACTCCATGTGTGACCTTAACCTCTCAGCTTATCTCCTCAGCTGCTATACAGAACCAAAAAGGTTAAGAGACTCAGCCAACATCACACAGACTGGATGTGGCAGGACCAGGAAGAGAACTGAATCTTTCCCCTCCTAGCCTGGTCGTCCCACGGGCTTTCCTCATGGAGACAAATAACTTCTTTTTAGTACTATTATTCACCTGACTGCCTGAATGTTTAAAAAGCAAAGAACACTTTGCTCTCTGCTACCATATCTAAAAATGCCGACTTTTATGGCACGGAGCACAAGACAAACAGCTCAACATGCCTTGTGGGTAAGGGTTATCACTCTCGACATCAAAGCCGATGTATTAAAGGCCAGGCCCTTCGAATCAGAGACAACAAAGTCCACAAGGAGAAGAAAACAAAGTTGCCCAAGTGCTCTGTTCTATCCTTACTGTTGCAGAGTGTCCCCTCTAGTGGCTCTAGAGGAAAACAGCTTCTGGAAACCATGGTAGATTCAAAGTTGATGAAGTCAAACAATGTCAGAGCTTCGAGGGAACTGAAAGAACACTTGGTTCAAAGCGTATCTCATTACTAATGAGAAATTGAGAACTAGAGCAGGGGGCCTCAACCAGGGGTGACTCTGCCTCCAGGCAACATGTGGGAACTTCTGTGGACATTTCTGGCTTTCATTTGACTAGGGGTGGGCGATGCTCCTGTCATCACTAGGTAAAAGCCAGGGATGCTGCCAAACATCCTACAATACACAAGACTACCCCTCACAACTGAGGAAAAGGCCTCAATGCCCCCAAGTCCTTAACTACTGATGGAACTTTATCCATGGGATGAAAGTGTTCCATCCTTGTCCAAATGGACAGACCACCTGGAGGGCTGTTACTGCTCTGTTCTTACGAGTTAAACACCTTAATTATTTGAACCCAAATGTCAATAGCACTGAGGTGGATTGGAGAAATGGTGCGTGATTTACCCAAGGACTTGTAGCTTTTCCCCTCTACCCCCTGCTCCCCACTTTATTGAGATCTAACTGACATATAACCAAGGATTTGCAGCTTATTCACAGCTTTTGGTGGCTCGGGCTACATGGTCTCTTTCTTTTCATTTCTTTTAGAATGCTTTTATTAGAATTGTGAAAAAGTCAAAAGTAATACAAGCCCATAATTAAAAGCAATATAGTAAAAGACTTAAAAGACTTTCCATCATTCTTTCTCTTAATCAATATTAACAGCCTTGGTGGTTTATTAGGTGGGACTATATTAAAATCCAAATTTAGATCATTTTTGACTTATCATTTCCTATGGTTATGTATTTATTTTTTTTAAATTCATTCATGAGAGAGAGAGAGAGAGAGGCAGAGACACAGGCAGAGGGAGAAGCAGGCTTCACGCAGGGAGCCCGACGCAGAACTCGATTCCAGGTCTCCAGGATCACACCCTGGGCCTAAGGTAGCGCTAAACTGCCAAGCCACCCGGGCTGCCCTTTTTCTAAAATATTCATCCACTTCTCCACATGCACATCAAAACAAGCAGCAATCAGCATGCAAAAGTTTCTTTTGACTTTGCTTATTATACAAAAGTTGGACTAACACACATTACAACTTGCTTTTTAAAAAATTTAATAAATTGTGACTATCTCTTCAGATTCAATAAAAATCTCCTATATGTTTACAGAAATTTGGAACAATTAGTACAGTGGGCTCCAAGGAGCTGATAGGACATTAAATGACACTGACTCATGTGGTGTGTGTCTTTAATATTTCTCTGACACTTGATATTCCACTCTTTTGTAGAGAGCTGAGCTCAGGATTAGAATCTTTGGTAGGCCATGCTATATAACTAGGAATGAATAACATCCTTTTGTTGTCTTTGTATTTATTACAGATATTTCTAGGCATAGCAAGTAATACTGATTTTCTGTCAACTGTGGTGCTATAAAACTTCATTTTATAACAAATACACATGTACTAATTGATTTTATGTGTCAACTTGACTGGATCATGGAGTACCTGGATATTTGGTTAAATGTTAATTTTTGGGTATATCTGTGAGAATATTTCTGGATGAGATTAGCATTTGAATCTTTAGATTGAGTAAAGCAGATGGCCTTCTCCAGTGTGGGTGAACATCATACAATCTGTTGAGGGCATAGATAGAACAAAAAGGCAGAGGCAGGGGACATTTGGCCTCACTCCTCAGGTGGGTCACTGGCATTCTCCTGCCTTGAGACTGAGACACCATAATCTCTCCTCATTCTCAGGACTATACCACAGGCTTTCCTGGGTCTAGTGCTTGCAGATGATAGAGCATGTGACTGCACAGCCTCCATAATCATGTAAGCCAATTCCTCATAATGAATATTCTCTTTCTGTGTATATCTTATTCATCTATATTTGTATCCTATTAATATATATATGTGTGTGTTTATATATATACACACATATGGTATAATCCTATTAATTCTATTACATATATATATTAAATATCCTATTAATTCTGTTTTCCTGTAGAACCCTAGAGTCAACTCAAATAAAAATGTTTTAATGGTATAATATTGATTGAAGTTTGGGTGAGAGTAATGTAACTCATTCTTGGTATGGCCAATCATATGTTGTTCAATCATTCCCTTCTGATGGACAGAGTTTTTCCAGGTGTTTGTTTAGTCATTAGAGAATGTTGTGATAAATATCCTTATTCTTATCCATTCATACTTTTATTTCTATGAAATAAATTGTCCAAAGTGAAATTATGGTTTCCATTTTTGTGTCTTTTAAATTTTAATGGATATTTTCAGATCATTTTCAAAAATAAGGTGAAGCCAGTCATACTCTAACCATTAATATCTGAGACTAAACATTATCTCACAGCTTTATCCTCATGGGATATTAAAACTTTTGTGGGTTTTTATATTTTACTAATCTGGTGGGTAAAAATTGGCATTTCACTTTTTTTTTTTTTTTGTAAGAGAAGTAGAGTATATGTCATATCATTTTTTTGTTTAGTTTTTATTTAAATTCCAGTAAGTTAACATACAGTCTAATATTGATTTCATGTATACAATTTAGTGATTCAACACTTACACACCACACCTGGCGCTCATCATATCACTTTTGCTTTAATTTGGATTTCCCTGAGTCTAAGAATAGTGGTTAAGAGCATAAATGAATGAATTATATGCTGTGTAAATTATATCCCAATAAAACTATTATTAAAAAGTTAATAGGGGATCCCTGGGTGGCTCAGTGGTTTCGTGCCTGCCTTTGGCCCAGGGCGCGATCCTGGGGTCCCGGGATCGAGTCCCGCATCGGGCTCCCGGCATGGAGCCTGCTTCTCCCTCTGCCTGTGTCTCTGCCTGTCTCTCTCTCTCTATGTCTATCATAAATAAATAAAAATAAATCTTTTAAAAAAAGTTAATATGTAGTAACATATTTTAAATAATTAGCAAAATGATTTTTAAAATGAATAGTAATCCATGCCCTGAACATCTTCATAACCTTTATTTCTACTCATCTTACAAAGCCTAAGTCAACCTCCTGAATTTCTCTACAAAGGAATTTGTAGGGTTTACTGCTGAAGTTAATTCTAGACTGTGGCTCATGCAGGTAAAAATAAAAATCATTTATTCTAGAAAGAAGAAACCAAATTCTCTACTGGAGAGGGAAGAAAGACCTCAGAAATAAATCAACCAATCACATTAAAAAGAAAAAGGACATGAGAAAGGTAGATAAATTATAAAACAAATTGTGGCCTTGGCCAAGCCATGTTAACTTCTCTGAGCCCAGTTGCTGCCTCTGTTAATGAGAATAATAACACTGTACACAGATTTCACATCAGGTTGCCACAGGGCTGTTGAGAAGGTCAGAGGACTGTCTGCCAATAACGGTGACTTACTGCCCCAGTTGGCCAAGTTTCTCAGTTGTAGTCCCCAGAAAACCTAGATGAGTTGGGTATCATACTACCAATTGAGTTTTTAATGTCCAGAGTAGATTTTGGAGCACAGAAAGAAATTCACACATTAACATGTATCTGAATCAATATTCAGTCCATTTAAGTTTAAGTTAGAAAACTTAAAGTCATCTATAAACATAGTTTTTATTAATAAGTATATAAGTTCAAAAGTATGAAAATAAGAATAATTATTTTCTCTCATCCTTGAACTAATGTTCCATTAGGTTAAAATTTTAAAAGATTATATTTCCCTAAAAACAACAAAAAAGAATCTATTCCTCTAACAAATAACCACTTACATAAGTTGAACTAAGTAAATACCCTTAAATATTTAAAACAAACAACGTTTACAACTTTAATGTCAAATCCTCTTGTGCATTTAAGTTACCTCATAAAACAGTTATAAATTTAACAAACAAAATCTTGCTAAATCCAAATAATCAACAAACCTAAAAGGCAAAGGGTTAAATACCCAAAATAGGGATCCCTGGGTGGCTCAGTGGTTTAGTGTCTGCCTTTGGCCCAGGGCATGATCCTGGAGTCCCGGGACTCCATCAGGCTCCCTGCATGGAGCCTGCTTCTCTCTGCCTCTCTCCCTCTGTGTCTTTCATGAATAAATAAATAAAAATCTTTTAAAAAATACCCAAAATATTTTTAAAATACCCAAAATATATAAAGAACTTATACAACACAACTCCCCCAAAACAAATAATCCAATTTAAAAATGGCAGAAGACACAAACAGACATTTCTCCAAAGACAAACAGATGGCCAAAAGACACATGAAAATATGTTCCTCATCACTTACCATCAGGGAAATGCAAATCAAACCTACAATGAGATATCAACTCACACCTGTTAGAATGGCTAACAACACAAGAAATAACAGGTGCTGGGGGGGATTAGAGAAAAAGGAACTCTCTTACACTGTTGGTGGGAATACAAACTGGTGCAGCCAGTGTGGAAAACAGTATGGAGGTTCCTCAAGAAGTCAAAGATAGAACTATGCCATGAACCAGCAATTGCACTACTGGGTATTTACTGAAGGAATACAAAAATACTAATTCAATGGGATATATGCACCCCTTTGTTTATAGCAGCATTATTTATAATAGCAAAGATATGGAAACATTCCAAGTGCCTATCAACTGATGACTGGAAAAAGATGATGTGGTAGATATATACAGTGGAATATTATTCAGCATAAAAAAGAATGAAATCTTGCTGTTTGCAACAGCATAGATGGAGCTAAAGAGTATTATGCTAAAAAAAAAAAAAGAGTATTATGCTAAGCAAAATAAGTCAGAGAAAGACAAATACCATATGATTTTACTCAAATGTGGAATCTGAGAAACAAAACAAATAAGCAAAGGGGAAAAGAGGAGAGAGAGAAAAAAAAAAAAAAGACTTAATTACAGAGAACAAACTGATGGTTACCAGAGGAAAGGGAGGTGATGGGATAAGTAAAATGGGTGTTAGGGCGTATCTCACAGGTTTGTGTTTAATTTTCCCATTCAAGTGGATGGTCATTGTTGGACACAGACTGGTATTATGCATCCTTTCCTCCTTCACAGAGTTTTTATCACTGTCCTTCAGATGAATAAAAGAACTTAGCCTCCCTTTTTCTCTAGGATGCATGGAAAATGAAGTTAGGTGATTTTAATGAATGGTCTTATCCCTATAGTATATGCCAAGGAAATAAAAGTGAGGGGATCCCTGGGTAGCTCAGTGGTTTAGCGCCTGCCTTTGGCCCAGGGCATGATCCTGGAGTCCCAGGATCGAGTCCCACATTGGGCTCCTGGCATGGAGCCTGCTTCTCCCTCCTCCTGTTTCTCTGCCTCTCTCTCTCTCTCTATGTCTATCATAAATAAATAAATAAATAAATAAATAAATAAATAAATAAATAAATAAATCTTTTTAAAAAAAGTGAGACTGGTGATATAAACATTTTAAAGGCTATAAAAGGACCAGAAGAAAATAAAATATAATATTTTTATAATCTTGTGATAGAGACTTTCCTAAATAAATCACAAAATCCAAGACGCCATCAAGAAAATCAATAATGACTTTCCCTACATAAAAACCCAAGCCTTCCATATGGCAAAAGATACCATAAACAAAGTTGAAGGACAAATAACAGACTTTGAGAAAATATTTTTAAGAGACATAATAGTTAAAGGGTAAGTAACACCACTAACTGAACAAACAACACATTAAAGGCCAAAGAATATGAACAAGTGATATATACAAAATATGACAGCACATATATGCTGTCATTTCAGCATATGAAAGATGTTCAACACCACTAGCATCAGGGAAATGGAGAATAATAAAACAAAGGTCATTTGCCTCTCTGATGGGCAAACATGGAAAAGATTGAGGCTATCCATAATTGTCAAGTATACGGGGGAAGATCAAACATGAATACTAGTGTTGCACACATATCATAATATACATGATTTTGAGAGAGCAATTTGATAGGCTCTAATTATTTTCTGCAGCAAGTATTACATCATAACTCCCAAGTAAACTTCTAAAAAGCCACTCTTGATAAGTAATGAAGACAATTTCAAATTCTTTCTCTCCCAGTTTACTCATTTTTTTTATGAGGTTTATATAGAACACACTTTTAAAGATAGTTTTTGGGTTGCTTTCAATACTAAATAAGGAAGCCTGGAAGCACTGATCATCTTTAAAAACACTACTCTAGCTCTTTAAGTGAGAGTTTATTTAAAAAATTTTCCATATTTGTCTGAACTGATATTAGCCATGTTATCTGGCTACTTCTTACTGTGATTAACCAACTGACTGGCTCTATGGTGGGAGGCTACTTTGTCCTGCTTTCCCCTCCCTGGTTTCCCTTGACCAACACTCAGTTGTATGTATGCTTTTTGCTTTACTGCTATTTGGTAAAGCTTTAATATAAAGCTGAGTCTTGGTGTAAAGTTTTATCAATCTGGGATGCCTGGGTGGCTCAGTGGTTGTGTGTCTGCCTTCGGCTCAGGTTGTGATCTCGAGGTTCTGGGATGGAGTCCTGCATCAGGCTTCCCGAAGGGAGCCTGCTTCTTCCTCTGCCTATATCTCTGCCTCTCTCTGTATGTCTTTCATGAATAAATAAATAAAAATCTTTAAAAATAAATAAAGTTTTATCAATCTTTATAGTCATCCAAACAACTCACATTTTTCCAGAGCCTGGCATATTCCCTTACCCCACTGTCTTTCCTAAACAGGGCCACAACAGGCCTGTGATGCCCTTGTTTGACTTAGGAATACATGTCCCCTCAAGTGTACTTCCACGCCAGGTTGCAAAGCTCTATGAGTGGAGCGCAGCCACTCCACAGTACTAGTTGTCCTGCTCCTCACACAGTACTAGTTGTCCTGCTCCTCACACCTGTCCTCATTCAACTGATGCACAGGAAATCTTTGCAAATTGCCATTTCCTCGTTTCAAACAGTCACTGAATACAGTGGCACCTACTACAGTTAATGCTGCAGATATGTGGCTCAGGTTTCTTTCCTTGGCTTCTCCTAAGCTGCCCTTTGAGATTTCATCAGGTGTCCAAATCTTTGTTAATGCTTTTAGCCACCCCACCCCCACCAACATCACACACACCCTATAGGCTCAGTGTTTGCCCAGGGAACAGAGAGTGACAGAGAAGTTAATTGGTGTCTTATCCTTTTTACTGCTGTGGTCTTATCAGCAAAAAAGAAGAATGATAAGGTGATTTTTCTTCTTGGCCTTCAGTTTAAGTTCTGAGCTTCCTTTCCTCAGAGGAAAAGAAACAGCCCTTTGTGCTTCACAGCCTAAAACAGAGAGGCCCTAGGATAAAGCCTTCTCATGCAGATCTTTGTTTGGAAGCCAGACTTATGAATTATGCAGGATCAAAGGAGGGAAGTGTGGCTCAGCTCCACTCAGGGTGGCTCCCCAGGAGGGGGAAGTGTGTGCAAGCATGTGTGTATTTGTGTTTGTGCGTGTGTGTGCATGTGTAAGGGTAGTGTTTCCAGGGTCCCACCACCCCTGTTGGAACTCAGGTGTGAGGCTACTTGAAAGCCTATGAAGGTTGGATACAATGCATTCCTGCTTTGAGAGCCTGGGTTCGGGCCTCCATGGATAACCTATAGCCACTGGAGAGAGATGCAGCACGAAGAAGCCTTTCTATGGTCTTCCCAGTGTCCTCCTGGACTTGCACATGGGATAGCAGAAGGGGCAGTAGAAACCAAGGCACCCATCATGGTCTACAAATCAGGATATCCCTACTTCCCTGGGCCTATGAAAGCCTGGGGGACAGAAACAGAGACCCAGTGAAAATATTGGACTCTTCCCCAACTCTAAAGAGTGAGGAACTCGCAGCCAAGTTTAATTTGATTTTAGAGAAATATAGAAATGTGGCATTCCTTGCAGTTGAGTATTATGCAGTAATTCTTACTATTGCCAACATTTTCTTCTATAATGTAATTTATAGAAATCCCCCCCTGGAAAGAAAAGGGTTCCTGCATTTTGAGCAGAGTTTCCTTAACTCTTTCCTATTGCAAATTCTCTCTTGTTTAAACAACACATATAGTTTAGTTCATAACATGAATTTATTAATTTAGTGGAAACATAAGTTCTTAGGATCTTCCTAAGTGCTCTACTCCTCATTTTAAAAAAGACAGAAACAGAATCTTCAGGAAGAGTCATGAAAATGAGGCCTGGAATTGGGACCTACCAACCTAGATGTGGATCTTGGTTACTCTAAAATTCTGGTGCCCAAGAGGAATCAATTGGGGAACAATTGGGTGAATAGCAAGTAGATAAAAGGATTTAGTTCCTTTAACTCAAGAGTTTTCAAGTAACACTCACTGTGCAAAAAGGCAATGTGTGTTTGGCACTGGAAATACAGAGGAATAAATGATATGGGTTCTTTCAAGAGGAAGGCTCCACTAGCTCACTGGAGAGATAAGACAATGGGCCATGAAATATACGATGAACTGGGTACACAGGAGTCCAGAGAGACAAAAGGACTAATGAGTCAGGGAAGTCTCCCTGGAGGAGGGACACTGGGAGGACACTGTTGCCCATCCAATTTCCTGATTTTGCTGTCTGGAAGAGAAAGGTGGAATGGAAGGAACAGAAGTTTCCAGAGCCTTGACAAAGGGACAGAGGTAAAATGGTCAAAAATGGTCAATACCCGGCTGTGAGGTCAGTGAGGCATGCTGGGGTGGGAAATACATAGAGTTATATCTAGAGAGGAGGATCAGATTGTAGATGGTGTTCAGTGCTGGGGAGACGAGTTCAGACATGAGGCAGTTGCATTTCCAGCACAGAAATTACATGATGAGAGCAGGGTTTAAGGAGGATTAGCAGGCAGCTCCCATAGGAGATACCAAGAATTAAAGACTCTTTGGGTTAGTAATGACTTCTTTGTAATAATGCTTACAGTATGAAAAAAAAAGTTGACTTTGAGATGCAAGCACTGTGTGTTGTACATAATGCTTCCAAAGGGTTTATACCTTGATATGACTTAATCTGCACTATAAGTACCGGAGTGAAGGGATTAGTGATTTAGGAAATCAACAATCAGGAGGGTCTGGGTTGAAGAAATTTGGGAGCTGGTGTAACACTAGATGTCCAAGTGTTGACTTCATGAGGTGGTATGAGAAATTGCAGAAGTTGGCTAAGGACCGTGTTCTGCAAGAGCACACTCACAGGAGGAATACCTGGAGTATCCCCAGAGACAAGTGCTGGAGTCCAGGAGAACCTCCAGGAAACTGTCCCAGACATGGTGAGTAATGTGACACCTGCAAGCAACCTCACTGCACTCACTGCCTGATTTTGCCCGTGTTCACTCATTCCTTCATGTATTCACTCAAATTCTTTCATTTTTTCAAGTATTTACATCCGCTAAGGTGCTATGGAAGGTACAGATTTCAACAACGCATGACATGCTCTCTATAATCCAGTGAGAGAGAAGAAAACTCACATGAATGATGGCAGTTCAGAGCTGCTGTTCTCTTCTTCCCCTCTCACTCCTCCCCAACATCCCCTCTTTCTGAAAAACTAAAATATCTGTTGTGTTGGTAGCTGACTAACTCTCACTTTTCCTTCATGAGCTTCAATGTCAACATTCGCTTTTTGTTTAATAACAAGAGTGAAGATACTCGGTAAGAAGTTTCTAGAGTTCCTTAATTTTCCCTTCTTTCTAAGGGGTGTGAATTGGAGGAAGTTTCTTTGGTTTGTCTGAGCTGAGGTATGGAGGCATATGGAACAGTCTGGAGAAAGGGGGTCTCCCTTAGGGGGAAGGGGCCAGGCTTCCTGAAAGAAGGGAGAATGAGAGTTGGATTGAGGGGTGAGAGATTGCTCCAGAGAGAAAGAGAAGGGGAGGCAGGCTGGAGGAACAGAGACTGTTACGACAGAGATTGGTGGGGACAGAAGAGAGAGAGGGTCTGGGCACCCATGTGCACAGAGGGATATGAGAGGAAGGGACTGTTGCCTATTGGGGGGAAGTTTTGCTGTGTGTTACCCAGTGAAACACTTGGACCATGGCCTGCACTAGGGCTATTTTTAAGGGTTCTGGGTGGGGGTGGAGATATTGAGATGTTAATAGTGTGAACCGGTGCTAAGACTGAAGGCAGCTTGGTCTTATTTAGGGGTGTTCCTGCTACCTTCAGCTTTGCAGTCAGGTTTCCTCATACTTCTCTGTCTGTGCATATTTGATATCTGAGCCTATTGGCCTATGAGCCGATAATGGTTATAGATAGGACTTTTTATGGCTGCTGCTTGGCCTTATGTTCTTTACTCTCCCTCTGGAACATACTGCCAATTCCACCATTTTCTTGGCTACTCCTTTGGCCCCACCTAGCTAGCCCTCCCCTGATGGAATGCTTCTTCCACATTTCTCTTTAAACTTGGAGGTCTTCCACTGATCATCTCATCTACGTATCTTCACCTTCAACATACTCTGAATACTAGGCTTTTATGAAATTTTGATTCTGACAGTTCAAATTATCACCTGATTCATTCATAGTCTATATACATCCGAAAGTCAGAAATACAGATATTTGGGGATCCCTGGGTGGCTCACTGGTTTGGCACCTGCCTTTGGCCCAGGGCGCGATCCTGGAATCCCGGGATCGAGTCCCACATCAGGCTCCTGGCATGGAGCCTGCTTCTCCCTCTGCCTGTATCTCTGCCTCTCTCTCTCTATATATATATCTATCTATCGTGAATAAATAAAATCTTTTAAAAAATTGGAAAAAAAAAGAAATATAGATATTTGTATTCCTCCAAAGGACACATGGTGCTCAGATTATAGTTCCTTTAGATAACCACACAGCTCCCTCCCTCGTTTCATTCAGATCTTGCATAGAATAGCAAGACTTCTGCTCACTCTCTAACTTCTCTTCCTGCTTTATTTTTCTTTATCACCTGATATATTGTGTATTTATTTATTAAATTGGTGGATAACTGTCCTCTCTGCTCTCCTAGAATGTAAGCTCTACAAGGGCAAGGACCTTGCCTGCATTTCTAGGCCTGATACTGTGGCTTGCATAAATACTCATTTGGTAAATGGATTACAGATAGATATCAGGTACTTAGGCAATGTGGAACTGAATTATAGAACTGGAAGTGCATGTCTAAATATAACCTCATAAAACAAGAATTTAACTTTGTTCAGATTGAAATTTTTGAGTAACTGGAGGTTCAATCTTTTCTTTCTCTTCCATGGGAATTTTTAAAAAGTTCAAAAAACATAAGCTTAGGGGTGCCTAGGTGGTTCAGTCAGTTAAGTATATGCCTTTGGCTCAGGATATGAACTCAGAGTCCTGGGATCAAACCTTGAGTTGGGATCCCTGCTTGGTGGGGAGTCTGCTTCTCCCTCTCCCTCTCCCTTTGTGCATTCTCTCTCTCCACCTCTCCCACTCCCTCAAATAAATGAATAAAATATTTTTTAAAACCCCAAAACATAATCTTAACTCAGATAAAACAATAAATAATTAAATGGAGAAGATTATACTTAATATTTTCAATTTATAATATTTAAGAAAAGCAAAAAGGTAAAAATTCATGACATTCTGATATACTAATAAGAAATATTTATAATTTTTTTGTAAGGCAATTTTTCTTTTGCTATGCTAGACTTGGACTACATATTTATTTATTTATTTTTTAATTTTTATTTATTTATGATAGTCACAGAGAGAAAGAGAGGCAGAGATACAGGCGGAGGGAGAAGCAGGCTCCATGCACCGGGAGCCTGATATGGGATTCGATCCCGGGTCTCCAGGATCACGCCCTGGGCCAAAGGCAGGCGCCAAACCGCTGCGCCACCCAGGGATCCCTGGACTACATATTTAAACTGGCACTTGAATGTACGTCATATGCCTTCTAAAAAATATTGTGAGTTATATATCAGAAGAATTCATGGAACATGTAGGCAAAGGATTTCTACTTATAAAAGGTAAGTATAAAGCAAGCAACTGGTTAATTGCCTCCCAAATCAAATAATGGTGAGGCTACCTCTCTGGGAGCCCCCAGCATCCCTTCCTAGAATCCTAAGCACAGCCTCTCCGACTCAGAAGTAACATAACCCTGACTTGTACGATCATCTTTCACCTGCTTTTAAAAATAATTTTGCAAACCACATTTATAATTTTTAAAGCTTTGTCAAAATAATCATGTACAGTGTTAAGGAAAAAATAAGTAAAATGATGGTTTCCTGCCTTCTCCAGTACCGCTCTGCAGAGGCAACTGTTTCTCATTTTTCATGACATTTCTTCTGGTAGGTATCTCCACGTTTTTTAATAATAATGCTCATATTGTGATTGCATGATATAACTATTTTTTAAACAAGATTTATTTATTTATTTTTAGAGAGAGCGTGCACATGAGTAAGAGGAGGGGCAGAGGGAAAGAATCTCAGGATGCCTAGATGGCTCAGCAGTTAAGGGTCTGCCTTCAGCTCTGGGTGTGATCCTGGGGCCCCAGGATCGAGTCCCGCATCAGGCTCCCTGCTGGAGCCTGCTTCTCCCTCTGCCTATGTCTCTGCCTCTCTCTCTCTCTGTCTCTCTCTCTATGAATAAACAAATAAAAAATATTTTAAAAAAAACAGAGGGAAAGAATCTCAAGCTGACTCCCTGCTGAGCGGGGAACCTGACGCAGGACTCAGTGTCACAACTCTGGGATCATGACCTGAGCTGAAATCAAGAGTTGGATTGGGTGCTCAGCCAACTGAGCCATGCAGGCACTCCATGATGTATCCATATTAAGAGGGTGGGAGAAGAACAGAGAAATGAGTTTGCCAACAGAACAAAAATCTGAATTATATCTGACTTGTCATTAGCAACACTGGAGGCTAAAAAAGCACTGAAGTAATTTTTCAACATTCCAAGAAAAAATGATGCTTAATATAAAAATCTACTGCTAGCTAAGGTATCAATGAAACATGAAAATTAAAGACAAGGATGAAGAAGATTTAGTACCGACATATCCTTTCTAAAAAAAGTTACCTGAGGATGTACCTCAGTAAACTAAGGGAGTAAGGCCATAAAAGAAGGAAATGTGGAATCCAGGCAGGAATTTAAGATAGTGAAGAGACAGAGTAATTTCTGTGCAAGAGTCATGATGGTCTCAGGGATCTCAGGGACAAAAAAGGGGATATGATAGAATACTTGATTAGATAAAGAGATCAGATAGGCTTGAGAATAATATAATGGCAAAGATTCTCAGAAACACAAATACAAACTTGAGAGGGGGGAAATCAAAAAAGCTATACAAGAAAAGAAGTGCAATCAGAGTGATTAATAGCCCTACAGCAAACAATATTTTTATAGTCACAATAATGTAAACCCTGTTGCTCATTTTCAATGTCTTAGACAAAAACTGTTGAGAGAGCATGAAAAGACTTAGTTTGGCCACGGAACAGATTATAAATGTCATAGAGAAATTTTCCTGTGTCCTCAATGTATACATTTAATGATTATATGTCTAGGAGACTCGTGTCCTTCACCTCAGGGAATGTCTTATAGTTCCCATTATCTATTTCTCCTTTTGGTAACTTAAACTAATCAGATGTGGGGTATCCTAATTAGCCCTCTGTGATTCTTTTTTTTTTTTCTTCTAAGAAAATCTTTGTCCTTTCTTTGAGATATGTCTTTGAATTTATATTGCAATGTTTCTGTTGAATTTTTTTAGTTTTTACAAATTTATTTTTAAAAAGATTTTTAAAATTTATTTGAGATAGAGAGGGAGAGAGCACAGTGGGGGTGGAGGTGGGAGAGGGATAAGGAGAGAGGGAGAGGGGAGGAGTAGAGGGAGAAGGAGACTCCCTGGTGAGTAGGGAGCCCCACGTGGGGCCAAACCCAAGACCCTGGGATCAAAACCTGAACTGAAGGCAGACGTTTAACTGACTAAGCCAGCCAGGCATCCCTTACAAATGTATTTTTAATTTCCAAAGGCTATTCATACTTCTCTGATATTCTTCTTTCATCGTATCCTGTTCTCTTATGATGCAGTATCTTCTCAAATACCTCTGAGAATACTAATTGGAGGTTTCTTTCTTCCCTTCTTGTTTCCTATCTTTAGTCATTCTTGTGTTTATTTGTATTTATCTTTAATGTTGTGAGGTTTCTTCAAATATTTGGTCATCCTCAGCTGTCTTTACTTTACTAATGAGGCCATAAGATGTTACTTGATACTTTTTTTTTTTTTCACCTGGATAGGGCTTATTAATTGAATCTTCACCTTGTGGTGATCTAGTTTTGCCAATTACTTGCTGTGTGATCTTAGGCAAGTTATCTGACCACTCTGTGCTTGCGTTTCTTCCTAGAGCTGTTGTGAATATTAAATAAATTAATATATAACATAGTCATTATAGTGCTATATAACTTTTTTCTATTTGTATTATTTCTACTGTGACTACTCGGCCGAAACCCAGATATCTGGCTAAGGAACTCCTAAATACCAACAAGCCAAGGAGCTTATCTGTGAGGCTGTTACATTTTGTAGAGAAGAGAATATGGTTGTTTTTTATTAGGAGTGAGGTGATGCAGTGGGGAGAGCCTATCTGGCTGCTACACACAGAGAGTAAGAGTCCAACTGCTCCTTTGTACTATTTTATTCATCACCACAATTTCACCTCATCAATCACTCAGCTGACATTTATGAGTTGCCTAGTGCCCTAAGTTCTGCTCTACAAAAGATTTCCTTCTTGGTTCTATCCTCCTCCAACCTCCTACTTATGCAGTATGAGTTTAGCTTCCTCTGTTCTCTTTCTTCTGCCACCACTCTTCCAACCACCGTTTACCCTCCAGAGAAATCTTTGAAATGTTATCTGCTGAGAGTCCCTCTGCCATTACTATTTATCACATTTTAAATACCTTTATTTTCATTTTAGTGGCAATAAAATGAAGCATGCCTAATCCACCATCTTTAAATCAGACATGCATAAATTCTCTTGACAGAGTGCCAGGTTCCATGTATGAAATCCTGGATCTTTTATGTACTTTTCTTACACTTGTAGGGTCCTTTAAGCTTAAGCGAGATGAGGAAGGAAGGGAAGAAAGGAAGTGGTCGCCAAAGTGACTTGATTTAGTTGTGGTCCCTCAGAAGACCTCTAGTTCTACTAATGCATTCCATTCCTGGAATGATCCAGTTGATCTGAATTTGCAGTCAGCAGGAGAGAGGGTTTTAGGCAAAGTTTCAGGAAAGATATTACAAGTAATAATAAAAATAAATCACTAAAAGAGTGAGATATAAATTACTTCTAAGTTCTGAAGTTATTATGAGCATTTCTTTTACCATAACTACTACCAGATCATTCCTTCATGATGCTACTGCTGGAAATCTGTACGTATATCAGCTCAAGAAGATTTTGGGCTATTTCTGCAAAATGCAGTAGTAATTTTATTATGAATAACATAATAATGGCATATGATTCACTATTTTCATTACATTTATTGTATGTAGATATTGAGTAAACCTAGGCCATCGCTTTGAAGCTCAAGTTGGGGGAATTCACAATCATTTGTGAAATCTAAACATCTTAAAATTTTTCTTTTAAGCAATAGTAACTTCAATAGATTATGAACTACCCTTCAAACAAATAATTACGGAAATAATAGATTGGTGATCACAACCATAATTAAGGAATTTACTAATAGCTAATCCATGTTAAAGGAAAATATGTTCCAAAAAAAAAAGGAAAATGTGTTTTAACCATGACATACATTATTAATTAGGGACTAACTAGAACAACAGAAACCATTATACAGATTTGTAACAGAGAAAGTTTAATGCAGAGAATTTATTATGTAAATTGATGGGTGACTGAGAAGTTGCAGTTAGTGACAGTGGGAAGTCACCTACAATGCTGAGCTGAGGGACAATCAGAGAGGGATGATATTACCAGAGCCCAGGGGTTGGGATCACCAATAGCAGCAGGAAACACAGCAGGCCCTTCTGGCAGGGGCTGGAGCCTTGTTACAACTACTGTCAGAGATACCACCCAAGGGCAGGAAGCTTGGGAGAAATACCCTGGTCTTTCCCTTCCTTCTGCCCCATTGCTTCTCTCTAGCTGAGTGCATCTGGAACCCAAGTGACCAGGCAGTCTCGGAAACCTGTCTGCAGTGGTCAGTCCCCTGAGACACAGAGCAGAGCAGGTGAAGGGAAGGAATGGGTCTGAAAGCAAATGGGCGCAAGAACTATACAACATATACATTATATTATAGACCATATGGACATTCCTTCAGCTAAATATATGACAAGTACTGATGTACAATATATGTACGTATAACTCTGTAGTTACGTCTGTACTCAGATTAAATTGGAACCATAGTCTTGGCCAGGTGAGCAAGGAATATCTTAATGGATTAAAATCAGGTTCTGACGAGCCATAAACAATTGCAAACAGAGCTATCAATTAAATGAGGTTTCTTGGGGTGCCTGGTTGTCTCAGTGGGTAAAGCACATGATTCTTGATCTTGGGGTTGTGAGTTCGAGCCCCACCTCTTGTTGAGAGATTACTTAAAAAAAAAAAAAAAAGGGATCCCTGGGTGGCGCAGCGGTTTGGCGCCTGCCTTTGACCCAGGGCGCGATCCTGGAGACCCGGGATCGAATCCCACGTCGGGCTCCCGGTGCACGGAGCCTGCTTCTCCCTCTGCCTGTGTCTCTGCCTCATTCTCTCGCTGTGTGTGACTATCATAAATAAATAAAAATTTAAAAAAAAAAAGGAGGGTTCCTTCAAGGATCCTCCAATTGATCTGTCCATTAATTCATCAAATGCTGACTGGCATGCCTGGTTTCTGCTCATTTAAAAAAGAAAAAAAAAAAAAAAGGAGGGCAGCCCGGGGGGCTCAGCGGTTTAGCTTACCGCCTTCAGCCCAGGGCATGATCCTGGAGACCCGGGATCCAGTCCCACATTGGGCTCCCTGCATGGAGCCTGCTTCTCCCTCTGCCTGTGTCTCTGTCTCTCTCTGTGTCTCTCATGAATAAATAAATAAAATCTTAAAAAAATAAATAAATAAAAAGGAAGAGTAAATGATACTCTTTTATTTTTTAAATTAGGAAACACATCAACACATTTTGGACATGCAAACCATTTCCCTCCTTTCATTTTACATCTAATATTAACACTATGAGCATGCAATCTACAACTTCCATGATGGCACGAATGATCTGCCCACGCAGAACTCACAGACTGTGTGGTTTTTTAAACCAAGGACACCTAAGTTTAAGATTCTTTGGTAAATTTCATGGGACTATCAAAGAGTAATATTCTGAAACCTAGGCTTTACAAATAATGAAGAATAGAACAGTTCTGCGATTCTTCCTTCATAAGAGCTAGTAGTGGAAGTGCTGCGCTGGCTGTTTTCCCACACTAATTTCTTCCTGGCAGAGGGCAGAATAAAACATTCACAGTAGACAGTGCCTTCTTTCAAAGACTCAAATCCACAGGGTATGTGGAGAGAAGAGGGCTTGAGTCTTGGTCTCCTTCCGACGTGAACATTAAGCTATAAAGAAAACTCCGGAGGGTTTGAGAGATGCCTTGGGCTTGTACTGATGCCTGGCTCCATGGACTGGGCTGGCTGAGCCCGGCTGGACATTGACTCATTTGCCATTTACCCTGAATGTCAGTGTCTCTTCCCAGCCCTCCTCTGCTCCCTTAGCCAGAATGTAAGCCAAGAGGAAATAAAAACATTAAGAAGCTATAGACTGTGCTGCCTTTTCCATTCTTACCTTTTGTTGCAATGGAAGAATAGCTTGGATGAACGAAAGGGAACTGCACAATTAATTCTAATAATTATAATAAAAATGGGTAGAAGGGAGAAGAGGAGAAAGAGCAGAATAAAGGGGGAGGAGCTAAGGAAAACACTTCCCCAGTTAACGGAAAGCACTGCCCCCTCACACCCCACCCCCAGCTTCAAGGTTATTCACAAAGAAAGTCTCCTGGTATCTGGTTATGGGGGTTGGCTAATTACTGGGGGCATTAAAATAGTTGGACCCCGAGGCCAGCTAAATCAGATCCTCTGGGGTCCAACTAAATCAGGAGGCCAGCTAAATCAGATCCCTGAGCTCCAGGTGTGCGCTCGCTCAAGGACTCTGGGGAACAGGCTTTAGCGAGAAGTGGGGGAAAGGATGGTTAGCAGCGGCTGCTGCCCCAGGAACAGAAGATGGGCCAGCGGGTAGCCAGGGCCTGTGTGGAAGCCTCCGGAGCCTGCCATCTGGGGAGAAGACAGGGGCCCACGTGGGGCCTTCCCCTTGTGGGGATGGTGTTTCTTTTTCTTCCTTTCTTTTCTTTCTTTCTTCTTTTTTAAAAAGATAAAACATAAAAAAAAAAGAAAAAAAGATAAAACATTCAGAGCCACACACACACAAAAAAGGTCCTACCTGGGTGAGACCCAGGTGTCAGTATTTTTAAGATCTCTTTGATTCCAATGTGCAGCCAGAATGGAGAACCTCAGAAGTGTGCCCCACCTTGAGGATAACATGGCCAAAGGTGAAAAGCAGGAGTTCTGGAGGTGACCGGAAAGGAACCACAGTCACTATTTAGAGTAGTAGCTCCCAGTTGGGGGCTGTACCAGGAAATTTCTTCTCACTGGAAAGCTCAGTAATCTGGAAACTGCCACGCCCAGCCCCTCCTGAGGACTGACATTGCCTTCTACTCACATGCTCTGAGCAGAAATTCCCAGTGGGGGTGATCTTGTCTACTGGGTGACCTTTGGGAAGTCCATGGGGGTGTTTTCAGATGCTATAGTGATGAATAGGTTAGGGCTTGGCCAGGAATGAGGAGGCCAGGAGGCCCTTAGAATGGATGAGGGAGGGATAGGGAAGGAAACTAGCATTGGAAACCTCTCAGACGCCAGGCACTCTGATGGGCCCTTGTGAGAGGTGCGAACCCTCACCTTGTCACTTTTCCACCCCCAACACACGCCTGTGCACATGCCTACTGATGCACTATAGCCTTATACAGCTTTTCTGAGTGTAGGGAGAAGAAATGTACCAATGCAAGGAAGCTAAGAGATGGAACCCAGGGATGAGACAGGAGAATACTCTCTGCATAAAGCCAGAATAATTAGCTCACACTGAATAGGGTCAAAGTTGAGTTAACAGAAGCACTATGAATCTCCAATGCAGACAGATGGGATTGGGAAAAGAACAAACTTATTCTCACAGCATGAGGTCTGCTTGGCCTTAGATATCTTAGGACAGAAAGAGCAGCACCCTCAGCAAAACTCCACCATTCTTTAAAGCTCATCTCCCTGTGTCCCCTGTGGGACAGAGTTCACCTTTTCCAACACAACAAGCCCGATATCAGCTGTCCAGGCCCACAGGTTCATCTGCAAGGGCAGCCCTGTAGCCATTCCATACCTATGTCCCGAGGATTGACCCTGGCCAACCCTCACCATCCCTCCCAAAGCCTTTTTTTTTTTTTTTTTTTTTTTTAATGTTGTGTCATCCCAGGAACACTGCATCTCCTTTTCCCACAGAAATCACCAGAGCTTCTTCCCAGGCCAGACATCTATCCAGAAGAAGTACCACATCTTTTCAACCCACTCAAACACAATCTTACCCAGCTTCCTTCTTTCGCCCACTTCCCACCCTCACCTCCCACAATCTGGATATTATGCCCACTTCTCAACCACAGCTATTTTTCCAGAGGTCACCAGGGCTCTCCTAACTACCTACTCGAGTCGCCTCTTCTCAGGTTTTTGTTTGTTGAGTAAATTTTAGATTTTCTGAAGTTTTTAGGCAGATAGAGAAGTAAATTAGTATAATGAACATATACACCTATTTCCTAGATTTAACCATTGTCAACATTTTGCCATAATTGTTTCCTTCCTTTTGTTGAATATTAAATAACAAATTAAACATTCTGACATTTCACCCTAAAATAATTCAGTATGCATTTCTAAAAAAAAGAACATTTTCCTATACACCCACAGGATAATATCACACCTAATAAACAATAGTTCTATAATACAAATTTTCCACACTCCAATTTCCTCATCTATTCTAGAAGTGTTTTAATGGCTAGTGCATTCAGACCAAGTTGCAATCATGAATATCTACTGTGTATGGTGGTTATGTCTTGGTTTTTACCAGTCACTGCACTGTGGCATCTGCTTCCACTAGGCAGTTACTTCTTGGAGGTCCTCCTTTGGCTTTTATAACATCAGTTCTCTCCTCTTCATTGCCTACTTCATTTCCTACACTTGACCATCTGTTTTCATCATAGAGCCTTCCTTTGCCACTTGTCTTTTCAGGGTGCTTCATGGAATTCTGTCCGTGGCCGCATTCTCACCTGAAACTTACTTCCTAGGCAATTCTGAACCATATTGCACTGTATACCACATTTTGTTTATTTATTTATTAATTTATAGGCATTAGGGTTGTTTTTATTTTTTGGTTATTATGAATAATGCTGCTGTGAATAGAATTTGTATATAATCCATTGTATTTGAACACAAGTTTTTGTGTGGATAAATGTTTTAATTTCTCTTGGGAAATATACCTGGGTGATAGATTGCTGGGTCATATGGTAATCTTACATTTAACAGTTTGGGAAACTACCAAATGTTTTCCAAAGTGCCTTTACTGTTTTACAATCCCACTAACAATATATAAGGGTTCCAATTTCTCCTCATCTTTGTCAACACTTGTTATTGTCTTTTTTTTAAAAAAAAGATTTTATTTATTTATTTAAGGGAGAGAGAGAGAGCGTGCGCTAGCGATGGGCAGAGACAGAGACAGAGGGGTCAGTAGACTTCCTGCTAAGCAGGGAGCCCGAAGCAGAATTTGAGCCCAGGATCCCAAGATCATGATCTGAGAGCTAAAGGCAGCTGCTTAACTGACTGAGCCCACCCAGGTGCTCCTATTGCCTGTCTTTTTTATTATAGTCATTCTAGAAGGTGCAAAGTGATAGCTCATTGTGGTTTTGAGTTGCATTTCTCTAATGGTTACTGATTTGAGCATCTTTTAATGGGCTAATTGGCCATTTGTACTTTTTTTTTTTGAGAAATGTCTATTGAGATTTTTGTGCAATTTTTAAATTGGGTTGTCTTTTTACTATTGAGTTGCAAGAGTTTTTATATATTCTAGAGACGAGTCCCTTAGCAGAGATATGATTTTCAAACATTCTGTGGGTTGTCCTAGGATGCTTTTGCATATGTGTGTGTATGTGTGTGTTTATGTGTGTGTATGTGTGTTTCTTGAAGTTGAGGGCAGTGCTTAGTCTCCAGCACAGTATGTATTCAATAAAGACTTACTGAATTCAGTTGAATTCTTCATAGGTTTTTCTGGCAAAGTCTTTGACCATCTGTTTTACTCTCCACTCAACTTTAACTTTCTTTCCTAGAGTGTAAGAAAATACAAATAAAAATGAAGGATATGTGCAATTTGGACTGGACATACACATTTAAAAAATCTAAAATGTAAATGTTTTTCAAACAATAGATTTTTAACAAATCATTCAATCTGTTTCCTTAGCTGCAAATTGGATGATTATATGATTGTCTCAATCCTTGCTTCTACTCTAACATTGAATATGTTTAATAATAATAAGTCAAGACTATTCCTAGTGGCATGCTGAGCTCAGAACAAGTCACTTGGAATAATCACCACGGCTGTCTTGCTCTCTGCTATATTACAAGCACAGAGCACTGTGACCTACACATAGCAGGTAATAAACTGAGTGAATAATCATCAGTAAGCTCATACCTCCAAATACACTGGTGACTCCCACATTTTATCTCTAGCCTTGATTCTTTTCCTGATGGATCCTTTTGCTGATTCAACACTTCCAACTGCAGGGCTAGCAGGCATCATAATTGTGTCAAAAATAGAACTCATGATTCTCCACACCTCCTCAGACTTGCTCCCTGACTCCTTACCCAACATCAGGGTTTTTTTTTTCTCTCTTCCCCTTCTCTTTTTTCAAGTAGGCTCTACACCCAGCATGGAGCCCAATGCAGGGCTTGAACTCAAGGCCCTGAGATCAAGACCTGAGCTGAGATTAGGAGTTGGATGCTTCACAGACTGACCCACCCAGGCACCCCACTGGGGTTTCTAATTTCAGTAAATGGCACTACCTCCAAAGACATGCTCCAGCATAACTATTAGTAGTCATTCTTAACTCTTCCTCTTCCTTGAAAGTTATTCAATATGTCAAAAAGCCTTAGCACTTCTACCTTCAAAACATATTCAAATCTAATGTCTTCTTACCCCCTCCATAGTTTACCACTCGGATTCGAACCACTATCTTCTCTCCCCAGGATTCCTACAGCAGCCTCCTAACTGCTGTCCCTGAATCTATTCTCTACCTACCCTATACTGTTTTCTTCACATAAGGGCCGGGATGAATCTCTGAAAACTTAAGTCAGATCTTACCACTCTCCTGTTCAAAACTCTCCAAGGACCTCTAAACATATTCAGAATCAATCCAAAGTCCCACCAGTGGCCTGCTCAGGTGGTCAGGCCTGGCTTCCTCTCTAATATTACCACCTCTTTCTCTCTCTGCCTTGCTAACTCCAGTCTGATCATATATTCCTTGAGGATGGTCAGCAGGCTCTACTTCAGGGCCTTTGCACATACTGCTTTTAGCCCGCAACACTGGTTCACCTGAGGTTTCAGCATGGCTGACTCTCTTGCTTCATTCAGGTCTCTGCTTGAATGTTACCACTTCAGAAAGGCCTAACCCAACCATCTCTCTAAAGAAGCCTCCTTTCAACTTACTATCCCTTTGTTCTGCTTTATTTTCATTCATGGTGTTTAGCATTCCCTAAATTAGAGTCTGTATTTATTTACTTCTTGTTTCCTCCCACTAGAATGCAAGCTCTAAGAGGACAGAGATCTCACCTTTGTTTATTGCTTTGTTTCCTGCTATATCCCTAGTGCTAGGTACCATTTCCAGCACATTATAAACATTCAGTAGATATCGTTGAATGAATAAATAAGCTGGTGATATCATAATCTGTCATCTGAGAGCAAGCCCTGGGTTTGTGCTTTGGCTCTGCCATTACTAACTGAACAGCCTTGGGCAAATCATCAAATCTCTCTAGGTCTCGGTTTCCTCATTTATAAAAATGAGCTATTAATACCTACTGTGAAGGATGCTTAGAGATAAGAGATGAAAGCACCTGATATCAGGTGCTCACTTCATAGACCTGTAATTAGCCATAAAAACAAATACCCTTCCTCATGCATGACTTGGTTGAGGGACAAGCAATCATAAACCTGTTCTCTTAAAACCAGAGCTTTTTGACAGAAAGTGGCACTAGAGGCTAAGGAAGAAAATGAATCCATTTCAGTGCAGAAGACGCAGTGAGCTGGGTTTATATACCAGCCAGAAAAGCTGGGCTCAGAGATACTACTTCCAAATTCAAGTCAAGGCACTGCTTTGTTCTGCGGACAGCAGCAGGGTTGGAGGCAATGATTCAAAATGACCTCAGCTTTTGTCTAATCTGGTCCTGTGACCAGACCACAGGCAACGCCTCATCTAGGGTAGTAATTTCCTTTACAGCTCTCTGCTCAGAGGCCCTTCGACACGGTAAAGTGCGTGTAGCTGCTGCAAAAGATGAGGCGTTGCTGCGTGTTCAGACATGCAGGGGTCTTTAACATGTATTGCTGAGTGAAAGTCTCCAGTTGCAGATGAAATATCCAGCACAAACACACTCCCAACGACACTCCACTATATGTGGATACAGGTTTCTCTATAAATACGAAAACATATAGAAATGGGTCTGGAAGGATGGAAACCATATCGGTTGTGCGTGTTTCCTCTGAGAGGTAGGGCAGTGACTCAAAGTGGAAGTGGGCGTCAAAGGAGACCAGCTTGATCTAGAATCTATTTTTACAAAGAGAATGAATGTATTACTTCTGTAATTGAAAATTACTTTTTAAGGCTGCCCGAACAAGATGATGCTAAAACACCCATTTAAGTAAAATGAAGCAATTTACTGTCCTCTAACTAGCAGTTCTCCAATGGGGCAGTCACCCCCAGAGGATGCTTGATGGCATTTTGTTTTTGGTTGTCAAAATTTAGTTCCCCAGGGACAAGGGATTTAACTGCCTGCCTGTGTGAGACAGTCCCACCACACAACCTGTATCCCAGCTCAGATGCCAACTAGGGTCCTAGTGAGAAACACTGCCCAAAAGCTGGGGTTCACTGTACTTATGAGTTCATCTGTGACCCCCCCCCCATTAAGAATTTTCTCTACTGAGATGCTCAGCCCGTGTTCCAACTCATTATATAAGACAGTAAATTTTATAATCAATAGTCAAGAGAAGTAAGTTGAAAAGCATGCCAGTTGCTCTGTCAGGGAAGCACAAGTGGCTTGGGTTTTGTGCCTCCCATCTAGAGTATGTGAATATTTCTAAGAATAAGGGTTGTCCAGGCACCAGCTACCTTATACTTTGCACTAAGACTTCTATTTTGTTTTTTGTTTTTTTTTTTTTAAGATTTTTTATTTGTTTATTCTGAGAGATACAAAGAGAGAGGCAGAGACATAGGCAGAGGAAGAAGCAGGCTCCCTATGGGGAGCCTGATATGGGACTCAATCCCAGGACCCCAGGATCACGACCTGAGCCAAAGGCAGATGCTCAACCATTGAGATACCCAGGCATCCCTGTATTAAGACTTTTAGAAAAAAAAAAAAAAAGACTTTTAGACAAATGTCCCACTGGAAGGCAGTCAGGCAAGGGCTGACAGGCAAGATGGGAAGGCCCCTTTTCCCACGGTTCCACCCAGGACAGTCCGCCTTCAGACCCTCTGCTTTTGGGAAGCAGCTTCCAGCCTACAGAAATGATAGAATAGTGATGATAAGCAAAACAAACTATTATAGTTTCCCCCTTTGATTCCACACTCTTGGTCACTATCATGGTACATGCATTCAACAAATATTTATGGAGCGACTGCTATGTCAAACACTGTGCTTGGTGCTGGAATGTACAGAGAATGAGATGGGGACATTTACATTCTAGTGGGGAAGACATAACAAATAGATCCACATCAATCAGATCATCTCAAATAGTGATACCTGTTGTGATGGAACACGAGTAATGTGGTCTATAGTGACTAGGAGCAGGGTCAATGTACAACAGAGCTTAGCAGAGGCCTATTCTGGGGCAGAGAATAGTGATGGTCCTGGGGGGCCATCATGGGAGGCTTACGCCTGTGCCTTTGTTCCTGTCTCTTCCAGCCCAGCCAAGGCAACATGCCCTCTGGGACAACAGATGTGGTTCAGATCCCGTGGGCTGTCTGTGCTCCTGAGCAGGTAAAGTTATCACGAGTAACATTCATGCTGCTTCTTATTTTGTTTTCCAGATGTCACCACCCAAGATTTCACCTGCATCTGAGGAAGCTGATTTCATGTTTTCAGAGGTATAGGAGTATACTAGTGGATAACTGGCATGTGCTTTCAAAAGTACTGTTACTTAAAAACAGTTGCATGGCATTCACTTTGTGTCAGGCATTGCTCTAAACACTCTGCAAATGTTAAGTCATTTTGCCTGTACAAGAAACCTACATGCCAAGTGCTGAGGAGTCTTGCCATCCTCTGTTCATTCACAAGGACATGGGACTGTTCCTCTCCAATCACAGCTCTTCCCCATGATGTACAGTGTGGTCTTGCCCGCTGGAAACATCAACACTGGTTGGGGATGAGGCAGCAGCAGCAGCCGCAGCCATGGTGCCAGAAATGCAGATTTGTGACCTGCCCACGAACTACTGAATCAGAATCTGTTCTCTCCAGGTGATTCTTATGGATGCCCAAGTTCAAAACCACTGATCCAATCCATTTTTTCACTTTGAGGGAGATGATCTGAAGGATGAGCCTTCCATAATTAGCTAATCCCTCACAATCAGAGAAGTGTTGTTTTTATGCACCCTTTTTCCTCCTTGGTTAAGGTTCATTTCTCAGGTAGGGGAACCAAGCATAGCAGGGTTCAAATCAACCAGTAAGCAAACGACATGAAAGCAGGACACAGTATGTACAAAGGGCTGCATTTGGTGGAGCCAGGGTGGGGAAGGTAAAGGGGAAAAGCTGCAAACTACAAGACATTGTCCCTGCCTGGAAGAGTGCCTTATCCCCAGAGAGAAAAGTTACATAAATGTCAAATGGGCAGACAAACAGAAGTACTATACTTTTACAGTGACATCTTATCCTGCAAACAACTAAAGAGTCATCAATTTAACTATATATCCATGAAAGAAAGTAAAGAAAGCAATCAAGAGAGAGGGAGGGAGGGAAGGGGAGGGATGGAGAGGAAGGAAGGAAGGAAGGAAGGAAGGAAGGAAGGAAGGAAGGAAGGAAGGAAGGAAGGAAAGGAAGGAAGGAAGGAAGGAAGGAAGGAAGGGAGGGAGGGAGGGGAGGGGTGGGGTAGAAAGAGGCAGGGCAGGGAGAAGATCAAATGTTATGGGGTATTCCATTACGTTCTTCTGATGGGGTGTCTCAGGGGGAACTTGCATTTCCCTAGGGGTCCTCAGCTACCATGGTCCTCTTTAGCATACAGCTCTCTCTAGCTGAGAATGGATCTAACATTTACAGATTTTTCATAAAGCACAGCCCCCGAATGCCAGCCAACCACACTGCCTGGTTGTCAGCCAAAAAAAAAAAAAAAAAGGACTGCTCTGGTGCTAGAGGAAAAATTGGCTGTGTAGGGCTTACTGAGAAATGTATGTGTCCCATACTTTACTGGGTGATTTAGAGGATTTTCAAGAGACATTTTGATTAAATATGTTTTCATCTTATGTGCTGAATTCAAACATTACCCTTTACTTAAAATGTGACTATAATGTGTGAAGTCCTCATATTTTTTTTACTTTCTCTGTTGCTAAAACTGAGAAACTGGCCAACTGGACCCCATCCTATGCTGCAAAGTCCACACCAAAGGAAGGAGTTGAGGTTGCCACCTCCAGAGGAAGGAAGAGCATTACAATTATTGATGGAATCTGTCAGTGAAAATACCTGCCTGCACCATTGCTGTGCTTGCACAGTAGACATGTGTGCCGAAACCCCCTGCAAAGTACAGTGTCAAGTGTCTCTGTGTCCATGAGAGAGTGCTAGGCATGGGGTGACTGCAACACCAGTTACCTTTTCCCCACCCACACTCTGCTTGTCCCCGAAAGCTGAGACTCCCATACTTCATTTCCTGCAGCCAGCCAGCACTGTTGGGGCTTCTTAATACCATTGTGACCCTGCCACCATCACTGATTGGGCAGGGAATGGACTACATAGCATGGGCCGGACTCAGTCAACTCCAGGGTCTCCCTCTTATAAATGGGATCTGAGGGATGGCCAGTCTGCCGTCAGATGGTAACGGTCTCTGGTACCAGAAGGACCTGTAGATTTGGGGCTAGTAGCCATCTTGAGCATACAGAGACAGGCAAGAGAAACAGGGATGAGGTAACTTGAAGTGAGCAACCAACCAGGCGAGCAGTCTTCTCTCTGAGGTTTTCTACGCTGGCTGCACCTGACTTTGCCTATGCCTTTATGCCACTCCATCCCTTTTTTATTGAGCTGGGTGGCCTTGGTTCTGTCTTTTGCATACAAACAAAGCTTTACTGGCCTGGGCTTTACATTGTCTTCTTGGGGCTTTGAAGGCTTGCCCAGAGCAGATAGTCTTAACTGCTTAGACACCTTAATGGAGAGCTTTAATCACTTGAGATGTTTTGTGACCCAATGCAAACTTCCTCTCTCTCTCTCTTTATGTCTATCATAAATAAATAAATAAATATTTTTTAAAAAATGCAAACTTCTAGAAGTCAGATGGTCTTGGCAAGTTCAGTTGCTAATTAAATCCCTTTTTGTAGGACAGACATTTTTTTTTCTTGGTACTATGTAAAGTGCCCATTCTTTGGGCCAAATTCTTCCTTTCCTGGCGGTTCCTCAGTGCTACCAGCACTCCTTTCACTGGTGAGCATGAATTTCCCCTACTGTTCATTTACCACATTAAGCATGGACATAATAGTGAGACCAATGGTTTTCAAATATTTAGCAATAATTTTTTTTTCTTTTTCAAATTAGTGTTATTCGAAGCAACAAAGAAGAGATATATAACCCCAACCGCCTCTGGATTTCTTCTCTCTAAACCCTTCCCTCAACTCTAAGCTGCAGGCTCCTTTAGAACCCAAGGGCTCTGGGAACAAGCATTCAGTGCACTGCTCAGGGTGGCAGATTGTTTCATCCTTATCTTGGGCAAACATCAAGGAGCACCCATTATATAGCCCATCCCAAGCTCTGGAAACACTCTGGAAATACAGTAGAGTGAAAGACACATAACACAAAGGAGAAACCAGGCAGATAAGATGCTAACAGTCATCAAACAGCGTGTGCCAAGTGCAAGGGTGTCACAAATACAGTTAGGACTATGGGCTCAGAGATTGGAGAAGTGGCCAGAGCTGGGGCTGGAACAGCTGGGGCAGGCTCCACAGAGCAGCAGGAGGGGCGTCAGCAGTATTGGACTAGATTTACATAAGAAGAGAAAGTAAAATGTAAGGAGTGGGGGTGGCAGGGTACATCCAGACCAAGGGAGAAGCACAAACAAGGGTGAAAGCGTCTGTGATAGGAAATAGTTAGCTGATGAATTCAGTTGCACGACAGGGCGAGTTCCAAATGGGAGAATGGGAAGGGGCCAGAATTTGAATAACTGGCTAGGAAAATTCAACTCATTTTGGAGACCATCAAGAGCCCTGAGTGATTCAATTTAGAATCTAAAAAAAAAAAAAACATTAGGAAAAAGAAAAACAAGATAAGAGCAGAAACCAGACGTCAAGCTGCTCAGAGGCGGTGTTTGACATGGGTCTGCAGGAAAGACAAGGGTCAGCAAAGGGAAATGTTGATGACACATTTCCCTAACGCTGACCGCCCCCTACAAAGGGTCAGAAGCCTTTGAGACTGGGGAAGGCAAGCTGCATTATCTTCCACTTATTCATCAGGCATCAAGAAAAGCACTTGACTCATTTGAAGTCATCCAGCTGAGGACTCTGGGGGTCCTGCCTGACTCACAGGCCTTCCCAGAAGAATCCTCTCCAGCAAGGATACATGATCATGAGATACTTGTTCAGTGGCCAGTGAGAGCAGTCTGCAACTAGCTCAGTGCTTCTTAGACCTTTCTCCTGCCTGAATCTAGGGAAGGCAAAAACCCAGAGTCACTCCCAGCCTCAGCCTTGGTTTACCACAACACTTTTACCAAAGGAATTCAGAGAAGAGTGGCCTGAGAGTGAAACCTCTCCCAAATCATTACAGGGCAACATACACACACGCTCACAGGCACACAGTCACACTTGGAGAAGAGGTGTACACCAAAGCTGAGCTGGGTAAAGGTGAGGCCTACACTTAGTCTGACCCAAACAAGGCCCATTGCTGCCAACTTCCAGAGGGAAGGTGCTATAAAGAAGGTCCCTCACCAGACATCAACTGATGGTGACACAGCTGGGCTAGCCAGGTGTCTCTGCCTCCTATACAATAAAGAATCCACAGACATGGGGAGGGCATATTATGGGAGGGTAGGAGGGAAACAGGGCATAAAAGGTCTGAGTGCCCTGCACGAGGTCCCCCTGGACAAGGCAGTATGTGGCTACCCTCTCATCCTGGTCCTTTAGTTCCAGAGGCTGTGTTCTGTCCTCCAACAGCTCCATGGAACGGATGAGAATGACATCATCAGAAAAGGGGACAAAGAGAAAGCAGGACAGCCACCACATGTTCCCTGGTGGTGGAGGAAGGCTTTCCGGAGGTTGTGCTGGACTCGTCAGCACCTCCGCTGGATTCCCAGGGGGCTGTTCCTGAGGTCTGAGGCTGAGCGGAGGGGGCACCTGTGGTGCCTTATAGTCAGGAGAGCGTGTCAGCTGCTGTTCAGCCAGTGACTCAGCACTGACAGGAAGGCCAGACCTCCTTGAGGTCACTGGCTGCAGTCAACACTGGACACGTTCACCTCTGGGCACATCCCCATACACAAGGAGGGGACTCAAACCAACTTCCTGGTGACAGTACAGCCCCTCTTCTACAATAAACGGGCAATCTCCCCTTTACAGATTTTCTATTCCAACCAGTTTTCTAAAATTTTTAAATATGATAACATGTACCTGGTTTTTAAAAATTCAAACAGTTAAAAAAGCTGTCCAATCAAAAGGAAAGCAACAGAAGTTTAATTTTCTAGTTCTTGACCTATCAGTGTAAAGTGGCTTCGTGTGGCTTCCATTCTCATAGACAAGGAAATTAAGCCATTTTGTATGTCCTTCTACTTCTGCTCTCCTCTGCCCCATCCCTAATGCTTGGCCCCCTTCCTGTCACTGTTACATGGCACCGAGGTTTATAATTTTTATGGTTTGTTCTAGAAATAGAATTGTTTGTGCTTCATCTAGAGCTTGGTTCTTAGAATTAAAAACAAACAACCAGCATGGATCATATTCTGATTGTATGATTACAATCAGATTCTGATTGTATGCTCTCTCCCAGGCAAGTAGAGACCCGAGGAGAAGAACATGCAGACATGTCACTAAACTGGTGCTGCTCAAAGTGAAATGAACTGAACTGAGTTTGAGAGGCGAACTTGGGGAGAGGATGGGGTGAGCTTTTAAAGTTATTTCTGCTTACCATGTTTTGTTTTGTTTTTACATTTTTATTTTTTTAAAAGATTTTATTTATTTATTTATTTATTTATTTATTTATTTATTTATTCATGAGAGACACAGAGAGAGACAGAGACACAGGCAGAGGGAGAAGCAGGGTCCATGCAGGAAGCCCGATGCAGAACTCCATCTCAGGAATCCAGGATCACATGCTGGGCCGAAGGCTCAGCTGCTGAGCCCCAAAAGCACAACCTAACTCTGGATGTGCTTATAAAGTTTCCCTAGGATTTTCAGGAAATATTGGGAGCCACAGAGAGTCTCAGTAGTTTCCCAGAGTGGTTTCTCTGGAAGTTAGCTTTATTTCTTCTTTTTAAATTTAAATTCAGTTAGCCAACATATAGTACTCCATTCGTTTCAGATGTAGAGCTCACTAATTCATCAGTAGCATATAACAGCTTTTTTAAAATAAACTTTTCATTTTAGTTTTAGGTTTAGAGGAAAGTTGAGAAGATAGTTGACAGAATCCTCATATACACAACACTCTACTTTCTTCTACTGGTAACACCTTACATTAGTGTGGTAAGCTTGCCATCACTAGTGAATCAATAGTGATACATCATTTTTAACTAAAGTCCATAGTCACATTTCCTTGTTTTTTAAGTAATGTCTCTTTGTTGTTGTTCTTGGAAAGCATTCAGGATGAGCACATTACACTCAGTTGTCATGTCTCCTTAGGCTCCCCGGGGCTGCGATAGATAGCTTCTTATACTTTCCTCGTTTTTGAAGACTCTGATAGTTTTGAGGAATATTGGGTCAATTATTTATACCATTTCCTTCAATTTGGGTTTGTCTGATGTTTTTCTCACTATTAAACTGGAATTACTTAGAGATGTCTGGGTGCTCAGTGGTTGAGCGTCTGCCTTTGGCTCAGGTAGTGATCCCGGGGTCCTGGATTGAGTCCTGCATCAGGCTCTCTGCAGGGAGCCTGCTTCTCCCTCTGTCTATGTCTCTGCCTCTCTCTTTCTGTGTCTCTCATGAATAAATAAAATCTTTAAAAAATAAAAAATGAACACATAGACCTGTCAAACTATGGAGCCTGACTTTAAAGGGACCTTTTATGGGGCCTAACATTTCCAAATGTATCTAAACACAGGCAATCTCAAAATACTACATGACCAGACTTTATTTTTTCAAGATTTATTTATTTACTTTGGGGTGGAGGATGGGGAGGAGCAGAGGGTGAAGAGAGAGAGAGAGAGACAGAATAGCAAGCAGTCTCCCCACTGTGTGGAGATCAGAGGGTCGTGACTCGGGGTTCCATCCCACAACCCTGAGATCATGACCTAAGCCAAATTAAGAGTCAGACACTTAACCAACTGAGCTACCCAGATGCCACTACATGATGATTTTAAAATGCAAGTAGTGGCTTCCCTTCAGGTAGCCACTGGTTTACTACTGTCTCGGGCATGATGATTCCCTTTGAGTCAAGCCCAGAATGATGTCTTCTACATGGCCCATCCCTTGTCCATCTTGCTAGTGTTATGTATGAGGCTGCCCTAATTTAAAAGTCAGGAATGAGTGAAAACCCCTCAACAAGAAGAATCAGAAAGGAAGTACTCGAGAAAACTGGTAATGTTCATTGCCTCATACAGATAATGTCCTACTTTGTTATAATAGCAGCACTCTTTTCTATAAGCCAAGAATATCATGGCAAAGACACACATGACCAGCGACTGCATCCCTACAAAAAAAGGCAAAGAATTTCGCACTAAGGAAAGATTACTATTTAAAGACATAATCAAACTCCACCAAGAATAGTATAAGGTGAGTTAGGTAACATAACACATGCATCTCAGTAGAATAAATTTTTATAACTTAATAAGAAATTATTCAACTCTGGTAATTTAAGACCCAAGCCCTCCACTTTGGTTTTCTCCAGTGGCTCACCACAGGGTAAGGAAGAGCAAGGAAGTGACACAAACTGTTTTTCTCTCACTCTTTTTTCCACTTTATTGCCTGGACTTTGAAGTTCAATGTCATGTAAATATTAACTCACTTCTTAAATAAAGCCTCAAAGAATAAACTGTAATCTGAGCATATGATTTACCCCAACATTTTCCCATAAGCTCTAAGGACTCTGATTTCTTCCCTACCAATCTGTCTCTATTTCACAGAATTACTTTGGAAATAGTCTTAACTTATCATCACTATTATGATTATGATTATGATTATTACTACATGATTGAAGTATTTTCCAAAGAATGCCTGAGATGATTTTAGGTGGTAACATCCACTAAGTTTCCTTATAAAAATATTTAGGTCAAGGGATGCCTGGATGGCTCAACGTTTGAGCATCTGCCTTTGGCTCAGGACATGATCCCAGAGTCCTGGGATTGAGTCCCACATCGGGCTCCCTGCGGACGGTCTGCTTCTCTCTCTGCCTGTGTCTCTGCCTCTTTGTGTCTCTGATGAACAAATAAATAAAATCTTTTTTAAAAATGTAGGTCAAAAAACTTGACTTGGGGCACTTGGCTGGCTCAGCATGTGATTCTTGGTCTTGAGATTGTGAGTTCAAGCACCACATTGGGTGGAGAGATTACTTAAAAATAAAATCTTAAAAAAACAAAAACAAAACGTAATATTACTTAGAGAAAAAACACGTCAGTAGCAGTATGCCTGGTAAAAGGTAGGGTAAAAATTATCCCTGACTGAAGTTTGGGATTTACTGAACTCTGGCACTAGTCAGTTTCACAGGTAAAATGTATTGTATATGGAAAGCCTGGATCATATTATTATAACTTTGGGAACAACCCACAGCAAATAAGATGGTGGGTTTGGCTTTTGTTTTTCGTTTCTTGTTTTTGCTAGTCACGTTACCAACAGTTTTCTTTTATAATACAATTGTGCTGATGATGATGGTCTAAATTACTCCGACAAACCCTTCAAACCAAATTAGACACCTCAATGACACAATCTTTGCACAGGTGGGCAAGAGAAAGCTTCTCTGAATTTGCTTTAGAGATGTTTTTAGATTTTCTCCTAGGTTATATTTTATTTTTCCGAAATTAAAATAACATGAAATTATAGTGGCTTTTCCTAATATTATGAACTTTAATGTATGTTGCTATTTGAATTGCTGAAGAAATAATCCCTTAGTTATAAGATCCTGATTTTATAAAAATTATATGTCTTAATTATTTCCCTCTACTTCTGCCACTGTGATGTGTTCTTTTGCAAAGTATGTGTCACCTAGACTGGCTTGCTGGACTTCAACTGTATAGCCAGTATGATTTCAAATAAATAAAAGACTGATACTTAAAAAAAAAATGCTAATTTCCTTCATCTTTTTTGCCACCCCCCCCCCCACACTGAGATGTTTTTCCTTGACGTATTAAATGCTTTTGAGCATTGTTGAATTACTGTGTGGTTAATCCCCCTCAACAGCAGGAAGCTTAGACATTTGTAAATTTCCCCAGCACACCATTTCTAATTGGTTAACCTTTTCTAAATACTAAGCCAAGCAGTTATAGTCAATTCTATCACTCCATAATCAGCTTGCATTTATACATAAAGTTCTTGGTTGTTGGCATAAATAGAACAAATAGATGTTACATTATAGAGTTTTGAATTTATTTTAAACTATGATCCCTGCTGTTATCTTTATGCTTATGCTCCAAGTAGTACATTTATTGTTGTTCTGGCTGTTATTATTACTTTATCTTTATAAATACATCCTTCATTTTGCAAAATGACCTAATATATTTTAGGTATCAGTGATAGTGCACTCACTTAGCTTTGGAAACACTACTATGTTATCATCACATTATTTCTGAAAAATACATGAACATTCTTTCCATTTATGCCCATTCTCCAATCCCTTCTCTCTCTTTCCCTCCTTCCCTCCTACTGTCCTTTCCTTCCTGCATCAAACATTTATTGAATATCTACCTATCAGGCACTATGCTAGAGGTTGGGAAGTCAATGATGGATGGACTCTTGGTTCCCTATGAAGCTTACTCTATCAATTTAAAAATATTTCCTTCCTTTTTATGCCAGAGATCACATGGAAAAAACACATTTATGAAATTAATGGGAAAGCAAGCAGACATGGACCACTTTCACTGAACTGGAGAAAAAAAGCAAGTCACCCACCTTTAGTTGCTACAGAGTGATCTTCCTTGCTTGTGGGCTCTGGCTAGATCAACAATCCTTCTTTTCCCCAAGAACTGGAAGTGGGGAGGGCATTCTTGCTCCTCTAGCAAAAATAACCCTGGGTGGGAATGTTGGGATGGACATCAGTTGGATGAGGCCCAGAGCACCTAGAGAGTCCTCTGAGAAAACTCAGATGCCCACGCTCGTTTGGTATGGTTGCCTGAGGCCTCTGGTAGAGAGCTCCTGTAGGAAACCACAAATGCACAGGAAATTGAGGAAAATCAGATAAAGGCAAACCATTAAATGACATATGTACAGAAAGGAAACAGTTAAGAATTAACCCAAATTAATTTAAGGCTATAAGAACAAGTGGTACAACGGTTTAGTTAATAAGTACCTAGTCTCCAGAGCTACGGCATTTTAGCCAAATGACTAAGGACCTTCAGAACTATGAAGAGGCAGATGGTTGGAGAAATGGACCTATCACAGAGGGAATCACAGATCACTGTGGGAAGGAGGAGTGGGCACTGGATAGTGGATCAATACAGATTCGTACATCTATCCACACCATACATCTATTGATCCATTCAGCAAATGCTTGTTGAGTGCCACTCTCCTAGGGATTATGTTGAGGATACAGCGGTGAGCATGCCCTCATGGACTCTAACATTCCTCAGCATATAGGAGGCACACTGAACAACAAACTGGAATTTAGGTAGAGATTATACAAAGAAAAGACTGTTAAAACTTGAGTTGGCTGAGTTTTGCTACTTTCTTTGGGATACCAGGGCCCAAAGAAACTTTTAGTGGAAAAAACTGTCTGTCACCTACTCCCTCACACTTTCCCTAATCTGAGGTTGTCTCCCCATCTTTTCATTCTTTCGGCTTACTTAGCAAGACCATGTCACCATCCACATCCTTAGGCTCAGGCTCATCTATACTCAGACCTCTAGTCCTGACCTAATAGGAAACATAAGACTCTTGGCTGTTCCGTACTTAGTTAAGAATCAGCTTTTGGACTTCTGATTTCTTCCCTGTTTTGACCTCTAAAAATTGAATTCAAGTTCCTGGACATCCCAGACTCAATATCTAATCTAATGTCATCTATTTAACAGATACTTATCAATCCATATAACCCTACTCATATCATTCCATATGACTCTTTTTTGCCCATGGGTCCTATCCCCATGGTACTTAAACTTACTAAGGCCTTGACCATTGTGCTCAGCAACGCTGTAATACTTTTAGTGGTCTATACAGGGATTATGGAGTGAATCCAAAAGATTTTGTACAGCTTGGTAAGTCTCTTTTATTTCTCCAGCCTCTACTTCTTACTTGTTCTTTTCTGGAGATGTTCTGAATAGTATGACCCTTTGGAAAGTGTCCTGCCTGAGTGCTCAGGGGAGAACCTCTTGGTGGTGGCTACACTATGGGAAAGGATGGACCCTGCTGCCCCACTAGACAGTATTACTTTGGCTATGATGGCATTAGGCTCAGAAATCAGACTCTCCTTGTTTTTTCTGTTCTTTTAATTCATGTATTCTTATCAGGCATAGGACGGCCACATAAGTTGTTTGGACAACCATCAATCTCACAACTCTCGTGTAAGGTTTTTTCCTGAATAACCCAGTGTGATCCCTTGATAAGTATAAAATCCAAATACATCTGGAAGCATGCTTCTTGAAAGGGACTAATCATAGCTATTGTGTAGTTGTGCTACTCACCTAATAAGGGACTGCTCTCTTGGGGCTGGGTCATGGATAAAGACTCCAAGAAAGTTGCCCAGATTAAATAGGAGTTCCACACTCTTGTTTTTTTCATGTCTCTCATTTATCCTTACCCAAGGGTTATTTGCATTCTTGGTCCTGCTCTCAAATTGAAAGTACTTTCAGCTTAGATATATGATGCTTAATACAATACACAATAGTTGCCCCTTCTTAACAAAGGTTAGGACCTCTACCCCATCCATTCATACTAGACCTATGTTTACAAAGGGTATTATTATTGGTTACCAAATATATTGACTCCCTCAAAATGTTAAAGAGGCAGCCCCAATCCCTGTGGCGTTTCAGTCTGTTCACCAGCACCCACTATAGCCTAGGATGCAATGGGGAAGTGAAGGAAGGCTGACATCCTTTCTCAGGTACACAAAGAGTCAAGAATAAGGAGCATTTCCCACCACTCTGAACCCCAGGAAGCAATATTCTGATGGTGTGCCATTCAGAAGTGGAAGGAAATTTTGGTAATGGACTGTTAGTTAATGCACTCTCTTCTTTATAGGGGGATTAATTATGGAATCAACTTCCTCAGTCCCAATGGATTACTCTTTGGGCTGTCTCATAGCACAATGGAATCAATTTGGACAACAGGATTTAAATAAGTGCCTCATATTTTTCTATAACAATGCCTGGCTTCAATATTCTCTGGAGGATGATGAAAAATGGCTCATTAGTGGGTCTTTAAGCTTCAATACTATTTATCAATTAGACCTTTTTTGCAGGTGTCAGGGAAAATGGACCAAAGTGCCCTATATCCAAGCCTTTATGGCACTGAGTCAGGATCTTAATCTAAGAGAGACTTGTAGGATGTATCCGCCAAGATTCCAAGGCCCCTCACTTTTAGATTTTTCATACAATGTTGTTTTTTTGTTTATTATTATTTTACAGATTTTCTTTATTCATGAGAGAGAGAGAGAGAGAGAGAGAGAGATGCAGAGACACATGCAGAGGGAGAAGCAGGCTCCATGCTGGGAGCCCAATGTGGGACTTGATCCCAGGACTCCAGGATCATGCCCTGGGCCAAAGGCAAGCGCTAAACCACTGAGCCACCCAGGGATCCCCACAATGATTGTTTAAACAGACCACCCCAATCAAAGAAACCAACTGAGTCAGACAAATAAGATAAACAGCAGAAGAAAAAGTCAAAATAAGCCCACAAGCCAGTCGAGGTCCCTTAGTAACTCCCCCTCCACATAAACCTTTGGAACCTTCTGCCCAAAGCCCAGTGGGACATACTAGAAGCAGAACATCATATCTACCAAATACTCAGACTAAGGCAGCATTGTACCCATAGTGGGAAGTAGCAAATGGGGAAATGAGCACAATTAAGGTACATGTCTCATTTTCCATGTCAGATCTGGCTCAAATAAAACAATAATTAGGATGATACTCAGAGAATCCATCCAAGTTTATAGATGGATTTCACCAGGTGTCTCTAACATTTGATTTAACCTGGCAGGATATCTATATTATTCTAACACATTATTGTACCCCAGAAGAAAAGGCCTGATTTGGACTGGAGCACAAGAATTTGCAGGTGAGCTGGCAACTAGGGATAGAAATCATTATTCAGTAGGAGGAGATGCTGTTCCTAATACTGATCCTCACTGGAACTGCCAACAGGACAGACCTGGCAGGGAAAGACAAGACCACATGGTCGCCTTTTACTGGAGGAAATGAAAAGAGGATTTTCTAAACCTGTCAATTTTGTCTCTGTTGCGTTCCAGCTGTTCTTTCTTTACATCTCAGGTTGAATTCATAGGTGTTCGTTCAGTTGAAAGTTATCTAGCTAAATTTGGAGGACCAGATGAAACGAGGCCCCCTACTCTCCCGCCATCTTGCCTCCTCCTCCAAACCTGCTAATTTTGATAAAATTAAAGAAGTGACCCAGGAAAATGTTGAATTTCTAGCTTTCTTTCAGGGGCATTTAATAGAAGCAGTTTGTAAACACACAAATTTAGACCAAACCACACCACAAAGGATACTATCTTAAGTATGCATTTTATGAGCCAGTCAGCATCAGACATTCACTATAAACTGGCAAAGTTGGCCCTAGGCCCTCAAACTCCAATCCAGTAGCCATTAGAAATGGCCTCTGGAGTCCTTAATAACAGAGATATGGGTCTAAAACAGGAGAATGTGGGTGCCTCAGTGGCTCAGTGGTTGAGCGCCTGCCTTTGGCTCAGGTTGTGATCCCAGAGTCCTAGGATCGAGTCCCTCATTGGGCTTCCTGCAGGGAGCCTGCCTCTCCCTCTGCCTATGTCTCTGCCTCTCTCTCTGTCTCCTATGAGTAAATAAATGAAATCTTAAAAAAATAATAAAACAGGAGAAGGACGGTAGGACTAAAATACAGGCAGAATGCAGGCTCAAATATTGGCTGCCACTACTGCAGATCCCCCACAATGCCAGGCTAACCAGGGGCAGCAGAAGAAGCTAGTATCAGACAGAAGTACAGGTAAGACCCTATGCTATAGGTGTGGCCAAACTGTACATTGGAGTAAAGAATATCCAAATAAATGCTCTTAGCCAGGGCCATTTCCTGCCTGCAAGGCAGAGGGACATTGGAAAAGAGATCGTCCTTGTCTCCAGAGAGAGAGAGAGGGAGGAAGACAAGAACTCATTTCCCAACCCAAGAGCAACAACCTGAAGAGATGGCATAGTTGGGCTGAGGCTGGTCTGGCTCCTCTGAACATCAAGACAGCCAAGCCCCAGATTGCCCTGGATGTGGGAGATAAGTTCACTGATTTTCTTATTGATACAGGAGCTACTTACTCTGTTCTTGCTCAGCACTCTAGCCTGACCTGCCTTTCTAAACAAAATTACTAGAATAGAAGCAGCACCTAAATCGTATTTACAAACTTTTCCTTTAACCTGTAAATCTGAGGACCAATTAATTACCTATTCTTTTCTGGTTTTCCCATCCTGTCTCACTCCCCTACTGGGAAGGCACCTCATGTTTAATTTGGGAAGCTAGTTCAAACTAACTGGACAGGATAGTCTCTTCTCCCTGAGGGCCAAAGAAAAACCAAACATTCATCCTTAAATCCTCCCTAACATTTGGGAACAAGTAGACCCATAAGCTAGGAACTGTGATATCCCAGGAAAGACATACAGGCCCACTCCATCAAATTAAGCCTAAAGGATCTTGCTACTATTTCACACCAAAACCCAATATTTTCTTATAACAAAAGCCAGGGCTGGACTCCTACCACTTATAGGTAAATTTCTTAAATATGGAATTCTTAAACCTTGCCAATTCCTTTATAATACTCCCATTTTGCCTGTTAAGAAGCCTAATGGACAGTACAGAATAGTACTCGACCTTAGAGCAATAAATGAAGCTGTAGTCCTGATCCACCCTATAGTACCAAACTCTTAAATTACACGGACTCAAATACTATACTGACTCAAATATAGAATGGTTTACAGTGCTTGATATAAAGGATGCCTTCTTTTGTATCCACTTAAGCAAAGAGACCCAGTCTCTATTCACCTTGGAATGGGCTCCATTAGGAGAACATCAAGCATGCCAATTTACATGGATAGTCCTACCACAGGGATTTAGAGATAGTCCTCATTTGTTTGGCAATGCACTCAGTAGAGAATTTAGAGATCTTACATGGCCTCAGGGAACAACAGTACAATATGTTGATGATACTTCAACATGTAGCCCCATGAAATAGTCCTCAGACTATAACTCCATTGTACTAAACTTTCTTGGAGAGAGAGGATATGGAATATTATCTTTAAAGGATCAAATTTCTAAACAGAAGGTACAATACATAGGATATGAATTAACTCCTGAGCATCGTTCCCTGTCAATTGAGAGAAAAAGAGCAACAATAGAATAGGACCTATTGCTACAAAAAAACCAACTCAATCTTTTTAGGAATGGCTGCATTTTTCTGCCTATGGATTCCAGAGTTTGGAGTCTTAGCCACTAGGAGGCCAGATGAAGAGCCTTTAAAATCGGAAAAAGAACAACAGGAGGCCTTTAAACAACTAAAAACTAAATTATCCTCAGCCAGGCTCTGGCTCTACCAAACTTAGGACAGCCATTTATGTATGGTATTCGAAGCTTGTATGGACCAAGAACTAGGAATAGTAGCATAAAAACTAGGGCATGATATTTTTCCGAAGCCATTGACAATGTAGCCCACAAAGATGACCATCATGTCTCTGATCAATAGCAGCTACTGCACTATTAATAGAAACATTTAAACTTTCAGTGGGACAGCCATTGACAGTGATGATGCCTCATCAGATTCAAGGAATTTTAGAAACTAAAGGATATCAGTAGATGACAGGGGGACCATTGGCTAAATATCAAGCTATATTTAGACTCTCTCTATACTGTTCTCAAAACCTGTTAAATCCTAAACCTGGCATACCTCATGCCTGGCCGAGAGCATGCTACTATTATGTCTAAACATGACTGTAAAGAGGTAATAGAATTAGTTTATTACAGCTTTCAGGTCTAAGAGATCAAGCCATAGATAATGCCAATAGTTGGTTTACAGACAGTAGGAGGACACGGAAAGGCTGGCTCTGCAATTGTTAGCTTAATGAAAGCTACTGAGACCAACCCATTACCAACCAATACTTGAGCTCCAAAGGCAGAAGTGCACTAGAGGTCTCCAGTTAGCTAAAGGCCTATGAGTCAGTATACATACAGATACAAAATATGCCTTCCTTGTGCCTTATGCACATGGTAGCATCTGGAAGGAGAAGAGGTTATTAACTAGTCATAATTACCCTATTAAATATGGACCTGAAATTGTAACTCTATTAGAGGCAGTTTGTCTCCCTAAAAAGTTGCTGTAATGTATCTTAGGGGACATCAGAAGGGAAAAAATTTAGAATCTAAAGGAAATAATTTAGACAATTGGGCAGCTAAAGTGGCAGCTCGAACTAAACTAGTTATGTCTTATACCAGTCTCAAATCCCTTAAAAATTGTTGTTCCCACTTTTACTATGGAGGAGAACGATGGAGCACTTGGGGAAAGATATGCTAAACTGTGGAGGGATGGTATAAGATTGATAAAGGAGGAATCTTTGTCCTTGAGGAAAAACGGAAATTAGCAACAGGCCTGCACCAGGCTACTCATATGGAAGAGAAATTTTAGGGAATTTCACCAAACCCTTGTTTGACAGAATAGGATTAAGAGCCATCTTACAAAAGGCATGCAAACTTTGAAGATGCATTATGACCACCCCCTCTTAACACCTGTCCAAATATGTGGAACATATCCTGTGGAAGACTGGCAAATTGATTTCACACAAATGCCACCTTATAAGAATATAAATATTTATTCATCTATATAGTTACCTTTACTGGATGGGTGGAAGACTTCTCATGCAAGACAGAAAAGGCTACTGAACTAACAAGAACTTTATTAAGCAAAATCATCCCCGAGTTCTGGCTCCCTCGGTCTCTTCAAAGTGATAATGGCCCATCCTTTAGAGCCTAAATAACTCAATAGGTGCCCCAAACCCTTAAAATGAAATATTTTTTACATATAGCCTGACATCCTCAATCACCAGGCAAAGTTTAAAAAGCTAACCGTAATTTATGGATTTTTTACTATTAATTTATTGTAGAGAAAGAGTGTGTGTTGGGGGAAGGCAGAGGGAGAGGAAGAAGGAGAGACCTCATGACCCTGAGATCATGACCTAAGCTGAAATCAAGTCTGAGGTTTAACTGACTAGGCTACACCCAGGTGCCCCAAGGCTAACCATAATTTAAAAAGACATTCCACCAAGATGAGCATAGAAAACTGAATAACTCTTTTACCAATAGGTCTCTAAAGAATAAAAACTACTCCATGGGAAAGATTAGGGATAAGCCCTTTCGCATTAGTATATGAGAGACCCTTCCTTACCATTGACTCATCCTTGAACCCAGATTATAATAATCTGTCACGTTTTTCATTATAAACTTGATTAATCCATAAAACTCTTAACAAATATGCTAATAAGGTATTGCCAAAATTGGACCCTAAGGAAATTCAAAATTCTTTGCAAGTAAACCCTGGAGACCTAGTCTATTTAAAAGGTTGGAAGGCAAACAATGTAGAACTAATTTCTAAATGGAAAGCACCTTACAGGGTCATATTAAGCACTCTCACTGTGGTAAAACTAAAAGGTCACTTGACATGGGCTTTTATTTCTAGAATTAAACACATACCTCCTTTCACAGGATGATAACAAACTGGACTATGTGTCCTCATATTTCCATGAACCAGTGGAAGACTTCAAATTCCTCTTCAAACAATGAGATAAGAAAAAACGAGTCTTTTTTTTTTTTTTTTTTTGCTATCTTTAAACCATACTTAAGTGGTAACTATTTTCTACAACGGCACAACATTACACTGAGCTACAAAACCAATCTTCATGCTGGATTTGTGGCTTACTGTCCATACCAAGCACTTCAGGCTTCCCTTGGTGGGTTTCTCCATTACAAGGTACAGATTGACATTACTTGCATCAACACATAGCCAATATGACACATCGCCCCACTACCAGCACATACAGGAATATTCCTATTACTAAAAAGAATGTTTCTTCCTGGCATACTGTAAATGTTACACGTGACTCTCCAGGCCATAAGTGGCCTTTCTCTTATCCTTAAACTACCAATATTTTAACTGAATATGTCAAACTACAGATAAGTTCACAACAATGAATTCCCTGATTACTTAGTCCTTCCTATTGATGCACCCAGGAAGGATTATATCAAATATAGAATGAATATATATATATGATTACTCCCACGGTAGGACAACAAAGCCAGAGGCCCTTCTATGCTGAGAATAGAAAAAAACATACTCTTAATTCATGCCCAGTGGTACTCACCAAATGGGATGGCTCCCCCTAGAAGCCTGTGAACATGCCATTACTTTACAGGCAACTGATTGGTTTGCTATTGACTGGACAAGGCCACCAGGCATCATATGGTTAGCACCTAATGGAACATAATGGTTACGTGGGCCAAATTTGTGGCCATGGCTTCCACCTGTTTGGACTAGAAAATGTATTATAGGTTATACCTGGATGCATGACCATTGAACTAAGACTATCACAAGTCCAGCTAATCTTCTATATCTAAAACAATAATGGATAAGATCTGTGTTCCACTGGTCTGACCATATGTCTATTTTTCTTCCATCAGTAGTTTTAGAAGATGTCATATGGCACACGAAGACCCTGGATAAATACACAATTAAGACCTTAAATGACTCTTGAAATAGCATTACATTATTAAACCCTGAAATAACTCAAGTGTGTAAAGCAGTTCTACAAAAGAGAATGGAATTAGATGTCTTAATAGCAGCATAAGGGGGAACATGTGCCATTCTTAAAGCAGAATGTTGCATTTACATTCAAAATTATAACAAAAATATAACAAGATTACTTACTGGTATGCATAATTGAATTGGTGCTCTTAAAGACCCTACATTGTCACTTAATGGCATTCCTGGTCAGGAGGTGGACTATGGCCCACGCTAAAGGGTCTTCTCATTGCTCTTCTTCTTCTTTTTATCTCATTGCTCTTCTTATTTTCATTATAATAATAATCCTAATGTGTTCTCTTTCACTTTTTCTCTATTGTTGAAATACACACAAGCAGTTCCTGATTCCTTCGCCCAGATGACAGATGATCCTTACTACTCAAAGCAAATTTATCTTGATGTTCATTCTGGACTCTACAGCAATGGCCATCCATAATAGTTTAGTTGTAGGGACAGATAGTAACCAATTTCAGTCCATAGGTAGGGACATCTCTACAACCCCTGTCAGCTTGAAGAAATCACAGAAGATGAGACCTTCACCTTTCAACATCCTTAAAGATTTAAGGACCAAAAATTGATCAGAGGGGAAATAATGAGGGATAGAAACAGAAAAATGTTCATTTTTGGCTCAAAAGGCTGACCTATAGCCTGCATATTTCCTTTTTTTTTTTTTTTTAAAGATGTATTTATTTATTCAGAGAGAGAGAGGCAGAGACACAGGCAGAGGGAGAAGCAGGCTCCACACAGGAAGCCTGACATGGGACTTGATCCCAGGGCTCCAGGATCACACCCCAAGCTGTAGGCGGCACCAAACCATTGCACCACCGGGGCTGCCCTAGCCTGCATATTTCCAATAAGGATCAAATATGTGCTGGTTGCTAGGTTCTTAAAAGGTCTCAAGACTGCCTGTATATGTCACTGATAGCTAATATTGAACTGAATAAGCCCCAGAGAAATCCTGGAAAGTAGTTTTATGAGTAGAAATTTCAAGAAAACATTTATGATCTAATATTCCCTGCACCCCCTACCCCCCAGCAGTAAGCATATAAACACCAGCTTCACATAGCAAAATGTGCAGTCCTTTCTGCCCATGGGTCCTGTTCCTAAGCTACTTAAATAAACTTGCTAAATTGCACCATGCAACATTTCCAGAATTCTTTGACTCTCATGCTTGACGACCCCACAACACACCTAAGAACTTTAAAGACCCTATAAGAGCAAGCTCCACATTTCTTGAACAAATGTAAATATGTGTGTGAGAGTGCAGCAGGGGCTTCTTGGAAGTGCTCACAGGGAGCACTTCCAAATAGTTCCCTGTAATAATTAACTGGATGACTTGAATTTTTATTTTCCCAGGCCAGTGAAGGCCCCTGTATTCGTTTTCTAGGGATAGCATAATAAAACACCACAGACTAGGTTGTCTAAACAACAAAAATGAATTTTCTCACAGTTCTGGAGGATGTTAGCCCAAGATCAAGATGTCAGCAAGGGTTGGTTGTCCTCTGAGGCCTGTCTCCTTGGTTTACAGATGGCTGCCCTCCTGCTGTGTCCACACATGACCTTTTCTCTGTGTGTGCAAATCCCTGGTGTGTCTCTCTTATATCCCAAGTTACTATTCATATGAGACCAGTCAGATTGGATTAGGGTCCACCTAAAATGGTCTCATTTTAATTTAAACACGTCTTTAAAGGCCCTATCTCCAAATACAATCATATTCTTTTTTTTTTTTTTTATTCAATCACATTCTTAAGTATGAATTTTTAGGGACACAAATCAGCCCTTTACAGCCCTTTCCCTTTGTTGATTCTTGCTGTCTGGGTACCCTATGATTCACTGTGTGGATAACAGCATGAACCACAGAGAAAGCCAGTAACCACAGGGCCCTCTATTTCCTCAAAGAATGCTTGCCTCAAACCAAGACAGAAGTGGAGGTGTCTTGGGATCTGCACCCCTTTATGCATATTTGCACTCTAGTAAGAGAGAGATCCATCATTCATGCACTCTCGGGATTTAGGGCATTTCCCGGAGTGACAAGGTAAGCTTCTACTTGAAGCAGCAGAAATGTCCACGTTGTACCTAAGAATCACATGAGAAAGATACAAGCCATTGATCATCAGAGGTTTCAGACTCAGGAGTCTTTAAAGATCGCAGGTTGCTACAATGTGGTAACAGAGCCAGGACGAGAGGAAATAAAAGAACTCTGCAAGGCACAGTCGGTAGCACTCTGAAAGTCAGTGTTTCCTGTTTGCTAACAAACCTCATTCTTCCACAGGGACCTTGTTCCATGTTAGCAGGGGTTGCAATGCCAATGGCTCTAGGTCAAATCACTGAAAGCCAGGTGTTTCCATTTTACTTTCCTAATCCCTGCCTACCCCCCTCTCGTCAAACTTCTTCAATTGTTTCTAATCCCTCTTAATTCTCCCACTGCCAAGTGTTCTCAGTTCCCGCCCCCATCCTTTCAAGTGCCTCTTGGTCCCTCCAAACCTTGGTCCCCTTCCCGGTTGATCCTATTGCTGCCAAATCACTTCCAGTCTTATGGATCCCTCCCTCTAGGCTCCCTTATCCCCTCCCTTTCCCCCCATTACGCCAGCCCCTCCCACTACGCCTAATACCCCCCCCTAGCCCCTCCCACTACACCTAATACCTCCGCCCCGCCCCCCTACGCCTATTTCCCCCTGGCCCCACCCACTTCCGTCAGCTCCTCCCCACCTCAAAGAAAATGCAGACGTTTTAATAGTGGTAAACACAGCCCAAATGCCTGTGAAAAAGTGTACCAATTTACACTCCTAATCAACATGGAATTCTATGAAAACCCTCTTTTAAATTATCTGATGGGGGCAGCCCTGGTGGCTCTGTGGGTCTAGCGCCGCCTCCAGCCCAGGGCGTGATCCTGAAGACCCGGGATCGAGGCCCACATCAGGCTCCTTGCATGGAGGCTGCTTCTGTCTCTGCCTCTCTCTCTCTATGAATAAATACAATTTTTTTTTTTAAAGAACCATTTAAAAAATAAATTATCTGATGGTATCTTTTTGTGAAAATAAGCGTCTTAACTGCTGTTTTGTATTTTCTTGACTACTAGTAATGTTGAAAAATTTAACGTGTTTTTTTTTGTTGTTGTTGTTGTTAACCGTATTCCTGGTTCTGTGAATTGCCGGTTCATAGCCTTTGTCCATTTTTCAATCGCGTTGCTTTTTTCTTACTGATTTATATTTGGATTATTAGTCTACGTAGCTCACGGATATGGTCTCCTCGATATCCCTGGTCTTCTAACTGGGCTGGAACGGCCTGCGTATTCCTTAAAAACGCTGCTTGGCAAACATGATGGCATACTGACCAACTAAGATTTTGCAGAAATGTTCAAAGTTGTTAAAAAGAATTCCATCCAGGATGAACTCCCAGCGGAAGGCTGGCGAGGCGGGGAACAGCGGTCCCCGGGACTGCAGAGCCGTAGGCCTCGACCTCCAGAGCCGCGGGGGCGCGGGCGGGCAAAGGGGGCGCCCCGCCGAGATGGGCGGGCTCGGAGACCGGAACTGGGCGGGCAGCAGCGCGGAAGGGCTGTGGCCTGGTCTTTTCCTTCCAAAGTCCCGGTTTCTCTGACTCACGACCGACCTCTGGAGGCAAACACTCTACCAAACGACACCGCGCCCTTCCCACTCCGACGCTCGCCCCCCTTTCGCTTTCGAAAAGGAGCGCATTTCCGGGGTGGAGACCCCAGGGGCCTCTCTGGGAAATGGAGTCTCCGCCAGAAGGATTCTGGGAGTCGTAGTTCCCGCCTGTTACTCTGCGCATGCGCATTTCTGTTCTCACGGAGCGGCTCCGGTGTTGCGGCGGCGCGGGAAAGGCACATGCGCGCGGGTGCCGCGGTGGCCTTGGCACCGCGTCCTCTCGTGGCTCCTTGTTCTATGGAGAGGGGGCCCCGGATCAGAACGGACTTGGGTCTTCTGGTCAGTTTTGATCGTAAACTGTAATTGGGCAATTACAGCGATTTGTGATGATCTCCGAGATGCTAGGTGTAGGGGCAGCGTGTTAGGGCATGGAGGAAGAGGAGGCCTCAGAGCCCAAGCCCTGGGGCGGGGCGTAGGACCAGGTTGAGGCCACGCGTCCAAATTCGGGGGCCTTGAGAGCCCAGAGACCCCAATGAGCATGGCAACGACCTTGAAAGGGCCTTTGAGTTACTGAGATGGCATCATCCTCTGATAGTCTACAGCTGTTCTTGCTTTCAGGCAGGGGTGCGCTGCACCCCTAATTTCATTTAGGTCACTGTGGCTGTGGTTGGGAAGGGCCACCGGGGGAAGGCATGAGGACCCAACTGTAGTCCGGGGAGATGTGATAAGAGATCATGGTGGCATTGGCAGTGTGGACTGAGTGGATGATGAGGGCTCAGGGAGGGACACCCTGAGGATTCCTAGATTCCTGGTGTGGGCTGCTGTCACGTCTGCAGATGATCTCACTTTGTGAAATTCTTAATCCTAATCTGTTTCAACTCCAAAAAACACTCAAGGGGTCCTCGAGTGTGCACATGTGCACATTTATTCACAAAACTATTCAGATGCATGCTTTGATCCAAAGGACATTCATTCACATAGTCATACAGCTGTTATACCCACCCTTGTGAGCACACCTGGTGTAGCCATATTGCTACTTGTGATCAAATACTCACATATACTCCATGCCCCAGACAAGGGCCCTGATAAATGCCCAGAGCTGAGGTTGGCCTACCAACTTGGGCTAAGTGTGACCTCCAGGCCAAAAGGACACGTGGATTCTTTGGCCTTCTCTTTGGAAACTTCACATACAGCTCAGCTTTTATCCTTCCTACTACATCCATGTCCTTCATGACTCTGACTCTTCCTAGTTAATCTTCCTGCCACCCTGGCCTGATGGAAGGGATAAATGGGATTTGAATTCAGATAAAGGTTTTGCTTACCTGGATGTTTGCTGAGGGTTTTCCCAGAGCAATAGTTCTGAACATGTATGTGTGTGCTGGACTCTTAAGAACCTAATGAGGGCTGCCCTGGTGGCTCAGCGGTTTAGTGCCACCTTCAGCCCACAGCGAGATCCTGGAGACTGGGGATCGAGTCCCGTGGGCTCCTTGCGTGGAGCCTGCTTCTCCCTCTGCCTGTGTCTCTGCCTCTCTCTGTGTGTCTCTCATGAATAAATAAATAAAATCTAAAAAAAAAAAAAAAAAAAAAGAAGAAGAAGAAGAAAAAAAAAGAAAAAGAACCCAATGAAAGTGGGCTCCTGGGTGGTTCAGTTGGTTAAATGTCTGCCTACAGCTCAGATCACGATCCCAGGATCCTGGCATAGAGCCCTGCATCAGTCTTTTTTTTTTTTTTTTAAATATTTTGTGTATTTATTCATGAGAGAGAGAGAGAGAGGCAGAGACACAGGCAGAGGGAGAAGCAGGCTCCATACGGGGAGTCGGACGTGGGACTCAATCCCAGGTCTCCAAGATCACACCCTGGGCTGAAGGCGCACTAAACCGCTGAGCCACCCAGGCTGCCCTGCATCAGTCTTCCTACTCAGTGGGGAGTCTGCTTCTCCCCCATGCTTGTGCTCTCTCTCTTTCTCAAAATAAATACAATCTTTAAAAAAAAATCCAATGAAAGCTGTGAACTCTCTTCTCAGATAAATGCAGCTATATATCCATACTATTTTGAAAATAAAATTGAAGCCCATCTATTATTGGCCCCTGGTTAAGAACCTCACTAAAGGTAGATCAGAAGGTCAGTTTCCTGGTTTCCCTCTCTGCAGTTTTCAAGTAGTGCTAGAGGGGAGAAAAGTAGGGGTCCAAGCCCCTAGAGGAATCAGGGCATGAGGAAGGGCCAGCCTCTGCTTCCATCCTTCTGTTACTCTTAGTTATGGAGCCAGGCTGTCAGTCTGCAGTTCCTCTTCTGGGCAGTCATCCAGCTGGTTAGTGGAAGTGTCCGCAGGCAGGTAGCTTAGGCTTATCAGATGTTTAGTTATTTAGTGTAGGTCATTTCGAAAGCCAGTAAATCGAATGATTTGTGGTTTAGAAACTTAATCGACCAACCAGCCAGTCACTTAGGGTTAATTTTTCAGATGGACAATTGTCCATCAGAATCCATCAGTTGAAGATTGATTTAATGATCAGTCCATCCATCAGGGAGCCAGTTGAGAATGCTGAACAGCTGGGTCACCAGTGGACAAAAGGACAGCTGGGGTGAAACCATCTGGATACAGAGTGTGTTTCTACTTGCTACATCCTACAGATAATACACTAACACACACACCCCTGTGTTTGTGGTTTTGCTTTGCATGGTTTCAGCTACTGGCAGTTGTGGTTGGGAAGCATATGATCCTCCTCCTGATTTATTGTTAGAAGGTCAATAGTAGCCTAACACCACATCACAGTGCCTACATTGTTCACCTCACTTCATCTCATTATGTAGGCATATTAGCATCTTACATCATCAAAAGAAGGAGGGTGAGTGCAGTACAATAAAGATATTCTGAGGGATGGAGAGAGACCTCATTCACAGAACTTTTATTACAGTCTATTGTTATAACTGTTCTATTTCATTATTAGTTAATATTGTTAATGTTTTACTGTGCCTAACTTATAAATTAAACTATCATAGGTACATATGCATAGGAAAAAACATTGTATATATAGGGTTTGGTACTATTTGTGGTGTCAGGCATCTACTGGGGGTCTTGGAATGTGTCTCTCAAAGGTAAGCATGGACTACTGTACAGGGAAACAGAGAGAAGGCAAGCGGAGAGGACAGTTGACTCCTAGGCCACCAGAGGGAGCTTGGGTTTGCTGGGAAAGAGGCCTCACCTGGTGTGGGGAACCAGGAAAAGGAAAAGCTGTAGAACAAGGGCCAGAGTTGCCAATAGAGGGCAGTGTGGCTCCCCTTCACATCCATGCCCTGCTCCCCCCAGAGCCAAACTTCAGGCTTGTGGGAACCCAGTCTCTATGGCCAGCTTGAGGAAAAGGCTCCTGAAAGGATTTCTCACCCACTTCCAAGACATGCTTGACTCCTAAGCTAAGAGGAAGCCAGACAGCTGCCGACCAGGAGGACTTGTCATTCCCAGGCACTGCTGGCCAGGAAACATCAGCCTTGGTGAAGGAGGAAGAATGGAGGAGGAGCATCCTACCCCTCTCCCAGGACATGGAGGGGAACAACTCCCCAAAGCTGCGGCACTGAGGGCAGGACCTGTCTTCTGTTCAGGCGCATGTCACTTCCTGGGCTGCTTCTTCAGCTTTTCCAGTTGCCAAGGAGGGGTAGACCAATTGACTAGATGACCCCCATGCCTTTGCTACTGCTTCTGCAACAGGCAGTAACTCTAAGGCACAAAGATGGAGGTCAGGTATAGACAATGAAGGAGACATGGGGAAAGGATGAGCTATGAGCTTCATTTCCCTTTGGGAATAAATGAGATGTTTATATAAGGTGTCAAGTATGGCTTTGGGCACAAAGGCAGGACTCAGGAGATTCGAGTTTTTGTCTCCCCTCAAAGAGAAGTGCATGAGCCCGGTAGTTGTATCTCCCAGTTATGCATAGAGCATGATGTTATGCCTCCAGATGGGCTTCCCGGCTTGATGGGCAGGGGCATATTTTGGCTCCAGCTGGTTTTGTTGTCAGAACAGTTAAAAGAAAGAGTAACTTGGGAACAATAGTGATTGCAGAAGTGTCCCATGTGCCTGGGGCTTTATGTTCACTCTCACAGGAGGTATCATCCCCAGTTGACAGTTGGGCCATCTGAGGTCTCACAGCTGGGAAGTGATGTAGAACTGGTTTTGAACTCTGTGTGGTTCCAAAGTTCTTTCCATTTCTAGGAAACCCAACTCCAAACAAATGGGGACAGAGAAGAAATTGAAAGACTGAGAGGTTGCTAGGTCCTGAGGAAGGTTTGCTGGGGCTGGGTGTTGAGGAGGGGGGGCGGCTCTGGATAGGATTGTCCCCTTCACAGATTTTGCAGACCTGGCATTCCCCCATAGTGACATTAGTCATTTTTCTCTCTCCCAGGCATGCAACAAATGCATCGATAGGGGCAGCTTGTGCACAACCCCTTAGGCCTTGCAAGTGACAAAGCTAGAGAGGTTAGTGGGAGTCAGACCATGAAGAGGCTTGCTAATCATTTTAGGGAGCTTGGAGTTCATCTAGAAGGTAGAGGAGGACCAAGGGATTTTAGCAAGGAGGGGCACGGCTCGGTATGTGCTGCCCCCAGTGTACAGCCCGTGTGTCAGAGAGAAATACCGAGTATGGACTTAGCGTGGATGAGTAAGCCCCTCACACACACTACGCGGGGCCTGCGAGGAACGTTTACTAGGACGGCATCGTGATCATGAGCGAGGGCTCGGGGGTCGGCGGCTGTGAGGCCTTGGCAGGTGACGGCTCCTCTCAGTTTCTGTCTCCATCTTAAAAATGGGAGACAATAAGGATGATTTCCAAGCTATGAGGCTGAAATGAGGTTTTTTTTTTTTATAAAGCAGTGCACAGTGCCTGGGACACTGAAGCACCCAGTGAATGCTGGCTCATCCTCAAACACCTCTCGGGCTCCACTCCCAGTGCTCCTGGCCTTGTGCCTCTTGTGCTACTGCTGTGGTGACTGGGCCCCTGCAGGCTTTGCCTGACAGCATCTCATTCTCCAGCTTTCCGCCCCAGGGCTCCCCGATGCCGGATGCCGGAGTGCCCAGGCACATGCTCTGCATGGATGCAGGTCCTCCTCAGAAGGAGGGGCGGGGGCAGACAGCTGAGGGTGGGATAAACGTCCCCCCCACCTTCAGGCTTCCTCCAGGCCAGCAGTCACCGAATCAGCTCGGGATGCATCCTCCCTGTGGCTTTCCCTCTCCGTTTTGTCCCCTTCCCTGTTCTTCCCTTCTGCTCCTTGGGTCTACATTCCCTAATAAACACCTACACGTAGGCTTTCCTTCTCAGACCTGCTTTCAGAACCCAGGTTAAAACAACCCATTTAGGGGGTATCCCTGGGTGGCTCAGTGGTTTAGCAGCTGCCTTCAGCCTAGGGAGTGATCCTGGAGTCCCGGGATCAAGTTCCGCATCAGGCTCCCTGCATGGAGCCTGTGTTTCTGCCTCTCTCTCTCTCTCTCTCTCTCTGTCTGTCTTTCATGAATAAATAAATAAAATCTTAAAAAAAAAAAAAACATTAAAAGGTGATCCTACTTTCCTGGAAATGCTGCATTAGAAAAAAATGGGAAGAGGGCGCTGGGCGGGGGCTCAAATCATGATCTCAGGATCCTGGGATCCAGCCCCTGGGTCGGGAGCCTGCTTCTCCCTCTCCCTCTGCCCATCCTCGCTGCTTGTGCTCTGCCTCTCAAATAAATAAATAATATCTTTTTTAAAAATGGAAAGAGAGTCGGCCTGGGCGGCTCAGTGGTTTAGCACCTGCCTTCGGCCCGGGGCGTGATCCTGGAGAGCCAGGATCAAGTCCCACATCGGGCTCCCAGCATAGAGCCTGTTTCTCCCTCTGCCTGTGTCTCTGACACACTCTCTCTCTCTTAAGAATAAAAGAATAAAATCTTAAAAAAAAAAAATGGGAAGAGAAAGGAAGCTAGAAACATGAATGCCTGTAGCAGAGATCACTCCCTGGACTAGGGTCTACTTGGCTACCCACCCCAAGTTTGAGGTTCTGCTAATTTACTTGGATGAAGGTAGGTGGAATAAGGGGGCAGCAGAAGCAGTGAGCCAAGGGACCTGGAAGAGCTTTGTAATTTGGGATGACCCATGTTCCAGCCCTGAATCTGCCACTTCCTACTGACTATGGGATCCTGGCTACATGTCTACCTCTGAGCCTTTGTCTCCTTACCTGTAAAATGAAGACAAGAAATGCTTGCACATCTTGTGAGACCTAAAGGCTATCAGTTGAGTGCTAAGCCCAGTGTCTAGCCCCTGGTGTGTGTTCAGTAAAAGGGAAATCTTGGTATAACAGCTGTCTGTAATCAGCTTTGGGCTATTCAGCATCACATTTCTCCTTTTGCTTCTTGGCTGCTTATTTAACTTCCACAATAAAATAAACTCCTCAAAGACAGTGATAGAAGTTTGTGATCAATAGGTACATTATCCCTTTTAAGTAAATGAATCCAGCGTTACTGTATAGAATAGCAGAGAGCTTTAGGCCCTAGGATTTGCTTGCTTTCTGCTGCAAGTAGATTCCCAGGTGCAAACTCAGACAGGGATGTATGGGGGAAGTTTACTGGGGAATGTTCTTGGGGCCCACACCTCTGTGAAGGAAGGGAAGGCAGCAGGAGAGCAGCTGTGGGCTCTGATGTAGTCATGAGGCCTCAGTCAACCCCGACCCCTTGGGGAGTACTGAAGTTGGATGGCCCTTCAGGGTTCTCCCCAGGGTTTTTTTTTTTTTTTTAAGATTTTGTTTATTCATGAGAGACAGAGAGAGGCAGAGGCAAAGGGAGAAGCAGGCTCCCTGCTGAGCTGGGAGCCCAATGTGGGGCTTAATCCCAGGAACCTGGATCATGACCTGAGCCGAAGGCAGATGCTTCACCAACTGAGCCATACGGGTGCCCTCCCCAGGGTTTTCGATCCCTGCCCTTGCCTTGTCATTGGATGTAGCTGTCCTGGGAAGGAGACACTGCCAGCTTGTACACTCCCAGCCACTGGGGAAAGACTCCTGGAGCAGGGGTCTGGGTGGTGCAGTACCCATCATTCAGTACCAATGGGGGTTTGGGAGATGTGGTGGCTGCTGTGAGTCCTCTACCCAGTATCCATTCCCCGCTCTTCCTTATTAAGAGGTGCCTGATTGGAGACAGCAATGTGCCCAACAAAAATACTCATTTTCCTAGATTCCTCTGCAATGGAGGTGGGCCAAGGGACCCCCTTCTGGCCAGTAAGATGTAAACAGCAGCCTGGGTTCCTGATGACATGGCAGGGCCACTGGAGAAAATGAACGGCTTTGTTTGCTTAACCATTGTATTCAGGTTTCTATTGCATGTAACCCAGCAGTCCTAAATACTTTTGAGAGGCACTGCCGCCTCCTGCTTAAGAACATGGCCCTTCAAGTTAAATGGACAGCAGCTTTGAGTCCTACTGCTCCTGTGCACTCGCTAGCTATGGGAAACCTCTGATGAGTCACTCCATCAGTTACTTGTCTCTGTAAAGTGGGAATGATGGTACCACCTAAGGCATCTCATGTAGCAACTTGTCTCAGTGTGCCTGGAAATTGCTCAACTGTAGCAAGGAAAGTCCCATATTCTGGGGAACACCTCAGACCCAAGCAAACTGGGACAGCTGGCCTCCCTATTAAAACACATCTCCAAATTACCCAAGTCCTTTACGGATACAAGACTGGGCCCGGAAGGCTAAAAACTATGTTTTTTAAATTTACTTTTTATTTTTTATTTTTGAAAGAGAGAGAGAGATAACAAGAGAAAGAGCATGAGCAGGGGGGAAAGGAGGAAGCAGGCTCCCCATTGAGCAGGAGCCCCATGTGGAGCTAGATCCCAGGACCCTGGGATCATGACCTGAGCTGAAGCCATCCAGGTGCCCCTAAAAATTATGTTTCGTGCTATTCCCTAATGGCTGAGTATAATATAGTATCACCGCAAAGATAAGTTTTACATCATGTAAGTTTTTTCTTGACAAAAACAGCAACCACTGATGATCAGAGGCACAGTTGGACTATTCTGTTAAGTTTAAATTGTTTTTCTTTCTTATTAATATTTAACTTATTTATCTTAGAGTGAGAAATAGGGAGAGAGAGCATGAGCATGAGTAGGGGGAGGGGTAGAGAGAGAGAGAAGCAAACTCCCTGCTGAGCAGGGAGCCGGACATGGGGCTCAATCTCAGGACCCGGGGATCATCAGTTGAGCTGAAGGCAGACACTTAACCGACTGAACCACCCAGGTGCCCCTAGATTTAAATCTATAACAGTTGTAACTTCACTGTTTTAGTACTCACTGATATTCACTAGCAAATAGAGTATCTTAGAGGGCTACAGGGAGGATTACATTAGTTTAGGAAAAGCCTTTCCCACAGTGTGTTACACAGTATCTGTAAAGTTCACCAGTGTCACATAAACTTGGGTTAGACTCTAGGCTTTGACTCTTCCTTTGGAAAAGTGACTTCGTCCCCTGCCCCACTCCAGCCTCTTTCCTCATTTGTATTAGCGGTAATAGGAACTTGTTGAGAGGGTTGTTTAGGATGATAAAGAAATGCTTGTGGGGTCCTCAGCGGAAGCATGATCCCACAAGAGTGCCATTACTGCTCAGGGTTACCCAGAAACCAGGCCTCAGGCCACCCTCCTGCTGAGGAGCTCTGCAGCTCTGGGAGGAGCTGAGCTGACCCTTCAGAACACCTGCTCCTCATCAAGGCATCTCAGAAGGCAGATGGGCTTCAGAGGCCACGAAAGCCTGACCAGACCCTTGGAATTCAGCTGGTTCCTCTTAAGCCGAAGCTATTATTAGTCTTGAGACGGACCACAGGGCAGGCACTATACAGGGGTACAACCCCAACATTTAGTTCAGTAGCCTTGAGCAATGGGAGCTAACTGGTGCCCAGGCCAGGACTCTGGCCACTATCCAAGCCAGAACTGCAATAAACCCTAGCTGCTCTCTGCTTTTTACTTGTGGCTGTGTTTAAACACACGGGTACACCCACACTAGCTGGGCTGCTAAATCTGTTCAGAAGGCTTCCTGAAGATTCACAGAAATGGAAGCACGAAACTCTGCCTCTCTTGCATCAGGCTTTAGTGGTCCTAGAGGAAGGAATCGCTCACACCTTTCAAAAGCCTAATTCTGCTATAGTTTCGAAGACTTCAAATAGACTTACTAGCAGTATTAGGTTCTTCAATTCTGCTTATCAGTGAAAGTGGAGAAATAATACTCTCATATATTAATAAATATCTGTAGCTACACTGAAAAAGGGGTAATTGCTCAGGTGGGCTACAAAATTCACACACACAATTGCTGCCTTCTGCTTGTCCCATGTACCTCAAAAGCCTGTGGTCCCATTTTGGTACCTTGATTTTAAGTTTCAATTTCATTCATTTTTAATGATCTTTAAAGATTTATTTATTTATTTGAGAGAGAGGGAGGTAGAGTCTTAAGCAGACTCTGCCCTGAGCTCAGAACCTGACTCCAGGCTTAATCATGACCTGAGTGGAAACTAAGAGCCAGACATTTAACCAACTGTGGCACTCAGGTGCCATTTATTTTTTTAAAGGTTTTATTTATTGGGATCCCTGGGTGGCGCAGCAGTTTGGCACCTGCCTTTGGCCCAGGGCGTGATCCTGGAGACCCGGGATCGAATCCCACGTCGGGCTTCCGGTGCATGGAGCCTGCTTCTCCCTCTGCCTGTGTCTCTGCCTGTCTCTCTCTCTCTCTCTCTGTGTGACTATCATAAAAAAAAAAAAAAAAAAACTGAATACTTAAAAAAAAAAAGATTTTATTTATTCATTCATGAGAGACACAGAGAGAGAGGCAGAGGCACAGGCAGAGGGAGAAGCAGGCTCTATGCAGGGAGCCTGACGTGGGACTCGATTCTGGGTCTCTGGGATCAGGCCCTGGGCTGAAGGCAGTGCTAAACTGCTGAGTCCCCCGGGCTGCCTTCAGTGCCATTTTTAATGATATTTTAAAAATATGTGTTATGTATATTGTTAAATATTAGGCACTGACTGTAAAAAGAGCTACCTATCTACCTATCTCATCTGTCTAGCATCTATGTCAATGTGGAAATATCTCCAAGACATGCTGTTAAGGGAAGCAAGTTAATGAGAAATATGTTTAAGACATATTGTTAAAGGAAACAAAATAATAAAATATACTTTAAGGGAAGCAAGTCACAGAACATATATAAAGTGATCTTATCGCTAGTTAAAAATTGCATCTGTTTGGGATGCCTGGGTAGCTTAGTGGTTGAGCACCTGCCTTTGGCTCAGGGTGTGATCCTAGGGTCCTGGGAGGAGTCCCGCATCCGATCCCCTGTAGGGAGCCTGCTTCTCTGCCTGTGTCTCTCTGTCTCTCATGAATAAATAAAATTTTTAAAAAATTTCATATATTTCTACATCTGAAGGGAACATTTATAGAAGAATATGTCAAATAGCTCACGGAGTTCTCTCTGGAAGTGGGAATAGAGAACTTCACTTTTTTTTTAAAGATTTTATTTATTCATGACAGAGAGAGAGACAGGCAGAGGGAGAAGCAGGCTCCATGCAGGGAGCCCGATGTGGGACTCAATCCCAGGTCTCCAGGATCAGGCCCTGGGCTGAAGGTGGCGCTAAACCGCTGGGCCACCGGGGCTGACTGAGAACTTCACTTTTGAAGTTGTTTTCAGTATAGTTTGTTTTCCAGTGTGCATGTATTATTTTTTTAAAAGATTTTATTTATTTATTCACATGAGACACAGAGAGAGAAGGAAGCAGAGACACAGGCAGAGGGAGAAGTAGGCTCCATGCAGGGAGCCTGATGTGGGACTCGATCCCAGGACTCCAGGATCACGCCCTGGGCCGAAGGCAGGCACTAAACTGCTGAGCCACCCAGGGATCCCCATCATGTATTAATTTTAATCATAAAAACAAGAAAGCTGAATTTGCACATGTATACACCCACACCTGCCATGAACTAAGCCATTAACATCATTGTCCAGAAACCAATAATTAAATGCATTAATCTCAGCCCAGTGTTCAGTGTTTGTTCATGGAGCAAGATGTCTCAGAACTTGTTAGGAAGGGTGATTAAGTTAATGATGTGCACACCTGATGTCTTGGGAGGCAAATCTTTATCTATGTTTTTAATGTGGGCTCTTTTCCAAAATATTTACCTTTACCAACAGATGTTTCAAACTGATTTTTTTAAAGATCATTTTATTTTATTTATTTTATTTTATTATTATTTTTAAAGATCTGTTTATTTTAGATAGAGAGTGTGAGAGAGTGCATGCTCCTCCCATGAGCAGGGGGAGGAACTGAGGGAGAAGGTTGGGGGAGAGAATCTCAAGCAGACTCCCTGCTGACCTCAAAGCCTGACACAGGGTGAGATCTCATGATCCCAAGATCATGACCTAAGCCAAAATCAAGAGTCGGATGCTTAACCAATTGAGCCACCCGGAAGCCCCTCAAACTGATTTTTAAACCATCTTCTGATTCACTTTTAGTTTTAAATCTTCAAGCTGTGTTTAGCAGTTCTAATTCAGATATACTGTGAGTGGGAGCAAAAAAAAAAAACAAAAAACAAAAAACAAAAAACCCAACTGATTAGGCTTTAAATACTCAAGAGACAACACATGATTTTCAGCAATAAAAGGAGCAATTAAGATAGATTTTAAACCAGTCCACCTGGCCCATGGAGCCCTCATGTTGCTGTCAGAACAGGAAGCTGTGGCCCCTCCAGGTCCAGGGCTGCTGGCCCTTTCCGCCATCTCTCCTGGGCCCAGTGCAGCCTACAGCTGGTCATGCATACTGGAGAATTTTCTAATTTAAAACATTTTTACTTATACAAAAAAAAAAAAAAGAAATTTCTAAAATATTGGCACTTACTTGAAAAGAACTAGAGTGAGAGTGACTCGTAGGTACAAATCATGACTTGTATGTATGAGTATTGTTCAAAAATTTATTTATAGAAACAGACGTATCCAAAGGCAACATTAGACAAAAACAAAGAGAAAAGTTTGGAATGCCAATGACACCAGAGAATCTCACTTGCACTTTACATTTCTTCACGTGGAACTAGCACCATTTTAGTTCAGAAACCACAGATTTAATTATAATTGCTTCTAATATATAAAATATCTTATAAAGATTATTTAACTATCTAGTAACAAAGTTCTTCCAAAAACTTATTTAAAAATCAATTAGAATTTACGGTTTAAAAATTGATCCAATTCTACAGCTTGTCAAAGGGAATGAGCCATAATTAGTTATTTTGGAAGAAAGTGCCTGAATTCAGCTTCTGGCTTCCTTCTAACCATCAAGCAGGTACAGTAAATTGAGTATCACATAGGAATAGGAGCACATCTAAAACTGGTCTTAGAAAATATTTTCCTAGACTATAAAAATACTAAATGGAATACAAAAATTTCAGCATATACAGCAAACAGACTACAGCAGACAAATATTTAAAACATACCAAAAACTATCTTCTACCGTAATCCTCATGAACATCAAATATTATTCTAGTAGTTTTTCTATGATTCATTCTGATTCAATGTTTATTTCCCCGTAAGGTTTGTTCTAACACCAGATACAGACCAAATTCGGTGTTTCTCGCAGAAGTTACTGGAGGCACCACTGAGTAATTCTTTGTATCCACCTGGTTCTCAAAGTGCTGAAAGTGCAAATGTAGTAGGGCCTGTTTTTTGAGATCAGGGGTCGGCAAACTTAGGCCCTGTGAACACAGCCACACTTATTTGTTTACATGTTGTCTATGGTTGCTTTCACCTTACAAGAGCAGAAGTTGAATAGTTACGACTGTCTGTGGCCTTTGGGTCCCCAGAGTCTAAAATCTTTACTCTCTGGCCCTGTACAGAAAAAAATTTGCCAACCCCTATTTTAGATAAATAATTTCAGGAAATGTTTCACTGAACAGGGACAAGGTAAAATTGCCCCAGATGAAGAAAATTTTAGCTGAGGTTTGCTGGTTCCATCAATAGAGTACCATGGCAGACTGAAATAATACACATGTGGATTGGCAACTTTGGGTATCGAAATACTATTCTGGTATCGTAAGCAAAGTCTGGCTGTGATAAAAGTACCTTCCTCTCTCTGTGAACTGGCCATTATGTACCAAGTAACTCACGTACCCAATTATAGCAACGTACTTACTGTTCAACCCAAACATCTACGTGGCTCAATCGTGATTTCTAGCCTTTATAGCTCAATAATCTTATACTCTTGGCAACGGACAGAACTAGAAGCAGACCCTTCCCGTCCCTCTGTATTGGCATAGATTCTATAAGCACTGCACTGCTTACTTTTTAGAATCCTTCCCTGTGACATGCATCATAATAATTAGTACTACTGCTACTCCCCAGGGCCACAAACATGTCCCTCCTGACAAAGCGGACTAAGTTTTCGAGGGGGCACATAGGCTTGGAAGAATGCTTGTGGTGATCCTGGCAAAAAGAGGTGTGGAATGTGACATCGACACCGTTATAAAGAATCCGGACAGAATGCTCACTGGGCTTTTCTCTGTCTTGCCAGAGCTCAAAGATCAACCTGGCCGCAAACCTTGGGAATCGGGCTTCCATAAGGCCCAGGGCACTGAGAACTGGTGACAGGGTGACATCATGTGCAGAGTAGAGGGCAAAGACCTCCTCTTTCCTGCCTTCTGCGGTGCGCTGCATCCGGCTGATGGTCTGGTTCAGGATGGGGTGGGCACCCAGAAGTGCGTAGCCCAGATATAGTTTCTTCTCCCGCCTCTCTCTCTCGTCCTCTATCTGATGCATCTTGATCACCTTGAAGTGCTCCATGTCAATGCAGCCATTCCTAGTGCATGGGAAGCTGACGTTGTGGCAAAAGTGGCAGAGCATGGAGTCTATGGGGTTGGCAGCTCGAAGCTGCTTGGTGGGCACGTCCACGATCCTGGCCATGTCCTCGTAGGTCCTCTCCAGCTGGCTGTTTTTCAAACGTAAGAGGTATTGCCGACGCTGCTCCTTTTCTAGATACTGGTTTCTCACCGGGCAGTAGCAGTTTCCGGAGCAGAACAGGGCACTTGGCTGGTGCCTGAAATGAATCTTCTTCCAGTCAAAATCTGGGAGGAAGCCATAAAGCAAGGCCAGCCCACTTTGTAGTGTCCGGCTTTTCCCGGTGGTCTCCAAGTAAAGCTGGTCTGTGGACCAGTCATTCGGCAGGAGTTTGTGTTTTTTCAGATAGATGTCCCTCAGCAGCTGGCCATTCTGCAAATGCTGCACGACTCCTGAAATACATGGGCACACAAACCGCGTCCTCATTACCAGCTCAACAAAAGGGGCAGCAAAGGGAGGCCGAGTTAGTGGCCAAGTCCGCAATGCTTTATTTATTAGATCACTATCATCAAAACCATTCCCCAGTGTGTGGAAGCTACAAGAATGGGTTGGCATCAACTCACGAGGGGAGCCCCTTGGGGTTATCCATGAAGGGATGAGCAGAGGAGGAGAGCACGAGAACCATCTGCTCAAACCCCCTGCCCTGGGACGGGGCATTGGGACTGGTGGGCCTCCTGGTCGACGTCAAGGTGGTAACTGGCATGGGCCTAAGGAGAGCTTTCTCCCTCTGGCCCAGGGACACGGCATTCTTTAGCATTCAGGAAGGGCCCATGGAAATTGGTCGGGTAAAGAGGAAAAGGTGCTTGCTGGCTGCTTCATCCCCTCACTGTTGGGATGCTTTTCTCCTTCGCCTCATTCTCCCTACTCTCCCAAGTGAAGGCTGGCTGCTAACCTTCTAGGTACATTCCATCTAATCCTACCGGGGCATTACTGGCTCATCACTGGCTCATCAAGGACAGTCTGTCTGCACAGATATGGAATGATCTCTCACACACTCAGAGGAATATCAGAAAAAAAAGCAAAACAAAAAACAAAAAAAAAACAAAAAGCAAAGCGCAGAATAGTACATCTTATTATACTCCTCTTAAATAAAAATGAGGGAAAAATAAGAAGTGTATTTGCAGTTGTTTGTGTTTTGCATAAAGAGACTTTGGAAGGATGCGTAAGAAACTAATACCAATGGTGACCTGGGGAGATGGGGGCACAGAAATGGGGTACATGGAACAGAGGTAGGAACAAGAATTTTAAATTTACCTGTTAACTAAAAGTTTACCAAGTTTTAGTTTTGTACTGCCATAGTACAGTAACAAATTATCTCGAAAAAAAAATAAAGAGAAAAGAAAAAGCCTTATCTTCAAGCAGGAGAAGACAATCCAAGATGAAAGCAAGCTCACCCTTCAGGCAACAGGACGTAGGGCAATGGAATCTCAGTAACAGATATGAATTCTCTGAGGGTCAACCACACACAGGCCCCACGACCAGTTCATGACCAATGTCACTTATTCAGATGCCCAAATAGTGTGAAAACCTGAGACAACTCGAGGCTGAGATGCATCAGGGGGAATTGCACTGGCCCAGGAAGGGGTACAGCTCAGGAAAACATCACAATGGATGTCTGTGTCCCACTCTGAAGGAAAAGTATCGAGCACAGAGTTCCCTCAGAGATCTGGGCTGACACAGGTCTTAGGCATTTCCAAAATGATTTGCAAAAAGAAGCAAACAATGAGTGACAAACAATAAGAATCTGTGTCTGGCTCTGGTTTACCTCTGGGCCTGCCTTATATTTCGAGGCTATGTATACTAAGGTTGAGTGCTTCCTGTGTGCCAGGCCTTTCTCCTTTCGTCCTCACAAAAACCCGATAAAGAAGGCAGATAATTATCCCCATTTTCTTTATTTTACAGCTGAGGAACCTGAGGCCCTGACCAGTCACTGTTAGGAAGTGGCAGAGCTGAAATTCAAGCCCCAACCTGGGGCCCCCTTGCCCTCTTAGTCCCTGCGTGTAACACCTTCTCCCTGTAGTTTCAGGCAGAAATACTAAGTTCTAGCCTTTTAGGGCCTCTTGGCCTCTCCAAACACAGCCTATCTCCGTGACCTTGGTCATGCCCTTCTTCCCCTTTCTCTGCCTAGGGAAGTCTTCATCTGGTTCCCCGGCTCCGATATTGCCTTCTCTGTACTCTTCCCTCATCTTCCCCCAGGTCAGATCAAGAATTCCTTCCTGTGCCCATACCGCTGGATCTCTGGGACTTGAGCTGCGATCAGTGAGCCTAGCCTATGCCAGCATTGTGCCAGGCACCTGACACAAGCTAATCTCACTCACTGCCTCACCAGCCTATGGGGGTCACATCAACAGGCCCATCTCACAGGCCTGTCTACACCACAGCCTGAATTTCTTCTGTAGGACTGCGCAGCCTGCAGCAGCATGGAGAGCTGCCTCTGTGTGCGCTGTCCCATGGCACCTGCAGGCTCCTTTAGGACAAGCAGGGGGAGCATCTATTCATCCAGCCACTCCCTACCCTCCTACACTCAGCAGCTGCCAAAGCATCTTGAATAGAGTAGGCACTAATGAGTGGGCTTACATAGTTACAGTGGGGTGCCAAAAGTGTTTCAGTTATAAGTGGTTATTCTAACAGCTATGCATTTTTAATGAAATTTAAAATAGAAGATAAAAATGAGCATTAAAAGAGAATTAGGGAACAGGAGCAAACAGTACTATGAAAATAATTTCTAGAGTAATGCTGATTGAGAAGATGATGTAGATAATAGAACAACTGAGAAGAGAGATCAGAATGAATGAGTGTCTACAAGTATGTGAAGGCCACCTTCCCCTGCTTCTTCTCAGGGAACAGCCCCTGGATCCAGAGGCTGGGGAGGCCCCCATTGCTCAATACATAGTTACCCTGACCTCGGAGTCAACCAATGGACATTGACGTTAAAGGACCCTATTAGACTTTCTCTCGCTGTCAAGAATTTGGACTTGCAATTCATCTCTGGGTATGGCTAGGACTGTCACTCTGTGGACAGACACAGACCTAAACCACAGAAGCTGAGACAGACAAATTTCTTCTTTCTGGTTCCAGTCTCTGGAGGCCTGGTCATAATTCTTGCCCTCAGAGTCTTTGAGTCATCCTGAATCGGTACAATAAGTGTCCCTCTTTTGCTTTACTTAGTGTCTGTCACTTGCAACCAGAGGTTTAGTCAGTGGTTCTCAGTAAGCCTGGCTCTGCTCTCAGAGAGGGTTTGGGGTTGAGTTGTCACAACAATATGGAAAGGAAGATTCCTGACACTTAGTGGGTGAGGGCCATGGAGCTAGACAGTCTCTCCAAAGAACTGTTCTCTGACCCATATAACTTTTAGATGTACCACAAGTTATTCCCACATGTGAAAAACCTGTTGAAATACTTTAGCCTAGAGTTGCAGAAGGGGAGGTGGGTGGGGCATGGGGTAACTGGGTGACGGGCATTAAGGAGGGCACATGATATGAGCACTGGGTATTGTACTGTATGTTGGCAAATTGAATTTAAATAGACTTTTTTTTTTTTTATTTATGATAGTCATACAGAGAGAAAGAGAGAGAGGCAGAGACACAGGCAGAGGGAGAAGCAGGCTCCATGCGCCAGGAGCCTGATGTGGGATTCGATCCCGGGTCTCCAGGATCGCGCCCTGGGCCAAAGACAGGCGCCAAACCGCTGCGCCACCCAGGGATCCCTAAATAGACTATTTTAAAAAATACTTTAGCCTAGAACCTGTTTCTTTGTGTCATCAATACAAAACCATTTTGGCATACCATGAAAACCACTGATTTTTCCAGAGATGAGACAGAAATTAAGGGACATCTGTATTTTATTTTGATCAGAACTTGTCAAAACAATTATGTCCCAAAACATGGTGTCAGAGTCCCCATTATGTTACCCCTCAGTCAGTCTACATTTGTAGTAGTCACAGTCACCAACCCACATTTAAGTGTAAACAACTGAGGATGTCATTCTGCTAGTGAGTGTGTGCTCAAGCTTTTACACTGAGACACACTGCATTATATAATACATTTGTTTCCTTTTGTTTCCCCTTTTATTATAGTTACGGTACCTGATATAATTGCTCTTCTTTAAAATCATATATGTATAGGAAGGTTCTATTATATATTATTATATTGAATTTATATTATATTATATATGAATTTCACTTGAGAGTTAAGGAAGGTTCTATCATATTTGGATTTCACTTGAGAGTAAAGGAAGGTTCTATTATGTTTGGACTTCACTTCAGGAGAGTTAAGGAAGATTCTCTTATATTTGAATTTCACTTGAGGAGAGTTATGGAAGGTTCTATTATGTTTGGATTTCACTTCAGGAGAGTTAAGAAAGGTTCTATTATATTTGAATTTCACTTCAGGAGAGTTAAGGAAGCACCATAAAATACTTGTTAACAAAAGGAGGCACTTGGTCTCCTGTTTTAAACTACTGCCTACCTTGTGTACGTGGAACTCATTACCAACCAAAAGCTTTCGACAACCCTCCTTATTCAAGACTAGTCTTCTAGAACCTTCAGCTTGGCCCACTCTGTCACTATCATTTTCCCCAATAATAATGGATTTTAAAACATGGCAAAACTCCACAGGGCCAACTTTAGGACAGAAACCTTCCTTTCATCAAAGCTGAGGTCTTACAGTAGTGGTGGGACAACATGGCCAGCAGGTCCTCTGGATTCTTCCAAAAAGGCTGGTGACCCTGCAAAGGCCCTCTGAGGTCCTGGATTGAAGTAAGAAGGAACTAGAGGCTATTGGGGAGCTACCAGTTCCTTCTCTTCCTAACAGAGGTAATTCCACAGTTAACTCACCAACCCACCCTGACAGGGAACAGGCTGTGTAATGAATGGTATGAACAGGGCTCAGAGGGAAAGGTGGGCTTCTGTGAGGAACACGCTCAGTCAAACAAGCTCCATGCTCACTGGGGATCTGCCATACATATTTGTTCCTGAGATCTCGTGCATTAAAACTTATCAGGTTGTTTTCTTTGAAGTATGTTCTTTGAACATGGGATTGGTTACATAAATTATGGCCCAGCAATAGTGGGATAGTAGGTGGACATAAGAAATGATGCTGTTAATGAATATTTATCGACAGGGAAGGATTATCACAACATACTGTTAAATGAAAAAGTGTATTACAAAATTGTGTAGTAAGATACCACTGTGTGTGCATGTGTGCACACACATAAACAAATGAAACAAGGACTCATTTCTTCCGTGGGCTGGGATTTGGGGGTACTTTAAATTCTTCTTCCTTTTGCTTGACCATCTTTCCTAATTTCTCTTCCATTGACATATACTGGTTTTGCAATAAAGAAAGGGGCTCTTTTTAATTTTTAGGAATCATATGTTTACTTAGATACCTTGGTGGGCTCAGAGCCACCTGTGGTACTGGTCCTTATTCATCCCCATGAGCACACAGCGCCTTGCCCAGGAGCATCTGCTCCGACGTATGCCACATAGAAGAGGACATGGGAGGAGGAATGAGCCAATGGCTGTCACACATACCTGTCTGTGTGAGCTCTCCCATCTCACACAGTGGGTGATTGGGGTAAAGAGGCAGGGAGTGTAGAGGGCTTTCAAAAGAGGCTCCGGATCCTTTTGACATGTGACTAACGAAAGCTTCCAGTTTAGGGTGATATGGTTTCCTAAGGAGACAACAAGGAGAATGGAGAATTAGATGGAGAATTAGTCGTCATTATGCTCCAGAATAGTCCACAAAGGTTTCAACTTCAGCCAGTAAAATCCAAGGTGCATCCTACCCTGCTCACCCATAAGAACAGGTACTGGGCTCAGTCACTTTGATTTTTTTTTTATATGATTTTATTTTGAGAGAGCACGCGAGTGTGTGCTGGAGCAGCGGAAGGGATGGAGGGGAGGGAGAGAAACAGATTCCTTTTTTTTTTTTTTTTTAAAGATTTTATTTATTTATTCATGAGAGACACAGGGAGAGAGAGAGGCAGAGACACAGGCAGAGGGAGAAGCAGGCTCCATGCAGGGAGCCTGATGTGGAACTCGATCCCAAGTCTCCAGGACCACACCCTGGACTGAAAGCGGCGCTAAACTGCTGAGCCACGGGGGCTTCCCGAGAAGCAGATTCCTGCTGAGCTTGGGGCCCAACATGGGGCTGGATCTCACGACCCTGAGCCCAATCAAGAATCAGATACTTAACCAACTGAGCCACCCAGGTGCTTCAAGTTCAATCACTTTTAAATTCCAGGATCACGTTTGCTCTACCACTAATATTGCATGAGGCCAGGCCAAGTCCCTAACCTCTGCTGAAGCACCCATCACTCCTGGCACTGGGGGAGTCAGCTTTGCCACTCAGATCCCACCACCCAGATCCCGTTTCCTTCCTCAGGAGGCTACTGACTCCCACCAGGTGGTCATGCCCAGGCTGGAAGTCCTCCTTGATTTCTCCTTCCCCTGCTCCTATGCATGCCATCTGCCACCCAATCCTAGATGTGTCCTCCTGGGGCTTCTCTACAGCCACTTCTCTGCAGCCACTCCCTTGGTTCTGGCTCAGGCAGCTTTTGTCTCTATGGCATGGGCTCCTCTTTGGCCTAACTGCAATCTAATCTTGCCTCCTCCACAGCCCAAGATCCAGATCGACTTAACAGCAAGGCCAGTTGGCCCTGCTCCTGTACACTTCCTCTTTCCCACCGGACCCGCGGACCCACGTGGCCTATCAATCTGTTCTGGCCCCACCTCACCTTGAGGCTCAGGGATTCCCACCTTTTCCATTTGAATACTGGGCTCTGGTCACAGGTAACTGACTGCCTTCTGTCCCAACACACCTTGTTCTTTCACACATCCTAGACTTTACACATGCAGCCCCTTCCTCCTAGCAAACCTACCCTCAACCTTCACCCCAGTAATCCTTAACTGACCTCTGGAAAATCTCCTTTGAGAAAAATTAATTGGTTAAGGTAACCAAGATCTCTACAGCTCTCTACCATTCGCTTTGCATTTTGCACATATAGTATCTCATTTCACATGCGGTGGTAATGAAGAGATAAAAAACATTTTTTTTTATAATATCTGACATTACTTATATTTCTGCCACAATACATGGGGTAAATCAAGATTTAATTTATTCTTCTAGTTGCTAATATACAATCTCCCTAAATAATGAAATGACCTATAAATAAATGTACATTTCTCTGAATAATGAGATAACCTAATATACACAGCTTTTCTATGAATAATGAAATGGCCTATGAATGTGTGTACATTCTCCGGCTGAATGAAAGTGAACAGATAAGATGAGTTCCCAGCTAAGCTAAATCAACATGAAGAGAAGCAAGGATAAGTTGTTCTAATGGCAGGCCTCTCCTGTCTGAGAGCCCGGTTAACTTTGGCTGTTAAAACGCTTTTTTTTTTTTTTTTTAAGATTTTTATTTATTCATGAGAGACACACAGAGAGAGGCAGAGACATAGGCAGAGGGAGAAGCAGGCTTCCCATGGGGAGCCCATGTAGGACTCAGGATCACAATCTGAGCCAAAGGCAGATGCTCAACCACTGAGCCACCCAGGTGCCCCAGGTAAAATGCTTTTATTATCTTTCAAAAAAGTAGAAAGCCCATCTTTAAAAAATGTTTTAAAATTAGAGAATGCTAATACTGACACAATATATAGTCTAATCATCCTGGATTGCTGTAGGGCATTGTGTCTTTCCACAAAAACAGAGGATATGTTATTATTCCCAAGGCTAAAACACATAAATATTTGCAAACTGGGAAATAAGATTTCCAGACTGACAATAAGGGCTGACAATTTGAATTAATAGAAACAAAAGCCATCCATCAACAGGATGTGGAAGTATTTGCTGAGCTTATCTCACGTTTTCACAGCATCTGACGGCTTAATGATATGTTAATATCTAACTGTATAGATAGAAACTTGGTTTTGGTCCGGAAAGATGGCGATTGCTGGAAGGAAAACTTCACTTAACAGGAGAGATAGCAAATGGCTGGATCTTTTCTTTTTTTTTTTTTTAAGATTTTATTTATTTATTCATGAGAGACACAGAGACAGGCAGAGACACAGGCAGAGGGAGAAGCAGGCTCCATGCAGGAAGCCTGATGCAGGACTTGATCCCAGGATCCTGGGATCACAACCTGAGCCAAAGGCAGACGCTCAATCACTGAGCTACCCGGGCGTCCCGTGGCTGGATCTTTTTAACAAGAAGAGGACCAGGTAACCTGAGTCCCTGGGCCTGTCCTGGATCTAAATGTCCAGGTCCTGGCTACCCAGTCCACAGCTCCACTCCTCCCTCTGTAGCCAAGAGGGTAGGGTACCTAGCTTGATGGCAGATACTCCAAAACACCTGTAAATGAATTGGACTGGGAAGTACCCCATCCTTAGATGCTTTACGAAAAGTCCAAGCCTCCCATAAGCTATAGCAATGAATATGACAAGTTCCTATACTGGTTTACTAAAATACTCAGATTTCAATGGAAATTATGAGTGAAACTGCTAATTGTGACAGACTCTCTTTGAGTAAACTATAGTTAGGCTCCTCTGAACCCTCTTTCCAGCTAGGCCTCAACCTTTGGACTTCTATGTTCTTTGGACTTATGTCCATTTTGTATCACTCAGTTTTAGCAAAAAGCCTGCTAAGTCGATTTAGCCAGAATCTCCCGCTCTTCCTATCTGATCAAATTCCTCATCTCCCAGGTGGTATCTGCTCACCCTGGCCTGCCTTTGGCCAGAAATTCACCCCTGAAGTCTCCTCTTAGTCCTATTCTGGCCACTGACCTCCACCCTGCTCCCTGGCTATAAATTCCCACAGCCCATGTTGTATTTGGAATTGAGCCCACTTCTACACTGAGATCTCTTTTCCCTTACTGCATTAGTTCCGGAATACAATCTGTTTTTACTGCTACTAACTACTATCTAGCTGTGGTTTTTCTTTAAACGTTGTACACTAAAATCTATTCTCCTCTGGGGCACCTGGGTGGCTCAGTTGGTTAAGTGTCCAACCGTTGATATCAGCTCAGGTCATGATCTCAAGATGGGGAGATGGACCCCATGTTGGGCTGCATGCTCCGTGGGGAATCTGGAGATTCTCTCTCTCCCTCCCCTTCAGCTCCTCCTCCCCCTTTAGCACGTTCTCTCTCTCTCTCTCTCTCTCTCTCTCTCAAATAAATAAATAAATCTTAAAAAAAAAAATCTATTCTCTTCTTGGGAATTGGTTAGGTCCCATTTCTGAGGCCCTAGTGGTTAGCTAGAACCACATAGTATTCACTAATGGAATGGAAGGATGTATCCCACTACTGAGTTTAGGTTTTTAGATCATGGAATGCTCTTTAGCATTCCTTCCCACCAGCCACTAGGTAGACATGGAAGCAATCCAGGTTCAATCATGTAGACATCCCTAGGGCATGATGGGAGCCATGATCTGAAGGAACCTGGGGCCCTAAATGACCAAGCACAGCCACATAATATGACCTGGGTCACTTACCTCAGACCTTCATGCAAGGCAAAGGTAAACTTTGGTATTTGAGGCAATGGATTCTTCAGTCTCTTGGTTACAAAAGGCTAGACTAACTCTAACACAGAAATGATTCTATCTGTCATGATGAATTTTTCTTCAGGAAAAACTCATGTCATTGCAACCTCCCTGGAAATCTGCTTTCCTATTGAAAATCGACAGAACTGGGGCACCTGGGTGGCTCAGCTGGTTAAGTGTCTGCCTTCAGCTCCAGTCATGATCCTGGGGTCCTGGGATTGAGCCCTGAGTTGGGCTCCCTGCTCTGTGGGGAGCCTGCTTCTCCCTCTCCCTCTGCCCCTCCCTCTGCTCCTGCTCCGTCTCTGTCAAATAAATAAATAGAAATCTAAAAAAAAAAAAAAAAAGAAAGAAAGAAAATTGGAAGAATTAAAGGTGCTGCTATCTTAAGGCTTCAAACTATTCATTTCCAGAGTTCTTATTTACATTTTTGTATGCATTGTTTACATCTATGCCACAAAGCTTGAGACAGAACCTCGAGGCTAATCTACACACCCATGAGAAAATGTATTGTGCTTTCGCTATAATCTGAGCAATTACTGAGTCCTGCATAGAACGTTAAGACAGAGAAGAAGCATAGTGCCAGTGATACTGTTATCAGAAAACACAATTTAAAAAAGCTCATGTGGCTGGAAACTGGAATGAGTTCATTCCACAGACTTTTACAATTTATGAAAAAGATTTTATTTTATATTATTAATGAAATGAAATTCTAAACAGATAAGCTCAATATGCTTTTCTCCGTCTTTGGCTTTCTGGACCTCTGTGCATTACCTGAGGTGATTAATTGCCCCTCACCCTTTGTTAAAAACTTCCTCCTTTCTTAGCTCTCCTAACATTGCCACTCCTGTTTGCAAAGTCTCCTCCTGGGATCCTCTCCCTCTCTGGGCTACTTCTTGGCTCCTGTTTGCCAGGACTCTGTTTTCAGCCTTCCCTCGCTCCATAGGCTCTGTGATACCAGTCACACCCACAGTGTCAGCTGCCATCGACACATCAACTCTCAAATGAACCTCTGTCCCCTGGCAGGACAACATGCCAGAGCCCCACACCTACATCCCTATACGACCTTCTAGAAATTATCACTGGAATGTCTGATGACAGCTCATACTTAGCACCGAGACCTGTCCTCCTAACTTCCCTCCCCTTCCTCCCTTTCTCTGCTCTTTCTATTCTGGGCAGGGGCACCAGCACCAGCCAGATACCCAATCAGAAATCTGGCCACCATCCTCTCTGTCTCTGTCTCACCCTCATCCTGTCAGCAAGTCCTACCTTGTGACTTGCTCTCACCTTGTGACTTTCTCTCAGACCCAAGCCTTCTCTCCAACTCCACTGACACTCCCTGAGTTTTGGCCTCTATCCATTTATTCATTCAACAGATATTTGATCATGTTCCTCCCATTTGCCATGCATCCTCTTAGGCCCTTGGCATATAGCAGCATTGAACACTGCCCTCAGAGAGCTCGCATTCTAGCCTGGGGAAGCAGACAACATACAATGAACACCAGAAAGTGTGTGTGGGGCGTGCACCTGGGTGGCTCAGTGGTTGAGCGTCTGCCTTTGGCTCAGGTCATGATCCCAGGATCCTGGGATCGAGTCCCGCATTGGGCTCCCTGCAGGAAGCCTGCTATGCCCTCTGCCTATGTCTCTGTCTCTTTCTCTGTGCCTCTCATGAATAAACAAATAAAACCTTTAAAAAAAAGTGTGTGTGTGCCTGTGCGCACATGCACCCTAGAAGGTAACAGATGCTATGAAGCGTTGGTGTGTTTCTCAAAAAGAAGAGCAGGAAAAGAGGGACCCAGGAGACTTAGATGGAAGAAGTGCATTGTAATTGTAAGTGAAGTGTTCTGAGAAGGTGACATTTAAGCAAGGCTTGAAGGAGGTGGACCTGCTGGCCATTAAGCTGCTGGGGAAGAGCTGTCTGCAGAGAGAACACCGTCAGTGGGAAGGAGGGCTAGGGGCGGTGTGGCTGAGGTGGAGTGAGTGAGGATGAGGAGAGCCCCAGGGCAGGGCAAGGGGAAGGGAGAGAGTACAGGAAGTCCTGTAGGTCATTTTAAGGACCTGGGTGGGACTCTGCGGGGCAATCTCTCTTCTGGATCACTATGGCCATAGGAACGCAAACATCGCAGCCAGCCTCTGATCCGTCCTTGGCATCATGGCAGCCAGATATCTTGATAATTCCATCCCTCCCCTTCCCAGCTCCTTCGCTGCCTTGATGCCTGCCACTCTCCTTAGCTGGGCGTTCATAGCATCAGATGACCTAGGCCCTCCCCACCCTTCCACCTCTCCGCTCCCTGCTCCAGCCTATGGGCCAAGCTGTCCACCTCCACAAACCTTTGCCCAGGTAGGTTTCACTGCCCCAGGTACCATTTATCACCAGCTGTTGCCTGATGTGCTCCCGAACACCCTCTAGGTCCCTTGGTCGTAGTGGCCTTCCTGGACCTGCCATCCCACCTCTCCAGTCCCCCCCAAGCCCAGGCAGGCTGCCCTCTTGTGGTTCATGCCCCAAATATGGTTCTCAAACTGCTTCTACCTCTACTTTTTCTAATTCTTCCACTGCTTCTCTAATACTGCGGCTGCCACGGTGGGTGCTGGCCACCAGATTGCCTCTCAGGCGGGACTGGGCCCCCTGGAGGCAGGAGCAGCCTTTCTTCTATGAGTCTTTAGAAGCCCTTCCTCCCCCTTCCCTGTCCAGTCCAGCCACATACTGGTCTTATTCCAGCATCAGGCTCTTTGCACTTGCTGTTCCCTCTGTCTGGAACCCTCTTCCCTCAGATATGCATGGGGCTGGCGCCTTCACTTTATCGAGGTGCCTGTTCACATGCCACCTCTCTGTATGTGGGCCAGCCACGTCACAATACCCGACACATAGTAAGTGTTTAAAAACACAATGTACTGAATAAATACTGATTGAAGCAAATCTTTTTCTCTTCCTTGGATGTAGAAAAGAGTATCTAGTTCGTATTCATGAATGCAAGCAAAAAAGGCATTTAATACACATGGCATAACTATGGCTAATAACCCTACGGCTGGCCAAATGCTGTCCCATGAGAGTTAAAACAGCACCTTTGCCACAAGGCACACGGCCTTCAGGAAGAGGCAGCTTCCGCTACAAAGACTGGGGAGAGCCACGGAATGGGTCACGGTGACGGGAAGCATTGGGGCCACCAACGTGCCGGGGTGTCAGCTCCTCCATACACAGCTCACTGCGACCCTGCCTGCTGGCCCAGCTACGCCCTCTCACTAGACCAGACGAGAGGCCACTCTCCAGGACCCACCGCCCTTACGAGGCTGTAAAAATGGATGATTCCCGAACCTGAATCAGTACCTGGGAAGGCAGCAGGCATGGCTGGTGTCCCAGACCCCACAGTCCCAGGGGATTCCGAAGCCCGAGGGTGGGGGGGCTCCACATCATCGGGAGTCCTGCTCACTCTCACTCTAAGTGTGCATTTATGACAGGTCCACTTCATTTTTTTAAGCATGGAATTAATTAAATGTCAGCAATTAATTAAACATGCATACTTCTCCCTCCTTCCACCAAGGACTTAAAGCAGCTCCTGAAGACACAGAATGTTCAATAAAACAGAAGTAGGTCGGAAGATTAAGGGAAAACGGGGGCAGGGGCAGCAGAGCAGCTGGTCCCCAGGAGCTGCACCTCTCAACTGGGAGCTCCAAAAACGGCCCCATCGCAGGATCCTGCCATGGCTGTAATGGATGAGGGGCCCTGGGACCGGGCCTGGCCTCCTGACCACGACCACTCAAAGTGGGAAAGAGCCTAGGCCCAGAGAGCCTGCAAGCCACTGTAGTAAATGGAACACCAACGCTTGTCAACCCCTCAGTACGACCAGATCAGTGCATTAGTGCAGCCCCTTAGTTAGAATTCACAAGGTTGTGCTAAGGGATGGACCACTGTCCCCACAGCCCAGGACAAAGTACTGAGGGCCACAAAGCTAAAGTGATTGGCCTTCTACCAAAAGGGTTTCTAAGGCTTCAGAGAGTTCCATGGCAGAGGCTAAAATCTATCATGAGGCACTTGATCAGCAATAGGACTTGTGATTCTCACTAAGGTCCTAAATTCACTCTGCAACCAACCTAGTGTGACAACTGTTTTATGCCAGGCTCAGGCTGGACACCAGTGATAAAGGAGAGAGATCCAATGCCTTTAAGGAGCCAGTGGTGTGGGAAGGGCACAATCATGCTGGAAGATAAGCTGCAAAGCATGCAGGTACATGCGCGGGCGGGGGGGGGGGGGGGGAGTCTGCATGTTGGCAGGCAGCCATGCCCAATGGGCACCTTCTCTAGCTAAACAGTGAGGGTAACCTCCAGAGCCTGGAGGTGCTCAGGGACCTGAGTAACAGCTGACTGGTCTGGGGATGGACCCCTGGTCTGGGCCAAACCACTGAAAAATTCTCATGTCTGGGAATATAGAGCCCAGCTAGAGAAAGGGGAGCAGAAGACATGTTGCCAGGGCTGATGCATGGTATTGTCAGAGTCCTTGAGGCTGCCCTGAGGCTGGCGAACTGAGAGGCCTCCTGGCCTATCTATTCCTCAGCAGTTCAGACGGCAGATATCCACAGACTGTGCCAGTGGAGCAAAGCCACTTCTCTGAGCTGCCCTCCTTGCACCCCATGTTCTCCTGCCATCCTAGATCACTCTAGACCATCCTCTGATCCAGAAACCAAAGGGCTGATACCCAGCCCAGCAAGAGGCCTCTCTCCTTCCCCTAATTCAAAGGCCAGTTTAGGTCCGGTCATTCAATATTTTGTTCGGAGAGCCTTCCTGTACATCGCCCTTTGCAGTTTGAGTGGGGCAGTGACAATGCCCGATACAACGAGAGTACCCATCCTCACACATCAGGAGAGGTTGCCCAGAAGGGGCAGCATTTCAGGGGAGCCTCTGAGGAGCTGTAGGAGTGGGTTTAGAGAGCTAAACAGCAGGGGCAAAGGTCTGAGGGGTGGGGAGCCAACAAGAGTGGGTACGGCAGCGGGGAGAAGGTTTCAGAAGGTTGGTACAGAAGGCTAGAGACCTTGACCCAGGGGCTTTTCCAACCTGTGGGACACTGGGACATTCACCTATGCTTGCTAAACACAGAAAAAGACATAAGCACCCAGGCTGCAGGCTTCGTGACCTCCAGCAGGAAAGGAGAAAGTGCATGATAGGCTATAGTCACACACTATTTCATGATGTGTTTACATCCAATGGTTCACTTCCTTTTCCCCATAATCCTGGACAGTGAGAAGCCTGGAGACCCAAAAAGTTACCCTGAAACTCCCTCCCTGGGGTTCACACCACCATCCACTAGAAGGAAGAGGCCTGGTCCCCCAGACTGGGCCTGCCCAGGGCAGACTGGCACCCGGAAGCATTCCATCCACATGACATCTTCCTCCGTGAGCACTTCCCTCCGTCTCCTTCGCTCCTTCAGTCAATTCTGCGAGGGCTGTTACGTGCACCCAGACACGTCGTGGAGGCCTCGCCCGTCATTTCAGGGCTAATTCGGCCTCTCATTTTAGAGCTGTGCCTTACCCATATGCACAATTTCCAGTCTCTGTTGAATTCTTTTGCATCCTAAGGGCTCTCAACCAAGAACGTGCTATCCCTATTCCCATGAAAAATTAAAAGGCTGAAGTAAGTCTTACATGTACATGGCTCTACAGCTGGTGGGACATGTTCTCCTCTATCATTTCACTTACTCGTGACCCAACACAGTCAGCAACCGCATCCCCACTGCAGAGATGGGAGGGCGAGACTCGAAGACTACGGGACTCACCTGCTGCCCCAAACCACACAGCTGAGCCAGGGCCTGAGCACATTGGGCCCAGTGTTCACTGCACTAGGTCCCTGCTCCTTCTCAAACTGCAGAACACAGGAGGGAAGAGCAGGCCCCACACTGGCCTGGACCCAAGTCTCGGTTTGTCTGCTGTGCGGCCTTACACGGCTGTCCTCGCTTCTCTGGGCCTCCTTCTTCTCAACTGTGAAATGGTAATTAACACGCAGGATTGTGCTGAAGATCAGGCTTCTGGCAAACAGGACTCGCTTGTTGAGCTTACTCCCCCTGCCTGTCATTCTCCAGCCAGCGTTTTGACTGGGACAGAGAGAACCGACGCTTGGAAACGACTCTTAGAAAAAGTGCAATTTACCTGTTGGCCACCAGAGTGCAGTCGATTTCTGGTCGCTTCGTTTTGGGAATGACATACAGTGGGTATCTGTCCCCGTGTCGAATGAACACATGCACTGAGATCAGCTTAAAATGATGGGGGGCGTGACCTGTGGGAGAGGAGTAACATGGCCTGGTTATCACTCGGGAGGTGAGCAGCCTTTCCACTTCACAGAAGTGGGGAGGGATGAGCCCAGCAGCAAGGTGCTGTGCTGCAGGCAGCGGGGTGGCCACAAGGCAGGTGGAGGAGAGAGACAGGACTGGTTATGTCTGGTTAGGTCTCTGACACCCCAGAGGTGACAGGGAGGCTCTGGGGGTGTGGCTGGGTGCTGGAGGCCAGAGTGGCCTCACTCACAATCCACAGTCTAGCGAGTGGCCTGGAGAAATGCTAGAAACAATGACTTCTACTTCAAAGCTCCATGAAACGGGATCTGGCTCCCTCAACTCTTAACCTCAGGGTTGGGAGTTCAAGCCCCACATTGGGTGTGGAGCCTCCTTAAAAAGATCAACAAAATAAATAAAGCTCTATGAAACAAATCAGGGCAAACACTGATAAAAATATTCAGTATCATTTTGATCCATGTTCAAAAAAAGCAACACTCAACACAAAAATCGTATCTTCCTACACCTTTACTGCAGGATACCAACAGAGCATCCAGCATCCTGTGGACATCGTAAGCCCCGAAGAGAGTTTATTGGAAAGGCGGGGGAGGGGGGGTAGTTGGGGATGCTGCCCTAGAGCCCATCAATCCTACCTTTCCATCTCTGGTATCCCATTGAAAACCATAATGGCAAACATGTGCACAGGGCTTCTCGTGAGCCACGTGTTTGAAGCATTTACTTAAGACTCCGGGCAGCCCTGTGAGCAGAGACTGCTCATTACCCCCATTTCACAGATGAGGAAGCTAAGACTTGGGAACTCATTCAAGGGCACGGCTTAGTGGCAACTGCAGGATTTGAGCCATCAGGTTCCTTCCTACCATGCTGCGCTGCTTGAAGATCTACTCGTTCCCATAGGGGTGTCCATCCTGGTACCAAGTTGGGCAGGGCAGGCAGGCCTACCTTCCATGCTGCGCTCAGCCACACTGGGAATGTTGCAGTACAAAAGAGCTTCGTAAATGGGGTCCATCACGGGGGGCTCGGTCACTGGGTCAGGCATGATTCTCTTTCGACTCTTGCTACTCACTCCATTCTTAGCTGTGGACACTGGGGTCAGGTGGACTGCAAGGAAAGCAAGGCAGATCATGACAGGTGCAGCGTGGGGGACCCCAGGCCAGCAGGAGGGGCCCAGAGCGTGGCTGGATTTGCACTGAGTAACCCTTCTCTCCCTTAGCATTAGGGTGGACTTCAGTCCAGCAAGCGGTCAGCTTCTTATCAAGCACTGTTTCCTAAGCCCCTACTGGGCCCTGCCTCTTTCTCAACGCCATTACCTTCTCCTGACTGATAATTAGCTGTGCCACAGCAGGTGGGCCACCCCAGAGAAAAGGGCCTGCCTCGCTCGGTGGTAGAGGAAGAACTTCATGCAACCTGGTTACCTCATTCCTAGCACCCTCTGAATTCTAGTAAATACTAGAGAGGAAAGCCAGCACCTCTTGGGTGCCTCTGAAGTGCTAGATGTGCTAACAGATGTCATTTGATATCATCTGTTTTGCACCCTGGGGTCCCCAAGAGTCCAAACACAGGTATCACTCATTAATCCTCACAAGACCACTTTACAAAGAAGAGAGCCTAGTGTCAAGGGAGGAGATTGAGGCAGTCACCCAAGGCGGATGTGGCGGGTGGAACCCCATCTCAAGCTCACTCCTCTGCCTCTACTGGTTCTCCCCACCAGTCTTCTGGATGTCATGCGTGGGCCCCGCCGTCTATCTGTCTGTCCATCTAGCACCCTTCTTTCTGTTGGTGAACTGCTCTTTCCCCTCCTCATGTGGTTCTGGTTGAACCGTCAATCACAGGGTCCCTGCCCCTGGCTGGAGATGGACCTCTGACTGAGTCAATGAGGATAGTTATGGGGCAACTAGTCTCCTTCTCCTTGAGAGGCGCTGTGCACGCACTAGAAAAGGCTCTCTTTTGTATGCTGAGCTCTAAGAACGGAAACCTGGGGCTGCCCCAGCTACATGTTCCTCCTCAGACAGCCTCTGCCTGCAGAGGAAGAAAATGATGCCGAGTAGAAACAAGGCAGAAAAACAAATGCAGAGACCTAATCAGAGAGAGAGAGAGAGAGAGACCTGAGGACATCCATTCTTGGAGACCCTGGGTTCAGATGTGGCTGAAGCCAGAACCTCTCTTAAAAGTCCCAATTACATACATCATATATAACCCTTCTTGTTTAAGCTAGTTTGAGTTGGGTTTCAGTTACTTTCAACCAAATGAATCCTGATGAACAGACTTTTATCAATTACTTAGAAGCAGAGGTAAGTCCATCTTCTGGGTCAATGGTCCATATATGGGGCACCTCTTTGCAGCACAACAGATTTTCTGGAACTCTCTACAAAATGATAGTTTTATTTTTAGCATCCACCAACTGAGGAAACACACAGAAATAGCTGTGCCCATGCATCATTTAATTTCTAAAAGGTTTATCAATCACCAGAATACACATACATACATTTGAACAATAGCTAAAATAGGGCCCAACCACCAGTCTAAATCCATTTAAATTCCCTTATTTCTTTTATTTTTTATTTATTTTTAAAAAAGATTTTATTTATTTATTCATAGAGATGCAGAGAGAGAGAGAGAGAGAGAGAGAGAGAGAAGCAGAGACACAGGCAGAGGGAGAAGCAGGCTCCATGCAGAGAGCTTGACGTGCGACTCCATCCAGGGTCTCCAGGATCACGCCCTGGGCTGCAGGCGGCGCTAAACCACTGCGCCACTGGGGCTGCCCTCCCTTATTTCTTTTATAGGTTCCTCTAAATAAATACTTAAGGTTTTCCTTTGGCAAACAGATGTTATAAATAAAGTTAAAAGACAATCCACTGAAAGGAAAATATTTGCAACATAAGTAACAAATTATTAAAGCCAAAATGCATATGAGCTTCTACAACTAAAAAATCAGTAGGGGGTATATGAGCAGATTAATTACAGAAAAACAAACACCAATGGCAATGAATGTATGAAAAGATGTTCAACGTTATTCATACTTAAATACAAAATAAAACAATAGCATCTGATCCCTCCCCATCAGACTAGAATCTCATGTTTTAATAATAATAATAGCAGTAGCAGTACTGGCAAGGCTGTAAAAACTCACTTCCACACACTGGAGGTGAGAGTGGAAACAGGAACCTTTTGGCAGTATTTGGCAGTATCCACCAAAATGTTATATGTGCTTTATCCCCAATCCTGTTATCCTACCTCTTGGAATTTAAATCAATCCCAATCACAAAGATGTATGGCCAAGGAGACTGGCCACAGCGTTATTTGTAATAACAGAAAAGGAAAATGGACTAAGTATCCATCATTAACTAACAGAATGTTACATCCATATTGGGGAATATTCTGCCAAAGTTAAAAAGGATGTGAAAGAGGGATCCCTGGGTGGCTCAGTAGTGGGGCGTCTGCCTTCAGCCCAGGGTGTGATCCTGGAGTCCCAGGATCGAGTCCCACAACGGGCTCCCTGCGTGGAGCCTGCTCCTCCCTCTGCCTGTGTCTCTGCCTCTCTCTCTCTCTGTATCTCTCATGAATAAATAAAATCTTAAAAAAAAAGATGTAAAAGAATCAAAGATAAATGAAATGAACAAACCAAGTTACTGGCTAAGAAAAAAACTATAAACGTACTAACATACAGGCATTTATTATGTAAATGCATAGAAATGTCTACAGGGACATTCACTACAACGCAGCAGTGGTTTCCTCTGGGGAATGGGTGGAATGGGGTATGAAGTAGTATTTTTATTTGTTTTCCCATAAATGTCTACATTGTTTTACAGATCTACATACATACACGTTTACAGTAAGCATGTTACATACTTTCTCTATGTACAGACATGGATGTATCTTTCTATAATGTACACTTTAAAAAAGATAAAAGATAAAAAGATACACTTTTTTATTAGCATATTTTCATTCATTACTTTTATTATTTGTTTTACAACAACAATCACAGAGCTATAAAATTGGTCGGAACTTCACCAATTCAAAATTAGTCCTTTGATCGGTCCTACAGCCACTTTCTTCCCAGCAGCTGGAAGGAGCCAGAATTGCTAACACCATAAGCTCAGGTGTCTATAGAGGTAATTTACCACTGGGGGATTCATGCCAGAGCAAGGGAAGGAGAAAAGTATATGTCTGAAGGCAGCATCTTAATGACCCAGCAATTCTGGCACGTGGCAACCCCCAGTCCTTAACTCTGCTCTTTTATGAAATGGTGCCGGATTCCAGCCCCTTGGCCATGCCTGCGGGCACCCTTCATTTGAGTCTGGGCCAGGCACAGGTGAAGCTAAGGACACATGATCGTATGAGTGACACAGGGACATAAGGGTATAGGTCTCTAGACATCCCATAGTCCCCACAGTTGGCTAGTTTATCTGTAAGCACACTGGGTAAGGTCTGTGGAGGCTACCACTTGGGAACTGCTATAGACTGAATACTTGTGTCCCCTTAAAATTCACATGTTGAAACTCCAACCCCCAATGTGAGGTGAGGCCTTTGGAAGATGAGGTGAGGTCTTTGGAAGATGGAGGTCAAGTGGGATGAGCATCCTTATAAATGAGACCGCAAAGAGTAACTACCTCCCTGACCCTCTGCCATCTGAGATTACAGAGAAAAGACGGGTCTTCACAGACACCGAATCTGCTCGTGCTTTGATCTTGGACTTCCCAATCTCCAGGAATGAAAAAAATAAATTTCTGTGGTTTACAAGCTACCTCATTTAAGGTATTTTTATTAAGTGGCTCAATGGAGTAAGAAGGAATCCATGGTAGTTGGGCCCAAATGACCCATTCATGCCCCAAGGAAGCAGTGGTTTGAAACTCAGATAAAAACTGGGTGATGAAAAAAAAAAAACAAAAAACTGGGTGATGATTAGAGGCCTTCTGTCCAGAAAGATTTTATCTGCTGCTTCCTTCGGCATCTGGGCCTGTCTGCCTCACCCACTAGCTATTGAGATCACCCTGTGCTGTTTGCACCCTCCTAATCACCAGAACGCAGGGCCCGCCCATGTGAGGCCCTTTGATGGGTCCTCCAAACACCAGACATTCGGGGGAGGTTCTGATACAAGAGGCTGGGGAGTGAGACGTCTCCCCCAGACCCACTCTTCTACATCCTCACCCCCAACTTGGTCCTCATTGTCCCTGAACGGCTTGGAGCCGCCCCCACTGCCCAACATTCCTCCCTTTGTATCTAAGTACCCTCATCTCACCATTGTTCTCTAAATCTGGCCAACTCCATGATAATCCTGGGGTCACCCCTTCCAGGAAGCCCACCCTAGCATCCCTCTTCTATTGTCCTGCCCCTGGTTCTTGCTGCCATCTTAGCTCACAACACAGTAGCCATAAACAGGGGTGTCCACAGTTTCTCAACTGGCCACGCTAAACATCTGGAGGCTCAGGGCTATGTATTTTTCATCTTTATATTCCCCCTCTGACCAACCCAGGGCAGGCCCCCCATAAATGCTTGTTGAACTGGAGGCTTACTCTGAGCCAAGTGCTGCACTCCAAGACAGAAAACAAATATCCACCTGCACACCTGGCCTTCCTCCTAGCTCTAGCTGTAAGAACCTCCTGTATGTAAGCCCTTTACAGGTGCCTCAAATCTGACTCCCATCCCTGGGTCAGATCACCACCCCTCCCTTTGTTCTGCAGAGTGGCACTTCCCCCCAGGCCAACTGCCTGGCTTGGTGGGGGGCTGTTGTGCTGCTCCTCCAGGATCCCGTCCTTGCATACTGACTGGTCTAGGGACAGGGGCCCAAGTCTAGCCACCTGTGCCAACGAGGGCTCTTTCCACGAAAGAAAGGCTTCCCCATGTAGAAGCAACTTTATAGGAAGTCAGGTGGCCTCCTGCAATCCCTACCCAAGGCTGTAGGCTATCTCTTACTGTCCCTGTGCCTCTGAAGTTTAGTTGTTGTCAGCTCTTCCTCTTATTACACGGACACCCTGGCAGATCCAAATCAGGTGTCAGGGATCCACAAGTGTCCTGGTGAAGACAAGCACAATGGGGCTAAAGTGTCGACTCACCTCTCCATCACTGGCTCAGCTGCCCGAGTCACACCACTGACCACATCAGCAAAGAACCTCATGGGGTCAAAGGCATGGCTCCACCATCTGCTTTTTACCTTCCTAGCTCCAGGGCCTGCCTCACCATCAGTCCTAGGCTGGTCATCTCCCTAGCAGACTGTAGTCACCTCTTCCTTGGAACTTCTCATTTCCAGGACCACTAAAGCCTGTCCTCAGTCACCTCTGTTACCAGGCTACCCATGGTTCTGAATGCAGGCAGGTGGTATGGGGCTGGGGGCTACTGAGTCACAAGCCTGGGTTCAAGTCCTGACTTTGTTACTTCCTAGGTGCATGACGTTGGGCAAATATTCCTGCCTCACTAGGCTTTATTCCCTTTACCTGTAAAATGAAGATTACGGCATCTCTACCAGAGTGGTGGCATGGATGACTTGAGGTGTCACTTGTGGAACACTGTATAGTGCCTGCAGCATGGTAAGGGATAAAGAAGTGCTATTTGCACATCTGTCCCCTTGATGTGATTATTCCGGCCACTTCCAGGCTCTTAAAAGGTGCTGCCTTCAACTCGGGATCTGGAAGGGATGCTGACCCTCTGTGTCCACACCTTTCACAGAAGCATAATGAACCAGTCTCCCTTTGCCTCTCGACCACCCAATTTTAGCAGCTTTTCTGACTCCTTTAAATACATGCAGCTTATCCAAGATAGCATCTTCCTTTTTTTTTTTTTTTAAGTAAGATCTACACCCAATGTGGGGCTTGAACTAATGAACCTGAGATCAAGAGTCACACACCCTACTGACTGAACCAGCCAGATGCCCCCAAGATGTTACCTTCTTCTTCTTTTTTAATAAAGATTTTACTTATGTATTCATGAGAGAGACAGAGACACAGGCAGAGGGAGAAGCAGGCTCCCAATGGAGAGCCCAATGTGGGAATTGATCCTAGGACCCTGGGATCAGGACCTGAGCCAAAGGCAGATGCTCAGCTACTGAGCATTACCTTCTTATAAGCTAAACTACCCCTGATTCTACTATCCCCCAGTAATCCAAAGGTTCCTGAATTCTGTTTCCTTCACAGGCCTGCCAAAGAATAATGATTTGCTCTATAGGCAATTCCCACAATTCCCTCAGTGCTGCTCAATCCATCAAGCTGTCTTAAAGATCCATTGTGCCTCTACCCTGCATTGAAAATAAAAATGTCTGTGTGTCATTCTCAAATATAAACCAGAATCACAACTGGAGACCAATTCTGTTATTTGCCTTGGACCATTTATTTTATTATTTTTAAAAGATTTTATTTATTTGAGAGAGAAAGAGTGAGTGAGAGCGAGAGAGAGCACACGGACAGGCGGAGGGGGAGAGGGAAGCAGGCTCCCAGATGTGGGGACTCAATCCTGGGGCCCCAGGATCATAACCTGAGCCCCCCTGACCATTTGCTTTTAATAAAAGGCAGCAGAAATCATGCTTGAGGGTGCAAGGTGAAAATCAAGCCCACATTTGCAAACTTTGAGAGACTTGGTTTTATGTGGACAAGATGGATCAAACAGCTGAATCTATCCTTTTTGACCTATCCACTTGGGGCCACAATACAAACCAACCTTTCCTGTTCTCTTCATTCTTAACTATTCTTCATTCCTCATGCTTGTTACATCATGGTGAACTACTGTTAAGAACCTAATAAGTGCTTTTGGTGCCAGTGATAAGCCTGGTCCCATTTAGGGAGCCAGTAAACCACAGGAGGTCTGGCTCACGAGGTTAGGACTCAACATATCCCATTAGGCTGGAGGTTTTGCTCTAAGCTGTTCTCAAGCTCTTATCTCCTACTTGTCTGTCCCTCCCTCCGATGTCAGCCACAGAGTCCTAAGTCCACGGACTGCCAGAGCACAAAGACAGGGTTCCCACGGTGGCCTGAGCTGGAGCCCAGCTGTGGCCTCCCAGGCAGGACAGGAAATCTCAATGTCCCCTGGGGCAGCTGATAACTGGCCTGGCTCAAACAGGGTCCTTTTGGATGAGATGACAGAAACTAGAAATCAGAGAGCCATCCAAGGACAAGCCCCCAGAAAGAACTGTGACAAGAACCTCAGCTACCCTTAACCATCTCATAGCCTGGCTCCCCCATCTCAACTTTGAGAATATGATCAAAGTTACTGCTTCTCAACCCTGAAAAAGGACTGCACACACAAGCTTCTGCGCTTGAATTCTGAGGGTTCACAGGACCCCTGAAACCACAAGACGATGCTGATATCTGTTGGACTGAGGCTAACAACCCAGTATGCCTGGAAATAGGTTTCTGATTTCGACACCCTTGATAGAGGAGATTTTTCTTTATTCAAAATGGAGAGGGAGCTTTACAACTCACATAAACATGTGTTCATCCTAAAATAGCCTTTCAACAGTAAGGTATAAAAAGAAGTGAAAATCATCCATAATCTTATCACCCAGAACAACCCCAGTCTACATTTTACTGCCTATGTGTGGCTGGATGTCCTGCCAGAGGTGAAATCTGTGCTTCTGTCCACGCTCTGAGGATTGTTTCCTCTCCCCTCAAGAGGAACAAGTACGTTTTCTGTTTCTCAAAGGTCTACCTTTTGAGGGCACTAAAGCTCACGAAGGCCACCAAACCAACTGCCCAGGAAGATGGCTGGTCATCTGCCTTCTGTGGAAAGGGTCACAAGGAAGAGATGGTCAGGAGTGAGGGAGCACTTTGGGGAAGCCCCCGACTGAGAGACAATGCTGAGGTTGGGGCCTGGGCCCCTTAGGTACCTGGACTGACCGGCCAGCCCACCCTCTGGTGGATACCTGGGGCCAGGCTGGGTTCCAGGTTCCCCAAGAGGCAGACGCCTGGGCAGTCTAGGGTCTAGCCTCTCAGATGACACAGGAAAGAAAGGGAGGGAGATAGGGAGAGGCTCAGCGTGATACCACAGCCCGAGCCAGAGACGTGAGAGAAGGACCATGCATCATGGCTGACTCCCTGTCCCTCCCACCCACGGGCAGCCTGGCTCTGCTGGGCCGGTGAGGCACTGGGTGCCAACAGTGAGACAGTCGCAGAGCTCTCCCTGGGTGTAGCCTGACTTCACTCCAGATTCAGATTCAGATTCTCCCCTCAAGACCTCATTCCTGATAAGTTTCAGAACAGCCAGGCCACCCTTCCTCCAGGGCAGAGCTGCCATCAAGACCATGGGGTTCCACCTCTGGTTACCACTGACCTCAAGTCAAGGTGGACTTTCTCATTTTTGTTGTTGTTGTTGTGTTCTTTTAATGTCATCACCTTGGAGCAAACTCCACCTGGGCCAACTCCCACCATGTTCTTGGCTCCCCTCCATTCTGCAGCTACTCCAACGTAAACATCTGCAGCCTTCTCTCCTATTTTGTCCCTGTCCTCACATAGGCTTGGCATATGCAGATACTCTGAGTTCACTGGCTACTTCTACTAATATTTTCTTGTTTTACTAGCTAGCCCTGATAGTCTTCTCTTCTCTAAAACAGGAGACTCCCTTCTTGCCAATCCTGTTGAGTTCACACACACACACACACACACACACACACTCCCATATAAGATACCACATGTAGTTACCATATTATGGACAACCTTGTATGAGAATACAGAAAGGTCTGTGTAATCACGGCATAATGGCTACAGGAGTATTTAATGTTGGACACTTTGGCGGCCTCTCCCCCCACCCCGCCCCGTTTGCCTAGTGTGAGCTATGCTGCAATAAACATCTTTGAACACATATTTCTATCTTCTCATCTAATTACCTTTAGGAGAAATTCTCTAAGATCAGAAACTGCGGAGAGGAGGGTGGGGAGAGAGAGAGAGAGGAAGGGGAAAGAGAGAGATAGGAGAGAAACAATGTGCCACCACACCCCCAGAAGAATCCTGGAAATGACCCCCACACATAAATGCATCCATTTTTAGCTCATGGAAGGGCCTGCTATGTGATACTCTCTCCCCTCCCCCATGTAACTACAAAAACTGAAGACACATGATGAAAGCTGATTAGTCACACTTAATTTTGACACCTACAGAATTTTTTCAACCACAGACATTTAACTCTGTGTGGTAGCTGGGCACGAAGCATTCAGAGAGAAAGCAAAATTAAAACTCTCAGAGATCAAACAGAAAATAAATCTCCAAGAAAAGGACTGAAATTAAAAAAAAAAAAAACAAACGTAAAACTTCATAGTGATAATAATGAGATTAGGCTATTATACATAGAACTTCCGAGGTTAAAAACACAAGCCTTCATGTTTAATTCCTCATTCTTTCTGACTCCAATTCACCAAAATAAAATCCCAGGAGGAACCTTATTGTGACTTTTAAAATTGAGTATATGGGGGCACCTGGGGGGTTTAGTCGGTTGGGCATCCTACTCTTGGTTTCAGCTCAGGTTGTGATCTCAGGGTCCTGAGATGGAGCCCCCCCCACCATGGTGTTGGGCTCAGAGGGGAGTCTGCTTGTGATTCTCTCTCTCTCTCTGCCTTCCCCCAAGTGTGGTCTCTCTATCTCTAAAATAAACAGATCTTTAAAAATAAATAAATAAAATAGAGTACATACTACCTAAGACCCTTGGCATTCTAAGGGTTGCATCCCCAAACCTTTTCCATGAAAATGTTAAAATCTTCATGAATCCCCAATTCACACACACAATTGGGGCACATGATTTTCTCCATACCATACACATGGGATGAAGAGCAGAGCGTGACAAAGCCTCGTGGCCGGCTCGCTCCCAGCTATTATTATCCAAGTCTGTGCCTCAGCAAAATCCCTGCCATCATCTATCTCTACCAGGGTGCAGGGTGCCTGTGAAGAGTGGGAGCTGTGAATGCCAACAGCCGACCACGAAAGCAGGCTGAAGCCAGGGGCTGAACAACCAAGGCGAATGCTACAACCCCCAGGCACCTTTCAGGAGCTCCTCACTCTCCTTCTCAGAGGCAATTTTCTTTTAATTTACACGCTGTTCTAGCAACTTGGTTATTCTCTTTCCCAGAGGACAACAAATCCAAAGCAGCATATAAAAGGGGAGGGGAGTGGGGGCTGGAGACTGTGGGAAAATGATGGCTCTGCAGGAAGAGAGGTACCAGGGAGACTACTGAAGACATACACACACCACACGCCACTCCCATGCATGTACCACACATGCCACATACACACCACTCACGCATGCCACTGATACGCACCACATACTCATCACTCATGTGCATCGTTCACATACCACATACACACAGGGCTCACATGCAGCACTTGCACACACTACATACACACCACATACACATGCTACCACTCATAGACACCACATGCATGTACCACATGCACACACTGCCACTCACAGACACCACACACACACAAACGCTACTCACACACCACATACGTACAAAACTCACATGCAAAGCTGGTTCAGCTGGGGTGCCTACCGAACACACGCACCCATCACATACATACCACTACTCATATACACATGTATACATACCACTCACACACTAAGCTGGTTCAGATGGGTTACCTATTCAACACACACACCACTCACACCACACATAACACCACCCTTCACACATATTGCACACCACCACTCGTATACATCAGATACACACAACTCACACAGGCTGGCTCGGCTGGGGTGCCGACTGAACACACACACACACACACACACACACACACACAGCTGATTAATCTGAAATTCCTCAGCTTCCTACTTGCTTTCCTTGGCTTTGGGGCCCCATCTCTCTGCTGCCATACTGTCTCCTTCACGGCCTCCCTTCCTCTGTCTGCCCAGATCTCATCTCTGCCCTGTCCTCTCTTCCTTCCACCTCTACCACAGAGCTCAAACTCTCAAGGTGACAGGGTTCAGCAAGTGGAGACCAAGGAGAAAAGAAGAGCTTGCACTGCCCACAAAGGGGGTGGCCAGGACCCAGGTGCTAGCTCCAACACTGTCCCTGCAAGGGACTATGGGTCTCGGCTTGCTAGATAGTCTCTTTGTTTGTTTTTTAAAGAGGAGCTGGAAGTTTATGTGAAACTGCCCAAGTTCTAAAACATTGGTAAAGAAATGTGAAAACACACATTGGGCCAAACAAAACTGTCGGTCTAGAGTGGCTTCCACATGCTCCTGGGAGACTTGGTCTCTCCAGGTCATGGCTTCAGGAACAGTGAATACAAAGTCCCCCGGCACTGCCTCTGGACAGGGTCTCTCTTAGGCTCAGATCCCAAAACCACCTTCCCGCAAGACACGGTACCCAGTTGGCCCTCAGGGACCTCACCGACACCTCCAACTCCTTGTCCTGCTCCACACCCAGCCTGTCCACTTGTCTGGGCCTGATGCAGGCCTGGGGAGCCATGGGTCCCACATGGTTACCCCCCAACCCTATTTAACTCAGGCGGCGCTGAGACGTTTATATGAAAAACCACACAAACACACGAGTGACCAAGGCATCTACTGGACTACCCAAGCCAGACTCCTGTGTCTGTCATGGTGGTCTTCCCCTTCTCTCATCACCCTGGCCCACTCTACCACCCAATTAGCTCAAAGTCCCACAGCATCACCTGCTGCTTTGGTGTCCCCTCAGCCTTTTATGGCAAACTCAGGCAAAACAGCCTGAGTTGCCACTCAGCTTCACCCTCCCATCAGAATCTGAAAGCAGAGTGCCCAGAATTTGTGCTTATTAGACTCACCCAGGGAGCTAGTCAAAAGTGCAGATTCTGGGTCCCACTCCTGTCAAAATTCTGATTCTGTAGGGAGGAGCACAAAACATGCTCTTCTTTGGTTTTGGAGCACTCTTCTTTATTTTTTTTAAATAAAGATTTTTAATTTATTTATTCATGAAAGACACAGAGTGAGAGAGAGAGGCAGAGACACAGGCAGAGGGAGAAGCAGGTTCCATGCAGGGAGACCGATGTGGGACTCGATCCTGGGTCTCCAGGATCAGGCCCTGGACTGAAGGTGGCGCTAAACCGCTGAGCCACCCGGGCTGCCCTGGAACACTCTTCTTTACAAGTTTGCAGAGCCACTCTGCTCAAGGTGCTCAGGTGCCCACACCTGGGCAAACACTATCCTAGACTGTGGTCTTTCTGAGCCATAAATTTCCTGGTGTGTTCCCTACTTCAGTGGCTCCCCACAGCCTTCAGGATATAATGTGGTGATAGAGGTGGCCCCAGCTTTTGTCCAACTTCATAGCTACACACAGGTGACTAACCTGGTCCTACTTTTTCAATCTGTCTTTGCAAACCCATCTCCATCTGTAGGAATGCCCCTCCTACCTTCCTCCATGGCCAACTCCTACTCACCCCTCAAGGATGAAGCTCATACGTCACCTCTGCTGAGGAGCTGTCCCTGAATTTCCAGAGTGGATAAACTTCTTGTCCTCTATCCTCCCATATCACACTGTCATAAATGATCTCTAATTCATTTTATTTAACAAATACACAGGGACCACTGGGTGGCTCAGTCGGTTAAGCACCTGCCATCGGCTCAGGTCATGATCTGAGCAGCCTGGGATTGAGTCCTCCATCTCCCTCTGCTGTTCCCCCTGCTTGTGCTCTCTGGTTCTCTCTCTGTCAAATAATAAATAAAATCTTTAAAAACAAACAAACAGGGATGCCTGGGTGGCTCAGAGGTTGAGAGTTTGCCTTCAGCTCAGGGTGTGATCCTGGAGTCCCAGGATCGAGTGCCATGTCGGGCTCCCCGCATGAAGCCTGCTTCTCCCTCTGCCTGTGTCTCTGCCTCTCTCTTTCTGTGTGTGTGTGTCTCTTATGAATAAATACATAAAATCTTTAACAACAACAACAACAAAAAAAAACAAAACAAAAACAAACAAACATACATACATTGATCACTGTGTAACAGGCACTGTTTTAGGTGTTTCAAAATATGAGCTCACTGAATACTTCACTAACCCTATGAAATAGGGACTGTTTTATCCCCACTCTACAGATGAGAAAACTGAGACGGTAAATAACATGGCTGAGGTCACCAATCTGGTAAATGGCTGGGATTCAATCTGAGCAGTCTGGCTTTTTCTTAGAGCCATGTTCTTTCACCGGCTCACCTTACATGATATCACCTCTTACCTATCCTAGCGTACCGCACACTCTATTCCAAGTGTCTGCTCATGATTTTCCTCCAGTAGGACAGATAGCTCCTTGGGTCTATGATGGAAACTCAAGGAACATTTGCTGAAGGTCAAAGCTGTACGTACTCATGGCGCTGGATCAACAAGAAAAGATAAAATTCATAAAATCTCAGAGTTTAAAAAGGCTTTAAATAGAATCAGGCCCAATGACCTGCCTTCTCAGGTCAGAGAATGCTCCAGAGCAATGCTCCAGAGTTTGCACTACCTCTGCATGACATGGACTCTTAGGACACTCCACCTTACGCTTAGCTGGAATGTGTCCCCATGGTCACCTGGGCCACACAGAATAAGTCTGACTCCTGCAGAAAGGGCTCTTCCGATATTGAGGGCAGCCCTGGCTTTCACTGCAGCAGGGTAATCTTCCCTCTTCCCTCCAGTCCATCTTCGATAGTTTCCTCAGAACCTGCTCTGGTCAACTGGTTTGCCCTGCCTGGGAAGATCACCCCCAGATATAGTGCCATGTGCCCAGTGTAGACTGGCCACATTCATGCCAATGAGCTCTGATCAAAAACAAATAAAGCCTCCTCCCTGACAAGTGGCTGAAGGAACACAAGCCTTGGCAGCCTTCAGGACACCAAGAGTCCTGGCTTCTGAAGAAGGTGCCTGGTGATGGGACTCCGTGCTGTTGCTTCAAAGGTTCACACTGACTATGCTCCTACAAGCCAAGCGTTTCCTAACAAGGCCTCTGTTCTCACACCAACATTGCAGCAGCAACTAATTCTACTTTACAGAAGAAGAAAGAGAGGCTCTGAGAGGTGCAACTTGCCCAAGGGCTCACAGCTGCTGAGTGGCAGAGCGGCATTCAAATTCAAGGCTGTCATTCCAGAGCCTGCGCAGGCTCCGTCACGCTGCCATTTTGGGAATGCCCGTTGGAACATGGCAGGACCAGCATAAAATACGAATTAAGGAAAGGCTGGGTTGAAGCAGCAAAATGGACGATTACAAGAGAGCAGCAGAAATGTAATTAATCAAGTCTTTATATCTTGGTGGTCTTGCCCTATGGCATTAAAGGAGTCCCTTAATCTGAGAAATGATTTTTCCACTCATAGACATTTCAGCTAGAATAACTAAAGATAGCTATGCTTGCTTGTTCCCTTCTATAATTCAGACATCAGGAATTTCAGAGTTTCCCTATTTTAAACTCAAAAATATCAAGGGCTTGAAAATACAAAATGAATGATTTCCATTAAAGGCTGTTACCATACAGCAAGTCATTAGTACCATTTAAAATAAACATATTTTGAGAAACTATGAACTGTATCTTAACCTTTTTTGTATCCCTTCCACCTACCCCCACCCCGACACTGTAAAAAATGCCCAACACACATAAGCACTTAATAAATATATCTGGGTTCACAGACCCACTTTCTATACCAAGAGGAAGAAATGCTTATTTAAACAACCTAAAAAATAATAATAATAAACAACCTGATTTTTAAAATTGTAACCTGGATCATAACTTTCTCATATCCAAAAAGCCTACAAGACAAAATAAAATACATGATCACTGCAGAAAGCAAATAAAATTATACTGATTCACTTAAAGCCTGAGGAAAACCAAGTTATATTTGATTACCTCACAAAGGTTACCTAAAATAGTTGTATGTGCAAATCTGGCATTTAAAAATTACTCTGAAGAGATGATGGAAAAAAAAGTCCATATATGTTAGGGTAAAAATGAAAACACAAATGTTAGTTAAACGTATACCTTTGTGGTATCAATTAGCGCAGTTCCTTACACCATAATAAGCAGCAACCCACAACGCAATTAAATAAAGCAATTAAACTCTATTTCTACAGAAATGGGTAAATTCCAAAGTTACAGTTTACCTAGAAGTAGAAGAGCAGTAAGAACATCCATATCTTAATATCTCTCCGAACTCCAACGTATCCAAGAATAAAGAGCTCCAACCCAGGCAGGCTAATTTACCCTGCAAAATTTCCCTTAAAAAAAGTATGGCTGAAAATTGGCTCTCCTAAAACAGAAGGTACTTTCAGAAGAGTTATATAATAAGCAAAACACACTGGCCAATTCAGTGACGTGGAAACCACCTCATGCAAGAGAAACGCAGCAAACACAAGTAACCCACATTCACATCTCAGATCCTGTCAGCTTCTCAGAATAAAAATCAAGGTTGACTGTAACCTCCTAACTCTCCAGCCAAAGGATGGAAAATTTTTAATGAAAAGTTATGAACAATTAAACTAGTGAGAGTCCTAACATATTTTTCTGGAATGGATTCGCATTTTATGGTTCATTAACCATCTGGAGTATCTTTAAACTTCCTATGCCTACCTACTCTTGACCTCATTTCCTATTCTGGAAGGATAAAATGAGTATTTTTAATTGTCTTTAGTATTAGAAATAGCCTGTCATATGTACCAGACACGTGCATGGAGTATGTCACAAATTGGAGGTGTATGAGGGAAGCTTGTTCAAAGCCTCTCTTCAAACCACTTATTCCAAATGCCAAGTCTTTCCGACATTCCCCAGCGCACTCAGAACATCCCACTTGCTGAGCCACCTGGTCTTCTTCCCATTATTCAAACTGCGACAGAAACGCCACCTCCTCACAGAGCCATCCTAAGCAGTGATGGGTGCCAACCACTTATCTCCCATCCACCAGGGTGAGGTGGTAATATGAAGAAAAGGCAGGTGACAGCAAACACACAATTTCCAGCATCATACAGAAGATGTTCTCAGCTTCAAGTATACAGCACCAGAAGGAGAGGGAATTCGGGTCAGCTTGCTTTTCAGAATAGGTGTAGATTCATTCATTTAACAAGCAGTCATGAAAAACCTACTGTGTGGTTGGCAGTGCAGTTCCCGGGGCATAGAGGGAAACAGGACATGGCCCCTGCTCTCAGAGAACAGTCTTGTAGAAGCAAGAGACACAAGGGCGCCTGGTGGCTTAGCAGTTGAGTGTCTACCTCTGGCTCAGGTCGTGATCCTGGGGTCCTGGGATCGAGTCCCACATCAGGGTCCTCTGCTTCTCCCTCTGCCTATGTCTCTGCCTCTCTCTCTCTCTGTCTTTCATGAATAAATAAAAAAACAAAAAGCAAGAGACACAAGAACTCAACATTAGAGTTAGTGTAAGTGGTTAGTGTATGGGAGGGGACTGGTTTAAGGCATCCTGGATGCACATCAAAGAAGCATCAGACCCATCTGGGCTGGTGACCCTATCTATTCCTGCTGTGTCCGCCGGTGTGGGGGTAAGTCCTGGAAGTTTCCTAGAGAAGAAAAGGACTGAGTGAACCATGGGGAGTAAAGGATGGGAGGGAGCTGAGGAGGATGGCAGAGGGGCTGGTGGGATTTGGGCCCAGAGAACAGGGTAAATGTGTAGAGAATACCAAGCAATTCGGCATGAGAGAGGGGCCACTGGAGGGGCCACCACTGAAGGGTTACAACCAAGGAGATGCTGGGGCCAGACCTGTGTTAGAGGACAGCCACTTTGGCAGAGCAGTGGTGGTACTTTAGGCTTTGGGGCTGAACCTGAGCACAGGCTCCCAGTGAAGGACAAAGTGCTGGGCAGCAAGATCTGTGGACTGGCTTCATCAGCTGTGCTCTTGCCTCGCCACACGAGATTTCCTGGGCATGGTCCCTGCTGCCCAGGAAACTGAGTTTGGTACCTCATTCCCCTACACAACTGCAGCCTCACAGCTCACTGAACATAAAACAGACACCCAACCCTCAAAGAACCAAGCAGCAGGCTAACTACATCTGCTCACACTGGGCCACTCAGTGTCTCCCCCTTGGGGACCTAAGAATCTGAGAATAACTGAGTAGTTTAGGAATCTATGCAGAAGTCAAAAACCTATCGTGAGGCCCAGTGAGCACTCATTCGTTATGGCCAAAAAAGACGCTCAGGACAAAGCTCTGCAGTTTAGGATTTGTACTCACAACCATCCACCATCAGTACCAGCAATAAAAAGACTCAGTTGTTTTAAACTGCATTGTTCATTTGAAAAACAAAGGCTTTGGGGCCTACTTGTTTCCTCCCCACAAGGGCCCTCTATTCCAGAATGAAGCCCTCTCCCCTCCGGCGACCCAGTGACACCAGGCAATACTCACAGAATTGCAGGCTGAGGCTGACGAAGGCCAGCAGCGCAGCCAGGGCCAGCAGCAGCAAGAAGCGATTGCGGAAAAGCATTATTATTTGTTCTATTTTCTCTTCATGGTTTCACCTCCAATTGGGAACATATCCTGTGAATAAGACAGAGGCAATAAACATGTGTTCCGGGGTGGAAAACCAAGTTTGTCAACTGAAAATAATCCAATTAGCCCAGTCCTCCAGCAGGGAAGCGTGAATCCTCATCGGAGAACAATAGTTGGTTATGTCTTTGCCCCCCAAATAAGCCCAGCCGAGAATGTTCCCTTCAGATTAATGAGAGGAAACCAGTTCACGAGGGTTCCGTCTATCTGACATCCACAGAGAATGAGGTACTTTCCAGCACGACCTTTCCAAAGAAAAATGTAAGGAGATTGATGGAGCACTTACAGGGTGCCGACAATGAAGTCTTTATGGACCAGCTCACGCTCACCCCATTCTGACAACCAACTTCTAAATCTTCAACCTCCTTTGGTGAATATCTTGCTAATAGGATTCTGGTATTTTAAAATGTTGATCATTCACCTGAATGCCAATCATTGCCCTGTGTCCCACAGTAACACCTTTACGGACAGCTGGGGCATGCCAGAGAACCTGTCCGAATACTCAGTGGCCCCATCTGCCAGCTGAAGACCTTCGCTCATCTGGGCTGGTGACCCTATCTATTCCTGCTGTGTCCGCCGGTCTTCCTGCAGCCCCACTCTACCCCTTCCGATTTCCTCTAACTGTGTTAGAGTTCTGCAAAAGGACTTTAAAAAATGCTGAATGAGGTCCTTCTGTGAGAACAGTGAATGATTGGGTGATTGATTGCTCTAGGGTGTAACCCCATCAGTCTTAGATATCAAGATTGTCTCCCGGCTCTCTCTGGGGTTTAAAATAGAACTTGAAAATCACAATCTCTTCAGAAAAGGTTCAACCCGTTATGGTTCAAAGAGGACACTAATTTCAAAGCTCATTTTAGGGGCAGCATCTTTTCCTCCAAATACAATCTCCTTAGGAGCCACAATCAGACAAAAGGTCATTTGCTCACGTGGTGAGGGTTCCCATTGCACAACTTTGTGACTGTGTATTGAGGGGCTCCCAGGGTGGCTAAGTTCATTAAGTGCCTGACTCTTGATTTTGCATCAGGTCGTTGATCTCAAGGTCTTGAGACTTGAGTTCCACTTTGGGCTCCGAGGTCAGTGGGGAGTCGGCTTGGGGGCTTGGGATTCTCTCCTTTTCCCTCTCCCCCACTCGTGTGTGCACACGCATGTGCTCTCTCTCAAATCAATCAATCTTTAAAACCTATTGAATTGTGCACTTTGAGGGAACTGAATGGTTATGTGAATTCTATCTCATATTATCTTTTTTTTTTTTTAAGCCTATCTGTAGGGAACGAAGCAGGATCCAGAGCCTTGGAGTCTCTTGTTTCCCAGCCTGTAGTCCTAGCAAAGGGAGTCTGAGAACCACTCCTTTAAAGGGATTTGTCAGTCTTTCTACAAAGAGAATATTTGTTGAAAGGTTAACAAAAATATGCTTGCATCTCACAATTGAGCCTGTACGTTGATCACCAGCAAATCTGTGGACAAACAGATCCCAATTTTACACCTTCAAATAATCACTGCTTCTGTCCCTTTAGTCACCACCCCTAAGCAAGGACCAGTGCCTAGTGTCCCAAGGTGGCCTGTAACTCCTCCTGCGGACACCCCCTCCCTGCCCTGGAGGAGACTCTTTAGCCTCTCAAGCTCTCTCGCATCCTAAGACAGCACACTACCCTGGATGATCCCACCCAGGACTTAATGGATTTGGGACCCCAAATAAATGTTTTTTCTCAAAATTCAAATTCCTCATAAACTCCAGTTGAGAGTGTTTGAAAAGACACACACAGATCTGAAAGCAGCTCAGCAGAATCTCTCCTTGGTGAGGGGCTCTACACTGAACCCCCAAGGAGGCTGAGGTCACAGTATGAGACAGAGCATGGGTCCACCTGACTGTGGCACTGCAGGTAGTCCCTTCTGTGCTAACAAGGCAGGTGAACCCTTGATGCTGACAAATCCAATCCCAGATACAGAGTGTTAAGCCTGGGTGGCTCTGGAGGTGACCTTGGAGGTACCCTTGCTATTGCTTGTCTGGTGGCTCAATAGTAAACCTCGCCAAAGGAAAACAACCTCAGTAAAATCCAAGTCACAGTTTTTGTCCTCCACCCCCTAGACAGCCTCTACTGCTGGGCCCAACTTCCCAGAGGATGAGCACGGAAGGAGACAACATTCATCCGCAAACACCTGCCACAGTGTTTTCAAAACATACCCCACTTGGACAGAATAACAATCAGCTACCCTCGCACCCAGGGTGGGAGCCCCTCAGCAGCTTTCTCCCTCTGCTCTGCTTCTCCAGGACCCAGGAGCTTCTAACTGCGAGAAACCATTGTTCCCTGGGTTTCCATTCAAAGAGCACAGTGTCAACCAGCCACCATGCGGGGCCCTTGACACAACCTCTTTTATTCTCTCCAGGGCAGACATGTGCGTTTCTAATATGCAGGCAGAAAACCAAAACTCAAGAGCACAGGTTATTAAGACGCAGTGATAAGATGTAAAACAAGATCTCTGTGCCTTTACAGTTCGTTTTTATGTGTTGTCATGTCTTCCCAATAGGTCTGCTCAACTGAATTCTAGCTGCAAGCTGTGGATCAACGCAGAACAAGTGAGCTCTTGGCCTGTGCCAGCTTCTTAGGTCCTTGAAGACGGCTGGCAACTCCTCACTAAATTGCCTGTGGGTTTCATCTTTCTACCTTGATGGAAGCGCGAACTCTTCTCTCTGTAGCATTCCAGCTGTTCTCTCTTCAAATCTCAGGCCGGATTTGTAGGTTTTCAGGATGATTTGAAAATTATCTGGGTAAGTTGGTGGGGACAGGTGACTTGGGGACCCTACTCTTCCGCCATCTTGCCCCGCACCTCTGCCTGTGGGTTTCAGAACCCTCTTGTTATCTCAGTTATTCCTGATTGAATTTATTCTATTTCATTAATGATTTTCTTATAAGATTACTCCTTTTTATTTTTTTAATATTTTATTTATTTATTCATTAGACACACAGAGAGAGAAGCAGAGACATAGGCAGAGGGAGAAGAGGCCTTCCTGCAGGGAGCCCGATGTGGGACTCGACCCCAGGATCCCAGGATCACACACTGAGTCAAAGGCAGATGCTCAATCACTGAGCCACCCAGGTGGCCTAAGGAGATCCTTTTAATTTGCAGAGGGAGAGTGGGGTGTGTGGGTGGAGACTGGATCACAGAATGGGGAGCAGGTTCAGAGGATCGGTCTCCTTTGGGGTATCTCTATACTCCCGACAATAAATATGCTGGGGCTTTTCTTTATGCCTTCCTCCTCTCTGTCACCATGGCACCTTCTTTTGAGTCTGCCATGTTTTCCTTTACAAGCACATCTTCCTGTGTTCCAGCCTGGGAGATGGCCTTTGGGGTCTTTCAGAGCTCGCCAGTTCAGAGGGCTCTGCAGTCCTGGCTGCCTGAAAATGCTCTTTCTTGGGGGTCACATCAGCAGAGTGGTGCACAGGAGCAGCCCTCCAGAGCCAGACAGACCTGGCCAGAATGCTGAGCTCAGCGACATAGGCCAAGTTCCTTAATCTCTCTGAGACTCAGTTTCCTCATCTGTGAATAAGGGCTAATTACCTCAGGATGTTGTGAGGACTAAATTAAAAGTCTACGTACAATCCACAGCATACAACAGACTTTCAAAGGACAATGGTTGTTGCTGGCATTACTACCGCCTCATCTTCTCTCAGCTCACTTGGCCACTTCTTCCCTCCTCCTGGAAAACACTCAGGTGTCTCAACAGGAAGAGTCTCTTCACCTCTTTGTTGGTTCCTCCAGGTATGTGAGAACTGAAGGTTGACACATTATTGTCCACCTCTCCCTCTGTAGCTCCGTGGAAATGCTGTCTTCAGCCTCTTTCTCACTCTGGGCCTGGGAAACAATCTTGCTGGCCCTGGGAAATCACCCACCTCTGACTTCTAAGCCCGGTGGTGTCTTTTGCTTCGGTACCGCAGAGACAAGACCTGCCACCTTGGTTGCTCTGCATTTGGGTGTAGAAGGTGAGGGTCTTTTTTCCCTGTACTGGGGCCAGACCTGGTCCTTCAACTACTTCTTGCCTCCAGCCTCTTAGGGGATTTTCCACCACACTCACTGGCAGGTGAGGCCACCAGAACTATGACTAAGTAGTCTGCCTATGGTTTTACGTGACACTGCCTTTTCACACGAGGATGAACCACAAGACTGTCCAGAGTTGTCTTCTGGTGGGCAGTAGGTGGAAACTACCGCGACTTACTGAGTTAGACCACAGGGTTATAGCATGGTGGATTTGTAGCAGTGACAGTCCCCAATCTGTTCATGCCTTTCTGTTTCCATGGCAGGTGTAGTTTCCTCCTACATGGACTCTAAGCTTGGACAAGGTATATTTACTTTCGCCAATGGGAACAACAGAAACTGAGCTGTAAGGAGAGGCTTGGAAAGTACTTAGGCATTGGGGCCTGTCCTCCTTTGCAGCTTCTGGAACACTGAGACCACCATGGGAAGACACCCAGGCTAGCTGGTGGAGGATGCGCAACTACATGGAGCCCAAACAAGCAGCCCCTGCTGAGGCTCTCTTCAAATAACCAGCCTGCCCATCACCACATATGTGGGCAAGGCCATCCCAGACTCTTCCAGCTCGGCCACACAACCAGGAAAGTCAGCCCAGACTAAAAGAACTGCGTGGCCAACCCACAGATCACAAGCAAGTATAACGGTTGCTCTTTTAAGCCACTAAGTTTTGAGAGCTTCATACAAAACAAAAGCTAACTGATACAACAAAGAGGAAACAGCCTGTATCTTCACTAGGGATTTCTAAGCCAGGGCCTAGAGCTCTCTACCATGGTCTGCACAAAGCATGCAAAGCTCCACTTGTCTACTACATCCCTCAATAAGCTCAGTGCTTTTTGGACAGGGGCTATATTTAGTTCCAGATTTAAAATACTGGGGATGTGTTGGGTTAACCAGATGGCAGGGACTGTGTGCCTGCCTCACTGCTTGTAGTTTTTAGGCTACTGACATCTCTATACGTCTGTAGCTTGTCATTTGACACAGGCCTTAATCTGGGAACACCCACCTTTTTCCCCTTAATACTCTCAGGATTTCTGCACTCCCCCTTCAGAATCGGTTTTGGAACCATCAAACACCAAAAGCCAGGGATGTGGTCATAGTCTCATTATTTCCACTTGTGCTAGGAACCGGCCTGGGGTGATCATGGCTGTGGGGGTGAGCACACAGCCTGATGGGGGTGGTGACATCAAGCCCCAGGAAAAATACACGCCTTCTTCTGGAGCCTATTTTCCTAGAAAACTTGAAAAGTCATGCTTTGTTCTTAATTTTTTTAATGGCTACATAAACATAGTATCTAAAATTCACATGGATTTGAAGAATTTGTGTTTACAGCTGGAGCTAGAACCCCAATGTGTATGTGTGTGCACAGCCAAGCACAGATCACATAGTGGGACCTAGGGTGCATGGGTCAGAGAAAAGATGCCTTTGGCAGAGACCCTTCCTCAGTGTGAGAGACAGAGAGGAGCCCTGACGTAAAGGCAAGGACAAGGCTCCAGAGACCGGCCAATCTGGGCCAATTCCCTGCTCTGTCACTTAGTTTCTGTATGCCCCTCTGACAACTAATTAACTTCATTTCTCTGAGTCCAGGATCTCGATCCTTCAGTGAGAGTGTGAATAAGAGTATGAGAGAGCAGGAAGGCAGTGAGGTGCACAGCAGTGGCAGTGGGCATATGCCGTGTCTGCCCAGCTCCAGAGGAATCCTACAGATCCCTGCATCATCACCTGAACAAAAAGACTTGTCCTTTCCCCTGAGCTACTGCTTCTTCCCCATACTGTGGCTCCTCTTCCAAATCCTGACCACTGGCCACTTTTCTACTCACCAGCCCCAGCCCCAGCCGTCAGGGCAGTCAGCCACGTTTGCAGCCCCATTCCCGACTCCTTCACCACGAAGAGTCTTCCCCTTGGCTGACTCATCTGTGGTGTTCCCCCCAGCCCTCCCTACACACACCACAGGTTTTCCAGCCTGGAACATCTGTGTCAGCTTCTGCTGGGCCCCATCCTAAGAAGACGAGGATTACCAGCCAATGGGCTCTGTCTCTGTGGCCTGAGCTCTGGCCCATTCTCCAGAGAGTCCATTCTCTTTTCCATCCATAGGGAGGAGGCTCGTGCAGCCACTCAAGAAGTCATGCAATCCGTGGGTTCCCTCCAGTCATCTTGCTGCATATTCCTTCCACAGGGGCTCTATGTGCACACTCCTGGGGTCTGCTCTGGCTCCACCAGATACTCCCATCACACTTGTCCTAGTCATGCCAAGTGATAGCCAGGTCTCTGGATCCACAGTGGGAAACCCCAGAGCCTGCTCACTCTCAGCCCAGAAAATAAGTGCATGTGAAGAGTCATTGCTACAGCACCAGGGTGAGATGCTGGGATTATGACCACCTTCAGCAAAGGACTCACATCTCCTTGTCCTCTGACATCTCTCAAGCCCATCACCTTCCAAGGAAAAGACGCTCTAGACTCAATATGGCATCATGACCCAATCTGACTCCTATAAATACTTCTGTAAAAATAACAGTTTTATGTTCCAGGCTGAAATGTAACAGTGGCTAGTAGTCATCAGATGTCTACTGGGCACAGTCTTAGTCCCTGTGCTAAACCCACACAGTAAAAATATCTTAAATCCAGAAATAAAATGATTACTCTGAATTCCTGATGAAACAGCAAAAAAGAAAACACACAGAAAAACGCAGCCAACTTTAACTTCATAGTAGATCTGAATGGTCAAAGAAAATATTTTAGAATATGATTTTGAAAAAAGGACTAGCTGATAGGTACTTCCCATTATGGTAAGTACCACTTCTGAATTAAGAGGAAAAAGGAACATGTCAAAGGTATTTTTATAAACTACCATTCTACCACCAGAGATTTCTAAAAGTCCAAGCCTTGGTCCGATTTTTACCTTGTAAGAGTGGAAAATGCCACGTCTGGTGACTCTGGTCTCAGGGTCCCCTTCAAAGTGTACAGAATTTAGGGTTTTAAACATGACCACAACGGCCTGAAAAAAAAAGTGTATTTAATTATCTCTCATTTGTGTAGTTAAAATACCATTACCAGGAATAGAAAGATGTTATTAAAGAAAATGCTTTAGATGTATTCTATACTTTGATTTTTTTGGGTCTTAATCACTTTAGCCTAAGTAAATACTGTATTACAATTTAAAAAAAAAACCCAAGGCTATAATTGTGACTAAATATGAACCACGCAAAGGTAAAAGCTATATCTTAATAGCCCTCTGTATCCAATGTCACCTCAACGTAGAGTTTAATTGCAAAATCAAAGACGCTTGGCTAAAAATAAACCAACCTTAAAGTCTGAGGAATGATGGACAGATTTCAGAACCTCCAAGAAATCCCCAGGCATCAGGACAGGCCCCAAGGAGTCTGTGGGCTCCTAGCAGTTATTCACATTCCAGCTAGTTTGCATACTCAGTTCTAAAGGGTGAAACCAATTCATTCATCCAGTCAATCAGTCCATTCAAAACAACATTTCTCCAGAGCCAATATGTGTTGGGCATCATCCACAGTGCTGTGACCCAAAACACAGGATGCAGTTCCGTCATCTTGAAGCTCACAGCTAAAATGTATAAAAATATCTATGGGAGGATGATTCAAGATCTAGGAATTGCTTTAAAATATTCGGGGGGGGGGGAGCGTAGGTTGAGGAAGAATTAATAAATCAAGATCAGCAAACTGCTGAGTGTTGAAGCCGGTTAATGGATTCTTGAGGATGTATCATATGATCCTTTTTGCCTTTGAGTGTGTTAGAAATTAATAGTTTAAAAAAAAAAAGGGGGATGCCTTGGTGGCTCAGCAGTTGAGCATCTGCCTTCAGCTTAGGGTGTGATCCTGGGATCCAGGATTGTGTCCTGCACTGGGCTCCCTGAGTGGAGCCTGCTTCTCCTTCTGCCTGTGTCTCTGCCTCTCTCTGTGTGTCTCTCCTAAATAAATAAAATCTGGAAAAAAAAAAAAAAAGAAAGAAAGGAAGAAAGCTCACAGTCTGGTCAGTGAAACAATGAGTAAAATGGCCATTATACCCTATGAAACCAGTGCCATCAGGCAGAAGAATGGGGAGAAGAGGAGACCCACTTAGGCGCAGAGAGGGAGCACAGCTTTCCTGGGAGACACTCAGTGGAGCTCAATCTTGAGTAGATTGGAACTGGTGCATTTATTATTGCATTTTTAGGAAAACAGAACGAACCAAAGATAGGACCAAATAAGACTGTACTGACTGTTGGGGGCAAGAGGGAGGGGGCCATCCTACTGTTCATGAGCGTCAAGAGCCACTCATGGGAGTGGGTTAGTCCAGCACCATGCAACAGCTGCACATGCAGTGAAGCGCTGTGCCCGGGGAAAGCTGGCTACCCAGAGGCCCCACATGGGCTTGGCCAGGGAGGCCTCACTTTGTCTGGGTCTGCTCCTCCCTGGGGAGAGTCTGCCCGTGGCCTGGCACCCAGAGGCAGGTGAGCTGCAAGGGCCACACTCCTCCTATCTAGGCCAGCCTACCTGATGATCGCAAGGAGTCCCATCACCAAGGACACCAGACAATACATGCACTGATGGCCACTCCCTCCCAGGAGCCCCCTCTGGGCCCAAAGTCACTAACTTCCAGGTTGGAGCAGAAGGAGTGTGATCCCAGGATCCATGCCATCAATCAGTGCCAGGCTAGCCTAAGGGACAGTCCAACTTCCTGGATGGACCCTCATTTTCTGGGGCCAAGGTCTTCCTAGCCGCAGCCTTTGGGAATACAGGACAGGAGCAAGGCCAGAAGCCTCCGTGCTCCTCTCATGGGGACAACACCTTGAAGGACGCCTATTAGGTACATGGTGTGGTTCTCCTTGAACATCCTGCACTTTGCCCCATGGCTAACCCCCCTCCCCCCTCAGAGCTCCTCTCTCACCAGGGTCCTCTCCTCCTAAAGAACAGCTGTCTTCTACCCCGGGATAGTGAAAGGTGATGTAACCCATGACAACATCATGCCCCGATGTGACAGGAGTGGCAACAGCCATTTCCTGGCTCTGGGGTAATAATGAGGGGTTGAGGGAGGCAATCAACACAGCAGATGGATCTCCAAACTGGCCCTGGGTAAAGGGTAGCAGCAGGCCCAAGGCTCTTTAGCCCTACTTGCAGAGTTCGCTATGATCTGGCCACACCTCACCAATCCCACCTCAGGCTCCAGTCCTTCTCACAACACAGTTAAGTGTGGGCTCAGCGATCAGTTGGCTAGGTCTAAAGCCCTTCTTAAACCCTTACTGAGCCACAGTTTCCCCATCTATGAAAAGGGAAAAACCAGAGTCTCCACCTCACACATTATGTAGGGATAGTGAGGTTAACAGGTGTAAGAGACCCAGAATAGTACCTGGCTCCTAATAAGTGCCAAGTGAGCTAGCAGTGACTTCTCTTATGGCTTTTTTTTTTTTTTTTAAGATTTTATTTATTTATTCATGAGAGACACACAGAGAGAGGCAGAGACATAGGCAGAGGGAGAAGCAGGCTCCCTGTAGGGAGCCTGATGTGGGACTTGATCCCAGGACCCCAAGATCACAACCTGAGCCAAAGGCAGATGCTCAACCACTGAGCCACCCAGGTGCCTCTCTCTTATGGTTTTAATACCAACTTTAATACCATGTATGAGGTACTCACCCTGCTTCCCCTTCATCTCTTCCCCCACTCTAGAAATAGAATGCCTGTGGGACCATGCCAGAGAAGGTCAGAGCTTAAAGAGGTTTTAAAGATCACCTGATTCAAGTCCTTTGGTTAACCAGAAGAGAGGTCAGGACAGGTCAGAACTGGCATAAGGCTCCAGGCTACTCGGGAGACTGGCTCTTATGACTCAAATCCTTGCTTCACAATCAGAGTGGCAGCCAGCACTCTCTCTCTCCTTGTTACAAGCTTCCTCTCCACTCTAGAGGACATACTGTGTGGCAGATACTTCTGTCTCCTGGTATCTATTTGCTCTCTTTTTCTTCCTCAGGGAACCCTCTAGGTTTTAGCTGGATACGTGGTCACCTAGCTAGAGATGATATTTTCCAGAATCCCTTGCAACTAGTTGTTGCCATATGATCAAGTTTGGGCCAATGAGTTATGACTGGAAGCCTTATGTGCAGTTCTGAGTCAAAAGGACTACCTCATTCTGACCTTCCTTCTTCACCATTTCCCATGCTCTGAATCACTGGCATGGGGGTAAGCCAGCATTCTTGAAGCCCATGGAGACAATATCCTAGTGGATAAGAGAGAAGAGCCCTGGATGACCACAGGGGGCAGACTACCCATTTCCTTGACTGTCACCCACCCAAGCTGTTTTGGGAGACAATAAATAATCTCACAACCTTTTAAAATCAGTGTTATTTCACTTCTGTTAAAGCAGTCAAACGAATAACCTAACTAGAACCTGCCACTGGTCCTCTTCATGGGGGCTCCCTCTGTAGGCAGCGATGAATAAAAACATACACATTCATGACAAATGGTATTAGGCAGAAAAATCTCACACATTTTAAAATGCCACTCTTAGGTAGGATATAAATGAGTCACGGTTGTGATAACTTTTGTTCTTTTTGAGTTTTATCTTTTCTTTTACCTTGAATTATTTATGCATCTATGAAGATGGGTTGGCTGCAAGTAACAGAAAACCCTCACTTAATGCAAAGGCTCTCAACCCTATTCTCACATAATGAGTCACAGTGTGAGGAACAGTGGCTCCATGTGAGGTAATTCAGCAGCCCAAAAGCATCATCAGGAAGCCAGGCTCTTTCCATCTCTGGACTCTCTGCCATCCTGTCTTTGTTTGTTCCTAGGATGACTGTCCCTCAAGGGTTTTAAGATGGTGGCCACACTCACAAGCATCACTGTCACACTGGCCAATCTGCAGAGGGAGAAGGGACAATCCTGTACATTCCTACTGGAAACAAGGAAGGCTTTCCTTGAAACCCTCCAGAGGACTTCCCCTAATGTCTAACTGCCAGAACAGCATCACAAGCCCATGCCCCAACTCATCACTGACACCAGGAATGGACCACAAGGACTGAGTGAAAGGATTCACCTCTTGAAAGAGGCCCATGGAGGAAGGGAGGGAGCGGAGGCCCACACAGAATTGAGTTCTGTTAGGAACAAGGGAGCAAGGGGATGCCTGCAATAACCCACAATTGCAGAAGATTTGACAACACACACAATTATTCTAAAAAATAATGACAGTACCAGTACTTTTCAAACCTAGCAATCAAAGCACATACAGTCATAATTATATGTTTAAGAAACATCAGTGCTGGTTTGCTCAGGTATGATTCAGCAGTGATAAATGGCAGAGTAGTAACCCTCAGCACTGACTACAGCCCATGTTCTACCAACAAGACCTTTTATTCTATATTTTACATGTGTTTAAATATACAACATGAATTATTTACCTACCATTGCTTTCCAAAAAGGATTTGAGGCAGATAATCTATGGATTTAGTATTTTTAATCCCTGAAATAGTAAAGGTTTTTAGTTTTCTTTTTCCCCATTTATGAACTATACATTCCTGCCACTCTCTCTTCTGAGGTTTTTTTTCTTCCCTAGCTCTACAAAAGATAAACTTGTCAATGTGTCTGATCATTTCTCAGGACCAGAACAGATTGAAATAATTAATTCATCAAGCCAGGATTTTCGATCTTACATACTCCTCAGTGATCTCTTTCTGACATTCTGGGAGAAGCCTGTGTTCCATCCAACTTCACTGCTCTGCTTTCTGAAAGTTGGAGAAGTAGCGAAATGTGCCAGTCTGAAATCAGCATATTCTGACTTCAGAATCTCAAGAGCAACTCTAAGTACATCAACAAAAAAACAGGAGACCGGAGACTGTGCAGTTGGCATGATTTACTCATCACAAAGCTACTTAAAAAATATAGCTGATTCTTTTTTATTTTTGTAAGCAAGCTGTGTCAGTTAAAAGTTTGTTACAATGTCAAGGGAAGCACGAAACATTAAATAGGCAGGGCTGTAAAGCTAGAAATACAAATAGACAATAAAGGGTTGCATGGCAAAAGCCAAATTTTACAGGTAAAAAAATAAAAAGAGCTCAGGAGGGAGGGCCCGTGAATCACAGGTGTGCATTGTGAATCAGGCCCACCTGAAGGGCCGCTTTCTGTGGCCATCTTCGCTTTCTGAAAGCTGTGTTTCCTATGTTAGCAATACTACACAGAAGCAAGATTTTGTTCTGGGCAAACACATAGATGGGAGCACTGATGCATGCCCAATGAGGCCTTTTTCAGGATTGAAGCACCCTTACCTACTACAGAGCTTTGACTAAACCCCGTGCTCAGTGGCAGTTCAGTCGATGACTTGATCATGATGAGGCGTGGAGTATCAGGTCCCCTATAGATAATCACTGCCAGTATCCACGGCAGGAACTCCATGTCCTTAAAATGTTTTTTTAGAAAACTTCTGCATGGTTCAGTGAGAGGCTGGCAACATCAGTGTCAGTACAAAATGAGCCCTCCTGCTCAAGGAGGTAGTCAAGTGTAAGTAGTCACTTGCTGGTGATGCTGTGAGGGGGCTGACACAGGTGACCTCTAGGAGCCCTCCATGTACTTGAGATCCAAGGATTGTCTGGTTCAGATCCCAAAATAAGCTCTCAAAACTTTTGTTGCTCCTTTGCAGTTACAAACTCTATAAAAACAGAGCTAAGAGTACTGTCACACAGAATCACAGACATTTAGCTTGGGAAGGAATGTGAATTGCTATCTGGTCCAAACTCCCTTCCGGTAAAGTATGGACTAACACTGTTATAAACTCCAAAACTTTGATTCAGCTTAGGTTAAAGCTGTAATTAAACATAAGCCTCAAAGTCAATGGTACTCATCATACACAATAGTGGAAAGCTGAGAGCTTTTTATCTAAGATCAGGAAAAGACAAGGGTGGCCACTCTACTTCTATTCACTGTAGTACTAGAAACTCTACCCAGAGCAATTAGGTAAGATGAAATAAAAGACATCCAAATCAGAATGTAAAAAATAGCACTGTCTCTATTTGTAGATATATAGAGATATAGATACAGATATATAGATAGATTATATCTATATATATCCCTGCAAGTTTATATATGTATGTATATAGATATAAAACAACCTAATGACTCCACCAAAAAACTGTCAGAGCTAATAAATGAATTTGGTGAAGTTGCAGGATACAAAATCAATGTAGGAGAATCATTTGCATTTCTAAGTTATTTTTTTTTTAATTTTTATTTATTTATGATAGTCACAGAGAGAGAGAGAGAGAGATAGAGGGAGAGAGAGGCAGAGACATAGGCAGAGGGAGAAGCAGGCTCCATGCACCAAGAGCCTGACGTGGGATTCGATCCCGAGTCTCCAGTATGGCGCCCTGGGCCAAATGCGCCCAGGGATCCCATCATTTGCATTTCTATACACTAACAACAAAATCTCAGAAAGAGAGCTTTAGGAAACAATCCCATCTACAGTTGCATCAGAAAGAATAAGATATCTAGGAATAAACTTAACCAACAAGGTGAAAGACCTCTACACTGAAAACTATGACATTGATAGAAAAAAAGAAAACTAAAGAAGACGCAAATAAATGGAAAGATGTTCTGTGTTCATGGTGTAAGTGAATTAATATTGCTAAAATATTCACACTATTCAAAGCAATCTCCAGAGTCAAAGTTCCAATAGCATTTTTCACAAAAATAGAAAAAAAAATCCTAAAATTAGTATTTAACCACAAAAAAACCCCAAACAGATAAAGCAATCTTGAAAAAGAACAAAGCTGGAAGCATCATACTTCCTGACTTCAAACTATATCATAAAGCGATAGTAATCAAAACAGTATGGTATTGGCATAAAAACATGGATCAATGGAATAGAATAGAGATCCCAGAAATAAGCATATGCATACATGGGCAATTAATTTATGACGAAGGAGTCAAGAACATACAATGGGGAAAAGATAGTCTCTTCAATATATGGTATCGGAAAAACTGGACAGGCACCTGAAAAGAAAAAAACTGAACCCCTACCTTATACCATCCACAAAAATTAAGCCAAAATGAATGAAAGACTTAAATGTAAAACCTAAAACCATAAAACTCCTAGAAGGAAAGATAGGGGCTCAGCTCCTTGACTTCATTCTTGTCAATGACTTTTTGGATTTGACACCAAAGCCAAAGGCAACAAAAGCAAAAGTAAACAAATGGGACTACATCAAACTAAAAGGCTTCTGCACAGCAAAAGAAATAATCAACAAAATGAAAAGGCAATCTATGGAATGGGAGAAAATATCAGCAAATCACCTATCAGATAAGGAGTAAATATCCAAAATAGATAAAGACCTCACGACTCAACTACAGAAAAACTATTTGATTTAAAAAATGTGCAGAGGAACTGCATAAACATTTTCCCAAAGATATACAAACGGCCAACAGGTACATAAAGAGATGCTCAACATTACTGATCTACGGAGAAATACAATTCAAAACCACAATGAGATATCACTTCACATCTATTAGAAAGGCTGTTATCAATAACAATGTTATTTTACAAGAGATAGTGTTAGTGAGAACCTGGAGAAAAGGGAACCCTTGTGCACTGTTGGTGGGAAGACTAACTGGTGCAACCACTGTGGAAAACTGTAGAGAAGTCCCTTAAAAAATTAAAAACAGAACTACCATATGATCCAGCAATCCCACTTGTGGGTATACACATGAGGGAAAGTCAGTATCTTGAAGCAATGTCTGTGCCCTACGTTCATGGCAGCATTACTTTTAATAGGTAAGAAAATGTGGAAACAATTTAAGTGTCCACTGACAGATAAATGGATAAAAAAATGTGGAATATATATATACACACATATATATATAATATAATGGCACACACACACACACACATATATAACGGCATATTATTCAGTCATTAAAAAAAGGAGGAAATCCTATCATTTGCAACAACATGGATGGAACTTGAAGGCATGATACTAAATGAAACAAGTCAGACAGGGAAACACAAATAATGTATGAACTCACTTATATGTGGAATCTAAGAAAACCCATCTCATAGAAAATATTGGTGGCTGTCAGAGGCAGTGGTGGGGGTTAGGAGAAAAGGGTGAAGGTGGTCAAAAGGTATGAACTTCTGGTTACAAGATAAATAAGTCCTGAGGATATAATGGATAAGCATGTTACTATGGTTAACAATATTCTATTGCATATTTGAAAATTGCTGAAAGAGTGAATTTTGAGGATAGTGTGGGTAGATCAGGGGTTAAACATCTGCCTTCAGGTCAGGTCATGATCCTGGGGTCCTGGGATGGAGCCCCGCATGGGGCTTCCTGCTCTGTGGGGAGTCTGCTTCTCCCTCTGTTCCTCCCCCTGCTCATGCTCGCTCTCCCTCTCGCTCTCTGTGTCAAAGAAATAGTTTTTTTAAAAGATTTTAAAAATTTATTTATTTATGAGAGACACAGAGAGAGAGAGGCAGAGACACTGGCAGAAGGAAAAGCAGGCTCCCCACAGGGAGCCTGATGCAGGACTCCATCCCAGGACCCAGAGATCATGACCTGAGCCAAAGGCAGACGCTCAACCACTGAGCCACCCAGGTGCCCAAAGAATTAAAATCTTAAAAAGAATAAAGAGTAAATCTTGAAAGTCTGCATCACAAGGAAAAAAATTGTAAGTGTGTGAGATGGATGTTAGCCAAACTTGTGATCATTTCACAATATATACATACATCAAATCATTATATTGTACATCTTAATACAATCTTATATGTCAATTATATCTCAACAAAACTGTAAAGGAAAGAAGACTGGATATAACTTGATGTTGAGTAAATAGAAATGCACAGTGTTAATAAAATAATACAAAGAATAAAAGAAAAAAGCACAGATTATAGAAGGGAGCTTCTACCAGCCTGGGTCCCCAAATCTCTGGGTGGAGCAGAGGTCCCACCTCTTTCATGAAACCCTATCCTTGATACCACTGTCTTGGACCCAAACTGGACTGTTTTTATAAAGGAGAAATAATGTATTGTGTTAAGCCACTGAACTTCATGAATTTGTTACAGTAGCTTGACACTAATTCTAATACTTGTCTGTGTATATAGGCTACGGATAAAGATTAAACAAAATAATACATATAAAAACACCTGAGTCATAACAGTTCAATAATGGTTAATCCCTTTCCATTTTTTGTCTGCTACCACCTGAAAATACACAAATAAAATCCATTTTTTGCTTTGGAGCAAGAGTTTTCTAGGAATATTTAAATGCACAGATTGGGACTAACCCCAAAGATTATCAAGCAACATTTTCAGGAAAGTTCTGGTCATTGACATCTTATATCACTCTGTCATCTGGAATATGGTACTTACCTTGAAACCTAATTTGAAGCTGAGAGAGGTAGAGGATTTGAAACAAAGATGTCACTTGGTAGATGTTAGGCCCTTTCAAGTTTTCCAGAGAGGCCATGCTTACCTGTAAATCACTAGGGGTTCTAAAAAAAAAATAAATAAATAAGTCAATGGTACTTAATGAGAAATGTGGGGGAAGAAGCTATTCATACAAGTGCTTTTGAGGATGCAAAGCATGAGGATGGCCTTGATCTTTGTTTACACATCAGTTTCCACAAACTTAAGCTAAATGAATACTTATTTTGTACTATCATCATGAAATTGGGTTTCTAAATTGAGTTTGAGTATGTTTACTAAACAGCAAAGCGCTATCCTATAATATTTGTATTTTTTTTAATAGTCATCTTCCAAGGTTTACTGTGTTATTAATTGGGCACTACTCATTGTTAACTGTTGCACTATTATTTGGGTGTTATAGGACATCATGATGGTAGGAATGTTTGTTGTAGACTATGTTCAGCTAACAGTGTTGTGAACTCTGTCGGCTATGGAAGACTGACTCTGCCCACCAACCTGTGATAACTAACCACAGACTGCCAAATCACTGATATTATTATAACATGATTAATCAGGATGGAGATCTATGGTTCCTCTTCTGAAATTAGGAACACACTTGAAAATCTTCTTTTGTAAGAAAAAAATCATTCTAACAGATTAATTTAAAAGCATGATGCAAAACCCTGTTCTTCCCAGAGGTGCTGATCGTCTTCTTTTCACTGAGGTATAACTTACATTTAATATTATGTTAATTAATTAATTTATTTATTTAAGATGTTATTTACCCATTCATGAGAGACAGAAAGAGAGAGAGAGAGAGCGAGAGAGAGGCAGAGACACAGACAGAGGGAGAAGCAGGCTCCATGCAGGGAGCCCAATGTGGGACTTGATCCTGGGCCCTAGGATTTCACCCTGAGCCAAAGGCATCTGCCCAACCACTGAGCCACCCAGGTGTCCCTATTATATTATATTAGTTTTAGATGCACAAATCATGATTCAATATTTGTATGTATTGTAAAATGATCATCACAATATGTCTAGTTAACATCCTCACCACAGTTAACATTCATCACTACACAGTTATAATATTTTTCTTATATAAGAACTTTTAAGATCCACTCTTAGGAACTTTCAAATATTCAGTACAGTATTACTAACTATAGTCACCATGCTGCATTACATCTCCATGACTTAATTATTTTATAACCCCAAGTTTGTACCTTCTGACCCTCTTCACCCATTTTGCCCATCCCCACTTGGCAACCATCAATCTGTTTTCTATATCTATGACCTCAGGTTTTTTTTGTTGTTGTTGTTGTTGTTTTTTAAGATTTCACATATAGGTAAGATCATAGGACTGTATTCTATAATCTCCCTGGCAGATGGTCATCAAAACTTTGGGCCTTTAGCAGTTTCCTATAATGCTCTTAGGGTGCTGATCAAACACTGCCCATGGCCTACAAGGCCCCAGGCTCACCTCAGCCCCACACTATAGCCCTCCAGTCATCCTAGCATCTCTTAGTCCCACAAGAGTCTCATTGTTTGGGGACTTAGCACCTGTGTCCATGTATGTCCTCTGATGACCCAAATAGGAGGTAGGTCAGCTGGGAAGATCCCTGCAGTGCCACTCCTCAAGGGGCACCAAGCCCCCTTGCCCCCACAAGAAAGAGCCAGAGGTAAAGAAAACTATGCCTTTCTGAAGCTATTTGGGGCAGAGGAAGGTGGGACTCCCAAGGCGCATGCTGGAGTCAGGACGCAGGCCATAAAACTGTCTCCTCTGGGAGACTCTGGTAAGCTAAAGCAGGCAGGTAGGTTTAAAGCCAAGGATAAGGAGTGTCGGGGTGGCTCAGTCAGTTAAGTGTCTAACTTCCTTCCTTTTCTTTTTTAAGATTTTATTAATTTATTTGACAGAGAGTATAAGCAGGGAGAGTGGCAGGCAGAGGAAGCACGAAGCCGGATGTGGGGCTCCATCTCAGGATCCTGGGATCACAACCTGAGCCGAAGGCATATGCTTAACCAACCGAGCCACCCAGGTGCCCCTAAGCACCTAACTAAGCATCTAATTCTTGCTTTCAGCTCAGGTCATGATCTCAGAGACTGAGCCCAACGTTAGGCTCTCCACTCACCGTAGAGTCTGCTTGCAAATTCTCTCCCTCTACCTTCCCCCCACTCATGTATGTACTTTCTCTCTCTCAAATAAATAAGTAAATCTTTTCTTTAAAAAAAAGTCAAGGGTGAGAAGCTAGAGAGAGCAGAGCATCAGAGTGTGGTGGTTCTAGAGCACATCTACAAGTTTTCGTCACATCCCCCATCAAGAGGGGGTCCTAGGTCCCCTGAGCAGGCCTTGGAGCTACCTTAAAACAATGGGGCAGGAATGCTCTGGGACAAGGCTGGAAAAGTCCATGAGATTCCACCTGGCTTGGTCTCTCTTGGGTCACCTGCTTCAGGAACCCTGAAGCTATCATACTAGAGATACCATATGAGAGGCCATCCAGAGACAAGGATGCCCAAGCATCCCCAACTGTTTGAGGCTTCCCAGCCCAGGCTTCAGACATGTGAGTGAGGGAACATTCGGGTGATTCCAGAATAGCCAGTGCCTGAATAATTGTGAGAGACTTGAGTGATAAACACGAGCTGGCCCAGTCCACCTCCAGACCATGAGGATAACAGTAAAATGACAGCTGTTTGAAGTCACCAAGTTTGGGGATAATTTGTTACACAGCAGTAGTGATGAGGCTAGAGACTTTGTCAGTCTTGCTCCCTACTCTTCTGTCCTTGGTACCAGGAACAGTACTTGGCCCAGATCAGGTGATCAATCAATGTTTGTTGGATGACGGAAAGAATGAATGAACAGAGGAGAGGCTCATTATGGCCACTAGCAATCCATTCTTTCTGCCTTCCCCGAGCCGGCACGCTGGCGTCTCTCCTCTGTCCCTCTACCTTTTCCACCTAGCTAACTCGTGATTGGCCCTTGGATCCCAGCTCACAGATCATTTTCTCAGGGAAGCTTGAACTCCCCTGTCTAGATCAGCATCCTGTCTGACACTCTCAAGTCACCCTGTCTTTCTCCTTCATGACATTTCTCAGAACTATCATTACATAATCTAAGAACCACACTGAAATGCTGTCTCCTGTGATTGACTAGAAGCCACCAGACAGCAGCAATGGTGTCTGCTCACAAGTGTGTCTCTGTGCTGGACAAAGCCTGGCACAGAGCTGGCTGACTATGTGTCAGAACATTTCTGGAGAGTGGGAGTGGTAACATACAGCTTTGACTCACAAAGCTTCTGACACAAATGTGTAGCACTTTTATTCCCCCCATATGAACAATTTTCCAACTCTGTGGGCAACAGCTGGGTGTCCTACAATTCGACTCAATTCTGACACTGACTACTCCAACTTAGTGTCAGACCCCACGAGTTGAAGGGCTCCATCCCAAAGACTGCCCCCACCTGAGTAGCCAGTTATGAGCACTGGCTCCCTGAATTACCCACTTTTGTCAGATCTGGCTACATCCCTACTCCTTTCATGTTTGATAATTTGCTACAACAGCTCACAAAACTGGGAAGCACTTTATTGCTACTACTGTAGATTTATTATAAAGGATACAACTCAAGAACAGCCAACTGGAAGAAATGCGTAGGGCAAGGTATGGGGGCCGGGACACAGAGCTTCTATACTCTCTCCAGGCATGCTGCCCTGGATGTGGGCACCCTGATGTGTTGCCAACCTGGATGCTCTCTGAACCCCTGCTGCTCAGAGGGTTTTTTGTTTTTGTTTTTGTTTTTTTAATTTATAGAGGTTTCCTTATGAAGTCATGGTTGATTAAATCATTGGCCTTTGGTGACTGATTTCAACCTCCTGCCTCCTATCCCTCCCTGGAGGTCAGAGGTTAGGGTTGAAAGTCCAACCCTCCAATAGTGCTTTTGGCCTTTCAGGGACCAGCAGTCATTAGCATATAAAAGACACTCTTAGCACTCTAAAGATTGCCTTGGTTTTAGGAGCTGTGTGCCAAGAATTGGAGGAAAAAGACCAAATATTTCTTTTTTATGATACCATCCTGTTATTAGACAGTGTGTGTTTTTACTGTTTCAATAATACAGAGCTAGAATTGGCCTCTAACTGCTAGCCCACCCTCTACCAGGCTGTCCAAACCCACTCACACCCTGCTCATTCTCACCACACAGACCCCAGGGAACCAAGCTGAGTGTCTTCTTCAGGTACAGTCAGTGGGAAGAGCTGGAATCTGAAGCCAACTCTTCAGACTTGCCAGTTCATCATGAGGTCCATCACACCACACTGCCTCCTGGATGTTTTCACTGATGTGAAAAGCTCTGGGAGAGGGACCCCTGGGTGGCTCAGCGGTTGGGCACCTGCCTTCAGCCCAGGGAGTGATCCTGGAGTCTCAGGATCAGGTCCCACATCGGGCTCCTTGCAGGGAGCCTACTTCTCCCTCTGCCTGTGTCTCTCATGAATAAATGAATAAAATCTTTTTTTTTTTAATAAATAAAATCTTTAAAAAAAAGAAAAGAAAAGAAAAGCTCTGGGAGAGTCATAATCCCTCCATCCAAACAACAACAAACAAACCTGTACACTTTTCATAACGGAACACACAAAATACGTGAAGCTTCTAATATTTCATATTTGGTCTTCAATGTCTCTATGATGTAGGAAAAGCCATTAGGGTTCGAAGCCAAGGGCCAAGAGAGAATTCTTGAGACATCTTTGGTGCAAAAAGGGATTTTATTAAAGCACAGGGACAGGACCCGTGAGCAGAAAGAGCTGCACTGGGATTATGAGGACTAGCCCATTAAATACTTTCAAGTTGGGAGGGGGTCAGTGATTGCGTAAGTCTCTGTGGAATTTTGGAAGCAAGTTTTCCAGGACCTTGAAGGGGCTGCCTATTGTTGGGAAAAGGTCATTTATTACAGTCTAATAGAACCTTAGTCATGAGACCCTTCAGATGTCTATCGTGGGCCGTCTGCTTGGGGGGATGATTCCCCGTATTCTCAGGAGATTTAGAGATAAAGGAAATTTCTAAAGGAATTTTTATATGTTAAGGTAGATTTACAGGGTCCTGGGGGACAGGCTAAGATTGCCTTTTGCCCTGGGCGAAGTATTAACATCCAGGCAGTTGAGTCCCTAGAGGAATGTCACTCTGTCTCTTTCAAGAACTTGCCAGTAGGCTCTAGGTAGTAAGGAAATTTAATAATTTTTCTTCTGCCTTCGTTTCTCACATCATCTATAGAACAAGAGCTCATGGTGATATTTACTCTAGGCACCTCCCTGCCAAATACCTAAGGAATGAGGCCCTGAGCGAACATCTAATTCAGATTTTAATTTGATTGTTTTACTGGACAGACCCCATGCCAATCCCCTGCAGAAAGTGTTCATTCTGCTTTCCTTTCTTTTCTATTACTTGTCATTCCCCAAGTCGTTGGAGATTAAAGACATAAAGAAATGAAGATAAAGAATACTCCAGGTGATCTGCAATACTTCAGTAAGACAGCACCCCTGAACAACTGAGCTTTTGAAGACAATGCAATGACCCAGAAAAGAAAATGTGAACATTTTAATGTGACTTAATGTGAAAACTAAAAAAAGATACAGAGTCATGCATAGCACGACTCTAATTTTTTTAAATGCGTATATATATATATATACATATATATATGCTTGGAAAAGCTGGATGGAAAGAAATACAAATTTTAAAATGACATGGCACATCTCACCCTTCAGATTGGGAAAAAAATAAAATAAAAAGATCATTCATCTCCAGTGGATGTTAGTCCCAATGGGGACCAATGTTTTCACACACTGTCAGTAAGAGGGGTTAACTGGAACAGCATTTGTTAAGAAGAATTGATGGTCTAATTTAAACAGCAAACACATATACCCTTTGCCCCAAGAATTTGTATTCTGGGTATCTATTCTCAAAAAATGCTCATTCACGTGTACAAAGCAGCAACAGGAAATATATATAAAAGTCTGAAAACTAAAATGTTCACCCATACGGCAATGCTTGGAGAATTACAGTTTGTTTACACAATGGAACATGATTCTTTCTTAAAAAAGAAAGAGGGGGGCACCTGTCTGGCTCAGTTGGTAGAGCATATGACTCTTGATCTCAATGTTGCGAGTTTGAGGCCCATATTGGGTATAGAGATAGCTTAAAAATAAAATCTTAAAAAAAAAGAAAAAAGAAAAAGAAAGAGAAGTAGGCTTAGATATGGATGTGGGTAGACCTCCAGATTCTGCAAGTTAAAAATGAATGAGAGAGAATGTGCAAGTGGCAGCATCATAGATACAGTGCATATCTACTACATAGGTATCTCGTGTAGATAAGACATCTGCACATCTCAACATACAAGGAAATCTGAAGAAAACATGTAAACTTACAGAATAAGGTCTGGAAAGAGACAACCTCCAAATTAATAGTGGTTGTCTCTATTGCAGACTTTTCAATATTTACTCATGTATTTAATGCTTTGTTTTTACAATGTATTATGTACAAATAACAAAAAAAGGGGGCGCCTGGGTGGCTCAGTTGGTTGGGTGTCTGCCTTCGGCTCAGGTCATGATTCCAGGATGCTGGACTTAAGTCCTGCATTGGGCTCCCTGCTCAGAGGGAGTCTGCTTCTCCTTCTCCCTCTGTGCAGCCCCCTGCCCCTGGTGGTGCTCATTCTCTCTCATAAAAAAAAACAAAACAAAACAAAAAAACAAAAAGAACTAACTAAAAACAAAAAAACAAATAATAAAAAAATATTAGTACTGACAACATAAATTGTTATGTTAAGTCAAAACAGCAAGCTATAAAAAAAAAACCAAAAAACAGCAAGCTATGATACAGCCTACACAGCTTGAGCTCAATTACGTTATAAGGAAGATATACAAAGCTGGACTCAGTGGTTTCAAACAGGGTTGGGAGTGGGACTTTTTATTGTTACACTCTTTAGAATTTTGAACCTATTGCTATTTTTTTAAATCAATAAAAGTGACAATTTTTAAAGAAACGCTGGAAAGAGAAAGTTGACTCAATGTTATGAGTGGTTATGGGTGGGATTACAAGTAATCTTACTTTTCTTTTAAACAGAAGAAAAAAACAAACAAACAAACAGAAGGGTGGAAGACCAGTTTACAACTCTTTAAGTAGGTAGTGAGATCCTGGAAGACTTTTCTAATTTATAGTTTTCTGTATTTTCCAAACTTTCTGAAGCAAACATTTGTTACTTTTAAAATTAGAAAGGAAAAAAAAAAGCTGTAAAACCTATTTAAATTATTTCTTAAACCACGCAATTAAGCAAGAAGTCACAAGACTTCTTGGGTACATGATAAGTGATAAAGAGACCAGTGGTTTTGAAAGAGCATCTCCTTTCAAAACTAATGCAACGTGAAACCTGATGTGTAAGAAAGATAAAATCAGAGTTTACTGGGAGGGGCCGGGTACCCCAGTGGGCAGAAGGAAGGTGCAGAAGGTGCAGAAGCCAGGGCTCTGGGAATGCCGTTAGGAAATGCACTGCACAGACAGATGGAGGAGGGGCCATGTACTAGCTGGTCTGAGGGGGCTTCAAGGAAGAGGTAGAAACTGTTCCAGCAAAAAAAAAAAAAAAAAAAAAAAGAAACTGTTCCAGCTACAAGGGCAGGGAGGACACCAGTCGGCATGCTGGATGGTGGCTGGCATTTCAGAAAGGATAAAAAATGTACACAGCGGTGCAGAGGCAGAGGATACCCCTCCCTCCACTGTTGACAGATGACAGGCTTTACGCAGTCACTCACCAGTGAACAGGGTGGAGGATGAGGGAGCCACAGAAGGTTCCTGAACACATGCGTGACAGGCAGCAATACGGAAACGTCACTCCCGAGCCGCTGATGGATACACTACTGCATATCCATCCCACTCGAGTTTATAGCAGGGCACCCGCAGCCAGGCAGGCAGACAATTCTCTGGGCCTTGGCATCTGGGGGCCTGCGGCTCATCGCTATCCAAATGCTGGCTTTTGCCAAGATTGTGTTGCATTTGGTCAGACTATCAGCCAGACAGGCTACGGGCCTTCCTCCAGTGCTATCCTGGAAGTCACCCACATTTCAAGGACAATGGGGCTAGGATCCCAAGTCACAGGTCACGGTGCTTCCGTGGAACTGAGATCGAGGCCTTTCATTCCACCACTTACCAGCTGCGGCACTCCAGGCACTCCAGTCGGGTTACTTAATCCCGCTGAGCTGGTTTCCTCACCTGTGAGTGGTGGTTCGATGATTTATTCAACAAATATTTCCCAAACAACTATCTGCTATATGCCAAGCAGAGTTCTAGAAGCTGGGGATAAGTAGTAACCAAATCAGTCCAAAATTCTTCCCTCATGGAGCTTATATTCTAGTGGAATGTAAAATTACCCATTTCATGGGGCTGTGGAAGGGATTAGGTACTCCCTGAAAAGCATTTAGAGTATTAAGAATTCTGTATCTAATTCCAATGTGTGTATGGGATCAACCCCCTCCCCCCATCACCAAGGAGTTCTTTGACACAGGCTGGGTGACCTACAGTTCAACTCAATTCTGACCCTACCTAACTGGGGATAACATCAAATCCCACAGATTAAGGCCTCGGCCCCACAAGACTGACCACATCCTCAGCACTTCAGAGGCCAACTGCAAATCCAGATGGTCACTTGTGCTTCTGACCAACTGGCAAACTGGAGGTTCTAACAACCTTCTCTTTGTTCAATTAATTTGCTAGGGCGGCCCACAGAACTCAGAAAAACATTTTACTTACTAGATCACCAGTTTATTACAAAAGGTTGGAACTCAGGAAGAGCCAGATGGAAGAGGTGCATGGGGCAAGGCATGTGTGTGGGAAAGGTCACATAGCTCTCATGTCTTCTCCCAGGGTGCCAGTCTCCCGCATCACCACGTGTTTGCCTTGGAAACTCTTAGAACCCATCCTTTTTGTGTTTCTACAGAGGCTTCATTACAGAAGCATGACTTGAAATCCTTGGGCCACTGACAACTGATTCAACCTCCAACCCCTCTCCCCTCCCTGGAGGTCTGGGGCCAGGACTGAGAGTTCTAACCTTCTAAACGCTTGGATGGTTCCCCTGGCAACCAGCCCCCATCCTTAGGTTACCTGGGGGCTTTCAAAAACATTGCTTCATTAACATAACAAAAGACATCTTTATTGGTCCCATCACAGGAAATTCCAAAGGTTCTAGGGGGTCTGTGCCAGAAACTAGGACCAACAATTCTGTGTTTTTTATTATAAAACATATCACAGGTTGTAAGGATCCTCCTTTTCTTATTTTGTTATTATGCACATTTCCTACAGCCCTTAGCATCGAGAAGGCACCTGCTAAACAAGGGACTGGTCTAAGTTTCCTTCTATGGATCGAAACTTCCTTACCTGGAAACAAAGTGCCATACATTCAGCCCTGTGCTCAGACTAGCAGGAAGGTTCCTCTCTGCACCCTACCCCCCAGCACCGTCAATTCCACCTTAATACACAGGACTGGGTAAGGAGAAAGAAGGAAACCACCCTGGGGCTATTTATCATCATGATGGCAGGGGACAGCTCTGCTATACCCTGGCACAGCCCTCATTTCCTGGGGGACTTGAGCAAACCTGTGGGCTGGTGAGAGCAGGTCCCTTCTCAGGCAGTGCTTTCATCCTTCTCGCCTGGACGCTAAGACCCTCAACGACTGTGTGGCAGCATGGAAGGGGCCCAGAGAGGCGATCCAGCCTCTCCCGAGAGGCCAGCCGGTGACAAGGCCAAATCTCAGTGGATTTCAATGTGCTCACGGGGTGGGGAATAGGCACAGGCGGGCCAAATTCTGAGCCAAGTGGCCAGAAGTATTGGTATGAGTTGAAAGGAGAGGGAAAAAAAATTGTAAACCAACTTTAGAATCTCATCCTTGGGGCTCCAAGAAAGTCCTTCAACAAAAATCTAGCTGCCACATAGCTTGACATGTAATGACAGTTTCAACTTTCCTCACCGACTCCATGCTGGTGTTCTGGTGCCAGCCTCTATTTTTATAGCTTGAGTAATGCCCGGGCAAAGAACCAGACAAGAATCGGAAAGAGGGACAGGGCAGGAGAGGTGATGGCACAAGTAACAGGCCCATATCCTACTGGATCTCCAACAGCAAACCCTTCAGGGCAGAGGCTGGGACAGCAGCCAAGCCTTCCTCCGATTCCTGCCCACCCTCTCCTGTAGTTTCATTCCCCTTTACAGCCCAGACTTGTGGGGATGATAGGGCCCTATCTGCTTTGTTTACCGCTGTGTTAAATGAGTGAATGTCCACGCTACCCCAGCCCAGGACTGGCACACTGGACTTACGCACCATTCCTCCTGAAACCCCACACGACCCTTCTCATAACTCAGTGTCTGAACCCCTTTCACTCTCTTGGTCCAGGTGCCTTCTTGACCTGGTTAACTCCTGCTCATCTTTTTTTTTTCTTTAAAAAAAAGATTTTATTTTATTCATGAGAGACACAGAGAGGCAGAGACAATAGGCAGAGGGAGAAGCAGGCTCCTCACAGGGAGCCCAATGTGGGACTTGATCCCAGGACCCCGGGATCACCACCTAAGCCAAAGGCAGATGCTCAACCACTGAGTCACCAGTGCCCCAACTCATGCTCATCCTTAAATGCAGCTCAAAAGCCAGCTCCTCCTGGAAGCTTTCCCTGACCCCAATGCTAGGTGAGGCCCTCCCAACATGGGGCAACCATAGCCTTCCCATAAGACTCATCAATGCACAGGCTTGGGTCAGCTTGCTTCCCTAGCTAACACCCCCCCCCCACCCCCTTCATGCACTAGATGGATGCAGGGCTGAGTACCAGCAGGTGCTCCGTAGGGGTGCGTAGGAAGAATGGGAGGGATGGAGGGAGGGAAGGCATCAAGAAAGATGCTGTGGATGGGGAAGCACCTGTCATTAAAGCCTACAACAAACTGAACAAGAACACTAAAACCCAGCAGATCAATGGATCATTTGTCAATGCTTACTGAGAAAAAAATAGCAGGAAGTGGTTGGGGAAATATTTCTCAAATCATTGAAGTGGGAGGCAGAGGTCACTCTTTGCTCTATCCTCTCCTCCTTTCCGGATGTGGGCTGGGTGCAGGCTGAAGGGGAAGGAAAACTTTGGAAGGCTAGATGAGTGGAGGCACTTGAAAGGCTCACAGGCAAGGAGCTCTCATGGGCTTGGAGCTCCTCTGGCCTAGGGGTGCCAAAGGCCGTTTCTCCTGGGGTAATCTTCAATGGCTGAGGGGGATCAGTGATGACTCATTCCCATAAAGCTGTTAAGAATGTGTCCTGGGTCAAGAAACAGGGATCATGAGGACCTGCTACTGTCCTGCTGGCCTAGTCCCCAAAGGTAGGAATAGAAGCAGGGATTTAAGACAGATAATCCGGGATCTAAGACAAGGCCAGAGCCTTCTTAACACAATATTTCCTTGTAAGACAGACACCCCGAGTTGTCCCTCATTATTCATTCCTTCTCCCTTGCTAAGAGAATTCTGATGGGGGGCGGGGCGGTGTGGCAGAGATTATCGGCTAATCATGAAACTCAACTCCTCTTCCTCCTAGGCACCAGATCACGTGCTCCAGCCTCTCTTGCAGGAGGTGTGGCCGTGTGTCTGAGCCCCCACCAGTGGAATGTCAGTGGAATTAAGTCACCACCTCCAAGCCTGGCCCATAAAATTCTCCCACACACCATCCTCCATGCTCCTTCCTCTTCTGATTGATGTAAACAAGCATGGCAGTCTTAAGAGTTTGGGTCCCTTAATCACCTCTTGGAGGTCTACTCCCCACAGATTAGGAATAGCCATTTTGGATTTTGTGTGACCAAAAAGTAGACACTATCTTATTTGGGTCTTTAAGCATATCTGGGTTGTTTGTTTAGCAGTGCGCCCACCTAACTATTCTTGGCAGCAATGTGCCCCGCTAAACACTCACATGACCCTTTAAACTGAGAGTGGTCATATGACACATGAACAGTCAGGGGAAGTCTGCTAGAGGTTTTGGGGAAAATGTCTGCTTTCCTGATAAGAGGTATTGATGCTGTTGGTACCTGCTTTCTGCCACAATCATCTTGCCACTGTGAAGGACAGGCCAAGAAAACAATAGAAGTATCAGTCCAGACAGACAGCTGTTGAAACTAAAACTAGCAACCACCTACCTTTGGACATCATGTTATAGGAAAAAAATAAGCCATTATTTGCTTTAGCCACTAAAGCAGGGATTTCTGTTACTTGCAGTCAAAAGCAAACCTGATTGCTTTGCAACCACCCATTCATTCATTCACCCAGCCTTTACTGAGGCCTATTTCATGCCAGTCCCTGTGCTAAGGGCGGAAGAGTCAGAGACAAGCTGGATGTGGCCCCTGGCCTCCAGGAGCTCCCTAGCACCTGGGGAGACAGGTCCACAAGCAGACAACCCACACACAGTGGCAGCAGATGCCGTCAGGGCACACAGTGTCCCAGGGGAGTGTGAGGGTTGAGTGGCAGGTGGGCATTGGAGCAACGAGTTCCCAACTCCCTTTCTGGCATTCAGCACACAGAGAAAACACTCCCCAAGCTAAAAAGCAAGTAAGAAGAACACACTATGCTCAACCAGGCCAACTGCAATTATTTACTGTATGTGGAATTGTTACTATATGTTGCATCAATTAATGCAGCTGTTCCAAGATAATCAGCAGTCTTTTTTTTAAAAAAAAAAAGATTTTATTTATTTATTCATGAGAGACAGAGAGAGAGAGAGAGAGAGAGAGAGGCAGAAATACAGGCAAAGGGAGAAGCAGGCTCCATGCAGGGAGCATGGGACTCGATCCCGGATCTCCAGGATCACACCCGGGGCTGAGGGCGGTACTAAACCGCTGAGCCACCCAGGCTGCCCAAATCAGCAGTCCTTAGAGCAAGATGCAACAGAGGAGGAAATAAAAAAATCATATGCCACTAACATAGAAATGCTGTAAATTAGATGAACCAGGCAGCCTTGCCGACATCCTCCTGCCTGCTGAATGTTAGTCATCTCCTCAAATACACCTTCTTTCTCGAAAAAGACATGGTCATTTTTCACCTCGAAGACAAGAGCCAAAATAAAATCAACTGTCTATGCCATGACCTTCAACCATAAATGTCCAGGCTCTGATTTCTGGGTCTGCGTTTCCATTAGGAATTGTGATGGAGACAGACAAATTGGCGACAAAAGATGACCCCATCTGGGAAATCAAGAGGCTACCAAGACCAGAAAAGTCAGAGCACTCTGTTTAACTCAGTTCTGCCAACATACAAACAAATGGTTTTCAAAAATGAATGACATTATTTGCTCTGTTTTTATTTTCCAAGCATGGGGCAAGTATTAAAAAAATAATAACATGACAAAACCTCATTTACTTCAAATTCCAGTAGTTTAAAAATGAATACAAATAAGCAGGCTCCTCATTAAGAGAGCTGTCAGGTTTCCAGTCTGACTGCCAACTTATTCACATAAGAGCTCCAGTGCAGAGCCAAGGGTGTACCAACCACACTCACACCAGGCAGAGGGGCTCACGTTTCTTAGGCGGCAATCCCAGGCTCTCTAATCCAAGGCCCACGGCTAGAGCACCTTGCCAGGCCCTGATGGCTGGGGCTAGTCGGGCAGGCTTCCAGTGGGAGTTCCTTTGTAAGACACACAGAGCAAGTGAGGGACCTCTCTTCTCCAGAACCAGTTATTAAACCCAAAGCCTATTGGGGCACCTGGGTGGCTCAGCTGGTTAAGCATCTGTCTTCAGCTCAGGTCATGATCTCAGGGTTCTGGGATCAAGCCCCATATCAGGCTCTATGCTCAGTAGGGAGTCTGCTTCTGCCTCTCTCTCCCCTTCTGCCCCTCCCCCTTCTTCTGTGCTCTTGTTCTCTCTCTCTCTCTCTCTCAAATAAATAAAAACTTAAGCAACAACAACAACAACAAAAAACAAGCCTATCAACACAGTTTCCCAGAGATCTTCACGATTCTGGCTATGGCAGACAGGAGAAGCATAGTCGTCTGGCCACCTGCCTCTGACAAGTCCCCTACCCACCCTGAGGAACAGCTGTGCCATTTTTCTGAGTTGCTGAGTTGCACTCAGAAACGGGTCCCTCATGGTATTGCAGGCTTCTAGGGCTGCTGAAAGACCAGTCCAGAGCTGTGGCCAAGGCAATATGCTGTCCACCAGGACCAAGAACAGTGCTGGCAAATCAGGTGAGTAAATACTGAGTTTATGGTCTCTTATCACACTTCCCACTACCAACCTGAGGCCAAGAGTTATAGTGAAAAGATTAATAATCAGCATGTGTCAGACATAGACCAATCAACTGCGTGCCTACCTTGAACAGCTGGCAAGGCCAAGTTACACCAGTGTGTACCTGCTGAAGATCATCAGCTCCCCCACCTGCCATAGTCAACCCTTTATAGGCCTGCTCTAGGCTCTCATGACCACAGTACGTGGCCAAGAGCCAGGTGAATGCCTGGGAAATGCCTGTACTACACTTCATGTCCTTCACTGTGAACTTGAATATAGTGTCCTCTGTTCCAGGGGGACAGAAACTAGGTGTGTCTTGTCCATTCTCCTATATCCATCAACTCAGTGCAGCTGGCTGGCACCATAAACAGATTTTTAAGGAATTGTAACAACAGCGAATATTTTTAAAGCCGACCGTGTGCTAGGCACCGTTCTAAGTCCTCATCAAGATATCTCACTTCAGCCTTACAACACTAGCCTCTCAATTTTCATCATCATCGTCTCAATTTTACAAATGAAGAAACCGAGGCACAGAGAGCTTAAATAACTTGCCCAAGTGTACAGGGCCGGCAATGGCAGATCCAGGATTCAAAGCTAGCCTGGCTTCAGAGTGAAGAGTCTACACTCTCCACTCCTGCACTAGTGTGAATATACAGACTCAGGTACTCCAGTATTAGGAAGTCATCACTAGGGAGAACCTCTGAAATCCTCAAACCCTGAGAAATCCTTCCAGGAAGTTTCTGGTGGTGCTAATCATACGTTGTTTTTGTCTCTTTGACCTGTAGAACATTTTAAAGAAAGCCTACTTTCACCCCCTAAGCAGGAGACTACCTATAATTTTCAAATAACTATGTAGCCACATTTGGTTATCAAGCAACTGCAGCAGGAATATCTAGGTTTACATAGTATTTCCCTGCTCAAGAGTTGAGCTCTAGAAGCCTCTGAAACTCTCGGTGGTCCCCTGTTCCCATCTCTAAGACCCCAGACTTGCTGGAAGGATTGAAGGAGATCATGGACTCAGTCGCCCATTTATATGGTAAGGTACTGCATAAGCATGTTTGATCACATTAATAAATTTTAACAAAATGACTGTTTAAAATATCTATACTCACCAGAATTTCATACTTGTCTATACTTCTGTGGAGGTTCCTATTTATATCTCTGCACACTTTAATAACAAAGTTTAAAAGTCAGTAACTTATTTTTATAAGATGGTGTCCCTCCATTATTATTTTTGAGCTTCCAGACATCTCTACTATAATAGCATTCCTCCACCTTAATCCAACTGCTTCTTTCATTTGAGAAGGATAAAAGAGTTAACAAGGCGGTAAATGCTTTATTCTAACTTCAGATTTTCCTATATTAGATGACAAAATTAGCAAGCAAGAGCAAGAGCTTCATTTTCTTTTATAATTTAAAAGCTCAAAATGATACGGCTGTATCTCTGAAGGCCTAATGTTTGGTACTGGATCCAAGAATGAGGGAGGTCTAGGAAAGTAAATTGTGGTTTTGTTAGTTGGAAAGACACATGTCTCCTTCTAATTGAGGGGTAGGATGGATAGTATTCAAACTATTTGTAAATTTGGTGTAAATTATGACTCTAACCACAAATGAGCAGAGAGGAAGGGAGTGTGTGTGGGGGGGGTGTCAAAACCAGGTGCAATAATGTTCATCTTCGGTTTTTTTTTTTTTTAATTTTATTTTTTTAATTTTATTTTTTTTAGTTTATTTTTTAAAGCTCTGGTATCCACGCTCTTGATTCCAGCTCTCTCTAAGGAAGTCAGTTATACACAGAGGCACAGAGTGGTAAGCACATGACCAAGGATGCCCCCTAACATGCAAACATGAATGTATAAGTTGGGGAAGTGACTGGGCAAATAGAATTTTTAAGTTCCTACTGTTGAGTTCCCCAAATTCTCTTTCCACCCCAGCACAGAGGCAGTTCCAGTGCTGTGTGTCGTGCAGGAAGAAGAGACCGGGCCCAGGGTGGAGGAGGGAGCGTACATGGATGAGCCAGCCAAGAGCATGTGGGAAAGGCTGCCTCCTGGATGCAGGAATGACTCCACCAAGCTCCTCCAAGTTCATTTTTCAGTCATTTTATCTTTTTAATCATGTCTCTTCCCTCCATGCTCCTGGGACTGCTCCTCTCTTCATTACCGACTGAACCATTCCTTTCCAAAAGCCAGGGGTCTCCCCAGCCAAGGCCCAATAACGCTCAGAGCAGCCTCCCGGTTCTGGGGGTGGAGGCGAGCAGGCTGGAGTCTGTGGCTCAGTTAGATAATCCTGACCCTCCTGCCTTCTGAACTCAGGGCACTCTGTGAGTCATTCCTGGTCCACAGGTGCCTCCTCGTGGCTGCCTGGCAGGATCTGCAAGGCTGAGGGGCTTCAGCAGGCCCTAATCCATCTGTCAGGCTACCCAGCAAGTTCAAGAAAGGTCCCTGGAAGGCTGCTTCTGTCAAAAAGCACCATCCTATCAGAAGGCAGCTGTCACCTCTTCTTCACCCCCCATATAAGAGTGCACAGACCCTGCCAGCTGTTTATCCTTTTCCACTCCTCTCTGCTCCCCCCTCAGCATCTCAGGTATGAGGTGACTCCCCAGAGCCAAACCCCAGACCAACACCACTCAAGCCATTTCCAAAGGGGCACAGCCCTCCCTTCAAAACCTGGGCTCTAAAAAAAAAAAAAAACAAAACAAAACCTGGGCTCTCCCACTTTGCTAAGGCCAGCGCCTTCTAGAAACCAGAACAGTGGGCCCAGGAAACCATATTTCAGATTACTGTGGTGGCTATTCTTCCCATCTCAGTGACTCTGCTTCTGATGGTCACTCATCTACCAGAATGTGGGCACCTGTCCTTATCCACCAACCAAAAGCCTTGACCCTTCTGTTCTTCCAGGACCCTGGATAGCCTCCCATCCTTTTCCCTACCCACCTTGAAATAGCAGGCACCACCACCCTCCTCACCCTCTCCCTCTCTGTCTCACTCACAAACTGCAGGCATTAATTAAACCTCTTCTAGAAAACAGATTTTCACCAGCAGCGGGAATTCTGGGTAAGAGCCAGACCCAGAGACAGAGACAGTCTGGGTAAGAAAGATAAGCCCTTGACAACCCCAAACCTGTGGGCAGTACAGGTTCTCACATCCAAGGAACACTCTGAACGCCAGCCCTTCCTGGATTCCCCAAAAAAGATGGCATGAGGCACTCCCACTCCGTCAGCCTCTGGTTGCACTCCCCTGGGCTGGCCTTTGACAGAGGCTGAAAAGCTGGACTTTGCTCAATCTGTCAGTGGGTCACAACCACCTCTGACATACAGAAACGTCATCGTAGAACACCAGCCTCTCCTCTCCCCCCCCCCACACCCCCAGAGCTGCAAACAATATTGCCAGCAATGAGAAGTGGTACTCTTAGCTCTCCATGGGAAAGTTCTCTGGAGTGGACAGCAACCACTGGACTGAGGATGGTGCAATCTGAAGCAACCGGCAGGGCTCTGCAAGTGACACCTGGTCTCCCTGAGTGCTTCCTCCCATCAGAGACAGGGATGAGGGATGCCTTAAGGGGGTGTGGCTTAGGCCACAGCTCAGAGGGTCTTATAGGTCAAGCTCTGCAGGCCTCATTCACTCAGCAAACAGCCTTAGGTCACCAGAGTGCCCACCACTTCCTCACCCCAATTCTAGGATAAGGACAATTCATTTCCTTCATGGAGTTCCCAATGAGGTTAGAGACACACCTACCAGAGCCTGACCCATTAACTGAGCTCTCTGCCCCAAATAGGCATGAAAATGAGTTTCTCTCCCTTCTTCTCTCTCTCAAATAAATAAATAAATAAATAAATAAAAATAAAAAAAGAGTTTGTCTCCAGTGACATTCCGTACTTTAAAAACAATCGATCAATTCAAGGATAATGTTTTGAAAACAGAGCAGCACAATGGAAAAAAATGTAAGTCATGGACTTGGACTAGATTCAAGAGGGGGATCCATTTTTTTCCCTCAACACTAGTACTTATCACTTAAAGGGTGCCAGGCTGGGTGCTGACAGAGACGGCTCCAGCCTGAAGGCACTCCTGGCCAGTGGGGCAGCGGGCAGTCAACAACTCACCACCCAGCAGTACGATGAGGACAGAGCAGATGCCCGCAGCAGTCTCTGGGCACTCAGAGGGAGCCCACTGTGCCCCCGGACGACCTTGGGCTAACGACTTATTAATTCACTCTTCAACGCTGAAAGAATACTGAGCCGATTCCTCTTCGGGCTAATCAATAGGAACAAAAAAGTCACTGATCCTGCAGCTTCACAAACGCTCCGAGTGCTGGGCTGCAAGAGGCCAAGGTGCCCCACCGCAGCAGCCTCCGGGGCATTAGTGAGGGCGGCCTGGCCGGGAGTTAATCCTGGAAGCCAAGTATCCCCCACGCGTCCTTTCTCTGAAACACGCAATTAATTTAAGCCAAGACTTAATGGAAGCCAGGAGAAGGGCCGGGGCAGATTCAGGCGCTGGCTTTCAGGCCGTGACCCTTACATCTCCACCTCTCTCTGGGGAACCCGAGGCTTCTCAAACCATCTGCTTTAACCTCTCTTCGCACAGATGTCCAGACAGCACCTATAGGTAAGGAGGAGGAGCAGTTGCCCAGCTCCCCGTTTGCAGTCAGGTCACGTTTACAAGGCTGGGCCGTGCACGGCTTTGCACTCGGGTTCACCCGGGGCGAGGGGGGGGGGGCGCGCTCTGCAAAAAGCGACCGAGGTCCCCAAGTTGCGAAGCCCTTCTGGGGCCCCGCCGGCCATGCGCCCCACCCTCCCGTGCGTGCCGCCCGAAGCCCACACCCCCGTCTCCTGGAGGGCCTACAGAGAAGCCCCCTGCGAGCCCGGGAAGGCCCGGCCGCCGCGGGGAGGGGCCTGGCGGGGCCGCGCGGCGGGGCGGGAACACCGGGCTCCGCGTCCTCCCGCACCGCTCGTCCTCTGAGCCGCCACAGGTACACACGAAAGCCCGCTGCTGCCACAAAGAAAGCACCTGCTCAGGCCAATTCCGCGTCCGTGCGTGTGACAAAGACGAAGACCGCGACGCGCGAGCAGAAGCAACGCCGCGGAGGGGGGGGGGGGCTGAGCCCCGCGGGGTCACCCGGGCACCCGGCACCGCAGCCCGCGCGGTCCCCGGACTCCCTGCGGCGCGGGGCGCTGGCAGCGGGGGGGCCGCCGCCCTCTCACCTGGAGGCCGCGGGGTCGGGGATCCCGGAGCTGGAGCTCGGGCTGGAAGGAGGCGCAGGAGCGCGCGGGGCCGCAGGGCAGGGGCGGGCGGGGGCGGGGCAGGGGCTGGAGCCGGCGGGGGGGGGGGGCGAGGGCTCCCGGGTCGTCGGGATGGTGACGGGGCTGCAGAGGCTCGGAGACGCGGGGCTGCGCGGAGTCGGCGGGGGGAGAAGGCGCGAGCCGGGGGCCGGGGTCTGCGGCGGGAGCGGGCGTGGAGGGGGCGCTCGGCTGCGGGGTTCGGAGCCGCCCCGCCCCCCGCGCTACTCTCCCACCCCCGGGCCCCGGGCCCCGCGCCGCCTGCCCGCCGCGAGCCTCCGCCCCCCACTCACCTTCCTCCATGGCCCCGGCCCGGCTCCGGGCCCCGCTCCGCCGCTGCGCGCCCGCCGCCCGCTCGGCCCGGTGCGGGGGGAGGCGAGGGCGGCGCGCCCCGACCGCCCGGCCGCACCGCAAGCCGCAGCGCCCCCTGCCGGCCCGCGCCGCCCCGCGCCCCGCCGGGCGCCCTCGAGCTCCGCCCCGGAGGCGGCGATGCGGGGCCGACCCGCCCGGAGGAGGGCGCGGGAGGGTTTGCGGGGCGGACGCTGCCCCGGGAGCCCGAGCCGGCCCACGGAGCGCCCGCGGGGCCGAGGCCGGGTCCGGGGCGTCCCGGGCGCGTGGGCCGCGCGCGCCTCCCGCAGCCGCACTTGGCCTCGGGGGCTGCGCGCGCGCACGGGCCGGCCTGCGCCCGCGTCCTCGGCGGCCGGCCGCGGGGGGGCCCGACCGTGCACCCGAACTGTCACGATTCCTGCCCCCCCCCGCCTTCCTCGCGTCTCCCTTCCGGCACCGACCACATCCGGCCCCGCCAACCGTAGACCTGCAGGCGCCCGGGGCAGCCGACCCCGACGCGATCCAGCCCGGCGGGCTCCTTTCTGTCCAGTGCTGGATTCCAGCTGGTGGGAAGGACTAACGTGTTCTCTGTGGGAGATGATCTCACCAACTATGCCTGTGGGGCCTTGGTGCCTGTGACCCCGTGTCCTCGCACAGCTGGCCCAGGACAAACACACTGTGAGGGTTTCACTCCTCTTCCCTTTCAAGAAGCCCTTTCTGGGGCAGCTCCTCGTTTGGCCTCTCCCTGCACCCGCGTGGTGATGGCTCCTGCACTGTAGCACACCCAGATATTTTATCCGTGTTTCTGCCGGTTCTCTGCTTTTCTGTTTAGAACTGCTCAGAATTTCCCACGCCAGAGCCTTCTGCTCCCACTCCCAACCCCATCTGCCCCATGTGGTGTCATCACTCCCCAGCCCATCCAGGATGCCTTCCTCCCCCCAAGGCTCACGGTCCACTGGGTGTTTGCTTCCAGACTCTGCTAGGCTGCCCTTCTCACCTCATTCCTGTGACCCCCCCCCCCTGCCATCCTGACTCCTTCCTGCCCCGACTGGCACGCAACCCCTTCCATTCATGAAGCCAGGGCCCCGTATCTCTCATGACAAACATCTTTTCGCTGAGCCTGGAGCATCACCCCCGACTCACCTGGTTCTCAGTCCACCCATAACACCCAGCACTCCTCCCTCTGACTGTCCTCACACCGATTCCCGACCCCGCTCCTTTGCTGGCGCTTGTCTCCCTCCACTCACATGGATTAAGAGCACTTTCTGCTGTGAATGACAGACAGTGCAATTCCCACTTCCTTAAACAAATAGACAAAAAGAATTGGTTGGCTTACGTAAATGAAAAGCCCAGGCACTGCTGCCTCGGGTCTGGATTTAGTTCTAGACACTGAAGAATCCAGAGAGTCTCCATCTCTCAGCTTTGCTTCCTTCTGCAGGGGACCCCAGCAGATGCAGGCTCACAACCTCACAGCAACAAGTCCAGCAGAGAAAGAGCTTCTCTTTGTCAACCATCCCACCAGGCCGCTCTCATCAGCAGGACTGGGCCACCTGTCCCTCCTGTTCTCCCAGCCACCGTGACCTCAAGGTAGGTTGGTTTCCTCTCTGTCTCTCAGCTGCCTTCTTGTCCCCCACAAGGAATATGTGGGTGCTCCTGGATCCCTTCTCCGCCACAGGGGGGCAAAGGTGACAGATCCTGATGGTGATCGGGAGCCATTTCCGTGAAATATGATGCACCACCACTTCACTTTGGCATATGGCATTCTGGGGCAGAGTTCCAAAGAGGAAGTAGGCACAGGGTCTCTCTGCTTTCATCTTTCTCCTTAACCTGCTGGGATTTCTTTTTCTTTTCTTTCTTTCTTTTTGTTTTTTTAAAGGTTTTATTCATTTAATAATGGGAGACACAGAGAGAGAGGCAGAGACATAGGCAGGGAGCCTGCTGCGGGACTCAATCCCAAGACCCAGGATCATGACCTGAGCCAAAGGCAGATGCTCAACCACTGAGCCAGCCACCCAGGCACCCTAGGATTTCTGTTGTCGTACCGTACCTCTTCCTAGATCAAGACTTGGCACAGAGGTGGCCTCAGGCCCCTCAGGGAACTTGGGCAGACTCATCACCTTCAGTCTCTTTCCTCACATTGCCTATTCCCTGAGGACTTCCATGCCACCTTCCATTCTGGAGGAGGTATCCCCTTCCTCCTGCCTGTGGACTTTAGTTCTGAGTGGTACCCATGCTGCCCTGCTTCTAGGACAGCAACACCTCATGGCTGAGCTTTATGGAAGAAGGGCTGTAGAGAAAGAAAAAGAAAAGATTCCTATGGGAAAAAAATATATGAGGAAATAATCTCAAGACCATTATTCCCATTCAACCTCTTCCCTTTGTGGTTGCTGAGAGGGCAGGATGTCATCGGCTTAAAGCAACCAGTGGTCATCTGGCCAGCACCTGGGAAAGCTGTACCAGAGATTGTAGCTGACAGAGAGGGAAGCAGAATTGAGAGGCAGCTTTCTGTCGTGCCTGAAACCAGGACCTGGATTTTTTCAATTACATTGTCTAATAAATCCCCCACATCCCCCCAACAAGTTAGAATTAGATTTTCTGTCACTTGCAAGCAAAAAGTCCTGAGTACTACAAACCCATAGCACAGTGCCTGGCACGTGGGTTCCCACAGAATAGGAACTGATAAATAACTGTCGTTATTTATCTGATAGAGGAGCAAGTGATGCCCAGTGAAGAGTGTAAAACAGAGTAGAGATGAAAATGTGTGATGCCATTGGTTCACAACTTTGGTCCCCCCCCCTTTTTTTTCCCCAGTCTGTTCCTTTGTCCTTTCCCCATACGTCTTGGCCCGCAGGGAAACTATCCAAATTCAGTGAAAGCTGAACCCATCCATCTTATAAAAACAGTCTCAGGCTCCCCCAAGTTATGAATATTCTGCTAGGCAGCTGCCATTTGCTGAATGAATATTCTGCTGACATTTGCTGCCATTTCACACACGCAATCCCTGCCCAGACCAAGAGCAGCCAGGAGCAGGTGCCCATCTTTAGTTCAGTTTCAATTCATTAAGCAAAAATTGAACAAATATTTGTCCAGCCGCCTTTGTCTTGCACTGAAGCCTTAGAGAAACAGTGGGCTGCTGCCTCACCCTTAAGGGAACTTAACTACAGGGGAAGGCAAGTAGTCTAGGACAGAAGCTGAGATAAGCTAACAATACCAGAGGAGGGGGTGGGTGGTTTATTTACACCAGGTCCTAAGTTCCAAAGGTCTGCTGCCTGCAATCCTGCCTTCCAACAGAATTATACATCCATACAAAATACTTCCCTTGTGCTCACCACCGTATCTAGGTTACAAATATTATGTTTAAATTCCATTTATCATAGGTTTCGGTTCTCTGATGATTAAAGGACTGCCCGTTCACCGTAGAAACTTGGAAAAATACACAGGATGCAAAAATAAACATGGAAATAAAAAATACCCATAATATATTTCTGTCGATGACTCTAGCACAGAATATCATACTAGGTGACCGAGAGAGGAGATTGTCAGATGCAAGCTTCTACCTCGCTGCTGACAACACCGGGCCTCAGGAGATAAATATCTTACAAAAGGCTAAAGGTCATTTCAGAGGTTCTTGCAAAAGTGTTGTACTCTCCCTAACACTTGCATATTTAAAAAAAAAAAAAATGCAGTGAGAGCTTCTCAGCTTCAGGGTGGTCTGTTCTCTATTATTTATGTATGCATGATTCATTTTACCGCTGCAATCCCTTCTCCCTGCCGCAGGCTTATTATATAAACCCCTTCCCCTCCTGAGAGCAGCTAGGGAGGGCAAATCCATTTGACCATCTATCTGGGTGAAATTTAATTAGAAAGGCAAATCTGGACGAACAGAGCACAAAATAACCACGTTAACTAAAAATAAGAGATGGCTCTGAACCTGACCTAGCGCCAAAAAAGATCACAAAGAACTGAAGTAATTTGTTGAATCATAGATCTAAATACTCATTTTTGTCTTCTAAATGCTGAGCTCAACTGAAAGATGTTTCTAAGAAAAAAAAGGAAACAAACAAGCACTAGATGAACTCACATGAATGTCATTTATAAATCGTAAAGGGACAACAAAGATTCTGGCAATCTATTTAATCTGCCAGTGCCTGGCACATATTTCATAAAAATTGGATGAATGGGGGCGCCTGGGTGGCTCAGTTGGTTAAGCATCTGCTCAGGTCATGATCCTGGGGTCCTGGGGTGGAGCCCTGCATCTGGCTCACTGCTCAGCAGGGAGCCTGCTTCTCGCTTTCTCCCTCTGTCTCCCCCTCCCCCTGCTTGTGCTCTCCCTCTCTGTCAAAAAAAAAAAAATTGGATGAATGGATGAATGGACCAAGAGTCCCTCCCTCTCAGTTAGAAGCCAATCAGGGGACAAGAGAAAGGAGCCTGGTGAAGCTTTCTATGGTCTCATGGGGTTCGTGTTCCTGAGAGGTGGGACCATGTAACACCCCAGACTTCCAGTGAGGACCCAAAACAGAAAAGATGGAAGCTAGGAAACAGCCTTAAAATGCCGAAAGAGGGGCACCTGGGTGGCTCAGTGAGTTGAGCATCTGTCCTCCGCTCGTGATCCTGGGTCCTGGGATCGAGTCCCACGTTGGGCTCCCTGCTCAGTGGGGAGCCTGCTTCTCTTTCTCCCTGCCCCCTGCTCCTGCTCTCTTTCTGTCTGTCTCACATAAATAAATAAAATCTTAAAAATAATAAATAAAATGCCAAAAGAGGGGTGCCTGGGTGGCTCAGTCAGCTGACCAACTCTTGGTTTTGGCTCAGGGCTTGGGGTCATAATCTTAGGGTCGTGGGATGGAGCCTCAGATCAGGTTCTGTGCTCACAGCTGGAGATTCTGTACCTCTCTCTCTCTCTTCTCCTCTGCTCCTCCCCACACCACCCCCCCACCCCACAGTGCATGCTCTGTCTCTCAAATTAAGAAAAAAAAATGTCGAAAGAAAGTCATTGCCAATGGAGAATTCTGTGCCCAAAGAACAAGGGACTAAGAACAGTCAGCTTGTCCAAAATCATGGTGAGAAAAGGGGAGATCTGGAACTAGAATCAAGGCTTCCTGAACATTTCAGGGTCCTTCAGGTGGGTTGTTTTGTTTTGTTTTGTTTTATTTTGCTCCATAGATATGTCTTAAAGCACTGAATGAAAAGAAAACAAGACATCTCAATATTATTGAGAGAGGAGATGAAAAAGTTTATCTTCAGTTTGATTTTTTTTTTTGGAAATTGCATTCCAAAGCCAGTTGGGGTCACCCATACTCTCTCTCAACATACTCAGGTTACTTATATTTTTTAACACTGGCTGAGTTGACTTGGGTTCTGAGATTCTTTGCCTCCAGCCCAGGATTCTCTGCTGAGCAACAGACAAGAACATCCAATATTTGTTCAGTGATTCCACCTGAATCTCCACAAACTCCACCATGTTTTTTTTTTAAAGATTTTATTCATTTATTCATGAGAGACACACAGAGAGGGAGAAGCAGGCTCCTCACAGGGAGCCTGATGTGGGACTCCATCCCGGAACTCAGGAATCACGCCCTGAGCTGAAGGCAGATGCTCAACCACTGAGCCACCCAGGTGTCCCACAAACTCCACCATGTTAAAAGGGAAAACTTTGTCTGATGTTCAACCTGGTGTTTCCTGTCTAGGGAATAACACATCAGCCACTTTTCCTAGTGTGAAAACTAGAGATTGGGAGGCATCCCTCTCTCCCTCATCCCTACATCTACCTTTTCCAGCTCTTGTTAATCATACCCTGTTTAAATATTCCCCACATTTGCCCACTGTGGTTCTCCCCATCATTGCCATCGTCCAAACCACACATCTGCTTTCTATCAGTAGAGAGTAGCTTGCGTTTTCTAGAATTTGATGTAAACTAAACCACACAGAATGCATGCTTTTTGTTTTGTTGCTGGCTTTTTTCACTTACTTAGCATAATTATTTTGACATTCATCCATTCTAATGTGTGTATTTTTTTTCAAAGATTTTATTTATTTATTCATAGAGACAGAGAGAGAGAGGCAGAGACACAGGCAGAGGGAGAAGCAGGCATCGTACAGAGAGCCTGACGTGGGACTTGATCCAAGGTCTCCAGGATCATGCCCTGGGCTGCAGGCGGCGTTAAACCCCTGCGCCACCAGGGCTGTCCTAATGTGTGTATTAAAAATTCGTTCTTTTTCTTGTTGAATGTTATTCCCTTTTAAAGATATACCACAATTTGTTTATCAGATCACCTTCCAATGGACATTTGCATTGTTCCCAGTTTGGGCTATTACAAATAAACCTGCTATAAACATTTGGGGACAAGTATTGGTACTTGTATTAGTGGGCACAGGTTTTCTTTGATTTTAGGTAACTGTCTAGATATGGTGTGGCTGGGTCATATGGTAGGCATATGTTTAACTTTTTTTTTTTTTTTTTTTTTAAGTAATCTCTGCACCCAACATGGAACTTGAACTTACAACCCTGAGATCACGAGTCCCATGCTCTACCTACTGAGCCAGCCAGGTGCCCCCATGTTTAACTTTTAAAGAAACTGCCAAATTGTTTTCTACAGTGTTTATATCATTTTACATTCTCCAGCAGTATATCAAAATTCCTGCTGCTCCATATTCTTACCAATGCTTGCTACATATGATCAGTACTTGAAATTTTAGCCATTCTGGTGGGTCTGTAGTAGTATCTCACTGTGGTTTAAATTTGCGTTTCACCAGTGTTTAAAGATGTTGAGCATCTTTTCATCTACTTTTTTGCCATTTGTATATCTTCCTTGGTGAAGTGTCTGTTTAACCTTTAACTTATTTAATTGGGCTGTTTGTCTTATTATTGGGTCATGATTGTTCTTTATATATTTTAGACACAAGTCTTCATCAGACATACATTTTGCAAACAATTTCTCCAAGCCTATTGTTTTTTTCCAAGCCTATTGTTTGCATTTTAATTTTCATAACAATGTTTTTTAAAGGCAAAATTTTTTTATTTTGATGAAGCTTAATTTGTTGATTTTTTACTTCTTAGTTCTTGATTTTTGTGTTCTCCTTAAGAAATCTTTGCCAAACCCAGTGCCAGTAGGATTTTCTCCTAACTTCTTCAGAAGTTTTACCTCTTACATTTAGGTCTATGATCCATTTCAAGTTAATTTTTGTAGAGAGTGTGAGGTCAGAGTGGAGGTTGAAATTTGCATATGATTTCCAATTGTATTGTCATCATGTGTAACCATTATCCTTTCCCTATTGATTTGCCTGGGCACCTTTGTTGAAAATCAATTGTTTTATACATGTTTGTCTATTTGTGACCTCTATACTCTGTTCCATTATTTTGTATATCTATCTTTATGATAGTACCACACAGTCTTTATTATAGGAGTTTTTTTTTTAAGATTTTACTTATTTATTCATGAGAGACACCCAGAGAGAGAGAAAGGCAGAGACACAGGCAGAGGGAGAAGCAGGCTCCATGCAGGGAGCCTGACGTGGGACTCAATCTGGGGTCTCCAAGATCACACCCTGGGATGAAGGTGGCGCTAAACCACTGAGCCACCCAGGCTGCCCTTTCTTTCTTTCTTTTTTTTTTTTTTCCAAGATTTTACTTATATAATAGCTTTATAATGAGTTGTATTTTTTAATTTTATTTTTATATTGATTGATTGATTTTGTTACTAAGCTTTTTTTTTTTTTTTTTATTGGAGTTCAATTTGCCAACATATAGCATAACACCCAATGCTCATCCTGCCAAGTGCCCCCTTCAGTGCCCATCACCCAGTCACCCCACCCACTTCCCCTTCCACTACCCCTTGTTCATTTCCCAGATTTAGGTATCTCTCATGTTTTGTCACCCTCACTGATATTTTCACTCATTTTCTCTCCTTTCCCTTTATTCTCTTTCACTAATTTTTATATTCCCCAAATGAATGAGACCATATAATGTTTGTCCTTTTCCGATTGACTTATTTCACTCAACACAATACCCTCCAGGTCCCTCCACATCGAAGCAAATAGTGGGTATTTGTCATTTCTAATGGCTGAGTAATATTCCATTGTATACATAAACCACATCTTCTTTATCCATTCATCTTTCGATGGACACTGAGGCTCCTTCCACAGTTTGGCTATTGTGGACATTGCTGCTATAAACATTGGGGTGTAGGTGTCCCGGCGTTTCAATCTGGGGTCTCCCCAACAGTGTATCTGTATCTTTGGGGTAAATCCCCAACAGTGCAATTGCTGGGTTGTAGGGCAGATCTATTTTTAACTCTTTGAGGAACCTCCACACAGTTTTCCAGAGTGGCTGTACCAGTTCACATTCCTATAATGAGTCTTAATACTAAGTAGCACAATCCTCTGATTTTGTTCTTCTTTTTCAGAATTGTTTTGTTTTAGATCTTTTCCATTTCCATATAAATTTTAGAATCAGCTTGTGAATTTCTACAAAACACTTGCTGGGAATTTGATTGGGATTACATCAAATGTATAGATCATTTTGAGGAGGTTGAAGAACTTAATATGAAGTCTTCTGAAACATGTGCACCATATTTGTTTAGGTCTTCCTTACTTTCTCTTACAATGTTTTATTGTTTTCAACGTACAGGTGTTATACACAGTTTTTGTTGAATCTACTGCCAGTGGTCCCATATATTTAATGCTGCTATAAATGGAGTTGTTTAAAAATGTTCAATTGTGGGGATCCCTGGGTGGCTCAGCGGTTTGGTGCCTGCCTTTGGCCCAGGGCACGATCCTGGAGTCCTGGGATTGAGTCCCATGTCAGGCTCCTGGCATGGAGCCTGCTTCTCCCTCCTGTGTCTCTGTCTCTGTCTCTGTCTCTGTCTCTGTCTCTCTCTCTCTCTATGTCTATCATAAATAAATAAATAAATCTTTAAAAAAAGTCCAATTGTTCATTGATAGTAGAGTTCATATAAATACAATTGATTTTTGTATATTGCTCTCGTATCCTGTGAACTTGCTAACCTCATTTATTAGTTCTAGTAGCTTTTGGTAGATCCGTTTAAGATTTTCTATGGAAAATCTTAATGTCATGTGTGAATAAAGAGTTCTTCTTTCTTTCCAACTGGATGCCTTTTATCTCTTTCTTACTGCACTGATTTAAACTTCTAGTAAAATGCTAAACAAGAGTGCTGAGAATGTTTATGATTTTAAAGGATCTTTGAGTCTTTCTTTCACCATTAAGTATGATGTTATCTGTGAGCTTTTCAGCCCCTTTTATCAGGGTGAAGATATTCCTTTCTAGTTCTAATTTGCTGAGAGGTTTTATCAACAATGGTATTGTTGGAGTCTGTCAGATACTTTTTATCCGTCCATTGAGATAAATAATTTTTCTCTTATCTCTGTTAATATAGTATATTATACTCATTATTTTTAAATGTTAAGCTAGTCTTGGATTCAGGGGATGAATTCCACTTGGTCATGATACATTATCCTTCTAATACATTGCTGGATTTGATTTGCTAAAATTGTGTTTAAAATTTTTGCATCTATGTTCATGAGTAATATATATATATATTTGTTCATGAGAAATATTAATCTATAGTTTTCTTATAAAGTAATTCTCTGTTTTTGCTGTCAGACCCATGCTGGCTTCATAGAATGAATTAGGAAATGTCCATTCCTATTTTAGTTTCTGGAAAATGTTGTGTAGAACAGGTGTTCTTCCTTCCTTAAATATTTGGTGGATATCACCATGAAAGCCACCTACACCTGGAGTTTCCTTTGTGGGAATTTTTAACAATGAATTTGCTTTCATAAATAGATATGATTGTCCAAAATATCTATTTCTTTTCTAGTGATGGTAGATTGTGTCTTTGAAGTAATTTGTCAATTTCATCTAAGTTGTCAAACATATTAGCATGAAGTTGTTCTCAATGTTCCCTTTTCTACTGACTCCACTTTCTACAGATTTCTACCATCACAACCATCCTGCACCCCCCCCAACCCTACCAACGTCACCCCTCCCCCATCCACTCTGGATGTTCCTTCTCAGTCCCCTTGTAGTTCTTCCTATGTTCCCTGACCTCTAGGGAGGGAGTTGAAGCCCCAAGGCCCAGTGCTGGTATCCTGCCTTCTTTTTCCCATTCATTTCCTAGATGATTTCATCCAGCCCAATAGCTCAAAATGCTATCTAGATGTTTAGGCTTCCTAAACATCTATTTTTCCACCCAGGCCTCTCAACTCTTTTTTTTTTTTTTTAAAAGATTTTACTTATTTATTCATGAGAGACACAGAGAGAGAGACAGACAGAGACATAGGCAGAGGGAGCAGGCTCCTTGCAGGGACCCGGATGCGGGACTTGATCCTCAGACAGAGATCACGCCCTGAGCTGAAGGCAGATGCTCAACCACTGAGTCACCCAGGTTGTCCCACCCTTATCTTTTTTTTTTTTTTTTTAAAGATCTTATTTATTTATTCATGAGACACACACAAAGAGAGAGAGGCAGAGACACAGGCAGAGGGAGAAGCAGGCTCCACACAGGGAACCTGATGTGGGACTTGATCCCGGGACTCTAGGATCACACCCCCCCGGCCAAGGCAGGTGCCTAACCACTGAGTCACCCATGTGTCCTCACCCTTATCTTTTTAATATCTGTAGAATCTGTAGTGATTTCTCTTCTCTCATTCCTGTTATTGGTGGTTTGTGTATTTTGTCTACCTTTTCTCTCTCTGCCATATTTTATTAATTTTATTGAGCATTTCAAAAATGAGCTTTTGATTTCGTTGGTTTACTCTGTTGGTTTTTTGTTTCATTCACTTCTGCTCTTACACCTATTATTCACTTTCTTCTATTTACTTTGCTCTTTTGTCCACCTGATTACTAAATGTAAAATTTTTTAGATCATTGATTTCAGACCTCCCTTATTTTCTAATATAGGCTTTTACTGCTATACATTTTTTTTTTTTTAAAGATTTTAGGGCAGCCTGGATGGCTCAGCGGTTTAGCGTCGCCTTTGGCCCAGGGCATGATCCCAGAGACTCGGGATCGAGTCCCACGTCGGGCTCCCTGCATGGATCCTGCTTCTCCCTTTGCCTGTGTCTCTGCCTCTCTCTCTCTCTCTCTCTCTCTCTTTCTCTCTCTCTGTGTGTCTCTCATGAATAAATAAATTTAAAAAAAAATTTAAAGATTTTATTCACACAGAAAGAGAAAGGCAGAGGAAGGTGGAAAGTTTCAGAGGAAGCTGAAAAGTTGAGTTGAGCCATACGCTGGGGTGGGGTGGGAAGCAGGTCTGGGACAACTGAGGTGCTCTCTGCTGTCCTGGAGAACCAAAGATGTACCAACCCAAGCTCCTTTGAAAGAGTGATAGGCCAGCACAGTGGCAGGATGGAAGGGTGGGCAAAGAATGAAGTGATTGCAAGAAGGCTCCAATTCTCTTTCATCCATTTATTGAGTGCTAGGACATGCCCAGCCCTGTGTTTGGCATCACTGAAGCAAGATAACACTGAATCATCACTGCCTGAGCAGTTTCAAAGACCTGTCTGGGGACCTGTATGGTCTAACAAGCAACAGATTGCACTGTGATCACTTTGTGTTCAGAGGAAGAAATGTTATCCTATTTCCTGTAAGGGAGAAAAGTAATGGCCAGAGAGGTCCAGTGACATGCCCAAGATGACCCAGCAATTTGGTGTTTGAGTTTGTATAAAATTAAGGCCCAGAGTAGGTTTTCACTCCCTTCCTTAGGCCTCTCATCCCTACAACCCTACCCCGCAGACCAAGAACCCCCTCACAAGTCAGAACTCTCCAGTGTACACATCATGACATCACAATTGTTCACCAGGGTCTTTTGCACAGGTCCCAGGTCCTTGGGCAGGGTCTGTACCACCCAGAACTCCCCTCACATACTCCTGATGCCTCGAGGGACTGGAACTTGTCATGCAGTAGACATGTCAGTTTGTCAGGCAGCAAATGTCTCTGAATCATCCAGAGTGCCTTGCACGTGGCTGGCGATCAATAAATGCCTGCTGATCAAGTCTCTGTTAATGAATGGTGATGACTTCATCAGTGAATATTGATGGGTTTGAGACTTCTGCTCACTCTGGACAATAAGCCAGGGCTTTTGCCAAAGAAAACAGAAGAGAATTCCCAATAAGCTGTCCTATATGGACAAATCTGCAATCAATTCAGAGGAAGCAGGGCTCTTGCTGTTGTCATGGCAACTCTTAAAAAAATCTTTAACAGCATCCCAGACATCAAGACTCTGAAGTAATGGCCTTTTAAAATGGATTCATATTAATAATATCTACCTGACTGAAAAATGTATTTCTTTCTTTCTTTTTATTAGATGCATTATTAACTTGGGTAACAATAAGACCTCATAAATGCAAAGTGCCCATTCAAGAACACTCCTTCCAGCTTGTAATATATAAGGATGCAACTCACCAATTCCAGGGATCCCCGTGGATAAGGAATACGCTCTATGAATGGTGATCTTCAGATTGTAGATTCTTGAAGGGTCTAGGTTGTGTGCGGGTCTCTTCTCTTGGCTGAATCCTCAAAACCTGGGGCAGCTCATGCAGACATACAGACTAGGCTGGTCACAGGACATCAGAAGGAAGTTGGAAAAAGAATAAGTAAATTTCACAGAAGTTCTATGTAGTGCAAGAAATAAATTGCAAGAATCTTGAATCTTACAGCTTTCCTTCCCCAGTGTCAACTTTGGACATTGGTTTAAAAATATTCAGTGTTTATTGAGCAAGTAATAATCACTTTTGGCCTTTGGGCTAAGATCAAGTATATTGAGCAAGTAATGTGGCGGGATAGAATCTAAATTAGCCTCCAGTGATCTCCACCTCCTTGTATTCACAACCTTGTGTAACCCTCTTACTTCGAATGTGAGCAGGAACTGTGAGTTACTTTTAACCAATATGGTAAAGGTGACAAATGACACTTCTGTGATTACATTACATAAAATGTAACTTTTGTTAACTGACTCTCTCCCTTGCTGTTTTTTTTTTTTAAAGATTTTATTTATTTATTCGTAGAGTCAGAGACAGAGAGAGAGAGGCAGAGACACAGGCAGAGGGAGAAGCAGGCTCCACGCAGAGAGCCCGACGTGGGACTCGATCCAGGGTCTCCAGGATCACGCTCTGGGCTGCAGGCGGCGCTAAACCCCTGCACGACCGGGGCTGCCCTCCCTTGCTGGTTTTGATGAAGCAAGGTGTCATATTGTGAGCTAAGCTATGGAGAGATCTATTGGCAAGCAATGAGTCTAGAGACCCGCTGGCAAGCTAGAGGGCAGACTCTAGCCAACAGCCAGAAAGGAACTGAGACCCTAAGTCTAACAGCCCCAAGGAACTGAATCTTCCCAATAACCATAAGAGCTTGGAGGTAGATTCTTCCCCAATCAGATATTCAGGTAAGACTCCAACCCTAGCCAAATCCTTAATTGCAGCCTCGTGAGAAATCCTGAAGCAGAGGACTCAGCTAAGCCATGCCTGGATTCTTGATTCACACAAACTCTGAGATAATAAATGTATATTGTTCTAAGCCACTACCTTGTGTATGCAGCAATAGATAACTAATACAAACACCTGCTAATGTTCTTTTTTCAGAATTTAAATTCATTTAATTAACATACAGTATATTATTAGTTTCAGAGGTAGAGTTCAGTTATTCATCAGCTGCATATAACACCCACTGCTCCTTACATCATGTGCCCTGCTTAATGTCCATCACCCAGTTACCCCATCTCCCTTCACCTCCCCTCCAGCAACCCTCAGTTTGTTTCCTATAGTCAAGAGTCTCTTATGGTTTGTCTCCCTCTCTGATTTTGTCTTATTTTATTTTCCCCTCTCTTCCCCTATGATCCTCTGTTTTGGTTCTTAAATTCCACATTTGAGTGAAATTGTATGATAATTGTCTTTCTCTGATTGACTTATTTCACTTAGCATAATACCCTCTACTTCCATCCATATCATTGCAAATGGTAAGAATTTATATATATATATATATATATATATATATATATATATATACTCATTATATGTGTGTATGTATATATACCACATCTTCTTTATCCATTCATCTGTTGGTGGACATCTGGGCTCCTTCCATATTTTGGCTGTTGTGGACATTGCTGCTATAAACATTGGGGTGCAGATACCCCTTCAGATCACTATGTCTGTATCCTTTGGGTAAATAACTAGTAGGACAATTGGTAGGTAGTATGGTAGCTCTATTTTTAACTTTTTGAAGAACTTCCATACTGTTTTCCAGAGTGGTTATACCAGCTTGCATTCCCACTAGCAGTGTAAGATGGTTCCCCTTTCTCTGCATCCTAGACAACATTTGTTGTTTCCTGACTTGTTAGTTTTAGCCATTCTGACTGAAACCCTACTAATGTTCTAAGTGCCATGCAGACACCTGGCAGATAATTCCCTGCCTTTAAGGATGTTCCTTCCTAGTTGAGGAGATAGAAAATAAATAAATTAATAAATTATTGCCATGAAAAAAAAAATCCAGGTGAGGGAATAGAACAGGAGGTGGGTGGTATTTTAAAAGATTTTTTAGGAGGCTCTTGAGTGACTCAGTTGGTTGGATGTCTGCCTTGGGCTTGGGTCATGACCCCAGGATTTGGGGGATCTCCCCGCTCAGCAGAGAGTCTGCTTCCTCCTCTTTCTCTGCTTGTGCTGTCACGCTCTCTCTCAAGTAAATAAAATCTTAAAAAAAATTTTTTTAAAGTAGTCTCTACACCCAGTGTGAGGCTCAAATTCACAACCCCGAGCTCAAGAGCCGCACATTCTACCAAATGAACTCCCCATGGATGGTATTTCAGATAGAGTTGGGGAGGAAGGTCCTCTGTGCAGAAGAAACATTTGAACAGATAACTGAAGAAGTGGGAATATCAGAAAGAAGAGCATTCCAGGCAGAGGGAATGGCAAGTCCAAAGGTCCTGATGTAGGATAAAGTTTGGCAAGTTGAATCCCTTGGTAGAGGTAGCATTTGTAAGAGCTGAGTTCAGAGAGTTGGTGGGGTTGAATCACAGATAGCCCTGCAGGCTGTGGGTAGGGCTTGCTTATATGTGCCATGTGAGAGAAGGTGCCAGAGCCTTATGAGCAAGTGAGTGATGTGATCTGACCTATGGATCTCTCAGGAAGGATCCTCTTCTAGTACATACAATATGAATTGCATGAAGCTACACAGAGTCTCGAAAGTTGCAAAGAGCTCCTCATCCATTTTTTTTCCCCAGGGGTTCTCCCAGAAACTCTGTAAAATAGATGGAGCCATTACAGGAATTCCTCCTCAACTTTGCATTTCTCTAGTTGAAAATGCTGGTCTATGTGGTTGGATTTCTAGGTCCTTTTTCCACACTCAGGAGCCATTATAACAGAGGCAGGATGAATGGTGAGTCACTCCAGCTATGACTTAGGCACCCAGATCATAATGTCAGAAAAGTTTTAAATATTTGTCTGGAGATGAAAAATAGTGCTTCTTAGATGCACAGTATTTGCAGCAAGGTAAGTGGACCTGTGGGAATCTTCCCACTGCTACTTTTTTTTTTTTTTTAATTTTAGAGAAGGAAGATCCTTAAAATATGTTTTAATGTGAATGAATTATATATGGCACATTATTGCTAATCTAAGATGTTTTAATTGCCATTAAGATGGTAGTTTCTTTTTTTGAATGGTACTCTCTGTATTGTGTTTTAGTAGAGGCCACTTAAATATAATAGAAGTTTTATATATTCACATATATTAATCCCTCAACCTTTTTATCTGGTAAGATTTGAGTCTACATGTACAATATATTTTTAAAAGATTTTATTTATTTACTTATTAATGAGAGACACATAGAGAGAGGCAGAGACATAGGCAGAGGAAGAAGCAGGCTCCCTGTGGGGAACCCGATGCAGGACTCAATCCCAGGACCCCGGGATCATGTCCTGAGCCAAAGGCAGATGCTCAACCACTGAACCACCCAGGTGCGCCTACAATATTTTTGTTAAGTGAACACAAACCTCAGGGTTAGAAGAGAAATCTGTATTACAATCCCTGAAGTTTGAGAGACTGAGTATAAGACCTCTGTGTTTTCTTAGAGGGGTCCTGCTGGCTTGGGCTATGGGAGAGGGAGAGGGAGGGCAGCAGACGTAACAATATCGGGAAACAAGTGACTGAAACCTTGCCTACCCTCCATCCATCTCCCATCCATCCATCCATCCATCTACTCATCCACCCACCCATTCATTTATCTATCCACTCATATCATACATCCATTCAACAAATATTTGTTGAGCACCTGACAGAGCCAAACATCGCAATAGAAAAGTAGAGATGAAGCAGCCATGGCCACTGTCCTCATATGGTCTAATCTTCATTCTCCACACAGAGTTGGGTACCATCCCTAAATCACCATCTCCTCTACTATCCTGAGGTCTCATTTCTGCAGTCACATATCTCACACTGGCTGGGCGATGTCCAGGTAAATGTTGCTCTCTGGTCTTGCAGAAGCAGAATCCAAGAGATTCCCTCAAAGAATTCTCTGGGATGGCTGTAGTCAGAGTAGACAATCAGAGATCTCAGAATCTGGTGCAAAGTCCTTCTGATACCTAAGTCATGGGGAAGATCTTCTAGGTACCAATACTAATAGCACAAAGCCTTCTGAAATAAATATTCCAATCTGTTGAATAGTATTACATGCTGGCAGGATTGAGGAGTATATTCTTATTTTCAAAAAGGAAATATTTCTTTCTAGATCCTGCTACTTTGTTCCCTCTGCCTTAAAATTTTGATGTGTTCCCTGAGGTTAACTTCTTAGCCTTCTGCTTTATGTATCCTAGTTGAGTTCAAACACTTCTTCTTCTTCTTCTTTTTAAAGATTTTATTTATTTATTCATGACAGACATAGAGAGAGAGAGGTAGAACACAGACAGAGCGAGAAGCAGGCTCCATGCAGGGAACCTGACGTGGGACTCGATCCCAGACCTCCAGGATCACACCCTGGGCTGAAGGCGGCGCTAAACCCTGGATTCTCCAGGTTATGGTGGCCTAGAGAGGCACCGTCCATTTTGTATGGCATTAAGGAGATTCAATTGATTCTTATTTGTACCAGTTGGGCATGACCATGTTCATGCTGTGATTTCCTAGGACTTTTGGGTCTGGCATTTCCCTTATTTACTCACTAATATCTGAAAGTTCACTTTTAGAAGCCATCATTCCATTAGCTAAGGCTTTTGTGCTGTTTAAATGCAGTCTGTAGATCAGTATAAACAGATTCAGTTTTGGAAAACTGGGAATATTTACTTAAGATAAACACCTGCTCAAGAGAAATAAATGCATACATCTAGCAAAAGATGTATATTCATGAATGTTCATCATAACCTTTTCCATTATAGCCCCAAACTGAAAAAAAAAAACAAAAAACAAACAAAAAACAAAAAACAACCCAGCAACTGGGCGTCAATAGAAGAATGGATTGGCTAAAATTAACAGCACAGGAAACAACAAGTGTTGGTGAGGATTCAGAGAAAGGGGAACCCTTTTACACAGTTGGTGAGAGTGCAAAATAGTGCAGCCACTCTGGAGAACAGTATGGAAGTTCCTCAGAATGTTAAAGATAGAACTATGCTATGATCCAGCAATTGCACTACTAGGTATTTACCCAAAAGATACAAAAATACAGATTCAAAGGGGTATATGCACCTCGATGTGTATAGCAGCATTATCCACAATAGCCAAATTATGGAAAGAGCCTGTGAATGGATAAAGAAGTGGTAGTGTATATAGGCACAATGGAATATTACTCAGCCATCAAAAAGAATAAAATCTTACCATCTGCAGGGATGTGGATGGAGCTAGAGGGTATTATGGTAACCAAAATAAGTTGTCAGAGAAAGGTAAGTACCATGATTTCACTCATTTGTGTAATTTAAGAAAGAAAACAGATGAACATATGGGAAGGGGGGAAATTAAAAAAAGGAGAGAGAGAAAGAAGCCATAAGAGACTTTTCATGTAGAGAACAAACGGAGGGTTGCTGGAGGGGACGCAGGTGGAGGATGCGCTAGATGAGTGATGGGCACCGGGGAGGGCACCTGTTGTGATGAGCATCGTGTGTTGTGTGTGAGTTAGGAATCACTAAATTCTACTCCTGAAACCAATATTACACTCTATGTTAACTAGCTACAATTTAAGTAAAAATTTGGAAGAAAAAAAATTCTGTAGGTTAAAAAAAAGTCAAACAAAATAAAAAATAAAAATGAAAAAAAAAACGTGTCTCTGCCTCTCTCTCTCTCTCTCTCTGTGTGTCTCTCATGAATAAATAAACAAATTATTTTAAAAAAGGGGGGGGGACCCTTGGTGGCTCAGCAGTTCAGCGCCTGCCTTTGGCCCAGGGCATGATCCTGGAGTCCCAGGATCGAGTCTCATGTCGGGCTCCCTGCCTGCTTCTCCCTCTGCCTATGTCTCTGCCTCTCTCTCTCATGAATAAATAAATAAAATCTTTAAAAAAATGAAAAAAAAAAGAACAAAAAGCCTCCCCTAAAACTGTGGATAGCCATATGACGGAATACTACACAGCAGTAAAGAGGAATAAGTACTGGTGCATGCAGCAACAGTGGATGAATCTCACAGACATACGTTAGATTAAAGAAGTCAGGCACAAAAGGCTACATGCTGTGTCATTTCCTTCATATGTAGTTTAAGAAGAGACAAACTAACAGTGGAGGTGACCTCAGAATAGAGACATTGAATGAAAAGGGGCACAAAGGAATCTTCTGGGGGCTGAGTTTATACTTTACCATGATCTGGGTGGTGGCTACATGAGTATATTAATATGTAAAAATTCCTTGGCTGTACATGGGAAAGTAGTGCACTTTTTTGCAATGTATTACAACTCATAATTTTTTTAATATCAAAAAAAGCAAAACAAATAGGGAAAAATATAAAGAATGTAGCTAGTCTTGAGCAGGAGAGCAAAATCGGGGAGAGCTGGGGTATTTAACATCTTAGACTCTAATTGAGCTACATTTTTTCCTAGGGGGCCCTGATAGTACACACTTTAGGCTTTCTGGGCTGCATCGTCTCTGTCACAACTCCGCCACTCTGCCTTTGTAGCGGGAAAGCAGTTGCAGGCAATAAGTAAATGAATGGGGTAGTTGTGTTCTAATCAAACCTCATTTACAAAAGTGGGTGGCGGATCGGATTGGGCCTGTAGTGCGTCCACCCCTGCTTGAATCCATTGGAGGCCACTTCCCAGAAAAATTGTGTTGAGGACCCGGAGGCCCCTTCAGAGTTCCCCAGGGAAGACTGTAGTGATGCCAAGCTATGTGTGTCTTAAGAGAGGGACAGAGCAGCCAGGCAGTTACTCGGCCGCGAGGAGTAGCCAGTCCCTCAAAATGAGCCCTTGCAAGGCCTTGTTTCATCAGGAAAAGACCCCTTTGTCCTTAACCCTCTTACCAAAGGCCTCCTCCACCATCTGCCTTCACTGGTCCCCAGGACGCCACTCAATCCTGGGGATGCCTCCCTTTTCGTGCCTTATGCCCCAGGTCTCCCTAATCCCCACGCCACTCCCAAACCACCTGGCATGAAATCCTCCTCTCCCTTGGGGGTTCTGCTCTATAACCACGTCACCCTCTTCCCCAGCTCAGAGCTGACCTGTGTTACCCTCCCAAGCACCTCCCTCTCTCACTGCCCTCCTCCTCACCCCCTGCCCACTCCAGTGCCTCTAGGCCTGACCCATCTGGTGTCCTGGCCTCTAGGATGGGAGACAGCCGTGTTTCCAGAATCTTCCCTCGTCTTTCCCTGAGCTGCTGGTTCCTACAGCCACAATCCGGACCTCTCCCTCACAGAGCCACAGGGCCCTGCGATCAGCATCTGGAATCCTCACGTTGCCCACTCTAGACACAGTCCTTGTCTGTCTGGCTCTCCCTCCCTCACTCTCACTGCACCTCCTCATGAGACCTGGAAGCATTTGATGTGACTTGGGCTTCTCCCTGGCAACCCCTCCAGGTTCCATTGCTCTTCATGCCAAGCTTTCCACCCTCTTGCAGTGACTTCAACCTCCTTGCCCCTCTGTCAAGCTACCTTACCCAACCCCCAACTCCCCAGTTCCTGAGGAATCCCGGTTGTCTGCTCCTGTGTGCCGCCTCCACGGGGCCTAGAGCTGCAGAAGAACATCTGAGGTCTCGGGAGGGCAGACACCTTAGGTCTCTGGGCTCCACCTCAGCGAGGGCCTCAATGCCAGCAGGAATTCTTTCCCCAGCGCCCACAGCAGTCCTTTGCAAGCCTTTCTGTGGACTCCAGTCCTGCACCCCTCACTCCGCAGGTGGCTTTGCCCCCACTTCCCAGAGGGGCTCTTTCAGCATCCTGCCAGCACCTCCTCAAGTGTCCGAGGGGGATCACATGCAGCCTGCCCCCTCCCCACATTCTCCCCAAGAGTGTGTGCACATTCCTGGGGCTCCTCCCCCCACCTGGATGGCTCTGGTCCCCAGTGCCTGCCTCAGGGGGCCTCCTGGCCTTACCCCCACCCCCTCCGGTCCTGCTGCTGCCTCCAGGCCTGTGCACAACATGGGGAGGAAAACCCTCCCTCTTCCAGCCTTCTGGCCAGTGCTTGGGGGCCTGTGAGTTAACAGAAGAAAAGGCAAGGCTCATTTTCACCCATGCAAGGGGAGCTCCCAGTAATGGGAAAAACACAGAATAGCCTGAAGTGAAGGTTTATATATGTTAACTTAACAGAAGAGGGTTTTGGGGGGATGCCTGAGTGGCTCAGGGGCTGAGCACCACCTTCAGCCCAGGGGGTGGTCCTGGGGCCCCCGGGATCGAGTCCCACATCGGGCTCCCTGCATGGAGCCTGCTTCTCCCTCTGCCTGTGTCTCTGCTTCTCTCTCTGTGTCTCTCATGAATAAATAAATTTTAAAAATCTTCAAAAGAACAAACAACCACAACACAAAACCATTCTTTTCTCTGTAACATCTGTGTCCATATCCCCCTGCCCTAGGTCTGCCCCTGCACCCAGTTTCCAGGGGAGAGATCCCTTTTTCTGAGAAGCAAACCACAGAGGTCTAGAATTTTCCCCTCCTGCCTTCTTGGGGCCTCACTCTTCTACTTTTCTCCTCTTTCTCTAGGTTTTAACTGCTTTCTCCACTGGCTTCTTCCCATCTGTATTTAAATACTCTCAATTCCCTTTCCATCCTTGGGGGAAGGAAAAGAAAACCCCTCAAAATCCTCTTCAGATCTCTTCCTCCATTTCCAACTACTGCCCTACCTTTTCCTCTCATTTGCCACCAAGATGTGGGAAAGTCGTCCCTGCTCCTGGTGTAGGCATTCTCAGTTCCAACTCTTCCAGCTGGCTTCCTCTGGTGCCACCCTAGTGAGACCTGCTCCGTTGCCATCTCTGCCATCTCGAGTGACTGCTTTGTAGTGACAGCCAGCTTCTGCTCTGAAGCAACTGCTTCTCTAGGTCTGCCTTGGGTTTCATGTGCCCCTCTTCCTCTCTAGCCTGCCTCCTCCTCCTCCGCTGAGGGCCCTCCTGCCTCCCCAGCTGCTCGTCCTCAAGCTCTTCCTCATGCTCCTCTGCACCTGTCCCTGAAATGGTCCCTCTGCAAGGCTTGTCTTCAGGCACCTTCTCACTCTGTACTTTCTCTGAGCAAGGTTGCAGTCAGTAACCATTGTTTCTTAAGGCTCACCTCTCCCTGGAAAGTTCTGGGCATTTGGGGTGGTGATTATAACAGGGACTGCCAATGTGCCTCCTGGAATCCATTCTCCCCTCTTTCCATAGTAGCAGATCCCCGGTGTTTAACTGGGTACATGGCTGCTCACAATAAAGAAGGTACCGCCCAACCTCCCTTGCAAGTGGCTGTGGCCACGTGACTTGGTTCTGGCCAGGAGATGTGAACATGTCATGGAGAACTTCTGAGAGGACGACTTAAAAAGAAGGTCACTTGACTCAGAGTCTCATCCCATGTTGCTTTCCCCCTTCCTCCTCTCCACTGACTGGTAGGAGCTGTAATGCCTGACTCCCCTGCCATCCTGGATCATGAGGTCATTTTAAGGATGGCAGTCACATGTAGTGGAGCAAAAAGATGGGAGCAGTCTGGATCTTGGGTAGATCTTGGATCTTGAGAGCCTCAACATGTGCCCTGGATGCCCACCTGGACTTCTTTAAGGGAAGAAAAAACAGAGCACGGCTGTGTGTCTAGGCCACTGTCCTGTGTGCCTCAGGGCAGAATGGTGGGGGCTCCGAGCACAGTGCCAGGCACACAGCAGGTGCTTAGTAGCTGGAAGACTAAGCCCAGGGACGCCTGAGGGCCCTGATTGTCCTTACCTGAGCCACACACACAGACTATGAGTTGATAACTCAGTTTCCCCAAGAAGTGGCTGGAAGTGGCTTTGGGGGAAAAGGGAAGTCCCCAGGAAGGCACTGCTGCAGCAGTTCCAAAAAGCAAATGTTGAGATTTGACCTGAGTCTTCCCTTGCGCATGACACCATCCCAGCTGGTTGGCCCTGGAAGAAACAGCGGGGTAGACAGGTCTTGTCCCTGGGGCCTCATGCCCCTTCAGGGCTCTTCCTCCCTCCATCCAGCCCCCAGGTACCCTTACCTCCCCCTTTCCCCTTTTGCTGTGTGCCTGGCACTGTGCTCGGAGCCCCCACCAACCTTTGGGGAGAGTTTTTCATGCCTATTTTATAGGCCAGACACTGGGAATCACAGAGGTAAAGTGACTGGCCCAGGGCAGCACAGCCGAAAAGGAATAGGCCTGGGATGTGCCCTGGGCCTGTCTGACTCCAAATCCCTGCTCTTTCCCTGCTCACCAGCACTCTTAAGCCTGGATAAGTATCTTCATCACCTGCAGAGCTATTAAAAATTCTGATTCTGGGGACGCCTGGGTGACTCAGCGGTTTAGCACCTACTTTCAGCCCAGGGCATGATCCTGGAGTCCCAGGATCGAGTCCCATGTCGGGCTCCCTCCATGGAGCCTGCTTCTCCCTCTACCTGTGTCTCTGCCTCTCTCTGTGTCTGTCATGAATGAATAAATAAAATATTAAAAAAAAAATCTGATTCTAAGGGTGCCTGTGTGGCTCAGTCAGCTAAGGGTCTGACCCTTGCTTTCCACTCGGGCCTGGTGTCAGGGTCACAGGATCGAGCCTGGCATTGGGCTCCACACTCAGCATGGAGTCTGCTTCTCTCTCTCCCTCGGCCCTCCCCCCACTTGTGCTCTCTCTCTCCCAAACAAATAAGTAAAACCTTTTGAAAAATTAAAATTCTGATTCTAGAGTCAAACCCCAAAGATTCTCCCTCAGTTGCTCTGGGCTGGAGTCGGGGAGTTTGTTTTTTCACAGGTGCCCTGGATTCCCAGTTAATTCTGCGGCTCAGCGGGTCCAGGATTGGCACTGCATCAAGCCCTGCTGGCTCTCAGAGATAGGAGCTGCCACTCACCCCTGCTCTGTTCCCTCCCCACCACCAACCCCCCCACACACACAGGGAGAGGGAGCCTGATGAGGCAGCTGCAGCCCTGCATGGGGGTCTGGCTGAGTATGAAAGAACCGCACCCAGCAGTAGGCCCAGCAGAGCCTGCCGAGAAGTGCTGGTGCCAGGAGACAGCTGTTCCCACCGAACAATGCCAGTTTCAGGGACTGTCACTTTGAACGCTGTGCATTGACCCATCTAATTGTTCTTGCCATTCACCTTGCGCAGAGAGGCCAAGTTCGTGCCCAGCATCTGCCTATGTCAGTCTGTGTTCAAATATTTTCACGGCTTCTCCCATTCCCACAGGGTCCAGGTGAAGCTCCTGGTCCCAGGGTGGCCTAGCCTGACTTCTCGTTCCTGCTTCTCTCTGGCTGGTCTCCTTCACAAAGCCCCTGGCCCTTTGCTCCTGCTTTTTCTTTCTCCCCTTCCCTGATCTAGAGCCAGCACCTCATCCCCTACCCTTCCTCACTCCTACCCTAACTAAATATCCTTTCCTCCAGGAAGCCCTCCTTGACTGGCCTGGTCCATATCCTTCCTCGCCCCACTGGAACATTTGCTGTTGTTCAAGTCTCCTGCTCTGCTCTGTCCTGTGACCTCCACACCTCTGCGTCCTTGAGGACACAGCACAGGTTGCTTCTCAAGGTCATCGGCTGGGTCTTCAGTGTCTCCTGGACTCCACATTTGCGCTCCTGAGCCCTGGCCCAAGCCTTGCATTGTCCTACCAGTTCCCTTTTTGCCCTTTCCTCCCTGCCTCCAGAACTGACCTGCCTGCCTTATGACCCTTTACTCTGCTATGAAACCAAGGATCCGGTTTGTAATAATCTAAACATGCGGTGTAATTTTTCATTTTATTAGGAGAGGAGCCAAATTTCAGGCAGCCTTGTCTCTTGGCTAGGTGTCTTACCCCAGCTACCTTATTTATGGCAAAACCTCTTTGAGGCAGGTGCATTACTCTTTTTGCCAATGTGGAAATTAAGGAGCCATGCGCTCAAGATGGCACGGGAGTTGGGGGGTGATAGGGCAGGGGAGTGAGGTCCAGGGCACGGCCTTTTCAATCATTTCTTCAGCTCCTGGTATCCCTTTCTTGCTCTGCAGTGTTAGCAATTGTCACCAGATGGTGTCGCGAGGCAGCTGCGAGCCGGGCTCCCCTGGATGGAGCTGGGGCGGGGCGGAGGCCGAGCCCACCTTCACCACCAGGGGGCAGGCGGGGGAAGGCAAAGGCCTGTAGGGCCGCACAGAGGAGGGGAGCTCTAAGGGGCCGGGAGCCCTGCTCCCTCTGAGCTGGGGCAGGCCGCAGCTCTTCACTGATTATGTTGGTCACTCTAAACATTACAAGCTCCAAAATGTGCTATTGAAGTCTTCCTTCCATATGTCACAGCACCGTAGCCTACCAAGCAGAACTTGATGGATAACATCAACACTATCCCCTCTGCAACTCCTGGCTGGAGCAGCAAAGAGAATCACCCCACCCCCCACCCCCATTACCTCTGCAGATGCTTTCCAGGCTTAATTTCATCTTATCTTTACATCTTTGAGAGGTTCTGAGAAGGGAGATGCCTTGCCCAAGTTTACAAGATCGCAATCCCAATCAAACGCCTTCAAAGTTTCTTTTTGTTTGTTTGTCCCTCCCCCCACCCCTTCAAAGTGCCTTAGCCCCTGGGAGCCTCAGTAGCCTCATCTGCTAAAGGGGCGTGATTATGACAATACCTATGCCGGTTGTTGAAAAGGATCATGCGCATGGAGTGGCACAGATGTGAGCACTCAGGTGGGTGAAGTACAGGATGCTAAATCCAAAACGGGTCCCTGAGTGCAGTCTCCCTTGGCAGCACCAGCAGCATTATAAATTCTGGTGGTGGGTATTTTCCTATTTGACTTCCATGGAAAGACTGAGGCCCCCCATGCTTGTTGCACAGAGCAGTGGTGCCCAAAGTGGCAGCTGGGCGCCTCAGGGTGTGTGCCAGACGATCCCCTGGAATGCAGGAGGACAATTTTAGAGCTTCCATTTGCATTTAATTTTTAATTAAATAATAATTAATTAATTATCTCTAGATTGATCATGAGGCAGCTGACGGATCGGACAATCCTGCCTTGCTCCTGGCCCATGAGGCATCCTGGGAGGACAATGGGAGTCCTACACTGGGAATGGACCTCAGAAGCCCCCACTCTCATTTGCTGGCTTTCAAGCAATTGCAGGTGTGTTACTTCAACTACAGTATGTCCACCGATGCTAATTTTTACAAAAGTGAGATTTTCAAATATCAGGGTCTTTGTGTGACTTTGTAACAAGATGTCAAGCGACTAGGCATTTTAAATTCATTGGTGGTTAAATATGGTTAATACCATCCCCTGAATTTAAGATCCAATGGCAAAACTGGGTATTATATTTAATAAAACAAGGGGGTGAAGCAAGTAAGGACACGTGGGATCCAGGCCAGAGGGGACCACACAGCACAGCAGGGTGGACAAGGTCCAGAATGGCTGATGGGCAGCAGATCCGGAAAGCAGCTCAGTTAGATGAAACTGATGGATGAATGATTCGGAGGCCTGATGTTTAGCCAGGATGTGCCAGTTGAAGTACTTTTGAAATGTTAACATGAGCCACCCTTCTTTCACTGCCCAGTTGGGTCCTCTGGACCTCACCACAGTCCAGAGCCTGAAGAGTTAATGCTTGGCACAGCAGGGGGCTTCAAGGACCGCCCTGTGCTTTGATGGCTAGTGCTTAGTCCATTTTGATTGCTCTCTGTATGAATCATCCCCACACACTGAATTCAATTAGGTTGGTGGGTGATTAAATATTTTTGGTATATTTCTCTGCTTGTTAGAATATCTGATATGATGGGAAGTTTGAAGGTAAACTGGAATATGAGTTAGGCAAATAAGACAAAGAAAGGAAAAACAAATAGAAATTCCCAAACAACTTCCAAGAAAGACAGTGCACTTATAGTAGGTTCTCATAATTGGCTGAGCCACCCTCAATATTTGCCTAGTCATAATCATGTAAACACTGTTTCCTGATTTTCAATTTTTAGATTCAGCCTGTAAACAAAGAACAGAAACCTTATTTGTAGTTGTGCAGTAGAACATCAGTCCTGAAAACATAAAGTAAACCTGATCAGGGTTAGGAGGAAGGAATAGGAGGGGGAGAAATTAATATCTTCATCTGACAAACGGAGAGTCAAAATACACTGCGGAGGGCTGGTGAGCCTAAGAGTCAACAAATAAAGGTAGTACTTACAAAGACATCCAAATGAGGAATGCATGTGATTATTTGGATTCGGGTTAATTAGGAAGGTAGCAGGTAATGCCTAAGATTGGTAAGCTAGAAAGCAAGTTAAAGTCATGTTGTTTTGGAGGAGGCTTGGGAAGATGGCAGAGTGAGCTCACCTTGTCCCATGTTTACACTTAGTGATCACTCACACCCAAGTAAGTGAACCGTAGAGCAATCCGAAGACTGGCAGGACACACTCCACAACTAAATATAGAGAAGAGCATCATACCGTCTGAAGATGTGGAATGAGCCGCCAGCAAAAGTACCCGGAAGAGTTCAGAATGGCCTCACTGGGAACCGGTGGAAAGGGTGGCTGGGCCTTCCCTTCCAAGCTCTTCTGTGCTCCTTGACATTCTATCAGCCATGTGCATTGGCTAAAAACTTAAAACCAGCCAAAGGAGCTTTGTCATGATCAGGCAGTCCCCTTAGGTGGTGGTTCTTGAAATTTAAAATGTATTGACGGACCTGCTTTGCTTAGAAATCTGTTGTCAGGGCACCTGGGTGGCTTAGTAGTTGAGCGTCTATGGTTGTTGAGCATTTGCCTTTGGCTCAGGGGGTGATCCCAGGGTCCTGGGATCGAATCCCGCATTGGGCTCTCCGTGGGGAGCCTGCTTCTCCCTCTGCCTATGTCTCTGCCTCTGTGTGCGTGTGTGTCTCATGAATGAATAAATAAAATCTTAAGAAAAAGAAAAAAAAATCTGTTGTGATTCAGACTCTCTAAAAAACCTGCCCTCTTCCCCCTGTTGGGTTTCCTCAAGTGAGGTCTAGGAGAGGTGACCAAGTGTGGTGGGTCCCAAAGGTGGAAGGCTACTGCTGAGGTCAGAAGGGGATTGAAGGCCTTTGTCTGGATGGGGTGCATGTGCTGTCTGTGGGCGGCAGAACAGGCACCAGACCACATTCGGGCATCCCACAGCTCCTGCACAGCCCCAGCTGGGCTGTAGGGCTGGGGAACCCAGTGGCAGGGTCATTCTTGCTCAGTGAACAGGAACCCAGGGCTACTTGCGTGCTGGACCAGCTGCCCCCAGCCCCTGGGCCGTTCCGCAGTCCCAGCATTCCTCCCTGAGGACAGATGGAGGTAGCAGTTGGCAGGCGGACACATGTATAGGGGGGGCGGGGGCGGGAGGACAGTGACTGTCCATCTGTTGAGGGGAGGGCAGGCCCCAGGAAGAGAAGCCCGCTCCTTTTCTCCTCCTCTCTGCCCCAATCTGAAGAGCTGAGGATACCAGTCCACAGGGCACCCTCCTGCCCTTTCCACTACTCTCCTTTCTGCCCAGTACAGATCCCACACAGATCCCCAGATTCCTTCCACCTCAGGCAGAGCTATGGATTCCAAAATAATACACCACTACTCCTCAGTCAAAACCCAGCTCTCAAGGTCCTGCTCCAGCAGCACAGGCCTCTCCAGGGAGCTCATTGGAAATGCAGTATCTGGGGCACCTGGGTGGCTCAGTGGTTGAGCATCTGCCTTCGCTCCAGTCATGATCCTGGGGTCCTGGGATTGAATCCTTCATGGGGTTCCCCACTGGGACCCTGCTCCTCCCTCTGCCTATGTCTCTGCCTCTCTCTCTGTCTCTAATGAATAAATAAATAAACTCTTTAAGAAAACAAAGGAAATGCAGCATCTTGGGCTCCACTCCAGACTCCCTCCATCAGAATCTGCATTTTTAAGAAAACCCCCAAGTACCTGGGTGGCTCAGTTGGTTGAGGGTCCAACTCTTGATTTCAGCTCAGGTCATGATCTCATGGTTTGCAAGATCAAGCCCCACGTACGGCTCTGCGATCAGCGATCAGCGAGGAGTCTGCTTGAGGAGACTCTCCCTCTCTCCCCCCCTCAGCTCCCTCTCTCTCTAAAATAAATACATTGTAAAAAAAAAAAAAAAAAAGAAAGAAAGAATAAAAAAAAAACGCCCAAGTGATTCACATGCATATGAGCATTGAGAAGCATCAAGTTAGAATACACCATTGGATAAATTAACTGACCCTATTACTACCAGCTGGTATTAAAAAAAAATCCTTCCTGTGATCCAGGCTGTGTGCTGACTTTGCATGTCTGATCTTATTAACTTTCACACAACTTGACAAGGTAGAGACTCTATCAAACCCATTTTACAGATGAAGAAGCTAAGTTCAGAGAGATGGAGCAACTTGCCTAAGGTTACTGGGGCTGACCTGGGATTTGAAGCCAGGCAATCTGACTCCAGAAAACTCTTCGGTCCCAAGACTGAGTTAACAGTGATGTTGTCCATCTGGGATATCTTGTGCTTATCCTAGAAGGTCTTAGAAAAACATTCCAGCAGGAGAAGCTGTCCAGGAGCTGGAGCTGGAAAGAGCTGAGGACAGGGCGGGAGGGGAGGTGGATTGGAGAACCACTTTGGGCAAGTCACTTAGCCTCATCTGTGGAATGAGAATGATAATGACGCTTTCTGCCACATGGGGAGTGTTGATCAGTCAAGGAGAAAGTATGCAAATCCTTTAACAAACGCTAAGCCTCCCTGTGAGGCCAGTACCCAGACGTGGGGATGTGGAACCAGGGAGCCCACACTGCGCTCTGAGAGTTCAGAGCCCAAGGGAGGAAACTGGACTTTCTGGGCTGAGTTACCACAGTACAGCACAACTGTGACTCCAGGGTAGCACGGGGCCGTGGGAGGCAGCGGAGAGGTGTACAATCCCCTCTGTGCAAAAGGAAGTGCTTCCCTAGAGGAGGCCACCCCTGGGTTGAGTTCTGAAGTTCAGCCGGTGGAGAAGGGTAATCTAGGTGACGGAGTGGCCTGTGGCCTGCTGCTGGGACCACTGCATCCAGCAGCCAGAGGGCAAGGGGCCTGGGGGTCCCACAGTCCCACAACACAGAGCAGGGGAGCAGGGCAGGCGAAGGCCAGGGCATAGGTCACAGAGCGATTGTGAGCTTGCCCGCCCCCCCAGACACAGTGCTCCAGGCCTTGCTCCACCACCGGTTCCCTCCGACATCCCCTTGTCTCTCTTGCCTTCCAGGTTCTTTCTGACCAAGGCTTTTAGTTTCTTCTCTGACACACAGCTGCTCTCTCCTCTCTCTGCAGCTGGATTTGGAGATCCTGTTTGGGGGCTAGCACTTCAGACCCCTCTCATCCCCCCAGTCCTGTTTCCCAGCCTCCTCTGCAGCTCTGACTCAGGTCTTGAGAACATGGTACCCTCCTGGTTGCCACGAGTGCACATATTGGTTTTGTGCTTCCTCCTCTGGGAAGACACAGCCCTGTGCCAGGGGTCACAGATAAACAAGTGGAGTGCTGACTGGGCTTCAGCCTCTCTCACCCCTCAGGTGCCTTTGCACAGTGCTCAACCTGCACAACCATACATGATCATCCAGGTGGTTAAGAACCTGTCCTGTTCTCTGCTCAGATGGTGGGGGTGGGGGTGCCTTGAGAGCAAAGACACTATCATATTCATCTCTGACACCCAGTGTCCAGGAACAGGGCCTGCCACTCAGTGGGATGAGCAGATGGCCTCACACTTGTGGCCTCCAGCTCTACTGCCAGAGTTAGGGAAAAGGATTCAGGAGCCATACTGCATAGCCTGCCTAGTGGGGCGAGGCTAAACTTGTTTCAGCCTCTAGCTCTCTCCCACTTGGGCTCAAAGCAACTGGACTATGGCATCTCTGCCCTCCAGTGGGACCCAGTTTTGGCAAAGTACCTGAGGCCAGAGGTGGGAGTGGGCCTTTTCAGGTCCTTGTACCCAAAGGAAGATCTGCTCTCCACAGCCAAGGAGGGGAAAGGGACAGGCATGGCCATCGAGGAGTTACAGCCGGGGTGCAGAGATATTAGATCCATCACGAGAGCAAATAATGAATAATTCAAACCTGCAGATCATTTCAGGGCCAGACCCTGTGTTTAAGTTGCCCAGACTCTACCAGTGAGCGTGTCCACTGAGCTCCTGCCTGGGGCCCCTGGGAGTCTGGGGTGAGCCTGAGCCGCCTGCTACAAGCTCGAAGGCTCTTTGAAATTACCTGTTTCATCTTAAAAATTCATGAGAATTTTGCACTCTACTTCTGGGCTTGTTTTAATGTAACATGGTGTGTGAAATCACTCTCCGTGAGTAAAATAGGAGCCGCAGAGAGATGCCGGAATTTCCCTGTGGCTTCGCTTTCTGTCGGCACAGTCTTGGTGGGGAGACAGCTGTCCTGTTGTTTTTCCTGCCCCGCCTCCATTCCCTTCTGGTGCCAGTGTCTCAGTTTCCCTTTGGGGGAACCGTCCCCCTCATTCGCCCTCTACAGACTCTGCTCTCTCTCGCAGGGTGGACTCATCCTTTAGGTTACATTCCTCTGAGCGCGGTGATTGCTCTGGGAGTGAGCCTGTGGCACATGGTGAACCAGTGAGCATCTCCCTGGGCACTTTGGCTGCCGTTGCTGGGACAGGGAAGGCCTCTTTCAGCCAGGATGGCTAAATTGCTGGGAGACAGCCTAGAAGGTCTGAGGCCACCTAGGAGAGAAAAGCTGCCTGGGAATGAACCAAACCAAAGGAAAACAGAGCTGAGACAATGGAAAGAGGCCAAGTCCCAATGGGCCGTGAAGTCCCTGGATCTAGCTATACCTGAAGCCATGTAATTTTTTGGTTAAACTGGTTTGCATTAGGTTTCTTTCAGTTGTAGCTAAAAGAGTTCTGACTAATTCAACTAGTGGGAACATGCTCCAGTTTAGGGCCAGGCCTATTGGAAAGAATTTCAGAGCTTTGGCATGGGAGCCAGAAGACTGGATTTGGGTTTTCGCTTTCCCACAAACTTGCTATGTGATTCTGAGGGCTGAATTAGGTCATCTCCAGGGGTTCTTCCAACTCTAAGATCCTCTGCCTAAAAATTTTGTAGAGATTTAAGGAAAGGCAAATTTACCATAGACTTGGGGTAGGAGTCATGGGCTGTATATCTGGAGATTCTGACTCTGTGTCTGGGTGGGGCTTTTAAGTCTGTATTTTTAATGCAATGTCCAGGTGGTTTTGATACACAGCCAGGTTTGGAAACCACTCAGATTCTCGAATTCTTTTTCCTGAGGCAGCCATTTAAAAGTTTGTCCAACAAGGATTTGTCAAGCACCTACTAAGTGCCAGTGGCACCTTCTCCTGACAATGGCCTCCTTGTTGGGCAGGGAGGGTGACCTCTGTCCTCGTGCCGGACTTTCTGTAAAATCTCAAAGCTGGCTCTGAGAAGGAACATACATTACTGGCAACACACTTCCTCCAGTCACTCAATTGCTTCATAAATAGCATTTAAAACTTTTATTGATGAATAAGCTATTCACTGTCCAGTTGGTTCATTTATAAACAGCAAGTAGGTGAACGCGTGCATTTACGTGGCCGTTGCTGTTGACGTCTCATTTAAAAACTTAACAAGACCATGCCATGGCAACCGTAACTCCCACATTACTAGAATTCAAATGGCTTATTATCAAGATAAACATTTATTATATTAAGGTATGCAATATTAGTGTCATATTTTATACATGGTTACTTGTAGCATAGTTCAGCTTGGGGCCAACACCATATTGAATTATTTAAGGCCATTTCTCTCTGGGTTATTAAAAAGTTCAGTAAAATATATATTAGTGTATAAAATTTTAATGCATCGTTCACATTGCAGTGTTTGCAAGCTCTTGGCCTTTAGAAGAGGAAAGCCAGGGAAACCGAGCTCCAAACAGACTGTGTCTTTGAGAAGGGTGCCCACCGTGCAAACAAACACAGCTTGTGCTTTGTCTCAGCAATGACTTCCCAACCACACCAGGCCCTCTAGTACAAGTTACAGGCGAGGAGGCCAGGATAGGTGACAGTCACCAATCAGGGCTCTGGGAGGCGTTTGGGACCCTAATTGCAGTGACTTTCACCCTGTTGACTTAAATACAGAGTCCAACAATTTTCTCTGCTCTGTGTGACCCCTAGGAACCCCTGGATCACTCAGGTGAGCGGTGAACTGGATGTTCCCCACAATGCTGTTCACTAATTTCATAAGCGTTCATTTTATCTTCCCTACACCACACCTTCCCTCCAGGAAGGAGTAGGTGGGCTAGAGTACATGGTTTTAGAAAGCTCAGTCAAGGCAGAGAAGCCTTGTCGAACGTGGAGCCTACTCTTGCCAACGTCCCCTCCTAGTGGCCTAGATCCCCCCATAACAGGGCAGTAGGCTCTGCTGGCCAAGGTCTAGTCACACCAAGGTTGGATCACATGACCTTCAGCTGGAGGAAGTTACTGCATTCCTCTGGGCTCTAATTTCCCCAATAAATACTTGTGTCTGTGAGCATACGACTCATGACTCAAACTAGGTACTCCCTAGTTGTTCTTTTTTTTTTTTTTTTTAAAGATTGTATTTATGTATTCATGAGAAACACAGAGAAGAAGACAGAGACATAAGCAGAGGGAGAAGCAGGCTCCCTGTGGGAAACCTAACGCAGGACTCGATGCCAAGACCCTGGGATCACGACCTGAGCCAAAGGCAGATGCTCCACCACTGAGCCACCCAGGTGTCCTCCCCTGGTTGCTCATTCCCACTCCTTGAATGCTGATTTTCTTCTCCTGAGATCTGGGTCATCGGTACCTTCTTATTTTTCTTCTTTATCCACGCCAACTCCATGGCCGTGGCTCAGGCTGGACATGCAGGCGGTGTTCACTATGTGATTGTGCTATGGCAGGAAAACATATTGCAGTGTTCATTTCTCATATTCTCCTTGCGATAGGAGACTCTCTCAAGGAAGAAGTCATTTTTCTCTCTTCTCTTGCTTCTCTTAACAGATAAGGGCAAACTGGGTCTGGACTCCTTTGCCTCTGGAGGTGTTGATAGTTTTTGAGTTTTAGAGCCCAGAATAGAAGCTACCAGGAGCCTTAAGCTGTGGTCCCCAGAAGTAGACTCCAAGACAAGGATTTGCAAGCAACCTGGGAGGTGATCCCATGAGTCACAAGTAAGGGAGTGGAGAGAAAGGGAGCCAAAGTAGGTGTTATTTACTTTGGTAGGTGTTAAAGAGCAGGTTACCACTAGGGGCCCCTGGGCTCCATCCTACCTGGACATCTGGGAGATTGTGGGAAACAAACATGTAATGTCCTACCCTTGCGGCCCAGAGCTAGTGTATTTATCCACCAAGTGCCTTCATCACTGGTTGAGGTTGCTCCGAGGGCATGAGCTTCTGGGTGCTTCTGGACTTCACCTTGGGCCAGTATACTCCTGCAGCTGGAGAAGTCCTGAAGCAGAGCGTCGGGGCCTGCAAGGAGACTCTGTTGGCTTCTCCAGAAAGGTGAGTTCGGGATTAGGGACAGTGTACCTACAGTGACAGCTACATCTGACACCTAGAAGACGGCTCCTCCACTCGGAGGGGGTTAAGGTTGGTTCTCCCTGAGGGGAAGAAATAGAGGTTAGAGCCTGGGGCTTTGGGTGACTTCTGGGGATGGAGGGAGAAAAAGTTGAGTCCATGCAAGATGAGAATGACACCTCACTTTCATAGCAGGGCCTCTGAGGGATGCCATACAGATGTCTGGTACTGGGCGCTAAGGGATATGGCTCCAGGGAACAGAAGTGAACAAACCCTGTGTCCAAGCTGGAGAGGAGGTAACACCGCCCATTTAAAATGGGCAACATGGGGGGACAACCCAGGTGGCTAAGTCAGTTCAACACCTGACTTTTGGTTTCCACTCAGGTCCTGATCTCATGGTTCACGAGATTGAGCCTTGCGTTGGGCTCTGCACTGAGCAGAAGTCTGCTTGGATATTCTCTCCCTCTGCGCCTTTCCCTGCTCTCTCTCTCTCTCTCTCTCTCAAATAAATAAACAAATAAGTAGGTGATAAATAACATGGGCAATGAGAATCTCATTGGAGACTGTGATGGCCTGAAGACCAGAGGTGGCTTTCTCAAGCTTTCAGGACTCTGCAAGCTCCACCGGCTCCTCGAGTGACCCTGGAGAAGAGAGAGTACCCCCAATACTAGGTTATATTGGACGTCTCACTGCCCTGGTAAGTGGGGGCTGAGATTCAGACTGAACTTGAATTAGGAAAAGAGAAGTCATGTGTCTTTCTCTTGAGGGTCATGGAGCACATGCAAACCCATTTCAGTGGTTGCAGTGAATAAAGTTTAGAAATCAGATGGGAGAGGAGCCTGAGTTGTGGGGCGGTAACCTCAAGGGTGAGCAATTGTAGTTAAATGCTGTGCATCCAGCAGCGACAAGCAGAAAGAAGGGTCCTCTCTGCAGCGAGTGAAAGAGCATCCCGAGGCCAGGGCACACGGCAAAGTGATTTTTCCGTGACAGAGACAAAAAAGAAAGTGCCCCTTCATCCTTAAAGACTCATGAAGTGTGTGAAGTCATGGAGGAGATGAAGAATAGGACTTGGATCTTATGACAAAGTCTAGACACTCAGGGGGACTTTAAAACCCAAAGCAGGACATCCTGTTTCCCCAAAGGCAGCCCGTCACTTTGAGAGAAAGCCCAGGCTGGAAATGGAGACAGGTTTAAGAAGTGCTAGAGGAATACACAAAATTGACAAAGGCAGGCATATGCCTTGAGGGATTGAAAGTTTAACCTACCCATGCCTGATTGAGGACTTTCCTGATCTTCGCAGGAAAACCACCGCAGCCGGCAGAGCCACGGGGAAGGGCAGGCCCATGGGCCCCGGGTACCAATCTATAGAGTGCCCACTCCATCTCCATGCTAAGATGTCAGTGGAATAAATTGAAAATATGATACCAGTCAACTCAGATGTCCCCACTTGACAAAATGGACCACGGTCCTGGTTTGGTTGAGACCCACAGAACATTGAAGGGGAAATTAAAAATACCCATAGAGCACATCCACCTACTACATGTACAACAAATACTGTTAAACTGTCAAAGCAGCCTCTATTTGTCAGCCTCTCTGAGACCATGTCTCAGGCCAGCCCTGAGATAATAGTTCTAACCCCCAGACGACAGAGGTGTCTGTATGGAAGCAGGGTCTGGAAGGCATCCATGCTTCCAGCAGAGGCACAGGGGGAGCAGAGGAGATCTCTAGGAGCAGGTGGGGGCATGCTGGGGGAGCCCGGGAAACACAAGCAGCTCTGTGTGGCTGGAGGTGCAAGTTGAATGTTCCGGAGATGATGCTGGGGACATGAAACAAAGGTCAGATCACGATGGGCCCTATAGTATGATGACCATACTATTCTTTCAATTGGGATGCTTTTTAAAAAATTACATTTTTACACTGAGGGGGGCACTTGACGGGATGAGCACTGGGTATTATTCTGTATGTTGGCAAATTGAACACCAATAAAAAATAAATTTATTATTTAAAAAATAAAAATAAAAATAAAAAAATAAAATACATGCTTAAAAATTACATTTTTAATTTTGAGGTAATTATAGATTCATACGCAGTTGTAAGAGATAATCCAGGGAGGTCCTGTGTACCCTTTACTCAGTTTCTCCCAATGATAATGTTTTGCAAAACTGTAGTGCAACATTGCAGACAGGATATAGACTGAGGCAGTGAAGCTCAGAATGTTCCCATCACCACAAGGATCTGCAATACTGTCCTTTATGGCTACATCTGGTTCCCTTCCACCGACAGTCTCTTTCACCTCTGACAACTATCAATTTGTTCTCTATTTCTGTAATTTTGTCATTTCAAGAGTCATACAGTGTGTGACTTTTAGAATTGGCTTTTTGCACTCAGCATCATTCTCTGGTGATTCATCCAGGTTGTCACAGGTATCAGCTGTTCATTCTTATTTACTGCTGAGTAGTATTCAATGGTATAGGTGTGCCAGGTTGTTTACCCATTCACCTGTTGAAGAACATCTGGATTGGGGCAGCCTGGGTGGCTCAGCAGTTTAGCGCTGTCTTCAGCCCAGGGCGTGATCCTGGAGACCCGGGATCGAGTCCCATGTCGGGCTCCCTGCACAGAGCCTGCTTCTCCCTCTGCCTGTGTGTGTCTGCCTTAATCTCTGTGTCTCTTATGAATAAATAGACAAAATCTTAAAAAAAAAAAAAGAACGTCTTGATTGTTTCCAGGTTTTTTTTCTTATGAAAGGAAAAGGATACAGATTAAAGTCAGCAAAGGAGAAAGGTTCATGGGGCAGTGCCCAGGAGAAACCAGACACAAACTTCCAGGTGTTCTTGTCCAGTGGAGTTGCACAGGGATGCACTGACTATTATGACCATAGCTGCCATAAATAATTGTGTACAGGTTTTTAGGTGAACATGAGTCTTTATTTCTCTGGAATACATATACCTAGGAACCTAAGTATCAAATCTTATGGAAGTTGCATGCTAGTGTATTGAGAAACTGCCTAAACTGTTTTCCAGAGTTCAAGGAACTCTGGACTATTTTCCATTCCCAATGGCATGTGAGTGATCTAGTCCTTCTGCATCTTCACCAATATTCGGTGTTGCCTTTTTTTTTTTTTTAATGAGAAAGGTTTTATTGACATATAACATTGTAGAAGTCTAGTGTGTAAAATACATTGATATGATCCATTTATATTGTTTTTTTAAAAAAGATTTTATTTATTTACTCATGAAAGACAGGGAGAGAGAGAGAAAGAGAGAGAGAGAGAGAGAGAGAGAGAGAGAGGCAGAGACACAGGCAGGGGGAGAAGCAGGCTCCATGCAGGGAGCCAGATGTGGGACTTGATCCTGGGACTCCAGGATCACACTCTGAGCCAAAGGCAGATGCTCAACTGCTGAGCCACCCAGGCGTCCAGATCCATTTACATTGTAACATGATTGCCATCGTAGTGTTAGCTAACACCTCCATGAGGTCACATAATTATCATTTCTTCTAATGGTGGGAACAATTAAGATCTTGTCCCTTAGCAAATTTAAGGTTTATAATAGAGTTATTGTCTATAATCACTATACTGTGTATTAGATCTCCAGGACTTACTTATCTACTAGCTGCAAGTAAGTACCCTTAAATGACACCTCATGAATTCCTCCAATCACAGCCCCTGGTAACCACCATTTCACTCTCTGCTCTTTCAAATTTTTGCATTTTTTTTTTTAAGATTCCACATATAATGAATATCATGCAGTATTTGTCTTTTCTATCTGACTTCTCTCACTTAGCATAATGTCTTCAAGGTACATCCATCTTGTTGCAAATGGCAAGATTTCTCTTTTTCTTATGGTTGAATAGTATTTATATATATATATTATAATATATAATAAATATATATATATTCCAAATACACACACACACACACACACACATATATCACATCCTCTTTATCTATTCATCCGTTAATGGACATTTAGGTTGTTTCCATATTGTGGCTATTGTGAATAATGCTACAATTAACTTGAGAGTACAGATATTTTTTTGATGACTTGTTTTCAAATGCTTTGAATATATGTCAAGAAGTGAGGTTACTGGATTCTATGGTACTTCTATTTTTAATTTTTTGAGGAACCTCCTACTCTTCTCCATAGCGATTGGGCCATTTTATGATTCCATTAACAGTGCACAAGAGTCCCCTTTGCTCCATATCCTCGACAGTGGTGTTGTTCCTAATATTTATTTTAGTCACTCTGGTAGGTTTCAATTTGTACTTCCCTAATGGCCAATAATGTTGAACATCTTCTCATGTGCTTACTTGCCAATTATATAACTGCTTCAGTAAAATGTCTGTGTATATGTTTTGCCATTTTCTAGCTAGATTGTTGTTGTTTTTTTTAACTGTTGAGTTTTAAGGGTTCTTTATATATTCTAAATATCAGTCCTTTGCTGCTATGCCACTTGCAAATAGTTCTCTCACTCTTTAGCTTGTCTTTTTATCCTCTTTTCGGAATTTCTCATGGAGCCAAAGTTTTAAATTTTGCTTAAAGCCAGTTTGTTATTTTTTTCCTTTTATGGATCATGATTTTGGTGTCAAGTCTAAAAACTCTTCACTTAGTCTTAGATCCAAACAAAACACGTTGAGAGCAAATAGGAATAATGGGAATAAACCACAACTAGACAGGGAAAATCAGAACATATGGTGACACTATCTACAAGTCCTTTTAAATAGCTTGTACTTAATCCTGTAGGTAGGGGGAAGTAACAAAATGAGATTTAGGTGAATGGATTGGCAGGGCCAAATCCAGAGGAGTGAGTCCCTTAAGTGGATGGTGGGGGACTTCTAAAACTCAAGGACCACAGGATGTCAGAGGGGAAGAGGCCTCAGAAAGCATTGAGTCCAACCTCCCTGATATATGGATAAATATACTGGGGCACAGAAATGTGCCCCATCAGCAGATTCTTTTTTTTTTTTTTTAGCAGATTCTTTAAAAAAAAAAAAAAAGATTATTTACTTATGAGAGAGAGAGAGTGCGTACATGAATGGCGGGCAGGGCAGACAGAAAGGGAGAAGTAGACTCCCCACTGAGCAGGGAGCCCAATGTGGGGCTTGATCCCAAACCCTGAGATCATGACCTGAGCTGAAGGCAGACGCTTAACTGACTGAGCCACATAGATGCCTCTCATCAGCAGATTCTTTATTGCAAATGATGGAAAATTTCTATGGATAGTTGAGAAATCTGTTAGTGCTTCATAACTTTAATCCAAATTCAGGCCACTGGGGATTTTGTTAAAATACACACTGTCTCAGTAGGTCTGAGGTAGGGCCCAAGAGTCTGCATTTTTAATAAGTTCCCAGGTGATGCCTGTGCTGCTGGTCCATGGGTCATACAGAGACGAGCAAAACTTAGAAAACATTAAATAGCTCACAGAATTTCCAGGTGAACTGGAAAACCAGACAAGGCAGCTTCATGGTCAGAGGAATCACACTGGGGAACAGGCATAGGCACTATGGACAGCAACTGCCTCCCCTCCCCCGCCATGGGGGCACTGAGCCCTGCACTCTGTGGCTGAGTCTCCTGTTGCTGCTACCCTTGCTGAGTGAATTGCATGGGGCCTGTTTCTTCACTTCATGAACTCAGTTTCAGTCTGATATGGGGCGGCTGACTGACAGAGTGGGGGTCACGCTGGTTCCTTGTTTCAAGGGAAGCTGGAAAGAGGGCCCCCTAGCTCTTCTAGTCAAGAGGCCCTGGCCCATACAGTGGAGGATCTCCAAAACGCAGCTCAGAGGGGCTAGATGGCCAGAAGGAATGACAATTCCCTCTTGGGGACAAAGTGGACTATCTCCTAACAACCAATAAGATTTAAAACTCTGAAACTTCTGGGAGGAGGAACACATGAACTCAAACGTGTGAGGGCTAATAGTAATTTTTGATTTCTCTATTAAAGAAGCATGTGAATATTTACTGAGTGTCTACTATGAGCAAATCACTGAGGGAGTAGTATCCTGTCTTACCATCTGGTCAGGATCTAGGCTCCAAACATCTCTCTATAATTTTCCCCAGGCTTAGGATTTTTCTCTTACCTGCAGAAATCATGGAAATGGTCTCTCTTTAGGAAACAGAAGTTTCCCAGGCATCAATGATCTCTTTGAATTTCTGTTCAGATGTCAATTTATTTGCACCAAATTGTTACACCCCCTTTATTCATTTTATCAGCAGTAGGCTCCTGGCACATTTTCTGTCATACAGAGGGGAGAATGGGCTATCTTTCTAAAACATTCTAAAGCATACTTGAATTAAATGGTGTTCTTATAGAAATCAGAGAGGGACATGACACATCACAGATGGAAGGAGCCTCAAGATGTTCAATGCTTGCAAAGTAACAAACAATAGAAAGAATGAAAGATAGAAATGGGATTTGCTAACAGATGGTCAGTATGAAAATATGCAATCCTAATTCAGATATGCAGATATGTATCTTTATGAAGAAAACTGTAAATGGCAACTAAAATGGTAAATATATACGATTTTTTCTTCTTATTTAAATCTCATTGAAAAGATAATGATCTAAACAACAACAACAATAACCACAAAGCACAATGGTTTGTGGGGTTTATAATATGTGTATAAATAAAATTTATGATAACAAAAACACAAAGCCTAGGTTGGGTGAAATGAAAGAATATGATTGCAAGGTTCTCATGCAATATAAGCATTGGTAAAATATCACTTGGAGGTAGAGCATAAGTTAAAAATGTGTAAACCTTAGAGCAACCACTAACATAACAAAACAAAAAGCTATAGTTTATAAGCCAAAAAAGGGGGAGATAAGATGAAGCATAAACAATACTCAAGTCACCCAAAAGAAGGCAGAAAAAAGAAGAAAAAGGGAATAAAGAACAGATGGAACATGAACTTCCTTTAAAAAAAAAAAAGGCAACACATATTTCTTGTAGGCAGTATAATGTTTAAAGTTGGACTTGCTTTTTTACTCACAAAAAAGAATCCGGGCATAGACAAATTCACTGATAAATTTTATGAGACATTTAAAGAAGAAATAAAATCAATTCTACATAAATTTTTCTAGAAAAGTGAAAAGGAAAGAATCCTTTCCAACTCATTCTATGAGGTCATTATTATCCTGACACCAAAACTAGAGAAAAGACATTACAGGGGGGAAAAAAAAGATACAGACTATACCCTTCACAAAATGAAAGCAAAAATTTTAATGTTAGTAAATCAAAATAAAAAATAATTTATTTTTAAAAGATTTTATTTATTTATTCATGAGGGACCCAGAGAGAAAGAGACGCAGAGACATAGGCAGAGCAAAGGGAAGCAGGCTCCATGCAAGGAGCCCGATGCAGGACACAATCTCAGGACCCCAGGATCTTGCCCTGAGTCGAAGGCAGATGCTCAACCCCTGAGCCACCCAGGTGTCCCTCAAAAATAATTTAAAAGGAAGAATATATTACTGGTGAGTTTATCCCAGGAATGCAAGGCTGGCTTAACATGTGTCAACTGATCAATGCAATTAACCATATTAATAAACTAAAAAAGAAAAACCATATAATTATCTCACTACTTGTGCAAAAATGTTTGACAAAATCTAACATCCACTCCACATAAAAACTCACAGCATATAGCAATTCTTTTTGAGGGAACGTTTTCAATGTGTTAAAGAACATTTATGAAAAACCTTTAGCTAACATCTTAGTTAAAAGTGAAAAACTGAATACTTATGCCCTTAAGTATCAAAACAAAAATATCTCTTCTCACTGCTTCTATTCAACCTTATACTGGAGGGCCTAGCCTATGCAATAAGTCAAGGGATATAAATAAAAGGCAGCCAGATTAGTAATTAAGAAGTAGAGAATGGGGTCTTTATTTGCAGACAGCAAGGTCCATTATGTAGAAAGTTCAATGAAATTTACAGAAGACACTGGAACTAATGAGTGAGTGTAGCAATGTTACAGGACATAAGATCTATATACAAAAATCAGTTGTATTTCTGTACACCAGGTAGCAATGATCAATAAAGCAGAAGCTTTATTTGTATTCGTCCCGGTCCAGAGGCCATGCAAATGTCCATCAATGGTGAATGGATAGTTGTGATGTATTTATCCAATGGAATGCTACTCAGCGGGAAAAAGGAGTGAACTATTGCTACCCATAAAACTATGGATGCATTTTAAAGTAATTGTGCCGAGTGAAAGAATCCAGATTAAAAAAAGCACGTACAAACCAAATATATCTGAGTGATCAAGCTATTCAACTCCAAACTTCGGCTCCAGTTAACGAAGGACACATTGATGATAGAAAATTATTAATGACCTGGAGGGCAAATCAGGAAATGTTTCATTCATTTTCAAATGTGGATGAGAAGTGGCAAGTGGATTCCAATGGTCAGAATCTTCCTGATTATTAATCCGTGTGACCAGTTGTAAATGCTCATCCTTCCAAATCAATTCATCTGCAGAGAATCTGGTTCTTTTATATTATTATTATGGATAAGTTCAAACACTAAGAATAGAATGGACAGTATAATAAACTCTCATGTTCCCATTACTCAGCTCCAACAATTTTCAACTTGTTGCCTATTTTGTTTCATCCATACAATCCCCATCCATTCCCTGTGACTCCAGCCCCAACATCATGCCTGCCGGTCCATCTGGAACTATTTGTTTGTATTTCCACCAAAAGAGATTATTTTCAGTCTCCGTTTTAAATTTCTAAGAATTCAGACCCAGTCCTGGCAACTTCATCTGAAAATCTTGGAGGAGTTTGGGAGGAATGTAGAACTGCCCACACACTGATAAAGGAGAAGTGATTTACTGGCCAAGATATTTTTTTCAAGATAAGGAAAAGGCTTGTCTTCTCTGTTTACAAAAAGAAAAAAAAAAAGCTGATTTTTCTGTAACTAGTGGGCAGTGATATCCTATTAGGCTCTATGTGACAGTCCCAGGGGCTGTTATGTAACATGACCGTTACCCAGGGAAGAAATGTGCTTTTTTAGATGGAAATGTGAAACCTCTCCCCTGTGTGCAATTAGGCTCATAAGGGCATCCGCACTTGCTTTATAGGAGGCCACTCGGAATGGGAAATCCCTGAACAGATGTTGCACTCCTGGGAGTGCTTCGAGGACCTCGGCTCTCTGGAAGTGTTTTCCTGAGACAATGGGATACTTTATTCTTCAAAACCTTCAAATCCCCCAGCCTTCTTTATCCCTTCTCCTTTTTCCTCCTCCTCCTTCTCTCTTCTTCCTCTACTCCTTTTTCCTCCTCCTCCTCCTTCAGAACCCTCTCCCTTCTCAGATGCAATCACTATACTAATTACTGTCAAGGGTGATACTGCATTAAATCCAAAGCATTTCCAGTGAGAAGGAAGTAAGTTTTGAGGGAATACACCCCTCTCCTTTTATTTATTTATTTATTTATTTATTTATTTATTTATTATTAAAAATTTTTATTTATTTATTCATGAGAGTCACACAGAGAGAGGCAGAGACAGGCAGAGAGAGAAGCAGGCTCCCTGTGGGGAGCCCGATGCGGGACTCAATCCCAGGACCCCGGGATCATGACCTGGGCCAAAGGCAGACACTCAACCACTAAGCCACCCAGGTGCCCCAATATTGCATCTTCTGATTGATGTGGCATATCTCTCCATTTATTTAAGTCTTCTTCAATGTCTCTTGCAAATGTTTTACAGTTTTTGGTGTAGAGGCCCTGTACGTCTTTCAGAGATTTTCCTACTTTTGTTATGATAAATGGCACTGGTTTAAATTTCATTTTCTAATTGCTGTTCATATGTAGACATGCGATTTAAAAAATACTGACTTTGTATTCCCTTATTAATTCTCACAGTTTTCGGGATGCTTGGGTGGCTCAATGGTTGAATGTTTGCTTGTGGCTTAGGTCGTGATCCCAGGGTCCTGGGATTGAGTCCTGCATCAGGCTCCCTGCATGGAGCCTGCTTCTCCCTCTGCCTGTGTCTCTGCTTCTGTATCTGTGTCTCTCATGAATAAATAAATAAAATCTTTAAAAAATTCTCAGTTTTCTATAGATTTGTTTCTATGTATACAATGATGTCATCTGCACATAATGATGGCATTATTTCCTTCCTTCTAATTTTTGTACCTTTTAATTTTTTGTTCTTGTCTTATTGAACTGCGTAGGGTTTCCAATATAACGTTGTATAGAAGTGGTGAGAGTGGGCAAGCTTTTGTGTCTGTCATCTCAAGCAGGTGGGAACACTGTCACCAAGCTTGTCACTGGCTTATTTACTCCCCAAGCCCATCAAAGAGGTGGAGGGCATCATTATTTTGGCCAAATGCATCATCTTGCTTAAGGTAGCAAGGTTTGGAAATACCAGGAGCCAAAGCATTCTTATAGCGGGATCACACCATCTCATTTCTTCTAATGAAACAGTAAGTTCAAGACCAAGCCATTCTCGGTCATTCTGTATTTTTCATTCTATGGCTATTTTGATTGATCATGAGAATCCTCTCCAGGAAATTCTTCATATGCTTGGGCCCCACAGGTCGGGGGTAGGTGGGGTCGGAATGAATTTATCAAGAACTGTGCACCATCAAGGCAGAAGTGAATGGCCCCTCCATCCTGGTTCTGGAGAGCAACCCACTCAGCTTCACTAAAGGAAGAAGGAGAGTTGGGAAGTACTCCCTGGCTTTGGACTTTATCACATAGATGACAAGTGCCCTTTAAAATCTTCCCTTCCCTGAGAATTGTGGGTGGGCTGGGATAGCTTTCTCAGTTCTGTGATATACATTCTCACTAATGTCAACCATGTCTCCACTGAGACCACTTAATTAAGCACCTCCTGGTGGTGGTGGTGGTGGGGAGGGTAGTTTGACCTGGCTGCACATTAGAATCACCTGGAGTTTTAAAAACCAAGACCCAGGTCCCACCCCAGAGATCTTGTTTTAATTGGTCTGGGGAAGGACCTGGGCACTGGAACTTTTTACAAAGTTCCTCAGGGTATTCTAATGGGCGTCCAAGCTTGCCTAGTCATATCATGCAGCTCATTAAAAAGAGGACCCAAGAATTCTGTCCTTGTTGTCTGGGAGTTCGTCATCTAACCAGGGACATACCTGTTATCCCTGGCATCCGAGCAGAGATCCTGATCTGTGGGCGTCTTGGATATCAGTGACTGGGGCCGTGAGACACTTCAAACTTAAGTCTAGAACTAGCAGACTCCCCTCCTGAAGCCGCCCTTGGTTGAGTGCGCCTGTATATGAGATTGCATTACAGTTATAGTCCAGAGAAGTGAACTAAAATCGTTGACTCAGATCCAGACAGTGACACCCATGAGGGAGGTTGGCAGTGAGAGGTCTTGATGTTGTGCTATGGGAAGGAAGGACCTAGGGGTGGATCACAGAACAGAGACCTCCTCTCAAGAAGCTGTCACTACTCAGCTTTGGCCAACATCACCATGGAGGAATGTGGGCCTGGTCTTACCAGATCTCCCCATTTTTCAAGAGAAGTCAGAAATTTGGATTTTCTGTTAAACTACTTGATTTTTCTGAGTTGGGCTCGATTTTATTTAAACACACACATTGAGTGGGATGATGAAACATCTGCAGACTGGAATGCAACCTAGCCCCCCCGGAACTAGAAGGAAAAGAAGACCAATTCTGTGTTTGGGCCTAAAAGTAGAGATTTCTGCTCTTTGCCAGGGACGTGGAGACAGATGCTGCATCATCTCCTGTCCATTTGCTGAGGCGCAGATGTGCCTCCTGCTCAGAGGCTGCAGCTGGGAGTAAGGTTTTGGGGAGCAGGTGCAGCTGTCCTGGGCACAAATCAACCACCATTGTGTTGTTACTTGCTGCCACTTTGGCTGCCACATTGTGAGGTGATGACATCTTTGTTTCTTAGTGAAAGGTGGTCCCCAAAGAAGCCAGCAGCTGTCATGAGGGTTTGGAGAGAAAACACTGGAAAGAGGATGGCTTTTGTCCAGAAAGTGGCAATGTTAGATGGGGGTAAAGCATGGACCAGGGACCTCAGCAGGGCTCTGCTCTCTGGGGGACTGGGTCCCCCTCATGCTCTATTCTTAGACAATTAGAAAGCAGTTAGTGGGCCTGTCTCAGCAAGTGCCTCCATCAGAAACAGGTCATGGAGAGAAAGGCCAAACCCCAGAGAACATGCCAAGGATGAGAGGAGGCTGGGGGCTGGGTTATGCTGGGCACTGGCTCTGGGGAGTGCTCGTGAGGCTCCTAGGCTGCCTGCCGGGAAGACTGACACCCCCCACCCCCCCCACCCCCCCGCTCCATACACACCCCAGGGTGGACTGATCTGCAGCTCAAGGCAGAGTGGAGGCTCTTCCCCTCAGCCCAGCTCACCAGGGCACAGGAGCTCCCACCTCGAGGAGGATGGGACAGCAGGAAGTTCCCCCACTCAGGGACCCCCCCCCCCCCACTTCATATGTATGGCTCCTCTCACTTCTTCCCAACTCTGCATCTCTGTACTGGTTTTCCTTGACCCCTGTCAGCCCTGGGCGCCTTCCACTCCCTGCCCTCCAGCCCGCCCGGCTCCTGTCTTCCCTCTGACGTCATTCCGTGGCTTTGCTTCATGTTCCCTGTCTCCCCTTACAGTGAGAGCTCCATCAGGGCTGGGTCACATCCCTGCCTTCCTGCTCCAGCAGCGCGGGTGCACCCCGACTCCCAACAATGCCCGCCAGTATCTGCGGAATGGTGAGGGGAGTGAAAGGGCCTAGGCCCCAGGGGCCCCCAGGTCGGGTTCTTGGCTCCAGCAGGAATCCCTCCCCATCCCTTCAGGACTTGCTCTGCAAGTTCCATGGACATCCCAGCTATAAGGGGGGACTTCCACACTCACCTCCACCTCACTGGTCTTTGGTGAGGCCATGTGGCTCGTCCACCACAGTGTGGAAACAACAGGCCCAGGCTCTAGCATCCCAAGACTCCCAGCCCACGGGGACGGGAGGGCCTCTAGCCCAAGCACTTGGTTGAGGGCCCTGGATGTCAGGAGAGGCCTCCTCAAGACAGGAGGTGAGGAGTGGACTCCCAGAGCAAAGGTTGATGGGTGGCTCCCTGGAGGAGGGTCAATCTAAGCCAATCCCGGAGAAAGTTCTAATGTGAGGATGGGGAGAGCATTGCTGGGGTGAAGGAAATGGCATGAACAAGGTGTGGACAAGACGGATGCCTTTACACAGGAAGGCTGGTGCTGAAACAGACCCTCGAGTTGGGAGCGGAGGGGTCTTCATCCACTGGCCACCTGCTCCGGCCCCTACGGTGTGTAGAGAAGGAAGTGATGCACCCAAGGTCACAACATATAAGGGACAACGTTGGGACCCAAACCCCGGCCTCCTGACTCCGAATCTGAGCCCAGCCTCCAGCCCCGAGATGAGAGTGAGGGAAAAACACTGTCCTTGGTGGTAGGTTTAGAAAGTCTGATGCTTTTGGTCTGTCCTTACCAAGGTTGTCTTTGCTCCCAAAGCAGAGAGGAAGGAAGAGGGCCTCCTTCCCCAGGGAGCCTTCCCTTCAGGCCCTATCCTCCTATACCCCCTTCACGCCCTCCCTCTCACTTTATTGGTCTGTAACATCTGTAAACGTCTCCCTTGGAGAGACAGATCTGCCTGGCCCTGGGTCCTCAGATGTTGGCACAGGGCATGTTGGTGGCCTGTATGGTTGAGTGCCTGCTATGCCAGTCCTGACCCCGACTTGCTTGCAGCCCCAAGCCTGCCTAGGCCACACACTCACCCGTCAGCAATTTGCACTACTCCTTGATGATGACATGTGCTTCCAAAGTTGCATCCGGCCCCACCTTGGGGTCTGGTTTGAGATTGTTATCCCATAGGGTTAACCCTGCGGGACGCCCCCTGCAGAGCCACCCCTTGGGCACCCTCACCTTGGCACCAGGAGGTCAGCCTGTGTTTCCACCACCATGATTAGCTTTGTGCGGAGTCAGGACCCAGGCACATTCGTTCACCCAGGGCAGGGCAGGCCTTTGTAAAATGACCCGGGTTTGGGCTCACGAGGCAACAAGACCGAAGAGGCGAGAAGGGCCTGGAGAGGGGTCCGCATCCCCGCCTTCTGCGCGCCTGGGGTCACCAGCTAGGCTGATGCAAGACACCCGCCCGCCCTCCCCACACAGCATCTAATAAACAGCCGGAGGACTGAACGACAAACTTTATTAGAAACGCTCCTCATTCATCAGTCAAATTCACATTAAGGTGGGGGGAGGCAGTGCCGTCTGGGGCTCTGGAATCCCACTGCTGTGGCAATTTCCAGTTAAAAATGGGTCTGGGCAGAGAGCTTCAGGAACACACGAGAGATGCCCAACGGTGGCTGCAGCGGCAGCAGCAGCAGCGTCCCCGGGAGGGGGCCAGGCTCAGGGCAGGCAGAGAAGGGGCCGCCCGCGTCCACCCTCCCGGTTACAGGGCTGCCCCTGGGGCCCCCAGCTGATAAATAAACAGCACATCACACACACACTTGAAACAGAAACAAACTTGTACATGTCTCCTAAAGTGAAAAAATAATTCGCTCCAATAAAGCTTTGCGGCAGCCAGGCACCTCCAGAACGGACGGCTGCCTAGAGACCCTCCCAGCACCCCAGGAAGGCTCCCCAGCCTGAGGACATCATCCACTTGGGCGGCACAGTGCCCCAAATTCCCCCTTTAGCACCTTTGGACTAAGTACTGCCCTCACCACGTTCCTCTTTTACAATGCAGCGTGACTTAAGATACTACTACTACTACTACTAAGGATACTCTCTGTCCCTGGGGTGAGTTAGACTCAGCTTCCCTGAATAGAGGTGCCTGGGGGAGCCCGAGAGCTGCGGGTCAGCGGGGGGACAGAGGGTGCTGAAGGGGAGAGTAAACAATGTTCAGAGAGGTAAGCTGCAAGGGGTCCAAACACTGCGTTGTCCACTTGCCAATGCTGCAGTTGGGCATCCCTGGGGAATAGCCTTGCAAAGGGGCACAGAGTCCTAAAGTGTCGAGGGGTGGGGGCCCGGGGGGCACCCGCATCAAGCTGCTTTCGTCATTCATTATTCAGAGGCAATTTTCTCCCCGAGCCGGCCAGCTTCCCCGGCCCTGTCTGCACCAGGGCACGCAATAGAAGTGCCTCCTGCCCAGATGTTCTATTCATTCTCTCCAAGAAGAGAAGAAGAAGGAGACCGGCTCTCTGAGCAATACCGGTGGCCGCTGGGTCTCGGTGGACGGGTGGGATCTCGGCTGGGCGCAGGCTCCAGGCTCATCACGGCCACCAAGGAGGTGCCTGACTTACCAAGGCCGCAAATACTGTTGGCAAGAGACGCTTCGTTCTCCAGGTTGGGAAAGGTGTCCTGGTCCTTTCAAAGAACTGTGTGTCCTGGTGCTCCTTCCTGAAGGTACTGCGTGACCACGAATGACAGGCCCTGCTGGCTGTGGGTACCCACTGCTGCTCCGCAGCCTCACTGGTACTGCAGATAGTTTTTGAGAGACTGAGGCAGGGGCAGGGCGCCGATGTCCTGTAGGCGCTGGCGGCCCAGGGCCAAGCGGATGGATCTCCGGCACAGGTCCATCAGCGGCAGGGGCTCGGCTGCAACGAGAGGGGCGAGTGGATTAGTCTTGCTGGTGCCCTCCACACCTACTTTCCCCTGCCTACCCTCTGCCCACTGGTGGCACCCCTGCTCCTCTGAGCTGACCTTCAGGGCCTGGGGGGCTCCTCCTCCAAGAAGCCTCTGGTTATATTAGCTGGGGGCTTAGAGCAGTGTTTTTTTTAGACTGGTTAGGCTAAAGAATCATGAAATCAATTTATTGGATGGTGACCAGCAATGGAAGGAAGGAAGGAAGGAAGGAAGGAAGGAAGGAAAGAAGGAAGGAAGAAAGAAAAGAAAGATAAAAAAGAAAGAAAGAGAGAGAGGGGAAAGAAAGAAAGAAGAAAGAAAGAAAAAGAAAGAAAGAAAGAAAGAAAGAAAGAAAGAAAGAAAGAAAGAAAGAAAGAAAGAAAGAGAAAGAAAGAGAAAATGGAGAGCAATGAACAGAGCACGGGTGAGTATCACTCCGTGAAAGCTTTGTCTCTGATGTAAGGAAGTGTTCAGTATGTCTCAGTGGAAAAAATACTTCTCGCTGCAGGTCATGATAAAAATGAAAGCTTCTGACCTGGGAAGGGATCTGCAGTGGGCTTTCTCTTAGAAGCTGGTTGGGCTTGGGGAGGTTGTTTGAAATTCCTGTGAACCCTCAAACTTCTCCTGTAGTATCTTTTGATGATCAGCAGAGGGATGCATTTTCTTCTACTATCCAGTTGTGAAAAATTTTATGAATTAAAATCCATAAGCCATAGAATCTCTGGATGTAGAACCAGGTTTAGTTTTGCTGTCAACATGTTTATTAAGCTCTTCCAGGCCTTCTGATTGGACCCCGAGATGAGATGCAGAGATAACTAAGCCAAGACCAGAGGCAGCCCTTGAAGTATTCTCTAACTGGTGAATCATTGTAATAAAGTATAATATACATGATAATTCCTAAATGCACAGGGGACAGAAACTGGGCAGTTCCTGTGGAAGGACTGGTTAAAAGCTTCAAAGAGAGGATAATTGAATGAGGGTTTGAAGGGTGAATAGGAGTTTGATGTGATGTTAGGGAAGGGCATGTTCTAGGCCAAGAGAACAGGCGAAGGCAGAGAGGCATAGGACAGGACAGGCTGGGAGGCCCGGAGGGAGAGGAGAGGTGTTGGTCTGCTGGATCAAGAATGAAGATGGTGGTGGTTACATGTCTCATAAGCTTGTACATGTTCCCCAAGAATACAGGAATGTGCTAGAAGCCTGAAGCTGCACCTTCACACTTATTTTTTTAGTAACAGAATAAGTGAGGGGTTAAAAGCATTCTGTAGGGCAGCCCGGGTGGCTCAGCGATTTAGCGCTACCTTCAGCCCAGGGTGTGATCCTGGAGACCCGGGATCGAGTCCCACGTCGGGCTCCCTGCATGGAGCCTGCTTCTCCCTCTGGCTGTGTCTCTGCCTGTGTGTGTGTGTGTCTCATGAATAAATAAAATCTTTAAAAATAAATAAATAAAAGCATTCTATAATGTACTAAGATGCAATCAAACCACAGGTAGTAAATACTAACATGAGAGTTGTCACAGGAATAATATCATAAGGAATGGGAAAGTGGTCAAGAGTATGTTTTATGGAGATTTTCATTTATTGGAGCTGCAGGGTTAATATGGAGAGCCATTACAACTAAAGCAGGGCTTGGCTGGTGCCTGGAGGTCACGTACCAGAGCGTATCCAGCTCTCCTTCACTGGAGGTTAGGCTGTGTGGAGTATTGTGGCTTTAGACACTCTCGCCTCCATATCCTCTTTTGACCCTCATACAAACCCTCACAGTTTGGATGAGGCTTAGGGAGGACTGGGCATCCTGTTTTTTCAGGCCCAGAGAGCAGATCACTCACCGCCAGGCACATGGCTGCACACCTTGCCTAGGCCAACACTTGACACCTCTCGAGGTTCCCCCAGCTACACCCCTGTACCCAGCTCTCTTTCTCCCTGTCCCCGGCCTGGTTCTGATTCAAGCTTTGCACTGCTCCCCAAATCATGCCTCTGTGAACAGCCCCCTCCCAAACCCAAATCCTCCTGCCTAATTGTAATTACTTTTCAATTTTTACTTATTTATATATTTTTAAATTTGAGTACTGCTGACACACAATATTATGTTCGTTTCTGGCTCATTGTAGTTAATGTTTATTGAAGACTTTTTATGGGGGCGCCTGGGTGTCTCAGTCAGTTAAGCATCTGACTTCGGCTCAGGCCATGATCCCAGGGTCCTGGGATCGAGTCCTGCAGCAGGTTCTGTACTCAGCCAGGGAATCTGCTTATCCCTCCCCTGCTTGTACTCATTCTGTCTCTCTCAAACAAATAAAATCTCTAAAAAAAAAAAAAAAGAAGAAGAAGAAGAAGACTTAGCATGTGGTCAGGTGCTGTCCTAAGCTCTTTATTTGCAGCTGTTCACATGCATGTATGTATCAAACTCATATCACAACAGCCCTCCGGGGTAGGATTATTATTATGACTATTACTATTATCCCCATTTTGAAGAGGAGGGAACTGAACCCAAGGACACACAGCTGGTGAGTGCCACAAGGTGCTGGTCCCCACTTGTGGCATGTTGGTGGAACACAGGCGGGCACCGTACCCAAGGTGTACTGACCGGAAGTGGGCTCTCCTTCCGCTTACACAAACGTGGCAGGGTTTTCAACACTGTTCACTTAACAATGAATGGTCACAGGGAGACTGCAGACCTCTTACAGGACGTGACCCTGACTTACCTGTCTTAGGACCTACAGCCCTCAGTCTGCACCCATCACAGGCAGGTGGCCCAGAAATTGTCTGTTAAAAGAACAAACTGATGTTCTGCTTCGGGGCATGTCTTCTACAGATGTGTCAAGCAATTGGAATAAATTAATCTTACCTGGCAGCATTTCCATCTTAGCTGCCCACGCACCTGTAGGTCCCCTGAGAACAGGGCAGGTTTTGATCATCAGGAGGCTTGTGGTGAGGATTCAGTGAGAGCTAGAAAGTGTGACACACTTAGCACCGTGACCAGCACGTAGTGGGTGTTCACTGTACGCCACTTCTAGCTATCCCCTTCCCATCCGGGCATTTGTTCGGTTGCCCTTTATGAGGCTGAGCCTGGGGAGGGCTGGTAACGAGGTGCGGTCTGGCTGGGAGACCAACAGTTCCTTCTCTGAGTGAGAGGAGATGGGCTTGCACTTGGCGTCAGGGCAATTTTGAGCTGATGATCACTGCCAGAGCGGGAGAGCTTTCAATATTTTAAAGCCCTAGGCACACATTAGGTCCTCAGTGCCCCCAAATGCTAAACCTTGGCAGCAAACCCAATTCCCCATGTGTTCCCTGCCCAGTTAGGGGCTGAGGAGAAGGGAAGAACTCTGTTTATCATTATTCCTCTGCAGTCACAGAAATCAATCCAGAGCCCAACTCTAAAGGAAGCGAGAAAGGGGTGCGGGTGCTGGAGTTCAGGGCACGTCTTTGCTCTAAGCGTGATATAAATCCTCTCTCCTCGGTTCAAAGGGCCCTTTAAACTGACAGCCGCACAGCAATGCCAAGGTGCACAGAGCAAGTCCTCGCTGCAGCTGTGGAATTTCCAAAGCTCCGGGGATGCCCAGTGTCGGCTGGGCCCACCCCCTGACTCCTCTTTTCTGACTCCCCTTGGCTTTGGAACCCTTCTTAGAACTGCCAGATGCTGAGGCTTAGAAATGATCGACCAGGTGGGAAGAGAAACACAGAATCTTTCAGCACAGGAGGCATTTTCTGAGATGTTTTCCAACTAAAACAAAAATGAGAAAGGAATCCTTGTTCCCAAAAGTGGATATCCAAGTGGCCAGTAAGTATATGAAAAAGTGCTCCACTTCATGAATCATCAGAGAAGTGCAAATTAATGTCATAATGTGACTGTCCTACATGCCCACCAGAACGGCCAAAATGGAAACAAGACGATAGCAAGTGCAGACAGGGATGTGGTGCCACTGGAACTCTCCCGATGCGGAGAGCGTGCAAACTGGCACAGGCCCCCCGGAAACCTGCCGCTGAACCCGGCCCGCGGCTTCACTCCTGGTGCACGCAAGGGGTCCAAATGCACATACACGAATGCTCACAGAAGCATTATTTGTAAAAGCCCCAATCTGGAAACAACACTTCTGTCCACCAACAGTGGACTGTAAAATAAATTGTGTATCTTCGCATAGTAGAACACTGATCAGCCATGAAAAGGAAGGACCCACAATTACGGGCAAACACGTGGATGAATCACAAACATAATTTTGAGTGAAGGGAAAGTATAGTTTGTGTGACTTCACTTGTAAAGTTCCAAAAACAGGATGACGAAGTTAGGGCGGTGTTGCTACTGGGCAGGAGGAAGCTCCTGGACGGTGTGTGTGTGTGTGTGTGTGTGTAGGTGTTACTCTGCTCTTTGAGTTCTGGCCGTACCGGTGTGTTCAAAGTTTGTAAAAACCATCAAGCTTAGTCACCTGAGATTTGAGTACTTTCTGCCTATTTATATTTCAAAAACACATTTACATTAATAAAAATAAAAAGTCACTGGCTGAGTTAGGAGGGTCTCCACTCCCTGGTGGGTGGGTGTGGATACAACACGAGCCAGGCATCTTCCCCCAACCCCGGTGGGGTAAAGTGGGGAAAAGAGGCTGGCTTGGAACCTGTGCTCCTGCTCCCATCACCAGGGAGCCAGAGAGTTGGCTCAGCTTCCTGGGGCCACATTTTTCTGCCCTGAGAAGTGGGGACAGCAACACCTCCACCACGTGTTGTGATGATGGTACGACAAACATGCTCCTTGCCTGAGAGGCTTTCTCTCTACAGTATGTCTTATGTCAGGCCTGCAGCCCAAGAGGTACCTTTAAAAATAGTAATGATTTACTTATTGTGGTTCTAAAAATGCCTCAGTGCATCGTCCTAATTGACAACAACACTGTGCTCTTGATGAAGATTTATTGGAGCCGGGGCTGAATGTCTGGTTCCATGCTAAAAATATCACAAGGCAATCATCTGCAAGGTTCTACAGTGACCTGAATTTTCCATAATTCTCCACCACGAACTCCCTGTACAAGCTCATGTACACCATGGAACTTCTCAGGGACTCTGTTTTGCCGTCAATGAAATGGGGGAAGTTAGATCATCTGGCTTAGACGGTCTATGTCTGTGATGGAAATGTGAATAGTGGAGATTTCACACAGGGACTGGCGGCTGAAGCAGCTTTCCTGGGCCCTTTGACATCTCCTCTGCCTGCGGCAGGAGATATTAAGACATGAGTCACTACACTCTACTCCACCTCTATACTCTATATTTTGAAGAAAGATCAACATTTTAAGGTCCATTGGTGAAATTCTTTTGCAAGAGTTTTAGACAATGGTCAGCAGATGGGGGAAGGTTTGAGTGACAGCCCTGAAATCTGATTCTAGTAGACCTGGGTACCTAGGTTTTCAGGAAAAGAAAGGAGAAGACATGCACATGGACAAGTGCACACACGTTCTGTGTGCCATACACTGTGCTAATCACTTATCCATAGACTGTGGTTTTGGTGTCGGAAGACTCAGAGAATGGCCTCCATGCCTCTGGGCCTTCCCTCATGCTGCTCCTTCAGCTGGAAGACCAGCTGCACCACCTTCCACCAGAAGCTTGCCTCCCTTATAGGAACCAAGCCAAGTGTCACCTCCTCCCCAGTGACTTGGTCCTTGCCCTCTGCATCTTCATCCGTCAGGTGTCACTCCACTTAGTTAATTACACAAACAGACAAATATATCATTACCCACTCACTTCCAAAATATATAGCATCCGTGGACCCAATTGGCCCTGTCATGGTCAAGAGCGACCTCAGCTCACATCTAGAAAGCATTTAGAATCTGGATGCTTCTCTGTTTCCCCAGCAAGAAGGGTTGTGACTGCAGCTGGGACATGAGCAGTGTTTTCTGATGAACTCTGTGCCAACAAGCGTCACTGGCACAGATGGGCTCCACAGCGCAGGCCCACATTTTTCCCTGGGATAGTGAGTGAGCAAGTCCCTTTATGCGCATAGGAGTGCTGCACAGCAGAATGGTCCTAAATAATGCATGGCCTTCCCTGGCAACACTGCGGAGTGAGGACGTGGGAAACCTCCAAAGGGGAGGACCCAGAACAAAGAGTGCTAGAAAATGCCACCGGAACTGCGTGGGACTGGGCTTAAGGGGCAGCCTGGGCCACATGTTTATACCTGTCCTGTCCCAGCCGTGTCTCTCCAAAAGGGTAGAAGAGATGTGCACATGTGTGCATGCATGTGTTTAAAGGACCTGACAACAGTCCTGGAAAGCAAGAAAGACAGTCAGCAGCCTAGATGTTTGGGTAAATTCTGGGAAGACATAGGCAGGTGGGGCAGGATGGGGGAAAAATCAAGCAGGGAACTGGCAGTCCTGTGTACCAGGGGTGGATGTGGCTCTCACCAAGGGAGCCCTAGAGAGAGAAGCCCCAGGCTCCAGCAACAAAGGGCCGACCGGGCCTGGAGCAAATACTGGGGTAACCTCTTGGAGAACCCTAAACTCGGCCTGGGGGGCAGCTGAAGCCTGGGTTGGCTGTCTGCGGGAGGTCTACACCTCTGGGGAAGCTGCTGGTCGGCGCTGCGGCTGAAGAGAGATGCCCAGAGGAGCACGAGCCAAGCCTTCTCCACTGCAGAGGGCATGGTGGCCGGTGGGAAGGTGCTTCTATCCGGATGGAGTCCCTGTGGGCATGGCCCACCCACCGGTCCCTGCCCAGTACCCTGCGGGAAGGTGGACCCAGCACAGAGGCCTCACTAGAAGACCCCATGGCACCCCTGGGGCACAGGGGAACTGCACTGTAGGGCAAAGAGCAACCCCATTTCAGACTCTAGAGAAGAGCCTCTGCCCACCCAGTCTGAACATTACACGGGGATGTACTCCAGCAAATGAAGAAGGAACCCAAGTAACAGGACGCCACGAGCTTCCAGGAAAAGAGGAGAGGGAATGGAGCATGGACGTGAAGGAAGGTAGAGTGATGGACGTGAAGAGCCGTTAGATCTCCTGTCTATGGCCATCGTTCCTCTCAAGTGCCATCCCCCCATCATGCTCTGTGCCCATCACCTCTGACCCCAGCCCGCAGCGAGTCTCCCACCGTGCTCCCTGGAACCGCAGCTGTACACACAGAAAGTTGCACCCTTGACTTCTCTGAAAGCTCCTCCAGCTTCCTCCCCCAGACTCCACTGCCCTCAGCCTTCCGTGGGGCCGTCTGTGCCCTCAGGCCCAGGAGGTAGGGCAGGACTTTTTGCTCCTTCTTGCCACATTCGCTTTGCACCTGCCATCTGCTTGTGAGAAGTCTCTGGAGCTCACACCGCTTGGCTCGGATCCTTGTTGCTGTCATCTACTGACTCTGACCCCTTGTTTGTCAGGGCTCTGGCCTGGCCTCCCAGGTCCCTGCTGCACCCGCACCTGCGGCCCCCCAACCCCTGATGGAAGCTTCCATGGGTACAACCTCTCATCATGCAGGCTCCTGGCTCTGGACTGCCTCATGCTCAGAACATGCTCTTCCACCCCGCTGCCTACCCCTGGGCCATGCCATGGAGCTTGGCCACATCTCTAAATGCCCATCCCAGCACCCCAGTCTCTGACCACTGGATCAACCATCTCCACTGTGGCTGTCATTTCCTCTCAGAGAAAACTCTAGGCCACAGGACACTCTCGTTTTGGCCCCAACCCATCAGGATTCCTTTCCTTCACCTTCCTCCTCACCCAGCTGAATGATTCACCATCCCCAGAGACAAAAGGTATGGAGGCCAGCGAGATGGGTAGCTGGTGAGTGGCTGCAGGCAGAGAATGCGCCAGAAGAGGGAGCATCTTAAGCTCGGTTCATCTCTGTTCAGTTCCACTTCAGGGCCTCCTCACCCCGACCCTGCAGTGCAGCTGGGTGCAAAGCAGCTGAGCAGCTGGCAGCCCTGGGCTCCAGCTGGCCTTGACCACCAGCTGGCAGAGTGGCTTCGTCTTCCTCCCTGGGGCCTCAGCCCCTACCAGTGTGGCAAGTGGTTTGGCAAGAAGGCTCTGGGTCCCTTCCACAGCTGAAGAGAAATCACATCTAATCCTTGCAGTGAAAGGACCCTAACAGAACCCAATCAAATTAGGATTAAGTGTACATGAAAAAGGGAATAGTAAGGCCAGCAAAGCCTGTGAAATAATTGTTAGATGAGGCCTGGAGACCTAGGGCTGTGGTTCCCAAGCTGCTGGCAGAAGCCAGGTGGGCTTCCTGCGGGAGGTGGTGGTGAGCCAGGCCCAGAAGTGCTGGCTGGCCATACCTGCTGTATTATCAAAGGCAGGGCGGACTGCTCAGAGGCACACTCAGGTTTACCAAGTGAGGCTGGTTTTAGCCACAGGCTCACAAGAGCACTGTCGAAGGAATGAAGAATCTGATGATCTGAATCCTTCATCTGAGGGCCTTTGATCCAATGGTGTTCTCTGTCCTCTTGGCCACGATCTCAGCAGAGCTGGGGCTGCCTGTCTGCTTACTTTCCACTCTGCCCTGGTCCTGCCAAAGCCAGCAGGTGGGTGTTAGCTATTGCCCTCACCCAGCTGTAGGAAGAATGAATGGCTCTAGGCAGACACTGGAGGATGGGTGTGTGGGGGGAGTGTGGGGGGGGGAGGACTCAGGCCTCCCTAGGGGTTTGTGGCCTCAGCTCCTGTTGGGCCTCCTCAGCCACGACAAAGCTCTTTGTGTTTAGGTTGGGGAGGACTGGGGAGATGGGAAGAAGTCCCATCACTTGCCCAGACTCAGAGCCTGGAGAGAAATCCTAGCTCAGCTTTTACCCTAGTACAAGGCTAAGGCTGGTCTCTATTGACAGCAAAGTTGAAATATCCCTGAACGATGAAGATATCTTCATCGGCCCATTCTGCAGATGGGGGAAACCAAAGCATGAGAGCATCAGTGTTTTAGTCCAAGTCTTCTTAAGAAGGGCTTGGAGGGATACCAGAGTCCCAGTGTCACTTTGTGGACTTTTAGGATAAAGTCTTATCCCTCTGGTGTGATGATGAATCACACATGCATGCATTCATCATACTTCTACTTACAAACTTGCTTTGCAAGACCTGAGTAGGTGGCTGGGCACACAGGGGCTCACGGGGCTACAGAGAAGAGACTGGAATAAATGGTGGCAGCCCAGACAGGCTTGTGTTTAATAGCAGGAATTGCATGGGGCGTTGTGAGAGCCAGGAAGAGGGGCATCTAACCCAGCCTGGGGGTATCTGGGATGGCTTCCTGGAGAAGGCTGCAGGCAAGAGAAGTTTAGAAGATGAATAAGAGCTCTACTGTTGAGTGAGGATGCTTATTGGCTCCCAAAGGTGGACCTCTTAGATGTGTTCAAAGAATATCATTTATGTAACATTGGGAAAAGATCAGTTTTCTCAAATGACACTTTGAGGGAACAATAATCAGTGGTTGAAGAAAATCTAGTCTGTTAGAATAAAAAGTCAGTGTCCTCACCTCACTGGGTATAGAGGCTGCACCCTGGATTTTAGCCAAGTGTCCACGTGGGTGACCAGGCATGTCCCAGGGATGAAAGCACACTGTAAAATGGTATGTGCCTCACTCTTCTGATGAAAGCATTTCCAAAAAGGCACATATCCCCTTCCAGTTTCATGTCTGTGAATTCTGACCAGAATGATCAATATTGGTATTCCTGAAGCCTGAGACACTTTCATTTTGGAGGAGAACTAGAATGACTACGTACCTCAACTCAACAGGCACTTAGCACCTGCTATTACCTGAGTCAGGGACAGTGTCACTCCACCTTTACCCCAGGTCCAGTCTGGGACCCTAGTGAGCCATCCACAGACCAGCAGCGTCAGGTTCACCTGGGAGGGAATGGGGGATCTCAAGCCCAGAACAACTGCATCAAAATCAGCCATTTCACCAGATCCCCAGTGATTCCAACAGGCCTGCTCCATGGGTTTGCCCCAAATATATCCCAACACCCAGCAGAGAAACCAAATACTTATCCCGGCCCATCATCCTCACCACTGTGCTTCTCTGGTGGGTCCCTGTCCTGGGGGCCATGTCTTAGGCTCCTAAATTCTCCTCTGCCCTCCAAATTGGCCCTACCAGCAAGCCCTTCCATGCCTACTTTCTAAACATCTCTGATCCACCCTGACTTTCTATCTTCACGACCAGCCCTCTGACTCCACCATGAAAAGCAGCCTCCTGAGGGTCTCCCCGCCTCTGCCCTCTCCCCAGCCAGCACGGCTCCCCCACTGTGCTGGGTGAGACTTCCTCCTGTCTCCCAAATAGCCCTCCCCCACAGAGGCCTCTGAGCGGTTCTCGTCATTATGGTGACTCACCTGAGGAGTTTATGGGACAGCCCCTGTTGGAAATGCTCTGTCCCACTGCCAGATGTCACTGTCTAATTTTTAGTTTGGGGAATATGATTTCCCTACCCCTCAACCTGTGATGAATCCTGGACCACCCTGAATTGTTCTAGAATCATTTCTGTTGTTGGTGCTATCTTCACTCCTTAGTCTGTGGGCTCCCACAGGTAGGGACCGGCTCTTGTCCTTGCCACCCAGCCCTTATGGCTCTGCTCTGGACACCATGGGCGCTTGGTCTGTGGGAATGACCAGGCCGGTGTCTGGAAGAGAGGATGCAGCTGCAATAAGCCTCATCTTTACAAAGGAAACTGCAGCCCAGTTCTTCTGGTACAAGGAATGAATTAAAAAAAAAAAAAAAAAAAAAAAGGTAGCCCTTTTACTTTGCCCTAAGCCAGCTGAAGAACCCTCCAGCAAGGTCCCCACCAGGCAGACAGAATTAGTAACACACTGCGCCAGTTCCTCAGTCTGGTAGAGGGATGTTCCTGACTCAGCTGAAAAATTTCCCAGAAAATCTGACTGTTTTCAACTTGGAGCTCGCTCTGGGGAGCTGCACGATGGCTGGACATCCTGGCTTTGGCTGAGGACAGCCCCTGGTCATGCGGGGAGAGCCTCGGGGAGGTGGTGGGGGCAAGGGCGAGGCCTCTGGCTGTTATCCACCCTGCACCATGGATCATCCCAATGTCCCCAGAAGTTTTCTCTGCTACTGCAGTCCTGAGAACAACCTGGCTGCCCATACGGATACTGGAAGAAACACATCCTACAGGGGGGCGACCACAGAAGGGAACAGAATGTTCCTGCCGGGACAGCTGGTGGATGCCCCATCTGGGGCAGCGTTGGGGTCCTCAGGGATGGGTCCCCCTCCTCATGATGCATCCTCTTGTAAAGAAGAATAAGGAGCGTGGGTACAGCAGCACTTCCCGACCAGATAGCAAGACTCACCTAAAGCCATAGCAGTGAATACAGTGTGGTATTGGAACAAACTAGAAAGTTCAAGAACAACTATAAATAAGTCATTGTTTAGACATATGTCTCTAAGTGAAAAATCCATAAGGAACAATATGCATAAAATTCAGAGAAGGGAAGGTTGGCAGGGATGAACAGGGATGGAGACGGAGGTGCCCAACTGCCGATGCTCCCTCCGGTCCTTGGCTCAGGGGATGGATTCACGGCAGCATTAAGGTATAAAGAAGTAGATACCTAAATAAGCATGTTAGAATGAAAGGGGCTTTGCATGGGAGCAATGATGGTGCATTACAAGTAAGGATCACGTTTAATCCAATTCTGTGTATCAGAGGTTCTGTTAAAAGCCAAAAAAGAGAGAGCAAAAGTGAGAGAGAGAAGTCGCAGATTGGCCTCTCTCTGGCCAGAGGCTTGGCCAGAAGACGAGTTACACTTGAACGGGAGCTGATGAGTGATAATGGAGTCACTCTTGCCTGCCGAGAACTCAGCAGCGCTTGGGGGAAGGCACAGCTGGAAGGACGGACAGACGGCCCAGGCCTGGAGCCGACTTCTGGCTCTAAGTGGCCAGCTGCTTCCTCCATGGAAGGGGGACGATGCCTGCCTCGGGGGGTGGGGGGCACAGGGTGTGAGGCGAGGGGCACAGGCTCAGGCCCTGGTGTAGCTGGGCGATCACATGTGACAGCTCCTCTTGTTTCTCTTGCTCCTTTATTTTTTTTTTAAGGTTTTATTTATTTATTCATGAGAGACACACAGAGAGAGGCAGAGACATGGGCAGAGGGAGAAGCAGGCTCTGTGCAGGGAGGCCGATGCGGGACTCGATCCCAGGACCCCGGGATCACGCCCTGAGCCGAAGGCAGATGCTCAACCACTGAGCCACCCAGGCGTCCCTCAGTTGCTCCTTTAGAACAAAGGGAAAGCAGGCAGCTGGCGTGGAGAGCAGGACAGACACCCCTGAAGGATGCCTCCACGTCAACGACCACAGACAACTCTGACCCCGGAGGAGGCCACAGCAGCTCCTGCACCAGGAAGCCTGGGTGCGACGCTCGCTCCCCAGAATCCCACACTCTGGCCCCGTCTGTCAGCCCCTTCTATTTTGGGGATATTCCTTCCAATTTTTTCATCAGAAGCAGAAGCATGAGGAAAGCCATGAGTGCTGATCTATTTATTTTCAAAGCCTGCCTTGGTGTTCTGCTGGGCTCTTTGGCTGGATTTCTGGCAATAGTAATAGTAAAAATGCAAACAGTCGTGGCGAGGACGTACGCAGCACTTCTCCTGTCAGGAGATGCTCTAAGTCTTGCTTTCTTGTCTCCATGCGTGGAGATCCCTGAATGGACTGGAGGCGAGTCCCTGGCCCAACAAAGCCCAGCCATGGCTGGCAGGCAAGCAGGGACATGTGGCACAAAGGACTCCGCCCAGCAGGGGACAGCTACTAATGGGTCATCCAATCACCGGATCCCACCTGGGATTTGGCCTCAGGAATTTGGAAAGAAGGAAGCCAAAGCCGACTGCATGAGAGGGCCTCTCCTCTCTGGGAGCAGCAGCACCAGCATCCCCTCTTGAGGCAGCCCTGGGCTGTGCGCCCTGCAACCATTGGGGCTCACTGGCAGAGTGGGCTCCTGTTTTCTAGCAAATAGCCAAGGTCAGGCCAACTTCCTTCCACTTGGGAAATGTCATCACTCCAGCATCTTGCTAAACAGCATGAGCCCCCGGGGTTTCATATGAAGGCCTTCTAATGGACATACTGTGTTTATTTGACCTTTCCAAGTGTGAGCTCAGAAACAGGCCCAGAGGAGGGTGGTGGAAGCTTATTTTTCTAAAGTTAAGCAAAACTGATGAATAAACTGAATTCTTGGATGGAGCCTGCCTAGTTTTCTCAGCCTGGCTCCCTGCTCCTTTAGTGAGAGGATCCAAGGAGCTCAAGAGGAGCCCCGTATTTAGGGGAGAGCCTGGGAAGAGAAGAAGTGTCCAATGAAAAGTGGTAAGTGATGAGATCTGTAAATATTTTCTGTGTGGAAAGAGCCATGATATGGCCTAAGAGCTAACAAATTTAGAAATGACTGCCCTATTGCTGTTTCTCATTTCAAAGCAAATGGCTTCTTGCTTTAGGTAACTTTTTAAAAAGTTAATGATTAGTGCCTGGGTGAAAACCACTTGCATTATCACAGATATGTTAGGATTTTAGAGCGGAGGCTGCAAACTCCGATGCCTAGGGGACAGGGGATACCTAAATGACTGGCAGGAGCAGGTGTAAGTGGTGGGTATGGAACATGGGGGCCTGTGGACACCAGAGGACACACATAAGCTCTAGCTTTGGCTCCAGGCAGGAAGGCGGGCCTGGTATTCCAGATTTCCTGCTCTTAAAAACATAAACTAACCCTGAAACCCAGATTTTTATGTGACAGTTCTGTGTTATCTTAGTATGGCCAAACAAAATATTTCTTGGCCCAGATGCAGACCCAGGCTAGCAGTGAAGCTCCCCGACCACCCTGTCAGAATTTACCACCTGAGGGGCAACCCATCCTCATAAACCGCCAGAAGGTCTGATCCAAACGCGGAGGCACAAACTCAATGGGATCCAGTGCCTTGCTCACTGTTCTTCCGTGGTGAGGATGTCTCTAGCTACACTATCCATAATCACATGTAAGAAATCCGCACTGCATGAAAACCCAATCCCACTCTTCATGGTCTCTTAGCATGGATACTGAGTATCCAGATTGGAAAGATCTCACTTGCTTGGACGCCAAAAGGCATCCACTCCTTCTTCTCACCCAGTTTTCCTTGTGTAGATACCAGGTTGGTGAAATGTACAATCCACCGTGAGGGGTCAGGACACCTGGGAGTCAGGGGACACTGCAGGGACCACCACAGAGTAACAGTAATAGCACCACCACCACTACCCCGCCACTGATAACAATGTGGATACAGAGCTTGCCCCAAGTGCCAGTCACTTGCCCTTTGGTAACTCCTTCAGTCCTGATAGCATCCTATGAGGCAGGTACCATGCTTATCCTCATTTTAGAGCTGAGAATCTCAGGCACAGAGAGGTCATGTGACGCCCAAGGTCACCCAGAAGTAAAGGGCAGAGCTGTCCGCTCCAGATTGTGTTCCCCACAAGACACTATTTAATCCCCAGAAGACTGATATATTTGGTGTAAAATGCCCATATCTATTTTGCCATAAAATCAGACACCTTATTTCTTATTTTACTCCAGACAAGGGGTAGCAGATGGTGGAGGTTTATGAACAAACAGATTAGTAGAGAAAAATGACGGACAAAAGTAACTTTTTTGTTAGCGTGAGCTGGAAAAAGGCAGGAAAATATCTCAGTTTGGGTTATGGCAAAACCAGTTCCCTAAAGGAACTTAGGTTGAGAATCCTCTTGACCGATCTTGCAAGTTGCCAAGAGACTAGATCTTAAATGGTCCCACCAGCGAAAAGGAAAGGTAACTAGTGATGGAGGTGGTGGCTTACCCTGCAGAGGTAATCACTTTCGGATATGTTGGGGTCTCAAATCAACGTGTGGTGCGCCTTAAACTTACACAATGTTATATGGCAATTATATCTCAATTAAGCTGGGGGGGGGCTTGTTTCCCAATTAAAGTAATAATAGTGCACACCACTACCACTACCTAAGGCGAGCAACCGCCCTCTGCTGGGTCCTGCATCTGGAGACAAATGTTGTTTCCCAGTGAGGAGAACAAGCACCGAGGCTAAGCTGCTGGCACAATAGTGCAGAGCCAGCAAGTGGGGGACAGCTCTGCTGTGTATTCACTGCGCTTTTATCAGTTACTCCCCGGGGAACCATGGTTCTTGAGGACCCGCTGTGTGCAAAGCCAGGTGTCAGGGGATCGGAAATGAATCAGGCACCCTCAGTTTGGGGAGCACATAGTTTCCTGGGGGTTGTGGGGGATGAAGGGAGCTCCCCACGGGTCGTGCTCGGGGTGAGTGAGTTCACCTGGGGAATACATTCTGCATGAGCACAACTGCCCTGTTGACTGAAGTCTGGTGACAGCTTCCTTGCGATCAATTTATTTTTTTTATTTGAAGTGAGCTTTACATAACATAAAATTAACTGTTTTAAAATTTATAATTCAATAGCATTTCAAACATGCACAGTGTTGTACAACCATCACCTCTATCAAGTTCCTAACCTTTTTTATCACCGCCTCCCCCAAAGGAGATCCTGCACCCATTATATAGTTACTGCTTCTGAATTCCTCCTTCCTCCAGCCTCTGCCAACCACTAATTGGCTTTCAATCTCCATGAATTTATCTATTTTGGATATTCCATATAAATGGAATCATACAACATATGGCCTCTTGTATCTGCCTTCTTTCACTTAGCACAGCGTCCTTGGGGCTCCTCATGTTCTAGCAGGTGTCAGAACTCCATTCCCTTTTATGGCTAAATAATATTTCATTGTCTTCATGCACCACATTTTGTTTATTCATCCACTAATGGACATTTTGGGTGGTTTCTACCTTTTGACTGTTGTGAATAGTGTGTCTATGTATATTTGGGGACAAGCTTTTTTTTTGAAGATTTTATTTATTCATGAGAGACACGAGAGGAAGAGACACAGGCAGAGGGAGAAGCAGGCTCCCCATGAGGAGCCTGATGTGGGGCTCGATCCCAGGACCCCAGGATCACAACCTGAGCCAAAGGCAGACACTCAACCACTGAGCCACCAAGGTGTCCCCCTATTTTCATTTCTCTTGAGTATGTAACAAGGAGTAGAATTGCTGGGTCATATGTTGATTTTACGTTTAACTTTTTGAGGCACCACCAAACTGTTTTCCACAGTGGCTGCATCAATTTACATTCCCATTGGCAATTTCCCCCATATCCTTGTCAACGCTTATTTTTAAAAATGTGAATTTAGTTGGACAAGATTCCTGGAGTGAGAGACAGAAGACCCAGGTGTCAGCTCTGCCCCAAATTCACCCTATTAGGAGCAGCCCACATTTCTAGTGTGTGTGCTGCACCAGGCACTCTTTTAAGGACTTTCCAAAAATTAGCTCATTTAATCCTCACAACAACCACCGATATCCCCCTTTACCGATGAGGACAGTACATCACACGGAGGTCACAACCTGCCCAAGACACGCAGCTAGAGAGTGGTTGAGGAGGGATTGCAACCCTGGCAGTGTTAACCAAGGTTCTAAGCACCGCACACCGTGCCTCTCTGGGCTGCAGTGCTCAGCCTGTGTGAGGGCAGAGGGCAGGGCTCTGGGCCCAGCAGCGGAAGCTTTCTGCCAAACGCATGTTTAGTTCTGTAGAACCCCAGTCTATTTAGCGGAGGACAGAAGGGAAGTTGACAGTGAAGAGTAGGCTCTCAGGTTCCGCCCTTGAGACAGGGTCTTGAGGACTTCAGAGGAACAGGGTTTTGGAACTCTCTTCCAGGATCCACGATTCTGAGACGTGAACAATAAAACAAGACCTCAGATTCCTGCCCAGTCGTGTATTAGTTGATATGTCTTACAAAGTATGTTGTCTCTTCTCTGAGGACCTTCATAAACACCCTATTTGCTATCAGGGTGAATCATTCCAAAATCACACTCAACGATTTATGAGGCCCTAAAGGACGTCTGTTTCCTAGGATAGAATTTTCAGGAACCGGGGAGATCCGATTTCAGGGAAGTGCAAACCGGAGCCCCTTTCCTGTCTTGTCAGTTCGATCTTGAGACCTAAAATAATCACCAATTATTGGGCACTTACTATACGCTGGGCCTAGTGCTCAGAATCTGTGACACAGCATCTCCCTTAACCCTTGCTACGACCCCTTGGGGGAAGTGCTACAGATTCACGGTCCCTTATCCAAACCCTGGGCCCAGGCGGTTTCAAAATTGAGAGAGTTCCAGAGTTTAGTAATTAAGTTGCATGTGCCTTGAATTGCATAACATCCCTGTGGTCTGGGGCAGTGCCTGCAATCAAATACATTAATATTTCTATAGTGAACCCTCTGAATATTCACACTGAGTGAAATAAGGGATGACTATAAATAGGCTCACACCCGTTCAGATGGAGTCTGGCTGCCAAATGAGCTTGCCCCCAACTTAGGAATAAAGTTTTGGTGTTCAGGCCATAGTCCTGCATGAGGATCTTTATTTTACAGAGAAATGAGGCTCTGAGAGGCTACGTGACTTGCTACCTGGGGTAACATGGCCTGTGAATACCGGAGACAGATTATGAGCCAGAAGTCAGTCTTTAGCACCCATGTCTAGAGCCACTTTGTGACATGGGGAAAGAACACAGATCTCTGGGGGCAACAGCTGAATGTTTAAATCCCTGCTCTGACTTCAGGAACTGTGGGATCTGGGGAAATCATTCACCACTGACCTTGAGCTTCTGTGAGGTCAAGGGCTGGTTTTTTAAAGATTTTTATTTTATTTTATTTTTAAAAATAGTTCATTTATTTATTCATAAGAGATGGAGAGAGAAAAGCAGAGACACAGACAGAGGGATAAGCAGGCCCCACACAGGGAGCCCGATGTGGTACTCGATCCTGGGATGCCAGGACCACGCCCTGGGCCAAAGGCAGGCGCTAAACTGCTGAGCCACCCAAGGATCCCCAAGATTTTTATTTATTCATGAGAGACAGAGAGAGCATGAAAGAGAGGCAGAGACATAGGCAGAAGGAGAAGCAGGGGAGCCCGATGGGGGATCCCAGGATCCCAGGATCCCAACCTGAGCCAAAGGCAGACACCCAACCGCTGAGCCACCCAGGAGCCCCAGGGCTGTTTTCAAATATGCCAGCTGTCCCCTTCCAGGCACAGGACCAGCTTGCCCCTTCCCTACTCATCTAAAGTTAGGTGTGGCCGTGCACCTACTTTGGCCAATGAGTGGTCAGTGGACGTGCTGTGTATCACTTCCCAGGGGAAGCTTCAGGAGCCAACATGTTCACTGCTGCCTTCTCCTTTGCATCGGTGACTTATGGGTTAGCCCTTTTGCCCTGGACCCGAAGGATGCAAACTTTGCAGAATAGAGCCTCTGGCTGACCAGTGACGGGCACTCAGCAAGGGCAAAAGTCAAACCCCGGTTGTTTGAAGTCAACGATTTGGGGCTGTCTATTAGCGCAGCAAGATCTGGCCTACCCGGGCTGAAATAGGCTCCTTCTCTCTATAAACCAAGTGACGGGAGGCCTGAAGGAGGTGGCACCCGGGGAGCCCCAGGGCCAGCGCCGGGGCAATGAACATCAGCTGGGTCCTCTCCCCTCCTCGGGCTGACTTCCCCAGCTGTAGGGAGCGGGGTGTAAGAGTTCCCCTGCTCTGTTTCCGTGAGGAAAACTGCTTGTTAATACCATGAGGGATTAATGGGAAGGATTTTGTGGGCGCTTACTTACGTATCCAGCCATCCATGTCCCTCACCCCACTGTGGCTTTGATGGGGTTGTGGGGGGAGGTTGGGGGCACAATCCCAGCCCTGACACAAATGGCCACTGAGGACTCCGGGTTCCTGATGGAAGTGACAGCTGGGGATCAAATATCCCCAGAGACAGGGCTGCAAAGGGCCTGTGTGTGTCAGGAGGAGGTCAGGAAGGCCAGGCAGCCTGCTGACAGCTGCTGAGCACAGAGAAGGCACCATCTCCCCCAGGAGGGGCTGCCGGGAGCCCACTCAGGCCGACAGATGGAGGGAGTGAGGCTGACGGGAGGAGATTCTCTGTGATGAAAATGTGCAGTTGCCACGGGACTTGCATTAAGACCCCATTTAGCAACACCGATTAAGGAGCTATAAATAGCACCTGGGCTCTCTCACAGGCCATAAAACACACTTCCCTGCACTGCTCCCAGCCTGCAGCCTGCCCTGCTTAATTGGAGCTCAAAATAAAATACCTGGAAGGCCACTTTTTGATGGAAAGCCCTTGTTGTCATAGTGACCAGTTGCTGGGCTAGGGATGAGCCAGAGGCTTGATACAGGGCTGCTGAGGCAAAGGTGGAGAAGGCTAAGGAGGAGGAGGGAGGGGAGGGGAGGGAGAGGGGAGGACGCACTGACAAAGGTTACTATGGTAGTCTGGAACACACATCAAGAAGCCAGTGGCTCTAGCAGCCTACTGTCCCAGTGACTATAAAAACTGGCAAGCTCAGCCATCGCCTTTTCCAATGATGGCAGTGAGGACCACTGAGGCAAGGAAGTGGGCCTGGCTGGCCTTGGGTAGATATGAGAAGCAGAAGACTTGAGTTTGAGTTCTGGTTCGGTCACCAAACAGCTGGGAGACCTTGGGCGGGCTTCCTACTTCTCTGGGTCTCCAGTCTTTGCCACCCACAACAAGGGACCAGATGAGAAGGTCTCTAAGCTCTACAGCTGAACTCCCACGTGTCAGAAAGAATGAAGAAGCCCCCAATGTGCTGAGTCACCTCCAAGACATATGAAGTGAAGGGGCACCTGGGTGGCTCAGTCGGTTAAGCATCTGGGCCTTTGCACGTGCTGTACCCACCCCTGAAATGCCTTTCTCAGCCTTTCCATCTAGTAACATCTTAATTTTTTAAAAATTTTTTAATTTTATTTTAATTCCAGCCACTATACAGTGTTATGTTAGTTTCAGGTGTATGATACAGTGATTCAACAGTTCCATACATCACCCGGTGCTCATCATAGCAAGTGCTCTCCTTAACCCCCATCACCTATTTCACCCATCCCCCAACTACCCCCCCTCTGGTAACCATCAGTTCTCTATACTTTTATTTTATTTTTATTTTTTTTAAGATTTTTTCTTTTTTAATATTTATTTATTTATTTATTTATTTATTTATTTATTCATTCATTCATTCATTCATTCAGAGAGAGCGAAAGAGAGGCAGAGACACAGGCAGAGAGAGAAGCAGGCTCCATGCAGGGAGCCCGACGCGGGACTCGATCCCGGGTCTCCAAGATCACACCCCGGGCTGAAGGCGGCGCTAACTGCTGCGTCACCCGGGCTGCCCCAGTTCTCTATACTTTTAAAAAATATTTTATTTAAATTCAATTTGCCAACATATAGTATAACACCCAGTGCTCATCTCATCACATGCCCTCCTTAAATGCCCATCACCCAGTTACCCCACCCCCCCCCCCACCTTCCCTTCTGCAACCCTTTGTTTATTTCCCAGAGTTAGGAGTCTCTCATGGTTTGTCTTCCTCTCTAATTTTTCTCCATTCAGTTTCTTCCCCTTTCCCTTATGGTCCCTTTCACTATTTCTTATATTCCACATAGGAGTGAAACCACATGATAATTGTCTTTCTTCGACTGACTTATTTCCCTCAGCATAATCCCCTCCAGTATATGGCTGAGTAATAGTCCGTTGTATATACAGACCACATCTTCTTTATCCATTCATCTGTCAAAGGGCATCGTGGCTCCTTCCACAGTTTGGCTATTGTGGACATTGCTGCTATGAAAATTGGGGTGCAGGTGTCCTGGCTTTTCACTTTTCACTACATCTGTATCTTTGGGGTAAAAATCCAGTAGTGCAATTGCTGGGCCGAGGGTAGCTCTATTTTTAACTTCTTGAGGAACCTCCACACGGTTTTCTAGAGTGGCTGCACACGCTTGCATTCCAACCAACAGTGCCATAGTAACATCTTTAAATCTCAACTCTGATATCCCTCCTTTGTGAGCACTTCCTAGATGCCACCGCTTCCCCAAGCATCTGTCACTCTCATCCCTGCACTTCCTAGAGCACTTGATTAATCTTATCTCACCGAATTATCAGAATCTGTGTGGCTGCTCCAATAAACCAGGAGCTTTTTGAGGCTGGGTCTGTGACTGGTTTCAGAGTGTTATCCCAGGCCCTAGCACAGAATGCTGCTCAGTACAAGGCTTTGCATCTCTGAGGGATCAAATGCACACAGGGCATCCATTCCAGATGATTCCCTGGGGTTTATTCCTTGAAAATCAAGTCTCTGCTTTCACTCCACCCCCTCCCTTGGCCTCATTTGAATGTGCTGGGAAAGTTAATTTTTAACATTAGTCTGAGCAAAACACAATTAGGAAGGGATGCCCCGCAGCCAGAAATAATCACAATAGATGAACCCTGCAACACACACAGCGAGGGGCCTGCCCCACTCTTTCGCCTGACTAAAGAAAAATGATTTTGTGGACTATTCAAGGCAAAGGTGTCATCTGGGCCTTCACCTCGGCTGCCTTCCTGCCTGCCTACTGAGGAATCCCATGGTAATGAGCCACAGAAAGGGGCTGCCAGGTAGAGGGTCTTGGCTCTGCAACTTAACTGGTTGAGTGGCCTTGGCAAACCCCTGACTCTCACTGGTCCCCATCCATAGCACAGGGGCTTGGATCAGGGTCCCTGAGGCTCTGTCCATTTGAAGTCTCTGTCTGGAATTTTAAACATCAGTCCAGGAAGGGCAGCACCATGAGTGAAACCCACTCTCGACAAATAAGATCTCTGAGCAAACACCAGAGACCAGAGGGGATGTAAGGCTGTCCCAATAGTTACAGGAGGATATCACATGCAAGACACACTCCTGTGGGTAAACCCAGAAACCTAAAGAAATACCTTCATTTCTCCAGGTCTCTGATTGAAGTCATCATTGAAATGTGTCTTCAGGGGCAGCCCGGGTGGCTCAGCGGTTTAGCGCCGCCTTCAGCCCAGGGATCCTGGAGACCGGGATCGGTCCCACGTCAGGCTCCCTGCATGGAGCCTGCTTCTCCCTCTGCTTGTGTCTCTCTCTCTCTCTTTCTCTCTCTGTGTCTCTCATGAATAAATAGATAAAATCGGGAAAAAAAAATGTGTCTTCACCCAGACTGCCCCTTGTGGAAGGCAGCGTGGGGAGCAAAGCATCCAGCTGCTATTGAATGAAACGCCAGAGGCAACCAAGCGACGTTATCAGAAGGATACCCTTGATTTTCACTCTGATTCATTCGAATGATCAATCATTTATAAACTTTCATTCAATTAATCCTTATGTTCATTACTAATGGATTTTTGGTAGGCTTGCCTCCAGCATCTTTTCTCTCCTCTTCAGATTCCCTTGAAGACCGTGTGTTCCCAAGACTTTGCCCCATCCCGGCTCCCCCAGGGGAGACTGACTGGGGCTCAGCCAGTCAGCACATTCCAACCCAGTGATCACAGTGATCACAGTGATTGGTTCGTGAGTGGGCATATGATGTAAGCAAGGCCAATTAGTATGCATTCCAGGACTTGGGCCAGGCAAGGTGGATACAAACATGCTGGCTCCTGCAAGAGAAGGAGCCAAAAGGTGGCCCCAGTGGCTCCTTGCAGTCATCCTGGGACTCGAGAAGGAAGACCCTAATCATGGGGCCTCCAGAATGCGTGTGTAGTAGGGGCTTGAGAGTGGTGATCTGTGGGATGGGAGATCTAGGGATCAGTGGGGAATCACTGTCCTTATTTAGATGGTGTCATTTCGTGTAGTATGAGAACCTAAAACCCCACGAAGTACCCCGAAGGCACCATTAGGCACAAAGGAAGAGCTGAGAAATGAAGAGAAAGAAACCTGATCCTGGCACTGGTGTTTGAACCCTGGATGTAGGTGAGGCTGAAGCCAGATTTATCCAAGTACTAGTCAGTGATAAAACCATACACATTCCGTTTATTAACATAAGGTGCTTTGGGTCAGATTTGCTGTTCTTATAAGAGAATACAACTAATAAACTACCCTTACTGGGTTAGGCCTTCTCTAACCCCCTGGACTTGAGTTCTTGGATTATGATTGGAGGGAATTCCTGATGGAGACACCATCATGGGTGGAAAAGGATCTCCAGTCCAGTGAAGAAAGGCAGGGGGTGAGAAAGGACCTTAAGAGTCCTGGAGTCAGAGAAGATTCTAGAGAGGTAAGAAACTCATGGTGGGGCACACCACACACTTAGAGGAGAGCCCTGGAAAGCTCTCCTTGCCTGACACTAGTTTTTCCACTGGTGCCTCAAGATCCACTCGAGCCTTCTTCCCTCAAATTCAATGCAACATTAGAAAGACAAGGGAGTCAGGGAATGTACAAGTTAGAAGGATTTCCAGGGATACCGGTCCACCAGGCACTGCACAATCAAGGATCTGCTGGTCCCAGAGAGCTGAAGTGGCCAGGGCAGGTCACAGGCCAGGACCCCTGAGCCATGGTGTCCCTTCCACTGACCCACAGCTGTTGTCTAGCTAAGTCTTTGCTCTTCTCACTCTCCCTCCTCTGCTATGTGAGAGCTCGGCCACCAGGTGGCGATGCGGAGTCACCGCATATCTGGTGGAATTGAGGTCAGTGGCCATCATGGGTTTGCTTTCAAGAAAATAGATCTTTATTCATCTTTAAAGGTAATTAGCATACAAAACTATGAATAATTTGAGTATAACTCCGAAGGCAAACCAAAGAATTATAACTGGGGCTACCTACATTGTCTCTTCTCTACTAATTATTTGCCTCTTTCTAACCTGGCCAGTGAGAAGAGAGAAGCCAGGCATTGAGGTCAGACAGGCCTAGCTTTTTTTTTTTTTTTTTAAAGATTTTATTTATTTATTCATGAGAGACAGAGACACACACACACACACACACACACACACACACGCAGGCAGAGGGAGAAGCAGGCTCCATGCAGGAGCCCGACGTGGGACTCGATCCCGGGACTCCAGGATCAGGCCCTCGGCTGAAAGCAGGTGCTAAACCCCTGAGCCACCTGGGCTGTCCCCAGCCTGGCTTTAAAATGCAGCTCTGCGGGCAGCCCCGGTGGCTCAGTGGTTTAGCGCCACCTTCAGTCTGGGGGGGGGGGTTCCTAGAGACCGAGGATCAAGTCCCACATTGGGCTCCTTGCATGGAGCCTGCTCCTCCCTCTGCCTGCGTCTCTGTCTGTGTCTCTCATGAATGAATGAATGAATGAATAAATGAATGAATGAATGAATGAATGAATGAATAAATAAATATTTTTTTAAAAAATGCAGCTATGCCATAGATAGAGTAGCTTCATGTCTTTGGCAGGTCATTTCTCTATGAGCTCAACTTATTCATCTGTAGCAATGGGTTCGTTGCTACTATAAATAAGCCACTTTTTTAAAGATTTTATTTATTTATTCATAGAGACACACACAGAGAGAGAGAGAGGGGGACAGGCAGAGGCATAGGCAGAGGGAGAAGCAGGCTCCATGCAGGGAGCCTGATGTGGGACCCGATCCAGGGTCCCCAGGATCAAACCCCGGGCCGCAGGCGGTGCTAAACCCCTGCGCCACCGGGGCTGCCCTAAATAAGCCACTTGTAAAGGAGAGTTTCATCGCTGCATTCTCAGGGGCCTGTATAGAGTAGGGTTTCAGTGAACCTCCTTGAAGGAAAGGACCTGGAACCTAATGAAGTGCTTGACGGAGAATAGCAAGTACCCAATGACACTCATTACTAGAGGCAAAAAGGGAAGTAGGTCTACCAATAAAATTATAGGCCATGGTCAGTAAGAAAGGAGGCCTTGTAGGGAATATAAGAACTCACCGGGAAGCTAGAAATCACGGTGTGGCAGTGGCTCCCCACTCGCTAACTACTTAAGGCTGATGCTTTTTAACCTCACTGCACAACGTTCCCTCCCACCAGGTACCTCGGCTCTGAAACCCTTCTGGAAACCTCTGTGCCTTATGTCTCTGTGCCCTCTCTGGCCTCGCCTGCGAATAAGAGGATAAACAGTCCCTAAAAGTACGGAGCTAAAAGAAGATTCTTAGGGAACTGGCTCTCTTCATCTAACGCCATCTCTGGGGCTGATTTTCCAGGCTCATGGCCTCATTCTCTCCATCTGCAAAACCTGCAGCTGACTTGGATGGTGCCCACATCCCCTCCAGAGGTGGGGTCCTGGGAACACCCCTCCCCCTCGGGCTGACAGGCCTTCCCAGGGGTGCAGAATTCCCTTAACTTCAAACCTCCTCAACTCTAATGGAGCAAATTATGTGATGCTTTATTTTTCCCAGCTTGAATGGGCAGAGCTAGCACCTCATAAAGTGACAAGGGAAAATATTTGGCTGGTTTCGTAAACCCGGGCCACAAAGGCTCACTTGTGATGGGAGGCCCTGCCCATCTGGGCAGTGAGGTCCGCAGACACCACTGCCCGTCTGACACTGGCCACCTGTGTGCAGACCATGAGGCCTGGCAGGCTCTCAGCCCCACCAGGCCATCTCCTCCCACGCACTTCCCGACCCCAAGCTGCCAAAAACAACGCCAGCCATTAGCTGTGCACCGGGCATCCTCAGGGGCATGCCTGGGAGGCCCTCAAAGAAGCTTCTGTGGACCGGTCAGCAGCAGCCACCGGGAGATGTCTGCGGTGTGTCCGGGTCACAGTCTGGCCCCAGCAGGCTCCCCTCAAGGAACCCACCCACAAACTTCCCGCCTGCAGACTCCAGTGCTTTCCAGCCTCCCTGCCTCTGCTCCTGCCATCCCGCCTGCCTGAAACGCCTCTCCGGCCCTCTCCCTTGAGCCCATTCCTACTATGTGCCAGCCCTGCACAAGGTCCTCCTCCCAGGGGTCCATCCCTCTGTAGCTCTGCACCCACAGGGGCCATGGCTTTCCAGAAGCTGACAGCACTCATTGCTTGCACCCTCATTAGATAATTAATCACACCCTGCTGGGGGTGCCTTTATTATTTAATGCTGGCATTATTTCACTGACACCTCATTGATCTGAAACAGGGAAAGAGCTTTTTCAACATCAGTGAATTTTTCTGATCAATTATCCCCCTTTTTTTTAAGATTTTATTTATTTGAGAGAGAGAGAGAGAGAGAGAGGCGCAGAGACACAGGCAGAGGGAGAAGCAGGCTCCATGCAGGGAGCCCGATGTGGGACTCGATCCGGCCCTCCAGGATCACGCCCTGGGCTGAAGGCGGTGCTAAACCGCTAAGCCACCGGGCTGCCCTCAAATATCCTTTTAAGTACCACCCTACTTTTAGTTTGGGTAGGAATTTTTCTAAAATGCATTATGCCTTCCTCTTTAAAATTGTTTTCCGGTTTTACTGACACGTAATTAACATCTAACCCTGTACAGGCTTATGGTGAACCCCAACGATCTAATCTACGCGCACCCTGTGGAAGGATGTTAGGCCCCCACCTAAAGCCAGCCACCCTAAACATCATGGAATCCATTTCAAGGATTCAGTTTGAAAAGAAAACAGCCACTGTTGGTCCCCTGCCTGTGACTTTGTTGGGCTTGGCCGCCAGGGAGGGGACGGCGGTCCACACTGCGGGTCCACACCCGCATGCCTGCTCTGGCCTTGCTGCCCACTCTCGCTGCTGCTTCTACCGGTGAAGGGAGGGGGAGGCAGAGGAGCAGGCCGTTGGACATGCTAGGAAGGTGTAGAGGAATTGAAAATAGCGTCTAAGATCTTTTGCTAAACTTCAAAACAGAAGCTGGGTTCCTTTCGAGGCCCTGAGTCTTTCCATTCATCCTCAGGGCCGAGGTGGCGTGGAGCTGAGGATGCCAATCAAACGTGCTGTCCCCTCGGGTGACAAGTGGGCTCTGCTGTGCCCACACTCTGCTTGACCCCAAGTGGCTCGGTGATAAGACCCAGCAGACTTGCTCTGGGCCTCGTGTGACCGGCCTGTGGCCACCCCACGGCACCGTTCTCAGCTCTCCCTGTAGAACTAAGTGCGTCCTGGAAGGGCAGGCCAGCTCAGCCTCGTCAATGCCTCAGAGGGGCCGTGGCTCCCGGTTGCTGGCAGCTGCTGGCTCCCGAGGATGCACATTTGGGACAGGTGACAATGTCTAAATCCTGCTGGAGCTGGTTGTTGGGTCTGATCTCCAGTTCTTGGAAAACCGAGATGCACAGACACCTCTCTGCAGCACACAGGCCAGGCATGGCCACTTCGGAGCCATTTCGTGTCCTCTAAGTTACCACAGCTAGCTTAGGCTGCAGGAAATCCTTTTTTAAGGCCTGCAAATAGAGATGCTGGACAAAGGGCAGGCTGCGCATGGCAGTGACTGCACCTCTAGGATTCAGGGACGGTAGGAAGAAAGGGCCTAGGAGGCCCTTGGAGCCCAGGTGGGAGGTGGAGGCAGAGGCGTGGCCTCTCACCCACAGGCAGGATGCCTGGCGGCCCTGAGGCTTGGGGAGTCCTGCCGGGCAGAGTTCTCCTCCCTGGCGCTGCTTTCCTCCAGCAGTCGCATGGAACATGAGACATCTCAAGGGTGCCACTTGGCCACCTGCCCTTGACCCCTGTTTGTGACTTTGTAAATCTCCTCACTCCCCAAATTATCCTAACCTGAAAGTCTTATCTACACGAAGCTTTACTTCCTGCTTGCTCCCTTTAACCTTTGTGGGACCCCACGTGCCCCTTCAGCCTTGTTCTTTGCCGTGCTCCATGCATGCAACTTGTGAATGCAGCTCCTAAATTATACCAGGCTCCTTCTCTCCTCAGGGCCTTTGCATATGCTCCTCCTTCTGCCTGGAATACCCTTTTCTTCACTCCCACTGTGGAACAGACACTTGGCTAGTTAATTCCTCCTCTAAACTTAGAGGTCCCCGAGATTGGCCTTTTCTGACACCCCCCCCCAAGGCAGACCAGAGCCCCCTCAAGCACTCTCCCAGCACCTTCTGCTTCCCCTGTGTGCCACCCCAACACCACAGCAACCACAGGATAATTTCTGTAATTGGCTGTGACATGTCTCCTGCTGAGTTCAAAGTTCCAAGGCAGGCTCCCTGGCTCCCCTGTCCACTGTCTTATCAGCATTTTGCACAGGACCTGGCACCTAGGACGTGGTCAGTAAATATTTAGTCAATCACTACCATCCTCCCCTCTAACCCCAGCCAAGCTGAGCAGCCCCCAGACCCAGAGCCCTTTTATAACTGTGACTTCTTGCTCTTTCTTCCTGGATACACCTTTCTCACCTAAGTAATTCCTGCTCTTTGATGAAGGAAGGAGTGAATCAATGAAAGCATGAACAAACGAACAAACTATTAGGATTTCAGTTCATTTATATGGGGATCATGAAGGCCTCCACTGCCCTGGGGAGGCTCTGAACGTGTGGCTGGAGAAGCATTCACGGAGGAAAGAGCCTGGAGTGGGGGTATTGCCTGTAACAAAGCCGAATGAATTTACAAGCATCCCTGAAAATGCTTTCGGGAAATCCTAAAATGTCTCTGGTGAGCAAGGGATAGTGAGTGGAAATGAATAGTGCAGAACCTATTATGATTAATTTAAGATGAGTGTGCATCATTGATGCCTCGTGTTGTGAGCTGTCTGCTGCTCAGCTTAAGGGAAAGGAAAAATATTTGTAAGGTGGACAGAACCTAGGTGTCCATCATTTGGGGAGTAATATGCAGGTAATGATAAGAGCACCTCAGCAGTGGTCACTTCTATGTGCCAGTGCCGTGCTGGGCAGTATGTATCTGTTATATTACTTAGTCCTCAGGAGAATTGTGACAGGTGGGATCTATCTCCATTTTACAGATGAGAAGACAGAGGTTCAGAGAGGTTGAGGAGCTCAGCCACGATTATGAACCAGTTGTGGCAGAGCTGGCTGGGCTGGACTCCAAAGTCTCTGCCCAGCTGCAGAATGAGATTCTGGGCAGGGGTCTCGGGGTGGCCTCCCCCAAGCTGAAGATGCGGTGTTGCCATGGAAACAAGGTCCCCGGCCTCTGGTCTGGCAAGGTCTGTTTCACCAAGTCTTTAGTTGGGTTTCCCCCAGTGACCCAGCCTGGGTGTCTGCAGTGGTGAGGGAGGAAGGGAAGGGCGGGCTGCCACAGAGCTTGGGCCAGCCTGCTGGGGGCTGTGGCAGTCCCCAAGCAGCTATGCTCCGAGGTCCCCCACCCTTCTCCACAGGGCCCCCCTCTACTGCCAGCCTTGGAAGGTCTGGATAGCAGGTTTTAGGGCCCGTATCATTCACCCGTGACAACCTCCACCTCTGTCTACACCTGCAGAGTTGTAGGCTTCACGAGAAGCAAGTCCTCTGCCTCCTTGAAGTGACATCCAACACTAGCGGGGTAGCTACAGGGCTTGGGCCTGGAGAGCAGAGGCCTCTGACCACTTCACAGGGACTCTGTTGGGTTTGTGCAACAAACACTCCCCAGGGAGTTGCCATGTGGTTAGCTCCTTGGGCACCCAGGCCACCCTCGTCTCTCTTTCTAGGCTCTAGGCCCACACCAGGGCTGCTAAGTCTTGGGATCCAGAATGCTCACTCTACAGGCTGTGCTCCTCCCATGCCCCTCTTCACCCTTGGCCTCATCTGTGGAAGCCATCTGGACCCATCTTTCTGAGCAAAGAGGCCTTTGCTTCATGTTGGTTGAGCAGAGGAGCCTTTGCCCTATGAGTTCATCTGCTCTGTCTGCCCTAATACAGTGCCACGGACTAGAGGGGCTTAAGCAACAGAAATTTACGGTCTCACAGTTCTGGAGGCCACGAGTCCAAGATCAGAGTGTCACCAGGGTGGGTTCCTTCAGGGGCTGTGAGGGAGAATCTGTTCTAGGCCTCTCCCCTAGCTTCTGGTGGTTTGCTGGCAGTCTTTGGTGGTTCTCAGGTTGGAGATATGTGCCCCAATCTCTGCCTTCCTGTTCACGAGACCTTCTCCCAGTGTCTGTGTCTCTATTTCCCTTTTATAAGGATCCCCGTCATATTAGATTAGAACCCACACTAGTGATGTCATCTTACCACATCTTACTGTATCTCATTTCCAAATAAGGTCATGTTCTGAGATTCTGGGGGTTAGGACTTCAACATGAGAATATTAGGGGAACACAATTAAGCCCATACCACCCTATTTCCTTTATGAAAGGAAAGACGAGGGCGACGAGGGAAGAACAAGACCAGCCCAGCAGCTGGCCCCTCTGCAGAGCCAGGAGAGGAAGAGTGAGACAGCACAGAGGGAGAGAGCCACCCAATGACCCCTGCCACAGACGAGTGGCTTCTCGGGCCTGGGCAAGACCAGTCAGGACAATCTTGGACACATGCCCAATGGTAGCGTAGTTTACCACAGTCCCCAGCAGAGGGGATTCTCAGAAGAAGGTAAACACAGGCTCTGCTGGACTGCAGCTCAGGGGACCCCAAGACTTGGCCTCAGCACTAGCCCCTTATGATGTCACAATCTCTTGTTCTGAACCAGGTCTGAGTTGACTAGAAAACACTCTCCCGACAAGACTGACCACCAAGCTCACTTAATAATACATCCTCTCTGAGAAAATGGTGCCCCAATCCTGAGATTCTGCAAGGCACCAGCCACTATTTGAAGCTTTCACATATACATGTTTAATTAATTAGAGAAACCCTTTCTGGAAAATCAGTTTGGCACTGAGAATCAGCAATCTCAGAAACAGTTCATACTCCTTGACCTATTATTTTTACTCCTACCGATCTATCATGCTGATATAAATAAAAAGACCAGCAGGTGCAAAAGCATTCGACTGCATTGTTACTTATAAGAGGGAAAAGTTGGAAATGACCTAAATGTATATAATAGTGGGCAGTTAATTAAATTATGATATAATTACTTGGTCACGAACCATTTAGTTATTAAAAATTATACCATCCCACCACCACTTATCACTGTTCTGGAGTACTAGCCAAATAATTAGATAAAAGGAAGAAGGCAAAGTTGTCATTTTCTGCAGATGGTTTGCTTGTATACCTATAACACCCAGGAGAACCAAAAGAGAACCTTGGAGAGAAATAAGAATTCAGTGAGGCAGAAAATTACTGGTCATCAACAAATCAACAGCTTCCCTGTAGACATATAACAAGTTGGGAAATACAATGGAAGGTAGGATTCCTTTCATGATCACAACAAAAAAGATAAAATACTTGAGGATAAACACATCAGGAAATGTGTGAGGCTTGTAAGAGAAAAACGTGAATCACAAGAAAGGACATAACAGAAACCGGAAATAAATGGAGAGACCTATTTTATGTTTGGGCCGCAGTCCTCGATAACTCAAAGATGTCAGCTGTCCCCTAAAATAGCCCGAAAGTGTTGTATGATCTCAATTAAAGCACCAATGGGATTTGGGGGGAACTTGCCAGAATGATTAACTAAAGCTTATCTGGAAAAGTAAACACAAAAGAAGAAACAGAAAAATACTAAAATAAAAAATAATGTGGCGGGAGCTGTCCTTGGGGCTATTAAAACAGATTTTAAAAAATATTTTATTCGTTCATAAGAGACACTGAGAGAGAGGCAGAGACATAGGCAGAGGGAGAAGCAGGCTCCCCGCGGGGATCCCGATGCAGGACTAGATTCCAGGACCCTGGGATCACGACCTGTGCTGAAGGCTGATGCTCAACCACTGAGCTGCCCAGGTGTCCCTAAAACAGATTTTTAATCCCTGCACCGCAGTAACGAAAACCATTCGGCACTGCGAAAGGCCTAGGCAGCGTGACAGTGAAATGCTGCACTTCTCCAGCAATCGGTGAATCCCTGCTGCGGGGTGAGAAGGTGGTTGCCTGGGGAAACGAGGACAGGGATCTGACACACAGATGGACAGGGCTGTCGTCCCAGCCTGTGTGGCCCGGACGCCTGCAGTACCTCCTCCAAGCCTACCAGTTCATGCAAGTATGGGGAGAACTCACAGTAATGGGAACTCAGAGTAGGGGGGCTCAAATGCCATGGGGACACACTGATGGGCCACTATAATTACTAGTAATTTATTCTTTTTTATTTAAAAATAATTTTAATGGTTAGGGGTACCTGGGTGGCTCAGTCAGTTAAGCGTCTGGCTCTTGATTTCCGCTCAGGTAATGCTCTCAGGGTCCTGGGATCAAGCCCCATGTGGGGCTCTGCACTCAGTGGAGGAGAGTCTGTCTGAGATTCTCTCCCTCTCCCCCACACCTGCTTGTAGGCACTTTGTCTCTCTCTCTCTATCTCTCAAATAAATAAATGTTAAAAAAAAATACAATTAAAGATTGGATAATATTAATTATTTGAAGTTATTGAATTTATCTTCCGGATATGACCACATTGCCACCCAGTCTGAGGCTCACCAGCCCTCCGACCTGCTGCACCAGCCACGTCCTAGCACCATCCAGTCCTCCGTCCCGGGGATGGCTACCTGCACGTCCCTGAACCCGTCCCTCTGCCTTTAACAGCGAGGAGACCAGTCTCTCTCTCCTTTGGGAGACCAGCAGAAAGTCAAAGCGGAGGCCTTCCCATTCCCATGCTGGGAGAGGCCAGGGGCCTGGAGCAGGCAGTGTGGTGGGCCCAACGGCCGACGGAGGCCCTGGCCTGATGTCAGGGATGGCCTGCATTAGGGCACGGGGACCTTAGGTCACTCCGGGGCTGGGAGCTAGTGATGGAAAGGCCCAGGCAGGCCTGGGACTGCTTCCAGCTCCAACCCAGACTGTCAAGAAAGAATGGAACAAAAAGGAATGGTATTTCAGGATGATGAGTCTGGAAGGCATGTATAAAAGGCACCCGGTTGAGGACAGGGAATCCAGAGACAGGAAGTTCAGGCAGGATGCTGATGCGGCTGACCTGGAAAGAGGGGGCGCAAATGACAGACCTGCTGCAGCCACGCAGCGCTCCAGGCACACGGCTCTGCATTATAAATCTTCCTTAAAATCCTTAAAATGCACTGGAGGTTGGGGTAAATTTATTGGCTGGTTTGTTGGTAAACTTACTTGAAAGAAGGCAGCAAAATTAAAGTTAATACATTTACATTTTAAATATCTGCCCTAGAAAAAGGGCATTATGTCAGGAAGCCAAGTGTAGTACAGCACAACTCAACTCACCGTCACACCTTCATTACGGCAAACGAAGGATGTTGTATGTTTTAACGTGTCTGCTACGATGTTTCCAAATACGTAAGAAGCATAAGCCAGAAATGACAGATGACACCCAGTTTGGAATTAGAAACCCAAATGAGGGGATCCCTGGGTGGCTCAGAGTTTAGCGCCTGCCTTTGGCCCAGGGCGTGGTCCTGGAGTCCCGGGATCGAGTCCCAAGTCAGGCTCCCGGCATGGAGCCTGCTTCTCCCTCTGTCTCACTCTCTAGGTCTAGCATAAATAAATAAATAAAATCTTTAAAAAGAAAAAAAAAAAACCAAATGATCTGCACACTCTAGGAAATTTGGCATAGTGTAGTAAGATGGGTCCCGTCAGGGTTTCCTATAAAGTCCTGTTTTAAAGCCTTGGAGAGGGCAGCCACGGTGGTGCAGCGGTTTAGTGCCGCCTGCAGCCTGGGGTGTGATCCTGGAGACCCAGGATCGAGTCCCACATTGGGCTTCCTGCAGGAAGCCTGCTTCTCCCTCTGCCTGTGTCTCTGCCTCTCTCTTCACTCTCTCTGAATGAATAAATAAATAAATCTTAAAAAAAAAAATAAAGCTTTAAAAAAAAAATAAAGCCTTGGAGATAAATCCAGCTGGCAGGACAAGGAGAACCGGCCTGACAGTATATTCTGTGAAATAAGAGTCATACACTTCTTGAGACTAGACAATGTGAGCTGGCTGCTTAGTTAGCTGAGACTAACAGAGGCTACATCAAAAGAAGTATGTGGTCCAGATGAAAGGAGGTGAGGTTCCACTATAACCCGTGTTGGAGAAGCCCTGACTATCTACCAGGCCATCTACCTCCTTTGCTCTTTGCATCTACCTCACCTGCTGTCTTATGAACCTATCTGGCTCATTTACCTATAGCCCTAGGTCGTCATCACCTCCCAGGTTTGGCTCCTCTTCCAGAGGGAAGCATACGTGGTGCTGTCACTTCTGTGTCAGGTGTAATTTCCTACTCCTTCTATGCTCTTCTTATGGTTTTTCCAAATCCAGGCCCAGACTCCGAGCCCAGGCTCTGTCACAGGGGTCTCGCGGGTGTCCAGCAGTTTGGACCCAAGATCTCCATCATCTTGGGAGAGTCCCTCCACCCACAGCGCCAGCTCCACCCTGGTTAGCCCCCGGCCCAGCCTCCAAAGCAGAAGGCACTGAAGGGATGACCTCAAGTGCCCGGGGGACGGGACACCAGGGATCCCTAGCCATCCGTGTGCCTTCCAGGCCCCAGCTGCTTCCCAGGAAGGTTTGGGCGGATCCGGGCCCTCCCTCCCCCATCGATTCCCTCACTTAGGGAAAAAAGCGAGAATTCCCTCTTTCCCCCTGATGTCTGGGGCCTTGCCGACAACAGGGCCAGATGACACTGGGATGTATATGAGTTTTGACATCAAGTCCCAGAGAAGTCTCAGGGGAGCCGGGCAGGGAGCAGGTGGGGGAGCGAGGGATGAATGAGCCTGTTCTGAGCCCCAGGACAGCCTCTTCCATTATGCATTTGTGTTCATCCCGTAGCCATGGCGCTCCAGGCAGCGGCCCAAACAGTACAGAGCACACAGCTGTTGAGGCGCTTACAGCCTCAAATTTTCCGCCTCCGAGTAGCCGGAAATCCCTCCCTGAACATGCCCCCCGCAGCCGGCCGCAGCAGTGGTCCCCGGACTCCGCAGGCCTGCCCCGCACCTCACTCGGACGCACACCACGTAGGCCGCGCCGGGAGCACGGTCCACGGCTGGATTGCTCAGGCCTTTCCTCAACACCTCTCCCCATCAAGTGCTTCCTTGGTGCCCCTGAGGCCCTTCTGAGTGCCCACCTTGCACCCCTCTTGTTCTCTGAGGTGGAAAGTGCAGCCACAGAGCAAACGGGTAGCGTGGGGGACAAGGGAGGCCCGGGCAGGGACACTGAGGCAGGATGTGTTCTTCAGCCGGCTTGCAGCAGGACGGGGCACGACGGGGCCAGAAGGCGCACTCAGAGCGATCCTGAGGACAGGAGGCGGTACAGCACCTCCACACCGCGACGGAGGGCTGCTCCCCGGAGCAATGGGGTGGCACAGCCAGCTCCCACAGCGGGAGGACGCCCTCAGCGCCGGTGGGGACACTGAGGTCAGGCCAGGGGGCGCGGAGGCACCGGCCAGTCAGCTCAGGCCCCGCGAGGGATGACAGGTCCTCCACTAGAGTCTCGGTCCTAGCCCGTGACAGCTTCCTCCTCAGGGCACAGTAAAGGGGTTTCCACTTGAAAGCCTTTTGTTACAGGACTTTTGGGATCAGCTAATGAAAAGAAAAGAAAAGAAAAGAAAAGAAAAGAAAAGAAAAGGAAAAGAAAGAGGAAAAGGAAAAGGAAAAGGAAAGAGAAAAGAAAAGGAAAAAGAAAAGAAAAGAAAAGAAAAGAAAAGAAAAGAAAAGAAAAGAAAAGAAAAGAAAAGAAAAAAGAAAAAAGCCAAGAGGAAGCAAAAGATCTAACCTGTGTTCTCTTCAGGTCAACTCAAAAATTGCCTCCTCTTGGGACGTCTGGGTGGGTCAGTGGTTTGGCGCCCGCCTTCAGCCCAGGGTGTGATCCTGGAGACCCGGGATCAAGTCCTACGTAGGGCTCCCTGCATGGAGCCTGCCTCTCTCTCTGTATCTCTCATTAATAAATAAAAAAAATCTTTAAAAAATTGCCTCCTCTGAGAGGCCTTCTCTTTTCAGGGCACAGAATTTTGTGGAAGGAGTGGCTAGCTGCTCAGCCCAGCTGCCCTCACAAGGTGGGTGTGCAGGCGAGGAGCCACCCCAAGGGTGAGGCTGGCTCAGTGGCTCCTTGGGATGCCCTGTGGTAGTCAGCACAGATCTGCATAGAGCCTGAGCATGAAGTCGAGCACTCACCAAGTTCCCAAGCACCTACCATGCAGGCCATGCTGTGGAGGAGGGAGTGGGGGTGGACAATGCCCGGTCGGGCAGAGGGAGCCGAGGCAGAGGAACAGGGGCTGCTAGAGGAGCCACTAGAGGAAGAGGAGGATGGACACGAGCTTCCTTGGCTGCAGAGCGGGACCACTGTACCCCAACTGGCCCCAGGCAGCAAGACAGCTGCAAATATTGTTCTAGACACAGAATAAGCAAAGCCAGCTACCGGGCGCCAAAGAGAACCAGGCCAGGCCTGGGTGGCATTTGTTAAATGTTGACTGGGTGCCAGGCACCTGGCTGACTTTTTTTATAGACACCACCCCACTATAAAGCACCCTGCCATCCCAGAGGGAGATGCCGCTGGCACCTATTTCCCAGAAAAGGAAACTGAGGCCCAGAAAGTGGCAATGACTTGTCCAAGGTCATATAGAATGTTTATGTGGTGTCGGAGGGGGAGGCCGTTTGGCGGGAGTTCAGGGAATGGGCAGATGGCTCTCCATACCCAGTTGGTAAGGAAGACAATCGGCTTCCAGTTTGCGTCTCTTGCAGAGGTTGAGCTGCTCATAAAAATATACATAAGTGTGTGTGATAAATATGCATGTGGAAGGAGGAAAGAGGGGAGACCAGCCAGGCCCTGGCGGCTGGCACACAGCCCTCCTCCAACAGTGCATGGTGGTAAGGTGGCTCTGGAGGTCCGGAAGCTTCCCCAGCTGTGACTAATCCACTGTGGGCCTCACGCCCAGCTTAACCTCTCTGGGCCTCCTCTTTGTCACTTAAGATCAAACATTCTGATGAATCAAATTATACTCAGTTAGTACAACAGAACGAGCATGGTTTTGAAATGAGACAGGCCGGGTTTGGATGCTGGCTCTGCCACTTGTTAGCTGAGTGACCTTGGGCAAATTTAGTGACCTCTCTGAGCCCCAGTGACCTCATCTACAAAATAGAAGAGGAAGTAACATCTACGGGGCAGATCTGCTGGGAAGACTGACAGTATGAAAAGTGCCCACCGCAATATACGGCATTACTACGTATTTTATTACTGTTGTCATTATGGCCAGCTGGCATTGTTAGGTTTAAGTTCCAAGAAGCCTTGATTTCTCCCTGCCGACTCTATCATGAGAAAAACAACGCGGCTGCTCCCTGCATGACCTCTGCCAATGCTCCCACGTCACCAGGGCTGCCCGCCTTCTGCTTCCTCTTCCTCTCTGAGTAGGGATCCTGGCACCTTTCATCTCCAGGCAGGTCAGACTCAGCCCGACCACTGCCCCCTGCCCAGGCCCAGTGCTGACACTTGCCCTGCAGCCACGGTGTGGCCCACAGCCCTCCTCTGAGGACAGAGGGAGGGAGGCAGAGGAGAAGGAGCAGGAGTCCAAGCATCAGACTATGTGACCATGGGCAAGTTGCTTCCTCTCTCTGAGCCTCTTACAATGGGGAGAGCAGCCCCTCTGTACAGTGGAGCAGGGGTGAAGGAGTCTGTGGGATATCTAGCACCCACTGGACGTGGGACGGGGTCCCTTCCAGAGGCCGGAGGCAATGCCTCTTCTCCCTCCTTGTCTTGAGACGGTGCCCAGGCTGCGTACCCCTCCTTAGCTTCCCTCCCCGCTCTCCCTGCATCAGGGTGCCGAGGCCTGGAGGCCCACTCCCCTGCCATCAGCAAGCTTAGGGGGCCCTGGGCGCAGGAGACTGAGCTCCCGCAGCCAGTCATTCCCCCAGAGGGCCAGCTCATGGGCAGGACACGGGCAAAGCCAGCGGCTTCGATGGTGGAGAGCAGTAGATGTGGCTAGTGAGGGAGAAAGGCTTTGGTTGATTTCACCCTGAGAGTTTTCATTTTGTTTGCTGGTAATGTTAATGCTCATCGTCGTCACACCCATCCCCTCACCTGCGACTTACGAGGCCTGTTTCGAGCCACACGCCCTGCATGTTATTTTTAGTCCATAATTACGCCGGGAACCAAGGGTGCCCCCCACCCCATCCCCCCATACAGAAGAGAGAGAGTGCAGAAGCTCAAAGAGGTAAAACAGCTTGCACCAGGTCCCCAGCTGGGGGCAAAGGAAGTGGAGATCAGAACCCAGCTCAGCTTGACTCCAGGCCGGCCCAGGCCTCCGCGCCAACGTCCCGGGGTGGGGGGGGGGGGGGGGGGGGGGCGGAGGCGCTGGCTGCTGAGAACGGAGAACGGCAGCACCAGGGCTCACGCAGGCGTTGCTGAGCAGACCTAGTATGTGAATGAGCTCCGCTGCCTTGCTGCTGCTCGGGAAGGAAGTTGCCTGACAAAGGGAAGTCCCCCTGCGCTGTCACCACCTCCCTGGGGCTGCAGCCCATGTCCCCGGCCACGCAGCGTGAACCTGGGCCCGGGGACCATCGGTGGTGAGCACAGCTGTCGTGGCGGGTCCCGAGGAAAGCTGCCATCCCCACGCTCACAGGCCAGCAGCCCCGGTGCCACCCAACCGAGCCCTCTGCGGCCTGTACGGGCCGGGGCAGGAACGTGAGAGAAGCAGGAGTCGGGGCGGCGTGGGTCGGGGTGTCCCCTCAAGCCCCGGCTCTGTTGCTGATGTGGTGAAAAGCTGCACATCTCCCGTAACCTCCCTGGGCCCCCGATTTCTCTCTTACCACGTGGGGGCAATTATGTCCCGTCTTATTGCTCAGGACACCTCTGATGGTCAAAGATAGCAGAGCCTGGATTCAAGAGTTAAACAGCACTGATAAGAGGCCCCGCGCTCGTGGAGGCCATACTTTCCCATTGAGAACAACTCTTTCCATCCCTAATAAGGGTTCGTGTTTATGGCACCCTCACCCATGCCCTTTGTCATTAGATGGTTAATATATGCATAATACACACAGCGTCTCATATGATCTTGACCACAGCTGTTAGGAGGTGATTCTGGTTTCAATTCCCATTTTGCAGGAGGAGAAACTGAGGCTTGGTTTCTAAGCATTACAGTGCCTAAGGGCTTGGTCCTGGCACCTCTTCCCTTCAGTTGCTACGCTCATTCCCCAGGGGACTTCACACTGTGTCGTGGCTATAAAAGCCATCTACCTTTTATAGATGCTGGGCCTGTCCCCTGCACCCTCTACACGCCTGCCTCCGGAGCACCTCCTCCCGAATGCCCTATGGGCATCTTACCCCACCCCACCCCCACCCCCGTGCCCAAGGTCAGGCTCCTGATGGCCACCCCAACCTGTGGTCTTCCTCATCTCACTTAATGGCATCTCCACCCTTCCAGTTGCTCGGCCTCAAAATCTGGGGTGGGTGTGTGTGTGTGTGTGGGGTCATCCCTGACTCCTTGACCCCCTTCTCTCTCACCCACTCCAGCAAATGCTGTTGGAATTTTTAAAATATATGATTTACCTTCCTGATCCGGGCCACCAGCCCTTGTATTGAAGTGGCCTCCTAAGGGGACTCCATGCATCTACCCTGGCCACGCTGCAATCTGTTGAAGACCACAGTTAGAGAGATCCCACTAAAACCTAAGGCAGAGCATGTTGCTCCTCTTCCCAGGAGTCTATAGTGACTCCCCACCTCACTCAGAGAAAAAGCTACATGCCATGCCTGATCTGTCTTGTCTATCCCTGTGCCTACCTCCTCTGGCTTCATACCCTGCACAGTACATGTGTCTCAGGGCCTTCGTACCTGCTGTTACTGCTGCCTGGATGGCCCTTCCCAGATGTACCCACAAGGCTCACTGCTACTCCTGTTTCAAGTTCTTGGCTCAAATGTCTCTCTCTCTCTCTTTTAAAATATTTTATTTATTTATTCAAGAGCGATACAGAGAGAGGCAGAGGCACAAGCAGAGGGAGAAGCAGGCTCCCTGCAAGGAGCTCAATGCGGGACTCGATCCTGGACCCTGGGATCACGCTCCGAGCTGAAGGCAGACGCTCAACCGCTGACCCACCCAGGCGTCCCTCAAATGTCTCTTTCTCAACAAGGCCTCCGCCAACACACTCTAGCCCTTTCTCTACTTTTCTCCATAGTACTCATCACTAGCTAACATTTTAGTCACTTATTGCCTGATTGTCTATTTCCATCTACTAAAATATAAGCTTCATGAGGACAGAGGTTTTTGTCTATTTTGCCTCTGCCATTCGTATCTCAAGTGCCTACCAGTGATTATTACTTAGTAGGTGCTCAATTAATGTGCAGAATGAGTGAATTTTTTAAAAAATGGCTTGCGCAGAGTCACATGGTGGTAGAGTTAGGGTTTAAATTTTGGGCTGACCGTACTGTGTATTTCCAATCTGAGGGGCAAGGAGTAGAGAGAGAGAGAGAGAGAGAGAGGGAGGGAATCCTTCTGCTTATCCCTTAATTTATAAGCAGTCTAGAAGGAGGCAGGAGCTGAAACAAGGGGTGGAAGTATTCATGAATGTCCCCATCTCCCCACCCCCAAATGGATCCACTCAGATTTGGTCAGCTGCTTTCAAACAAGCAAAAAAGAACAATCCCAAAGCAGGCTCTAAAGTGACTTTCCCAAGGTTACCCAGCTGATTAGGGGCAGAGCTGTCAACGCTCACAAATTCTGGAATGATTTCTGTGAAATCCCTGAAAATTGGTTTTTCAAAGATAACCGGCTTTTGACAAATTCCCCAAAGAACGAAGTAAGGGCCTCTGTCCAAATGCGTCCATCATCTCCTCTGTTCCTGACCCTAAGGCTGCTGGCAGACACAGGCCTGCTTGTGAAAGTCGCGATAAAAGAATCCATCGCAGCCGAGGAAAATGATAGGCTGAGTCAGGAGGAACACCACATCTGCTCCCTGTCCTCCCTCCCCCCACCCCCTTGCCTCCACACCTTGGCCTGCCTCACCCCTTCGGGCTCTGTCCCACTTGGCGAACGCCCAGGTTTCAGGCCGCAGAGGTCCCTTCCTCTGCAGAGCTCTCCTTTATCTGCCATCTGTGCCGTGTGGTCCCCTTTCTCTGTTTTCTGTGGTCTATGGGCACCTGCAGCCCTTACTGGACTGTTCTGCTTCTGCTGGACAAATGAGCTGGGTCATGTCAGCCCATCTTTGCAGCTGCAAAGCCCAGCCCAGAGCTGGCCGGGGAGGTGGAGAAGGCTCAGCCAGTGTTTGGACAGTGAATACTGACCTGCTGGATGAGGACAGGGATTTGTGACACACTCCCCTTCCTTGAGGATCAGTCTCCTCCAGCTGGGATCGGTCCCATCCTTGGGGGCCGTGGGCGCCCACAGCGAGCAGGATCAAGGCCGCCAGGAAGGGCTGCCAGGTGCACGAACCCGCGCCTGAATTCCCCACTGCAGTGTGGCACTGAGTCACCAAGGAAGCAAGCAGCGGAATGGTAAGTACAGTCTGGTCCCATTTGCACTTTGTGAAAAGCACACATTCGGATTTAGATACGGATGCAGATGTGCTTGTATATACCCTAGAACGTGTCTCAGGAGCCCTATAAGACACTGGTCAGAGTGGGCTTGGCTTAATGCGGGCTCCCCTGAGATGATGCTTTGGGAGCAGATAGCTTTTAGGGGGGAGATGATCTCTGAAAATAAGAGAGGGAGTGCAGAGCACAACAGGGATGGGAGGAAGACAAGTGTGGGTATGTTGACGAACTGACACAGATGGGGGCCTTTATCCACAGACCCCTCTCCCTGCAACAGTTGAGGGGCACCCCCAAGTTGTAGCTGCATCCAGCCAAGTGGCTGCCTGCTGCTCAGGACAGAGCCTAGGCACATGCCACCACAGGACCAAAACAACCGGCCTCGGGACGCCCACCACAGCGGCTCTGAAACCGAGGGGGCTTAGGGGGCTGAGGCATGGGCACCCCAAGAACCTGCCAGAAAACGGGGATGGATGGGGAACACTTTTTATATCCACATGTACATGCTGATTTGTAACGTATATTCAGCATAAAGAAGCAGGAAACTCGCCTCTCCGCCTGCCACCTACGAGAAACCTTTGATGACCTGCTTGGAGCACAGCCCTCCAGCATTATTTCTTGGTGTGGATTCACACATATGTATTTGGTGCTTGCGGACTGACAGGAGCATAACTCTGCGCCCTGTGTGTGTCCCCCGCGTAATGCTGGCAGGGCCTTCCTTTGAGGCTGCTGCTAACAGCCTCTGCAGTCCAGGGGAGCGGGGTGGCCAGCTGCGGGTCCACTTCCGAGACAGGCTGCAAGTTGTTGTGGGTCCCGACGGAACTCAGAAAGCAGGGAGACCCCAGAGGCCCGGCTCCCCACCCCACGGCGCAGAGTGGATTTACCACTCTGCTGCTGGGGTCCCAAGCTATTAAACACGATGCCGCCTAAACGGCCAACAGGGCTCTAAATCTCTGCTCCAGGGTCACTTCCATTTTCCTGCTCACTGAGCACAACCAAACTTTTGCTTCCTAAAGAAAAGCCTATTCCTTAAGGTGGTAAACACAGAAGCGTCCCTCCACCCCCACGGACAAGGTAACAACTCCTCACTTGTCCCACTCTGCCTCTCTCCCGTCCCCATGGCAGCCTTGCTCGGCGAGGGGGTGCGCAGGGCCCAGCCCGTGGTACCAGGCTCTGCTGCTCCCCGGCTGTGCAACCTCAGGCACCCCAGTTCACCGCCTGAGCCTCTGCCTCCTCATCTGGGAAATGGGTATGTCCCACTGACTTCCCAGGACCATCTGAGGATCAGACAAGACCATCCTACAAAGCTGCTGTCATAGGCCCTGACACTGTTGGGACCCAGAGACTGTGGCCACCCTAGACTTCTCTCCTCCTGCCGGGTCTGTCCTCCTGGGTTACCTCCCCACGTGGCCTGCCCCATCCTCCACTGTCCTCTGCAATCTTGTCTGCACAGAGTCTGCAGTGCCTGCCACCCCTCTGCGTACCGCAAAGCTTCCAAAAATGTGGCTTTCTTCACGCTTCTCTAGCTCCTCCTGTTTAGCTAAAGTCTAAATGCAGCTGAGAGGTCCAGGCCTGCCTCAGCCTAGCCCCATCCATCACCTTCCCTGCCTGTCACCCTGCCGCAGCCACAATGCTGTCCGCACTGCCGGCCACATGAGGCCTGCAAGGATAGCCCTCCTCTGAGGTGGGCCCAGGGAGCTCATCCTCTGAGCTGGGGTCAAGGTCCTGTGTGCCAATCCAACTACCATGGCTCAGGAGCCCTGGTCCTCTGCTGTGTGTCACCTCAGGGGCAGCTGTCCCTGAAGCTCCGGGCCCTCTCCACCCCCAGCCCCAGGCTCTCTTCCCCTCTTAAAATCAGTGCCTGCTCCTCTTTATGTTCCCAAACAGGACGGTATAGACTCTGGATCAGTTCACCCAAGAAGTCACACCTTGACTTCATTTCCCACCGGATGCATGACCTTGGGCAAGTCCTTAGGCCCCAGTTGTCTCAGGAGTAATGTTAATAGCAGCCCACTTCTCAAGTGTTTTTAGGTAAAAGGAGCTGTTGATGGAGCCTGGGACACGGCATGGTTCCTCTAATCTTCTCTGTAGTTCTGACTTGTCTGCTGTTCTATGTGTTGCTGTACAGCTATCCTGTCACTAATCCTCAGGCCACAGGGTAGGTCAGGTTATCCTCGTTTTGTTACAAATGAGGAAAGAGCAAAGAGGAGTAATTTACCCAGAATCAAAGCCCCGGCCTGCCCAATACCAAAGTTGGTGCTCTTCGGAGCAATAACCTCTTATACGCGCACACCACGTGCTGGGCTCCAAGCCCTTCACGTACATTTATCACATGTGTGAGCCTCACAATGGCTCTACAGGGTAGGAACTACTGTTCTCGTCCCCGTTTCACCTAAGGAAACCAAGGCACAGAGAAGTCAAGTCACATATGCAAGGTCACACGGTGACCACCGCGGAGCCAGATTGGAACCCAGGCGGGCGGAGGCCAGAGCCTGTGCTCCTAACCGCTATCCTCTGCGTCTCTTCCCTACTTTGCCCTCCCGTCTCCCGTGTGACTCCCCCAACCACCCCTCGAGGTAGGGGGTGGGACTCTGACACACAGCAGGTGTGAAATTAAACCAGGAGACAAGGCATTTCCGGCTGTGAAAACGAAATGGCTCAAAACTTTCCTCGGATGCAGGAGGCACCGTTGCATTCTGGAAGACCTCTCCCGGAGGCATGAGGCTGCAGCGAGTTAGGGATGGCGCGTTTCTTTCTTGTCCTCCTGGTCCGTGCTCTAACTGCACAGACTATTCTGTGCAGACTCTAGGCTTGCAGGAGAGCAACGGGTACCTTAAGGAGGCGGTAGATCAGAAACAAAATCAGACTCCAGAGCACCAAGGAACCCCGCGCCTAGAATTCTGCTGAGCTTTGGGGCTTTGGAGAAGGACTGATCATGTGCCCAGCTCTGCTTGCAGGAACCACACCAAACACCTTGGGGACCCCTTGGGGGAGAGGAGCTTCTGGCCTCGACCAGCAAGACAAGCACGGGGATGCATGCTGTTGGCTCCATGCCCAAGCAAAGGGAGGCCCTGCTATCTGAGCAGTGTTCTTTCCCACGGAGGCAGGGTAGGGCCTCAGGATCCTTTACAGAAAGCAGTACCTACTGATAAGAACTGCAGTTCTCATCTTTCTTGAGGCGAAGAATGGTATGTGATCACATTTTGACCACTGAGCTATAAGGGGAAGCATGGTGTGGTGATTTTGAAACATCTTTTTAAAGGAAACAGTGCGCCTCCTTCATATCTTCTTCTGTCCTACTGCCTGAAGTGTGGGTGCAAAAGCTGGAGCTCTGGCAGCCATTCTGGACCATGAGGTACCTTTGGGAATGGAAGTCACAAGCTGGGAAGGTAGGGTAGCAGGCAGAAGGAACCTGGAGCATGATCACCTCGTGGAGCCTCACAATACCATTGGACTGTCTGCTTCTTGGCTTCTCTTAAACGAGAGAAGTGAACCCCTATTCTTGTTTAAGCCTACAGTATTGGGATTTTTTGGTCCCAGACAACCAGGCCTGATTCGTATTAATACACATCCATCCCCCAGTTCCTCCCCAAGGTGTACTTCCAGCATGCTCTCCAATTTGTCGGCCCCTGAATCTATGAAGCTGCTTCACACCTCATGCCTGTCCCTGCCATGTGCTGTTCCTCTGAAACACACACCCCTTCATCTGGCAAATACCAACTCATCCTTCAAAACTCAGCTTGAGGGATGCCTGGGTGGCTGAGTGGTTGAGCATCTGCCTTTGGCTCAGGGTGTGATCTCGGAGTCCCGGGATAGAGTATGCATCAGGCTCCTCGCAGGGAGCCTGCTTCTCCCTCTGCGTGTGTCTCTGCCTCTCTCTGCATGTCTCTCATGAATAAATAAATAAAATCTTTTAAAAAATGTTGAAAACTCAGCTTGAGTACCACGGTTACAGCACATCCACCTTCTGAGTTCTCACAGTGCTCTGGGTCTCACGCTCAACTGTAGTCCCTAACGCCCTGTCCTGTAATTATATCGATAGCTGTCTCTGGGTGCTCCTGGTGGTGTAAGGGCAATGTCCCAGCTTCCCAGCGGGCCCAGGCAGAGGAAGCATGGTAAATGTCAAACGAATGAACAATATATGAATGATTGCCTGGAGGGGTCAGACATTCCATGCAAAAAAGCCGTAGTAGCTGCTGTAGCCAGGAAAGGCTTCCTGGAGGAGAGGGAGACAATGGCACAGAGCACACCAGCTCTGGCCAAGCTACTGCCTGTGGTACAGAAAGTAGGCACCACGAACTCTCCAGAGATCCTTATATGGCTTAATGGAATGTCTCCAAGACAGTCCCTAAGTGTCTCTGAGAGGTCACGGCCCCCAGCTAGAGCCTGGATCACGGATTGGGAGTGATTGACAGGGCAGCTGTGTAAAGGAGCTCCAGGGCCCTGGGTCAGGCAGGGGAGGGGTCAAGCATTGTTAGAAGCTGAGCTTACTCTGCGCTGGCGTTGTATGGCCATCTGGTTCGGGTCAGAGGTCTCCAGGGACAGGTTTGATTTATAGGCCAGTGCGGTGGCCCGGGCGGCATGGAGGGGAGGGCACAGAGAGGCCAGGGAAGGGGTGTGTGGGGGGAGGAGGAGGCAAGGGCCAGGCAGAGGCCCCCTCAAAGGCTGAGCAAGCGTGGTGCTTCTGCTCTGGGCCATGGGGCGCTTCAGGTTGCGTTTAATGGAGAAACATTACAAAAGAAAGTACTGAAAAAAACCAAGAAGTCTTTACTGTGTGCCCACTATCTACTGGGACTCTATGACATGCTGTTGCTATCAGGGAGAAGAAACAAATCCACACGAGCTCTGTCCCCGACGCCAGGCCTTGGGAGCTGTGCTTGGCTTTTCACATTGGCAGGCTCACTGGCCTCTCTGTGCCACCCTGCAGCAGAGCCATTGTTAGCCATCTTACAGACAGTGACAACAAAGCAAAAGTGCAGAGTCCCACAGCCTGGAATGGCATAGGTAGGATTCAAACTCGGGCTTTCTGCCCAATTCAGAGCCTTTCCCCTCTGCCCTGAAGAGCCTTCAGAAGGTTCTGGAGCTAGTGGAGGGAGAGGACACAGGGGCCAGAGTCCAGCAAGGAGGAGCCACAGAGAATGACATCTGAGGATTAGTCTCTAAGAAGGTGGTGGTGCCTTCATCTTTTCTGGGTTACAGAGCCCTGTGGACTCTGTCTATCCACCCAAACGTGCTCCAGGAGCACAGAATGGAGTTGTGACTATGGACCGAGACCCCTGAAGAGGACTTTATGTATTGTTTAAAAGAGATTTTATTCATTCATTCATTCGAGACACAGAGAGAGAGGCAGAGACAGAAGCAGGCTCCCTGCAAGGAGCCCAATGCTGGACTCAATCCCGGGACCTTGGGATCACGCCCTGAGCCAAAGGCAGATGCTCCACCGCTGAGCCACCCAGGTGCCCGACAAAGAGGACTCTAAAAACGAAGTTGGCATCTCTCTGAGCCTTGAGAAAGGCAGATGGAGAAGTGGGGCTGGCATCCAGGCAGGGGGCACAGCGTAAACAAAAGTGCAGAGCTGGGGGATCCCTGGGTGGCTCAGCGGTTTAGCGCCTGCCTTCGGCCCAGGGCGTGATCCTGGAGTCCCGGGATCGAGTCCCACGTTGGGCTCCCGGTATGGAGCCTGCTTCTCCCTCTGCCTGTCTCTGCCTCTCTCTCTCTCTGTCTATCATGAATAAATAAATAAGATCTCTTAAAAAAAAAAAAGTGCAGGGCTGAAATATGCCTGGTGAGATGTAAATGCTGGTCTGAGGACTGGAGGCCACCCTCCTGTGCTGGAGGTTCTGAGCCCTGCTGAGGGAAGCCACCCGCAGGACACATCTCCTTGGCTTGGTCTAGAGAAAGGGACACTCCTAAGACCCCCTCTCCCCAGGGCAGAGCCAGCTGGAGCCTCCCTCCCAGCAGGAGGCTGAGAACATGGGGCCCATGCTTGGCCCATTCCTCTGCAGGACATGTCCTGAACTAAGAGGGGTTCCACCCAGGGTTCTATTTGGGGTGTGAGGGGTGGGTAGCACAGGGACAACGGAGAAACCAGAGCACGGTTTCCATGGGCCCTCCAAACCAGCTGGAGGAAGCCACCCCTCTAGCTCCTTGGATACACAAGGTGTCCCCACTGTCCAGTGAAGACACCTGAGGCTTGGGCGGAGGGGGTTGAGAGTGTCCTGTGGCTGGCCCAGGTCACACAGCTCTGCAAAACCTGGCCTTAAACACACATCTAGAGAAGTTCTGATCGTTAAGCTGAGGCTAAGCAAGGAAAACAGGGACGCAATAGGGCCTAGTAGCTGGTCTAACAACCCTGCTACAGCTCGTCGTGATCAGAGGAAAGATACCAGGAGCAAGAAAGGAGGCCTTTGGGACATCCTGAAAGGGAGCCTTCAAACTTGGAGTTAGACGGGTAAGGCTCCAACTCCTGTTCGAGCCCTGAGACCTTTCAGCTTCTCACAGCCTTAGTTTCCTCATCCGTGAAATGGGGATGTTAATATGACCCCACATGGGGCCGAAAGGACTGAATGCATGTGTGTGTGTGTGTGTGTGTGTGTGTGTGTGTATTGATATATGTATGTATATGTTAAGAACACTGGGGCAGGGAGATGTTTATCAAATGGTTTATCTCTGACTTGTCTCCACTGCCATTCTTCGGGAAGCACACCAGGTCTGTGGCAGGAAATGCGGCCGGGGCTGGGCTAGGGCTCACCTCTGGGTCCTGCACATCCATGGTGCAGACCTCATGAAAAGCCAGAGGCGGCCTGAGCGACGAACCCACCCAAGGCTGGCATGTAGTGGGCCATCCGCCCTCCACCAGCCAGCCAGCCCGTCACCTCACCGCTAGACTTGCAGATGAGAAGCTGATTTCTGCGTGGGGAGGGGGCCGCATGGGGAAACTAGACACCAGGCTACTTCCTGCCCAGGGTACTCTGTGAGGTGCTGGGAAGCCCAGCTCTGGCCTCTGCCCTCTGCCCTGGATTTGTTTACACACCGTGGGGCTGGGGTCAGAGCCTGAGTGGTGCTGTGGGGTCAGAAAAAGACCAGCAGGCCTGGCCAGATGTGCCTATGTGTCAGGGACAAGGAGAGCGTCCGACGACTCTGGAAGCGTCTGGAAGGCTGCTGGGTCAGGAGCAGAGCGGCCAAGCCTGCGCAGCCCCTGCACAGTGGCTACCAGCACTCTTCTGTTCACCCGCGTGGGGCAAGCGCCTGCATGTTCGGAGCCAAGGGGACGCAGGGAGAATGTGCTGGTCCCCTTCTCCAAAGAGCCCATTTGGAAAGGCAGGGTGGACACCCCAGAACCTTAAACTCACCCCTCAGCCCAGGCTATGGTTACAGGTCAACGTGAAGAGTCAACAGTGCTCTGGGAAACCGTCTCAGGTGTGACTTGGCTGTACCGTTTACGGTGGGCCTTCAAGAGCCTGATCTTAGTGCATTCCGTAAAAACCTTTTCTTTGATCTCCCCTTTTACCCACGAGGAGGTGGAGGCCCCGTGGGCTCAGGAACTGGCCCAAGGACACAGATCTAGCAAGGGGCACGGTTGCTCCCCACCCCATCCCAGCCTGAACCCCGGGTGGCCTGGGCTTTGGCTTCCTTGCAGCAGCTGCCCCTCCCCAGATGGGGCTCCTGGCCCCTGCGGTCCCCAGGCCCTCCTCTTCGGCATTCCAGGCATACCTCCTGTCACCGCCCCACTGGCTCTCCCGCCCAGGACCTTTGACATTCTCAAAGGTTTCCTGGTTGTCCCAACACTCCCTGGAAGGGCATCTGTGCCAAATCTTCTTCCCACACCCACCCTGCTCAAGCCAGGCCCCCAGGAGACCCGACCCTCCTCTCCCGGCACTGACTCCAGGGTGATGGGAACAGGGGCCCACACCCCTCCGTTAAGCTCCCTGGTCCTCCCCAGGAGCTCTGAAGCAGCGCTGGCCTCTAGAGCTTTGTGCAACGATGGAGACGCTCTGCATCTTCCCGTCCAACAGGGTACCCACTAGCCGCAAGTTGCTATGGAGCACATGAATGTGGCCGGTGCAACTGAGAAGCTGAAGTTTTATCTCACTTTAATGAATTTATTATTTTTTTTTAAAGATTTACTTATTCATGAGGGAGGGGGGCGCGCAGTGACATAGGCGGAGGGAGAAGCAGGCTCCCCACAAGGAGCCTGATGTGGGACTCGATCCTGGGACCCCAGGATAATGTTCTGAGCCGAAGGCAGACGCTCAACTGCTGAGCCACCCAGGCGTCCCTAACTTGAATAAATTTAAAGTCAAATGCAAGAAGCCGGCTGTGGCTAGTAGCTGCTGTACTGGATAGCACAGCCGTGTAAAATGTTTGTCATCCAAAATATCAGCCGTGCAGATAGTCTCCGAATATTAGATAGCACAGAATAATGGAGATCCTCTGAGGTCATCTTATCCGATCCCCTCCTTCCTGCAGTGGAGGCACAAAGGCATAGAGAGGGGAGGTGACTTGCCCAAGGTCACACATAGCCAGCGGCTAAGCTGAAATGGGGCTGAGCCAGCTTACCTGGCTCCAAATCTAGCATTTTTTTCCAGGACCTAACCCCTTCTTCCCTCTTTTCCACCCAACACCAGACTCCGGGTAAATCAAGTTTAGTTCAGCTTGAGAATGCTTTTTCAACTCTCAAACATTTGAATACTCCATTTTGCCACAACACTTTGAATAACTGAGGGAAGCTGACGGTGCCAACCAAAAAGGAAACAGCCCTGCACCTGCTGTGTACCTCCTGAGTGGCTCACCCAGCCTGAAGTGACAAGCGCCCGAGCCAACAGGCATGCCTATCAGAGCCCTGGAGCTCCCCAACACCAGGGGACAGAACACAGGGCAAAATCCACCATCCAGAACCCACCCGGCTGTCCCACTCCCTGAGGTGCAGCCAAGAATATGAAGAAGCCGAAGCACGGTAGACAGTGGCTGGCCCAGACCTTGGCCATGGTGGTGGGGTAGGCTCCAGGCCCTGGGTCACCTACCCACCACCCAGATAGGGAAGACTGTGAGCCACAAATCCCCAGCCACGGCTCACTCAGGCTCACTGGACAACCCGAAGGAACAAAAGATCAGTGTGGGGTGGAGACCTGCCCAGGCCCACATGGGCTTCCTTGCTCCGTAGAGGCCCCTTCTCTTGGCTGGACTGCCAGATGGCTCTTAGTAGACCATGGAGCCCTATTGTGTTCACACACACACCCCTAGAATCAGCTTCTGGAACAGTGACAAAGTGGAGAAATAACAGATGGGGTTCAAATCAGCTCTCCCACTCACTGCGCAACCAGGGCAAGGCTGCCAAACTTTCTGGGCCTCAATCAACTTATCTATAAAATGGAAATGGTGATATTCACCTCAAAGGCCACCTTCAGGGATCCCTGGGTGACGCAGCAGTTTGGCGCCTGTCTTTGGCCCAGGGCGCGATCCTGGAGACCCGGGATCGAATCCCACATCGGGCTCCCGGTGCATGGAGCCTGCTTCTCCCTCTGCCTGTGTCTCTGCCTCTCTCTCTCTCTCTCTCTCTGTGTGACTATCATGAATGAATAAAAATTAAAAAAAAAAAAAAATTAAAAAAAAAAAAAAAAAAAAAAAAAAAAACAAAGGCCACCTTCACCAAAGTTCACTCGGTAGAACCAGGAGGCATGCCCCAATAGAGAAGGAACTTTAAATGCTGCTTCTTTAAAACAAGGTCATTGACTTTTTTTTTTTTCCTTAAATATTTTATTTATTTATTTGTGAGAGACACACAGAGAGAGGCAGAGACCTAGGCAGAAGGAGAAGCAGGCTCCCTGCGGGAAGCCTGATGTGGGACTCGATCCCAGGACCCCGGGATCACACCCTGAGCCGAAGGCAGACGTTCAACCACTGAGCCACCCAGGTGTCCGTCATTGACAACTTTTTAAAAAACAGTGAATCATCTGAGTCTGTAGGATGAAAGAAAATGCCACAGCCTGCAGGACCCCAAGTCCAGCCTCTGCTATTCCCTAATTCCCACAGCCCTGGCTGGCTCCCCTCGGCCACAGACTCGTCGCCTTGTGCTCACCAACCCTGTCTTCCCCAGATCCTCCCAGGGCTGCCTCCACTTACTATCTGGGTCTCCAATTCCCCTCCCTGGCAGCAGCCTGGAGACCCCCCCCCCCCCCCCCCCCCCCCCCGCCAACCCATCATGGTCTCCTGTGTTGCTCATTTAGCCATATTTCTATCTAGATTTATCATAGATTTGTTTTTTTCTGCTTCTGTCTCTCTTCCTAAATTGTCATCACAATACCCCCAGTGCCTGGTACATTGGAGATGTTTAAAAAAAATAGCCATTGACCGATCAGCTGAGTGATAGAAAGCCTCTCTCACTGTGACCATGGCTCTCCAGCTGACTGTGGCTCCATGGAGAGTGGAAAGGGGGCCTGCTTCGCTCCCCGCTGCAGCCCAGCTCCTGGCCCCGGTCAGCACAGGTCAGGCTTTTCATAAACACCAAGTGAAGGGATAAATCACCTCCTTATAACCGCAGAATAGACTGGCCCACGCAGGACCGTTTGTGGTTGAGGGAAGAGCAATGGCTTATTTATACCAAGATCAAATTAGTGGCTATGGGCAGAGTGCAACTAATTTCCATTTACTATTCCTGGCTAATTGGAAACTTCTGAGGATTCCCTTTGCCGCCGTTTCAATGGGAAGCTTGTAAACTCTTTTGTGCAGATGCTGTAGGAAGAAAGTGCTCTTGTCTCTGAGCCTCGTCCTCCACCTGAATCTGTGGTGGTTTTTCACCCTGCCACGTGGACTCTGAGCTATCCAGTCATTCATTTGATAGATGTTCACCGAGAACTCACCATGTGCCAGATGCTGGGGACACCAGGACAGATGGGATGACCTCGCCTTTGCCAGCAGGGAGAAAAACAGTAACTCCGAAGGTCTCAATACCGCACCTCCGCCATCCCAAAAGGTGCAGAAGCAGCACACCTTCCTGGACCTCTCAGTCCTCACACACCATGACACTCATTCCTTTCCTGAGACTTCTTGAGTCTCCTGAACCCCAGAGGTGCTGGACTAACCATCTCACCCCCACTCGGCACCTGGCCTCCAGGTGAGCCCTCCGAGTGGCCCTCAGCTGTGACTCTGGCCCCTCACCCCAGAGGCGGCCACGCTTAGGAAGATGAACAGGATCCCACACGCCCTTCCTAGCCAGGCCTCAGCACCAGACAGACAGCTGTCATCCACCTCACTGAACACCAGAAGCAAACCTGCCTTCACCCTGGGATACCCTCGTGAAATGCATTTTGAGGGAGAAACATCAACAGGGACAAGATCTGGAACGTGGCTGTAGCCCCAAATGGATCACCCCAAACACTTGCACTTAAATGGCTCCAAAGCCAAGGCGACAATATCTTTGCGGGTGGCTCTGGCCCCTTGCTGTTTCCCAGCGGGGTCACCGGCCTCGGAGGCGGGGAAAGGTGAAGAGTACTAGGTGCCTCGTCGGGTGTGGTCCAAGAGCATCATGACGGGCGGCCTGTGCCCACCGGGGCTCCCAGCAGGAGGGTCCCGAAGCAGGGCTCACAGCTCTATTTATAGAAACGCCGCCACTACGGATGAAGAACTAGGAAGAACCAGCACGGCAGTATTTTCCAAGCTCACGCTGTCTCGGCTTAATTTCATCCCAAGCAAATAAATCATTAAGGAGGCACCGAGTCTTGGAAGATCTGATGAAGAAGGGCCATTAAACGGTACAGCCTTAACTTGAATTATGGAAGGCCTCAGACAAGCAGCCTTATTAGTGTCTGGGCTGGGCTGTAACTCATGCTAACTGCCCCCTTGCCTTAACCAAGGGACACGACTGGGAGGATCGGCTGGCTTCCTGACCGCAGCAAACAAATGCGGCTGCCAGCCTGGGAGGCTGTTGGCTCTCCCCAGTCGTTTCTACGCCATCCTGCAGATTTGCTTACCCCGTTCATTGCTACCCCTGCAGCACCCACTCCGCCTCCGCGCCGCTCCCGTGCACCCAGGTGAGAATGAACACAGCGTGGCTGTCCTGTACTTAGGGGGTTTAAATGCTGTGCCAGTGGGATTGCTGACGCAAGCTCCAGTAAACCCTTCTGCTAAGGCCCGAGACCACCAGGAAAGCTGAAGCAAGGCTCACGGTGACCCTGTGTGGCCTGGAGATTAGAGGGGGGTGCTGAGCCGGCCATCCGGATCCCGGTGCAGATGGCTGCCTCCGAGTTTGTGCTGTGAGTGGGCTCTTCATCCCCTTGGCCTCAGGCTCTTCATGTGGGCAGCGGGGTACCAGCACCTTCTCCTCTTCTGTGGGCACTAAACGAGCTAACGTGCATGGGGCCCTTACTAGCATTCGTATAGGGCTATGGGGGTTTAAATAAGATGATGGGATGCATGAGCAGAGCCAAGCGGTGTTTGGCCTTTTGTAGGTGCTCAATCAATGACTGTTGAACAAAGAGCCATTTCTATTTGCAGTAATCCTTTCCCAAACAAAGTTGGCCTCATGGAAAAGTCACGGATTTCCTTATATATACCTTGCTGGTAATTGTGCAAATTTGGGTTCCAGGACAGGTAAACTGAGTCACACAGTGGTTGAGGGAGGATGAAAACAAGAGGGAAATGGAGCTGGGTAGGAAAGGGAGGAAGTGTAGAAGACACAGCTGGACAGTGGAAGGGTGGGGAGTGGGGGGAGGGCAGGGTGCAGGAACTACCCTCCTGTCTGCCAAGCAGGAGGGGTGGTGGGTAGAGCCAGGCTTGGTAACACTAGGCCTTGTCGGGGGGTGGGGAGGAAACAGGCCATATCCAACAAAGAGGTCAGCACAGACCAAGGCAGGGAGAAATAAGCAGACTGGTTTGGCTGCAGGACCAGAGTGGGGGTTAGAGAGGTGGACGGTGAGGGTAGGGGACAAGCCATGCATGTGGAAGCCTCGCCCAGTGCCCTTCCCTCAACATTGCAGCAGCATGAGACTCACCCAGGGGCTTGTCAAAAATGCAGACTCTTGGGCCCTACCCATACCTCCTAGGTCAGAACCTCATTTAACAACATCCCAGCTGACCTGAATGCCCATCAGGGTGTGAGAAGCACTGCTGACACCAAGTCTAGGGGGTGAGTCCAATCATCAAACCCACTTTACAGATAAGAATGCTGAGGAAACTTATGCCTAGCCCATCCGGGTAGGACATGGGGGGACTGGTGATCCCTGGTCTCTGATTGTGCTGAACTCCCTGCTCTATGGTCTGAGCAGGGTCGGGACAGGGTCTCAGACATGCGGGAGGCTCGGGGGAGCCACAGAGGGTCTCAGGGCTGCCCAGGCTGCCAAGGCCACTTCCTAGGAAGGCGTCATTCTCCTCCTGAACTCTGACATGTCTTCTCTCATCTATGTCAGGGTTTCTCAATACAGGCTCATGAACCACATTGGATTCTCACTCTTGTTTCTGCATTTTCAAAGGGGACTGGAGGCCTGGGTTTTAGGTCTGGATCTGCTGCTAATTAGCCAGTGACCTTGGACAAGTCTTCCCAGTTCTCTGGTCCAGTCAGCTCCTACCTGTAAAATGGGGGTCTGGCATTGGCTACCAGGTGGCACTTGTCCCATTCCAGTGCCTAGGGCCTGCTTCACCCTCCCGCCAGCTCCTCCCGGCCACCTCGTCTCCCCTTCCCTCCAAAGGCCCGACATGGGGCTCCCCCACAGCTGGGCCTAGTGACCATCTGTTCAGAGGCATAGGCTGCCCCTCAGGCCCAGCACTTCGGCAGCTCGTCCCCACTGAATACATATGCGGGCCACAGCTGGTCGGTAGGCCGCTTATTTGGATCTCCTTGCTGAACACACGTTCACCAAGCAAGTCGCCCCCAGGAACCACAAAACACTTAAACCAGACACTTAGCTGGAAACCTTTGAAACTGCTCATGGGGAAGGCTCAACACTCTCAGCTCATTTGTGATAGACTCACAGTGGTCTTTGAACCTCAGGTGGTATTTCCATTAAGTATCTTTTTTTTTTTTTTTTTAAGATTTTACTTATTTATTCATGAGAGATACAGAGAGAGAAGCAGAGATACAGGCAGAGGGAGAAGTAGGCTCCCTACGGGGACTAGATCCCAGGATCCCCCAGGATCACGACCTGAGCCAAAGGCAGAGGCTCAATCACAGAGCCACCCAGGTGCCCCTTCATCAAGTATCTTAAAGAGAAAAGAGACCAAAACCTCCCCAAACCAACATATTCCCTTACATGAAACCCCTCAGATTTCACAACGTGGACCAAAATATACTAACGACAATTATTTCCACACTGAATAACGTTGACAGTAATTTTACCCATCTGTGGGAGCTGTGATTGTCATAACCGGCGATTTTTAAACCTACATTTCCCCAGGGCCTACTACGTGCCAGGCACGCGCCCCGTCACTTTCTGTAGATCACCCACAATCCCAATGCCTGTGGCACAGTATATTTCTATTATCATTACAGATGAGGAAACTGAGGCTCCAGGGTGAACTGCCTTGCTCAGTGTCATGGCTCATGAGCAGCCCAGTCAGGAGGGAACCCCACTGAGGCCCTCTGAGAGGGGGAGGGCAGGCGCAGATCGTTTCCAGTGGCCCTGCGTATGACTCCACGGCCTCCACGGCGGCCCACGAGCGAGCGACGCTCTCTTGACTGAGCCCGTGTTTCAAAGCCCCCTTCCTGCAGGCAGGACTTCCAAGAGTGAACCTACTCACGACTGTTCAAATGTGACCCCTCCCCCCCTCAGAGCAGGGCCACTGTGTCTGAGCATGAACAGTTTTCAGCTGCAAGCCTGTGCCTTTTTGTAGAAAACAAAGGGGAGAGGCCAGTTTCTGAGTGTCCAGATTCTGAATTGAATTGCCCAGCCCATCGTGCCACCTCCGCCTGGCCTGGGTGTGGGGACAGATGTGCTGTGCTCCACACACAATGAGAGGTGGGAATGGGTCACTCTGGGGTCACGCTCCAAGGGGGCGGCCTCTCAGGGCCAGCCTCCCTCTGTTCCAGCCATCTGTGACTCGGGTCCTGCTCCAGAATAGAAAAGCTCTACAGGTGGCGGGAGGCCAGTATAGTCACATGTACTTACTCAGCACCTACCAGGTGCCCAGTTCCGAGGGTGTCACCGAGGGAGTCCCTGCCTCCAACGGCTGCCGCCGTCAGCAGTGGCAACAGCAGCAACAGCACAGCAACCCACACCCATTCTGGCTCTGCCCTGTACAGGTGACTTAGCGCACGGACATTCACCTACATAAGGACTGACCAGATTGTACAACTCCAATAGTCCGAGTCTAGCACTGTGAAGCCTCCTGAACAGCAAACTAATGTGATTCTACTGTATTGTAAACTACAAAGCAAATCATTCACAAGATTCATCAAGTGGCCAGGATGAGCTCAGCCCTGGACATGGTACAGTCATTAATGCCGGGTAAGCACAGTAAGACCCACAGCGCCCTCCAGCACCCCCCCCCCCCATGAGCCATGCTGGACCATGCTTCATTTCTGCCTCATTTCTCATACAGCAGCTATGCAAGGCACACATAATTATTTTATTCCCACTGCACAGATGGGAGAAAAACGAAGGTTTGAGGATGTTAGTTAGCCAGAAGGGGGCAGAAATGAAATTTAAATTGGAATCAAATGTTTACTCGCAAAGATTGGAAACTGCCTAGATGTCAAAAAAAAAAAAAAAATGGGGGTCTGAATAAAATAAAGGATGATACAACCATACCAAGCAAACCCATGCAGCTATTAATAAAGAATGAGGCAACTCTCTGGCAATCATATTAAATAATCGCCAAGCTCTGTTAAAGGGAAAGGGAGATGCAGACCAATGTTTACAGCATGATCACATTCATGTAAAATTTCTCTGTCATAACATTTCTGGAAGAACACATGAGAAACTATTAATGGTGGTTGCCAGCAGGGAGGGGAGCTGGGGAGCTAATGGCCAGGGGGGTATTTCATTGTAATATTTAAATTTGTTGCTATGGGGGTGCCTGGGTGACTCAGGGGGTTAAGCATCTGCCTTCGGCTCAGGTCATGATCTCAGGGACCTGGGATCCAGCCCCACGTAGGGCTCCCTGCTCCGTAGGGCTCCCTGCTCCGTGGGTAGCCTGCTTCTCCTGCTGCCTGCTGCTCTGCCTACTGGTGCTCTGTCTCTCTCTCTCTCTCTTTCTGCTAAATAAACAAATAAAATCTCAAAAAAAAAATTTATTGCTATGTGCACAGCTTGCCTTTCAAAAGTATATGCATAGATATTTTTAAGTCCCTGCTGTACTGACTTCCGCACACGCGCCTCCTGGGTCAACACCGATCGTCCTACGGAAACTTACTCTATATCCACTTGGGGAAAGAAGGTACACATGTGGAAAAGGAAGTGAATGGGGCAGATGGGGGGCACTCGGTGCTAAATGAGGGCACTCGGTGCAGGGGGCAGAGCCCTGGGCTGAGGATGAGTTGGGATCAGGGCAGAAGAATAGGGCAGAGAAGTGAAGGGGAGACCAGGCCTGGGTGGAGAGGGCAGAGGAGCGAGGGGAGACCAGGCCTGGGTGGAGAGGGCAGAGGAGCGAGGGGGAGACCAGGTCTGGGTGCAGAGGGCAGAGGAGCGAGGGGGAGACCAGGTCTGGGTGCAGAGGGCAGAGGAGCGAGGGGAGACCAGGCCTGGGTGGAGAGGGCAGAGGAGGCTGGGAGGACTGTGGCACCCTGTAGACACATGGGAGTTGAGCAGGAAGGTGGTGAGTTCAGTGCAGACTGGCTCTGGCAAGGGGATGGTGCCCTTGTACTCAGCCCAGTAGAAAAGTCTCTCTGGCCTTCATCAATACCAGAAGCCTTGGCCGGCTGCCAGCCTCTTCTCCTGAGCTGCTGCGCCAATAAATACTTGTTGGCAGGTCAATTAAACCATCTAGGAACAGCGTCTGGAAATACAGTTTCCCCGGTTCGATGCAGGTGGACAAGACCTCCCTGCCAGTTAGGCCTGAGATCCTCCGTTTCCTCCTCTCCACCCCCCAGGAAAGACGCCCTGGAACCAACGCCTGCTCTGTGGAACCGGGCCCTACACGGTGGGCAGAATGGGGTCAGGGCTGGCCCAGGCGGCAGGGGGGCAGGGCACACGACTCTTCCGGCCTGGGTTTAAGCACAGCTCTGCTGCTGGCTACCTGCTTGGCCTTGAGCAAGTGCACAAATTCTTTACCTTTCCAAGATTCCATTTTCCCATCTACGAGATGGAAATAATGGCAACATTGCCCCAACGTTTACTGTATGGGTTAAGAAAGATAGAGGACACTTGGCCCGGAGCACAAAACAGGGGTGGTATTTTAAAAAGTCTGACCGTTATGAGCCCCCTGTCAAAGCGGCACGGGGCTCCAAGCCCACCTGTCCCTGTCTGGGGCCCGTCTCCACTTCCTGTGGCGCTCACACACCACTCACCACCCAAGACCTCCAGGGCAGGAGACAAAGCTGTTCTGTCAACCTTCCTGGCCTCCAACATGTGGCAGGAGGAGCCAGGGAGCAGAGGAGCAGTTCTGGAAACCAGCCTGGAGCCGATTCCAAAGGCCTGGCCCACCTCACAGCAGTTGGGCCAAACCTCACAGCAGTTGGGACATTTTCAGTGACATTCTCCCGTTAGCGACCAAAGCAGGCCTGATTCCCAGACACTGCTGGGGCTGTCTTGATGCAGCTAACTTTTCAGAACACCCCGTGGAGCTCTGTGCTGAGCCAAGAGCTTTGAGGGCTGGAGATGAAGGCAAGAGGGAGGAGAACAGCCGGGACAGCATCTCATGGTCTCACCCGGACCCACCGCGGGAGGAAAGGAGCAGTTGGCTGCATGGCCACCCCGCCCGGTGGAGCAGCCTCTCCTTTTCCTTCTCATCCTGCCCCCTTTGCAAACATCTCCGCAAGGGGCCCATGGGGCCAGTGTGCCTCGGTTTGAATGTCCTGGTTCTCCTATTTACTGGCTGTGTGACCTCGAGCAGCTTACTCAGATTCTCTGTGATTCCATCTCTTCATTGTAAAATGAGATAATAAAGGCATCAGCTGAAAGACTAGCTACAAGGATTAAATGAGTTAAAATTGTGAATAGGAGGCCAGCCCAGGCTAAGCGCTACATAAGAGGTAGTTATTGGTGGTGTGTTATTACTGCTGTTATCATTTGGGCTGTGGACCCCATCATCCGGAGACAGCTTGCCCAGTTGCCCGGCCTCGGATCCATGCTTCGCTCATATGGCAGGGCCCTGGGCATCCTGCAGCTCTTTACAGTAAACCCTGAGATGCAGAGCTGCTTCGCTCCATGCCGTGGCTGAAGAATGCATTTAAGACAGGACAGCATGCTTCTAGGAGCTCTGGCCCCCAGTGCTTCAGAGTTAAACGTGGTTAGTCCTTTTTAAGTCTTGCTTTCATAGGCATAAAAATTCAAAAACTGAGAAAAGGATATCCATCAACTTACTTCCATCACATTAGAGGAGAAGCTTCCATTAAGGCCACGTTTGTTGTAACCCATAGGTGAATCCCAGGGCTTGGCTCAGCTCGCCTGGTTAATGAAAGCAGTGAGCACCAATTGCTATGTGTCTGCTCTGTGCCCACAAGCTTTATCATGCCCATTTTACAATGGAGAACACTGAGGTTCAGAGAGAGGAAGTAATCCTTGTGGCCAGCCTTCTGGTGAGTGATGGGGCCAGAGCCGATCATGGTCTGTGAGGGGCCCTGGGCACAGTTCTCTCTCCGATGATCTTCTGGGGAAGCCACCCCAGAGAGCAGCCCTGCCTTTCTGCTCCAGAGCCTGTCTCTGACTGTGCTCCCCCATATCTCCGTCGGGTCTGAGTGTGGGGACTTGACATCATGTCCACAACCAATGTTGGCTCAGAATTCTCACATACAAAACCCCACCTTGGGTCACCGTCCCTGTCCAGGGACTCCCTAGAACCAAACCCTTCCCGGTGTCCAGGGCTACCCCTGGTGGACATCAGCTCAGGTCACCAGCTACAGGCATCACACAGTCCCCTCCCAACCAGCCCCTATCAGACTCCGCTGCAGCATGTCCTATGGCCCGTTCTATAGTCAGGGCTTATCCTAGGCTGACCATGGCCTTTCAAAGCCCAGAACAGCTCAGGCTCCCCCTTTCTGCAATCATACCCTGCCCATAAGAGAGAATATTACTCCTGTCTGGAGAACAGGCCAGTGTCATAGCAGACAAGCCAATCCTGACATGCGACAACAGATGCTACAGGTTTGCATCACATGACATCTTGGCCTTCCCTTGCCTTCTGATGAGCATTCCAGCTCCAGCCAACCTCAAAAGTCCCTGCCAGTGAGGAGGAGGATGCAACAGACCAAGTTTCAGCCTCACTAAGCTTCTGTAGCCACCTGAAGGATCCAGAGCTCAAAGTGCCCCCGAAACAGCTGTCCTCTCTCATCCAGCTCCCCACCATTACACCAAGGAGGATATCATGGCTTGACTGCTCCTGAGCCTAACATGCATGGGCGTGCCACTGGCTACAACCTCATTAGCACCTTAGCTTTGAACCTGAAAACAAAGCAACAAATAGCTGAGCATGAACCAATACCCAAGAGGAAGCCCACCTTGGGGGCCCAACCATTGGCTCAAGGAGCTCCTACTGGGTATCCATGTCAGTCTCTAATCTCACCTACCATATTATTGGTACTGCCATACCAACCTCACAGCAGCTGTGAAAGGGGCCTGATACTGTCCCATTCTACTGATAAGCAGAATGAGTTGTAAGGCATTAGAATGGCTCACCAGGGACACAAAACCATTGAGCATTGGGGATGCAGTTGGAACTATAGCATGTCAGACTCCAAAGCCTTGTATGCCAAGTCCACTCTGCTCCTCCCATGATAAATCCTGGCAAGTAAGTTTTCCAATTCTGCTTGAAAGGGGTGTTTGTTGTTGCTGTTGGTTTTCTCAGTACTGGGTTTGGCCAGTCCTCATGTCTATCACATTCTCCACAAGGCACTGGGATGACTAAACTAGCCTTTCTCAGGACACATTCATCTGGTCCTAGATCTAGCCAGTTAATCAGAGAATACAGAACAACACTTTGCCATCGATGGTAATCTTTGTCTAACATCCGTGAAAATGAAATCTGAGCAAGAATGTCGCCTATTACACCAGAGAGCTGAGCATACCGGCTGGCCACTTTCTGTGGCCCTCCCCCCTTGAAATCAGTCAACCTACCCTACACTCAAGGAAATATAAATTTTACTTGAGTAAAATCCTCTTCTTGATTTCTTTTCTGGGATCTTATTCTCAGTCCCTCAACTGAAAGGGAGGGGGGAGCAGGGGAAAAGAATAGGCTTCGAAGGCCGATAGACCTACGTAAGGCCTGGTTCTCTATAGCTCTACTCTTCAGTTTTCTCATCTCTGAAAAGGGGGCAATTACAGCTCTCATCTGATGTGAATAAACGGGAATTCTGGCTGCAAGCACCTGCCTCCGTGAGCTTCATCCGGGCTGCGGCAGGAAGTGTCATGTGTGGATGAGGAGTGTATAAGCCCGCAAGGCTCCACTCAGCTGGCAGCCACACATGCCTCTGTGCAGAGGCCACCCTGCCTCCCTGAGTGACTCCCTCCTAACGTCATAACCAATTTTGTTGCAATGATTTTTAAGCTGCTTCACAGCATGATGGTGCATGTTAAATGAGAGGAGGCCGAAGAGCTGCCAAGGACCACCCCCAAGTAGCCTGGGGGCTTGTCTGCAGCCTGCAAGGGTGTTTTGTTTGCCAACATGGTGTTTTCAACAGCTGCCAACTTCAAAAATTGGGCTCTTTCACACAAGTCTAGATTCCTGGGTCCTCTTGGAAAAATCAAAAGACTCTACAACTTCTGGCGCTCGGTCCTAGGAGGCAATGATCAGCTATAGAGGAGGGGCAGGTGACCCCTTTTAACAGGCAATTCACCAGCAAGAGCTGGAAATTGGGTGTTTGGTCCCTGCCTTCAGCAGGCGGTCAATAAATGATAGTTGTTATTATCACTACTTATTACTTATCAGTAACTCAGAGTGCATGGCATTCAAGTACAGGAACTGTATCTTCTACTGTCACTCTCCCCCTGCTGCGGGCTTGAGGCCTGGCACACAGGAGACATCATTTTGCATGACCCTTATGCAGGCAGCAAGATTCATGATTAGCAGCAGCACAGGAAATCCTTATTAGGTGCCACTCACTGTTCTAAGCACTCTGCCTACATTATTATCTTCGTCGAGCCCTGGCAACAGCCCTGACCCAGATTCCTATCCCTGGGCTACTTTTGCATGTGGGGAAACTGAGGCACAGCCCAAGATCACCACGCCAGTAAATGAGAGCATCCCAGAGTCCGTGTCCTCTGCACGGGCAGGGTCATCCCAAGCGACCATGGAGGGCAGGGCTTCACCTGTTCCCTGCCACCCTCCCGGACGCCTCCAGCACCAGGCAGCCTCCACTCCCCACCGCTGCCCCCCCGGGCACTTACGGTCAAGGCCGTTGATGTAGCGCATGGTGACTTCGCAGTGGCCCCACACGGCACTGACCACCGGGTACAGCTTCTTGCCCTTGAGGCCGCGGAAGGCCACGCCCAGGTACTGGCCATCCACGACGAAGCTGAGCGTGCCCTCGTCCATGTCCAGCACCACGAGCAGCGAGTCCGGCAGCGCGAAGGCCTCCTCGGGCCCCAGGAAGGCGGGGTAGGCCACTCCGGGCCTGTTCTTCCCATCGTGGTAGAGGCGGCTGCGGCCCAGGTCCCAGCCCCACGACTCGGCGTCACTGCCCACCAGGGCCGTGTAGCCCACCGAGTGCAGAGGTGCCCGAGCCGTGGCCACGCCGACTACGGCGTGGGTGCCACGCTGCCGGGCCGGCCAGTTGATCTGCCAGGCGTGCAGGCCGCGCGCGTGGCCCACCTTGCCCCGGATGCCATCCGTGCTCTGGGCCACCGGGTGCCGGTGGAAGGTGAGCCGGTCGTCGTCCTTGACGAAGACGTTGAGCGAGCGGTCCTCGGGGTTCCAGGCGTGCCGCAGCTGCACCGCCAGCCCCGCAGCGGGCATGTCCAACAGCTGGTCCAGCCGCGCCGGCCGCCCCGGCTCCGGCCCCTGCAGCTCCCGCTTGGCCGGCCGCAGCGCCGGCTCGCGCACCTCCACCGACTTGAGGCCCCCCGACAGCTTCTGGCCCATGGTGCGCTGCCGGGAGGGGGCCGCCGCGGGCCACCGCTACCTCGCGGGGGCCTCCGGGCTGGGTACCAGACTTCTGGACCGCACACCTCCGCAGCCTCTACCGGGCTGGGGCAGGGGCCCAAGCTCCTGGAAGAAAGCAAAGGGCATGGGTTACGACAGCCACTGTGCCCAGGGGCCGAGAGCCCCTTTGCATGCATTAATCATAACAATTAACATAATAATATCTGGCACTTATCTAGTACTTGCCATGTGCCAGACACTGTTCCGAACAGTTTACATCTATGAGTCCATTTAATCCTTAAGCCCTCCCTGTAAGACGTGTACGGTATTATTCCCCTTTTATAGTTGAGAAAACTAGATTACAGAAAGGGTAACTAATTAACTGGTGTCCCATGGCTGAACAGGTGCTGAGCTCAGATTCACATTGAGATCATCTGGCTCCAGAGTCCATGTTCTGCTCTTCTAGTGATCACAGACAATTTTATTTTAGAAGTAAGGACGGAGCCTAGAGGAGTAAAGTGATTGACCCAAGACCACACAGAGCCTAGAGAAGAGCCCAGGTGTATTTGGTCCCAGGGGACTAGGCCTGAGCCAAGACACAGGGGATGCAGAAATATAGGGTGTGGCGCATTGGTTCTCAAGCCTGGCTTCCCTGTATCTAAAATGTAGCCAGGCTCGAGAAGAAAGACACAGAGTGAGGATCCAACAAAATCACCCAGGGACATGAACATGGATACAGGACAACTATCTGAGGATGGGTAGTGTCTCCATGGGAAGGTGAGTGGGAGGCAGGGGAATAAGGGGGCTAGTGTCCAGGCTCTGGAGCCAGATAGAACTGCATCCAAATCCCTGTCTTCCTCTCTAAGCCGTGTGTCCAAAGAAAGGTCTCTGAGCCTCTCTCAGATTCTAGTTTCCTCATCTGTAAAATGGGGACAAATAGCACCCTCTGGGTAGTGTGGTAACCTGAGAGACAATAATATAAAGGGCCAAACCTGAGACTCTACGGGCAAGATTTTCCTCTCCGGCTCTATCCTCTGGACATCCCACAAGTACCCCTTCCCTTTGGATGGACATGTTCTTTCTTTGGGCACATAGACAAGGTCAACAACACTGACACCGGACAACCTCCTCTGAGGCAGGATCCTGGTTTTCAGGGAGGAGGACTTGGCTACCATCTCGAGGAGGCCAGCCAGAATCCCGGATGCTTGGACTGCTTGGATGTGGGGAAAGATGGAGAAGTGAGCCCTGCAACTAGCTCAGAGCAGAGGCATGTACCCTCCCCTCCAGCCTAAGAGCTGCTGGGCTGAAACAACTTCCCCTGAGACAGACCAAGAGGTAGGCATTTTTCATGCCCTGCCCTGCCTGGCCACAACCTCCCACCCAAACAGTGGCACACGGCCAGCCACAGTCCAAGTGGAGAAGAAGAGAACTCTGCTGCCGCACAGCATAGCAGGTAGACTATGGATTCCTTTTTAACTCTCCTATTTTACTCTCAACTCCCATTTTCTTTCCTTTCTATTTGCAGACCCCCGCTTCAGCACATGCCAATCCTATCCCGAGAGCTCTGGCTAATGTTTAATCTGGTGGAAACCAGAGCGCGTAAAAATGTGCAACACTAGACAGTTCTAAGATAGCAGAATACAGTTACTCCTTTTCCTATCCCGAATCACCTAAAATAAAGGAGAAAGAGAAAGAGAAATGTAAATGTTATCTTCAGCGAAACTAGAACACATTTGTAACCCGAACCACAACTTCGAAGGAAAGACTGCCAAGAACAGTAAAGGGCTGCCAGAAACAGTGAAGATCCGACGGGGGCGAGAGAGCACCTGTGGCCGCAGATCTCGGAAAAAGCTGGCAGAGCCGACCAGTAGCTGGCACTCCCTGATGGAAAAAACCAAGGGTTCCTAAGCAGAACAGCAGGAGCTGCCTAGGACACCCTGAGGATAGAGGAGGGCAGGGCTGGCAAAGGAAACCCAGGGTGCCATCATCACAGGAAGCAGTGTGTCAGTGAGGCAGAGCAAAAGGAGGGCCTGGGCAGGAGGGGAGCCCAGGGCTTCCAGATCTCTGCTGCCTGGGTAGAAGCAAGGCTGAAAGAAATCATGGCCATGGTCCTGGGAACAAAATTACAACAGACCAGGGAGCGCTCCTGCTCTCCTAGGATACTTCCTGGCCTCTCCTCTACATAAATCCATTGCAAAATGTTGACCTAGAGAAGCCTCGCCTCTTTCAGAGAGGAGCAAGCACACAATAGAGTCAAAGATGTTTCCAGGAGAGAGAAAGGAGGAAAAGAAAAAAAAAAAAAAAAGGCAAACCAAGAAAATTCACCAGAAAAAGGCTGCTGTGAAGCATATGAAAATTGTGATTAAACGTGTAAACTAATTTTGTGATCACTCATTTCAGAAGGGAGACAATTAGCACAGTCTAAAAAAAAAAAAAGACAAAATGCATCTTACATAGTTATAAAGGCAACCATTGGAAGAACTGAAAATAAAACACAAACTTTCCAAATTGTCAGAAAGAACACAAAATAAAACAGACCACACAGTGAAGATTTTGCTGTAAGAAGCAATAGAAACAATAACACAAAGACATAAAATAGGATAGTAAAACTAAGCCTGAAACACTAGCTATGTCAATGAATGGCCATGGTAAACTACAAAAAAAAAAAAAAAATCTAAGATTGGAAATCAAGACAAGACTCTCACTGTATGCTACTTACAAAAGACATCTCCAAAGCAAAGAGACTCAACAGTATTAAAGATCTAACATACCAAATAATAGCACCAAAATTTGCCACAAAAGCTACAGTAAACATAAGAACAGACAGATACACAGTAGGGGCAGCTAACTTTACCTTTTTTAGCTTATGACAGGTCAATGAACCAAATTAAGCAAAGACATTAAAAAAAAAAACAAAATTGCATAATTAATAAGACAGGTCATTTCCCATTTATTAGGCCGCAAATAAACCACACAAAAAAAAGCAGAGATAATACAGAATCTAACAACACAAAATAAAAACTAAAAACTCATCACAAAACTATGATACAGAACCCTACCACTTAGATATTTTAAAAAACTCTCTTCTAAACAACTCAAAAAAAGAAATCTATATAGAATTTGCAGACTATGGAGAGAGTAAGAATAACAAAACACATTCCATATCTTAAAGCCCGTAGGATCCTACTAAAGTAGAAATCATAGCTGGTGTACTTATACTAATAAGTGTTAAAAAATTAAAATACATGAATTAAGCATCATAAAATAGAAAAAGAATAGAACTAATAAAAAACTGAGAACTAGTTCTTCGGGGAAAAAATACCACAAAAACAAAACCAAAGCAATAAAACCATATTATATTATCTATTATAATGTTATTATTATATCATTCTCATGTTGATAGTATGTAATAAAATGACGTAACATAATGCATAATAGTACTTTATCTCTATGGTCTTCCACAAACCCATAACCCCAGTCTTATCATGCCAAAAACATAGGACAGATTCCAGTAGGGGGCATCCAACAAAATACCTGACCAATACTCAACACAGTTAAGGCCACTGAAGAGAAGGAACATCTGAGAAACTGTCACAGCCAAGAGAAGCCCAATGATAACCAAATTTAATATGGTGGCCTGGAACAGAGAAACAATACCAAGTGAAAACTAAGGAAATCTGAATAAAGCCTGGCCTTCAGGTAACAATGTACCAATACTGGTTCATTAGCTGTGATAAATGTACCATACTAATGTAAGATGTTAATAATAGAGAGAGAGAACTGGGTGTGAGTATATGGGAACTCTACCTACTTTCTTTTTTTTTTTTTTTAATTATTTATTTATTCATGAAACACAGAGAGAGAGAGAGAGAAAGAGGCAGAGACACAGGCAGAGGGAGAAGCAGGCTCCATGTAGGGAGTCCGACATGGGACTCGATCCGGGTTCTCCAGGATCACACCCTGAGCTGAAGGCGGCGCTAAACCGCTGAGCCACTGGGGCTGCCCTCTACCTACTTTCTACATAGTTCTTCTATAACTCTAAAACTATTCTAAAAATTAAAGACTATTAAGTAGAAAACATTAAATCAATTTTTAAATTCTAGAAAATTCAAAAACATGCACAAAAGGTAAAAATCACCACCTGTCTTGGTAACCAGATGTAAACACTATTAGCATATGGATTATATCATTTTATCTTTTTTTTAATCTACAAAATATTAGTGAATTTTCTTTTTAAATATTGGCATCATGGACTTTTATTCACGTTATTTCACTTAAAATTAAATAATTAACATTTTCACATATAACTAAATATATTTTAAATGTGGGGTTTTGATGACTAAAATAAACAATAAAATATACCAACCACTTAATCTGATCATTTAAGGGAGGGAGAAGACACAACATAAGAAATAAGAAATGAAAATGAGAAAAAACCAAAAGCACTCATAAAAAAGGTTAAACTAGCTTGTTGTTTCAATGTGGGGAAACATTTATGACACAAATCACAAATATATGACAAACTACTGTAAATTGGTAAGAGAAGACCAACCCACACATGGAATGTGAAAGATACAACAAATAGTTCACACAAAAAGAAAAACAAATGGCTCTTTTGAAAAGATGCTCTACCAAATGCATAATAAAAGAGAAACAAGTTAGAATTACAATGAAATGTCAGTTTTGTTTATCAGATTAGCAAAGCTCAAAAAACCGGATAACAGCTTCTTGGAGAAGCAGACAGGCTCAGACATTGCTAAACCGAAGGTAAAATGCTGTATGTAACCTCAGTGGATGACGAATTAGCACCATCTCTCAGAATTGCAAATGTGTATTCCCCTTGACCTAGCAGTTCTACTTCTAGTTATTTATTTAGTATTAAATATGCAAAACTACATACGTATGTATAATACACATGATATGTATTATGTACACATATGTATTATGTATAGTACACTTATAAATCAAATATTATATATATTACATATACACATAGGCAGCATGGTTTGTAATAGCAAAATATTGGGGAAAAAAACAACTAAAGACAGGCTAAATAAATTATGATAATTCATACGATGGAATACTATGCAGCTGGAGAAAAGAACATACTGACATGGAAGATTCGACAAAGATGAAGCTCCAGAAACAAAAGTGCAGAGTATTCTGTGCAGTACACTGCCATTTACTGTGGAGGGAAGGCAGAGGAGGAAGAGGGCAGAAGTAGGGGAGTGAGGCGGGTGTTTAACCCAAAGGGTCCAAATGGAAATGAAGAGCAGTTGTGTCTACAAGAAAACTGGACACTGTAGTTCAGTTAACAAGACAACTTGCTTTTTTCTCTATCTTTTCTCTAGTCATCTTGGAGCTTCACAGCAACCTTCACCCAGCCCTTGAGCCTCAACCAGATTATGAGGAATAAGCAAAATTGTGCGTGAAAGGTTCAGGGGAGATTCAATTAATAGAACCAACACTCCTCCAGGGTCACCTCCGTAAGTCTATACTCTCTGCCCTAGCGCATCTGACTGCGAGGGGGCTGGAATCTGCCCCTTTTATAATTCACTTAAAGGCACCTTATAGTTCCATTCTAACAGATCGGAAAACTGAGGCGCCAAGAGGAAGCAGCCTGAGCAAAGTGACATGGCTAAACCACAGCAGAGCTGTTCCCACGCTGAACCCAAAGTCCCCACTACATGTGCTCCTCGGCACTGTCTCCATCACTGACCGTGAGCATCTGCACTCACAGGTGGCATGACAGCTGCTTCACGGGAAGGCATGTGCCCCTTTATTCAAAAGGGGAAACTGGCTGAGAGAGGCTCCCAGCAAGTGGCAGGAATGAGATGGACCCGCGGGCCACGGTAGGACAAGCCCGTGCTCTTCCATCTTCTTCTACACTGTGAGGAACGGGGCCTGTGCGCGATGCCAGCTGTAATCAGTGCTATGTGGCCTGCACAGGACGTGTCTAAGGAAACTACTTTATCCCTGTACACAACCAGGCCAACTTTGGAGTTGTTGCTGTGTGTCTGAAAGCAATGGCCAAGCCACATCCCCAGAGGAGACTCCTGCGGGGTCACTGAGGGCCTCAAGCCACTGCCCCATCAGTGGCAGGTGGGGAACCCAAAGGCGGGCAGGGAGGCAAGGCAGACGTATGACAGTCGGGCCCTCTGCTGCGCCCCCCAGGGCAGGGCCTGACCAGAGTGCTCAGGTCCATCTGCTCCTGGAAAACTAGCAACCTCGCAATGTAACAAAGGGCAGGTTTGAATGCCCAGCTGCCCACTGGGCCCCAGGCCGGGACGTAACCTCTCTGACACTCACCTGCAAAGTGCCGCTAACTCAGTGCTAACCTTGCCTGCCTCGGCAAGGATGTCTGTAGAGTCTGGAACGGCACAGGGCACCCAGGAGCTGCCCAGGAAATGGGAAGAGCTCCTTCAAAGTGTGTATTCTCCGACCTTGCCATTTCGGTGCCCGAACGCATCCTAAGGAAACGACCACGGGAGTGCGCTAGGACTCAGCTAAAGAGCAGAGGGCAGGATGGTTCATAGGAGCAAAGAACGGACGTCAGTGCACACGCTCAGCAACAGGGGATTACGTCTTAGCTTCCAGCCCAGATGCCCGGCTGCAATGGGGGCTCTATCCTGCTCTCAGCAACCCTGCACCCCAGCGGGACTCCCTGCCTCAGCAGTCCTCACCCCAGGGAGGTCCCAGCTCCTATGGCCTCTGCAACTGGTAACTGAATAACGAATGCAGGAAAGAGGGGCTAAATCATTTGGTTTTGGCCCTGTGGAAACTGTCAAGGGCAATGGTCAGGACCAGAATCCAGGGACAGGGTGACCGGCTGACTCAAGGTCAGAGCTGGGAGAAAGGAAGCTCGGAACAGAGTCCCAGATCCTAAACCCCTGCTATAGGTCAGTGGTGGGTGGGGCTTCTAGTCCTTCCTGCTTCATCTCCCCAGTCCTGCCTGACAGCTCCACCTTCTCCAGGAAGCCTGCCCTGATCCACCAGGCCTCCAGGCACCTGCCCTGCAACTCTGTCCATCCAGAGCCAGCCTGGGCTCTCTGATCCTGTTGATCTGCTTTTTCTTTTCTTTTTTTTTTTCTAACTCCAGGAGTGTTCGTCTGAGCGCAGGAAGCTTTCACCTGGGCTTCTCTGCTCCCCAGGGCACAGACACAGGCACCGTGCTTCAAACACAGGGTACAGTACATGTAGGAGTGTGGGGAGGTGACACTGAGCTTCAGGGGGGTCTCGCTTTCTGCTCTTTTTAGAGGATGTAGTCAGGAGATGGGGACTTGGGGCCTCATTCTGCCACTAACGCTGTCATCTTCTCTGAGCAGCTGACGCTTGGCCATCTCCAGGCTGCCCTTTGTTAGATACAGCCGGGCACGCTTCCTGCCCCGGTCCTCATTTATTCACTCAACAAACACTTGGAGGATAGCTGCCATGTGCCGGGCCCATGGTGCTGGGAGCCGGGGATAGAGCAGTAGCCCGGTCAGACTCCGTCCCCGCCTTCTCCCTTCAGCCAGAAGGAGTGGGCGCCTGTCACATTTCTCTTCTCGTCTCCAGCACAGAACTTGGCCCTGGGCCAGGCACACAGGCGCTACAACAAAGTCCAACTTCCTGGGACTAGGAATCGGGTCGCCTCTGAACCCGGGAGGCAGAGGGCACACTGCCCGGGGCCTAGCGCCCCTCTGCCGCACTCCCCGCAAACAGACTTCATTTCTTAGTCTCTGCTCGGACGGGGTGCTTACTGAGGTCCCCCGGACGGTCCGCCCCGGGCCTTCAATGATAGCTGAGCGAGGAGACAAAACCCCAAACCGCCAGTCGCCCCTCCCGGGACCCTGGTGGGTGTCGCAACCTGACAGAGAAATGAGGAAACATGAAGCGTGGAGGCCGCGACGCTCAAGGAGCCGCAGCGGTCTGCAGATGTGACACGCAGTCTCCAGAGGCACAGGACAGGAGTGCCACTGTCAGAGGCCCGTCCGCCGGCTCTCCCGGGCACGGCGCTCCCACGACGCTGCAGGACTTGGCAATGGCTGGGTGAGCCGCCCTCCCCTCAGGGCGGCCTTTGGCTTCAGACTTAGGGGTGAGTGTGGATTTCATTCCTGCTTTTAACCAACAATAATGCTGCCTCCCTGGGGATCTGGGAAAGTCTAACACCCGATGGCTTCCCTCTAGGGAGAGCTCGCCCCAAAGGGGTCACACCCAGTGACAGGTCTGAATTATGACAAGGACTATGAAAAACAGTGAGGTCTGATACCATTCGAGTTCCTTTAACAGACTCGTACTGCTTTCAAGTATCTGCTATGGCATTTGTAAAAAAAAAAAAAGCCAAGCTAATCTAATCATGCCCCTGCTTACAGTCCTTCACGGCAGGATGAAGTGCAGACTCCTAACCCTAACCTCCCCAAGTGCCCCTCCACTAAACCCCTCCACTGCACCCCCATCCCCCTGCCGAACTTCCCAACAGGCACACGGCAGCCCACACATCCCTGTCCCAACCCACCGCTGCCTCCCTTCCTTCCCTCTCCCTGCACACCCCCCCCGCCCCAACCATGCATACATCCGGGTAGTTCGGCTCGGTATCAACACCTCTGGGGAGCCCCCTCCCCTACCCGCAGAGCCCCTGGACTTGTCCACCACACTTATCACTGGAGGCCACGAGTCTCCTTAGCTGCCTCCCTCCCACCAGCTAGGGAACCATCAGAGAGCAGGTCTGGGCCTCCTCATTGCAGGCCCCAGCACTCCGAGTGGCTCTGCCTCAGAGCAAGTGCTAGGTGAACATCTATCTACACGACGCACAGGCCTGAGCAAATGAGCAAAAGAACCTCCACAGAGGCATGAGCTGGAAGTACAGAGCTCCATGAGCTCATCTGTCATCTCCATTCCTGCGTTTTTACAACAAATGGTGCCAATAATACCTACCTGAACCTGGTTTGACGGGGATGTTTTAAAGATTTTCTTAGCACAAATATTAAGTAGAGGGGCTGTTTTATTAAAAGATGCTCATTCAGGATGAAACCACCAATGACGAATGAACTAAAGAACCTCCAGGGTTTTATCCACAGACGCCCATTATCTTTTTCCCGTCTATATACATGCATGGAATTCACACTACAACTGGCTGGGCAAGTCCTTTCTTCCCCAGCGCTCACAAAGAGAGCCATCTGTCCAGTTCCAGGTGGAACCGTCTCACGCCTGTCTTCCTAGAGTGCAAATCAATGAGGCTTCCCCCAGCCTCTCCTTCTTGTGGGGTTTCCATGGGAATCCTCCCACGCGTGACTGAGCCAGGAGCCCCCAAGGCAGAAGAAGCTCAGGCTGTCAGCCAGCAAGGGGAGCAGAGGATGGGATGAAGGAGGTTGCCGGTCAGAGACCAGGCCAGCATGCTCTATCTACAAGGTCATTTGAAAGAGACACACTTCTGAGGCAGTGAGGCCAGAGGCCCTACGGCAAGGCCCATGCAGCCCTGGCAGGCAGGCCTGGTCACCCTGCAGCTGCCCCTGTGCGCAGAGGGCGGCTGCAGGCACATGCGGGTTGTTCCGGGGGGCAGCTGGCCTCTGTGAGGCCTGGCGTGGCTCAGGCTAGAGCAAAGCTGGAACACAGGTGGTGGGGGAGGGTGCTACACATTGGGACCCTCCTGGGGAACATTCTGTGAGGGAAACACAATAATCTTCATGGCCAGCCCCTCATTTATCTCCCATTTATTTGGCGTGACTGGTTGTGGGAAAACTCAGGATGCCTGAAAGAAAAGCAAATTTATTCATGCTTCGGGCTTGATCCAGGGGATCACGATAGGCACCTGCTGGGATTTCTGAAGGTCCCTCTGTGAAGCCTGAGGTGTCTCTAGGAGCATTTTTGAGAGACCAGGGAGAGGATGAGAGAGGAAAGGGGGCTTATGAGGAAGCAGAGAAACATGGAGACCTGGGAGAGACAGAGAGAGGAGAAGAGGGCCAGGTGGGAGGGAGCCCTTGGCCCCAGGAATCTGTGTGACTGACTTGTCTCATAGTATATGGCTGACAGGGGAGCCATCTCTGTGGCCAGACTGACTGGAACAATCTCAGCTCCTTCCTGGAGAAGGCAGGGCTCCGGGTTCACCAGCAATGACCCTTCACAGCACTAAGCCAGGTGAGTGACTCTGGAGCTGCTCTGGGCTTCTCTCTCTGCACACACATGGAGGTACAGAGCTCAGGGCAGCTTCCGGTCACCTCCGGGCTCTAGGATGCACCTTCCCTACCCCATAAACAAATGGGGTGCCCCCTAGGTCACATCTTCAGGTTCTGCTCCTCCTCTCTCATTTCTGGCTTCTTGCCGATTCTTCCAAACTGGGTCTCCGGCCCTGCCTTCTCCCCTCAGCACCAGATCCCTCTTTCTGGAAGCCTCTGACCATCACCAGATTAGGTGCTCCTTCCAACAACCTTGTAAAGCCAGCTGGCCTCTTTCTACCACAAGCCTCCCCGCCGGGGGTTGGGGGCATGCTCACCCCCTCCAGATGTCAGACATCTGGGGACCCACTGGCATCTCATAACCTACATGTCCAGGGCTGAGCCACAGTTTCATCCCTCTCCAGTATACCAAGTTCCTCTCTGTACACCCTAGTTTCTGCTGGGGGTCCCTCCATCTCTCCAGCTCTCACTCAGCAACTTCAGCTCTCCCTTAGCTCTGCTGTTGCTCCAGTTACAGCAATGGTCTCCTTAACGGGGCTCCTTGACTCCAGTCTGTGTCTCCTAACCCCCCTCCCATGCTGCCAAGGGGTCAGTCTGACCAAGCCATCATCCATCTTGTCATTCATCTCTCCAGGTGCCTTCTCAGGGGGAAGCTGCACCCCAGAGCTTGGCACAACAGTCCCCAAGGCCTGCTCACATTTGTTTCTCCCACACTGCCTCCCAGCATGGCCCAGCTCAGAGCAGCCATGTCAGACTCCCTGGAGCACTACATCTCATCCATACGTTCTCTGGGCACCTTCCCACTTTCCTTTGGCTGGCTGATTTCTCCCTGCAAGCAGGCCGGGCAGCCTCTGTGCCAGCCCTCCATCTCCCTGCATCCTCGTCCTTGTTGTCTTCTGCACCACATGCTGCATTTCTTGTTGGCAGAGCCAGCACCCAGCACCCAGCTCTCCTCTACCTCCTGCCAGCATCTAGCTAGCACCTGCTACCTCTGGCTAGGTGAGAAACTACTAGTGGGGTTGAAGAAGGAATATCTACTCCACATCTCTTGTGTAGTTTGGATTTTTAACAACAAATATTTTTTTCTCATAATTAAAGTACACATCTTCAATGGGGATTAAGTTCTAAACTCAATAATGTGAAGCAAAAATCACATGTGGTCAACACTGCCCTGGAAAGGCCCACAGGGCCCACGATACCTGATTTGGGTTCACCATCCTCTTTCCCAAAGGGTTCAGCACAGACAAGTGTTTCTCACAGCCTCCAGATTCTTATTTCCTGAGCTGAGCAGCAGCAGATAAACTAGCTGACTTATTTAGGAACCGTGTTTTATTTTAATATGTGTTGATATCTTATGTATTTTTTGCTATTGATCTTCTTTACCAAATATGTATGGTTATGTTTATATAAGTGCACACATTTATGTACTTATTTTTTTTTAAAGATTCTACTTATTTATTTGAGGGAGAGAGCGTGATTTAGAAAGCCAGCAGGGGGAGGGGCAGAGGGAGAGAGAGAGAGAGAGAGAGAGAGAGAGAGAGAATCTCAAGCAGACTCCATGCTGAGCACAGAGCCCCACATGGGGCTCAATCCCACAACCCCAAGATCACAACCCGAGCCAAAACCAAGTTGGAAGCTCAACCAACTGAGTCACTCAGGAGCCCTTATGTACTTACTTTTTTTTAAATGACTGTGAAGCAGAAACTTCGGATCACTTCACTCCAGGTCCCACCACCGCCCTGATTTTCCACACAAATGACCTGAGTCTAGCCAGGGAGTTGCCGGAGACCCTTCGTTCTTATACCAACAGAAAAGAGACCTTTCAGGAGCCTGGCTATGGGACAACAGGCCAGGCAACTCAGGGGGAATTAAGTAGCCCCCATATGGTAAGTTAAACTGAGTCTCTTCACAAAGGAATGAGAAACTCTGGGAGAAGAGTAAAGTCCCCCAAGGACAGGCCTACCCAAGTCAGAAGAAGCAAGTCTTAAGTGAAGTGTGAGCCCACGGTGGTGACTGATTTTGGCTCAGGTTGTGATCTCGGGGTTGTAAGATCAAGCCCTGTGTTGGGCTCCGCTGCAGAGTCTACTTGAGAGTCTCTCTCTCCGTCTCCACCCCCTACCCACTCACACTCTTTCTCTCTCTCTCTCTAAAAAAAAAAAAAAAAAAAGGAAGCAAGCAAAATAGATGAGGAGAAAGAGAAAAAGTAGTCAAGGCAGGGGGAACAGCAAAACCAGAAAGGCCAGGGGGTAGAAGGCAATGAGAGAAGAAAATGATGACAAAGGGAGAAGGGGACAGTAACCAGGCCTGGAAGACCCTGGAGTCCGTTGATTCTAGTGCAGGGCAGCCTTGAGGAGGTTCTAAGATAGAGAGGGCTTTGACTGATGGATTTTTTTTCAGGTAGGCCAGATTGGAGCCCAGTGTGGGGCTTGAATGCACAACCCTGAAATCAAGACCTGACCTGAGATCAAGGCTCCGATGCTTAACCCAACTAAGCCACTCAGGTGCCCCAATGCACTTATATTTTTAAAAGATGTTTCTGGGGGGCAGCCCCGGTGGCTCAGCGGTTTAGCGCCACCTTCAGCCCAGGGTGTGATCCCAGGGTCCAGGATAGAGTCCCACATCGGGCTCCCTGTGAGGAGCCTGCTTCTCCCTCTGCCTATGTCTCTCCTTCTCATGAATAAATAAATAAAATCTTTAAAAATAAATAAATAAAAGATGTTTCTGATAAATGCTTATTGCTACTGCCTGCTAATCTGATACGTGAAAAAATGTATCTTACTGTAGTTTTACCTTGCACTCTTCTTATTGAGGGAGGTAGAGCATCCTGTCATACGTTTAAGTATCATTTCAATTTCGTCTTGTGTGGACTGTTTATGGTCTTTGTCCAGTTTTGATCTTCTGCTTATTGACTTGAGGAACCTTTTACATATGAAAGAAACGAGCCCTTTGTGATAGGAGTGGCAATTCTACCCCTAGTCTGTCCTGTATCTCTTGACTATTGCTGGTGGTTTCTTTTCCCTGCAGATTTTCTTTTTATATAACCAAATGTATCAGTCTTTGAAAGGAAACAGAAATACAAGACATTTGAGAGATACTTGAGTGAAATGGCCAGCAGGTTGAACGTTGCTGTTTGCCAGAGGTAGTTTAAATTCTTTTTAGGATTACTTTTTAAGGAAGTTTTAAAAATTGAATCAGTTGGAGGGTATGTACTTCAGAGGGATAGGCCCTCGTGTAAAGCATGCTTATAGCACGCTATTGACACTTTTGTCTTTCTACGAACTTCATTAATCTGCAGACCTTCAGAAAGAGATGAAGGTGGGGGAGGGGGAGGGGGGAGAGGGAGTCCCCTACCAGCCTGAGCGACAGAAGCTGCAGGATTTGGTTGGAGGCTAGAGGGGAGAAGGTGGAGAGACTGGGAGAGAGTCAGTGCTCTGATCTGATGGTGCCTGACCGGTGGGGAAGAGGGTGGGCAGATCCCGGAGTCTCCTTTTAATAGCGTTTCCCTGAGGCTCAAGCATAACATTTCACGTCTTCCAGATTTAGGCTCATCAGATTGCGGGGAGGGCCAGAAGGTGGGTGGAGGAGTGGGGGCTCGGATTCCTAGAGAGGAGAGAACTCCTATCTTCACCCCACAGCCGCCCCCCCCCCCCCCCCCCCCCGTGGAGGATAGGGCAGAGGAGGAAACCGAGCTGGGACAGATTAGAGTACCGGCCCAAGGTCACAGCGAGGGCTGCCGGTGGAGGCGGAATTCGAACTCTAGCCTGACTCCAGAGCCCAGAGCTCTCCACCTCCTGGTGACAGCGGCACCGAGGTGCCCTCCCCTCCCTTCCAGTCCGCAGTCGTCCACGCTCAGCCCTTAGGGTGGCTGGGGGGGGGGGCGCTTCCTCAGTTTACCCCAGCCCGGTGAGGTCCTGGGCTCGGTGTCCCCTCCTGGCTGTGAGCCCGTGGCGCGTCCTGCGCACCCCCCACCCCCGGCGGACACCCCTGCCGCGCTCCAGGCTCCGCCCTCCTCCCTCCTTCCCGGACCCCACCTCCTACCCCTGCACCCCTGCACCCCAGCCCGTGGCTCGCGGAGCTCGCGACCCCTCCCTTCCTGAGCATCACCAAGTTTGTCTCCAAGCGAGGCCAGAAACTGGCCCCGGCGGCGCTCAGGCCGGGCGACCAGCCTCCCCACCCGGCGTCCAGAGTAACCGGCAACCACAGCCACCCCTTCATCACAGCCTCCTGCGTGCCAGGCCCTTGACTTCCAGAGCTCCGAATCCCCTCCCCCCACACGCACCCCGACGAACAGACCCCCAGAATTTACTCGGTCCCCATTATACAGACGAGGGAGCGGCTACAGCTCCGGAAAGTTGTGACACGCTTGGGCTCGCACCGCTAATAATAACGCCGGCCAGCATCGGGCCGAGCACCGCCTATGTGCCAGGCACAGGAGCATCACCTCATAAATCTGCCAATGCCCCTATAAAGCGGGTACCGTGATCAGCCCCATCCTACAGATGAGGAAACTGAGGTTTGGCGCCTGGCCCAAGGTCACCCCGCAAATGAATGACGGATCTTGCGCCCAAACGCGGGCTGGGAGGCTCGGGGAGCAGTTTTCCGCGCCGTCTCCATCACCCCGAGAGGCAGCAAGCTTCGAACCTACGGCATCAGGGGCCAGCCCCGAAGCCCCAAATGCCCCAAGCCTGGACGCAAAGCGGCGGGTCCGCACGGCCACAGCCCGCGGACGGGAATTCCCGGGAACCCGGGCAGGACCCGCGCCAGGAGCTCCCGCGCGCCCCGCGCGCCCCTCGCCAGGAGCCGACGGTACTCACCATAAAAGGGAGGGCGGGCGGCCGCCGGGGGGGTCGCGGGGCTGGCGCGTCCTGCGCTGCGCCGAGAGCCCGCCGCCGCCGCCCACTCAGGGGCGCCCGAGCCACCCCGGAGACGCCGGCCGGCTCCCCGCGGCCAGGGCGCGTCCTCCCCGCCGGCGCCCGGCACGGCGGCCTGGAGTTGGCCGTTCTTGGGAAGTTGGCGCGCGGGCACGGCGGCGGGGCGCGGGGCTCGGCAGCGAGCGCGGCAGCGCCTCCCCGCGCGGACCCCGGGGCGCGCCGAGGCCCGCGCTCCCGCCGTGCTTAGCTCCGCGCCGGCCCCGGGCTCAGGGCTCACGGGCCGCGCCTCGGCCCCCGGCCCCCGCCCCCGGCGCCCCGGGCGCGCGCAGCGGTAGTTGGAGCCGGGGCCCGGGCCCGCGCGGCGGGGCGCTCATCGCCCTCCCCGGGGGCTGCGCGCCTTTGTGCGCGGGGCGCGCCGGCCGCCGCGGCCAGCCCTGGATGCTGCAGCCGCCGCCTCCCCCTCCGCCGCCCGCTCCCCGCCTGCCCCGCCGGCCCGAGGCTGCAGCTGAAAGCCGATCCGGCTGAGCTCATCCCCGAAGGCCACTAATCCAATAGCCGCGGAAGGCGCGGCCGCCGGGAACGCCCCTTCCCCCGCCATCCCGCGCCCGGCCCGTCCCAGCCCGGGCCGCCGGCGCCGCCACCTTCCCGAGGCCACCAGCTGGCGGGAGAGGGAAGTGGAGCCCGCGCCGCGCCCGCGCCCCTGCGCCGTCGCCATTCACCCGCCCGCTCGCCGCGCTCCCTCCCCCACCCATTCATGCGCTCGGGCGCTCCCTCCTCCAGGCGCGGGGAGCTGGGGGTGCCCGCGGGGGAGACACCCACGGTCACTCGGCGGCTCTGGGGCTTCTTCCCGACGCACGTGGGAAGCAAGCCGCGGGGAGAGAGGACGCTTTGATAGCCTCCTCCTCAGACACGTGTCCACACTTTATTTTTAAGGAGCGGGCGCCAACTCCTCGGATTCCAACCGCGTCCTGCACCTGCTTCCCGGGGCCTTCCGCCGCCCGACGCGCGGGGCCCTGGGTCTCTGCTCCGCGGGCTCCGGAGCGCCCCAGCCCGAGGGGAGGAAGAGGGCGCGGCCAGAGCGGGGGTGGGGAGGGGAGGGGAGGGGCGGGGTGGGGCAGGGGGGTGGGGCAGGGGGGTGGGGCAGGGGGGCCCCGGGAGGCTGCTTCGAAGCTTCTGGGCCTCCTCTGGGAAATTAAAAGTTCCGGGTCTGGGTGTCCGCGTGCGCTCCCCGGGTTGGCCTCGCTCCCATATTCCACAATCACTGGGTCTGCCCCCGGGCCCCTCGGGGCCAGGCGCCTGGGAGCCTAAATGCAGAGCGCCCGGGTCGCCAAGGACACAGACTGGTGAAGACAGTTCAAACCAGGGAGGGGAATGTTTGGATGGAGGTTCTGGGGCTCCTTTCCCGGACGGGGAAGGGCATTTCTGGGAATGATTCCAGGTGGAGGTGGTTAGGCCAATTAGCCCCTGGGGCAGGATGGTGGCCTGGCTAGGTAGCTACCCCAGCACAGAGCCCACGCAGCCTGCAGCCTGACCGGAGTGTGAGCCCAAGGTGCTGCCGAAGCCTGCCGGCGGCACAGACAGTGGTTAGGCTGCTCGGGGACGGCCTACTTACTTCCCCTGCACTGCCAGAGGTGTCTTCATAACACCAGCATGACGGCTCCCTCCTCCACCCCTTCAGGGTACAGCCTGGCCTACAGGATCGCTTCCCACTTCCTACCTCACTAGGGCTCCCCTCCTTCAGTCTCACTCTTCTGCAGCTTTGCTGTGGACCCGGCCTCACTGGGACACCCCCCACCCCACCCCACCCCGAGGCAGCTCCAGCAAGTCAAGCTCTCTCTCCCAGACACAGGCCTTTGCACACACTGACCTTTGTCCTTGGTACAGCCCGACCCCAGGTAACTCGGATTCACCCTTCAGCTCTCTGCCTGTACTCCCCATCATCTGCTCCAGGGAGTCTTCCTGGGGCCTAAATTTATTTCTGTATTTATTCACAATATAATAAACACCCATGATCCCGCCATCCAACCCCATGTGCTCCTTTCCTAGCACATCCTTTTGCCTCTGCTTCACATAAAACCACTTTCCTGATTGTTAAGGTTTATCATTTCCTTGGAAATTTTATATATATATATATAAAATATATATGTGTGTGTGTGTCTATAAACACACATGCAGACATTTGAAAAAAAGTTATATATATACCTAAACATTGTCATTATTTTGGTTAGTTTTATGTTCTTGGTTTTGGAACTTTATTAATGCTATACTATATCTTGTTTTCTTTTTTTTTCTTTTTTTGTAAGATTTTATTTATTCTTGAGAGCTAGAGAGAGAAAGAGGAAGACACAGGCAGAGGGAGAAGCAGGCTCCATGCAGGGAGCCCAATGTGGGACTCGATCCCGAGACTCCAGGATCACACCCTGGGCCAAAGGCAAGGGCTAAACCGCTGCACCACCTGGGCTGCCCCTGTATCATGTCTTCTACAACTTGCTCTTTAGACTCAACAAGATTCATCTGCATTGACACATGCAATTATAGTTCCTTCATTTTCACGGCTTACGATGATAATTCATTGGGTGAACAAACACAATGTTAAAAAAATATTCTTGACACCTGTTAAAGACGGTAAGGAAGACTTTGTTCTGGGGGGGCTACTACAAGGGGAGTTTGTTTTAGGGGAGAGAGATTAGGCTCAACTCTGAATACATGGACAAGGGGGAATTTATAGCCAAGGAGCTGGGTCGGGGGCAGTGGGTAGAAAATTACTAAGAGCACACATCAGGGGTGAGGAGGATTCTTGCTGGACAGACTCCACAGGGCTCTTGCTGAAAGCAGACCAGGGTGAGGGATGGGGAATTAGTTCAGATATTGAAGGTGGTCAGATACTGGAGTGGGAGATTTTTCACTAACTTAGCAAAATTAATTAATTAGTTCATTTTCTTTCTTTCTTTTTTCCCCTCCTTCCCTCCCTTCTTTCCTGCCTTCCTTCCTACCTTCCCAGATTCTATTTCAACTGCTACACTGTGTCAGCCCAACTATATATTTAATCATAACTCAGAGTCTGTGAAAATAGTATCTGTTTAGAAGTTTAGCTTTGCATTGAAAACAGAATTTTTTAAATCAAATGTATTCTCAGCATCAATAATTTCTACTAGTTTCAAAGCATCTGTTTTTAAAAAGTATTTTTTAATAACTGATTTAAGGGACTACACTACATCTACCACATTCCATTACAACATTTTTTTTTTTTCAGACTCAATAACATGATTCCTACAGAGCCCAATCCAGTGTATTTAATGATGAGCCTTTTGGGGACCTCAGAAATGACCTAAAGTACTATTTTATATTGACTATCAGTCTATGGTGTGTACGCTATGCACAAAAATATAGGGATCCCTGGGTGGCGCAGCGGTTTGGCGCCTGCCTTTGGCCCAGGGCGCGATCCTGGAGATCCGGGATCGAATCCCACATCAGGCTCCCGGTGCATGGAGCCTGCTTCTCCCTCTGCCTGTGTCTCTGCCTCTCTCTCTCTCACTGTGTTCCTATCATAAAAAAATAAAAAAAAAACCAAAAATATAAATTTTTATTTTGGTTACTACATATTGGAGTTTAATTTAGACAACTTGGAAAATATACACTCATGTACTGAGGATACAATGGTAGATTTAATATTAAAAGTAGTAAAATAGAACATGGGCACTGTCCTTGGCTAGAGATCTATTTTTCTCTCTTTTTTACCCCTTTCACCTGTTTCTTCCATCCCCATCCACCACTTCTGGCAACCACCACTTCTGGCAACCACCTCTCTCTTTCTAGAGCTCATTTTATTTTTGTTCTTATTTTTTTAGGTTCCATGTATAAAAAAGATCATAGGGTATTCGTCTTTGACTTATTTCACTTAGCAGAATGCCCTTTACGTCTATCCATGTTATCATAAATTGCAAGATTTCATTTTTTTATGGCTGAATAATTTCCCATTCTGTATAGATATATATATACAGATATATATATATATATATATATATATATATATATCACAATTTCTTTATTCATTCATCAGTGGACACTTGGGTTGTTTCCATATCTTGACTATTGCAGATAATGCTGCTGTGAATATGGGGTACAGCTATCTTTTTGAGTGTTTTCATTTTCTTCAGATAAATACCCAAAATTGGAACTCCTGGATCATGTGGTACTCCTATTTTTAATTTTTTGAAGAACCTCCGTACTGTTTTCTGTTGTGGCTGCACCAATTTATATCCCATGAACATTGCACAAGGGTTCCCTTTTATCAACATTCTCAGGTATTCTGCCAATGAATACATATCTCTTATCTTTTTAATTCTAGGCATTCTAACAGGTGTGAGGAGATAACTCATTGTGATTTTGGTTTGCATTTCCCTGATTATTAGTGATGTTGAGCATCTTCTCACATGCCTGTTGGCCATCTGTTTGTCTTCTTTGAGGAAAATGTCTATCCAGATCTTCTAGCTATTTTTTTTTAATTTTTAAGATTTTTTTAAACTTCTGCCTATTTTTAAATAGGATTGGTTTTTGCTGTTGAGTTGAATGAATTCTTTATAGATTTTGAAATTAGCCCTTTAACAAATACAGGATTTGTCAATATTATCTCCCACTCTGTAGGTTGCCTTTTCATTTTGTCAGTGGTTTCCATTGCTAGGCATGATTTTTTAGTATGATTCCCACAAATTTAATTTACTTTTGTTGCTTTTACTTTTTGATGTCAGATTCAGAAAATCACCACCAAGATGTATGTTGAGGAGCTTACTGCCTATATTTTCTTTTAGGAGTTTTATGGTTTCATGTCTTACATTCAAGTCATTAATCCATTTTGAGTGATTTTTGTGTGTATACTGTAAGATAGTGATCAAGTTTCATTCCTTTACATGTGGCTGTCCAGTTTTCCCAGCACCATTTATTAAAGAGACTGTCCTTTCCCCATTGTGTATTTTTGGCTCCTTTGTTGTAAATTAATTGATCATATATGCATCGTTCTATTTCTTGACACTCTATTCTGTTCTTTTAATTTAGGTGTCTGTTTTTACGCTAATACCATACTGTTTTAATTACTATAGCTTTGTAATATAGTTTGAAATCAGGGAGTGTGATACCTCTAGCTTTGTTTTTCTTTCTCAAGATTGCTTTGGCTTTTGAGGATCTTTTGTGGTTCCTTACACATTTTAGGATCATTTGTTCTATTTCTGTGAAAAATGCCATTGGAATTTTGGTAGAGATTGCATTAAATCTTTAGATTGTTTTTACCAATATTGATTTCTCCCGTCCAGGAGCACAGAATATCTTTCCATTTATTTGTGTCTTCTTCATTTTCTTCCATTAATGTCTTAAAGTTTTCAATATATAGGTCTTTCATCTCTTTGGTTAAACTTATTCCTTTTAAATTTTAAAAAATTCCTTTTTTAAAAAAAATCATTCTTTTTGATGCAATTGTGATTGACTTTTTCTTAACTTCTCTGATGGTTTATTAGTGTATAGAAATATAATAGATTTTTGTATATTGCTTTTGTATCCTGCAACTATACTGAGTTCACTTATCAGCTCTAACAGCTTTTTGATGCAGTCTTTAGGATTTTCTCTATATAATATGTCATTTGCAAAGAGTGACAAATAGTGACAGTTTTATTTTTTCTTTTCCAATTTGGGTGCCTTTTTTTTTTTCTTGCCTATTTGCTGTAGCTAGGACTTCCAATACTACATTGAATAAAAGTGTCAAGAGTGGGCATCCTTGTCTTGATCTTAGAGGAAAAGCTTTCAACTTTTTATCACTGAGTGTGAAGCTGTTGATCATATATGGCCTTTATTATGTTGAGGTATGTTCCTTCTATACCTACTCTTGGTTAAGAATTTTTATCATAAATAGATGTTGAGGGGCACCTGGGTGGCTCAGCTGGTTAAGCATCTGTCTTTGGCTCAGGTCATGATCTCAGGGTCCTGGGAGTCAGTTTCTCCTTCTTTCTCTGCCCCTCCTTCCTGGCTCATGCTTTCAGTCTCTCTCAAATAAATAGATAAAATCTTTTTTAAAAATGGATCTTTAATTTTGTCAAATGATTTTTTCTGCATCTATTAAGATGATCATATGGTTTTCATCTTTCATTTTGTTAATGTGGTGCATCACAACAACTCATATCCTCATCTCCCGGAAACAAATCCCACTTGATGATGATGTATGGTCCTTTTAATGTATTATTGAATTCAGTTTGCTAATATTTTGTCAAGGATTTTTGCATCTATGTTCATCAGGGATATTGGCCTATAATTTTCTTTTCTTGTGGTGTCATGTCTGGTTTTGTTATCAAGATAATGCTGGCCTCATAAAATAAATTGAGAAGAGTTCTTGCCTCTTCTTTTGTTGTTGTTGGTTGTTTTTGTGCTTTTTGTGTTTTTATTTTTTAGAGAGAGAGAGAGAGTACGTGAGAGGAGGAGGGGAGGGCAAAGGGAGAGGGAGATACAGAATCTTAAGCAGGTTCCATGCCCAGCACAGAGCCCCCACAGGTCTAGATCTCATGACCCTGAGATCATGACCCAAGCCAAAATCAAGAGTCAGTCTGTTTTTGAAAGAGTTTGAGAATGTTCTGAATGTTTGGTAGAATTTGCCAGTGAATCCATCTGCGGCTGGGCTTTTATTTGTTGGAAGGCTTTTGATTGCTGATTCAATTTCCGTGTTAGTAATTGGTCTGCCCCAATTTTTTTATTTCATCATGATTCAGTCTTGCTAGGTTGTATGTTTCTAGGAATTTATCCATTTCTTCTAGATTACCCAATTTGTTAGTATATAATTACGAACTTTGTATTTCTGTGGTATTAGTTGTAACATCTTCTCTTTCAAATCTGATTTTGCTTATTTGAGTCCTCTTTCTTTTTTTTCTTGGTGAGTCCAGCTATATGCTAATCAATTTTGTTTATCTTTTCAAATAACCAGCTTAGTTTCACTGATCTTTTCTATTGTCTTCTTAGTCTCTCTTTCATTTATTTCTGCTCTAATCTTGTTATTTCCCTCCTGCTAACTTTTGGCTTAATTTATTCTTATTTTTCTAGTCCCTTGAGGTACAAAGTTAGGTTATTTAAAACTTTTCTTTTTTCTAGGGGTGCCTGGGTGGCTCAGTTGGTTGAGTGTCCAACTCTTGATTTCAGCTTGGGTCCTGAACTGAGGGCCCTGGGATTGGGCCCTGCCTCTGGCTCTCCACTCACTGGGGAGTCTGTTTCTCTCTCTCCCTCTGCCCCTCCCCTAGTTGTATGCTCTTTTTTCTATCAAATAAATAATTTTTAAAATCTTAAAAAAGAAAAGACTTTTCTTTTTTTGAGGGCGGCATTTATCACTATGAACTTCCCTCTTAGAACTGCTTTTGCTACATCCCACAGATTTTGGTATATTTCTATTTTTATTTGTCTTAAGATATTTTTTCTTTCTCTTTTGGTTTCTTCTTTGACCCATTGATTGTTCAGTAACTTGTGTTTAATCTCAGCACATTTATGAATTTTCCAGTTTTCGTCACACAATTATTTTATTTCATACCATTGTGGTAAAAATTGCTTCCTATGATTTCAGTCCTTTTAAATGCATTAAGACTTGTTTTATGCCCTAACATATAATCTATCTAGGAAAATGTTTCATTTGCACTTAAGAAGAATGTGTATTTTGTGTTTTTCTAGATGCAAAGTTCTGTATATTGTCTGCCAGTCCATCTGGTCCTACATGTCATTTAAAGCTAATGTTTCCTAATTGATTTTCTGGCTGAGTGATCCACCCATTGGTGTAAGTAGGATATTAAAACCCTCTACTATTATTGGGTTGCTGTCTAGCTCTCCTTTTAGGTCTGATAATATTCGCTTCATATATTTAGGTGCGCCTATGTTGGGTACATAAATATTTACAAATGTTGGTTGTAAATATTGTTGGTTTGACCCCTTCATCGTTATGTGACACCCATTTTTGTCTCTTATTACACTTTTGTTTTAAAGGCTATTTTGTCTGATTTAAGTGTAGCTACTCCAACTTTCTTTTGGTTTCCATCTGCATAGGATGCCTTTTCCCATCCCTTCACTTTCATTCCATGTGTGTCCTTGCATCTATAGTGTATATCTTGTAGGCAGGATATAGATGAGTCTTGGTTTTTATCCATTCAGCAACTATACGTCTTTTGTTTGGAAAATTTAGTCCACTTATATTTAAAATAATTATTGACAGGTATGTACTGATTGCCATATTGTTAATTGTTTATCAATTTTCTTTCTAGTTCCTCTCAGCTTCTTTCTTCTCTTGTTCTCTTCCTTTGTGGTTTGATGACTTTCTTTAGTGGTATGCTTATAATTCTTTCTCTTTACCTTCTGTATATTTAGTATAGGTTTTGCTTTGTTGTTACCATGAGGCTTACATATAACTGCTTATATGTAAAAGCAGTTATATGTAAGTTATATGTAAGTTATAAAAGCTTACAGCTTCTATCTGTAAAAGTCTATTTTAAGTTCATAATAACTTAAGTCTGATCCCTTTCTAAAGCTCAACATTTTTACTCCCCCCATTTTATGTTTTTGATGTCACAGTTTACGTCTTTTTATCTTGTGTACCCCTTAACTAATTATTATATAGTTATTTTTAGGGGATCCCTGGGTGGCACAATGGTTTAGCACCTGCTTTTGGCCCTGGAGACCCGGGATCGAATCCCACATCGGGTCCCGGTGCATGGAGCCTGCTTCTCCCTCTGCCTATGTCTCTGCCTCTCTCTCTCTCTCTCTGTGTGACTATCATAAAAAAAAAAAAACTATATAGTTATTTTTAATACTTTTGAATGTAACTTTCATATTAGCATTGTAAGTGGTTAATCCACTACCTTTACTATATACGTATCTTTCCAGTGAGGTTTATTCTTTCCTATATTTACTTGTGACTAATTAGTGCCCTTTCTTTCCAGTTTAAAGAAGTCCCTTCAACATTTCTTAAAAGGCCAGCCTAGTGACTATGAACTCTTTTATCTTCTGTTTGTCTGAAGAAACTCATTCTTTCCTCCAATTCTTTTTTTTCTTTCCCATGGTTCTTTTTTTTTATTGGTGTTCAATTTGCCAACATATAGAATAACACCCAGTGCTCATCCCATCAAGTGCCCCCCTCAGTGCCCGTCACCCAGTCACCCCCAACCCCCACTCACCTCCCTTTCCACTACCCCTTGTTCATTTCCCAGAGTTAGGAGTCTCTCCTGTTCTGTCTCCCTTTCTGATATTTCCCACTCATTTTTTCTCCTTTCCCCTTTATTCCCTTTCACTACTTTTTATATTCCCCAAATGAATGAGACCATATAATGATTGTCCTTCTCCGATTGACTTACTTCACTCAGCATAATACCCTCCAGTTCCATCCACCTCGAAGCAAAAGGTGGGTATTTGTCGTTTCTAATGGCTGAGGAATATTCTATTGTATACATAGACCACAGCTTCTTTATCCATTCATCTTTCAATGGACACCGAGGCTCCTTCCACAGTTTGGCTATTGTGGACATCGCTGCTATAAACATCGGGGTGCAGGTGTCCCGGCGTTTCACTGCATCTGTATCTTTCGGGTAAATCCCCAGCAGTACAATTACTGGTAACTTTATCAGATGGAGTATTCTTGGTTGGAAGTTTTTCTTTCAGTGCTTTGAATATATTGCAGACCACTTCTTTCTGCCCTGCAAAATTTCTGAATAATCTCCTGATAGTTTTATGGAGGTTCCTTTGCACATTACAAATTGTTTTTCTCTTGCTACTTTCAATATTCTCTCCTTGTTTTTAACTTCTGACATTTAAATTATAATGCATCTTCATGTAGATCTCTTTAAGTTCATCTTACTTGGAACATCAGCAAGAATGACCCTAGGGGAAACTGGACTTTGGGTGACACTGCTGTGTCAATGTAGGTTTATCAATTGCAAAAAATGCACCCCTCAGTGGGGGATGTCAACAACGAGGGAAGGTATGCATGTGTTGGAGCAGAGGGTACAGGCAAAATCTGCTCAATTTTGCTGTATCCCTAAAACTGCTCTAAAAAGTGAAGTCTAATTTTTCAAAAACTGTTTCAATCTAGCCGCAGAGGGTCACATGCACCAGAAATATTTTATATCATGTACAGGAGAAAAAGATTCATCCCAGGATCCCAAACACCATTTCCTTGGACTAATTTACATAGAAATAGATGATTTGCATACTGACATAGCTACAGATCCCAGGCCATTCCATGCTGCATCCTATTGCCCTTTACTTCTTAGATAATTAGAACTAGTGGGGCCCAGAGGTCTCAGCACCCAAGACACTCTGGAACACACCTGAGTTACTGTAAGAAAAGGTGATACTTAGTGACAGACATGCCAAACTTATCCAATGAACACTGAACTTGGTGCAGGACAAGATAATAAGGACACACACACACACACACACACACACACACACACATAAATGCACACCTACACCAGAGATCTAGAGAGTTCCATCATCATAAAGCATCTTGGTATACTGGGATGAGGTGGTGGGATAGAAGGCAGATCACAGCAGGGTCACATCACAGAACTTTAAGCTTTTTAACTGATTTCTACAATCCTCATTTTTTCTTATATAAAATGGGACAATAATAACTAACACAGAGAGTTGTACACGCTAAGGGAGGTGACATCTATAAGGATTTGGCCAGTATTTACTCTTCATGGGTCCTCTGGGCTCTCATTTCTCTGGTGTCTAATGCTCAAAGCTGGCTGTTGGTACACTAGGCTGAGGCCGCTGTGTGGCTGTGAGGATAATGGTGGTTAAATAGGGCTTTGCTGGGGCACAAAAGTAAACCCGTGAAAGTTGCAAAGGGAACTCTCACTGTGTGTCTGTATGCACAGCTTTCATTACTTGTTATCTTATCAAAGGTGTATAATATCATCTATTCCCAGGATTTTCTTATGTTTACAGCCCAGCCTTATGCAGAAATAAACAACAGAGGGGATCCTTGGGTGGCTCAGCGGTTTAGCACATGCCTTTGGCCCAGGGTGTGGTCCTGGAGTCCTGGGATCAAGTCCCACTTTGAGCTCCCTGCATGGAGCCTGCTTCTCCCTAAGCCCATGTCTCTGCCTCTCTCTCTCTCTCTCATGAATAAATAAATAAAATCTGAAAAAAAAAAAAAAAAAAAGAAAGAAACAACAGAGCTGAAACTTGAATACAGGTGTGGGTGACTCCAAAGCCCTGGTTGGTGGCACTACCCCCCACTACTAACATGAAGAGCACCCCTTCTGCTGAGTGGAAGCTAGGTCAGGCCATCACTGAGGATGGCTAGCCCTGAGCACATGCGGAATTAATAACTTGGAATATATCCCGCCTACCCAGCTGAAAGATGCCTACTCCACATTACCTGATCTATAGTGCTGCTTGAAGTTTTTGTTTTTTGTTTTTTTGTTTTTATCACCTATTACCTGGGTGGTAGTCAAGCATTTGATCTTTTTCATTGAATTATCTTATTGTGTTCTTGACATAGTCTCTCATTCCCTCTGAAAATAAAGTGGTTTAAGATGAAAACTGCAATTACAATGCCATCTATTAAAAGGATTTGGGATTCCTGTAGTGTTAAAAGGAACATGTAATTGCCAATTAAAGAAAAGCATGCTATTGGCCAAAACCATTGATTAGAAGTAAATTTGGAAACATTTTCTGAGCAACCTCATGGACAGGCTCACACTCTTTCTCCAAGAGCCAAGGTGACCTGTGTGAGGCTCAGATAGGTTAATAACTTGTCCAGGATCACACAGCTAGTGCTCTCCTGACACTGGAGAGTGCACATTTGATATGTATTACCCAGGGAGCTGGTACAGACTAGAGTATGTAAGATTCTAGAAGGGCTCAGCGGATTTCATGGGCAACATGCCCCTAGTAGGCTTCCCTGGTTCAGGCCTTTATTATCTCTCCCCTGGATCTTGACAGTCCACTTTCCTCTCCCTCACCTCACTCCCTTCCCACGGTGTTCACCAAACAGCACCCAGAGTGACTACTAGTAATTATTATTGGTTGCTCACCAAAATGCCTTCCCTGTCCTTTTTAGATTTATATTACAGTAATTTTCATTCAGTGGCAATATATCCAGCCTCAGGGACAAATCCTGACAGGTTTCAGCCACTCCTGGCAACTGCATAAGTAAATACATAAGTCTTATATTTTACTTAACAGATTTGGTTTTCTGTAGTAGTGTGAGTATAAGTCTTTTGGAGCTACTTTCTATGTTTTAAGTCCAAACAAATAAATGGTTATACTAATGTTGGGAATCAGAGTTCTCACCCTCCAAGAAAGGAGAAACAACCATGAAATGGAGTAAAGCAAGCAAACCCTACAGAGTCACATTCGAATTAGAGACACCAGCATTTCTAGCTCTGTCCATGGAAAAGGCCTAGAAACACCAACGCAGTTGGCAATGAGCACATCATAGTACATATTTTTGGTTCCTAAAAAGCATTCTCTGCTAAAAGGAACCAGAAATCCTTGAAGAAATAGCTGATTTGAGGGCCAGGGCAAGTGCAAGATGAGTCTGGAAAACTGGACAGTGACAGAAAAAGAAATAATAGGAATATATCAAAAGTACACAGGAAACACCTGAAGCCTCCAAATAGATGCCAATAATGGGTTATAATCAGCTGAGTAGAATGAGAATCCATAAGTCCATACAAACATACACATCCATACCCAAAGGCAGCTCTTCCTTTTTTTTTTTTTTTTTAAGATTTTATTTATTCATGAGAAACAGGGAGAGGTAGAGACACAGGCAGAGGGAGAAGCAGGCCCCATGCAGGGAGCCTGATGTGGGACTGGATCCTGGGTCTCCAGGATCACACCCTGGGCTGAAGGCGGCGCTAACCCGCTGAGCCACCCAGGCTGCCCAGGACAGCTCTTCCTTACTGTAGAATGCCAACATACAACATAAATGCAGATCACCATCCTATAATGGAGCCCGGCAAGAGTCATTAAGGATTATAAAACCATGTGATTGAAAGTCTCTTGAGGATCAAGATATTTACAGTCTCAACAAATCTCTCCACAAAAATAATTATTAATTAGAAAAGGAAGATAGAAACTTGGCAGGCACCATTTTAATACAATGATCAATGTTAACTTCACCAGTAATGGGACAAATCAATATCATTGCCTCCTGATATGTTGCCCTGAGAAGAACACAACATCACTTCGTGGCATTGTGGCCAAAAGTATCCAGTCTAAAGCGATTAATGAGGAAATATCAAACCCAAACTGAGGGACATTCTATAAAACAACTGACATGACTGTACTCTTCAAAATGTCAAAGTTATGAAAGAAAAAGAAAGGATGAGAAATTGTTCTAGGTTAAAGGAGACTACAGAGCTACAGAGACCTGGCAACTAAGCGTAATATAAGAGCCTGGACTGGATCCTAGACCAGAAGAACATTTGCTATAAATTGTTTTGGGGGGTGGGCTGGGAAAAGCAATGGGCCGTAGGTTAGGTGGGAGCACCGTGTGTGTGTGTGTGTGTGTGTGTGTGTGTGTGTGTTGTGGGGCATCCAGAGTTGTGGGAAGGTCAAGATGCTGAGAAAGCGTCTTTGCTGTGGCTGGCTTTCCCCATGTGTCTGTTTCCCCTTCCTCTCTCAGGTCTCTTCCCTGGCTCTGCCTCAGGGTGCGAGACACTTCTGCCCTTGTCTGTGGCTACCTCAGCCAATGCATCTTACCTCTTCCTCTTCCTCCTCTGCAGAGCCATCATGGTCAGCCACCAGCTCTCCACCAGAGTGGTCACATTTGGTCACAGTTGTCCCCTTCTCTGTGTGGGAGATCCCAGGGCAACGGTGGGGCATGCCCAATTAAAACATGTAACCGGGCCCCCAGGCTGAGGCTAAACAGCAGCACCTACCTGTGCAGAGACCAGCTCCTCTTGCCACTTTGAACAATTCCTACCTACCTCATCTCTCACTGAAAGCCTAGCGCCACCTGTACAATGGCATGAGTGGTATCCCCCCTTCATAGGGAAGGACACTTGGGCCCAGAGGGCCTTCCCCACCGCCCTTCAGCGAGCAAGAAAGACAGCACCTTGCTCACAGGACCCTTGATGTCTCACAGGAGACTGGTGAGTTGGCCTTTGCCACTTGCCAGCTGTGTGACTGTAGGCCAATCACTTGCCTTCCCTGAGCTTGCATTTCCTAGGCCCTGCTATGATAATATTTCCTGCCTCCCAGGGTTATTAATGATGATCAAATGCACAACAAAGGTAAAATTCTTCTACAAGGAACTCATCTGATTTCTTTAGCTGTGAAGACAGACCTGCCTATTGGTGATTTTTCTTTCTGAATGTCTTTCCTCATTTCATTTTGAAACATTAAAACCTGAATATTCAAAGCCTTGTGTTATGTATATAATAAATACAAATAGAACTATTTCTTCGCAATATTTAAAACTATTCTCCTCCTCCTCCATTTTTCCTGCTTCCCTTCCTCTATGTATGACCACACACCCTCAGTCCATGAGTTCTCTCCATGCTTGAGTCTAACTGGGAAGAATCCGCAGAACGGAACGCTGGTACCCTGTGGGGGGATGCAAATTGGAGCAGCCACTAGGACAACAGCATGGAGGTTCCTCAAAAAATTAACAATAGAACTACCATACAACCCACCACCTCCACCTCTGGATATTTATCCAAAGGGAGAGAAGACACTATCTCAAAGATCCCTGCACCCCCTGTCTTCATTGCAGCATGATTTACAAGACATAGAAACAACCTAAGTGTCCATCAACAGGTGAATAAAGAAAATGTGGTGTATATGCACACAATGGAATACTATTCAGCCAAAGAAGGAAATCCTGTCATTTGCAACATGGATGAACCTTGAGATCATTATGCTGAGTATCAAGTCAGATGGAGAAAGACAATAGTGTATGATCTCATTTCTATGTGGAATATAAAAAAGCTCATGGGGAGGAGGTGGGGGAGGGTTGGGATTAAGAGTACACCATGGTGATGAGCACTGAGTAATGTTAAGTCACTGTACTGTACACCTGAAACTAAGATAACACTGTATGTTTATGAGGCTTCAATGTAAAAATTAAAATTAGAAAAAATTTATAAAGCTGAACTCACATAAAATAGGGAATAGGCTGGTAGTTACCAGGGGCTGGGGGTGGGGGAAATGGGGATATGTTGGTCCAAGGGTACAAACGCCCAGCTGTATAAGAGAGTTAGTTCCAGGGATATAATGAACGGCAGGGCGGCTGTAATGAACAGTGACGTGTTGTATGATGGGTAGTTGTTAAGAGAGTAGATTTTAAATGTTATCACTGGGCAGCCCCGGTGGTGCACCGGTTTAGTGCCACCTGCAGCCCGGGGTGTGATCTTAGAGACCCTGGATCGAGTCCCACATCAGGCTTCCTGCATGGAGCCTGTGTCTCTGCCTCTCTCTCACTCTCTCTGAATGAATAAATAAATAAATCTTAAAAAAAAAAATTAAATGTTATCACCACCCACAAAATATGGCAATCGTGTAAGGATAAAGGTGTTAACTAAGCTTATTGTGAAATCATTTTGAATATACACGTGTATCAAATCATCACATCCTACACCTGAAACTTGGTATCGCTTTCTTGTCAATATCTCAGTAAAACTGGGTCACCTGGGTGGCTCAGCGGCTGAGCATCTGCCTGCAGCTCAGGTCGTGATCTCCTGATCTCAGGGTCCCAGGATTGAGTCCCGCGTCGGGCTCCCAACAGGGAGCCTGCCTCTCCCTCTGCCTATGTCTCTGCCTCTCTCTCTGTGTATCTCTCATGAATAAATAAATAAAATCTTTAAAAAAAAAACAAACCACAAAACTCAATAAAGCTGAGGAAAAAAGAAGAAATCCACGGAGTCATCACAAGAAAATTCTGAGAGAACTTGATTAACGAAGGCCACCTAAGTGTATTACACAGATTGATGTCCACAAAGGAGAAAGAAGGAGAATAGTTCACAGGAGACAGAATTAACTTTGCATAAAGTTCTCATAAATCTGGAAGCACTTGTGCCTCTTGGCCTGGTCGGCTCTCCCACAAACTTAGAACTCACCCTGTTGAGGAAACAGTGCCAAGGCCCGAGTAAACAGAGAGGGAGTTTAGGAGGCTGCAAGTCCCTGTGGCCATCCTGTGCTCTTCCCCCCCCCCCCCAGTCCTGTCTCTACAGCCCCCCCTTCAATGTTCTCTGCAGGGGCCTGGCCCCAGGCCCATCTGTGCTGGCCTGGGAGGGAGAGAGGCTGCCAGGCAGACACAAAGCAGGGGCCTGACCTGGGGCCCAGAAGGTGTCCCTGCATTGTTCTGAGAGAGGCCCTGGGGCCGGGGAGGGGCTGGGAGGAAGGGGAGCAGGCTGGGCTCAGATGGCAGGCGGCACCCCCTGTCCAGACAGATGGCCAAGGGGGGGGGTGGTCACACAAAAGATGCAAAGGCACCAGGGCAGTCTCCACCCAGGGCCTGGACCTCAAAAGGGCTCGACACAGCGGAGAGGAGGGGCCAGGGGTGCCTTTTGCACTTGCCTGTGGGAGCTGGTAACAAACCAGTTTCCTCATTTCAATTTCACAGCCAAATTCTAACTCCCGGTTTACAGATGAGGAAACTGGGTCTAAGGGAGGCTTGTCTGAGGTCACACACCAGGATTCCAACCAAGCAGTCTGTTTCCCAAGCCTGTACTTTTGATCTTCTTCACCGATTCTCTCTGTATGGTGAATTTTGTGCTCTTGGCCTTCTGCACGCAGCTTCTCTCCAAGATCCCAAAGACAAAACACTGAAAATTCCTTAACCTGTGTTCTCAAAACCCAGGAAACATCAGAATTCCCAGTGGGGGCAAATGAACCAAGCTGCCAGATTGCTTGACTTAGAGACATTCGTATCACAAGAAGAGTGTGTTTTCAAGATGCTTAGAACAATTGTTTTTTAAAAGGAGAGTTTCGGACCACACACAGTTGTGCTGAAGCACAACCAGTCTGAATAACTATTGACCCCATGAAACATATCTTGCAAACATGTAAAGGTGGCCTGACCCATTGCCATGAGGTGCTCCTCCCCAGGGGTTTTGCTAATTCTAGGCAAAATTCTAGGGCTCCCTAGTACCACCGAGAAGGATGGATGAGGACACGAGGCAGCACACACATGGTGACTCAAGGGGTGCCTGTCACTCTGTCTCCATGGAAAGGAGTGGAAATGGACCCCTCAGAGTAGAGAGGAGAACAATGGCATTTGTCCTGTATCACTGAGTGTCGGGACTGTGCCGATCTCACTGACTCCCCGGGTGGGCAGCATCAGCTCTGTTCTACGGGTGACCAATGGAGACTGGAGATGGTGACGCGATGAAGGGATATCTGTATGGCGTTCCCTGCCAAGGGTCATGTCCCCCTTCTGGCTATAGCAACCCAGTTTCCCCTTGCCCACTAGCAGTCTACTGGGATTCAGGTGAGACTGCTGGGCTCCCAGGATGTGCACCTGATTTAGCCAGGCCCCTCACTGTGTTCAATCCCTAGGACGCGGTGACTGGCTCAGGGGCATGCAGGGGACCCAAGTCAGCCAAGGAGATTCAGTCCAGGGGGTTCTGTTGGCCTCGTGAACAAGCAGAGTCCTCTGTCCGCTGGAATGGCAGAAAAGTTGGGTGGGTAGTTGGCCTCAAGAGGTCACGGGCATCCTGTGAAGTAAGAGCCTTCCAGAGACTGAACCATCCAGAGTTGCAGCAGGTGAGCGAGATCCAGCCGCATGGGCCTCAAAATTGTTGCCCGAAGCCTTTCAGGGATGGGAGCAAAGCAACACCAATTTTGACCAAGCCCATTGGTTTTCTTTTCCTACTTATTTCCCTTTACTTCCCTAGCTCTCTTGCTCTTCTTCTTAACCTCAAGTACAGATGGTGGGGCTAATTACCCTCCTCAGTCATAACCCATTGTCATCAGTCACTGGACGCCCCGGGGGGCAGAGGATGGGCACTTGGGAAGACTTACTTCCCAGCCTCCTTGCAGTGAGTAGAGCATGTGACTGAGTTCTGGCCATGCTTCTTTCTCCTGTCCTATCTTTATCCACTCACCTTTCCCCCTGCCTCCCATCATTCTAAATTAAATTCTAGCCATCTTATCATTTGCCCTCAGGTAAGGAGTTTTAAAAACATTACCACAATATCATTATCACACGCACAAAAATGAGAGTCATTCCTTAGACTCATGTAATACCCAGTCCATGCTCATGTTTTCTCAGTTACGTTCAGATGTCTTTTTATAGTTGCTTTGTCCAAATCAGAATCCAGTTATGTTCCTTTTGCATATGGCTCATGTCTCTTAATGTCTTTTTTTTTAATTTTTTATTTATTTATGATAGTCACACACACACACACACAGAGAGAGAGAGGCAGAGACATAGGCAGAGGGAGAAGCAGGCTCCATGCACCGGGAGCCCGATGTGGGATTCGATCCTGGGTCTCCAGGATCAAGCCCTGGGCCAAAGGCAGGCGCCAAACCGCTGCGCCACCCAGGGATCCCCAATGTCTTTTAATTTTATTTTATTCTTTCATTCTTTATCCCACATCATTTACTGGAGAAACCGAGTCACTTATCCAGTAGAATTTCCAACATTCTGGTTTTGGTGGATTATATCCTCACAGTGTTTCTTTCTTCTTCTTCTTCTTCTTCTTTTTTTTTTTTAAGATTTTATTTTATTTATTGGAGAGACAGAATGAGCAGGGGTAGGGGCAGAGGGAGAAGGAGAGAGAGGGAGAGGGAGAGACTCCCTGCTGAGCACCGAGCCTGATGCGATGCAGCCAACATGAGGTGGATCCCAGGACCCTGAGATCATGACCTGTGCCAAAGTCAGACCCCTCACTGGCTGAGCTACCCAGGCGCCCCTCACACTATTTCTTTTCTTTTATTTAAAGTTTTATTTATTTATTCATGAGAGACACACAGAGAGAGGCAGAAACAGAGAGAGAAGCAGGCTCCCTGCAGGGAGCCCAATGTGGGACTCGATCCCAAGACCCCAGGATCATCACACCCTGAGCCGAAGGCAGATGCCCAACCACTGAGCCACCCAGATGTCCCTCACCATGTTTCTTAATACGTTCTTCCATCCGTTGGTTTTCTGTCAGGTATCTGGAAGATCTCCAGGCGTGGTTTGATTCAGGGTGAATTTGGGGGGACAAGCATACTTCAGAGAGGCACGTGTATTTTCTACGGCACCACACCTGGAGGCACATCACCTGTGGGTGCAGCACTTTGGGCGATGTTAAAGTCGATCTGGGGGCTCAGGTATTAACCTGACTTTAGGTGCTAGTTTTAGCAGCATTGATGACTATGGCTTAGATCCACAATCCCAGTCTGGGTTGGGAAATGGCAGTTTTTTTATTTCAATCATGTTTCTTGCTTTTATTAGCCAAGATTCTTCTAGAAAGATAAACTTTTCTATAGCGACTATTTGATCACTCTGAACCATAGTCTATCCAGTAAAGACAGACAGATGGTTGTTTCTCTCCTCTTATTTACCAGTTTTCAGAATAATGATTTATTCCCTACCAAACAAACAAAAACCCACAATAAATTTTTGATGAGTTTCGTTTAAAGGGGATTTAAAATATATGTGGTATGTCAAAGAATTGTAACCATTCTTCTGTTCGATGCTTAAACAGTCTCCTCTTTGGTCACAGCAAGTCCCTTCGAATTGGACTCCATTTCCTTTCCACGAGACCTGGTAGCCCTGACAGCTTCCTCGCTTTTTAGTTACAAGATGTCCCAAGCTTATCTTGCCCAGATCCAGAGCCACGGCCCTGGAGTCAGTCATTTCTCCAAGGATCCTTGGATCCTTTGGTGGTAAATGGTGCTTAAAAGAACACAATCATTTAAAAAGCCCTTCCCTGTGGAAGTGAAGCAGACAAGCAGTTCCCATAATCACTGGTCAGATCTTTTCTGGAGCAGCCAGGGGAGACAGATGCTGCACAGCAACCTCACTGCATTCAAGACTTTGGCCTCTGGCTGGCCCTGCCGGAAAGGACCATGGAGAAAAGCCCAGAAAAACCCAGCCCAGCTGTCTTTGCATCCTTCCCGCAGAGCAACTGGCCAAGAGCTGGCAGGTGGGAGGCGACTGTTTTCCTGAGACCTGGGTCCTCTGCTGACCAAGCGAGTGTCTGGAGCGAAGTGTGTGCCGGCTTCCTCCCCTGCTGCTACTGCTGGGTGTGTGGGGAGGAGGAGGAGGAGGAGGAGGAGGAGGAGGAGGAGGAGGAGGAGGAGGAAGAGAGTTGATCGGTCCTATGGGCTTTTGGTAAGGTTTTCACAAACAATTTAAGCCTCACGACTACCCAAGGAGCTAAGTACCATTTGTGTCCCCATTGTACAGATGAGGAAAATGAGGCCTGTAGAGGTTAAGTCACTCGGCTAAGGCCACCGCACAATAAGTGGACACACGGCACAAAACCAAGTGTCTTGGACTTTACAGTAGTGAAGCTCTCTAAGCCTGGGGAGGGAGGTACCTCCTACAGTCAAAATCACTAGCAGCAGCAGCAAAGGAAATTGCTAAATGCCACGCCGAGGTCCATTCTCCTTTTCTATCAGAATTCTCGGTTTTATTCTGGAGAATGATGCACACACAGCTGGAAGACTACGTTTCCCAGATCCCCAGGGCCCCACAGCTGGGGGCAGCCCATGAGATGGAAGCAGAAGTTGTCTGATGGCCCTTTTGGGTGCTCCTTGTCAGGGAACAGGCTTCTTCGGGGTACCCCACTGCCCTGGTCTCATTCCTAGCTCCCTCCCTACGCTGTGGCCAAGACGACTGGAGCTCCGGTGTCATCTCGGATCATAGAACAGGTCTGAAAATGGAAGGCTGGCACCAACGATAAAGGAACAGAAGGACAGGAGACTGGGTCCCTCAGGGCTGTGAAATTGCCAGCCTGCCTGCCTGCAACCACAATTCTCTCCTGGCTCTGACACTAATCTCTAAGCCCTGTGCTCTTTCCAACCAGGCCCTGACTTTTAAGCTCCCGTGTTCATCTCAGCATCCCCCAATTTTAGCAAGGATCCTGCTAAGTCATTTCGGCCAAACCCAACCCCCACCCCTCCATCCTCAATATCTGATCAGCTTCCTCATCCCCCCACCCTCCCTGTCTGGTCACCCTGGCCTGCCCTCAGCCAGAATCCTGTTAGGCCAGTGTAAGCAGAGTCCTCCTCACCCCCGATGTGTGCTCATAGCAGTTTCCCATCCACTGACCGCCACCTCGCTCCTTGGCTGGAAAGGCCCACTTGTCCTCATTGCATTCAGAGGTGGGCTTGGTCTCTCTCCCCCACAACAAGATCCCATTGCAGTAATCCCCCTCCCCCTGCCACCCCTCCTTCAATAAAGTCCTCCTTACCATCTTTAACTAGGGCATCAAAAGTAATTTTGGGGGGATCCCTGAGTGGCTCAGCAGTTTAGCGCCTGCCTTCAGCCCAGGGTGTGACCCTGGAGTCCCAGGATCAAGTCCCACATCTCCCTGCATGGAGCCTGCTTCTCTTCTGTGTCTCTGCCTCTCTCTGTGTCTCTCATGAATACATAAATAAAATCTTTAAAAAAACAGTAATTTTTTTCTTTGACACTTATCTTTGGAATTCATTTAGGGGACAGAGACATAGAGTTCTGTCTTGTTGAAGCCATTTATTTGGGCATTTTGTTCAAGGCAGATAAGCCTCATCCACCTAGCGCAAACAACAACATTGAAAGCAGAAGCAGTGCACCATCTGGATTTTCAGATTGGAGGCTCCAAGCCTCTGGATAAAACTTCCCCTTTCCATGACAAATATTTTGCAAAGTCCCCTTTATCATTTTGAAATAAAAATCACATGCAGTATATCCAAACAATATAATGTTCCAATTCTAATATAAAGGAGAAATAAAAAGAAATTTGTAAAAACATGTATTTCCATATATAAATGTGGGCGCACTTACACCAGGAGACACAATGAGGTGGTCAGGTGCCAGTACCTGATGTAAAATCACAGGTGTGGTGGCTTCCAATGTGGGTTAACCTGAGTGTTTTCTTTGTGACTCAAATACAGGAATGGAGTTGTCATTGCTGTTGAGACTTTCTAAAATGGCAAACATCTCTAGGTAAGGTTTCAATAATAATGAAACAAAGCCTAATCTTACCCTGATTTACATAGTTAGATGCATTTCCAGAAAACACAATATTAAAACCACACAAAAGTACTTTATAAATAAAACAGGAATTCTTGGGTGAGCTAATTACAAACAGCGTTTTCCCCTACATCAATTTCTGGTAGGACACTGAGAATTTGTGTGGGGTGTAGACAGCTCTGTTGTAGGTGGGGCTGTCCCACCCAAGGGGACGATGCACCTGGAGCCACGTCCCCCCATCACTCCTCTCCGGTCAACCCGAGCACTGAGCATGGCTCAGGCCTCCTTCCCTAGTGAGCCGGACTGTCCTGGCTGGAAACTGCTGGTGGGATGCAGCTCCCTGAAAGGCAGGCATCTACTCTGCAGCTCCAGAAGGAGGGCAAAGTCACCACAATGACAGTGGTGCCTTCTAATTCATGCTCCTTCTGGATCCCAGGGGTGACTCTGGAGCGTGGGTATCATCCCCATTTGTCAGATGAGTAAGCAGAAGACGTGAAGAAATTACTGGCACTAAAAGAGTTGTGCCTTGAGCCCCCCAATGACTTAAATTCCAAATTGTTAAGAGATCTAAGAATAAGGAAATACAATTATTGAATCAGCTCTTTCTTTTTTTAAAAAAGATTTTTTAAATTTATTTATTCATGAGAGACACACAGAGACATAGGCAGAGGGGAAGCAGGCTCCCTGCAGGGAACCCCATGTGGGACTCGATCCCAGGACCCTGGGATCACGACCTGAGCCAAAGGCAGACTCTCAACCACTGATCCACCCAGGCGTCCCCACAGAGACAACTCTTCCTGTTTTATGAACAAACACTTAGCCAATACTGCACATTTTTTTTTCTAAGACACTTGCCACTTAAACTTGGGTTGATTAATTCGTCCTTGGATGATACGAGATTATAATGTAAGGATGCTCTGCTGGCATCATAAGAATAGAGAGAAAACGCTTTTGTGGCAGATTTTTACAGCCATTCGGCCTGAAAGGCAACGTGAATGAGCGGGATCTCCCTTTAGAAGCAATCCTAGAGCCAGCCCTTGGCTGATATTCAGTTGCAAGAGGGAACTTATTATAGCAGTTCCCAAAAACAATGACATGAGAAGTATCAATATGAAATACACAAAAATTCATGTTTCCTGTACAAAAAAGTTGACCAACTTTTTTTTCTCTTCCAACCCCAGCTTCATTTCACGGAACTTTGCACCTGGTATCTCTATATCGTGATTTCTCTCCTGTCAGTAGGAACTGGGTGGGTGAACACTCTGTTTACTGACATATTCCCTTCTTGTTGCTTTCATATTTTTTTTTCATTTTGAAATAAAGAAAGGGGCACGTGGGTCATTCACTGGTTGAGAATCTGCCTTTGGCTCAGGGTGTGATCCTGGGGTCCTGGGATTGAGTCCCCCATTGGGCTTCCCACAGGGAGCCTGCTTCTCCCTCTGCCTATGTCTCTGCCTCTCTCTCTCTCTCTGGGTCTCATGAATAAATAAATACAATCTTAAAAAAATAAGTAAAAATTGCTTTCTTTATCCAATTCTTCCCTTTGCAACATAAGTGTTGGCTGCCCCCCGCGCCCCCCCGCCTAGAAACAGTACAGATTTAAGCTGGAAGAAATTTCTCAAAGCATAGGTCAGACACAGCACAGGTCTAAATGGAAGTGCAGCTGACTGATCTCTGACTGCGAGACACGAGGGCCCAACAGATACTGTACGTTGTGGCCTTTAGTGCCCGGGACTTTCACAAGTGTTTACCAAGTGTAATGCTCCAAGCAGCCTGCCCTGTTGGGGTAGGTATCATGATCCTCATTTTATAGATGGGAAAAATCAGAGAAGATGATTTGCTCAACTTCCCAGAGCAGGTGCCAGACTCAGGATTTGAACCCAGATCTGCGTGAACCAGGAAACCACGGAGATTCTATGGCATCCTGTGATAATCACCTGTTCAAACAAACTTTCCCTCCCGCGCAGGCAGGGTGTTCACTGCCCCCTTGGGCAGAATCCCGGGGCCCGGTGAGCCGGACCTTCTGCCCTTGGAATCTGCCTCAGTCCCCAAACCTGAACATCCAGGTGTGCGATTGGGAATTCCGGTTCTACCTACAAAGTCCTCTGGAAAGCAGCTTGCGCTCCTTCCAGTTCTCTCTCCCACGAATAGAAAGGACAATTATATTGGTTTCACTGTACACAATGAAGAGCTGTTGAAGGAGGTTCTAAATTCCAGCGAGCGGTGCCAGGATTTCTCTGGAACTCAGTAAGCATTTGCTGAATATGAACAAACGAATAAACAAGAAAACTGATGAGCGGATTCTGTGCTTCCGCAGACTGAGAACACGTTCCCCGGGGGAGACAGAAGGTGGGGCTGGGACAGCCCAGGGCTGTGGGTCCGCGTAGACGCTCCCCTGCGGCCCACCTGCTTTAAAGAGAAACCCTCTGGGAACCAAGAGGAAATTGCACCAATAAACACAATATGACTTTAAATCCTTGGTTTCCTGTGTGGCATAACCAAGTATTTACTCTAAATGCCCACCGAGGGCAACGTGAAATCCCATCCCCAAAAGGGAGAGGGGCTAGAGGAAGATAAAAGAGCGCATTTGCCACCAGTGCAATTAGAATCAGGGCCGGGCTGTGTTAAAGCTACAATGTCAATATTTTGCAGGCTCTTCCCCTATGGGACAGAGAATGTGGGAGCACCCAGCTGCTGTTTGCAACTTCATAATCTCATCCCGGCTAAATTATCCCATTAAACCATAAAATTATTAATATGCAACCCACGTTTGCACATACACGCCAGTACCAAATAGTATTTTAGAGGACAAATACCTAATGGTGAATATATTCAAATTATGTTTAATTTGCCTTCTATCATCACAGAAGACAATAAAACCATTCTTTATTTCTCTCCGTGTTTTAATGTTTGTAATTTATCAGGCCCTTCGGCATCTCCCAGACTTTCCTAAATTATTAATATAACGAACTTTCGGGGGGTACGCCTCTGTGGGTGGATGCTGTTTCCAACTTCGAGGGTTCTGGACGCCAGCTCCTGGGCTCCGAAGGGAGACAGGCCGGCTGCAGGCCCCACAGCAGCTGCCGGGCGCCCCCTAGGGCTTCCGAAGGGGTAAAAAGCCTCATTTCCTTGCAAGTCTTACACTAATTCTATTCCTAAAGCCTTTCAATTCGGAAAAGTTTGGATTGAGAGGAATGTTGGAGCGGATTTTTTTTTTCCTAAACTATTTTTTCACGTAAATTAAAAAGTGGATGGCATTGGTGATCATTTTCCAGTTGCTTAGGAATAGAATGGTCAGCCCTTTCAGTGTGTACAGTCTTCCTTCCCAAAGTATACAGAAACTGAATGTAATCATTAAGGATAAATAAAGACAAAGTCGGGGATCCCTGGGTGGCTCAGTGGTTTAGCGCCGCCTTGAGCCCAGGCCCTGATCCTGGAGACCCTAGATCGAGTTCCACATTGGGCTCCCTGCATGGAGCCTGCTTCTCCCTCTGCCTGTGTCTCTGCCTCTCTCTCTCTCTCTGTGCCTCTCATGAATAAATAAATAAAATCTTAAAAAAAAAAAAAAAAGACAAAGTCAAAGTATGAATCATCCTACAAAAGAATTGGGCTGTACTTTGAAATACTTGGGTCTTGAGTGAAAAGGTGAGAATTGCTTCAGAGCAAAAGAGTCCAAAGAGACTTGACAGCCACCTGCAAGGTGTGACGCTTACACTGGAGCTTTTTGCTATAAATGGCACTAATGGGGCAGCTAACAATGTCTGAGCCTGCGCTTGTACATTAAAAAATAGTATTGTGTAAATATTATTTTTACCAAATTTGATCATTGTACTCCATTGTATGAGAATGTCCTTGATCTCTGAAACTTAACTGGAAAAAAAAAAAACTAAACAAAAAAATGGAATGAGCATGTGTATGTGATATACACATTATACTAGTTTCCTACCGCTGCTTTAACAAATTACTGCAAACTTAGTGGCTTTAAATAACACAAATGTATTATCTTACTGTTCTGGAAGTCCGAAGTCTGAAGTAGGTCTTACTGGGCTAATGTCAAGGTGTCTGCAGGGCTGTCTTGTTTTTTTAGAGAATTTAGGGGAGACTGTGTTTTCTTGCCTCTTTTAGCTTCTAGAAGTTGCCCACACTCCTTGGCTCCACCCTTCCTTCTTCAAAGCGCTGGATGGCTGGTCAGGTCTTTAATTCTCATGACATCTTTTTGGTTCTGACTCTTTGGCCTTCCTTTTCCCCATTTATAAGAACTGCTGTGGGGCAGCCTGGGTGGCTGAGCGGTTTAGCGTCGCCTTCAGCCTAGGGTGTGATCCTGGGGACCGGGGATCGAATCCCACATCGGGCTCCCTGCGTGGGGCCTGCTTCTCCCTCTGCCTGTGTCTCTGCCTCTCTCTCTCTCTCTGTCTCTCATGAATAAATAAAATCTTTAAAAAAAAAAAAAAGAACTGCTGTGATTACATTGGGCCCACTTGGATAACTCAGGTTCATCTCTTTATTTGAAAGTCAGCTGATTTTGCAATTTTAATTTCATTTTCAACCTTAATTCCTCCTTGCTGTGTATATGTTCATGGGTTCCAAGAATTAGGACGTGGACATCTTCGGGGCCATTATTCTAATACACACACACACACACACATACACACACACACAATGAGAAAGCAAGCAAATGTGTTAAGATGTTAACAAGACAACAATAAATGATGAGTATATGGAAGTTAATTGCAATACTCTTGCAACTTTTAGTGGGTTTGAAATTTTTTTCAAAATAAAAAAATTAATTAAAAAAAAAACAACTTACAAAAGTGCCTGATATGGGACGCCTGGGTGGCTCAGCAGTTGAGCGTCTGCCTTTGGCTCAGGGCATGATCCTGGAGTCCCTGGATCGAGTCCCACGTCGGGCTCCTTGCATGGACCCTGCTTCTCCCTCCGCCTGTGTCTGCCTCTCTCTCTCTCTCTCTCTCTCTCTCTCTGTGTCTCTCATGAATAAATAAATAAAATATTTTTTTAAAGTGCCTGGTATTTCAAGGAAACACAAACCCACAATCCTTTATCTGAAATGTAAAGGTTCTGAAAACTGACAGTATTTTCATAATTCCTATGGCTCCAAAGCCTCACCTGAACTGTAATGAGGCTCTTCACAGCGTCTATTCACCCCTTGCTGTGACTGCTCCTCAGTGTCCCTTCACTTTGTTCCCACTGTTTCTCCAGGGTGCCTGGTGGGCTGGCCAGGGCACTGCCCTCTAAGGGCCCAGAGACAATGGGGTGATCCCGAGCTGTGCTTCAGTGAGATCAGCAGAACCCCACTTGGGCCTGGAGGAGAGCCAGAGCAGAGATGGGCTCTGGCAGGAAGTGGGGCACGTTGGTGAGTAGAGAAAGTCCACGAGGAAGACACCCGGGTGGGAGAAGCGTGGCGAAGGCTCAGAGACCTGATAGCACGGTGGGTTTGAGAAACCCAAGCCAATCATTCTTGTCTTTTTCTTTTTTAAAGAATTTATTTATTCATGAGAGCCGGAGAGAGAGAGAGAGAGAGAGAGAGAGAGAGAGAGAGAGAGAGAGAAGCAGGCTCCCTGTGGGGAGCCGGATGGGGGACTCGATCCTGGGACTCCAGGATCATGCCCTGGGCTGAAGGCAGGTGCTCAACCGCTGAGCCACCCTGGGATCCGCCTATTACAGAGTATTTAATAGAGAACACCCCCACCCCCCAACTGTGTGTTGTCAGTAGCTTTTTACGTGGCCGTCAGTGGCTCCTGCCTCCTGAGGGTCACAGTCTTGCACACTCCCCTCCAGGTGGCTGCCCCGTGCCTGGCACAGGTGTACAACAGGGCGATGATGAGGAAAGAGTGGGCTGTCACTTCTGAGGTTCATTTAGAAAGACCAGCCTCCTTCCCGCTCACCTCTCGCTCCTCTCCCTCTGGGGAAGCCAGCTGCCACCCTAGGGAGAGGCCCAGGTGCCGAGGAGCCCAGGGTGGGCTCCGGCCAACAGCTGTCAAGGGTCGAAGGCGCTCCGTCCACAGACCAGCAGGAACGTGGATCTTGCCAGCAATCGTGTGGGTGAGCCTGGGGCTGATTGCAGCCCCAGCTGACACCTTGCAGCCTCTGAGCATCCCCCTAGGTGGAGGACTCAGACCCGTAGAAACGGAGATGATAAATATTTGTTGCTTTAAGCTATTAAATTTTGCGGTAATTTGTTTTGCAGTGATAGATGAGAAAACCTGTGAAAATCATCTGACCCAGCAGCTGCTCGAGGAAGCCTTGTTTCCTTCAAAGCCTCCTGTGTGCCTTTCCCCATCCCACCCAAACCCCTTCCTCCTGCTGGACATAACCCCTACCCAGAGTTTTTGTCATGACATTGCTTGAAAAAATGGTTTGATTTTTACCACATCTAAGTTTGCCTAAGCAAATTTTGTTGACGTCGCAGGGTTTTTTCCTAAAGATTTTATATATTTCTTTGAGAGAGCGAGATATTGAGAGAGAGCATGAGCAGGGGTAGGGGGCAGGGAGAGGGATAAGCAGGCTCCCCGCTGAGCAGGGAGCCCGACACAGGGCTCCATCCCAGGATCCCGGGATCATGACCTGAGCAGAAGGCAGACACCTAACCCATTGAGCCACCCAGGGGCCCCGACTTTGCAGGTTTTTGAACTTTATGTCAACAGAATTGCACCATATATATGCTTCTGTGATTTGCTTCTGTCATTCAAAATTAAGTTCCTGAGATGGAGCCCTGTTGGTCACATGGCTCACTCATTTTCACTGATGTGCGTTTCTCTGTTCTCCTATCCTTGGACACTTAGAATGTTTTCAGTGTTTTGCTATTGCAACCAGGCTCCAATGAACATTCTTATGCATGAGTCTTGGAACACGTGAGCCAGGATTACTCTGGAGTATACGCCGAGGAGTGGACATGCCAATTTATATAGTGCAAGCATCTTCAACTCTATATATAGTGCAATTTTTCTCCCCAAAATGATGGTACCATGTCATGTCCGCACCTAGAGTGTATGAGAATTCCTTTGTTTTACATTCACTTGAAATGATCTGATTTACTCATTTTTGCCTTTTTAATGGTTGTAAAATGACATCTTGTGATTTTATTTTTTTAAAGATTTTATTTATTTATTTGAGAGACAGAGATAGAGAGAGAGAGCATGAATGGGGTGGAAGAGGGGCAGAGAGTGAGGGAGAAGCAGGCTGAGCAGGGAGCCTGACATGGGGCTCTATCCCAGGACCCTGGCCGGGATCATGACCTGAGTGGAAGGCAGACACTTAACCCACTGCGCCACTCCAGGGCCCCTATCTTGTGATTTTTACTTGCAGTTTCCTAATTATTTCTAAGATGAACATTATTTCACATACTTCTTGCATGTTAGGTTTTATTCTCCTGTGAATTGCTTATTTATATGACTTTTGTCCAGGTTTTTATTGGGTTAGTCTTTGATTGATTCACAGGAATTCTTTATCTATTCTGATATTATACCTTGTCAGTTATGTGTGTTGTAAATTTATTCGTCTAGTTTTTGGATGATCTTTTCATTCTTTTTGAAGTATTTTAAGGAAAAGAGATTTAAAAGTTTAATGTAGTCTAATTTATCAATCATTTCCTGTATAAGGTGCACTTTTGGTGTCTTGCTTAAGAAAATATTTTACTCCCTCTAGTTTGTAAAGACTTTCTCCTGCATTTTCTTCTTAATGCTTTAAGAAGACTCACATTTAAGTCTATTCCAACTGAAATGAATTTTTTTGGTATAAGTATGATATAAGGTATTCACTAATTGGATAAAAAGATCCAGTTTCATAATTTTTCAGATGGATGACCCTGAACAGGTACCATGTTCAGTGGTCCACCCAGTTCCCAAGGATCTGCAAAGCTATCTCTGATACGATCAAGTTTCCATGAGGGGTGTGTCTGTGTCTGGGCTCTGTCTTGTGTTTCATTATTCTAGTTGTGTATTCTTGTACCAATAACATGTGTCTTAAGTATTCTAACCTGATAATAATGTCACTGTATCCTTCTTTGCAAGTGTCAAGGTTATTCTGGTCCTTTGTTTTACTATGTGCATTTTACAATTATTTTAATTAAATTCTAAGAAAAATGCTGTTGAGGTTAAAATTGTATAGAACCCATGGGTCTATTGGAGGCAGTTGGTATTATTCTACTACTAGGTTTTCCTGCCTACAACATGTTGTTTCTCTCCAATTACTTGGGACTTCTTTAATGGTTTTCCTTAAGAGTTTTATCATTTTCTCCATATTTTCTGAGCTCTAGGTTCAGTATATTGTTTCTCATTGTTGCTATTGTCAAAGTATTATTTAAAATTTACATTTCTTGTTATTACCATAAAACACAATTGTTGCTATATATATGTAGCAACATTATTAAACATACATTAACTCTAATGGTTTACCTGTAGGTTGTTTTGAATTTTGCATGTAGACAGTCAAATTTTCTTTTTTTCTAATCATTATGACTAGGATCTTAAGAACAATGTTATGTAAAAGAGGTAATAACAGGCATTCATGACTTTTGATTTTATTTATTTATTTATTTACTTTTTAAAAATATTTAATTTATTTATTCATGAGAGAGACAGACAGACAGACACAGGCAGAGGGAGAAGCAGGCTCCATGCAGGGAGCCTGATGTGGGACTTGATCCTGGGTCTCCAGGATCACACCCTGGGCTGAAGGCAGCGCTAAACCGCTGAGCCACCCAGGCTGCCCTGAGTTTTGATTTTATTTTATTTTATTTTTATTTTTATTTATTTTAAAAAAAATTTTTTTTAAATTTTTATTTATTTATGATAGTCACAGAGAGAGAGAGAGAGAGGGGCAGAGACACAGGCAGAGGGAGAAGCAGGCTCCATGCACCGGGAGCCCGACGTGGGATTCGATCCCGGGTCTCCAGGATCGCGCCCTGGGCCAAAGGCAGGCGCCAAACCCCTGCGCCACCCAGAGATCCCTGACTTTTGATTTTAAAAGAGATACTGTAACATTTCTCTTATAAATGTGATATTCACTATAGGGTTATTGAAGATATTTTTTATCAGGTCAAAAACTCTCTTTCTGGGGCACCTGGCTGGCTCAGTTGGTGGAGTATGTGACTCTTGATCTTCAGGTTGGTGAGTTGAAGCCTCATGTTGGGGGTAGAGATTACTTAAAACAAAAAGAAAAACTCTCTTCTTCTATTCCTAGTTTATGAAGAGTTTTATCATGAATGAATATTAAATTTCATTGAATGCTTTTCCATATCTGTGATGATCATATGGTTTTTCTTCACTAATCTGTGATTTGGTAAAATTAACATTAATAAATTATTTAATGTTAAACTTTGTGTTGTTGGGATTAATCCAATTGGGTCATAATCTATTATTCTTTTTAAAAAAACAATAGTATCGACTAATGCAGATTGAGTTTATGAAACCCATGAGCAAGACTGGCTTGCCAATTTTCTTACTCTTCTTGTTGCCTGCTTTTGCAATCAAGGTTTAGCAACTCAAAAAAAATGAAGTAGAAAAAAAAATGAAGTAGAGAGTAAACACTTGCCTTCTTTTCTCTGGAAAAATATATGTAACCTTGAAATTATCTATTCCTTAAGTGATTGATAAGATTTGGTGATTAAAACCTTTTGAGATTTTGTGCTATGAAAAAAAATTTCTTTTTTGGTATGAAAAAAAGTTAAAAAAATTTTAACTATAGATTAAATTTCTTTCCATAAGTTGGTTTTGATATCTTTGGCAAGTAGATTTTATTATAAATTTGTTCATGTCATTTAATTTCCAAATTTATTAACATAACATTTTCATAACCGTACAGTTCAGAATTACATTTGACTATAACAGAAATGCAAAATCTAGTAGCCTTAAGCAGGTTTTATTTTTCTCATGTAATGATAAGCTCAATGGCTGGCTGTCCAGGGTGGTTATATAGCCCCACAATGCCACTTGGGACTAGATTCCTTTGTCTTTCTGCTTAGTCATGTACTGTATGCTTGTAACTGGCTTGTCACAAGTTGGTTGCCCTCAAGTGTGATGACTGCATTCCAGGCAGGATGAAATAAAAAGGCAAAGGAACTAAGACATGGTCTACATTGAGCCAGACACCTGGCACAAGGTTTCTGCTCCATTGAAAAAACCATGGAAGTGAATGCACTATGTGGTGTAACATATTATGCATTTGAAAAATATGGAGGAAGTGATCCCAAGGAAATGGAATTGGATGGCTATTGCTAAACTCTATTGCAGCTCTAGAAGAAACTATTAATAAAAGGCTAAGGGTGATTAACAGGCAATTGAAAGCCTGTTGTGAAAGCCAGAGGGCCTCCTCAGCAGCACACAAAGAAGGACTCATCTCTGCAGTGTGATGGCAGAGAGAGCTGAGGCCCAGGCCCAGGACTTCATCATCCCAGTAGTCCAGCTCCCAAGATTGAATTCCCAACCAAGGCAGGTCTTCTTTACCCAGGGTAGGGCTGTGATTGGGAAAGAATGAGACCTTGATACATGTGTCTTGGGTTCTCAGGGGCATCAACCCAATTGGGCCCCTCCTTATCAAGGCTAATCTAGCCACTGTTGCCACCAAGTACCCAGCCTTCCAGTAACAGAGACCAATGCTGAGTGCCCAACATGGCAGCATTCCTTGAGAGGACCAAACCATCACCAGGTGGGCAGTCAAATCTAGTTGGTATCTTGGGTTTAGGAAAAGCCAGCAACTTGCTCTGATAGGACTAGACACTTATTTTAGGTGTGAGTTTGCCCTTCCTGTCTGTAAGCTTCGCCAGCACCGCTATCAGAGAACTTACAGAGTTTGATGAACTGGCACGTCATGCCAGAGCAGGGGGCCCAGTTTCCCAGGAAGGGGTATGGGAGTAGATCCATGACCATGGTGTTTATTGGTTCTATCTTGCATCGCACCACCCCAAAGCTCCTGGCCTAATTGAGCATTGCAATGGTTTGCTGACGTCACCGCTGAAGCTATAGTTCACAGGATTACCTTCTATTGGAAGGTTTCTGCTGCACAACAAAGGCAGGAAGGAATATGAGAAGGACCCAGATCTACTCGGGTGACCGTTGGCTCTCCGTTACCCAATTCTGGTGGCAAATGGACAAACGCAGCAAGGCTGTCTTGAAAAGGGCACAGCCACCAGACCCAGACCCTTTAGAGATGAGAGTCTAGGTTGTGCCACCATAGAAGCCACAGAGACCAACATAACTGTGACTTGAAAGTGAGGAAAAGCTAGAATGGATACTCGAAGCGGGGAACAATGAGTATTTGTTGCAGCTCCCAAACCAGCTGCAGCGCTGGGGGCCGGGACTCATCTCACTAACCTGCCTGTTGAGGTGTCCCAGGAAGAGCAGCCCTGGCATTCTGGAGCTGCTTTCAGAACACAGGGGAAGACATGGATGCGAGTGCAGAAACTAGCAGACAGACAGATGCATCACACAGATTCTCAGTTCCAGGAGGGGACTCATGTGGTCTAAGCTGTTACATTTATCGGCAAAAGCGTGTTTTTTTTTTTTTTTTAATTATTTTCTTATTAGCCTTTCAGCACCGTAGTCATTGCAGGATAACTCTGCTGTAGGGGGGCCTGGGTGGCTCAGTTGCCTAAGCGTTTGCCTTCAGCTCAGGTCATGTCCCAGGGTCCTGGGATCGAGCCCCACATTGTGCTCCCTGCTCAGCAGGAGCTTGCTTCCCCTCTCCCTCTGCCTGCAGCTCCACCTGCTTGTGCGCTCTCTCTCTCTCTCTCTCTGTCAAATAAATAAATAAATAAATAAATAAATAAATAAATAAATATCTTTAGAAAAAAGGACAATTCTGTTTTTATTTCTAGGATCTCCTGTTTGTGTCTTTTTTTTTTTTTAGTCTAGCTAGAATTTTATCAATCTTATTATTATTATTATTTTTGTTGTTGTTAAAACCAGCTTTTGGTGTCATGGATGTTTTCCATTTTCCAACATCATTTCCTAATATTGTTGCCAAAACTACATAACCTGATTACACATGAAAAACATCAGATGAGCCCAGACTGAGAGAAGTTTACAAAATAACCAGTCAGCGATTTTCACCAGTGTCAAGGTCAAGAATAAGAAATACTAAAGAACCATCCAAGACTAGAGGCAGCAGAGGAGACAGGATAACTAAATGCAATGTGGCATCCTAGATTAAATTCTGGGCCAGAGAAATAAAATTAGTAAGACAAGTGCCGAAATTTGAATAAGGTCTATAAATTACTAAGTAATGTTTCAATGTTAACTTCCCAGTTTTGATAATTGTACAGAATGTTACCTTTTGGGGAAGGTGGATGAAAGTATATGGGAACTCTTTTTCTATTTTTGCAACTTTTTTGTAAGTTTAATATTATTTCAAAATCAAAAGGTTTTAAAAAATAAAGAGTTGAATTTTGCATTGCTACTTGTCTGGCAATCTCTTTTTTTTTCCTGACAATCTCTTAATTAATTGTTCAAATCACTTATATTTAATGCACTTATTGATATGGTGAGGTTTATATATCTGTCTTGTTACTTGCCTTCTATTTATCTTATTTATTCTATATTTTCTCCCCCTCTTTTCTTAGTTTCTTTTTGGCTGAGAATACTTCAGTATTCCATTTTATCTCCACTATTGGCTTATTAAGTATACTTTTTTGTTTTATTTACTTTTAGTTATTATCCAAGCATTTACAATATTCTAAAAATATCAGTATTATTAGTCTTCTTTAGAGAACCAGTTTTTGGCTTTGTTGATTTTATATTGTATTATAAGATTTTAGTTCATCAAGTACTGGTCTTAATTATTTTCTTTTTAAGTTATTTGAGTTTATTCTATTTTCTTTTTCTAATTCATTGCAAAGGATGTTGTCACAGAGCTCTTGACAAAAAAATATTTCTTTTTTTTCCTGGGCCAACAGTTACTCTATTTTCTCAGTCTCCCTATCAGTTAGGTCTGATCACATGACTGGTTTCTGGCTAGTGAAATGTGAGCGGACATTTGATACCCATTCAGGCTCATTCTTCTTTCCAGCTGACTTGGATATAAATAATCCAAAGTTCAGTGGGACTCAGAGTATGGTCTTTGAACCAAAAGCAGCATTACCTGGCAACCTGTTAGAAATACAAATTCTTGGGCCACAGGTTAGGTGAGGTCTACTGAATCAAAATCTGGGGATGATACCCAGCAATCAGCATTTTAAGAAGCCCTCTAGAATTTCAAGCTGAAATAAAATTTAGCTAATTAAATGCAGAAACATATGAAAATATACACTGATAAGAATAAGTGTACAGTCAAATTCGGCACACTCTAATATTGTAATACAGTAGTGTTAACTGTATAAAGGTTAAAGGACAAGAATATTAAAAATGACAATAGCTACAATAATTTGTTAGTGAATATGTAATATAAAAAGAGATAAATCGTGATCTCAAAAACATAAAAGGTGGGGGAGTAAAAGGGTAACGTTTTGATATGCTATCAAAGTTAATTGTTAACAATGTAAAATAGACTTCTATCTGCAGGTTGTTCTATGTCATGGTAACCACAAAGCAAAACCCCTACTAGATTCACAAGAGCTAAAGAGGAGGAAATCAGGGCATGCCTCGACGGACATCATCAATACACAAAGGATTGCAGAAAGAGGAAGAAAGTAAAGAGGAAACTATAAACAACCAGAAAACAATGAATTAGGTGGCATTAATAGTCCTTACCTAAAATAGTTACTTTAAATGTAAAAAGGCGGGGGCACCTGGGTGGCTCAGTGGTTGAGTGTCTGCCTTCGGCTCAGGTCATGATCCAGGGTTCTGGGATTGAGTCCTGCATCAGGCTCCCCAGAGGGAGCCTGCTTCTCCCTCTGCCTGTGTCTCTGCCTCTCTCTCTATGTCTCTCATGAATAAATAAATCTTAAAAAAAAAAAATAGATGTAACAAGGAAATGCCTAAAAGAGAAGTAAAGAACCCCACAGTAGCATCAAAAACTATAAAAATACTTAGGAATAAGCTTAACTGAGGAGGTGAAAGATCTGTATACTGAAAACTGTAAGACTTTGATGAAAGAAATGGAAGATGACACAAATGGAAAAATATCCTGTGTTCATGGATCAGAAGAATTAATATTATTAAAATGTCCATACTACCCAAGCCATCTATAGATTTCATGCAATCCCTATCAAAATTCCAATGGCATCTTTCACAGAGATTAGAAAAACAATCTTAGAATCCATGTGGCACCACAAAAACCCCCCAAATAGCCAATGCAATCCTGAGAAAGAAGAACAAAGCTGGAGAAACCATTCTCCAGAGATTTCAAAATACTCTATTTCAAAGCTGTAGTAATTAAAACAGTATAGTGTTGGCATAAAACCAGACACATATACTGGTAGAAGAGCATTGAGAGCCCAGAAACAAACAAGCAACTAATATTCAACAAGGGGACCAAGAATGCTTAATGGGAGAAAGATTGTCTTTTTTAATAAGTGGCGTTGAGAAAACTGGATATTCACATACAAAAGAATAAAATTGGACTCCTATTTTCCTGCTCATAAAAATTAAGTCAAAATGGATTAAAGTCTTAAATGTTAGACCTGAAACCGTAAAACTCCTGGACGAAATCATAAAGGAAAAGCTCCTCTACACTGATCTTGGTAATACCTTTTTGGATATGACACCAAAAGCAAAAATTAACTGGGCTACATCAAACGAAAAAGCTTCTGCACAGCAAAATAAACAATAAACAAAATGGAAAAGCAACCGGTGGACTAGGAGAAAATATTTGCAAACCACATACCCGGTAAGGGGTTAATATCCGAAATATGTAAGGAACTCATACCACCCAACAACAACAAAACAAATAATCTGGTTAAAATGGGCAAATGAACTGAGTAGACATTTTCCCAAAGAAGGCATGCAAATAGTGGACATATGAAGAGATGCTCGGCATCACTAATCACCAGCGGAAGGCAAATCAATACCGCAATGAGAGATCACCTCACACCGTTAGAATGGCTAGCACTGAAAAGGTAAGAGCCAACAAGTGTTGGCGAGGATGTGGGATGTGGAGAAAAGGGAACCCTCGTGCACTGTTGGTAGGAATGTAAATTGGTGCAGCCACTATGGAAGTATGGTGGTTCCTCAAAATATTAAAATTAGACCTACTATATGATCCAGCAATCCCACTTCTGGGTATATATGAAAGGAGGCAAAATCATTGTCTCAAAGAGATATCTATGCCCTGAGGTCCACTGAAGCATTATTCACAATAGCCAAGTCAGGAAAACAGCAGATGAGCAGGTTAAGAAGTTTGGTATATATACACAATGGAATGTTACCCGGCCTTAGAGAAGAAAGAAATCCTACCTTTCGTGACAACATGCTGAGTGAAATCAGTGAGATAGAGAAAGACAAATACTGCATGATCGCATTATATCTAAAAAAGCTGGACTCACAGAAATAGAGAATAGAGTGGTAGTTACCAGGGACTTGGGAGTGGGGTGCAGGGAGTTGGAGACAACAGAGAAATGTTAGTCGAAGGGTACAAACTTCCAGTTATAAGATGAACAGTTTCTGGGGATCTAAAGTAGAGCACGGTGACTGTAGTTAACAATGCTGTGTGATATATTTGAGAGTTGCTGAGAGAGTAGATCTTTTTTTTTATTTTAAAGATTTTATTTATCCATGAGCGACACAGAGAAAGAGAGAGGTAGACACACAAAGCCTTACAGTTTTATTTATCCATGAGAGACACAGAGAAAGACACAGGCAGAGGGAGAAGCAGGCTCCATGCAGGGAGCCCGATGTGGGACTTGATCCCAGGTCTCCAGGATCACGCCCTGGGCCAAAGGCAGGAACTAAACCTCTGAGCCACCCAGGGATCCCCCAAGAGTACATCTTAAATGCTCTAACCACATACACACAAAAATGGTAATTACCTGAGGGGATGGAGGTGTTAACCTTCTTGCAGTAATCACTTCCCAGTATCTAAGTGTATTAAATCATCCCGTTGAACACCTCAAACTTACCCAATATTATGTGTCAATTATATCTAAAAGCTCGGGGAGGCGGGCAGAGAAAATACTTTGGTCATGGCATGGGGAAAATACAGGTAGTAGTTCTATTCTCTGAATTAATTCCCCAAATGATGCAATTTTGCCCACCTACTGACAGTTTATCCAAGGATAAACATTTATCTTTTACTTTAAAAAATGCCAGAGAAACAAATCAGGCCGTCCGTGTGATTTGAATCTAGGCTGACGTCTGAGAACCACAGCCCCCGTCCACCTTGGACAGCAAATGTTGAGACTAGCAGAGCCTCCCTGAAGTGGAGTCCCTGAAGAACTGTTAGAGCAGAGTCAACCTGTTTCTCTAAGCTCGTTAAATGAGCAAGCTGTAAAATGTCTATTAGGTTGAGCCATTAAGCATCTGAGTCTCTAACTACTGTGCCCTAGCCAACCCTAACTAATACAAATGCTTATTACCTCATTAATTTGCAGCCTTTTTTCCCTTTCTAATATATGGACTTAAAATTTAAAATTTCCTCCAAGGACTGCTTAGCCCGCATTCATCTGTTCTGACATTTAGAATTTTCATTATCGTTCGGCTCAGAATATTTTGTCCGTGTGGTTGAGCAGACCTGTGGGTTATTTGGAAGCATGTGTCTAAATTTCCAAACTTACAAAGTTCTTCAATGATTTATTTGTTGATTTCCAGTTTAATTGCATTGTGGTCAGAGAGCATCCTCTGTATGATTTCAATACTTGAAATTTGATGAGATTCCTTGGGTCGATTTCTATAAATAGGGATGCATATTCTGCAGATGTTAAGGGCAGTGTTCTATGCATTTCCATTGGGTCAAGGTTGTAAACCGTACCCTTGAACTCTCTCTGCTTACTGTTTTCTTCTATCAGTTTGAGAGAAGTTTGCTAAAGGCTCCCACTGCTGCTGTGGATTTATCTGTTTCTTCTTGTGGTTCTTTCAATTCTGGCTCTGCACGATGAAGGAATTTTATCAGGCATATGAAAATTTTAAATCATTGTACCTTTAGAGAAACAAATCTTGTATGGTCATGCAGTGACCAAAAGTCCTGAATTCTGGTAATGCTTTCTTGCCTTAAAGTCTGTTTTCTCTGGTAGTAATATAGTTACACCCGTTTCCTTTGGGTAGTATTTTCAAGTCTTATCCTTTTACTTCCAACCTAAGCCTGTCTTTATGGTTTAACCATGTCTCTCACAAATAGCTTTTTGTTGTTTTTAAATCCAGTCTGACAGCCTTTAAACCGGAGAATTTGTTCCATTTGCACTAATGTAACGACTGAGATATTTGGATTTCAAACCATATTATTTCTGGGGTGCCTGGCTGGCTCAGGATGTGACTCTTGGTCTTGGCATCATGAGTTTGAGCCCCACTTTGGGCGTAGAGTTTACTTAAAAAAAAAATCAATTTCATGCCGTTTGTCTCTCCTTTCTGGCACTCCTTTTTAACTGATTTTTGAAAAGAATAGTTTCATGTTTGCCCCTTCTGAGTATGGAAGTGGTACTATTTCTGTCCTCTCATCGGTTAGCCTCCAGTTTACAACACATACTTAACATTTAAAATGAATCCAAATCTTCGTCTTCCCACAGAATAATAGAAGGTTCATAGAACACTTCAATTCCATTTATTTCCTTCCCACCTTTCATAAAAATGTAATGTGCTATATTTTCTTCGTTTTTTTAAAAAAAATCCCATTATTATTACTATTTTATATGATTAACCACCTTTCTATTTGTCCACTTGAATTACTGCTTTTTTGCTTAGCATCTTTCTTGCATCTTAGGCCTTTCATCAAATACCACCAAATCCTTCTGTGTGAGGTACATCTTTTAGGATTTCTTTTGATGATCTCAGGATAGCACACTCCCTCTTTTAATTTTTCCAAAATGTCTTTATTCCATTCCCATGCCTAGAAGGATTTTTATTGGGTGTAAAATTCTGGTTTGGCCACAGATCGGAAGGAATCGTCCCATTCTCTTCTTGTTCTGCATCTTAACGTAGTTGTTAGACTGGCTGTCACTACTTTGAAGGTTGTGTCAGAGGTAAAAGTCTGGATGTTTCTATCCCAAAATCTTCTCTGCCTTTGGTTATCTAGTTTCATGATACCATGTGTAGATACAAGTTCCTTTTTAGGTATTCTGTTTGGGTTTATTTGGGATTTTCAATCTGAGGAGTCAGTTCTTCATCAGTTTTAGAAAATTCTCAACCTCTCACTTGAGATGACCTCCTTGGACCACTCTCTCTGCTTCTCTGGGACAGCAGTCACACATGCACTGGGCTTGTGTGTCCTGTCTGCATCTCACCGTCTCCTCTGGGTCTTCTTGCTCTTCCTTGCAGCACTGTGCTCCATCTTTCACTAAACCACGTTTTTCAGCTTTGTCCAACTGTACTTTAAACTTTAGCTTTCACTGCTAGAAGTTATATTTGGCTTTCAAATCTGCTCAACCATTTTTCAGTGTTCTACTCTCCTATTTTCAAGCATGTCTTATATTTTTAAAACTGTACTCATTTGCATTTTAGTCTATATTTGGTAACTCCATAATCCTTTTTTTTTTTTTTTTTTTTTTTTTTTTGCTTTTAAGGGTTGTCACTAGTGGTGTGGCTTCCTTGTGTGCTTATTATCGACCGTGTGGTGCTTATAGTCCTTGAAATTACGGGCGTGTTCTCACCACGACCTAAGATGAGCAGTCCGCTTTTTCCAGAAAAGAATGGTCTTTGCATCTACCATGCATGTGAGATCCTATGTGTCTGGGACCACTTTAATTCATCTTGGGGTCCCCTCCCCACTCTAGCAATGCAAAGTTGGGCTGTAATTCTGCTCAGGGGTCAGTGCTTGGTCTCAGAGTTGGGCTTTTTCTCTGTTATTTCTGTGTTCTGCTCAGCAACAAGGAAACTGTGTCTACTCCCATGGAGATGGAAGAAGGAATCTGAATTTACTCCTGGGGGAAGTAATGGGAAGCGTCTATCAGACTCAACTTAAATGGGACCTGGTCATCTACTTCTGCCTCACTTGCTTCTAGGTCCTAAGTGGCTTGGAGTGCTCTCTTAACTTTCTAGGCTCTTATCATGTCTTGGATTTTGGCTTGCTCATTCCTTATAATGTTCACTCTCGGATATTGAGATTTTTAGAATATTTTACCTAGCATTTTAATTGCACTCATTAGGAGCACTGGCCCTAAAACCTAGCCCATTGCCAGTAGCAAAAATCAAAACCATCACTTCACTTTGGTAGTCTTCATATTGCTAGGTTTATAGGTAGGTCTTAATCCAAATTAGGATACATTGTGATTTGTGGAGCTATGCATTCATGCTTATCAATTCTGAGAATTTTCCAATTATCTTTTAAAATATTGCCTCTTCTCTATTCTGCTCATTTACCAAATATGATGAAATACATTAAACATTCTCATTCCAGCCTCCATTATCTCCTTACTGATCTTTCATAGTCCTTCTCTTTACCTTTCCTGTCTTCTTGGTAATCCCAATAGATCAAGTTGAAATCACTTCAGTTACACATATTTTTTAACCGTTGAGTTCTTGATTTCAGGGCCTATAGTTTTCTTTCTTTTTTTTTTTTTTTAAAGATTTTATTTATTTATTCATGAGAGACACACACACACACAGAGAGAGAGAGGCAGAGACACAGGCAGAGGGAGAAGCAGGCTCCTTGCAGGGAGCCCGACGTGGGACTCGATCCCGGGCCTCCAGGATCACACCCTGGGCTGAAGGCCGTGCTAAACTGCTGACCCACCCGGGCTGCCCTATAGTTTTCATTTTTATGGTTAACTATTATCTGTCCGTTCCTTATTTCACAGTGTAGGCTCAACTTTGTAATTACAACTACTAGCTACTCTTTTCTCTCTGAAGTCCTTGCTGGGGTAGATCTGTTGTTCCCATGTTTCTGCAATCGCTAGCAGTGGCAGGTCTTGTGTTTGGTAATCATTAAGGCTATGGGAGTCTGTGGACCTAACTTGGAGAGCTTCCTCCCAGATTTGATTCTGATTGTATTAGTATCCTGGGGAGTACCCCTTGATCCTGGGAGCACCTAAGTCTGCTGATGCCCCTGCTCTGCAGGCCTAGACCCCAGATATAATTGTTCCTGGAGATCTAGGCCCCAGCATCAGTCCCCACCCTGAATAATCCAGATTCAGTTCTAATTGTTTGGCTTTGGGCTTGGCATTGGGGAAGGGAAGGGGAAGGTCATTGGGGAACCCTTCTACTTTGTGTGAGCTAGGCCTTAAAGAGCATGTTCTGAGATCTAGTTGTCATGGAGGTGAATAGCTCAGAGGTGCTACTTGATACCAAAATCAGAAATTTTAAAACTTCCATTTTATTTCCTGAAACATATTAAGCATGACTATTTTATGAACTATATTTTGATAATTCCAGGACCTCAAGCCTTCATATTTCATTAGGCAGCGTTCAAATTTACTTTCCCTCCAGCATTTTTTTACTTTGCACTTAGATTTTTAAAAAACAGGTTTAAAGTGAACAGATCTTAAGTCTACAGTTAATATATCTTCACATCATGTACACACCTGTTTAACCCTACCCAGGTCAACAGGTAGGACTTTCCCATTACTCCAGGAAGTTTCACTAGGCCCCTTGCTAGTCAACTCCTCTCCATCTCCAGGCAATTACTAATCTGATTCCTATCAAGCTACTTTTGCCTGTTCTTGATCGTCATATAAATGGAATGGTGTATCCTATTCTGTGCCAGACTTCTTTAATCTGTTTTTCTAATACTCATCTATATTGCATGTATCAGTAATTACCATTTTGCCTTTTGGTTTGCTATGTGCGGTTTCACTGCATGAATTTACAATTGACTTTCCCTCAATATCCACCTTTAGAAATAGAAGAGCAAGGAACATTTGTGGAGATTTCCATTTTTCTTGTAAATTCCCATCTTGCTCTTCCACACCAGTAGTAACTCTGAGTTATAGCATAGAAAGTTTTAAACTTTCTTAAAAACGTCATCTTTCCAAAGTAGCTGTACCATTTTACATTTTCATTTATTTATTTATTTATTTATTTATTTATTTATTTATTTATTTATTTATTTATGATAGGCACACAGTGAGAGAGAGAGGCAGAGACACAGGCAGAGGGAGAAGCAGGCTCCATGCACCGGGAGCCCGACATGGGATTCGATCCCGGGTCTCCAGGATCGCGCCCTGGGCCAAAGGCAGGCGCCAAACCGCTGCGCCACCCAGGGATCCCCCATTTTACATTTTCAACAGCAATGCAGGGAGTTCCAGTTGTTTCTGCATTCTTGGTATTGTCTCTACTTCTCACTGTACTGGCTATATTGTGTTTTTATTTGTGGTTCTAACATATTACTAAACATGGTAAGCATCTTTACATATACTTAAAAATAGCATTTAGGTAATTGCCTATGTATTTGTGTGTATATTTTATTACATATCCCCTCAGACCTATTGTAAATATTTTCTTGCAGTCTGTGGCTGCATCTTTTACTTTGATGTTTTTAATTTTGAGGGTTTTTTTTTTTCTTTTTAATGGTTGGTGCTTTCTGTGGACATTCTAACCTCTGCCTATTCCAAGGTTGCGAAGACTTTTTTCCCCTAGGTTTGCATTAATTTCTGCTTTTAGATCATACTGAGGATGGTGAGGTAATGGCTCACTTTTCATGTCAATATCCAGTTGCTCTAGCACAACTTATGTGGGTGGGGACAATAAAAAACAAGCCAATACATAATTTAGGAAAATTTAGACCTAATAACCTGTCATTAAAAACACCTCAGATTAAGTTCATCAATGGAGATCAATTTTCCTGGATAATCTTGAAAGGTAAGATTCAGAATGAGAGATTGAAAGTGGGCCTTTTATCCTGGACTATGAGAGTCAAGGAGCTGCTTTGGAAGTGTGAGGGATTGGGACACAGAAAACATGACTCTAGCAATTCTGCTGAGCGGGATGTGATGAGCTCTTTTGAACAAGACTAGGTTTAGAATTCTCATTTCAAAATCTCAAGACACTTAAAAAAAACATTATTATTTGAGAGTGAGCAAGCACACAGGCATGAGCAGGGGGAGGTGCAGAGTGGGAGGAAGAGGGAAAGGGGGAGAATCCCAAGCAGGTTCCACATCCAGTGTAGGCCCTATGGGGGATGGGGGGGCTCGATCCCATGACCTCTAGATCATGACCCAAGCCAAAAGTCTGCTGCTCAGCGAGGCTACCACCCAGGTGCCCCTCAAGATACTTTTCGTATCAATTCCTAGGTAGAATAAAAGAAAATGGGTTATTTGTCCAGATGGGCTACTAGAACACTTTCATCTGTTTCAGCAAATAATGCTCCTCTCTAAATCAGCCTGTCAAATTGGTTTCAAAATAAGGCTTAAGTACTATTTTCTCCAGCCAACCTTTCTGAGTCTTTCTAAAAGAATTAATCACCAGAATACTTCCAGAGAACATGACATCCCTGAGGCTCAAAGGTAGCAAAACTGAGGACACTCACCTAAGACACACTGAATTTGGTGAAGTTTGACTTGCGATGTTGTTACAAAGACACTTTGGTGAAGGAAAAAGAATCCAGGGGCCTCAGAAGTAACCTAAGGCTTTATATATACATCAGCTTCAAGAACAGCTCCAAAAAAAAAAAAAAAAAAAAAAAAAAAAAAAACAGCTCCAATTTATATACTTAGTTCTATTTATTATCTTCCAATGTTTCATTTTGAGCCAATCTCCACAAATCCTTTCTCTAAATCATTTGTTTTGTCATCATTCCAGTGACATCCTAAATGCTGTTGAAAAATCTAGTGTAAAAAAATAAATAGAACTAAGAACACCAAGTTAAAAAAAATGCCCATTGTGACTAATATTCCTCCAAATATCACTTGTCTATTCAATCTGTTAGCCTGCTGAAAAACCACATGAAACCACTGCATAGGGTCGCCTGGGTGGCTCAGCGGTTGAGTGTCTGCCTTTGGCTCAGGCATGATCCTGGAGACCCAGTCCCACATCGAGCTTCCTGTAGGGAGCCTGCTTCTCCCTCTGCCTGTGTCTCTGCCTTTGTTTCTTGGTGTCTCTCATGAACAAATAAAAATCTTAAAAAAAAAAAAAAAAAGCACAGCACTCCATGATTTTAAATTACTGAACTCATTCCATATATATTAAGGTAGCCAGCTCGTTTGTGCAATGCGAAAATAAAAATAAAAAAATAAAAAAAATCCTTCCTCTCCCATGGCTTCTAATATCCAATAATAAACACACATACACATAATTTAAACCTAGGACACTAAGCATTAAAATATGCTTGTCATACCAACCTCAACCCTTGATATATTTTGCCTATATCTTCATCTCACCATTTCAGTCTTCAGAGGAAAGCCAGCCACAAGCTTTCAATTTTTATGTTAGAGAAAAGGGACGTGACAAATTTGTCCTGGTTTCCTCACCAACAAACTAGGTGACGTTTGATGGTAGCTACAACTTGTGAAAACTTAAATAAAACCGACAAAATGTAAAATGGGTAGGTTCTATACAACACTTACATCTGTGTCACTTGTTTCAACCTATCATACGTGGATTCATTTGGTTATTCTAAAGTTTCTAGCCCTTTAACTTTTAATATTCTTACCTTTCTGAAAGACTAAAACCAAAACTAGCAAAAAGTCATAATGTTAAAAAACCATTACAACCCAGGGAGGTATCCGAAATAACCTAATTAGGATCAAATTTCTCAGATATTCTTTGCAAATTAGATGTTTTGATACATGAAAAGAATGGTATCTAAATATCAATAAACCTGTGGAAAATATGTCAGAACAGAAGTATCTTACTGAACTCCAAGGGAATTAGATAATTTGACCTTTTGTTTCCTATAGATATCACCATGTCTAGCAGATCAGAGCCTGACACTTACCTTGAAAATGGCAATGCACTTTTGTTCTTCACATAATCCTAAGAAAATGTGATTACATTCTCATCAAGCCAAAATATTACAATACATTATAGGAAAAAAACTTCCATACTTTCATAAGGATATTTTAATTTTTTAATTTTAACAATTCAAATAAAATTCAGCTAGTTAACATAAATAGAATAAATGCACATCATTTACAGCCATGTACACAAAATGCAAGAATAGCAAACCTCACAGAAATGGTCAAAAGATATCAACTCTTTTGAAGCTGATTATTTATCTATGACTAATAGATCATAATTTAATTGTTCACATATGAGGGGTACACATTCAAATGTTTAACAACATAAAAACTGAGTGAAACTAGAATTTTCAGTTTCTAAAAGGAGTAGCATAAAAAGCAGTGTATAGATTAACAAGAAATGTAAGGGGCATGATGGAGAAGAGACTTGAGTGGACAGAAAGCACATTGCATTAAATATTTTCAAATAATTAAAATTCTTTCTAATTTAAATCATTCAGAAACACCTTTATTCTTAGGAATGTTTAAGTCATGATCAGTAGACAGAAAGGCTCAACTATTACACTTATCAGCCCCAAAGGAAGGGGTCCCTACAGTACTAATAGTCTGGGCAGAAGAGCATGTAAACAACAGAAGACAGGCATGAACAATGCTGAAGGAATAAAGGATAGGCTTTCTAGCACTTAAATCTTTTAAGTTCAAATCAGTATTTTTAGTGACTTACAATAAATCTAAAAATGCTGACATGTGTATACTCCAGTAAAAGAGCAAACACTCATTATTTTTAACAACCTGGTCCTAATACAGTACAATGGGCATTACGTTTTAGGAAACAAAAGGCTAGATTAAATGACCAAACAATATTCTATCCCGGTTCCAAAGTCACAAATAAATTACTCATGAGCCCCATCTAGTAAGGTTGGTTCCATAAAATTACATACATAATGAAAATTAAGACAAAGCTTTGGTGATACAGTTGTTTTTTTTTCTGGATTCAAAAGCACTGTATTATACTCCACAGTCCCAGGGTTGGTAATTCTCAGATTTGGACTTTGAAATTTAGGAAAACTGTCTATAAGCCACAGGTACCAAAGTTCTATCTGCTGCTCTATGAGCATACTCTTTCAGTATCTACTGCTTTAACAAGTTCAATTTCCTGATAAGATTCTATAATAAAAGTACAGACAAATACAAAGAATGCTGCCAATCTCTATACTAGAAATAAAAAGTCATCTGATAGAAAATAGATGAAAACAATACACAGCTTTAAAAAAATTCAGTCCTTTAAGTATGCATTTTTTTAAAACATTTGCATCAATTAAAAAAAAATCTCCAAAGAAGTGTTTCAGAGACAAACTTTATATACAACTTTTATATAGCTTTCTTTTTAAAATTATCTCTGTCACACATAAAGTAAACTATGGCAGATTGTGCTTTGGGAAAAAAAAATTAAAATCAGCTTCATTGCTCCTTTCCAGTTGTTGCACAAAGAAACAAAGTCTAAGACTCTAAGATCTTTTCTTCCAGTACATAGAAAAGACTCACTTTTAAAAGCTAAATATAATGCATTAAAGGTCAACATAAGTTTTACTTGCTAAAATACAAACAGGAGTAGAATATATGTTCATCCTTGAAGGACACTTATTATGAATTTGCTAACACTAAATAATAAGATGTTCCTTAGCTGCTGGTTTTCATATCATTCTTAATCATTTGTGGTGTACTGAGATCATTAAGTTTAGGGGAATTTGTTCTACATTCAACACAACTCATGTTTACGAATCTTTGCAAGGCAAATGGCACTGTATTAGGCAGTATAAGTGGCACCTGAAAAGGCAAACACTATAGATTGAGACTTTCTCTACAGATTTAAGTTAGAAACCCCTGGATGATTTTTTTTTTTTTTTGGCATGTTTCTCACAATAAATGTCAAAGCTAAAATTCACCATAAAAGGTACGAATAATCCCAAAGGTAATGAAACTGAATTTGCCTTTGGTCTCCAAATAGATTGGAATATTTTTAAATTCCAATCGAAGCACCTCAAAAACATCCAGTTACTGTTGATTATAAGGAGTTAAGAAGGTGAAGGAATTTAAGAGGGCACTGTGTTTCACTGGTGACAGTGGAGAAAGCTTGCAATGACGTGCTACAATTTTCTGTGTTGGGGCATTAGAGTGTACACAGACTACATAAAACATATTAGTAAAGATCTTCAAAACACCGTATCTAAAACCCAGAAAAATGTTTTGCACATAGTTTCTGCCTAATACATGACCAATGTTTAAAAAAAAGAATCTTAACATGGAATTCTCTCCTACTCTTATCCCCCCTCCAAAAAAAGGCCACAAAGTGCATTCACAAAGAGTCATTCTTAAGATAAAGCCATTGCACAAAACGTACAGTTCATCTTTACTGAAATGAGTACCACACTGGAGTTTAATTGTAGATGTTTTATATACCAGTATAGCAACATACATAAGCAAATGTCTCTTAACAGAATTACACAGCAAACATCTTCATAAGGGCCATACAAAATACATTTAAGTATTAAAAGGTACAGTTGAACTCAACAGCAAAATGTAAAAGCTATATCCTGTTAGCACACTTAATCTGAATTAACTTGAATCTTTCTGATTTACTATTTAAGAAATCAGGATAGCATAAATTTCTTGTCAAAAGCAGTTTGTTCATTTACAAAACTGTTAGTTAATTAGATCACTACCTGCTCAGACAGCAGAGGGCCCCTGTTCTGTTTATACTGCCCCAGATATTTATGATGTCACCTTAAAAAAAGAAACCTATTAGGGCAAAGCTGAAAATTACCATTTTCTCTACAAAATAAATGCGATCTAACTTGATCTTCTGGAAAAAATTCAAAGGTTCAAATTCCTAATGTGAAAACAGAGAAAGATTTCAGAAGTGGTGAATTTTTTCTACTTTAAGAAAATGATACTTAGGTATGATAGATGATAATTCAAGTTCATAACTTATAAATCAACGATGAGACAACTGCATTCATTCACGTATTGTAAAGTTAGAGAAGTATGAGGATGTGCTCAAGTTATTGAAATGGCCAAGAATCAACAGTTTACTGGTTTCTTCTGTCCCAAACTATTACCATCGAGCTTGATATGTTAATGAACAACAGAAGTGTTCACTTTATGCTAAACATCAAGCACCTAGTTAGCAGTGGAAACCAAAATATTTTAAAGCTAAAAATACACAAGATCTTTAGACATTACTTCATTAGTTGTCAAAACTCGTGACTATTAATGCCAAATAATTAACTTTACATTCCAGATCCTCTCAAGGAAATGGGAAAATAATACTAAAGATCTCACTTATTCTTGTTATTTTACAATTTTACAGGAATTACACAGAAGCCAGAGGTAAGATATTTATGACTGTCAATACTATCTTTGGATAGTTATAATATTTATACAATCAGGGATGGCTTTGTTTAGAAGACTGGAAAAGTGCTCATGGAACAAACACTATACTCTGACTGCCATAAATCAACAAAATGCAACTTGTCCCGTGGACATGGTAGAGAAAATGGCAATTTGGAGGAAGGAGTGATTCTAAAGGCTTTTTCTTAGAGGCAGCCTAGGTTTTTTTTTTTTTCCCCCACATTACTGAAAAACACCAAGTAATGTGATTATGATTACTTTAATTCCTACAGCCGAACTTCCACTCAGGCATAGTTACATGTTCCCAAACTTTTTTCTTCTGTCCACCATGCTGGCTTTGATACTGCATGGTCCACTGTAATCTTTTGGTCTTCCCTCTTCGTAGTGTGGCAGCCTGAAGTTGCTATCCATTCAGAAGGTAGACCACCAATTCATAGGTGGCCATCATAATGGCTGTGTTTGGAATCTGTCTCACCAGATGAGTTGTTAGACCACGGTAAAGAGACCCATAACCTTCTTCTTGAACAACCAAAGACAGTGTCTGAAAAAAAGATCTGTATTTTGTTCCCTCTTCACGTAGTCTTGTTCTTACAACTTCTGTTTAGGGGGGAAAAAAGTCATTTTAAAACATTAATGATATCTTTATATCCTCCTAATGCTGAGCACATTCCATTTATCAGTTTTTAAGTGAAAGTTTAGGATAAACAAGGAGTAATTTTTAATGTGCAACTTACTGAAACTGGTCTTATTACAATACCACCAAACTTCTAAGATAGCTGGCTAAAATCACTAATAACAAGTACTAATTATAAAATTTCATAGGTTCCTGAATGGTAATAAACAGAAGTATCAGTTATATACTAGATATAGATAAAATGGAGAATACATGTGATAAGAAAAAGGTGAAGGAATAGAAAAGGGAATGCAGGTGATATCAAAGATAAATACACAAAGATACAGTGAGAAATAAACACAAAAGATCTTAAGTGGACTCCACAACGAGAACATAGGATTATCTATTTATAGTGGTCCACAGATACTAACATGAAATTTCTTGTACATGAGGCTAAAAATGTTCAAAATACTAGCCGTTAGATAAAGGCCCCATCTAGGAAGCAACTAAGCAAAAATCGTAAAATTTTAGAGCTCTCAGAGATAAAGATTATATGGTTAGCCATTATTTAAGTTGAAAGGTGAGGAAATCAGACTGCTGAGAGGTTTTAGTCAGTTGGGGTAGAGGCTCGGACAAGAATTCAGAGCTCTCTATTGAAAAGACTGTTTATCCAACACACTACTCCTGATGGGCCTGAGGACAATGGCCTAGAACTATTTTCACTGCAAATGTTAATATTTGAAATCTCTTGTGTCCTATCTTAAAAACTCATGCCATTTATATATTCCACTCTAAAATACTGTTTCTTATAATGACATCATCTCTCTTGAAGCGACAGCATGTACAACTCTAAAACTGCCTCTCACCTTAGCTGGCCAAAGTTCTAGGTATCCCAAAGTAGCTGAACCTAAACTATGCTGCTGATACTGTCCTCTTCTGACTTTTCTTAAAGAAAGAAGTTAGGAACTTCCCTCAGGAAACAGAGGTAAGTTCATAGTTCAACTGGATTAGAGTTGATTTTACTCATAAATTACATTTTAGAGCAAATAATCATTTCCTCCTAGCCTGGTCGCATTTGTCTTGATACAGTTTTGATCAGAGCCTTAGCTTTAAAAGGGTGAATGTAAATGTTAATCAGTGTAACAAAAGTGAAGCATTTAGATTAAAAACCCAAAGCAGGGGTGCCTGGATGGGTCAGTGTAGCATGCAATTCTTGATTTTAAGCCCCAAGTTGGATATAGAGATTACTTAAAAAATAAAATCTTAAAAAAAAAAAAAAGGTTACACTTAGAACAAAATTATTAAAAAAAACCTTAGCATCTTACAGACAAATTTTTAAGTGATTTTATTATCTATTAATCAAACTGGCTTATACTATAATAGGCTGGCCTTTGGTATTACAGACTCCATTTCATCTGTGCTCCTCCACTGAGGTAAACTATGTGATCTGAGTAAGCTATGTGACCCCTTCAGCAACTCAATCTTAACATTTCTTGTTTCCCATTTGGAAATGAAGACAAATTCTGGTTATGTTCTAGTATACTTAGACTTAAATAGAGAATGTAAGTATTCAGTAGGAATTTTTTGTAGATTGGCAATATTATATATAAAGTATCTAGTACACTATCTATAACCCTACTTTTTTTTTTATAACTTGCCCAAACATCACCTGTCTAGAATCTGACTCTGGGCTATGTGACTATCCAGAATCCATGCTAAATCTCTTATCATACTACTATAATATATACTGACTGATTAAAACAGTTACTTATACACTGTTATGATGAACTCCTAAGAACTATATTTTGTTTTACTGGAATTCGATAAATTTTTATTTTAAGATTTTATTTTTATTTTTTATTTATTTAAGATTTTTTAAAATTTATTCATGACAGATACAGAGAGAGGCAGAGACACAGGCAGAGGGAGAAGCAGGCTCCATGCAGGGAGCCTGATGTGGGACTCGATCCCAGGTCTCCAGGATCACACCCCGGGCTGAAGGCAGCACTAAACCACTGGGCCACCGGGGCTGCCCAGAATTCGATAAAATTATAAATGTTCTAATAAGTGGGCTTTTGGTTGACATGGGAAAATATTTCTAAATTAATAGAATTTCTCATACAAACTCAACTCCTCTTACCATGTGGATATGCTATAGTCGTGGCACAAGTTTTTGAGGTGGCAGCAGCTAGCATCATTCCCACAAAATCTGATGCTTCTTTTACAGACTCTTCATCATTTTCCATTGTAGAAGCAATCTTATATTCCAGTAATTTTTGCTTAATACTTTCATAAATAACAAAATGGATAACGGTCTCTGATATGCCAGCATATGAAGCAGACATGCCCCTATAAAATCCTCTAAGTCCATCTGTCTGATACACTTTACGAATACATTCAAAAGCACCCATTCGCTTTTCTCCACGGTTCCTGAAGAGCAAAAAAGAAAAATCTTACTTACAAAGTAGTCAAGGTTTTTAAACAAAGTAAATAAAATACAGTAAAATATGCCACTCTAAATATAGAATGATCCTCTTTAACTCATGAAGAAGTAAAACCAGAGTTTTAAAGCATTCATTTTAGATTTCCTATTCTTTTGTCCCAAGTTTGTCATATTAGATGGGTAACATGTAAGTAGTTTATTCTACTAATGCAAAATACACTACATTAAATCTTCAGTTTCATGTCCTCATTGAAGTCTGTATTGTAGGGATAAGAAATAAAATCCTTTAGTCCAAATACATTGTGACTACAGCTCAAGATAAAAACAAACTCTCATTACATTAAATCATTGAATCCAGTTCTAAGTTGAGCTTTCTTTTGCACTTAATAAAAGAGTGATTGAGACACCAAAGATGTACATCACAAAACAAGGAGAACAATTAATCTAATACTTGTAGATTTTAGGGATTCTTCAAAGCCCACTCAGTTCTTTCCAAAAAAATGTGTGAATTTAAGTCAAATTTCCTATGATCCTTTAAAGGCAACGGTCCTATCTTTCATGTCAGTATCATGGTGAACAGTGAATGAGGACCCCTATACTTACCAACTATTTATTGAGCATTGTGCCCAGTAAAACTTCCTTAGTGCTACTTAAGGACAGTGTATCTACTCTTACTTATACAAATACATATTTTTGAGTTTGTAAAAATATGACCTTACACTGTGATGCTCCCAATAAATGCTACCTACAGAGAAAGAAATAAAAATTGTATCTATTTATAAATTATATACAACCTGTTTCTGACATAACAAAATAAAAATACAATTAAGACACCCACCTGATAAATAACTAATTACTGTCCTCAATTAACAACACTGAATACTTTCTTCGTTGAATGATCCATGCAACCAACTGTAATCAATCAGTTTCTGCCATCAGAGACTTCCTCATTAGAAGTTAAAATACTACTAGTCCCAAAGGTTAATATGCAAACATATCAGCCCTGTTCTTGATTTCATGGTTATAAATTGGCATCTTTAAACCAACCTTTCACTATTACCCAACCCTATCTCATTCCCCACCACTCCCAAGCCTAAGAACTTGTGATGGCTTGTGCTATAATTTTAAGTGAAAAAATAATAGTTTTAAGCCATACTTTTCTCAGGACTTCCACCCCCTACCCCCACAGATCCACCCCACAACATACTAAAGCATACTCCTGGTATTTTCTTTCCCTTTCCTTTCTTTCTCTCTCTTTCTCTCTCTCTTTCTTTTCTTTTTTTTTTTTAAGATTTTATTTGTTCATAAGAGACAGGGAGAGAGAGAGAGGCAGAGACACAGGCAGAGGGAGAAGCAGGCTCCACGCAGGGAGCCCGACATGGGACCCAAACTCGGGTCTCCAGGATCACTCCCTGGGCTGAAGGTGGTGCTAAACCGCTGAGCCACCGGGGCTGCCCATCCTTCAAGATTTAGGCTAGACTAGTTGACCATGTGTATTGTTCAACTGCCAGGGAGGCCAGTGATAATCATTCATATAGTGAAATTATCACTGTTTGGGCTAGTCTAATATACATTCTTTTTCTTTTCTTTAAAAACACAACACAGGGACGGCTGGGTGGCACAGTGGTTGAGTGTCTGCCCTCGACTCAGGACGTGATCCAGGAGTTACGGGATTGAGTCCCATATCAGGCTCCTGCATGGAGTCTGCTTCTCCTCTGCCTATGTCTCTGCCTCTCTCTGTGTCTGTCATGAATAAATAAAATATTAAAAAATAAAAATAAAAACACAACACATACTTTCTTCCCTAGAAATTTTCATATTGCCAACCATTATATCACTTTTGCTTTTGATGGGAGACTCAAGTTTCAAAAACCAAACCAAAAAAGACAAATTCAGCAGCAAGAGGGGAAAAACATGGCTAGATACATGGCACTGATATCTCACAGTTATAAATTTACAGGAAAAAATGAGTTGAAACCAATTTTAATTTTGTTTTAAGGAATTCACATACCTTGCATCAAGCTGTAACCGAGTCTTTATAAGCCAAATGGGGTTGGTCGCTGTGATTGCAGTAAAACCTAAACAAACATGTTTAAAATGAACTCTGGTAAAAATGAAGAACACACTATTAACTCTAAGGTTTTAAAAATCACATAAATCTATATTAAAGAAAATGCATATAAATATTTAAACTATTAATTGATGTATGCTATACAATTTTACAAACACATACGACCATGAACATTTGTAGTTTATTTCCAATCTACATTCTCAAATTTTGACCGTAACTAAAAAATTTTAAGAACAAAATCTGATTATATATAAATTCCTCTCTCAACATATTCAGAATATTCTCTGGGGTGCTCTTTATACTCTAAGCTAAATTTAGAAACCCATTTCTACAGACAAATATATAGAAATTTTGTGTATTCTAGGGTTTTTTAGCATGCAAACTCTAAAACAGCTACTTGAGGTCCAAATCCCTATGTTCAAAGTGTATTTTACCTAAAGGTCAACATACTATACTTGATCTTAAGTTGGCTGTATAACAGAAAGGATTGCTGTTTGCCTTTATGAATGCTTCACATAAACATATACTTACTAATACTGTTAAAATAATAGTATCACAGAAGTCAGGTTTCTGTTAGGGTTAATAGGACAGATCTGTTTTTCACCCACTTAAACACATACAAAAACTCAAATGTTTGAAAAATTACAAATTGGAACTTCCCTCTCACTTTTATAGACACTGAAGAGAGAAACTCAGAGTAGAAGGTAGTTCTAGTTTACTTTAAAACTTAAGTACTATGTACTATCACTGCAGAAGGGTGGTTTCATAAAATGGCTCATTCTAATTAGTAAATTAAGATCTCTGGAGCAGTGTTTCTAGACTAGCATGGATCTTTTACTTGCCGTCTTCCTACTGTTCTGGAAAAATAGCACATGAAATGCAATCTTGATAACGGGAACTTATGAAGATTGCTTCATCTATACAAAACAGGGTTTTAATATACTGCTTGTGGACATTTAAGATCACTACACAAACTTCACAGAACTACTTACATCAAACTATATTTATTCAATTGGCCTTTAAATTCAGTGAAAACTTACATGCAGAAATGTCTAAGGATCTTAACTGATTTAATACTTTCTATCAAATAATAGGCAGGTGAAGCACATTGTTTTTAGAAAGATGGAATATAACCGGCACATTTAATATGAATTAAGTTCTTTCAGGAAGAAAAATGCTATGGTGCACTTAAAAAATAATTTGTTTTTTAAGTTAACATACAGTGCAGAACCAATCATAAACCTTTCTTGGCTTTCAACGTTATTATGGGTGTATCTAAAATGCAAAATAATTTTATCAAATTGTTTACAAAGTAGAATTTAGTCTCATAGGTTCTTTTCCCTTCTGTAATGTCAGATAATTAGCTAATTCAAATTTTATTCCCTTAATCCACTGTTTTAACACTGCAGAAATAGCCAGGTGTCTCACAAAGGGAGGCTTAAACTGAATTTATTTATAAAACATGATAGATGGAATAAAAATTTGGTTTGGTAACTCCTTTTACTATTTTGTAATAGTTCTATAGTTTCCCTTTCTCTCAAATGCTTTTAATACTATATACATATGTATAAAACTAGTATGGGACCAACAATTTTGTATGCACCAGTATTAAAATAATAAAAATTTAGTGTTGGATTATTATTAGTTAGATTATCTGGAACATTTTTAAAGAAGAGTTTCTCTTCATATAAATTCTTAGTAAAAGGAAAAGAGAAGAAAAATGTGAAACTGTTAGATCCATTTAAATATTTTACTTGGAAAAGATTTTTCCTGCCTTACCTGGCCTAAATGAGATAAAGCTAAAAAAATTTTTTTTCTTGACCTTCCTTCATTTTCCTAAGTAGAAAAACTCAAATACATTCAAATTATGTTTTAAAGCAAATATGCACCAGACATCAGTAATCTGGCCATACCTCTAATTAAATTAATTCTTTGTTTTTAAACTTAGATATTTGTATTAGCTAAATGTCTATATGGCAATATTAGGGGGTTTATTAGGGAAAGGCTGCTAAGCAGCACAAGGCAACAAAATACTCTCCATTATTCACAACGTTTTTTTATTAATTATCTTGTGGAAATTAAGAAAAAAATTGCTCTTCATTAAATTGGAAAGTCTAAAACTGGGAATCCTTACACTTAAAAAAAAAAAAAAGCGCCTATCTAGGTAAAAATGTCAATCTTTCATACTTTATTTGAAAAAAGCATCAGTTTTTTTTTTTTAAATAGAGAAGTTCTATTTCTAACAATAAAAACTTAGTATCCAAGCTTAATGCTCTTCCAAGTCACAAAATTCCTCAATTAAGGGCTGAAAAGACTCCATATATGTAAACTTTAAAATATTGCAATAAATATTTATAAATATTACTAGAAATGAATTTTCCAAATATCCATGAATAAAATTTTAAATTATTCTCTGTACATATTAATGAACAATGACAGGACGCAAACAACAGGTATTTCTCACTTAACTAAAATTCATTTCCAAACACAAACTAATCTAGTGAACAGGATATATTAAAATTCAGGTAAGTAAGAGTGTTGTCATCTTATCCCTCTATAACTAACTGCTACTATCAATAACTTGTGCCTTCTAGAGTTGTTCTGGCTCAACTCTCCCAATAATAAGCTAGCTCTTAATAAAGACACTAGACTAGATGTCAGCAAACCATTATATTAGACAGATTCTAGGCATGACCTACAGGTTTTTAGCTATTGGTCTTTACCAGTTAAAACTCTGGTCCTAGAATTTTATGCTATTATGTTCTTTTTTTTTTTTTTTGCTATTATGTTCTTTTAACCACAGACACTCTAATAAACTAACCAGACACTATTAAGCTAATTAAATTTATAAAAATATAGTCTATTAATTCAAGAAATGAAACAAGTGCAAAAAAGCAAAAATTTACCACTAAATTATATATGGAAAGGCAATTTGAAGTTGGCCAATAGCCAAAGGTAAATGCATCTTCCTACTTCTAAGACAAACATACACAAAGATACTGGCAATGGTTCCCCTGAAGTTTAGAAATTTACTTATTTTTATTTTGGCATTTAAATTTTGTGAAATTTTGATAATATGCTAGTTCATATTAGTATTCTGAGCAGCCTGTTAAACATTAAAACTGACTTAGAGGCATATGAAGGATCTCTCTATAGGTTAAGAAGAATTACTATTGCTCCAGTCAGTTAAAGCAAAGTGGCAGTATAGCGGCCATACTGTTAGCAGTGAGGTTAGGATTTTATTAGAATTTTTTTTTTAAAACTTTCAAAATGCAGCTTTTAAAGTTTTGCTTCATCTAAGACTCCATCTGATAATGTAACCAGATTAACACAAATCCTGCTTATAAGGAAACTTGCTGAAAATGTCTATTTCATTAAGTGAGTGATACCTGTAGTATTGCATTTTCAGTACTTTTTATTTCATCAAATTCTGTTAAGAACAAAGCCCACCTAACCTCCTAAGAGAAATACATTAAAACTAAAAAATAAAATAAATAAATAAACTAAAACAGCTTATATCCCATATATTCTTATCCTGCATTTATTGGAAAGTAATGGTAGGTGTTAAGATCGTTTTTGCAAGAAAGTAGAAAGCTAAGAATCAACAGACAAGAGAATGGAAAGTACTGTATTAGACTTTTAAAGTATGTTATGCTAAGCAAAAAGAACTACTATTTTCCCTAAAAGCTGTAGGATGATATGATACCATTTATACTATGTATATCTTAAATATTGTCATCAAATTCTTTCGAGGTCAAGGCTATTATGGCCAAGCTGAAGACCCCAGGCTTTTATTACACAATGACTGAAAAGTTACCCCATTCTTCCTTCTAGAAGGAATATTCTAAAGGGATTAGAATTAAAAGTTTTATAAAATACTCAGAACGCACACACATTCAGGAAATCAAAGTTCATTTCCCGCTTTCTATTACTTCCACAGCTATTATAAATTCCCAGGGTGTGTTTCTTATAACTAGAGGCTGCAAGAGATGCTCAGATCAGTACTCACGAGGTTTAAGTTAGTCCATATTTCTACAGGAAGTGACCTGCGGATGGGGAGCATGAGATGACACGATCTCACTCTTTTCTCGGGAGAAATGTACAGTAAATGCCTAAAATAGACACAGGCTTTTCTGTATCATAACAACAAGCAGTGACCTCATCAGAAACATGTGTACAAAATGAATCCCATTGGAAGGATTTCAGAAATATTTACTGTGAGATCTACCTTTTTTGAAAATTTTAAGTTTAAAAACAAAAAGGAATATCAGAATGGGTGATAATGTTTGTTTTTTTTTTTTAAATGCACCGAGTACTGAAATTTCTGCCATCTGCAGCAGTTTCAGAGTCCAATACTTACCTAAAAGACGAATTTTGCCTTAAAGAAAAAAAAATGCTAACCTTGTCAATGGGGAATCTAAGAAAATATTTAGAAGGGATTATCATATCCCATTTTCCTAATCATTATGATCTACCATGATCAGAGGTGAAATAAAATTTTCTATACTTTATCAGCTTATTTGGTAAATCTGTTTTGTCTTAGTAAATCTTAAAAAAAAAAAAAAACCAGAATATTTGAGTAACATTTTGTAATTATTTATAATTGTTTTAAATAAAATATATGTTGCTACAATAGTACCTTTCACCTTTGCACTATGGCCAATAATATTGCACATCCATTTTTATGGAGTATTTTGATTATTTTGTATTTAATTTCTTGTGTTCTACAAAACAAAAAACAGGAAGAATGTTTATATACAAACACACAAAACATCAGTCCAGCCATCCATTTGGCTGAATACACTGCCATGGACAAATAAAATATCAAAAAATATATTTTATATAGGCAAGAATAAACTTTCTCTTTAACGAGTAAAAACTTAACCTTTAGTAATAAATTTTAAGTCAAATAGAAAAATGTATCCTGAATTACTGTATTACTGAAAAGTAACAGTGAATGCCATAAGCAAATAAAACCCGCTAGGTATGTAGTAAATGTTAAATGATTACATTATTGGTATTTAAAAATTAAGCAATAACTATCTGAATATATAATCTAATAAAAACCAGAATTCTTTTCATTTAAATCTATAATGTTGTATATAAAAGTCTGTATATTCTAGATAAAAACTTTTGAAAACTGGGAATTACTATAAAGAAACCATACTATTTTTTTGTATACACACTTGTATACAAAAAAAATAGGTATATAGAGAGGGATATCCAAGTTCATTTAAACCAAAACATACAAAACATACAAATACCCTCAACAAAACAAATACTCTCAGTCTAACAAAGGTTACGTGTAGGGAAGGAAAAAGAAAAAAAAAGCAGGTAAAACAGAGTCAACATTACTTAATTTTTATTAAATAGTCTTATAACAGGAAATAATTTTTCCTCTAAATTTAGGTTTATAAATTCTTATAGTATTGCCCTAAAACACTACAACAAACCAAAATAAGATCCACTTTAAATAAACTGTCATTCTGAGAAAAAAGTTTTACTACCTAAACACTTGAGTTCATATAGATAAAATGCAAAATCAACTGGCTACTTGGAATAAAAATTACGTACAAGATCTGTTAGTCCTTAATGTGTTGTCTGAGGTGGCAAAATCTTGCAGGCAGTTTCATTAAACAGTCTATTTCACTGTACTTTTTGATACTAAAGTGACAAGGTTAGCATTTTTTTAATAGCCCGTTAAAAGACGATTTTTCACATGACTTCCTCTAAGAACTTTGCACCCCCAATTCATATTTAGAAGACTTCTAAAAATGATCCTGAAGAAAATCCAGAACAATCCGGTCTAGATTATTTCAAGAATGAAGGGGGGCAAAAGGCTACCTTCATGACTTTGCATGGGATCATTCAGTTTTAACCAACCATGTAGTTATGTATAAAAACTGCAAAGCTAAGTGTTAATGCTCATGACTAGTGCAAGAAAGCTCTGAAAGCATAATTCTTAGAAAAATGTAACTGCAAACAAATGGAAGAAGTATTTTCAAATTACATAATAAGTATATAGTGCAATAATCTCTGAACAATGATAAGACCATCAATTTACAAAAATTCAAGGAATTCAAGTTGGAAAATAGTATCAACATATAGATAAAAACAGAGTTGACATTTGTACACATTTGAGAAAAAAGCGTAAAATGACAATTCCACTGAAATTCTCTGCAACATGATACATAAATAGTAATAAACTCCGATGAGATATTCTAATGAAAAAAGATGTTCCATTGGGAATTAAGATATTCTAAAACCCTAAATTTGCATTACTGAATATCTATCAACTATCCTTAACTAAAAATGACTGCTCATCTACTTTCTTGACTTCAAGTCTTCCAAAATAAAAAAAGAAAGCTTAACATTTCTTTAATAATTTTCTGGGGTTAAAAAAACAAAATAAACATGGGTAATCCAGAAATATATTCTTAAAGATTCCAATATAGCAGTTATATAGTTTGGAATTGGCCACTAATTTTTACCTTATACCCACTCAAATTTGTAGAGGAAAAATCATCTGTACTCAATGTCTAAAAAAAGTATATTTAAAAAAAATTCTAGTTGTAATTAGATGATCTCTACAGTACTAAAGAACTAAATCTCAAAATCCAAATCTTTGTAGAGCCACCTATATTCCAAAGATAAGGTAAGAGAAGCTCGCATGAATTACCTAACTTGCCCAAGATCTTTCCTCATGGGTAAATAACGGTATTTCACCACCTTGACTCTAAGGTTTTTACCTTTTATCTTTAAAACTTCAATGAGTCAGTCAACAGTTACCAAACATAAAAACCCTTGAAAATAATTTGTGAGGTATATTGTAGATTATACAGCTATTGACCTTTCAGAAATTAGTTATTTCCAACTTACACTTAGTTCGTTAAAGTATGTGGTTCAAATTGATCCAATTTATTTCTAAACAGAAAATGGTTAACAGTTTAAGGCACTCATTATTAAACATGTAATTGACAATTTATTGCTCAACAGTTGATGAAAGTAGTAATAATTTGCTTTATAGTCATAGCATAATTTGCAAATGTGAGGTATGGTCAAATATACAACACATCTCAGAAAACTGCAGAGAATGAACCAAAGGTCATGGCTTTGTCTAACACGCATTGCAACAAATGATTCCAGAACCAGACTGGTCAAATCAATTCCTAGGTTTATCTTTAAGGCAGTACAGAGGCCCAGAACTAGTTGCTTTAATTCAGAATCATATATGCTCAACAATGATGACAGAAGCGTCCTTGGAAAACATTTCTATAGCAAGCATGTACACATAGCCAGTGCCTAAATTTCAAGTACTATCTAATTGATTTATATGGAATCTAAACATATTTTTCAAAAATACATACATTACAGTAACTCTCAGTTATCAATAATACATCACAAAAATTTCAGCATTTGAGCACAGGACAAAATGAATACTTTACCAAGAACTGCCGGCACATTTCAGACAGAAGCCAAAACATGCAGCAAAAAGGGAAAAGGCACTAACAGAAATTGAGGAGAGAAGAGTAAATTACAGCTCCATAACTTATTTATAGAGTAATTATGGTTGGATTCTTTAAACTGTTAAAAGTGACCACTGACTATTCAGTGGACTACACAAGACAATGTAAATATTTTATTACCTGTATGCTATAACAAACCCTTGATTATAAAAATGCCAACTGATAACAGATTTTAAGTATATCTCCTGATCAAATTTACTGCATACTAATAAATATAAGAATGTTTGTTGATGCTTATCAATGAAAAGCACATTAATGGACTTAACTGCATATTGTAAAATCATAACTTAAGCTTCTAAGTTTTGGAAAATGTTTTGCTTTTTAATATTATATATTCATACCTGCCATTGCAGCTGAAATCATGTGTACCTGGGTAGAGTCCGGATCAAATATACCATTCAACTTTTCCTTGCAGTTTGAATAAGCAGCAAAGTATATTGCTCTAAAATAAAGATTTAAATTTTATCAATAAGCATGTTGCATAATTCATAAGATTTAAACAAGTAAATTATCTTTATAATTTTAGAGAAATCTGAAAACAAACTCTTAGCGACATTCTCATGTAACATAAGGTTAATTTACATGATTTCTTCCATGAAGATTCTGGAAATATGTTTTGCATTGACTCATTAAAAGACAAACTTCAGCGTACAGTTCAAGTGTAAAGCAACCTCCAACAACAACAACCCACCTACCACCCACCCTAACTCAATACTTTTAATTCACCAATTAAAACAAAAAGTATGTGTAAGATTTTGATGCTTGGAAACATATGAATAAGGCTGGAAGGCTTATGTAATGGTAAGGTTAAATTAAACATACTTGAGTAAATATGGTACAAGCACTTAAAAATGGTTAAATATATGATTAGTTATTAATATAAAAACATTAATGTTAATATATAATATGTATATTACATATATACACTTAAAACATACTTTTTTTTTTAAGTGGGGAGAGAGTGGTAGAACTGACCCAATTAATCAAAGTATGCTAAACAAATTTGAGATACTATATCTGTATTATACATGGAGTGGTTCACAGTATCCTGAACAGACAAAATAATTCCAAAAGAAATCAGCCCCATCAGGTCATGTCTTCTATTTTTGTAAATGTTCCACTAAATCTGTAAATATTTCCCCCTCTTAACTTGTTGACTATGATTTCATGCATCCCAATCACCTCATCATTCAGCCTTCCAGGCTTTGTATTAGTTGCTTGCTATATCAAATCCTGTTATTTCCCAGCAACCCTGGTTATCTGTGCAGTAAGGAATGTAACAGGCAAACAAGTAAAATAAGGATATAGTTTCACTGTTGTGCCTTTTTTAATGTGCTGAAGAAAAATGGCAAGTTAATATAATTCAAAATAAACATTCTACTTTATGAGCAAGAAAAATAGAATACATTTAATGATGACATATCGTGAGGAGGAATAAACAGTGCAATCCTAGAAATAAGAAAGACCTTTCAAAGAGAAGATAGGAAAGAAATATATATAGGTAATTCACAGAAGAGATCTATAAATGGCAAATCATTACATGAAGGAGGGTGTAGCTGCACCCCAAATTAAACAAATGTATACTAACAGTGAAAATCGAGGCACTTGTGTGGCTCAGTTGGTTAAGTGTCTGCCTTCGGGTCAGGCTGTGATCTTGGGTCCTGGGGTCGAGCCCTGCACCCAGGCTCCCTGCTCAGCAGGGAGTCAGCTCCTCCCTCTCCTTCTGACCCTGCCCCTTGCCCCACTCTTGCTCATTCTCTAACAAATAAATAAAATCTTAAAAAAAAAAAAACACACACACACACAACTCACAATGAAAATCATGTTTTAGTCTATTTGGCAAGTATTAAAAGACATGAATAGTAACCAACATGAGTAGTATGTGGATAAAGAGGAACTAATTCACCACTTGAGAATAAAAATACAGGATGCCTTTTCAGGAAAAAAAAGGCAACAGAACAATATTCATTAATTTCAAATGTATATATAGTCTTTTTTACAGATTCAATTCTATTATAACTATTCTAAAGAAATGCACTTGCTTAAGTACTCAAAGATAAAAGTATAACTTTGTTCACAAAACTACTGTTTTCAACAGACAAAATGTAGAAATAAATCTAAAGGTTTATCACTAAGGAAATGCTTTTATGATAGAATAGTCTTACAATATGATTAAAAAAAACCCTACATATTTTGATGGAAAAGGCTCCAAACAAATTTGGTGAAATATTTTAATATGATTAAATTAATGTAATGATAATAAGTATACATATTATGCATTTTACATACATAAGCCAAAAAATTACGTAAGACTATATACACCAAACTGTTTTATTAGTGACAATTATCTGTGCAGAGAAGAATATCTAGTGCCTGTGTGAAGGCGTATGTGAGCTGATGTGTTTAAGATGGAATGTCAACCTTTATGCTATGTATTTTATTTAGTTTCTACAGTAAGAATAAATTTTTTAAAGTCTTTCTTCCTTTCTTTTCTTTCTTTCTTTCTTTCTTTCTTTCTTTCTTTCTTTCTTTCTTTCTTTCTTTCTTTCTTTCTTTTCTTTCATCTGTGCGCATGAGCATGAGCACACAAGTGGGGGAGGAGGAGGGAAAAAGAATCTGGAGCAGACTCCAAGCTGAGCAGGGAACCCCAGGCCAGGCTCCATCTCATGACCCTGATATCATGACCTGAGCTGAAACCAAGAGGCTGATGCTTAACCAAATGAGCCACCCAGGTATCCCAAGACAATTTTTTTAAAAAAAGATTTTATTTATTTATTAGAGAGAGAGAGATAGAGAGAGAGGCAGAGGGAGAAGCAGGTTCCATGCAGGGAGCCCGACATGGGATTCGATCCCGGGTCTCCAGGATAATGCCCTGGGCTCAAGGGAGTGCTAAACCGCTAAGCCACCAGGGCTGCCCAAGACAATTTTTTTTTTTTTTTTTTTTTTTTAAGAAAAAAGAGCCCAAAGAAAGTTGAAACCCAATAAATGAGACATGTATCTAGTACATGGGATACAGAGAGCCATTTTCATTCTGAATGGGAACTCTACTGTATTTTATTATGGAAGAAGTAAATCTAAGATAAAAAGGTATGAGAGAAAAATGATAAAAATGTACTAAAGCTCTTTTGGCTTTTTAAATAGGGAATGAAATTATTCTGTTTAGTTTGTCCTGTTAGCCAAAATATAGTGTTATTCTAGAGATCTAGATATTCCTCCTTCTTGCTGCTGGTTCTTTGCCTTCTGAACTTGGTACAAAAACTGCTTCACAATGATTTCACTAAGAGGTCCTTTGCACCTCTGCACAGGGCAAACTGTTCATCCTTGTAAATGGTTATTGATACCTGTTTTTTATACCATGGTGGCTTTATCCTTACCACCTTGACTTCTCTTCAGCATCTTCCATCATTAAGCTTGAAACAAGAAAGATTGCCACAATTTTGCTTAACTTAAAAAAGTTCTTTTTACCTGGAAGGGGCCACCCCCACTAAATTGGGACCTAATCCTCTGAACAAGGAACGAGGCCCTTCTTTTTCCAAGATCACTCTGAAAGAGAAAAATATTATTTAGAAAGGCATGTCCTTCAAAGTTTAGTACTTTATTATTTTTTTTAGTACTTTATTTGTATAGCAAACTTAGACTTTTAAACCCACTTGTTTCTACTGTAATGTTGTGCTGCTCTGATCAGTTTTTCTTACTTACAAAAATCTGTTTTTCTTGACATAGATAGCATAAATTGTTAATCTAAATGATAACAAAAAGAATTTCAGTCAGGTTCTAAGAAAAGTTTTAAAGACTACAGTATAATTTCCACATTTTCATATGATCATGCTACTCTTATTTTCAATGTCCTCCATTTTACAATCTTAACCAGCAAATTCAACTGTCAATTAGAAAAATAGTTCTCTGTCTAATATTTGAGGTCCTTTCCTGATATCAGACAACTCTCTCAGTAATGCAGCATTATCTCATTCAACCATTCCAGTGAAATGTTGTCAAAATCTGACACCCTAACCTCCTTAGGGTACTAAAAGGGTTAGTCTGTTACCATTTCTCCTATTCAGTTAACATTTAGATAGCGAATTCTTACTGTCTAAAAATCAAGTAGAGTAAAGAGATAGAAAGAAGGTGAGGCACCTGCCACTGAGAAATTTGATGTCCAGTTGAGGAAAAAAGAATTATATTGAAACAGATATTCAACAGACTATACTAATAAGCAAATACTATACAAGCTAGATACACACCCAGCAGAGAAAGGAAGAGCATGTCTAAGTCATGGAAGGCTTTCTAAGAGTGAGTTATTAAGTTTGGAGGTGAGAAGTAACAAACTAGAAAAAAGTATTTTAACTTAGAATTAACAGGCTAGGGCAGTGGTTCTCAACCACTTAAATGCCTAAGAATGATTTCTAAAAGACAGTTGAGTTTATATAATGGTTAAATAAGTGCCTGAGATACGAGGCCAGACTTCTTAATATGAAGACCAATTTTGGCAAATGACTAGCTATAAGAATATAAAGTAATAACTTTTCTCTTATCCTTATTTTCATCAGCAGTAAACAGAGAAAAACTGTACTCTCTTTTTGGGTTGCTGTGAAGAATAAATAAATTAATATATAAAGAACTTAAAAGAGCACCTGGCTCCCAGTAAGTACTTGATAAATCTTAATATTATTACTAATGGAGCATTTGTCTAAAATGCAAATTTCTCTGATCTCACCCTCCAAGTATTCTGATTCAATAGGTATAGGACAATGCTCAGTAATCGACATTTTTACCATGCTTCTAGATGACTGACACCGGTGATACAGAACCACTTCTGATAAAACTAGATTAGACAGAAGCTGAATTCAAAATATAGAGCACATTTTGAAGATTCAGTGTTTATTAGCCTTTTCTGTATCATAAATCCCTTTGAGGAATTAAGAAAGGCAAATGTTTTAAAAAATTGTTGGGATGCCTGGATGGCTCAGTTGATTGTCTTGACTCTTGGTTTTAGCTTGAGTTGTGATCTCAGGGTTGTAGAATTGGGCCACATTGGTCTCCATGCTCTGCAGGGAATTTGCTTGAGATTCTCTCCCTCTCCCTCTGCCCCCTGCTCGCTCTCTCTCAAATAAAATCTTAAAAAAAAAAAATTTCTCAACATGAGACACACACACAAAGAGAGAGAGAGAGAGAGAGAGAGAGAGAGAAAGAGGCAGAGACACAGGCAGAGAGAGAGAAGCAGGCTCCATGCAGGGAGCCCAATGTGGGAGTTGATCCCGGGAATCCAGGATCACACCCTGGGCTGAAGGCAGACGCTTAACTGCTTGAGCCACCCAGGTGTACCAAATAAATAAAATTTTTTTTAGAACACACATTGAAATAAATAAATAAATAAATAAATAAATAAATAAATAAATAAATACACATTGTAAACACTCACAATTTTGCATGCAATTTCATGTAATTTATAGCCCTCTTGAAGTTATCCATGAGCCACCTAGGAAACTAAGAGCCCGACGTGGGGGTTCCTAAAGTTCCTGGCTAAGTCATGAAATACCTCACTCACGAGAATGGTTATAATAAAAAAGTCAGACATAGTAAAACAAGGGCTGGTGGGGGTGCCTGGGTGGCTCAGTCTTTAAGTGTCCAACTGTTGATCTCAGTTCAGGTCTTGATCTCAGCATTGTGTTAGCTCTGCATTGGGCTGCATGCTGGGCATGAAGCATATTTAAAACCAAAAAACCAAAAAACAGGAGTTGGTGAGGTTGTCCAAATTGAAAATTTCATTCATTGGTGGTGGGAATGTAAAATGATGCAGCCACTTTGGAAAATAGTGTGATGGTTCCTCAAAATGTTAAACATAAGGCTACCATATGACCCAGCAATTCTACTCCTAGCATATCCCCACAAAATGAAAACATATGTCTCTATAATTGCATCATTCATAATACTCCAACAAAAGTGGAAACAAACCAATGCCTATAACTGATAAGTAGATAAGCAAAATGTGGTGTATATCCACATAATGGAATATCTAACAATAAAGATACTTGTTATAATATGGATGAGCCTTGAAAACACTATGTTAAGTGAAAGAAACCAGTCACAAAATATTGTGTATTATTTAGTTCCATTTATATAAAATGTCTAGAATAAGCAAATCCATAGTGATAGTCTATAAACTGTCTGGATAGCTCAGTCATGATTCTGGGGTCCTAAGATTGAGCCCCATGTCTGGCTCTCTGCTGAGTCAGGAGTTTGCTTCTCCCCTTTACTCTCCCTCTGTGCTCTCCCTCACTCTCTCTCTTAAATAAATAAATAAAATCTTAAAAAAAATCTATAGTGACAGAAAACAGATTAGTAGTTGCCTAGGGCTAGGGGATAGGAGGAGAGAGAAGGGAGAAAATGAGAAGTGACTGCTAACAGATAAAGATTTTTTTTCATGATGATGACGAAAATGTTTGAAATTTAGAAGGTAATAATAGCTACACAACTCTGTAGATATACTAAATACAATCAAATTGTACACTTTACATGGGTTAATTTTATGGTATGTGAATTGTACTTCAAATAAAGATGTTAGGGGAAAAAAAGGAGCCATGAAACAGATTGCTTGGGACAGAGACCCTGAGTAGGGAAACAATGGGAATGAGAGTAAAGAGAAGTTAAGGCAGAGAATGAAAACTTAGAAGTCTCCTATACACTGATTATAGGTGAAACATGTTAAATGGACTTTATAAGAGGGTCTGAAAAACTGAGAAATTAAAAGAGCTGATAGGGATTCCTAATACTGCTGAGAAAAATCAGAGGAGGCAAAACCAGGGAAGAACAGAATTAAAAATTTAGTATTACTGTGGGGCGCCCGGGTGTCTCAATTGGGTAGGCATCTAACTCTTGATTTCAGCTCAGGGTGATGATCTTAGGGTCATGAGACTGAGCCCTACCTTGGCTCTGCATTCAGTGAGGAGTCTGGTTGTCTCTCTTCCTCTTCCTCTGCCCCTACACCTCTGCTCATGCATGTGCCTGCTTACTCTCAAATAAATATAGAATAGAATAGAATAGAATAGAATAGAATAGAATAGAATAGAATAGAATAGAACTGACACAAAGGCCAAAAAAAAGAAGTTTAAGGAGAGGTAATCAGTGGTAATAAGTCAAAATCATGCTATTGAAACAACCTATTATAAATAGGTAAAATATTCTTTTTTTTTTTTTTAATTTTTATTTATTTATGATAGTCACAGAGAGAGAGAGAGAGAGAGAGGCAGAGACACAGGCAGAGGGAGAAGCAGGCTCCATGCACCGGGAGCCTGACGTGGGATTCGATCCCGGGTCTCCAGGATCGCGCCCCGGGCCAAAGGCAAGCGCCAAACCACTGCGCCACCCAGGGATCCCTAGGTAAAATATTCTATTTTTATCAATATATTATTATTAATCAGATTGATTGATAATACTCTTATTCATCAGATATCATTGATTGCTAATACTCTTATTCATCAGATATCCACCTGCAATTATGGCATTTTTCTTATTTATTTATTTTTAAGAAGAGGGGAGAGGCAGAGGGAGAGGGAGAGAGAGACTTTCAAGCAGGTTCCATGCCCAGCATGAAGCTTGATAAAGGGCTATATCCCACAACCGTGAGATCACAACCTGAGCTGAAATCAAAAGTTAGATGCTTAACCAACTGAGCCACCCAAGTGTGCTTATAATTATGGCATTTTAATCCAAAATTGTGAACAGTTTTATTCTACCTATCACGTACTTAGGTAAGTTTGAAGAAAACTGATGAAATCTTTTGGTAACCAAGGTAAAACACACAGTATTGAGTTTATTTGCTACCACAAAATAAACACTACTGAACTAAGCTCAAATAGATTATGTTCCAAGTTTGACCTGATAAGGCAGATACAAGTTACGTATCTCAGTTTGAACATGTAAAACTTAATTTCAATAATTTTGAAGTTTCAAATCCAATGTGCAACATAATGAACTATGGTAAAATGCAAAAACAAATCTTTTTCAAACCACCAAGAAATATGAAACAAACACTGAATCACTTTTTAAAAATCAGTAGAACACTGCTTTAAATTTCTGTTACGTTTAGGTTTTATAAAAAAAATCACATATTGCCATCAAGTGGATGTACTTACTGTGTCAGTACTTGGAAAATTAAACACACACAGAAAAAGAGTTTCAAAGTATCACATTTCAAAGATAAATAATCCAAATAGAATACTTATAATACTTTTAGAAAACATCCATTGGATATAGAAAAATATTACAAATACACATGATTTGGGAAAACTACATTTTATATTATTCAAGCCACTGTTCTTATCCATTAAGAATGATCATTTCTGATGAACATAACTCAGAGTAATTAAGTTTGTAAAACACCTTTTTAAATGTGACAATAGAAACAAACACAACATATGGGTATCATTAAGGTAAACAGACTAAAAAACCAAATTCGCGAACACTGTGCTCTCACTTTAGGCAATGGAGAGGTCCAGGAGACACTACTCGGTTGACACTGGCTCCGGCCATGGTGTTCAACTGAACTTCAGAGATATAAAGTGTCACAGAAGATGACTGCAGTCGTGTTTTTACAACTTCCAGCGGGCATGTCAGAATAGCTCCTACCGTACCACCACATCTACGAGAAAATGAAAGACATCTACTTACTTCGTAAATTAGTAAACACACATTTAAGACTGTAAAATGGGTGAGCAACTGGGGCTTCACCAAGGTACTAAAAGGTAAGATTTTTTATTTTAAAAGACTAAACAATTTTAATGTTTCATTTATTTGACTGCATACAGCTTTAGTACCTGGGCTTAATAGTTACCCAGCAAGAATAAAGACTCCAAATGGTTGGTACTGTTACGATCCTTATCTGAGGTATATCGTTATCTCTTAAACTCCTATCCCATTTTTCAAAAGTCAAGAAATGGTCTTCAGAGCAATAAAAATTAAGCACTGATGGTTAATCATGTTTCCTACTTTAAATATTCAAATACTCAGAAGTGTTTTACTTATTAAAAAAAAAAGACATCTGAGTCTCAAAATTAGTATATTAGCCCCATATCATGTATTGTATTCTTACTATAAAGTTTAGCTAGAAGAATCCAATCTAAATAAAAAAACTGATCACCAAAACAAAATAAAAGCTCTTAACAAATAACATCATTTAAACTTTTTAAGGAAATATAAGAGATAGGCCAAGTAGTTATTCTTTTTACATCCAAGAGTTGGAGTGGGGGTGAGGAGGGGTGCCTAGGTGGCTCAGTCTGCTTTCAGCTCAGGTCATGAATCCAAGGTCCTGGGATTGAGCCCCGCGTTGGGCTCCCAGGTCAATGAGGAGCCTGCTTCTCCCTCTCCCTCCGCCTCTTCCCCTGCTTGTGCTTTCTCTCTCTCAAATAAATAAATAATATTTTTTAAAAATGCAAGAGTGAGAAATAATTTTCTCTTAAACCACTAATAGCTAGCTACAAAGTGAAACCTTGAGAACTGCTTTCTAACCAGAGGAAAATCACTCAAGAACTCTTAACACAGTCAAAGAGAAAAAAGACTAAATCAGAAGTAACCTGGACTTCTACATGGGCACCAAAGGAAGAAAAAGCAAGCAGCCCACCATAGGAATATACTAAACAATTCTACCTCCAGAATTAAAAAAAAAAAAAAAAAAGTGTGTGTATGTGTGTAGAAATAGAAGATACTCACTCTTTGAAAGAAATTAAGAAAATGAAGACCAGCCAAGTCTGAGAGAAAATATTTGCAAAACACACATTTGAAAAGTGCTTATATTCAGAAACACAATTCAATGATAAAAACACGTCAAAAAAAAAAAAAAAAAAAAGCTGGAAAAGACCACCAGATAAATGGATGCAAATAAATAGATTTTTTTTTCAAAATCATTTATCAGGGAAATGCAAATTAAAAGCACAATGAACTATAACAATGTATCTATTAATGGCTAAAACTAAAAAGAATGAGAACAGCCAAGTGCTGAGAAAGACCAACTGAAAATCTCATACATTGCTGGTGGGAATGCAAAATGGTAGACATTTTAGAAAAATGGTTTTAAAAAACACACAAAAAACCCTCAGAAAAAGTAGCTTGTTGGTTTCTTACAACGTGAAACATACAACTGCCATGCAACCCCACTCCTAAGTATTGAGCAAGAAGAAATCCACAGATCTAGGTCTACGCAAAAACCTGTCCATGCATATTTACAGTAGCTTTACTCCTAATAGCCCAAAACTAGAAACCTAAATGTCTATCAACTGATGAAGGGTAAACAAGTGATGGTAATTATTATTGTTCTGCAATGAAAAGCAACAATCTGGATGAATCTCAAAAGCATTATGCTAACTGAAAAAAGTCAAGGACAAAAGATTTTTATTTTAGGACATTTTCATTTTTATGATCTTTTGGAAAAGGGAAAACTAGAAGAACAGAAATTAGATCAGTGATTACCAAGAGGTAGTGGAGTAGGTAGGAACTGACAGCAAAGGGCACGAAGGAATTCTTGGGATACAAGAAATGTTTTATATACTACGATAGTAGTCATAGTACCTTATATGTTTGCCAAAACTCAACTGAATTATGCACTTAATAAATTTTATTTGGTGAATTTTATTGTATATACCTTGATAAATCTGATGAGAAAACTGAGTATGTGAAAACTAGTCAGAAATCTGGGGATCCCTGGGTGGCTCAGCAGTTTAGTGCCTGCCTTCGGCCCAGGGCGTGATCCTGGAGTCCTGGGATTGAGTCTCACATCAGGCTCCCTGCATGGAGCCTGCTTCTCCCTCTGCCTGTGTCTCTGCCTCTCTCTCTCTCTGTGCTTTCATGAATAAATAAAAAAAAATCTTAAAAAAAAAAAAGATATGTGAAATACATGAACTACCTGGAATTGAATACAATTATATAATCTTAAAATTTTAATTATAATAAACTTAATGTTTCTTAAAAATTCCACTTGAAGTTTTAAATAGGAAATTTAAAAAAATCAAACCCCCAAACCATAATTACAGTGTCAGAAATCAACACATCAATTGGATAAATAGTACAGCTATAAGGGATTTGAAACAAAATTAACTAGATCAAGGGGCACTCCATACTCAATAAATAAGAACAGGTTGTATTTTTAAACAGCTATGAAATAGGCTTAAAACCTCATTACAGCTGACTCCCGAAAAAAATGGGGGCTGGAGGCACCATCCACCTCCACTCCAAGTAGTCAAAATTCCACATATAACTTTTTTTTTTTTTTTTTAAGATTTATTTATTCATGGGAGAGACAGAGAGTGAGGCACAGACACAGGTAGAGGGAGAAGCAGGCTCCATGCAGGAAGCCCGATGCGGGACTCAATCCTGGATCCTGGGATCCTACCCTGAGCTGAAGGCAGACGCTCAACCACTGAGCTACCCAGGTGTCCCACCACATATAACTTTTGACTCCCCAAAAACTTAATTTCTAATAGCCTACTGCTTAGTGGAAGTCTTACAATAACAGAAACAGTTGACATATATTTTGTATATGTATTATATATTGTATTCTTATTATAAGGCTATGAAAATGTTAAGAAAACCATAAGGAAACTACATTTACAGTACTGTTATTTATTTTAAAAAATCCATGTATAAGTGAACCCTATCAGTTCAAATCCATGTTGTTCCAGGGTCAACTTTATATTAAAAGGCCACAAGGAAAATCCTTAACAGCAGCCACAAGTTTGTTTCTGTTAATTGTTGAGACCTAAGTGGCAAGAAATGTGAATCACCACAGTAGACGCTGTAGCATATGCTGCAGAACTCTGTGGAGTAAAACACATTGTATTCACACTACGATAATTATTTACTTGAAATAAAACATATTTTAAAAATATATTTATTTATTCATTCATAAGAGACACAGAAAGAGAAGCAGAGACACAGGCAGAGGGAGAAGCAGGCTCCCTGTGGGAAGCTCAATGTAGGACTCAATCCTGGAATCCCGAGATCACTCCCTGGGCTGAAGACAGATGCTCAACCACTGAGCTATCCAGGTGTCCCCATACCTGTTTTTAACTTGAATTTACCTGGCTTTTTAAAAACTGTTTAGTATATTTACTTAATTATTAAATTAACTGAACATAAAAACCAAATAGGCCCAAAATTTATAATAACCATGTATATCGGGGATCCCTGGGTGGCACAGCGGTTTAGCGCCTGCCTTTGGCCCAGGGCTCGATCCTGGAGACCCGGGATCGAATCCCGCGTCCCCGTGTCGGGCTCCTGGTGCATGGAGCCTGCTTCTCCCTCTGCTTGTGTCTCTGCCTCTCTCTCTCTCTCTCTCTATCATAAATAAATAAAAAATTTAAAAAAAATAACCATGTTTATCTGTTTTGGTTTTATATTCCATAAAACATAAAAAATGTATTCTTGGTTTTCAAAATGAACATGAATTACTTCTATAATTAAAATAAATAAAAACAGAGATACTCAGGACACTTGGGCAGCTCAGTTAAGCTAAATCTTGATCTCAGCTCAGGTCTTGATCTCAGAGTTGTGAGTTCAAGCCCTATGCTGGGCTCCGTGCTGGACAGGAAGCCTACTTAAAGACAAAACAAAAAACAAGGACACCTGGCTGGATTCATCAATGGAGTATGCACCTCTTGATCTTAAGGTTGTGGGTTTGAGTTCCACAATGTATGTAGAGATTACTTAAATAAACAAGCTTAAATAAACAAATTAATTTTTAAAAAACCAGAAAAGCAAAGTTAACACAAAGGCCAAGATTCCTGTCCAGTCACTTGTGGCTACAAGAAAATAAACCTATTATACAAAAACAACCTATTGAGGGAGAACAGCCTTGTTGTAAAGATGATATGATATGGCCCATGTAAAGTATTTCATGACATGGCACATAGAAAATTATAAATATTAGCTACTTAAGTTATTAGCATCTATTACAGATAGCAATAACTGAAATTCCAACATTAACTATTACAAATACTTTATGGCCAGACCACAGACAAGATATATAATGATATCTAAAAAAATTCAACAAGCAATGAGGATCTAAATTATACAGAGTTGGGGGGCTGGTTTAAATGGGTATACACACAAGCACTTAGGTTGTCTTGAAGTAGTTTTATGTTATGAAATTCAATGCATGTAAGCATAAGTGTGACAATCTTATATCTCTCATGCTGTTTTTGTCTTAAAGTCACTTAAAATTATTATGTATTGTGAACTCCAATTAGAATTGATGCAGAGAACAAAACTATTGGAATCAAACACTAATGAAAACTGTATTAACAACAGATTGTTTCCTCTCCATGTCAAAAATCTCATTGTCTAAAGAAATATGCCACCAGGACAGAGAGAACCAGGGGAGAACCGAACGAGACCCACAATTTCAAGCAATGAAGCATACAGGAAGGGGTAACTGACTTAGCAAAGAGGAAGACAGGCTGGCAGAAGGAAATACCAAAGAAAAGCTCTGCAGAATCTCAGAGGCCTAAGGATTAGTGCACTAAGTATTTAAGATGGGGGTGAGGTAAAAACTGAAAACAGAAGGGGCTATATAGCAAAGGTGGGATACTCAGGTGGGATCTCCCCACTCCCCTCACACTGGGTAAAACTATATCCCCAGGCAGAAGCTTCATTCTCTAAAGAACATAAACTGAAGAACCTCTGACGTCAGGTTTCACAGGTAGAATCAATAGATACCAAAACAAAAAACCAACTTCTACAACCAAGTGGAGCTACCACAATCTTTTAAAATGCTGGGAACAAAGATTCCATCTACATCCACACAAAGGTAAAAGGTCACATACATAGGAGATGTCAGAATAGCATCAGAATTCCCAACAACTGATCACTGGTTCTAGAATTCTATACCACATCTGTCAAGCAGAAACTTGCCGACAAAGAAATATTTAGTAATTTCCTACCTTGTACCTTTTCCTACACAGCTACTAAAGAATGTGTTCTAGAAGAGATTAATCTAAAAGAATATTCCAAGTAATTAATTACTAAAACTAATATAATATTATTGTCCATTACATTTCAATAAAATGGAGAGGGGGACTGAATTTAAGAACAGAATAAATAACCCAGAAAGAGGAAGAAAGGAATTCCAAGATAATAGTGAAATGTCAGGCTTAGAAAATAACCAGTCCAGAAAGGATTTGGTGGTAACAGTTCAGAGGGATGAAGATCTACAGGAAATAAAATACTGATGTTAATATATCTGATCATATGAAACTAAATATTCAAGTACTCACATAACTGAGCAAATATTTTTAAATGCGTAGTAATTATTAATTCCAGCGGGGGGGGGGGGTATTCAAGGAAGAAAAGATCAACATCAATCACATTTATATTGTCACAATAAGGTAACATTAACTATTTAACCAAAAAATTGTGATGTAATTATATGCTGAGAAGATAGAAAGGGGAAATAGTGTAACTAAATCTGCATCTACCAGAAGAAAAAGTTTGAAGAAAATTCTACATAGCTCAGACATATAGGAAGTTCTCACTAGGAAGATGTATGGGAAGGGGAGCTGGGGAATGCTAATTAATAAAAATCTTAAAGCAGCTTTCTAAAAAATACCATATGCAGGAGTATCTGGGTGGCTCAGTTAAGCATCTGCTTTAGGTTCAGGTCTTAATCCTGGGATATTGGGATCAAGTCCCACATTGTTGGGCTCCCTGCTCAGCAGGCAGGGAGCCCGTTTCTCCCTCTCCTTCTGCCCCTTGCCTGTCTGTGCTCTCTATCGCTTTCTCTGTCAAATAAAAAAAAAAAAAAAAATCATACACAACTCATTTACTTTTAAAATAATTTTAATCAAAATCTTAACTTTTTAAATTTTTAAACAGCAGGGGTTTTTATTTTTTTTTTAAAGATTTTATTTATTTATTCATGAGAGACACAGAGAGAAAGGCAGAGACACAGGCAGAGAGAGGAGAAGCAGGCTCCATGCAGGGAGCCCGATGTGGGACTTGATCCCAGGACTCCAGGATCATGCCCTGAGCCAAAGGCAGACGCTCAACCACTGAGCCACGCAGGCGTCCCCAGCAGGGGTTTTTAAATGGAAAATGTAGTCCATGCTTCTGGGACCCACTCACTGGACCCCATGAAAAAAATGATGTATATGATGTGCAGGTATCTTTGACTCAGTACTCCAAAATAAATCCAGAATCTTGACCACTGCTCATCATATTTATCCTGGTCTAAGCCACTGATCTCTACTGTAACTCTAATTAGAGTGTAATACATAAACCATGCTCCTGCCTCAGGATCTGTTCTTGCTGTTTCATCTGTGATATTCTTGCCTCCTTATCTTTGGAAAGTTGTCATTTCTTAACGAGGTCCCCTCCGATCACCATATATAAAATCCTTCACACTGCCTTTATCCACCTTCCTTGCGCTAGTCTCCTCTACAGCTCATACTGCCATTTAACATACTAAATATTTTATTTATCTTTTGTGTTTCCTGATGCTATAATATAAGCTTCAGGAAGTCAATTTATGTCCACTTACTATAACCCCAAAATCTCTGATAATGCCTGTGACATAGCAAGCACTCATGCTGAATGAATGAGTGAACACTGCAGCATTTGGCAACTCAGGATTTAGGAGGTAGGAAACTGCATTTGGCCCAACTCCCTTATTCTGCACATTAGGAAACAAAAATCCTGCCAGGGAAAATTAGTTGCTCCAAGTTGACAGTCATTTAAAGGACAACACAAATCTGCTGATTCTTAGTCCAGCTCTTTCCCTTTCAAATCTCTGACTTCGATCCACAACAAATATTTTACATAAAAAAAAAAAAAAAGTTTACATCGACACAATATATCCACACGCACAAACATTTCACAGAATACTTTTACTTTTATAACGTTGGTCATAAATCAACCAAACTGATTTCATAATCCACTAATGGGTTGCTGTACAATTTGAAGCATGAGGTTTTATACTAAATTAGATGCAATTTAACAAGGAAGGATATAAAAGGAAAAATCTGTTCTTTATTGTTGTTGTTGTTTTAATTCTTAATGAGAGTGAGTCACAGTGTGTAGGGGAAAGAGGGAGAGAATCCTAAGCAGGCTCCGCGCCTAGCAATGAGCCTCACAGGCTTTATCTCACAAACCTGAGGTTGCAACCTGAGCATCAAAATCACGAGCTGGACGTTTAACCAACTGAGCCACCCAGGCACCCCTCTTCTGTATTATTATTATTATTATACATCTTGAGTATCTTGAGTAGAGATATCTTCTATGCACTGGTCAATTTAGGGCAAGATTAAAGCAGCAGGCTACTTAATAGATGGAAGCTAGGGACAACACATTCTAAGCTTCACAACTAAAGGGATGGGAGTACAAATAAAATATATTAAATATTTACTATGTGTCTCATTTGTTAATCTATATGATATTTGGACAGCACAATTATTTTATTAAGCAACCAAGTCATAAAACAATTAATGGGAAAGACTAGAAATTATTTTTAAAACATTCTACATAAAAACCATAACATTTAAAATTATTTGTTTTATTCTATTCTCCCATAAAGAAAGTTTCTTAGCAATGAATACTGAGTTAAATATTTTTTACTACTCATAATAGGCTAACTCTTCATGAACATAGATTTGCACAGCCAATATAATGCTTTTAAAAATTAGATAGAAATGTAGAATGTAATGTAGCTAAGAAGAATCCAGGATCAAGAAAGCCATGCAGAAGATCCTGCCATTTGCAACAACATAGATGAACATGGAAGACATTATGCTAAGTGAAAAAAGCCTGAGAAAAAAAAACCAAAACAAACAAACTACATGACCTCACTTAAATGTAAAATCTGAAGTCAAATAGCACAGAAGCATAAAAGGTGGGTATAGCAGGGGCAAAAAGGTGTGGGAAATGGGAAGGTACCAGTCAACACTACAAATTTAGTTATGTAGGATGAACAAGTCTAAAGTTCTAACGCAGAGCATGATGACTAAAATTAATACTACTGTATTGAACACTGGAATATTATTAAGAGTAGATTTCAGGTGCTCTCACATATAAAAAATGGGAAGTACATCAAATGTTGTCATTATCATTTCACTATGTACACTTATCCAGGCCCTCACTTTCTTTTTGCCTTCTAACTGCTCCTGAGTCTCTCTGACCCAGTGATGTGGCCAATGAGTTAAGGTCAGTTGTAACTGTAATTACACCAATGTAATTTGCTACTAATAATAAAGTAGTGGGACGCCTCCGTGGCTCAGCGGCTAAGTGTCTGCCTTGGCTCAGGGCATGATCTGGAGTCCCGGGATGGAGTCCCACATTGGGCTCCCTGCATGGAGCCTGCTTCTCCCTCTGCCTGTGTCTCTGCCCCCGCCCCCCCCCCCCTCTCATGAATAATAATAATAAAAAATAATAAAGTAGTAAGTTGGAGCTTTATTGTTAAATGAAAAAATTACTGTTAAAAGTCACTTGCTGATTTGCTTTAAGTGCTTTAATTGGCAAAGAATTCCAAGAAAGAATAGCCAAGTTTGGTAGCTAAAATGCATACAAGTTCATTATTGTATAACATCAAAAATCTTGGGGCAGCCCTGGTGGCGCAGTGCTTTAGCGCCGCCTGCAGCCCAGGGTGTCATCCTGGAGACCTGGGATCAAGTCCCACGTCTGGCTCCATGAATGGAGCCTGCTTCTCCCTCTGCCTGTGTCTCTACCTCCCTCTCTCTCTGTGTCTCTCTCATGAATAAATAAATCTTTAACATCAAAAATCTAGAAAGGACAGTTTCTTTCTTTTTTTTTTTTTTAATTTTTATTTATTTATGATAGTCACAGAGAGAGAGAGAGAGACGCAGAGACACAGGCAGAGGGAGAAGCAGGCTCCATGCACCGGGAGCCTGACGTGGGATTCGATCCCGGGTCTCCAGGATCGCGCCCTGGGCCAAAGGCAGGTGCCAAACCGCTGCGCCACCCAGGGATCCCTAGAAAGGACAGTTTCTAAGGTTTATTCCTATTTGAGACAATCTCTCCCTCAAAAAAGAAAAAAGCAAACTGCCTCTTGGTGGATGGCTGGCACAATAACTACACAATATATAGTTCTATTAAAGAACTTAATATATACACAGTTTTATTGAAAATATAGCTTAAATTAAATCTTACATCCTTTTTGCAGGTTGTCATGAACTGCCTTCGCAACTCAACTCACCTAATGACCTTATAAACTGTGAATATTGGGATCCCTGGGTGGCGCAGCGGTTTGGCGCCTGCCTTTGGCCCAGGGCGCGACCCTGGAGACCCGGGATCGAATCCCACATCGGGCTCCCGGTGCATGAAGCCTGCTTCTCCCTCTGCCTGTGTCTCTGCCTCTCTCTCTCTCTCTCTGTGTGACTATCATAAATAAAAATAAATAAATAAATAAAAAATAAACTGTGAATATTAATTCTGGCAAAAAATATAATGGGAACAAAGAGTATCTTAAAGAAAGCATAGGGGATCCCTGGGTGGTGCAGCGGTTTAGCGCCTGCCTTTGGCCCAGGGCACGATCCTGGAGACCCGGGATCGAATCCCACGTCGGGCTCCCGGTGCCTGGAGCCTGCTTCTCCCTCTGCCTCTGTCTCTGCCTCTCTCTCTCTCTCTGACTATCATAAATAAATAAAAATTAAAAAAAATTTTTTTTAAAAAAGAAAGCATAAATTACGCATGTCACCCAGACCCAAGTTCCAGTGCTGGTCTGTTGCAAATGTTCCTGATTTAATAAGATAGCTACTAGACTTGCTATTAGAAATCTCTCTGAGATCCTGATAAATACAATACCTGAATACAATTATAATCATCAGGGAAACAATCCAAAGGCCCCCTACTCAGACAATTTTTGACTAAGATTAAATAAATGCTACTGTGAAAGATTATTTAATTCTATTAAAATATACTGAGTTTTCATAACTTAATCTGATACCCAGGCACAATAGCTAATAAGAAGCTCTCTCACCTTTTCTGTAATTACTTATTATTGCTAAAGTAAAAAATGACTTTCCGCAATGCTAATTAATATAATTCTATCAGTACAAAAGATAATGAAATCCAGGTTTTTTTCTTTTTTAAAGATTATTTATTCCCGACAGACACAGAGAGAGGGAGACTCGATCCCGAGTCTCCAGGATCATACCCTGGGCTGAAGGTGGTGCTAAACCGCTGAGCCACCCAGGCGTCCCTGAAATCGTTTTTTTATGAATAATGTCCCAGAAGTGACAGCCTAGATAAGCAACTTTCATATATAAAAGAACTCAACATCTTCGATTGAGAACAACGTTACTGACACAACATGCATTCCACAAAGTTAACCATACATACCTCCAGCATATTCTACAAAATTGGCTTTATATAATACAGAGCTGGAAGGATCTGTAAAGATTATCTGCATTTCCACAATGCTTAATATACAGATTTCCAGGATATTCTACAAAATGGGCTTTATATAATATAGAGCTGGAAGGAGCTGTAGAGATGATTTACCTCTCATTTTACACATATAGAAAGCAGTTGGACTTTGGGTAAATCAATACACCTCAGGATTTATTTTCCCATATTTTTAAGGGGTTGAACCAGATGATCTTTGCCATCCTTCCTAATTCTAATATTCCTCTAAAAATGATAAACTAGAAAAAAAAAGATAAACCAGCTTTTACTGCAAATTATGCAACCACATGTAAATATAAAATCAAGAAATACAAAAGAAGGGAATTTTTACAAGGCTGATAACCTATGTCGTGTCAGGCCCTGCATTAGAGTACCTCATTTAATATTCTAACTAACCTGCAAATGGTAGGTTCTTTTGCAAGGGGAGGCTCCTAAATCTATTGCTGTTTAGATGCTGCAAAAACTCTTCATTTCTGCTTTTAAAGAAAAGGCTAATAAAGGAGGGCCTTTACATATGTGAATAACAAAAGAGAGACAGACGATCTCATATCAAACTGAGAATTCAGCAGTGCCATCAAGCTAAGGTGCCCCTACATTTAACAAAACCTGATATATGAATTTTGAATGGAGGGTAATAGAAATGTCAGAACCCGGGAAGGGCCTTAGAACGGATTATTGGTCAAAGTACGAGAAACACAGAAAGTAAACTTCGTCTAAACTTGGTCTGTCGGATTAAAAGGAATTTTTTCCTTTTTTTTTACCCCAGAACCGCGGCTGGCCCATGACCGGTGCGCAGTAAAAGTTTGCTGAATGCGCCAACCCCAGGAAAGCAGTGGCATCATCGGCGATAAAGTCCTAAAAGTGGCCGATTTTAAAAACAGAAATGCACCCTTTAAGGGGATGCGGCTTTATAGGGTCCTACGTAGACAGAAAGGAGCCTCAGCCTAAGTCACCGTAGCCATTTTTTTGAGGACTACGGTGCTACAGAGGACTCCAAAATGCTGGGATTTCCCCCCAAATAATCTGGAGGGTAAAAAGAGAGAGAGAAGGCCCGGCGGGCCCGCCCTCGGGAGGCCGCAGGGGCCGGGGCCCGCGCACACAGCAGCCGCCCGGCCCGCGCCCAGGAGCGCCCGGGGAGCAGCGGGCCCAGGGGGGCCCCGGGTGCAGGAGAGCCCGACCCCAGGCGCTGCCGCCGGGCACCGCATCCTGCCACCTGGAAGAGCTCCCGGGCCCGAGAACCCCAAGGCCCCCGCCCCGCCCCGCCCCGCCGGCAGCGGGTGGGCTCCAGGGGCGGCCGCTCCCCGGGCTCCGGGCGCGCGTGAGCGACGTGCCGAGGCCTCGCAGCCCGCGCCGCCAGGGGGCAGGGAGGGAGGAGGCCGCCCCGGCGCCCATTTTGTCCCGGGCCTCCGCGCCTCCGGCCGGCTCCCCGGGCCCCGGAGCCCCCGCGAGGCCTGCAGCCGCGCTCCGCGCCGCGCGGCCCCGCACCCCCGCCCCCGCCCAGGCCGCGCCGCGCGGCCCCCCGGCCCCGCCCCGGCCCCATCCCTCCACCGTCCCCGCGGGCCTCAGGCCCCGGCCCCCCGGCCCGCCCCGCCCCGCCCCGCCCGGCCCGGCCCGTACCCCCCGGCAAACAGGTGCACCAGCGTGTCCCTCTGGGTCATCCTCTCTCCCGCATGTCCTCCGGGCGCTGGTGGGGGACGCGGACCCGGCACCCGCGGCGGCCGGCAGCTGCGGACCCGGTCTAGAGTCGCGCGGCGCCCCGGGAACGGCGCGGGGGGAGCGGCTGCGGAAGGCGACCGGCGCGGCCCTCCCCGCGGCGCTGCTGCCGCGCCGCGTCCCGCCCCGGCGGAGCGCTCGCGACCAGAGCCCGAGGGCGGCGCGGCGGCGGCGGCGGCGGCGGCGGCGGGCGAGGCTGCGCGCCCGGCCTCGAGACTCCGGCGACCCCCGACATAAACAGAGGCTCCCATTGGCCCGCGCTGCGTGACGTCAGCGGCCGGCACGCCGCTTTCACGTGATCGCCGAGGGTTTTTTTTTTTTTTTCAATGAAAGCGGCCGGGGGGGGGGGGGGGGCGGGGCGGAGCGCGTGTCCGGGGGTAGTAGGTCACGGAGCTCCTGCGCCTCGTCGCGGGCCGCGGGGGCTGCGCGGGGGCTGCGCGGGGGCCGCGGCCCGGCCGACAGGTGGGAGCCCCGCGCTCCAGCCCGGACCACGTGAGGAACACGCTGCTCTCCCAGTTTGCCAGCGTTCCTGGGCTCTGACTTTTTTTTTTTTTTTTTAACAATTTTTTTTCGTAAATAGCAATTTCAGGTTTACAAAAAAATTGAGAGGGGAATACAAAGATTTTGCATTCACCCCGTCTTTGATTCATTTTTTTGAGAATTGGATGTATGGCCTTCCTAGCATTTGGGGACTGTTTCTTTCTTTTTTATAGCAGGTTTTTTTTTGGGGGGGGGTATCATGTATATGCCATAAACCACTTATTTATTTATTTATCTATTTATTTTTATAAATTTATTTTTTATTGGTGTTCAATTTGGCAACATATAGAATAACACCCAGTGCTCATCCTCAACCACCCATTTAAAGTGCATATGTACCTCAGGCCGTGCGTGGGAAAGGCTTTTGCATAAGTACAATGTTTACAAACCATATTTGTAATAGAAAATCGGGATCAGGAGGGAAGGGAGAAATAAATCATGGACCGTTCCTACCGTGCAATATGCAGTTGTGACAAGGAGTAAGATCCGTATGGAAAAAAGAAACTCTGAGGCATAGTAAAATGCGACAGGCAGATAATTTAAAAACTAAGGTTTATTTTAGAAAGAATAAAGAGAACATTTACTAATTCTTCTAACCAGCAAATGTTCCATATATATAGCTGCATACATCAAAGACTCAGGTAAAGAAAATGTGTTGTTTCTCCAGAATATGGTGACTCAAGATTTTTAATTTTTATTAATTAGTAATTTTTTTAAAAGATCTATTTATTCATGATAGACACAGAGAGAGGGAGAGGCAGAGACCTAGGCAGAGGGAGAAGCAGGCTCCTTGCAGGGAGCCTGATGCAGGACTTGATCCCAGATCCCGGGATCACGACCTGGGCCCAACCACTGAGCCACACAGGCGTTCCAGTAATTATTTTTAAGATGCACAAAAGTACATAAAATAATATAACACATAATCTGTACTTATCACCTACCCTGAACAAATGTTAATATTTTCCACCTCTTTGCTGGGTAACTTCCATTCCACCTGCAAGGCCCTCACCACCCTTTCCCATCCAGGTGGGATTATCCAGGGCGAACCTGACTTTCTTTGCAGGGCCACTTTCTTCACAGAGTCCTCCCTGTTTGCCTCAGCTCTCTATGCTTTCTATGTGCTCCTAAATTTCTGCAAAACGTACACACTTCATGCCACTGGCAAATGCCACAGTTATTTTTTACCTGTAAAATAGGCCCAAGAGTACCCCACTTCCCCAGGTAGTTGTGAGGGCTAAATATAGTAAAATGTGTAAAGCATCTGCAACAGTGCTGTAAAATGCTAATGTACATTTTAGAAACGGAAATAAAATTAGCATTATTTTACTGTCATATTCTTGATAACAAAAAAGTAGCAGGGGCACCTGACTGGCTGAGTATGCAGAGCATGAGACTCTTGATTTCTGGGTGGTGAGTTCCAACTCTGTGCTGGGTGTGGAGATTACGTAAAAAAAAAAAAAAAAGTTAAACACAAAATGGCAGCTGATACCTCGTGAGCACTTACTAATATGCCAGGCTCCAATCTAAGCACTCTACAGCATTCTCTTATTAAATTCTCACAACTGCACTGTGGTAAGCAATGTTATCCCCCCAATTTTCCATGAAGAGCCTGAGGTGTAGAATATAATTAAGTAACTTGTTCAAGATTAACCAGTTCATTCAGGAGGAGCTTGGATTTGAATCTAGCAGAGTCTGTCTGATTCCAGAGCTTCAGGTGGTGAAATAATAGCTGCTCATTAGAAGAGGGAAATTTTGAAAAAAGAAAAAAAAACACACACACACAAAAAAAACAAACCAAAAACCAGAAAAGTAGAAATAAAAATTGGCATCCAACCATATTACCCCAAAACCATTGCATTAGCATTTGGGGACCATTTCTTTCTTTTTTATAGCAGGGTTGGGGGGACATATACATGATGTATATGTCATCAACCACCTATTTAAAGTGAATAATTTAGTGTTTTTTTAGTATGTTCTCATAGTTGTACAACCATCACCACTATCTCATTCTAGAGCATTTTCCTCACTCAAAAAGAAACCCTACATTTGCTAGCAGTCACTTCTAGTCTCCTCTCCTCCTGACTTCTGGTAACCACTAATGCACTTTCAAATCCTTCTAGAAGATTTGCCTAATCTGAACTTTTCATGTAAATAGAATCATACAATACGTGCCTTTTTGTGTCTGGTTTCTCTCACTAAGCATGTTTCCAAGATTCATCCATGTTGTAGCACATATCAGTGTTTCATTCCCTTTTACAACTGAGCAATAATATTCCATTGTATGGCTGTACCCCATTTTGTTTATCCATTCTCACCTGATGGCTCTCTGGATTGCTTCCGTTTGGGGGCTACGGTGAATAACGCTGCCGCGAAAATTTGTGTACAAGGTTTAGCAGAGACATACATTTTCAATTCTCTCGGAAATATAGTTGGGAGTGGAATTGCTGGATCTTGGGATAACTCTACGCTTAACCTTTTGAGTACCTGCCAAACTGTTTTCCAAAGTGCACCATCTTAGATGTATTCCTTTTAAGACAATAGTTCTAGCTCCCTGTTTTGACAAAGCGAATGTCATAGTAATTACATTTAATGAAGCTTCTAGAACGGTCAGGAGGGAGCCAGAGTTCTTATGCGTAACAGTTATTTCCTTTATGAGCAATAACCCTGTTCACAGGTGACCCTTTCCTTTTGAACTTTCTTCAGATGCCATCGTGGAAGGAGACTCTGCCCCCTGCAGGCTCTGGCCTGTGGCTGCCGAGGTCAGTCACCTTCCTGTGGAGATCCAGGGTTGAGTTGGCCGTCACGTTTGCTGAAGTGACACAGCACTGCCATTTGCCTGCTCTTTCCCAACCAGACTGCTTCACTCCCGTTGACTAGAGCACATCCTCCAAGACCCCACAAAGAGAAGGTTTCTTGAGCTTCCAGGCGCTTTTCCGGGAAAATGGTGGTATGGCAGGTGAGTGGAGCTGAGACCATGCTGTAGCATCAGGCACAGCTTCACCTCCTCCAGCCCCCGATTGCTGCCCAGGCGTCTTCTGGGAGTTGTAGTTTTTAAAAAACGGAATCAAGGAAGAGACACTGCTGGAGTAGGGGGGGCTGCAACTGGATGCTCCTCTCAACACAAACAAATACGCTCACTGAGAAGGAGAGGGGACTCTGCTCTCTTTCCTGGTTGGTAATGGCCTCGAATTTTAATTGTTAATGGGCTAAAGAAAAGTTCAGAGTAGCTATTTGTGGAGGAGTGGACTGTAAATGAAACACTGATGCCACCCTTCTGCACACTGCGACTTTATTAGTCTTAGAGGTACAGAAAATTTGTTATGAGTTTCAAGAAAATTTGTCATGAGTTTCAAGGTTTGCGTTGGCAACATTAGTTTTATTATTTTTAAAGTTTTGTTTATTTATTTATTTAAAGATTTTATTTATTTATTTATGAGAGACAGAGAGAAGGCAGAGACATGGGGGTTGGGGGGGGGGACAAGCAGGCTCCCCGCAGGAAGCCCGATGTGAGGCTGCATCCTGGAACTCTGGGATGACGCCCTGAGCCAAAGGCAGAGGCTCAACCGCCTCTACAAATGATCTCTACCATCCACCTGGAGCTCAAACTGAGGACCCCGAGATCTAGAGTCACATGCTCCTCCAACTGAGCCAGCCAGGTGTCCTGGCAACGTTAGTTTTAAATGTTTGGATAGGATTATTTTCTTAAAGTAAACTCTATCCCCAAGGTGGGGCTCAAGTTTACAACCCCAAAAGGTGCATGTTCTACTAACAGTCAGACGCCCTAGGATTGTTTTGAATTTCTGTATCCTCTTAGCTATTTTAGTTGGGAGGGATTCTTTTACATTCTCTTAACCAGATGCCATTTTGTTTATTTATTTTCCTATTCTGCTTTTAATAAAAAGTAATACATTCAAACAATACAGGAATGCATGAAGTAGAAGTTAAAGTCCTCTCCTCAACCTCCCTTCCTAAATCCCACTCCTCAGAAGACATCATTGGTAGGAGTGGAGTGACTGCCCTTCTGGATAACTCGATGCCATGATGGCAGTCATCTCAGAGCTGATCTATGCAGCATCATCGTGTGCCAGGCATTGTTGAAAGCACGTCACACATATTTAAGTTCATCCTCTTTAGAACTTATTGAGGTACATTCTAGAGATGAGGAAACTGAGATGCAGAGAGGTTAGAGGATTTATCAAGGTGACTCAACTAGCAAGCAGCTGAGCTGTGATGAAAATCTAGGTAGTCTGACTCCAGAGTCTTTAAGATCATCCTCTGTTCTATGCCATCTCAACGGTTTTTTGGTGGATTTTGAATATTAGCTATAGTTACTATAAGAGGTCAGAGGGTAGGGAGTTTTGGAGGAACTTATGAAGATGTGGTGCCCAGAAGACAAGTGTGCTCTTACACCTGAGCCCCAGATGGCCTCATGCTCCCTAATGCAGGTTTGATCTTGCACTGAACATCACTTCCAGCAGCCACTCTGTGTAACGTATTTATGGATAAAAGGTTCTACTTAGATACACAAGTGAGAGCAGAGCTAATGTTAGAGGTAGATAAGGAGGTTAAAGAAATGGATTTTATGGGCAGCCCTGGTGGCGCAGTGGTGTAGCACCGCCTGCAGCCCCGGGTGTGATCCTGGAGACCCGGGATTGGGTCCCACGTCGGGCTCCCTGCATGGAGCCTGCTTCTCCCTCTGCCTGTGTCTTTGCCTCTCTCTGTGTATCTCTCATGAATAAATAAATAAAATCTTAAAAAAAAAATAAAAAAAAGAGGGATCCCTGGGTGGCGCAGCGGTTTGGTGCCTGCCTTTGGCCCAGGGCGCGATCCTGGAGACCCGGAAATCGAATCCCACATCGGGCTCCCGGTGCATGGAGCCTGCTTCTCCCTCTGCCTATGTCTCTGCCTCTCTCTCTCCCTCTCTCTCTCTCTGTGACTATCATAAATAAATAAAAATTAAAAAAAAAAAAAGAAATGGATTTTAACCCAGAACAAGTCAACAGTTTGCTTGTAGAAAACACCATCCTTTAGGGTCCAGTTCAGGAGTGTGTCCCTGGAGGCTTAGGAAAACAAAACAAAACAAAACAAAAAAACAAATCCAAGTTTTTCCTACTCTCCAGGACAAGGGTATTAGAAAGGGGAAGACAACTTGCAAAGAAATGTGTAGATTTTTTTGAGTTAAGGGTTCACGCTTTTTAAGTTTTGTCTGGACAATGCCTGGGACTTCAACAATTTGTGGTAATATAGAAGTACCCGTCTACCATTTAAGAATCATGTAAGGGCCTTACCAAGGACCCCTGCTTTGAAATTCAACTTGCCTATTGGCATTTGGATCTTGCTTTTTTAGGTGTCCTTGGGGTGAGGATCTTGCTTTTAACATTAATTCTTTGTTTTTATTACAAAGTAATAAAGGCAAACAATTAAGAAAAAAGGGTAAAGGACTTGAATAGACATTCCTCTGAGGAAGATAGACAAATGGTCAATAAGCACATGAAAAGATGCTCAACATCACTAATCGTTAGGGAAATGCAAATCAAAATCACAATGAGATATTATTTCACACCCATTAAAATGGCAAGTATTAAAAATAAAACAAACACCAAGTGCAACCTTGGGGGAGTTTGAAACTGCAGTTAGGTAGTGTAGCTAGCCCTGATTTGGGAACTGCGTCTAAGTGACACCATCTTGGACCTGTGGCTTTCTTATTAACAATGGAAAAAACAAAATATGGTATATCTATATCTATATATTATTTTTAAGTAATCCCTACACTCAACATGAGGCTCAAACTCACAACCCCAAGATCAAGAGTCAGACACTCTATTGACTGAGACAGCCAGGCGCCTCTGCAAGGAGGGAAATTCTGACACATGCTACAGAATGAAGACATTATGCTAAATGAAAAAAACATCATAAAAAGACAATTATTATATGGTTCCCACTTATAAGAGAGATCTAGAATAGTCAAATTCACAGAGAAAACAGTAAAAGAGTGGTTACCAGAAACTAGAGGAAGAGAGAATTGAAGAGTTACTGTTTAGTGGCTATGAAATTTCAGTTTGGGATGAGGGAAAAGGTCTGCAGATGGGTGGTGGTGATGGTTGCACAATAATGTGAATGCACTTAATGGCATCAAATCATACCCTGAAAAATGGTTAATATGGTACATTTTATGCTCTGAATATTTTACTACAATAAAACAAATAATGTGAGCAATGCGCATAGTTGTTATAAAGTAAATATGAAGTGTTGGAAAGTTATGATGAAAAACACCCCATTTAATTTTGTCTCCTCGTTTTTGCTTCTGGAGATAACTGCTTTCAACATCTTATTTTTTCTTTAGTTCCATATTTCTCAATAATAGCAGTTCATGTTGCTTTTCTTGGTTGATTAATTTCGAACACTCTTGCTATAACAGATGCAGATTTAGCTCTTCTCTACTTCTGCACACACCTTCCCCCACCACCACCCCCACTGTGTTTTCCCTGTTGTAGCTTCCCAGACCTATCATGGTCTTTGAGTTAACCTGGCAATTATTTTTGTTGTGACTATGTCAGTTTTGTCCACTGCAAAGCCAAATGGCGTACATGTTTTTCTTGTACAACTTTTTACTCTTCTTGGAGCTAACAATTGTACGTTCCCTCTAATCGGTTTAATTTTCTATACCTATCGTTAATTTTTCCCACATACTACATCACATCTGTTGATGGCCTAGACATCTTAGTTCTAAATGTTTAAATGTCAGCCTTGCAACTCCATTTTTTTTTGCCTCCTTGAAGACTTCCCTCCTGGAATCTTTCATCTTCTTGCCCCAACAGGAACTAGTTGCTCTGTTGGCTGCACAATTTTCATCCTGGTGTTACACAGCTCCCTACCTGTTTCCTGGATCTCATGTTCTTTCTTCTTTCCCTGCTGCTTCATTTTGCTGAAGTATATCAGCAGCTGCCAAAGAAAAGGTGTATAGGAAGTATTATTATTATTATTATTACTATGCATGTTTTTATTTTATCTTCATATTTAATTTGTCTAAATGTGGGAGTCTGGTTTGAAAATCATTTCAGTCTGACTTTTTTTGAAGATTTTCTTTGTAAGTCATCTTTACACCCAACATGGGGCCTGAACCCACAATCCCAAAATCAAGAGTCACATACTACTGACCAAACCAACCAAGCTTCTGACTTTGAAGCCATTGCCCCATTAATTTCTGAGAAGTTTGACTCCAGTTCTACTTCTGGTATTTCATGTATAACATGTTTTTTGCTCTCTTAATCTTTAGTCTTTCCTTTTTTTATCCCTGGTTTTAAGAAATTTAATGACAAAGTGCCTTGGTGGTGATCGGGTTCCTACATTCTTTGGGCTGGGTACTGGACAGGCCCTTTCAGTCTGGAGATTAAAATCTAGGACTTACCCTTAGGGAGTTCTTTAATGATTTCACATGTGCTTGTTTGGTCTTTTGGTCCCCAGAGCCAAAATAGGTACTTGATATTATCTCTCCCCCACAGCACTTGGCAAGAAGTTAGCACTAGGTCATTGGCCAGGGTCAGAGGCCAAAGGTTAAAAGGATAAATTTCTGGTTTGGCAGCAATACCCTGAGAAGCAGCACTTGACAAATGTTTGTTGGGGAGAAGAGTGATAACAGCTTTATTTCACAAGTCTTTGAGTCTGGGGTGGGGAGAACTGGTTCAGCCACTTTTCACCTTCTCCAGCCTTTACACCAGGCCATATCTTCTTAGGTTGCCTAATAGTTGAGAGAACAGAGGGAAATGGAGAACAGGACTGGGGAGTCTGATTATACTTGGGGTTAGGGTCAAAGATCAGTGCTGGAGGGAAAGCCCCGCACCCCCTAGTCAAAATTACCTTGGAAAGCCCCTATATCTCCCAAAAATACAGGATACTAAGAACTTTTTGTACTTAGAATGTTTCCCTCTGTCCTCAAACCTTTCATGTCTTCGTCCAGAATGTCAGTAAGGCCATCGCCATCCAGTTTCTTGGCCACAGCTTTCACAGCTTTTCCATAATTTTAGCTCTGTAAGACTTACTTCCAAACAACAGGGAGTACCAAGAATCAGAAATATCATTAAAAAAGCGGCAAAGTGTATGAGCCTGTGGCTTTAAGACACTTGACATCAGGCAATGGAAGGCCATAATTCCTGAGAGATGAGAAACAAAGTGAGCCATGTAATTGCCTCAGCTTATTGCCTTTGCTTATTGCCTGGAGAGAGTTCCCAGCTATTCCAAAGAAAGATGGAAACCGGGCAGAGCTTGTAGACTCCATTGGTTGTGTGGACACACAGCTGAGAATTCAGGGAGACCAAGGCAGCCAGAATGGGGGAGACAGAGTATCAAGAACCCTAGAGGGTCCTCCTAAAGTTTCCAGCTGAATACTAATCACATGAGGAAACCACCTGAGGGAGGCAACAAAACTGCCTCATGGAATCAGAGGGAACAACACACGGCATTCTCATAGGGCCAGAAATAGTGCCTATTCCCAGCAGCACAGTGGAACACCCCACAGGTCACGGGGCATTGGGTAGAGTTCTCAGAAGGGTCTTGCCTCACGAGTGGGGAAAAATTGGCCCTAGATTAAACGCTGTTCTGGTCCTGCATAATGTATCTTAAAAGTAAGGTGTGAAAGGACAAAACGTTAGTTTATTAAATGCATTTAATAAGACATTTTAATGCATCCCGGATCAAAGGCCAAAAATATATATAGGAGTTCAAAAACATCCAGAATTCAATAAGATAAAAGTTACAATGTCTGGCATCAAAGGTTACCAGGCATGCAAAGAAGTTAGAAAATATCATATTATAGGTTATATATATATATATATGTATATACACACACACACATATGAAAGAGGATAGCATTATTTGAAGGTAAGCTGTGAAAATTTAAAAATGTATAAGTTCCAAAACACCTACTAATATAACAAAGACACAAATACTTAAAAGTAAAAAGATGGTGGGACGCCTGGGTGGCTCAGCAGTTGAGCATCTGCCTTTGGCTCAGGGCGTGATCCCGGAGTCCCGGGATCAAGTCTCACATCGGGCTCCCTGCATGGAGCCTGCTTCTCCCTCTGTCTATGTCTCCCTCTGTCTATGTCTCCCTCTGTCTATGTCTCCCTCTGTCTATGTCTCTCTGTGTGTGTGTCCCTCATGAATAAATAAATAAAATCTTAAAAAAGAAAAGTAAAAAGTTGGAGAAAAAAGATATGCCAGGCTAACACTAGTAAAAGAAATTGGGAGTGGCTCTATTACTAGACAATGTGGATTTCTGCACAAAAAATATTATCAGGGATAAGGGTCATTTTATGATGATTAACAGCCAATTCAAGAGGATATAACAATCCTAAATATTGGGATCCCTGGGTGGCGCAGCGGTTTGGCGCTGGCCTTTGGCCCAGGGCGCGATCCTGGAGACCCGGGATCGAATCCCACATCAGGTTCCCGGTGCATGGAGCCTGCCTTCTCCCTCTGCCTGTGTCTCTGCCTCTCTCTCTCTCTGTGACTATCATAAATAAATAAAAATTAAAAAAAAAAAAACAATCCTAAATATTTATGTACCTAACATAAAGCTACAAAATACATGTAGGAAAAACTGTTAGAACTGCAAAGGGGAAATAGGCAAATCCACAGTTATAGTCAGAAAGTTCAATACCCCTCTTTAAATAATTGATGGAACAAGTAGACAAACAATCAGCAAGGATATGCAGGTTTGAGCTGCACTATCAACCAATTCATCCTAATTGCATAGGACACTTATATAAAACATTTCTCTCAATAACAGCAGAATATACATTCTTTAGAACATTTACTGGATAGAGCAGATTCTGGGCCAACAGACTGTATATCTGAAAAAGTTTAAGAGGATTCAAGTCATGCAAATATTCTCTCCAAAAACAATGGAATTAATTTTAAATTGTTAAAATAATTTTAGCTGCACTATAGGATTGCTTTAGGCTTGAGTGCTTCCACCACTCATATCATTTGATTCCTATAAATTTTTTAAAGATATTATTTATTTATTCATGAGAGACACAGAGAGAGGCAGAGATATAGACAGAGGGAGAAGCAGGCTCCCCATGAGGAACCCCATACAGGACTTGATCCCAGGACCCCAGGATCATGACGTGAGCCAAAGGCAGATGCTCAACCACTGAGTGGCACTGAGCCACTGTGCCTTCATTTCTATAAATTAAGTGTGTGCTTGATTCTACTCTTATATGGGCAAAGAGAAGATATGTACACAGAATGTAGTGAGTTGCTACATGTGGGTAGGTAGTAGGTAGGTCATGGAAGAAGAGATGAATTGGGAAATTGTGGGCGTGATTAGAAATAGTATACCATCCATTCTGGTCCAAGTAATGAAATGTTTATTATAGTTATGCAACTAACTTATATTCAAGTAACTTTTATCGATTAGGGACCCAACACTTTTGTGGATGTTTCACATATATTATATCATTCTGTTCTCAAAACACAACTCTGAGGTTGATTTTATTTTTTTCTTCCTTATCAGAGAGGGAGAGGTAGAGAGAGAGTTAGATTGAGTGGTGGGGGAAGAGAGGATGAGAGAGAGAGAATCAGAGAAAGAGAGAAGGAAATGAAGAAGAGGAGGAAGAAGAATGAGAAAGAGAGAGATTGAGAGCGACTGGAAGAGGAGTGGGGAGAGGGAGAGGAAAGCTCAGCTCCCTTGGCCTGGCATATCTTGGTGAAGTCCCTGTCTACCTCTCTCCCCTGCTGTTCCACCTCTTCCTGCAGGCACAGGTCCTTCTGAACTGCTGGCACTGCCCATACTCTCACAGTTGTGGTGGCTTCTGCAGATCATGCCCTGTCCACTCTTCAATCCCGTGCATTCTGAGCGGCAGGATTCCTGGCACACAATAGAGACCACGCTTCCCCAGGTTGGGAACCATTTCATACTTGTCCTTGTAGTCTCTTTGGCACTTGGCATTGTGGACATCCAATAAATACTTTCCATGTGCCTACCCTGTGCCAAGTATACTGTCCCAGTGGAGCAATGAGACACTCTAGGAGCCAACTCTGGATGAGTTTATATTCTAGACAATATGCTGGTTAACAAAATAATTTTGTACTATGAAACTTTTACTACAAAGAAAAACAAATGATGGGAGAGTGTAGTTTAGACTGAGTGGTTATGGTTATAGTTTCCAGGGACACGACATTTATGTTGAAAGCTGTGGGTGATAAGAAGGAAGCAACCACGCAGCCATGTGAAGATGGGGATTGTATGGAAACAATATAATCCATAAAGGCTGCCATAACAAAAATAATACAGACAGAGTCACTTAAACAGCAGAAATTTATTTTCTCAGTTCTTGAAGCTAGAAGCCCAAGATTAACCCCGGGTGTAGACAGGTTTGGTTTCTTCTGACACCTCTCTCTCTCTCTCTCTCTTTTTTTAAAGATTTTATTTATTTATTTATTTATTTATTTATTTATTTATATTTATTCACGAGAGGCACACAGAGAGAGGCAGAGACATAGGCGAAGGGGGAAGCAGGCTCCCCCTGGGAAGCCCAATCCGGAACTTGACCCCAGATCCCAGGATCATGCTCTGAGCCGAAGACAGATGCTCAACTGCTGAACCACACAGCCAGCCCTTCTGAGGCTTCTCTTGTTGGCTTGCAGATGGCTGCCTTCTCATATATTTGTCCCTTAGTCTGTTGTGCCTGTGTCCTAATTTCTTATTAGGACACCAGTCATATAGGATTAGGGCCTACCCATGTGACTGAATTTACTTTAATCTCCCCTTCAAAGACCCTATCTTCATTTTATTTATTTATATGTATGTATGTATGTATGTATTTATTTATATTTAAATTCAATTTGTCAACGTATAACACCCCAGTGCTCATCCCATCAAGTTAAAGACCTTATCTTCAAATACAATCACACTCTGAGGTACTGGGAGTTAAGGCTTCAACATTTGAATTTTGATAGGACACAATTCAGTCCATAACAGAGGTGAAGGGCATTTTCTAGAATAGTAAGTGCAAAGGCCCTGAGTGAGTTTAAGGGAAAAGGAAGGCAGTGGGGGCAGAAGCAGAGTGAACAAGGAAAGACTGGTTAGACGTGGAGTTTGATAGATGGCCAGGGGTCAGCTCAGGTAGGCACTTACAGGTCACCACAAAGATTTTAGTGTAAGTGAGATGGAAATACACTGGAGGGTTTTAAGCAGAGTAGTGCAAGGATTCAGTTTTTAGTTTCAAAAGATCACTCTTGCAATGTGGATACCGGTTGGAAGGAAGGTAAAAAAGGAAATAGGAAACATGTAAGAAGGCTATTGTAGGTGGTAGCTTGGACAGAGTGCTGTCAGAAGAGTAATAAGGAGGGAAGGAAGGAGTAAGTGAATGTGAAGTAGGGAGAAGGTAACTGATATCTTTTATAAAAATGTGATTTTCAGCCAAGAATCATCACCATAGTGAGTAGAAGGTGCTAATTTAACAAAACTTTCCATGAATAAAGCAAGGTCATTCTGATGAGTCTTGGATACTTTGGAATAATAAGTTCCATTTATTGAGCCTCTACTATGTCGCAGATACTTGGCTTTATGTGCAATTTCATTTCATTCTCAAGATAATCCCATGAGGGGGAATTGCCACCATCCTTGTGGAGATAAGGAAAGGCAGACTTTAGTGAAATTACCAGGGAGCATCAGAGCTGGAAATGCACTCTCCATCCCCCCACCCCTCTGATATCCCTCAATACCCTGCTCTTTCACCTGCCCTGGGCCCTTTCACTGTTGGACTCAGAAGAGAGGTGCTGGCTCCTTCATCTCCCTCAAACACCTGAGCCCAGTGGATCTACCAGTGGAGTGAGCCCCAGAGTGGAGACCTGAGGCTACAGGCCTTTAATAAGCTAGGGTTGCTAAGAAGGAACAATTAATTAATTGCATGCTTTATTAATTTATTAATTCATGTTCTCAATGAAATATTAATCATGAACATTTAGTAATACAATGTCTGGGGAGCAGTGAGTACCCTTGACTTGTGGCAATCTTAAAAGTACTGAACCTCCACAATTCTGGTTTTCAGCTGAGTTCTATTTCATGATCCTCTGCTCTGTCCCACCAGAGATAACTGCTCTACCTAGAAGATTCTCTGCTCAGCTCCATTCTTCAGCCCTCCTAAGGAGAGCTGCAAGCTTATTTTTAGAAAAGAAAAAAAAAATCGTTCAAAGGGAAAGAAAGGGAGAGAAAATCCCAGATGGGAAGGGCAGCAGCTGGTATGCTGGGAAAGCAGAGGCAGTGCTGGGGGATTAGAGTATGGGAAATAGAGAGATCAAGCTGAAGATCTACTCTTCCTTCAGGGGCCCCTGAGCAGGGTAAAGTGTACCTGACCTGAGCTGCCTGGCTGTGGGTGAGAGGAGGCCACTCTTTACCTGCAAGTGTTTTGTTTTTTGTTTTTTGGGGGTTTTTTTTGTTTGTTTTTTTGCTTGGCAGGAGGAATGTCAGCAGTGGACACCAAACAGAAGTGGTCTTTATTCTTACTTGGCCAGAGCACACAGTGCCATCTTCTCCTCAGGGAGCCTCAGGGCTAGGAGCAGTTTTAAGAAATAGTCAACAAGGAGGAAGGAGTGGCCAGGTGTATTGGACAGGTCTCTGGTGATTTTCAGAGGGATAGAGCTTCTGCCCAGGGCATTCCCACTTAATAGGATCAAAAAGGTCCTTTCTCCTTATGGGGAGATAAATATTTTACCTTATCTGGCCCCCTGATAGAGGAGGTAACTGGATTGCTGCCCATAGAGAATGATCAGTTTGAGAAAGTAGACAGGTTTAAGGAGCTCCCAGGCTAATGGTCTTTGTTTTCAGGGAGACCCCAGTTTATCTTTGGAAAAATTCCAGCCCAATGTAGCTTATACAACCATTTATTACAATAAATTCTAGGATATGCTGAACACATGCATATAGTTTATCATATTTGGAGAAGTGTTAGGAAGTATATAGGCACCTCTTGTTTTCAGTAACCCCCAGAAACAGACTTAAAAGCATTGTTTTTTATTTTTTTTAATTTTTTTTCATTCTGTTTTTTAGATCCAAATACATGTAAGAATTTAATATAAAAGTGACTTTTCAAAACAACTTCATGTTGGGATAATTAGATTATCCCATCTGCAAAAAACAAACAAAACTTGGACTCCCAATGTCATTCCTTAGATCAAAATTAATTCCAGATGGATCAAAGATTTAAGTGCAAAAAGATAAGCCAAATCAGGAGAATGAGAAGACAAGCCACAGCCTGGGAGAAAATACTTGCAAAACATATATTTTGTAAAGAACTCCTGTTCAAAATATACAAAGAACTCTTAAAATTTCACAATAAGAAATGGGCAATCTAATTAAAACACGGGCAGAGATCTGACCAGACACTTCACCAAAGAAGATATAAAAATGGCAAGTAAGCATAAGAAAAGATGTTCAATGTCATATGTCAACAGAAAAATGCCAATTATAAAGAGATGCCTCTAAATACCTATTAGAATGACCCAAATCCAAAACACTGACAACATCAAATGCTAATGAGGATGTGGAGCAACAGGAACTCTCATTCATTCCTGTTGGGAATACAGAATGGCACAGTTATTTGGCATACATTTTGGCAGTTTCTTACAAAACTAGACATACACTTGCCTCATGATTCAGCAGTTATGCTTGGTATTTACCCAGAAGAACTGAGATCATGTCCTCACAAAAACCTGCACACAGGATTTTATGGCAGCTTTATCCATAATTGCCAAAACCTGGAAGCAACCAAGATGTCCTTCAGTGGATTGGTGGATAAACTGTGGTACATCCATGCAGTGGAATATTATCCAGCACTAAAAAGAAATGGCCTATCAAGCCATGAAAAGACATGGAGGGATCTTGAATGCATTTTACTAAGTGAAATAAGCCAATCCGAAAGTCTTTATACTTTGTAATTCCATTTATAGGACATTCTAGAAAAGGTACAGCTGTGGAGACAGTAGAAAGATCAGTTATTGCTATGGGCTGACAGAGGGAGGAATCAATAGGCACAGCACAGAGGATTTTTAGGGCAGTGAAACTATAATGGTGGATACAGGCCATTATACATCTGTCAAAACCCACAGAATGCACAACCATGAGTGAAACCTAAGATAAACTATGGACATTGGGTGACAAAGACGTGTCAGTGTAGGTTCATCGGTGATAATAAATGTGCCACTAAGCAGAAGACGTTGACAGTGGGGACAGTTGTGCATGTGTGCAGTCAGGCATATATGAGAATTCTGTACTTTCCACTCGGTTTTGGTGTGAACGTGAAACTGCTCTAAAAAATTAAGTTTTTTAGAAAAAGTAAGGGGTGCCTGGGTGACTTGGTCTGTTGAGCATCTGCCTTTGGCTTCAGACAGGATCTCAGGGTCCTGGGGTCAAGCCCCAAATCAATCTCCTTGCTTGATGGGAAGCTCTGCTTCCTCTCCCTTTGCACCCCACCACACCCGACTTGTGTACTCTCTCAAATAAATAAATAAAATATTTCAGAAAAAAATTTAAATCCTCAGAAACAAAACAAAACAAAGCTAAGCCAAGCAGCTGTATTCATCATAACATCAAACTGGAATAAATATGCAGCAGATGGAGGATAAGTGAAGTGTGGTTTATCCATACATTGAGATACTACTCAACAATAAAAAAGAAGGAAGATGCATAACAATCACAGGGATAAATCTCACATACACAGTGAAAGAAGCCAGAATCAGAGGATATGCTGTACAATTCTCATTTGGCATTCTGTCTACTTGAACTGGGTGCATTTTATTGTATGTAATTATACTTCAATAAAATTGATTGTAAAAATGAAACCGTAAACATTTTAGAAGAAATCATGGGAGAACTCAAACAAACAAACAAACAAACAGATGTTATTTGGTTATGAAGAGGTTTCATCAAAACTTGGACTGCTTAAAAAAAAGGACTGATACATCTGATTATAGAGATGCAGATTTTCTGTAGGGCAAAGAAATACTATGTACAAAGGAAGAAAACAAGTGATCTAGGGAAAATATTTACAACCTGGTTTCTCTTGTTTTTAAAGTACTCTCACTGAAAGAAGGTGTAAATATAAATTAGTGTGGTCTCAAAAAGGAGCCTGATGAGGGATGTAAGTGTATATATTTCCTGAGGACTGTAGCTGGGAATTGGAGTTGGGCTGGGTTCATCATGGAGGGCTTGGCTTGCTGGAGGAAGCGATTTATATTAATAGGGCATATCCCATCTGTGCATATATGCAGTGCCCCACCTGGGTCTCAGACTATCAGTGGGCTGTTGCTGCCATTGCTGTTGGTAATAATGACCTTACACACTTGGGTGTAGGGTATTTGTGCACATTGAAGTTAAATAGGGTGGCACTGGGATCTAGGAGGATTTTCATTCCCAGGATGGCCTCCTTCACTATCCCTGTGTCTTGATCTTGATATAGAAAAAAATCCCTTTTTGTAAGTTTGTTTTCCCAAATTAAATCTTAAAAAGGAAACAAATGTGAAACTTCTCCCATGCATGATTTTCCTCCCCCACTGCCTTACTACCTAAGCATCTTCTAGAAACCTAGTTTCTGATTAACCAAAGCCTGGTCCTAGATTAGACTGGCTGACCCTGCTGATCTCACACCTGGGTCCTGGCTCCTTTCCCTCCTGGCTGTTCTGTCTGGATCCTAAATAAAGACCGTCTGGCTTCTAGGCCAAGGTCAATGGGGTTGGCAGGACGTCCAGGTCTGGTTGGATGCTGTGTCCTGACCTAAGCTGGCTTCCCAGTCTAAGGCCTTGGGCCCCAAGTCACCCTCCTCAGCCCACTCTGAGTGGTGTTTCTACTCTGAGGCAGGCAGCCTAGATGCCTTGATCCCTGCATTGGCCCCTGGTTTCTCTGGGAAGAAGTACCTTTCCTGTGTGTCCCAAAGATTCTCTCCTTTGTCTTCAAGCCAGTCACTATTTGCTTTGCAGTTGACTGTTTCTCTTCTTCAGGAGCTTTCTATGTATCTGAGCTCCCCAAAACCCCTCTAAATCTTCCTGGGTACCTATTAGGTGCCAAGTTCTTAGCTAGATGCTAGCATTAGCCCTGCCCTAAAGTTGCTCACAGTTTAGTAGAGTGGACATAAGTAAATAGGCATAACAAATCATGGCTGTGATAAAGGGAAGCACGGGGTGGGGAGGGAAAGTGGGGTCCTAGAAGGCAGAATAGCTCAGTGAGCTGAGATCCAGGGTGATCCCCTGAGGAGGTAATGTTGGAGCCCTGCCCTGAAAGGCAGACGGGGAGACATGCAGAGGAAGATGCCCCAGGCAGAAGAAATAGCCCGTGTAGAGCACGGAACAGGGGAGTGAGCTTTGAGACCTGGAGGCAGAAGAATCACACAGGTCATTTCCTCTGTTGGGCTGATCAGGAGCATCTTATTTACCTTATCGTTATGGCCTGTTCTATCCTTTATTAGCTGTCCAAAATCTAATATAGAATTTAGCAGCTTACCACAGGAAATATTTATTATCCCATCAGTTTCTGAGGTCAAGAATTAGAAGCAGGTTAGCTTCTGGTGGTTCTGAATCAGGATCTCTCATGCATTTGCAGTAAAGCTGTCTCCTAGGCGAGAGTCATCTTAAGGTTTGACTCGGGTTGGAGGATATGCTTCTCAGCTCACTCACATGGTTATTGTCAAGCTTCTTACCATGTGGCCCCTCCAAGGGGATGCTTCAGTGAGAGGGAGGGAGGGAAAGATAGGGAGAGAAAAGAAGGAGAAGAAGAAAGAGAAGGTGGAGGAGAGGGAGGAGGAGGAAAAAGAGAGCCCACAGAAGCCAGTCTTGTGTAATCTAATCTCAGAAATGACATCCCATCCCTTCCATTAGGTGCTATTGTGACACAGACCAACTTTAGTGCACTATGGGAGGGGACTACACAGGAGTGTGAATCTAAGAGATGGGATCATTGGGGCTATTTTGGAACCTGGGTACCACATATCTTATGGTTAAACTGGATTATGTCACCTGTGACTCAATGTGTAATAATGCAGACTTGGTCTCTCAGGCAGCCAGTTGGCTTCAATGGGGATCCCAGCTTCGCCTGGAGTCTCTTAGCATTGGGTCACCTTTCTTAGAAAGCGAGACATTTCCTTGCCTCTTCCTACTAGGGGAGTAGAGGTTTTCCTTTTGGTCTCTCAGATCTTTTGCTTCTAGTTTGTAGAAGTCCCCTACTTCTCATCCCACTCTGGGGATTTGGGACACACTCTGAGTTAGATGGATGACTGGTCTTCTCTGACTCAGCTAACAAATCATGTTTACCTTTTGAGAGTCTAGGTGCACCCAAGGGATGGCTCTTCCTGAACCTTATTACTCAAGTTTTACGATTCCAAAATATTAAGAGTTTTCATAAAGAGAAGAGAAAAAGCGCCATTGTGCACATCTTGAGGTGGTGATAAATGTGGTGTGGTGGAAACAACATGATCTTACTTTGCGGACAAATCTGATTCCATTATTGGTCAAGGTCTTTAAACTTTCTGAGCTTCCATTTCCTCATCTATGAAATGGGTTGCTCTGAAGATTAAATGAGAGAATTCATTTAAAGAAAGCATTTGCTGGAAATAGGTTGTAAGAATTGGTACTTTATTTATTTACTTAAATATTTTCCCCTCTTAATGGTACTGGCTTTGGTCTTATCAGTACCATCTTCTTTGAAGGTCCAACTTAATTTTTATCTCTATTTCAAATCTACTATGATAATCTAACCAACAGTGCCATCTCGGTTCTCTAGATTCAAATAGCCCTCCGAGTAAGATTACTTAATTACCTATCATCTTCTGTTCCTTTCTACTTACTTTTTGTCAGTCAGGGCTACATGGTTAGATTTTAGTCTTTTTCCTCTAGTAAAGCCCAACCCAGTAGTCACTCCATAATTGCCTGACAGTTGTTCAAGATGCCAACTATCCTTGTGGGGCTGGCTGCAAGGTGAATCCCTGCTATGAGCTCAAAAACTTTCAGGAGGGGAAGAAAAGTGAAGGAAGAGGGAGCAAAGTAGCTAAGTACAGATGCTATCAGGAATCTTTGCATAGGAAATTTTATATTACTTCACTTGCTATGATTTTGTTGAGTTTCGTCTACTGCCATACCACCCTGAACGCGCCTGATCTTGTCTGATCTCAGAAGCTAAGCAGGGTCGGGCCTGGTTAGTACTTGGATGGGAGATTTTGTTGAGTTTCCAAATGAACTGTTAAAACCCTCAGTTCAGCTAGCAACCAGCAGGGAAGCCATCAAACCAGATTGGGTTCATTTCTTTAAAACAGTGTGAATTAATCTTACTTCTGAAGAGGAAAACAGGCTCTCACTCTTTAAAACACTGCTTAAAATATACCAATCTAATATTAATCTGAAAATATAATGTAAATAGTTCTTCCTGCAAGGCAACTTGTGCTGCTATGTAAAAAAACAAACACCAAAACCCATGTTTCTTTGCCACAGTTGACAACATGTTTATCAATGTGGAGACTGTTTTATAATAAGAGAAGAATGGTTCCATTAAGGCATCAGCTTTATGGAATCTTGTGTCTGGCTTCAAGTGCTATTTAGAGCCTTTATGACATGTTTAACTACCGGTGTTGACAGCTCTCGCTTCCTGTTACCAAATGTGAATAAAATTACTCCTCATTTTAAAAAGTAACTTATATAGAGAAAGTTGAACTACAGGGTTGGTTCATTAAAGCACCATTCCCTTTATAGAACCTACTGTTGCATATGGGAAGGATTTCCAGCACAGCTTGTATTATTGGAAGTATCACAGAAGAATAACATTGCCGCAGTGCTCTGATAATGACCTAAGCAGTGGGTTATTTTGTGGGTATCTGTTGAAGCCAAGAAAGGGACTATTCCCCAGAGAAATTCCTGGTCATAAATAAAACCATGAAAGAGTTCTATTCATTTTTTTCCAGGAGCCAATGAATCCTAGGTCCAGAAACTTTAGCATCAGGTTGACCAAGCAATTTGGAGTTTTAGAAGAGGCTGGAAAATCAGTGATGGACTGAAGGGTATAGCCAGCCATGTCTCCTTGGCTCCCTAGAATCCAGCATGGAGTATTCAGGGAATGTTTGAACGAACCATGGTTAGAGCTGATGTCTCTTCAAGCTCATGACAGAGTCAGACAAGTCAGTGACTTTAGGAAAGAGTGACAAGCTCATATGTAATCTCTTGTCCTTCTTTGTGTTTGTTCTCCTGCTGAGAAAACTTAACTTTAGGATTACTGGTGGGTGAATGCAGCTAGAGGGGTCATGCCTGCCCCTGGCCTCTGACCCTGTTTGTGTGGGGAAAGAATCTAGACATAGCCAGAAGGCAAGCCAATGTCCTTTTGCTTGTTCTGGTGCTCCTCTAGGAATTCCCATGCCCCAAAGTGCTCAGTCTCCGACGAGGGCCCACTTTGCAAGTCTCCCTTTTCCATTTGGGAGCTTGCTAGTATTTTCCTTTTCTTCCTGGCAAGATGCCCACATCCTTGGTTCTGTGATCTCAGGAGGCAATCTGATAAATGAATTATACCAGCCAGCCAATGTATAACAATTCAGCTGTTACTCAAAGGGGTGATTCTATAGGTGTGCTAATTTGATTGCTGGGACAGGCCAGTGAAGGAGGCATCTTGTGAGTGGAATAGTCCTGCCCAAGGTAGTGACATCTTTCTCTCCAATGAGCTTTGTATGAGATTTGGGAGCATAGGTCTGGGTTTGGGTCCTAGCTCCCCAACTTGCCAGCTGTGGGATCAAAGTCAAGTCATGTTAATTTCTTCTCTAAAGTGGGGAAATAACTCTTCCAGTCCTCACAGGGTGGTTGGAAAGAATAGGCGAGTGTGTAAATGTAAAAAAGACTGTTGGACATTTGGTAAACATTTTAATGAGTATCATGCACAGACTAGCCTTGTCATGATTAGGGAATAAAAGTTGTGGTGTTGTGAAAATAAATCTAAATAATCCCTGAAATTACTGAAATTGTGGTGAGGTTTGGAGATAAATTTCAGAAATGCTCTGTAGGGCTCCCCTAACTCCCAAACCCTGCCTCCACTGCCCCACATGGGCCTCAGGGCCTGCCAGCTGTACACAGGAGGCCATTCAGAGAACCTCTTCAGGCATTCTTGAATGCCTCCTCTGGACCTGGGCACCACAAAAGCAGGAGTCCAGATGGGAGGAAAAGGGAAGAAGTGTGGAATGAGACTTGCACTTTGTTCCCTTTCTTGTCTGGGAGGTGGCTGGCGAGAGTGTAGGCCCCATATCTTGGACATTTGTGAAGGAGACCTGTGAACAGACAACTTGATGTCAATGTCAAGGTCACACTGAGTCAGCCCCAGAGGATGTCCAGTGCAGGGCCTTGTCTCAGAGGCCCCTAAGTAGAGGCAGCTTGAGGGAAGCCCTTGCTGACTTGCCTTAAAGTCTAGGGATGCAACCCATGCATTCTGGATAGTTCTCTTAGCTGCCTGTTACAGAAACGGATCTTGTTGAGATCAGAAGCACGAGAGGAGAAGTAAGGTGGAGTTCATTTCAGGCACAGTGGGAGGTTTAAAGGGAAGTGTCCTCCAGGCAGCTGATGGTGTTGCTAAGGGAGAGGGAGATTTGGAAGCCACCATCCAGGAGGTGGTAAGTGAAGCTGTGGAGTGGATAAGCCCATCAGGGAAATATGCTGAGTGAGGAGAGGGACTCCTACATGAGCCAAAGCCAGGGTGGCAGGAACCTGGGTGCAGGGAGCAGGGATGAAGGGGAGCAGATAATTATGTGTAATATGTGTAGAGAATTTCAAAAATGGTAACAACTGACTCAGACTCAGACAGCTGTTTATCATCATGAGTGCAGGTGATTCTAAACAATATCAATGATAAAATTCTTCCTTCTGGGGCAGATGACTCCCACCACCCCTTCTTTGGTGCATCATCGACTGTGTCCCCTTGTACCCGTTCACTCCTTGCTTGGAGAATGACTTCCCAAATGGTGCACTACTCTCCAGGTGTGCTCTGACCAAGTGCTGGTCCTGGGTTTGCCTGAAAGCCTGAGCAGAGTTACAACATGGTTCTCTCAGGAAAAAGAAGATGTGACCTTCGAGAGACAGAGAGAGATTCCTGAATCCAGATCCAGTCATGCCTGAGGGTTTCTCTAAAATATTCATTTGAGAGACCTACAAATTCCCTCTTGTGCCTAGTTTGATTTGTGTTTTTGGCACCTGCAACAGGAAGAATTCCAGTTATATAAATACCGTATGAGTAACTATAGGCACAGGAAATTGCAGAAGTATTTGGTTGTACACACAGTGTTCTGCTTTTCACCTAGCGACAGAGGCTGTGGTTTCTAGGTTTTTCTTGGGTTTGGTGACCCCTGTCCTCACTAAGCAAACAAACACACTGGCCAGTCACAGAGACACCTTTCTGTACACATCAGAACTCAGTAAAAAGCTGCTTGGACTCCATCCAAGACAATTATTTACAGAAGCTCCTAAAGCACATAATTATAGGGTCAGAGTGCTGGGACCTGCACCATGAGGGCAGATCCTGAATGTAACTTGAGTGAAAGACAAAAAAATCTCTGAGCTAGTTGAACCTGAATTTAGGGTCTTAAAAAAAGTCCATTGCCTAAGCTTAAAGTGAGGAGATCTGAATCCATGAGCATTTCCATGAGAAAGCTTTGAAGATACAATTTTTTTAAAAAAAGATTTATTTATTTAGGTATTTGACAGAGAGAGAGAGAGAGCGAGAAAGAGAGAGAGAGAGAGAAAGCAAAGCAGGTAGGGGGAGAAGCAGGCTTCCCATTGAGCAGGGTGCCCAATGCGGGACTCCATCCCAGAACCTCAGATCATGATCTGAGCTGAAGGCAGATGCTTAACTGACTAAGCCACCCAGGTGCCCCTGAAGATACAATTTTTAAAAGAAGCAGAAGAAGCTGTCTTAGGGTTTTTAATAATCCCAGGCCCAACACTAACCAGTAGTTGATACAGTGACTAAAAAAAATCAAACGTTTTCTCCTTAAGTAGAAAGATGATTGCAGCACCTTCAGGCCTGCAGGGTCCTTTTAGCTCATGATCTCTCTCCCTCTCTCTCTCTCTCTTTTTTATAAAGATTTTATTTATTTATTCACTAGAGACACAGAGAGAGAGGCAGAGACATAGACAGAGGGAGAAGCAGGCTCTTCTCAGGGAGCCCAATGTGGGACTCAATCCCTGAACCAGGATCACCACCTGAGCCAAAGGCAGGCACTCAACCACTGAGCCACCCAGGCGTCCCAGTCATGATCTCTTAAAGTGAGAGATCCTTTTTATGCCCAGCAATTCCCCCAAATGGCTGTGACTAGGCCTGCTTGGATCCTATCCCTGAACTGGTCACTAGTTGAGGATATAGGGAATGAAGATTGAATTCTTTGGGTCCTTTGTCTACCCGCCCCCGCCCCCAGAGGAATAGTAAGCCACATGCTCCTTGAATGACAGCCCCACATAATCCCATGCATTAGTCATGGTAGGCAGTTCCATGAAAACTGGAGGTGGGTTGATAGAAGGTAACAAAATGCCCATAGGAATCCTGTGAGTTTCAAAACTTCATTTTCTTTCACGTTTCTGCTCCCTTCTTTTTGATCACCTTGGTGTGCTCACACTTTGATCAAGACCTGTGAGTTGGATAAAACGTGTCATTCAATCAGGTTGCCCCTCTGCTCCTCCAGGCTGGAACTCTGCAAACTACATTTCCCAGAATCCATTCTCAGCTTGCTTCTGTTAGGTTCTTCCAACAGGAAGAGATTGGAAGGTGGGAGAAAAGGAGAACCCATTTCTTCCCCATGTTTCTGGAAGTAACTCTGGGCATAGTGGGGCAGAAGCTGTGGCCAGCCAGTGCAGGCTCCTGGGAATGGCAGCCTCAGGGGTGCATGTTCCTGGGCTCTGGGTGACAACACCATTTTCTCTTTTGCTTCTTCAGCTCCAGGGTTAGTAGCTGCTTCCCACAGTTTTTAATGTTTTGGTGATTTCCCTCTGTTGCTCCTTCCAACAGCTTGTAACCAATTCCCGGTATTAACTTCTCTCTGTTTAAAATACCTATGATAAAACAGAAATATTCTGTTTTCCTAATTGTACTAATATGGTTTCCATTTTATTTTATTATTAGAAAATCTTTGTTTTTCTGGGGTGCCTGGGTGGCTCAGTCTGTTGAGCATCTGATTCTTGGTTTCAGTTCAGGTCATGATCTCATGGTTGTGAGGTTCAGCCCCTAGTTGGGCTCTGTGCTCAGTGTGGAGACTGCTTAGGATTCTTTCCTCTTCCTCTCCCTATCCCTCTGCCATTTACCCTGCTCACATGCACACCTGTATGCTCTCTCTCTCTCTCAAATAAGTAAATCTAAAAAAAAAAGAAATTCTTAATTTTTCATTAAAAAAATTTAACATTGGGGCACTTGGGTGGCTCACTGGTTGAGTGTCTGCCTTCGGCTCAGGTTGTGATTCCAGGGTCCTGGAATCCAGTCCCACATTGGGCTCCCTAAAGGGAGCCTGCTTCTCTCTCTGCCTATGTCTCTGCTTCTCTCTCTTGTGAATAAATAAATAAAATATTTTAAAAATTAACATTAAAGAGTTCATTTAAAAGACTCACCACCATACATCTCCAGAACTTTTCCATCATCCCAAACTAAAACTCTGTACCCATTAAACAATCCCCATTGTACCTCCCCATTGTTAACAATCCAGCCTCTGTCAACTGCCATTTTATTTCTTGTCTCTGTAAATTGGAGGACAACTAGAATCATATGATATTTGTCATTTTGTGACTGCCTTATTTCACTTACCTTAATGTCTTCAAGGTTCATCCATGTTGTAGCATGTGTCAGAATTTCCTTCCTTTTAGACCTAAATAATATTCCATTGTATGTATATAACCCATGTGGATTATTCATTCTTCTGTTGCTACACACTTGGTAATATGATAGCTTGCTAGGGCTGCCGTAACACAGTACAATAGATTTGGTGACTTAAACAAGAAAACTTATTTTCTCACAGTTCTGGAGCTAGATGTCCAAGGGTTAACAGGGTTGATATCTTCTGAACCCTCTCCCCTTGGCTTGTAGGTGCTGTCCTCTACCTGTATCTTGGTCTTTCTTCTGTGTGCGTTTGTCCTAATTTCTTGTTCTTATAAGGACAGAGGTTGTATTAAATTAGGTTCCCACACTGGTGACCTCATTTAACCTTAATTACCTCCAAATATGGTCACATTTTGAGGTAATGGGGATTAGGACTTTAACATGTAAATTGGTTGGTTGAGGGGGCACAATTCAGCCCATAACAGGTTGCTTCTGCCATTTGGCTATTCTGAATAATCCTGCTATGAACATACACAGAAATTTATTTGAGTCCCTTAGATATATATATGCTAGAGCATATGATAATTTTATGTTTAATTTTTTTAGGAACTGCCTTGCTGTTTTTCACAACAGCTATACCATTACACATATCCACCACCAATGCACAGAGTTGCAGTGTTTCCATATCCTTTCTTGTCTCACTTGACATGTTATGTTTTGTTTTGTTTATAATAGCCATTCATCCTTACAGGTGCCAAGTGGTATTTCATTGTGTTTTTTTAAATGTTTATTTATTAGAGAGAAAGAGAGCAAGCCAGAAAACACAAATGGGAGGGGCAAAGGGAGAGGGAGAGAGCATCTCAAGCAGACTCCATACTGACCATGGAGCCTGGCATGAGCTCGATCTCATGACCCTGAGCCAAAACCAAGAGCTGGATGCTTAATTGACTGTGCCACCAAGATGCCCCTCTCATTGTGGTTTTGATTTGCATTTCCCTAATGATTAGTGATGTTGAACACCTTTTATGTGCTTACTGGTCATTTGTATATTTTCTTTGGAGAAATGTCTACTCGAGTCCTTTGCCCACTTTTATACATTTATACTTTTAAAAGAAATATTATTAATGCTCTAGCAATAGTAATTGAACTTCTGATAAAATGGGGGAAATATTCATCAATAATCCCTAGATCTGAAATGACCACATAATGGGCAAATAATTGGTATGATCTTTCAGAATCAGTTATAGCAAGGTGGCAAAGCAGGTGGGCTGAAAAGCTGGTATTGCCTGACGTTTGATTCCTGGTTCCTCCACTTACAAGCTATGTGACCTCAGGCAAATTTTTTAATCTCTCTGTACCTTAATTTCCCTACTGATAAAACGGGAATAATAATATTATCTACTTTATAGGATTGTTACAAGTATTAAATGAGTTAACAATTAGAACAGTGCCAGGTACAAAGCAAGCACTTAATATAAATTTGCTATCATCTTTATCATCCTCTGGGTCCCCACATTCTGGGCTGCTTCGACAACTGGGCACCTTCTGATGTTCCTTCCCCTCCCCCCCTCCACTGGGAGTGTTTCCCTTTACCTAGTTATCCACAAGGCAAATAGATATATGTATGGAGCAGCTACTCTATGCTGAAAGCTTTTTACATATTAACTTTAATTTTTACAATTAACGCCAACCATAGCCTGGTAATCATGAGCTCAGGCTCAGAGATCAGCTGGGAGGGAATCTGGCTTCAAATTCCACATTTCTTCTAATTATGTGACCTTGGACAAATCTCTTCACATCTCTGAGCTTCAGTTTCTATGTTTGGAAAATGACAAGAGTCATTTCTACTTTACAGGGTCACTAACGTATTAAATAAAATGAGGTCTATGAAGCACTTAGCACACAGTACCCAGCACATAGTCAATGCTTGATAGATATTTGTAATCATTGTATCCATTTTACAGATGAGGAAACTGAGTCATAACTGAAGTTCTTGCCAAAGGTCATAAAGCTGATGTTGACCGAAGATTGACCAAAACAATGTTCTTTATTATTTCCTTTCAATCTGCATACATGATTGCTATGATTTCCTATTGTTTTCAAAAAGATTTTATTTTTTAATTTATTTGAGAGAGAGACACACACACACACAGCAGGAGTAGCAGCTGAGGGAGAGGGAGAAGCAGACTCCTTGCTGCGCAGGGAGCCTGATGTGGGGGCTCAATCCCGGGACCCTGGGATCGTGACCTGAGCTGAAGGCAGCTGCTTAACCAACAGAGCCATCCAGGTGCCCCTGCATTTCCTATTGTATGATAAGAGTACAGACATAATTTTGTATTTTAAAAAATGTTCACATTGGAGCATAAGTAACTGTCATAGTTATGGAGATGAGAAGGTCTGCCTACATAATGCTCCACTGAATACTATAGCATCTTCATGCCCTTATAACCTTGGTCTTCTTGGATTATTTTCTCGGGATAAATTCTCAGAAATGGAGTTTATTGTGTCGATGGGTGTTAACCTTATTTTGATCCTGGATACAGAATATCCTGTTGATTTCCTAGAGTTAATCAATGGTAATTATTTCTGAGCTGTAGTTTATTTTACAATCTCCTAAAAATAATTGGAACATTGGTAAAGAATGACTAAACTTGAGATAGATATGTAGTTTATCTTGTAATCTCCTAAAAATAATTAGAACGTTGATAAAGAATGACTAAACTTGAGATAGATATGTATCCAGGCTGAAAGGGAATGAATAGGTTGGGAAGATGATAATCATGTTTGGAAACTATGGAAGTAGCCCCAGTTACCATATGTAGGTATATAGTTCTTGTCTACTCGATGTGATGCTCATATTGTATGGTTAAGGAGTATGTACATTCCCTATAATTGACCAGCTCAGTCTCTGGGCTTATGTAGGAGGTGGTAAGTGTTACCAGATGGTAAACTTGTTTACTGGGTCCTGCCAATCACATGGTTTACCTCCAGAAGAAGCCTCTTGCTCTTAAAGGAACCCTGCTATGAGGTGCAGGTGCCTGAGTGGGAGTCACTCTTCAAATTCTTGGTCAGGGTGTGAAGTCCAGGAGAACAGGACTCACATCCTTCCTCATGATTAGTCTCGAGATCTACAGAAAGTTCTAAGAGCCTTTGTTCCTTCATCTACATAAGGGAGGGTTTGATAAAGTAGTTAATAAATACTTAATAAGCTTTCAAAGAGCTTTGCATCTATTAAATCATACAATTCTCAGCTCTATGAGGGAGGTTTGATCATTACTCTCATTTTACAAATGAGAAAACTGACACACGGACTGGTTAAATAATGTGTCCAGGTAATATAGTCAGTAGGTGTTGAAGCCAGGGTTTAAACCCAGGCACTCAGACTCTAGAGTTTCCATCTTCAATAGCATGTACTAGTTGAGTAATACAGAAGGTCAGAAATCTTTAGCTTTAAGGGCTATTGTGAAAGTTCACAAAGATGGCACATCTGATATATGGCTTCTGGTCTCTTTAGTCTACAGAAATAGTAGATCTGCTAAATATGCCAATGACGTTTATATTGCCAAACCTAATAAATTTCTGTTTTCATCTTCCCTGACCTCTCAATAACATTAAACCCAGTTGATATTTCTTTCTTTCTTTCTTTTTTTAAAGTAATTTCTACACCCAACATGGGGCTTGAACTCATGACCCTGAGATCAAGGGTCACATCCTTTACGGACTGAGCTCTTTTTTTTTTTTTTTTTTTACCCACAGGCCATGAGGTTGATTTTTTCTTTGTTCTTTTCATTTTTTTCTTTTTGTTTAAGCAAATGTGCACCACAGCGGTTCAACAAATAAAAAGAATGCCATGAATATGAAGGTTGCAGTTTGTACTATATCAAAAGGGAGGGGAGTTAGAAGTGGTAGTCATTCCAATTAAACAATCAGGTAACATGAGAAGTTGGTTTGCAGCATCAAAACTGTCCATTGAAGTTTCTTTCTGTCTTTCTCTTCCTTCCCCTCAGCCCCTGTCCTGGTGCAAGTGCACGTACTCTCTCTAATATTGAATAAATCTTTAAAAAATACCATTCTTGGGGCATCTGGGTGGCTCAGTTCATTGGGCCACGGACTCTTGGTTTCAGCTCAGGTCATGGTCTCATGGGTCATGGGGTCAAGCCTCGTTTGGGGCTCTGGGCTCAGTGGAGAGTCTGCTGGAAAATTTTCTCCCTCTGCCTCACCCCACACTCATGTGCATGTGCACATCCTTGCTCTCTCTCTCTCTCTCTCTCTCTCTGTGTCTCTCTAAAATAAATAGATCTTGAAATGAATACCATTCTTCAGCTTAAGTTCAAATACCATGGAGCAGTCTCCCTGACCGCCCCTCTGTTTAAAGCTGTCTCAACCAGTTACTCTCATTGTTATGATTTCTTTCCTTGCCACAATTCATAATTATTTTCTTCCATCGTGTGTTTCCTTGTTTGACTAGAAGATAAGTACCATACTTCATCTCAACACAGCGGTACAGGCCGCCACCACCACTGGATGAGAATTAGTGCAAAAGATAAACCCGTTCACCTTTGTGAACCTTGGAGGGCAAGGTAACTCAGTGAGGGAGGCAGAGCAGGAGCCCTGGTGGGTGGCTGCAGGGCAGCGTGAGGACACTCCCTGAGGCATTCAGTGACTCGGAGGCTGCCAAAGATATACAGATACACTTTCTTTAAGTTAGACTTCAGCCCATTCCAGCTCTTGTGGGCTTCTGGCCAAGAACGTCTACCAACCTGATTTTTCTTCTTATCAATGTTGCCTGAGTTCTGAGAGTTGCTGTGTGAAAAGTGTCTCAGTCTCAGGGATAACTCTGGGGACTTGGGGTTTTTGGAGAATGACTAGTAATGGTTAGTATTTTCATTCACAAACAGAAAATGGAGTTTAACTAGATTTTCTTCCTTCTGAACTGTTCATGCCAAATCTTCAGAAATTCAGGCTCACTGCTTAAAAAAAAAAAATAGATTTTACTCCTCAATGTTGGGAGCAAGATATATAAGAAGCAAAATTGTCAGGAAGTCTAAGAAGTACTATTTTATTATCATTTCCTTTTTTTTTTTTTTAAACCTTAAATTCTAAGAAAAAAATACTGTGTATTAATAAAAAAAACAGGCCCCCTGGAAGCAGCTGTGGAAAAGGCTGAATTGAGACGGGTAAAGAAAGACTGCTTTATTCCAGATGTGAATTTCTGAATGCAAGAAATGCGTAGAATTACTGCAGGGCAACAAGACACGAGAACTTGTTTATTTGATTGAGTTCAGAGATTCATAATTTTCCTTAAGCCTCTGAGCAAAATATAATGTATTCTAGCACTCAAGAATAATACTCAAAGAAGCCACAGAGCAGAAAACAGTATTGGAATGAGAATGGGGTCCTCTGCTTACCCAGCTGGTGGAGCAGAGCACAAGGGGAAGTCTGGGGCAGTGTGTGATGCTCATTGTTCTCCACCTCCCAGCTCCAATCTCTTCCTGGCTCTGGGTCCCGGCAGCAGGACCTCCCCAGCCTCTACCACCCTGGCTGTTTGTCCTCTAACATCAAGTTGGGTCCAGCCAATGGGCAACATAGCAGATGACTGGGAGGTGGAAGGGGAGAGAGGGCAGGTATTTATACCATCTTCTCTGTCCCCACTGTGGTCTGTTCCTCCAAGGCTGTGGTTCTCAAAGAATGGTCATCACATCAGCAGCAGCTGCATGACGTGGGAGCTGGTTAGAAGTGCAAATTCTTGGCCTCTTGGTTCCAGGGGGACCCAACAGTCTGTATTTTAACAAACCCTCCAAAGTGATTCTGATTCTCTCTAAAGTTTGGGAGCTGCTCATGTATGGCCATAGTTCCTGGTGGGTAGACGTTCCTCTGCAGTCCCTGCATTTACCAGACTCCAGTAATTCTGTCCCCTTCCTTTGTCTTTCAGGTCTGGGGGTAGAAAGGGCTTCTTTGCACAGTGAGTCCTTCAGTAGCTCTGGTCGGTTGCCTTGTTCCTGCCTATTAGTGCCTTTGTAAAAACTCTTCAGTTAAATCGCTGGAGTGCACTGCCTATCTCCTGTTGGGAACAGAGGCACCAACTGTGGGCAAAGGCTGGAAACCAAAGTGTCCACGGATAACAGACGTGTGGTTAGATCAGGACAGCAGGGCAGGGACGCACGAGAAGGAGCCTCTACCTGGTGCCAGGCATTTACCCAATTTAATGCATGCAAGCATTCTAGATGGTCGTATCTTTTGTGTTTCACTGAGTCAACTGAGCCACGCTGCACCTCTGTCACAGACTGGGGCTAATTCCTCTTCCTGGCCAAGGAGACTCCTTGCTCTCAAAATCCTCACAAGGTTCACGTCTTCACCCCTCAAGCCATTGTGAAGTTGTTAGCAGCCTGCAGCAAGCACATGGGGGTGGGGCAGATTGTTATGCCATTTAGGAGCTGTGCGATATTGGGCAAGCTGCCTGACCTCTCTGAGCCTCAAGCCCCTCATCTGTAAACAGGGATATTAATGCCTGCTGTGGTGTGTTGAGAGGGTTACACAAGGTCGCCTATGTGGAGCACCAAGAACCACATTTGGCACAGAGTATAAGCTCTGTAAACCTTAGTGACCCTGCCTTCCCCACAAGGTGGGCCGGAGGAGAGAATGTGATTGGCTAAGTGAATCATGTCATACTTTTTTTTTTTTTAAGGATTTTATTTGTGTATTTATTTATTTATTTGAGAGAGAGAACAAGCAGGGAGAGGAACAGAGGGGAGGGACGAGCAGACTCTGTGTTCAGTGTGGAGCTGGACACGGGACTTGATCCCAGGACCCTGAGATCATGACCTGAGCCAAAATCAAGAGTTGGATGCCCAACCAACTGAGCCACCCAGGCATCCTGAATCATGTCACATTTTTAAGATACATGTTGGTCTTGGAGCATGATATCCCAAAAGAAAAGGTACTTCCAAGAGTTGGAATCCTCAGAAAGACAAGAGGACTTTTCTAAGCCCTGTAAAAACTTGGTCAGTCTTGAGGCTTGGTGGGGGAGAGGCAGGGCTGGCTGCTTTAGTATAAATAGCTTATTTGTCTTTTAAAGTAAATTGTGGTCTGGAATTTGCCCACGGTCTGACTCCTGAACTCTCCTTGCCTCCCTGACATGGTGGTGACCAGAGGAAGGCAGTGCCAGATAGGTGTCTGGAGGAGGAGTGGGGTTACTGGAGTTTTCCTAACAAAGCTTGGCTCCCTCTGCTTGGAACAATCTCCACCCTCACCTGGGCAAACTTCAACTCTGTTAATCCTGCACACCTGTTTCCAGGCCCCAGCCAACTCATTCAGAGCCAGTTGCCTCTACTCAGTGTCCCCCAGTCCTCCTGCATTCCTCAGTGAAGATCTGTATCCTCCCCAAGGCCTCTTGCTGCTCTTGCTCGTCTCTGTATCCCAGGCCTAGCCCAGGGCCAGGCACACAGTGGAGGCTCAGTACTCCCCAATGGCCAGTGGTACATTTAGGAGCAACTCTGGGAGAGAACTTGCCTCGGTCTTGCTCTGCCTCCTGTTGTTGCCTGGTTAAAACACATACACATACATATTTCTCCTGCAAACATTGGTGCAGTACCTACTGGTTTCCATTCTGGATGCCGGAGGTGCCAGTTGAGCAGATGAAGCTTTCCTGGGGCTTGGAGGCTCATAGGGAGGACGGCCATGTGCCTGGACAATGCGAATACAAAGCAGAAGCCCTCAGTGGCCCAAGAGAAGAGACGTGTTATGGGGAGATCAGAGGAAGAAGGGGTGACTCTTAGTTGGGATCAGGATGTTCTCTTTCCTTCTTGTCTGAGAATGTCTTCCTGGCAGTTATAGCTTCTAATCTCACAGTAACTATTATGGTGAGATGGAGCGATCACACATAAACCCAGCTGGCCCATGGTTCCTCTGCTCACCCTGTCTACAGGGCAGTCCTATATTATGGCTTCTTAAACCCATGATATAGCATGCAAGCTGCTCTTTACCACCCCAGGAGGTGTTGTAGAGATCTAAAACAATTGGGCTCAAGAATCTAAATGTTTAGGGTGGCCTGGGTGGCTCAGCCATTGAGCATCTGCCTTTGGCTCAGGGCGTGATTCTGGGTCCGGGGATTGAGTCCTACATCGGGCTCCTTGTGAGGAGCCTGCTTCTCCCTCTGCTGATGTCTCTGCCTCTCTGTTTCTCATGAATAAATAAATAAATAAATAAATAAATAAATAAATAAATACATAAATACATACAATCTTTAAAAAAATCTAAATGTTTTAGAAATCGTAGTCAAATAGGGATCAATTTGACTGGCACAGTGTTTGGGAGATCTGTTGGCAAGGTCAGGGATGCGAAATAGCCTTCAAAGCCCGGGACAGTCTGGCTCAAAAAACTGCACATGACTCTCAGGTGCCCTGCCTGACATTCAAGTAGGTGAAAACTTCTTTATAATACTCTGAGGTGAAAACCTCATTCTGTTTTATGTGTAAACACAAAAGTATTTTCTGCTCGATTTTAATAAACACTGAATTTTCCAGGGGTGCAACTATTGTGTAAATCAGAGAAGAATGTAGTTTGTTTTGTTTGGAACTTTGCCAAAGTTGTTCAAGTTGTTGGAAATCGTGTCACTATTGGCAACACTATTGGACTTGATGCTCAATTCAACTTGCCTTAAAGATTTACATTTACAACTGCTGTGCTTGTATTTATTTAATCCTGATTTTTAAATGCCAGAAATAAAGAAGAAGTGTTGACAATATGCATGTATTAAACTTAGCAGAATTTATGCCTAGTTGCTAAAGGAAAGGTGGGTAGTAAGATGATAATTGGAGGATGGGAGCTTGGGAGCTCTTTTAGGTAGACAGGTCAAGGAATCCTTTCTCTGGAGGTTATAGGTGCTGAAGCACCAAGTCCCAGCTGTGCAAAGGCCCTGAGGCTGAAATAGCTGGGCATGTCCTACAAGGTGTCGGAACACCATATACCCAGAGCTTAAGAGAGTGATGAGAGAGAGCAGCAGGAATCAAGGCTTGAGAAGTGAAAAGGGGCCTTGAAACCACAGTAAGGATTTTGTTCTCTGAGGAGTGATTGAGGAGTATGAAGCAGGGGGTGACCTGGCCAAAATGATCTTTTAAAAAGATGAGGCTGCAGGCCTGGGCCAGGGAAAGTACAGGATGAGCCTGGAATATTTTACAGTGCCACAAGGCAAAGACGTATTCAGGAAGAGATGAGAATGTTTTAAAAGGCACAGGAGCCAACTTGAAAGAGCTCCCAATGACCAAATCCAGGACAACTGATACAATAAAATAGTGACAATTGTGAATTACATCTCATAGAATAAAATAAATACCTATGTGTTTATAATAAATAAGTAAATAAATAAAACAGCTTTTACTTATAGGAGATTAATTAACACAGAAGAAATGACGGAGGCACCTAGGCGGCTCAGTGGTTGAGTGTCTACCTTTGGCTCAAGTCATAATCCAGGGGTCCTGGGATCAAGTCCCACATCAGACTCCCCACAGGGAGCCTACTTCTCCCTCTGCCTGTGTCTCTGCCTCTCTCTGTGTCTCTCATGAATAAATAAATAAAATCTTAAAAAAAGAAAGAAATGATGGATGTAGAAAATTATCATTTGACAAACACCATGGTAATGATTTGTACACACAAGAATTATCAACCAATACTAAATTCAGTGGGCAAAAGTATGATGAGAAAGAGGACTATTGGCTTAGTCTCAGAGTATCTCCCACAGGATTCTTGTTACAAAGGGAAAACTTGTGAATTTATAGAGGAGAAACCTGGAGACACCCCCCTAACCAAGTGATCAATAGTAATGGAAAAATCTACACCATGTGCTTTCTGATAAGATGACTGAGAAGAGTCCAACGGCACTTCTGTGGTGTTTTTGCCAAAAATGCATAATTTGAAATCAATCATGAGTAAACACCAGACAAATCCAAACTGAGAGGCATTCTACACAATAACCAGCCTGTATTCTTTAAACATGTCAAGGTTATAAAAGACACAGAAAGACTGAGGAACTGTCTCAGATTGGTGGAGAGTGAGGAGACAGGACAACTAAATGCAGTATAGGTCCTGGATTGGATCCTGAAGCAGAAGAAGGACAGTGATGGGACACCTGATGAACTTTAAATAAGGTCTGTAGATTAGCTCATAGGAAAGTATAAATTTCTTGGTGTTGATTATATTCTATGGTTACCTAAGATGGAGAAGCTTGGTGAAGGGGTACATGGGAACTCTTTGTACTATTTTTGCAACTTTCTGATGAGCATGAAATTATTACAAAATAAAAAGTTAGACATAATACATTAAAAAATCACATGCACACAGGCATGTGTGTGCACACACATATGTGCAAATTGGGTTGGCTGTTGGCGTGAAGAATTATAGGTTATAACAGGTTATAGTGAGCAAGAATGAAGGCAGGAAAACCAGTTAGAAGACTTTTGCAAGTGAATGAAAGGTGATAGTGTGTGTATATATACATATACATACATACATATATGTACATATTCTATGCTACATATAATATATATGATGTATATATATTTATTATACATAATCTTATACCAGTTGCTTTATTGTCTTGATTACTGTAACATTGTAGAAGGTTTTATTTATTTATTTTTAAAGATTTTATTTATTTATTCATGAGAGACACACAGAGAGAGGCAGAGACACAGGCAGAGGGAGGAGCAGGGTATATGCAGGGAGCCTGATGTGAGACTTGATCCTGGATCCCGGAATCACGCCCTGAGCCAAAGGTAGATAGATGCTCAACTGCTGAGCCACCCAGGTGTCCCACATAGAAGGTTTTAAAATTGGGTAGTGTGACTTCTCCAACTAAAATTTGTATTTTAGAGACAAAGCCAACAAAACGTATTTATGATTTTGATATTGAATATTGTAATATTTCCCATACTCCCCACACTCTGCCCTTTGGAAAATGTACTGGCCATAAAAGACTCTACTTTCTTCCTGGTGGCTCTTTGAGGGTCACAAGAGATAAGCCACTTCCTCTAAGTGAATGATCCTGAGGAGGGTCACCTTTGCAGGCAGCCAACATGAAAATATTACAGATCTTGTTTCCCTTTTGTTAGAGAGCTTAACAGGAAAGAACAAGTGCTGTGTAATAATTTAGTGTTGGCTGTTGTTGATAGAAACCAATCTCAGGGAACAATGCATGGGAGTTCTGTGTTGTGGACTTAGGTAGAGCTTCCCTGTTCAGTATGATAGTCCCTAGCCATATGTAACTACTAGGCACCTAAAATGTGGTTAGTACAACTGAAGAACTGAATTTTAATTTCATTTTATATTTTATTTTATTTTAAACTTTTTATTTTATTTTATTTATTTATGATAGGCACACAGTGAGAGAGAGAGAGAGAGAGAGGCAGAGACACAGGCAGAGGGAGAAGCAGGCTCCATGCACCGGGAGCCCGACGTGGGATTCGATCCCGGGTCTCCAGGATCGCACCCTGGGCCAAAGGCAGGCGCTAAACCACTGCGCCACCCAGGGATCCCTCATTTTATATTTTAAAAATGGAAACCTGGCTCAATTATTAGAAAATGTGTAAAGTATGTTTAGAATAATTTGAGTATATGATTTACTTTTTCTTTCTTTTCTTTTTTTTTTTTTAGAAGATTTTAGTTATTTATTTTGATAGAGAGAGTGAGAGAGCACAAGGACAGAGGGAGAGGGAGAAGCAGGGTCCCTCCCCAGAGAGCAGGGAGGCCAAAGCAGGGCTTGATCCCAGGACCCTGGCATCAGAACCTGAGCCCAAGGCAGATGCTTAACTGACTGAGCCACCCAGGTGCTCCTATGATTTACATTTTCAACTGTGAGTTTCATAAAATACACAGATGAAGTATTTCAGATAATAATTGATCATGAGATTTTCAAGTTGAGATGTGCTGTAAGTGTGAAATATCCATCAGATTTAAAAGCCTTAGAATGACAAAGAACACAGACTATCTCACTGATAATTTTACATTGTTTAAATGTTGACCCATATATTGGGTCAAATAAGATACTTTACTAATATCATTGGTTCTTTTTACTTTTTCAAATGAAACTACTAGAAAATTTAAAATTATATTTTGGCTTACATTACATTTCTAGTAGACAGACAGCTCTAGATATTAATGATGAATGCCCATTGCCATTTTTAACTACAAAGAAAATCACACAGTGAAGGAACTGTAGTGACTTTCACTGTTGTGATTTAATGTTCCAATGAAGTGGAGGCTATAAATGAGATAAATGGGAAAACCAAAGGCAAAGCCTGGCCTGAGTGCTAGAGGACACCATGCCCACTTCTTCCTCCTGTCCTCAAGTGCCTTCTCAGCAGGCTCCAGCTGCCCTTGTATTGTTTCTCTTTTCCAAGGAAAGGAAGTAAAGTTCTGCAGGTTGCCTGGTCAACTTCTGGTCTCCCCTTTTCCTGGTCCCCACCCTATCCTTCTCATTCTACCTACCACCAATCTCTTCTGGAGAAACATAGGAAAGAAACTTAACCATTCATTCATTCATTCATTCGAGACCGAGAGAGAGAGAGAGAGAGAGAGAGAGAGAGAGAGAGAGAGAGAAAGAGAGAGAGAGAGACAGGCAGGAAGAGGGAGAAGCTGGCTCTATATAAGGAGCCCAAGGTGGAACTCGATCCCGGGACTCCAGGATCACGTCCTGGGCCAAAGGCAGGTGCTAAACCACTGAGCCACCAGGGATCCCAGAAACTTAACCTTAAAGCAGGGGTTGGGAAGCTTTTCCTGTAAAGGATCAGAGAGTGAATAATTTAGGCTCTGTGGCCATAGTCTCTGACACAACCATCCAATTCTGCTATTGTAGTGCCAAAATAACCGTGGACAATATATAAACAAGTGGATAGGGCTGTGTTCCTCCACAACTTTATTTCTGGAACTGAAATTAGAATTTCATGTAGTTTTCACATGTCATGAAGTAGTCCTCTAATTCTGATTTTTTTTTTTTTTTGTTCAACTCCTGAAAAATATAAAATCCATTCTAAGTTCCTGGGCCATACAAAAACAGCCTGGCAGGATTTGGCCCTCAGGTTCAGATTTGCTGACGCTTCTTCAAAATGAAGACTCACATGTAATGAATTTACCCTTTGAGGAATGTTGGGGCAGAACCAATTTTTCCTTCCTTCACCTTCTAGCTCAGTCCCAGTCAGTAGTAAGCCCTCAGTACTCTGCCTGAGGGATTGAAATTTCAGGAGTCCTGTCAAGGTAGGAATGCTAAACACGAAAACTATGAAAACTCTCAGAAGACCTTGCACAGCAGGAGGGACTTCAATGCGGTAATAGCTCTCGGACCTGGGAGAGAAGGCTCCCTGCCCTGAGTCCTGTACTTTAAAGGGTCTGCTTGGGCCCTGATCTGGCTTTGTTCTCCCCAAGAGTTGAAGAATCCACAAGGCAATGATGACATGCCTACTTTCCATGCCCTTGGGACCCCATAATTCCCTGACCAAATAACCTCAAGTCCACTTTTGTGCTGGTGTGGCCTCTTCCTAGGCCTGTTCTCCTGTGCGTAGACCACATTGCCAGTGTGTTCATTCCCTCAGTGTGTTAACACCTGGGCCCAAGGGATGGCCAAAGGACAGCTGCTTGCAAGTTGTAACAGAGCTTGGAAGTGTGGGCTAGGGCTTGTGCGTGCTGGAGTGAGTGAGAAGGAAGGGGGGGTGGGCCTAGGATAGAGGGCCAGGGATGTTGTCTTCTATCTGGCCATATTAGGCATAGAATTCTAAATTTAAAACTGACTTTTCAGGTCGTTATGAAGGTATATTTGCTTTAGCAGCAGGATAAGACATACTTTAATTAGCAATGTGTTAGTTTGATTTGACTCAAATACTGAGACATAAAATACATGGACTTTCATTTGTACCCTCTCCTTAAACTCTGTAAATGTTAAAGTGGGCCTGTTTCTACAGTTAAGATTTAACTTTGAGGGGTGCCTGGGTGGCTCAGTGGGTTAAGGATCTGCCTTCAGCTCAGATCATGATCCCGGAGGCCTGGGATGGAGTCCCTGGGATTGAGCCCCAGGGTCCTGCTTCTCCCTTTCCCTCTGCCATTCCCCCTGCTTATGCTCTCTGGTTCTTTCTCTCTGTCAAATAAATAAAATCTTAAAAAAAAAAAAGATTTAACTTTGAAATGGGAATAGAGGGTAGGTGTGAGTCAGTAGTGACAAAGCTGGCTTCTTCTGGGTGGTGAGAGCCTATTGTGCATTTTTCCCAACCTTGTGTTCTGTGATGCCATGTGGGTACCTGAAAGTTGGCCAACTAGGAGTATTTATGCCGTGAAAATGGCAAATGCTACAAATCAGAGCTTTTTTTGTTTGTTTTGAGAACTGGTTGTTAAACATTTACCAGCACACCTCACACTGTGTAACTGCCTGCTGTCTGTAACAGAGCCTCGTTGTCTCTTCCTTGTCCCTTCAAGAGCTGTGTTCAACAAGCAGGTGTAATTGTGAGGGAGCATACGGAATCACTCACTCATTTGTAAAGATTTCTGAAACAAGCCAAGTTCCTGCTTGCCCTGAGCCACATGTCTGAGCAGTGCCAGCCTCTGATTCTCAGAGCTTCATCTCTATAGACGTCCCACTTCAAACTCGTGCTACGGATTTTTGATCAGCTCTAGCAAGACAAGAACATTCCCACCCGCGGACCTTATGTTTGCAGAATACTTCTAAATTCAGACACATGTATAACATTTTCATGGTTAAAATTTAGATAAACATAGATTGCAAGGCTTATCCCTGGATTCCTTTCCCTCAAAGTACCCGTAGTAGGAAAAGCTATGGTTTTCTCCTCTTATTTTGCATGCCTGCCCTCTGTTGGTGAATTGGGAGAAATACAGGAGGATTCTTCTCTATGCCATAGATTCTGGAAGCCTGGTTCACAAACTCAGCCACCTGCTGGTCCAGGCAGGAAACGCAGAATGAAGGCCTGATGGGAGATGATGAACAGGATGGTGTGGGGGTGGACTGGAAGACTCAGGCCTCATCTAAGAGGAAGTGACCCAACCTGTTCAGGGTCCAAGATTACCTCTAGGACTTGGAGTCTAGAACCAAGGTCATAGTCTAGCAGCCTGCAGACAGAGATACCTTTCGTTTGCCCTTCACAGTGTTTCAAAGCAGTTGCATACAAATAAAAAAGTTTTATTTCCATCTTTTTGGTACTTATCTGCTGTCACATGGCAACAATCTGGCGATGCAATGATTGTTAAGAGAAATTTTGAAGATGGCAAATGACATTCAAGAGCAAGTTACTGTAATTTTCCGAAAGCAAAAATTATCTCTACAACACCCCCACCCCCCAGAGTCATGGCCATATGTTTTATGCTTTACAAGTTCTAGAAATAGAAAATCCATTATTTCTTATTTGCTTTCAATTTCCTATTATGTAATATTTTATACAAACAGAATCATACATATGCATATTACAAGGTATATAGAATAATGAGAGTAACAGCCTCTTTTCCACTATCCATCTTAAGAAATAGAATAGTACCAATACATTTGAAAGCTACCTGTGTCCTATCCGAGCTGAATCCTCTCTCTGCACTAAGGGTAGATGACACTTTTTATTTTATTATTCCCTTACTAAACTCTTAGTTATTCTGAGAATTATTCTAATAATTTGTTTATTGTCACTTGGGATTTTTCTATGCAGACAGTCGTTTCATTTGAGAAAATTAAGTCCATGTTTTCCTTTCTGATCTTTATATCTTTTATTCTTCTCGAGTTATTGTACAGATTAAGTTCTCTGATTTGATGTTGCCAGGAAGTGGTAATAGTAGGGGCGTTCTTATTTGATTCCTGATTTTTAAAAGTGCTTCTGTTTCATTATTAACTATTAACTGTTTACTCTAGGTTTTGATAAGCACACTTTAGTAGATTAAACAAATTCTCTCCTATTTCTAGTTTGATAAGAATCACAATTCTGAATGGGTATGGAATATGATCAAATGCCTTTTCTGCATTCAGTTGCTTTTTCTGCAACTATTAAGGTGATCATAGGTTTATCTTTAACTTTTTATTGGAGGGATTTTGAAACTTACACAGAAACAGAGAGAATGTTATCATGAATCATCATAACTCATCACCCAGCTTCAACATGATTGATTTCCTGCCATTCTTGCACCATCTCTTCTCCCTGCTTTTTTTTCTTTTTGGCTTGAGTGTTTGAAAGTAATTCCCAGGCATCATGTCATTTAATCTGCAAGTACAGTGGAGTGTGCCTCTAACAGATAAGGACTTTTAAGAAGCCTAGCTACAACACCCATGATTATCCTCCCAGAATAATAATTTCTTAATATCGTCTAATATTCAGGCTGAGTTCAATTTTTTGTGATTTTCCAAACTATTGTAATTTTATTGTTGATACACTTAAATAGGATGCAAAAAAGTACGTAATTTCATTTAGTTAATGTTTCTTTTATTCTTTCCATTTGCCTCAAAGAAGGAATATTTTTCCCTCTTTCAAACACTAGTCCCATAGTTAATGTTTCTTAAATCTTTTAGCCTATCAAAGTTTTCTCTTCTTTTTGAAAAAATGTTATTTATTTGATGAAAACAATTTGTACTATAGAATTTCTTGTCTTCTGTATGTTTCTGATTTGATTTTTGAGCAATTATTTTACATGTTATTCCATCCCTTGTATTTCTAAAAAGTAATAATTAGAACCAGACTTCATTAGCTTTAGGTTTTTCCTTTTTAAAATGGTTAATAATTTGAAATATTATTTGGCAGAGTTCCTCTGTAGGTGGTGCTGTGTACTTTCTATTGCATCACATCAGGAGATAAATAGTATCTGATTGTCTTACTTTTAGTGATCTTGATACTGATCATCTGGTTCTGATGGTGCCAGCCTAATCTATCTGTTATAAAGTTTCCCATCTACCTTTCACCCAGTTCTTTTGGCAGTCATTGTTGATCATTATCTGTGTCAGTGATTTCATTAGAGATTGCAAAACTAGTGATTTTCTAAGTTGTTAACTCTTCCTACGTTTATTGGCTGTGATTCTTTTATAAAGAAGAACTTTCATCAATTATTTGGTTACCCTGAAAAACAGTCTAAATAGGAAAGGAAGGATAAATGCTTGATTCTTTTCTTTTACGTATCAATTTCAGAATGAGTTGGCATCCTAGCAACCTTCAAAGACGTTAATGATGGCATAAAATTATTATAAATTAATGAACTTTAATATATTTGTTGTGTTTTTAAAAGTATATCTTTTACATATTTGGTGTGTCTCAAACTACTGAAATCATCATTATTTTTGATGCTCAAATTATCTCATCTTTGGCCAGTGGGAATTCCTTCAAATTGGCTCCAATGTGCTACTGATGTGCCCCCCATAGTCTTTGATATAAGTTCTTGGTTTCTGTAATGACAAGATGCACCAGACTGTTTTTGTATATTTCCTTCCACAGATGTGGGACAAATTACTTGTCCAAAAAGTTTTGCTTCTTTTTAAAAGGTAAAATATTTAGGGACCAGAGTCTTAGAATTGGAGATATGTTTATTGATTCTACATCTTTTTAAAATAGCAATACTGATAAAATGAACAAGACACCTGAATGCAGTTTTGGTTAGATATGATTTTTTTTCACTTTATAGTCTATCCTACTGAGCATGTCCAGTAACTGTACTATGTTTAAATCACTTGGAGGAAAAAAAAATCACTTGGAGGGACACCTGGGTGGCTCAGTGATTGAGCACCTGCCCCTGGCTCAGGGAGTGATCCCGCAGTCTCAGGATCAAATCCCACATCAGGCTTCCTGCATGGAGCCTGCATGTCCCTCTGTCTACGTCTCTGCCTCTCTCTCTCTGTGTCTCTCATGAATAAATAAAATATTAAAAAAATAAAGTCATTTGGAATAATTCTGTGTGGTTATGCTACCAACTTGATATAGAGTTAGGTTGCTTTGTTTTAGTTTTTAATTTTTAGGGATTGCTTTTTATTTTTCTATTCAATTTTGTGTTTTAATTATGTAAAACATTTACATGATTCTAAAGTCAAACCAATATTAAAAAACAAAATTCGACTCAGTAAATTTTAAAGATCTTATTGGCTTTATTCAATGATTCATGAATTGAGCCGCATCCAGTCTAGCAGATAGAAAGGAGCTCCAAGGAGCTGTACAAGATGAAAGACTTTTGTAGGCAGAAAGGAACAGGAACAAGGATGCTTATAGTAGACCAAAAAGTGGTTTGGTTATTGCAAAATTACTTTCTTCTAGGGGTCGGCTCAGGTCTATCAGGCAGATGACCTAACTAGTGCTTATGAGGCAGTTCCTGAATGATTGGTTTAAGATTGCTTTTCTGGGAGAGCAAAATTGAAATTAAGGTAAGTCTCTGTTTGGTGATATGGGGCTTAGCATAAGTGACTCCAATTTCTGGTCTCTTGTCTTCTTTTAAACACCATAAAACAAGGTACATTTAGAGAAATCTAGCTTCTAGCTCGTTTCAACCCATCTGTTTTCTTCATTCCTTTTTATATGCCCATTTATTATTAGTTTTGGTTTATCTGTTCATTGCTGCAATGATTTCTGACACTAAATACCCAGAGTTAGGCCAAACTTCATAGGTTAGGAGTATAGTGCTCCACAGACTGGCCTCACTTTGGACACCAGCCACAAGTTTGGAAGTTTCCAAGGCCACTCCCACCTCTGAATAACTGGCTAAGACTTGGGGGTTTTCATAACCCCCACAGGTTTGATAATTTGCTAGAGTGACTCACAGAGCTCAGAAAGTGCAATATTTACAATTATAGTTTTATTAGGGTAAAAAGGATACAAATCAGAATCAGTCAGAAGAAGAGATGTATAGGGTGAGGGCAGGGAGGATCTCAAATGGCAAGCTTGTGGTGTCCTGTCCTTGTGGAGCAAGGACAAGTCACCCTACCAGCACCCTACCAGTGGATGTGCAGCAATATGCAAGGTGTTGCCAACCAGGGAAATTCATTATACTTTATTGAGTTTTTGTTGTTCATTTCATAGGCATAGTTGATTTAATTATTGGCCATGCGATTGAATTCAGTTTTTGGTGGCATTCCCCCCCCCCCCCCACACACACATTGGTTGATATCACTTGGTTCAAAGCATTAACCCTGTAACTACTGGGTTGGCCTTTCTGAGTAGCCAGTCCCCATACTGAGTTATCATTTTAGCATAAACTATTCAATGGCCCACCATGAGTCATCTTATAAGCATAAACTCAGGGGTGGTCTGAAGGGTCAGCATGAGTAACAAAGACCTTCCTAGCACTTAAGAAACTCTCAGGGTTTAGAGGCTACATCCCAGCAGTGGAGGACAAAGGCCAGACAGATTCTTAATTATATAAAAATTACTTATTCATTTTGAAATTAGAAGAAAATATGTATTATATTTTTCCTTTAATATTTTAATTTAATGATTATATTAATGACTTTTGAATACTAAATATACTTTGATTTCCTAGAATAGACTCAACTTGGTAGTGAATATATTTATATTTTTCATGGATTTCTGGATTCAGTTTGCCAATATTTTTTGGTAATTTTTAACCTTCGTTAACCTTGATTATTTTATTAATCTATGCTTTTGATATCAAAGTTACAATAAATTTCAAAGAATAGAAATGGGGAGTTTGAAATATCTCTTCCTTTAGAACTTACTTGTAACTCCAACTGGTCTGGCATGGTGTTTAATTTTGGGGAACATTTCAAACTACTGACTTGATTTTTTTAATGATTATAAATCTATTTAAACTTTCTAGCTGAGTCAGTTTTATCAGGATAGATTTGTTGACACAAAATAAACAAACATTTAGAATCTCTAAAATTACAAAAGAGTTTTATTGAGCCCATGTTAGGACAACTGCCTTAGAAACACACTTTTCGCAGGGAAGAAAGAGCTCCAGAGAACAAACGGTTTTTACAGGGCTATCCATTTTTTTACATTTTGTAAAACCTCAGAAGATTATAGATTAACATAGGAATCACAAGTTTCAACATCAAGGAATGTAGGGAGTAGGAGCATTAATTGATCTTAAGGACAAGATGGTTTTCCTTTAGGCTATGCATTTGTGAAGCAGGTGTGCAATGTATGTGTGGTGGGCCATAAATCAGGCTTTTGATTTAAACAGTTTATGGATAGTCACAGTGACTTAGAAAGAAATCTAAACTGGCCTCTCTTATATCTCAAGGCATCAGAGAGTTTTTCCTTCCATCAGCATCAGAATTTTCTGGGAATTTGTTAATTTCACTTATATTTTAAAATTTACTCATATAATATTGCCTACAATATCTTCTTTTTCCTTTATTTTTAAAGTTTACTTAAATTTTTATTTTTTGAAATAATTTCAGGCTCAGAAAAACTTAAGAATGATACTAAAGAACTAGATCCTTGGATTATATTTACCTACTGTTAATATTTTGCCACATTTACTTTATCATTTCTCTTTCTCTTTCTCTACGTATTTTTTCTCCCCTTGAATCACTTCAGAGTAAGTTACAGATATCATGCTCCTTCAAACCTTAGCACTTTAATACTTACAGTTCCTAAGGAGAAGGGCACTCCCTTACATAATTATAGGAAATTTAATGAACTCAGGAAATTTTTTTTATCTAAGTGTTGAACAATTTGGCATTATCTAATATATAGTTTACATTCTACTTTTACTAGTTGTCCCAATAATGTCTTTTATAGTGAAGGAGAGCAGAATTTGCCCCCCCCCTCCCCGCCCACACCCCAGTCAACCTCTTTGGTATAAGGATTATTTTATTTTTATTTATTTTACAGATTTTATTTATTTAACATGAGAGTGCTTGTGTGCAGGGACAGGAGGAGGGGGAGAGAGAGAGAGCAGACTCTCCACTGAGCACAGGGCTCTATGCTCCACAAGGGGCTCAATGAGGCAGGGGGCACTCAGCTGGAGGGGGGAGGAGGGGATGGGGCGGGCGGGGGGGGGGGGGGGGGGGGGGGGGGCCTCTGGCCTCCATACCAGGACCCTGAGGTCATGACCTGAACCCAAGTTAGACGCTTAATCAACCGAGCCACCCAGCTGCTCTGGTATAAGAATTGTTTAAGACTGGTTATGTTTCTGTGAAGCAGACTAGGTAAAGGCTCTGAAAACTGAGGAGATGTTATCCTTTTGTAAGAGACATTTGCATTTGTAGGAGAAATCTGTGTTTGTAAGGGAAGGATGACTGAAAATCTCTAGAAGCTCTTACCAGTGGAAGGCAATGACTTAAGTCTGCATAGCCACCTCACTCTCATCTACTGTACTTTTCCTGGTAACTTCCCACAACTGGCTCCCCTTACCTACTGCCCAACATCATTTTTTTTTTTTTTTTTTTAGATTTTACTTACTTATTTGACAGAGAGATAGTGAGACAGCACAAGCAGAGGGAGCAGCAGAGGGAGGGGGAGAAGCAGGCACCCTGCTGAGCAGAGAGCCTGAGGGCTCAATCCCAGGACCCTGGGATCATGACCCTAGGGAAGGCAGACACTTAACCAACAGAGCCACCCAGGTGCCGCACTGCCCCCCTCCCCCCAACATCTTTTGTCTTTAGCTGGAGATGGTATTTAATAATGTGGTGGTTTGGGCCATTTCTTCAGGGAGTTACTCAGTTTTCTTGGGTGTCTCTCATATATGTGGGAGGTACACATGTTATTAAACCTCTTGTTTTTCTCCTGTTAATCTGTCTTCTTACAGAGTGTCTCGGCTAAGAATCGAGAAGGATAGAGGGAAAATTAATTTTTCTACCCTAGTATAGCGTTATTTTTTCTGATCCATGATGTAATTTAAGGTTGCACTTAGTTGTCATCCTTAGATTTCCTTTAACCTGGAATAGCCTCAGAGATTCCTAGGTCTTTCAGGACATTTCCATTTTGGAGAGTACATGGTGGTTGTTTTGTAGATGTGCACGCTGAATGTCTATGCTTCCTCACGGTAAGATCTGAGTCATGCCTGTTGTAGGAGTACTACACAGTGTTTGCTTCTTAGTGTATAACAGTGTAACCAAACCCAAGTTCAAGAGCTTGATGCACCAATCTCAATGAGATGTCAAGTGAGCAGCAAGAAGAGTTTATTTGAAAGGCTGCCTCCCCAAGGAGGAGAGTCAAGGATTTTTAAAGCCAAGCTGAAAAGAGGCTGGGTAAAGAGGAGAGGAGCTTCTTGACTCTGGATCAGATGAAGGAAGTTGCAAATTGAGGGCATGTCAATTTTTTTTCCTGTGCTCTAAGAGGAGGTAAACCTTGAGTTCCAGCAAAACAACTAAATTAACACTTGGTTATTGAGTGCCAAGCATGAATATCACCTTATAGTAACAAGGTGACAGATGGCATTCCTAGAAAAAGCAGATTTGGGAAACCGTTGCAGCTGTGCTTCTCCTCCTGTTTACTCCTTGGTTAAGGGTTTCAACATCACAAGTCAACATCAGTTGACCAACTGATGTTGACTTGTGATGTTAACTTTGATCACTTAGTTAAGGTGATGTCTAACAGTTTTCTTGCTGTGGAGTTGCTATTATACTCTCTGTATTAAATAATTAATTTGCAGGAGGTACTTTGAAGCAGTGGAAATACTCTATTCCTCATCAAACTTTTGCACATGTGTTTTAGCATTCATTATTGATTCTTGCCTGTACTAGTCCTTACTATGATGGTTGCAGTATAGTGATTTTCTAACACTTCATTCCTTCTATATTTATTAGTTGGCGTTCTCTTGGAAGGGAGAATTTCTCCTTCTCTTCCAGTTATTTATCTTAGTCCTTTTATATCTCAACAGCCTCCATAGTTCTTCCTCTTTTTTATTTGCAACATTGTTTATTTGTTCTTCCTCCAATCTTGCCAGAATACTGTGTATTTTATTAGACCTTTCAAAGAACCAACTTTTTGATTTGTTGATGACTCAGGTTTGGTTCTCCCAGAAGCAGACAATCTGTGGCTTGCAGATAGTTGGCCTGGCCAATGTACTGTGAGCAGAGAAGGCAAACCCATAATGAGAATACGTATTATTTCTAGTAAGGATAAATGATTTCTCTCTGCAGGTAGAAGAGATCCAAGATAATGAACTTGCCATCAAATGGCTGGTCCTTGAGGGATTGCATCCTATCAAGGGCTCAGCATTGGTCTGTACAGCTGATGGTCGGGCAGTGCTGATAGCTAGATCAGCCTCTGTGAAAGGCAGCTCATCTCATCAGGCTACCATGATTAATCCATTTATTGATGGGCTCCTTTGTATGGATTGAGGTGGCTGAGGACAAAGGTACACTGGATGAGCCATCCTGTCTATTTGCTTATTCAGTGCTTCTTCTACCAAACATGCTTTCTGGTGGGCATTGAGGTGGGACATCAATTGATCCACAGGCTGTGTACTCATTCTCATAGTTTCATCCACATGCCTTTTCCTCAGACATCCTTGTTCCCAATCTTCCAATCTTGCTCCTTCCAGACCCTTGACCAAGCAGCGAAGCCATTTGCCATTACTTGGAAGTCTGTGTATATTGTACTTCAGGTCACTTCTTCACACAAAGACCATGGCCAATTGTACTTTAAACTCTGTCCACTGGGAGGATTTCTCTCACCACTCTTTTCCAGGGCCCTTCTGTGCGGTAGCAGTCCAAGTTTGGCTCATATCAACATATTCTGAACCTAGCCATTACCAGACCTTTTATTTTATTTTTCTTCTCTGTCAACTGGTTGTAAAGAAATCTCCAAAGGGCCATAGATGTGGGCTGGTGGTGAGGCAGCAGTGCAAGAGAGACAGGTTACATCAGGTGTCTACACCCTGTATATCCTACAACAGTTGTGGACCACCTGTTGTCCCAATTTACTTGTTTCTTCATACCTGCTTGAGTCTGATTCCAAATGTAATATTTTCTTTCTTTTTTTTATAAAGACTTTATTTATTTATTCATAAGACACACACACACACACACACACACACACACACAGAGAGAGAGAGAGAGAGAGAGAGAGAGAGAGGCAGAGACACAGGCAGAGGGAGAAGCAGGCCCCATGCAGGAAGCCCCGATGTGGGACTTGATCCCAGGTCTCCAGGATCAGGCCCTGGGCTGAAGCCGGCGCTAAACCACTGAGCCACAGGGGCTGCCCCCAAATGTAATGTTTTCATTTTGTAACAGGTTGGAATTTTGCCTGTCTCAGCTTATAATTTGTTAGGTCTGGTAACTGTTCCAGCTTATGATGTTCTATGGTCACTCAGTTTCTCCCAGGATCCAGTGATGTGCCAGAAACTGCTTTTTGAGTATCAAATATTTCTCTGCTGTAGACAGCATGGTCTTTCTCCAGGACTGTAGTGATCTGGGCTTAACCCTTCTCTAAGGGCTTGCCAAAGATTCACTCCATAGAGTGTCCTTAATTGCCGCAGACGCCTCTAGCATCACTGGATCTGCCCACCATATGCCCAAGCAATAGGGCTGCTTGTACGGCAGCCTGAGTCCATGCAAAGCTCCCTCTTGCTCTGGGTCCTACTCAAAACTGACAGCCTTCTGTGTCACCTGAGATGGGTTCAGGCAGTATTCCCAAGTGTAGTATATGCTATATCTATAGTCTGACACAAGCATTGTGTTTTTTTGTTAGTGGCAGGTGGCACAAAGTTCAGCTTGTCCTTAACTTTGGAGAGGATATTTTGGCATATTCCAGGCTATGGACTCCTAAAAACGTCACCAATGAGGCAGGGGTCTAAACCTTTCTTAGGCTTTATTTCTAACTCCCTGGTATAAATGTATCTTTCTGGGATGTCCAGAGTGCTTGTCACTTCCTAGTCACCATGTCTAGTTAACGTGATATCACCAACATAGTGGACCAACCTCAGAATGTCAGGATGATCACGATTCTTTCAGATTTTATATTGTGACAGAGCAGGAGACTTAATAGAGCCCAAGAGCGAGATTGTGAATGTGTACTGCTGTCTATCCTAGGTGAATGGGGAGTCATTTGATCCTCCTTCCCAATGGGCCCAGAACAATAGATGCATCCCAAATACCGGAGGTTGTGTTCATCTCTACTAATGAAGATACTTACAGATGGGGCTGCCTATAGTTTAGAGTAGCCTACCATCACCCTCTATGACCCATGTGGTTTTGCTGGGATTACATAATGAATGAAAAGGGGTGTTATGTGTCCTTTAAGTCTTTTGAGAGTGGCTCTGATCTCTCTCATTCTACATGGTGCTTTGGGCACCCTGGTATCAGTGTCACCTCACAACTTATATACAACAGCACTCAAAAGGTTCTGGGTGTTTTCCCTACCCCAGTGTATAGCCACTCTGGTAAATGATGATGTTCTTCCTTTTAGGGGAAGAATTAGGACAAATGCTACTATACTTGTGCAGGCTTCTATGGGATCTGGCTTCTCCTTTCATAGTTGCGCTCTGGGATTGAGCAGTGTCTGCCTTCTGTTCACCAGCTCTGGGTCGGTTTTAGTTATCTAAGTGAAGTATGTGTCCTTGTTATTAGCGGTTTCCTTACTGACTTTGTCATTTAATATAACAAAGCCAAAGTTATTCATCACTCCTAAACCTTAGTTCACTCGAACATTAATCTCTCTCATTCGGTTTACACCTATTTTTGTCTGGTATTTTAAATCTATTTTGTATTATTATGTTAACCCCACAAATTAGACATTATTTATTATTCTTTTATATAATCGATGCTTGTTTAGATTTATCCGTATATTTTCCACTTTCTTTTTCCACATATCCTTCCACAGACCCTTCTTCTGGGATTACTTTCCTTCTTCCTAAGTGCATTTTAGTAGTATTTTTCTAATACTCTATTGGCAATAAATTCTTTTTTTAAAGATTTATTTATTTATTTATTCATGATAGAGAGAGAGAGAGAGAGAGAGAGAGAGAGGCAGAGACATAGGCAGAGGGAGAAGCAGGCTCCATGCTGGGAGCCCCACGCGGGACTTGATCCTGGGACTCCAGGATCGCGCCCTGGGCCAAAGGCAGGCCCTAAACCGCTGAGCCACCCAGGGATCCTCCTATTGGCAATAAATTATTGCCACTTTTGTTTGATAGTATTCTCAACCATTGGTCTTCTTCCTTCCTTCTCATGAATTTATATACTGAATTATAATATATATATACAGTAAAGTCCATGATATTAGGCACAGCTCAGTGAATTGTTCCCAAGTGCACATTCCCATTCAGCGCCCCAGATGCCTCTCTCCTAAACCCTCTGCCTTTATCCACCCCAAACGTGTGTGAGCTCTCTTCTGATTTCTATTGCCTAAGAGTGGTTTTAAATGTCCTTAAATTTTATATAAGTGAAATCATATATTGTCATGTTTTGTTTCTGGCCTCCTTCACTCAAGGTTATGTCTGTGAGATTCATCTGTGTTGTGCATACCAGTGATTCATTCTCTTTTTCCTCCTCTTCTTCTTCTTCTTCTCCTCCTCCTCCTCCTTCTTCTTCTTTAAAATATTTATTTACTTATTTTAGAGAGAGAGAGAGAGACTGAGTAAGCAGGAGGAGGGGCAGAGGGAGAGAGAGGCAGAGAGGCAGACTCCCTGCTGACTGTAGAGCCCCATATGGGGCCTTGATCTTGGGATTCTGAAATCATGACCTGAGCTGAAACCAAGAGTCAAAGGCTTAACCAACAGAGCCACTCAGGTGCCCCTCTTCTTCTTTGTTCTATGAATATTCAACTGTTTCTCATGGGCCCCTGTTTTATTCAAGTTTGTTAAGGCCTGTCTTGAGACATGGTTCCAGGCTCTACATGTGGCTGGACCCAGAAAAGAGTGAGAATATTTTTTTGTTAGGTGTTGGACTCTGCACCTGCTTCCACATGGCATCTGTCTGCATTACACGGTTCTTTGTCTTGGGTTTATAGACAGTCAGCCCCTTTCTGGGTATATATTTTTTCCATAAAAACTATTGGCTACTTTATTTTATTTCTGTAGACCTGAGTGGAGGTCTTTATATTTACTGTCACAAAAATTCATAACTCATCTTTTTGGACCACCTTTTCCTCATAGGGAGAAGCATTGAAGCCTTGATTTTGAGTTTTAGCCTGGGAAGAAGGAGGATCCAAGAAACAGTGAATTCAAGTAGACTGGATTCAAATTTCAGTGATGTGACTGAAGAGAGCAAGTTACTTAACTTTACTGAGCCTCTGCCTTCCTTTTTTTTTTCTCCCCTCAACTCTCTTGTTTATAGAACATAAACTCAGAGGGGTCTGTCTTGTTAATTCCAATATTCTCAGTACCTGGCATAGTGTCTGACACATAGTCGATGTTCAACAAATGCTTATTGGCTATATGATTGAAAGAAGATAAAAAAAAATGATTGAAAGAAGATAATAATACCTACTTTGCAGGGGTGTCGTGAGGTTTAGATAACACATGTCAAACACCTAATATGGAGGTTAGATATAAGAGGTTCTCAACCAAAGGCAGATATTCTTATCGAAAAATGGTTGTCTAGGCTAAGGTGCCTTGAAGCTTTCTATACCTTCCAGGATGAGGAAAAGCACAAACCATAATTTTGGGTTCTGGTGGATTACCAGGCTTAAACTGTCACACAGTTCACATTTTCTATGATGTCCCATTTACCTGGAGGGAATTTGGACTGCCTAGCAACACACTATCCAATATGGTAGGCACTGGCCACATGTGCTTTTTTAAACTAAATCAGTTAAAGTAAAAAAAATTCATAAGACTCAATCTGAGTAGTCACATTTTAAATGCTCAGTAGCTACATGTGGCTAGTGCCTGGCACATTAGACAATGCTCCTCTAGAACATTTTCATCATTGCTGGAAGTTCTGTTGGATAGAGGTGGTCTAAAGTCTGTGGTGATAGAAAGGAATATAGTAGAGTATGGGGCATGACCATAAATTAGGAGGCTGAATACAATTGGGTTAGGATAAGTTCCTGAACTTCTGAAAATGGAGTGGAAGGGCAAGCCTTTGGGACATTTTGAAGAAAGCATGGGCATAACCTGGTGGCAAGGTGAAGAAGGCAGATAATACAAAGGCTCTGGAGCTGGGCAGGGTTGAAATCCTGACCCCTTAGCTCACCAGTTGTACTGACTAGCCACATCTCCAAACCCACTTTCTCATTTATAAAATCGGAGGAATAGTATTTGCCTCACAAGGTGATTGAGAACATTAAGTTAGGATAACTTGATTACACAGAAAGGCTTAGCATAGGAAACATAAGTGGTAGTCGTATTGCTATTAAAGTTCTGGTTTGGGTGTCTGGGTGAAGTGGTGTTAATTGATAGAATCGTCTCTTACTGCACAATTCCTTTCTGCCCTCCCACCCTCTTTCTCCAGAGGCCCCAGGGCAATAGATTTCTATATGAGTCTTCCTGGCAAAGTCCTAAACATTGTGCATTTTTCCTGTCAATATAAAACTTGGCCTAACTTGTGTTCCATCCCCAAATTTGCAAGATGACTTAAAATATTAAAGTCAAGTTCAGCTCGGAAAAAACTAAAACGGTCATGTATCTCTCCACCTCCCTTCAATCTGATGCATGAAGCCCTTCTACAATAAGATTATCTACCACAATTCCACAATTCTTTTTTTTTTTAAGATTTATTTATTTATTATAGACAGAGAGAGAGAGAGAGAGAGAGAGGCAGAAACACAGGAGGAGGGAGAAGCAGGCTCCATTCTGGGAGCCTGACCTGGGACTCGATCCTGGGTCTCCAGGATTGTGCCCTGGGCCAAAGGCAGGCGCTAAACTGCTGAGCCACCCAGGGATCCCCCAATTCCACCATTCTAATGATAACTTCCATATCTGAAGCTCTTTGGTGTGCTTGGACTGTTATATGAGTTGTTCCATGGCCACATGTTGTTCCCTTTTCCCAGAGGAGGAAATTGAGGTTCAGTGAGAGGCAGAGAGCCTGTTGCTGATATCCTCAGCTTGGTCATTCCTCTGTCTGTCCTTTCTGCTGCTTCCTTCTTCCTTGTGGTTATCAGCTAGTCAGATTTCAGTACATTTCACTGGAAGTGTGGGAAGGGGGTCAATGGGGAAACCCTTGCCCATGAGGCAGCTAGGCTGAAGGTAGAGATCATGGGGGCAGAAAGGGGGCAGCTAATTCTCTGTAGGAAAGAAAAAGAGGGAAGGGGGTGGTCCTGTCTGAGGTGCAGTGAGTGGAGCTCTTTGCATTCCTTCATGTCTTGGATCTTAAAGAGAAAGCAAATCCTTCCAGTACAGGCAGTGGCAGAGATAGCAGAAGTGGTGGAGGTGGCAATAGGTCATGTGCTGGTTTCCTGCCGCTGCAACTCCAACTCTCGTTGGAGTATTTCTCTGTACACAACTGATATCTTTTATTTCCCTCAGCAACTGGGAGTTAGGTTTTATCTCTACTTTATGGACGTGAAAACAAAACCCAAAGAAGTGAAGTGATTTTTCCACATAAAAAATGACAGAGATGGAATTTGAACCCCCGACTCTCAGATGATGCTCTCCTCTGTTTTTTTTTTTTTTAATGAAACTAATAACATTCTTTCTATAATGTGTTACTCTAATTTGGTCTTTTGTCATTTCAAGAAAGTTCCCTGTAACTGTTACTACCTTTTAGAAAAGATTTTCTCTGAACATTTTGTTGAATCAGCTGCATTGAAGAAATCTTGCCAGCAGGTAGCGACACAAAACCAGTAACTCTGGATTGTAGCTCATGCTGTCCAGAGGTGGGAATGGTATTTGCTGCTGTGTTCTTAGCAGGGTGGGAGTCTGGCTTCCTTTTGTGATTTCAGGGCTAATGGCCTCTCCACCTCTGCTACCTGAGGCTCATCCTCATTTCCTAAGGCTGTCAGGACAAATTTCCCACCGTTAGCCTTGTCCAGACTCTCCTGGACTGCTGAGTGTTTGAGGCCCTGCTTCTTTTGCTTCTCCTCTACTGCCTCCAAATCTTCTCAAATGACTTGATGCTCCTTGTTCTACCCATAATGCTCTTCCACATTCCATGCCTTTGTCCCTGCTGGTCACTCTGCCTGGAGGACCCTTTCTCCCCTGCCCCACTGGTTAATTCCTTCTCATCCTTGGGGCCCACTCTGCTCCCCTTCCCCCATGTCCGGGCTGGGTGGGGTCCTTTCTTCGTGCATCTGGCTGCCACAGCACTGGTGGCCCTAGGTCCTTTTTTTGCTTGGCTGCCTTTCTCCTACAGTCCACCATGAGAGTAGGAAATATATCCCATCCTTCTTAGGTTATTCCTACTGCCGGCCGTAGAAGAGGTGTAGAAAAAAATTGTTGATTAATGAAAGAACGAACATATGAGTGCTTACAGAGAGCCAGTGACCTGTCAGGACAATTCCATGCAAGGGCTTTTGTGGAACTCCAGAGTGCTGAGTGTCTTGTAGACATGAGCAGTCATCACCAGGGAGGGTAGTTCTTTTTGGCCTGCAGGGTAGGGTATTTGTGTTCTCTGTGGGGGGCATTTCTTGCTTCATGGCAACAGCCTCTTTGGATCTCCTTAAATACCTCCAAGGAAGGATGCATTTTCTCAAGATGTAAGGAGGAGTAATTTAAATAAATGGAAAGAAAATGCATTTTAATTGCATTATTATACTAATTTATGTTTCCTGCCCCCCTTGAAAAAGTGCTTTTTCACAGTGTGGAAGCACATTAGGGTTGGGAATTGAGACTAATTATTTCAGATGGCTGCTAAGAGACAATGGGTTTGGTTTTTACAGCTCTCCAAGCAGGTGGGCAAAACAGGCCCATTCATTCCTCCGCAATCAGAGGCCAGATCAGGCTTCCGGACTTAGGGACCACAGCGGCAATGTCTGTGCCCCCAGCACAGTGGCGGGCACATGGTAGATGTTCAGGGAGAATTTCCTCAGTGGATACATGAGAATAATAGAGAAACAGGGCTGGATGTGCAACTTGGTGGGGGGTGGGGATTCAAAATGGTTGGGTCTCTCTGCCACTGTGTGGTCCTGTGGGATCCGCTTGTAGGGAGGAGGGAGTGACCAAACATCTCCTGGGGTCCTATGATGTGCTGTTAGGTGCAGGGCAGCCACTGGACACTTTTTCTCTCTAAATCTTCAAAACCACCCTGTGAGGTAAGCCCAGTTTAGAGGTTAGCAGTTACATCACTTGCCCGAGGTCTCGGTGTCAGAGAGGGGCCAGCATGTGGGCCAGGTGTGCTGGGTTCTAGCACTCAGGCTCTTCCCTCTTCCCAAATCAGGCTGTTTCAAAGAATAGCTGTGGCACATTGAACACCTACTATGTTCAGGCACTGAATTTGGCACCTCTCCATATTATCCCAGTATCCGGCATATAAAGTCAATGGCAGTAGTTATTGTTAATAAGGACCCCCACAAAATCCTCTGGAAGGAGGTATTGTTATTTCCACGGTATAGTAAAATGCAGGTTCTGGTTCAGAAATTCTGGGGCATAACCTGAGACTCTGCAGATTGATCATGCCCACTCCTGCTGCTCCTGCTAGCACGCTGAGTACCAGGACACAGATAAAAGAGCTGAGGCTCAGAGGGAGGCACTAAGGTGCAAGGACACCCAGCTGTCTAAGGATTGGTTGTCTTCTCTCATACTCTTTTGCCTCTTAGTCCCTGAGTTGGGTCTCCCTGCCCTGAGGGCGGACCTTAGGGCTGTGCTTTCCACAGTGGTCAGGATACTCTTCAGGGGGTCCACCTGGGGCTAGCTCCTAGGGCCCAGGCCAGGCCTACTGGAGTGGACTCCCAGGGCACTCTCAGTGCTCTAGGCCACATCCCTCCATCCACCAAACCCACTTCTCTATTTTTGTCTGGTTGTCTTCCATTAAGTCATCATTGTTTGTTTTTAAAATATTTTTAAAAAGATTCATTTGAGAGAGAGAGACAGAGAGAGAAAGAGAGAGAGGAGGAGAAGCAGAGGGAGAGGGACAAGCAGACTCCCAGCTGAGCGAGGAGCCTGACACTGGGCTTGATCTCAGGACCCTGACATCAGACCTGAGCTGAAACCAAGAGTCTGATGGACACTTAACTGATTGAGCCCCCCAGGAGCCCCACCCTCCTTTTTTTAGATTTTATTTATTTATTCATGAGAGACACACACACACACAGAGGCAGAGACACAGGCAGAGGGAGAAGCAGGCTCCTTGCAGGGAGCCTGATGTGGGACTTGATCTGGGGACCTGGGGATCATGCCCGGAGCCAAAGGCAGATGCTCAACTGCTGTGCCACCCAGACTTCCCCCCCTTGTTTGCTTTTGATAACAATTTTATTGAGATATAATTTACATACCATATAATTCACCCATTTAAAGTCTACAAGTCAGTGGCTTTTAATATATTCACAGAATTATGCAACCATCATGATTAATTTCAGAACATTTTCTTCCCCCGCCCCCCACCCCAAGAAGCCCTGCACCCTCTGGCTGTCATCTTCCATCCCTTCCAGCCCTAGGGACCACTATGCTACTTTTTATCTATCTATCCAGATTGACCTACTCTGCCCATTTCACAAAGGGCAGACGCCTTCATCTGTGGCTTCACTTTCGCAGTTTCGGTTACCGCAGACGCGAAGCGGAAGTCTTCCTCCTGACGAATCTGCGGAAGGTCAATAGTAAGCTTAACGCAACCTCCCGGTGCGGGCGCCACTCACCTTACGTCATCCTCTCACGTAGGCTTTTCCTCGTCTTACGTCATCGCGAAGGGCGAGTACGTATTATACAGTACTTTGAGAGGCCACGTTACTTTTATTAGAATGTTTTGTCATAGTTGTAATATTTTTTAGTTCTTGTTAGCAACCTCTTGCTGGGTCCAGTTTGTAAGTCAAACTTGATCATGGGTCTGTGTGCACAGAAAAGACAGTGTGCGCATGTGCGCATGTGCAGAGCAGGTACCTGCGTGTGCAGGTATCTGCTGGGGGTCCTGGAACCTAACCCTTGGGTAATGGGGTGGGGGTGAGATACTGTAAACGCAATTGTGTGTGGTCTTTTAGGACCGGCTTCTTTTACTTAGCAATAATGTTTTCAGTGTTTACCCATTCGTAGCATCAGTATTTCATCCCTTTTTGTGGCTGAGTAATATTCCATCGTTTGGATCTATCACAGTTGCCAGTTAATGGACATTGGGTTGTTTTGACTTTTTTCTTTTTAGCTATTTTGCTAAATATAATGCTGCTGTGAACGTTTGCATTCAAGTTTTGTATGGACCCATGTTCATTCTCTTGGGTGCGAGACACCTAGGATTGCAATTTCTGGTCAAATGATGACTCCATGTTTGACTTTTTGACCAACTGCTGCACTGTTTTCTTTTCTTTCTTTCTTTTTTTTTTTAAATTGGAGTTCAATTTGCCAAGGTATAGCATACCACCCAGGCTGCACCGTTTTTCTAAAGTAGCTACGCCATTTTACATTCCTGCCAGCAATGAATGAGGGTTCTGATTTCTCCCTATCCTTGTTAACACTTGTGATTATCTGACGTTTTTTATTCCAACGGGTGGGAGGTACATGTCACCAGTTTTTGAGGCATCTCAACTATTGGGGGGTAAAGATGACTTTTTCTGATAAGGGCCCTCCAGCTGTGCTATGCTGAGCTCTGCTCTCTTCCAGATGACAACAGCTGTCCCCTCATCATCATCTGGACCAGATGATACAAGTTTTCAGCTACTTCTGGTTATTAGAGGTGTTTCATTCCAGTATTAAAGGCTGAATCCTATTCACTTAAAGAAATGCAATCTCATATCTGATTCAAAACTATCTCTGCCAAAACTGTCTCTAAATATATATATATTTATATACATATTTATATATTTATATTATATAATATAAAAATATAAAATATTTTAATAAAAATATAAATATTTTTATATTTATAAAAACAAATTTATTATTTATATATTTGTTATTTATATAAATATAAAAATATAAACATTTTTATTTTCTAATTTATTTTATAAAAATATATAAATATAAATACATATAAATATTTTATAAACATTCATATAAAATATATAAATAATATATCAATATTATTAATAATAAAATACAAATATTTTTATAAATATAAAAATAAATTTATTTATATATTTATTATTATTTTATATAAATATAAAATATAAATTTTTTATTTTCTCATTTATTATTTTATATAAATAGAAAATATTTTAGTAAAATATAAATATATAAAATATAAACATGTTAATATTATTAATATAAATATTAATAAATATTTTTATTTCGAAAAATATATTTATATATTATATATTTTGGAGGAGATGGGAGAGTGGCTGTGTCATCAGTCACCTTATCTTCTTTTCTCTTCTAAGTTCTGGCTTCTCTGTTGAGGAATGAAAAAGCACCTGTCTCCTTATTTGGTGGAAAGACTGTTGATCAGTGCTGCTTATTCAGTCAGTGCAGCTGGCTGTTAGTGCCCTGTGTGTGGAGAACACCCAAAGGTAGGGTGTCTTTGAGGATATTTCATTGAGTTCTTTGGGGGCCCTGTGGGACCTTATCACCTCACAACTGTCTCTGATGTTGGAGAACTAGTTCCACCCAATGTCTCCCTCCACCAACCCTGAACCCTGCCCAGACAGCCCCCCTCACAGACCCTTCCAGTAAAGGTCTCCAGCTTGGATCTTCACTCTTAATGGGGTCTCAGCAGAGGAGAGGGACTCAAGGGCTGGGGTGGGAATAGATCTTCCCCTGTGGTCACTGTGTGCCTCCAAAGGCTGAAGAATCCACATCTCTCATTCCTCTTCTTCCACTGACTGCAGTGTGAGGGAGTGGGAGGAGGATGTGAATATTGGGACAGAAATATGGGGACTTTCTGAACTGCGAATGTAGGGCAGTTTCTTGCTTCCCCACCCTTGGGCTTTGGACCTAAACAGTGATACCAAGAAAGAGGAAAGAATCCCACTTTCCCTCATTTCTTTCTGTTCTGTGGAGCAGGGAGTAGGCTCTCCAATGTACCTAGGTGGGGTGAGGAACAGCCCCTTCTCAGGAAACTCAGGCTAGGCAAATAATCAGTGATTTCCAAGGTTATAAATTCCAGTGACTTATGAGTGAAAATGTAGAAAAGCATTTCTGAGGTGGAGGTCACAGTTGTAGAAGCAGATACAGAGCAGAGGCACAGGTGATTGTGAAAGCCCTCCAGAACAGCCTAAAGTGCTCACTTTATACCTTTTCAACCTTGTATACCCAGCCTGGATGGGATCAGTTTGCATTTGCTTCTTCCTAGGCCATTTCTCAGGGTCCTAGCATGCTGGCCAAGAGCCTGCAACTGGATTCACACTGCCTAGTTTCAAATCCCTGGCTGTGTGGCCTACGGGGAGTTGTTAAACATTTCTAGGCTTTGGGGTTCTCATCTGTTCAATGGGAATATTAATATTGTCTATCTCCCTGGCTTGTGAGGACTGAAGAAAGATAATGTATGTGTGTCTTAATCTGTCAGACTGCTATAACAAACTACCATAGACTGGGTGACTTATAAACAACAGAAATATATTTCTCATAGTTCTGGAGGCTGGAAATTCAAGATCCAAGTGTCAGGAGGTTCATTGTCTGGTGAGGGCTCTCCAGTTGACTCACAGGTAGCCATTTCTTGCTGTGTCCTCACATAGCAGAAAGAGCAAGAGAGGTCTCTGAGGTCTGTTTTATAAGGGTGCTAATCCCATTCATAACTGCTGCTCCCTCACAACCTAATCACCTCCCAAATGCCCACCTCCTGATACCATCACATAGAGGGTTAGGATTTAACATTTGAATTTTGGGAGGATGCAGATGTTGAGCAGCAATGTGCCTTATTTGGAGTCTGTAAAAGTTAAGCACTCAGTTCTTCCTTCCCTAACTCTATCACAATTTGCTCTTAGTAAATAATTTATTTTATTATTTCTTTAAAGATTTTTTAATTTATATATTCATGATAGAGAGAGAGAGAGAGAGAGAGAGAGGCAGGCAGAGACACAGGCAGAGGGAGAAGCAGGCTCCATGCTGGGAGCCCTACGTGGGACTCGATCCCGGGACTCCAGGATCACACCCTGAGCCAAAGGCAGGCGCTAAACCACTGAGCCACCCAGGGATCCCTTAGTAAATAATTTAATATATGAATTAATATCACTACCATTTGCAGAATGAAAAACTATTTCCTGGTACAGAGGAAGCCAGTCAGTAATGATGGAGAGAGGCTCTGTGGAGTGGTGTGGTGGCAACCGTCAGAAGCTTCTCACCCTGGCGATCTGTCTACCTCTCCCACCATCTCACCAGGGCTGCTCTCCACCCATGACCTCCGCCTGATTACACAGACACGAGACAGAGTAGAGATGCAAGAAGAGATCTCATGCTTGAGGATGCCTGGTCTAGAGTTGTATTACAGAATTCAATTCCAGCCTGAGTCAGGTGCTGTAACAGGAACAAGAAGGAAATATTTCAAAAAGCTCTGTATTGTATTTAGATCTAGAAAATAGTGGAAACCACTTTTAATTTTGTTAAAATTTATTATAAACTTCTTCAGAATGGAAATAAAATTTAATTGCCCATTACAAAAAGGAAGACCACTGGGATTGTATGAGGCAGGAAAATAATTTTAAAATGCTCATTTTGAGTTAACATCTCGATTTATGATGTCATAAATACTATTAACGAACTACAAGTATCTCCTACTCTTATCAAGTTTTATGATATTACACAATTTTCTTAAACAACTTTCACTCTTATACATCTATACAAATAATAGGATATCATTGAGATGAGTAAAAATGAGCTCTGTAACAAGAAAATAACACATGAAAGGGAATCTGGCACCTTCTGTTAATCGTTCAACTAGCTAAAACCTCTTTGCTTAGATCAGAAACTTGAATATTTAGTTTTCTTATCATTTTACATCTTAATTTTAAAAGTGCTTCTGGATCCAAAGAAATGGTTTCCATAGTTTCCTCTTAGTTAGATATGACTTTTGTGTCAGAGGGAGAGATAAGTTCTCACTTATTGGATCTAGCTTGTCCTGTTTCATCCCAGCAGGCCATAGCAAGCTCTCAACCACTGGCATGTGGCTTTACCTCCCTAGAATCTGGGAGAGGGCATCAGGTCAGACTATCAAAAATTCTGGCTGCTTTTTATGTAAGGGCTGGAGTCAGTCTCTGATGCCTCACTGACAATATGAACAGTGTCTCCTGTATCCACATCCCTTTGTGGTATATCCAGATGTCTACCTGCCTATCTTGCTCGGTAGAGCAGGCTTCTTTGTCACCTTTGTTCTATGAGAGAAGAGGGAGTTATGAATTATGCTCCAGTTATGAATTATGTTGCCTAGGGCCTCCTGTCCTTTCCCCCATACTGCATCCTACCAGCTTCTACTCAGACAATGCCTGGCTCTGTCTCTATGTTGATTCACTTTTGTTCCTCTGCGGTGTGAAATGGTTTGACTTTTCCTCTATCCCACTCACGTATCCGCTTATAGTCTCTGAAGCCATACCACTGTACCATGATGTATTTAATTATTGGTATCTGGCCTGGAAGGGGACAGGTTTCCCAAATGGACGATATTAATAACTGTCATGTATTTCATGTAGAGAGCACTCTTGTGCACTCTCTCTCTCTCTACACACACACACACACACACTTAATCTTAAATATAAAACATTATAAATGCATGGGAAAATATAAGTATAATTTTTTTTATCTTCTTTCTGTGTTTAATTTCCTTCATCTTTAATAGTTTTCCCTGTTTTTTTTTTTCCCAAGTTGAATCTGAAGTGGTAAACTCAGTCCTTATTTGCTTGAAATAATCTCACTATGAGACACTAGTTTAGCTGAAAACAGTGTTATAGGTTGACAAGAGTATTCTCTCAGAATTTTGAAACTATTTTCCCATAACCTTCTGACTTTTGTTGATGGTATTGTTGATGTTTTACCAGCTTAATTATTATCATTTTTAGGAAGTCTGTTATCATGAAGTCTACACCAGTTTACTTGTTAATTATTTTATTGGAAATTTGTTTTCTTATCTCTAGTTGCTTATAAGATTTTCCCTATGTCTTGAGAATTCTGTAGTTTTGCTATGTGTGTAGATTTAGATTTGTTTAGATTTTGTTTTCTTCATACTCACTGTGGTTCTTAAATCTGAGAATCCATGTATTCATCAAGTCTGGAAAATTCTTAGCTATTATATCTTATTATTCCTTCAAATATTACCTCCCTCATTCATATGTTTTCCTTCTGGAAATCCTACTAGGTGTGGGTGGACATTGTCATTCTATCCTCAGGTCTCTAAAATGCTCTATTCTTACTCTTTTTATCTCTTTGTGCCGAGTCTGTGGAATTTCCTCAAGTTCATATTTCAGCTTATTGTTTCACCATTCAGCTTTGTCTAGTACTATTTTGCTAATCCTGTCTCAAGTTTTTTAAACATTATTTTGATGGTTGAATTTTTAAAAAAGCTATATTGAGATGTAGTTTATATGCCACACAATTTACCCACTTAAAATGTACAGTTCAATGATTCTTAGTATAAATGACTGAATTTTTAATGTCCAAGAATTCCATTTTTTATCTGAAAAACTTGCCTGCTTTTTTTTTTTTTGATAATGCCTTATTCTTCTCTTATGATCTCAATTTTTAAATTTTGGGTTATTATTTTAAGCAAATTTATAATCTCGGGGCACTTGGGTGGCTCAGTTGTTTAAGCATCTGACTTCAGTCAGCTCAGGTTGTGATCTCAGGGTCCTTGGATGGAGCCCTGTAATGGGCTCCCTGCTCAGTGGGGAATCTGCTTCTCCCTCTCCGTCTGTCCCTCCCCCACTGCTCGTGCTCTCTCTCTCTTTCTCTCTCTAAAATAAATAAATAAAATCGTTTAAAAAACCTGTTTTTTAAATTGTCTTATTATCGGAAGCTCTTGTGAATGTAAGCATTATTTTTTTCCTATTAGTTGTGTTTGTTTGCTGAGTTTCACTTAAGGTTGGTTGTTCCTCATTTGCCATGTAATTTTGAGCTTATCTTCAGTGGACATTTATTTATTAGCATCAGCCTCAGTGTGGGGTGAAATTGTGTCCTTCTGTAATAGTTTTTCATTCACTTCTATCAGGGGCCCTAGGGATATTGCCAGCTGGTAACAAATTTCCATGCTGATTTATCAGCTTGTGTTTTTCTGGATTACACTGATCATGGAACTGTGATTATAAATTCCCAGGGAAGATTTTTTCCCACCCAGATCTCAGAGGCAGATAGGTACCCTCTTTTCTTCCTCTACTTATGGGTAGATTTTTTTCCTAATCTACACTATCACCAAGAGTATAGTCCTTTGATGAGCCTAGTTTCATGTGGGCTTCTAAGTTTCATCTTATTACTTTATTTTGACTGGTGGTCTCATCTCACAGTGTCCTCAGATGGCATTAAAACCCAAGCCCTACATATGTCCACTGGGAGACATATACAAGTGTTCATAGCAACTTTATTCATAATACTCTTGAACTAGAAACAGCCCAAATGCCCATTAACCATGCAACTGATAAGTAAATAGTGGATTATTTTACAGTGGAATACTCCACACTAATTAAAACAAACTGCTGATATATGCAATAACATGGATGTATGTCATTGATATACTATATAATAAAAGAAGCCAGACAAAAAAGAATAGTCCTATAGAATTCTAAAACAGGCAAAACTACTCTTTGGTGAGGAGTCAGAATAGTGGTTATACTTGAGGAGTGATAATGACTAAAGGGGGACTTGAGGAAGCCTTCTCTGGATATATATATACATATATATATATACATATATATATGATTTATTTTGGAGACCAGGGGGAAGGGTAGAGAGACAGGGACAAGCAGACTCCTCACTGAGCACAGAGCTTGATCCCATGACCCTGAGATTATGACCTGAGCTGAAACCAAGGTTAAATGCTTAACCAACTGAGCCACCCAGGTGCCACTTCTGTGGATATGTTCTATATTCTGATCTGGGTGAAGGTTACATGGTTGTACACATATGTAAAATTCATTAATCTCTATACTTAAGAATTGCATGTTTTACTATATGCTAATTATTCCTCGATAAAAAAATAAACAAAAACTAAGACCCCATCTGGAGCAGCTCTAAGGTGGCTACATATTAGCTAATACGTTTGCCTCTCTGGCTTTGAATTACCTTGTATTTCTGGGCCTTGGAGATTTCCCTTTTTTTCCTGTGAGTTCAGCTGAGAAGGTAAAAAAATATTTGTGATATATTCCCTAGAATTCCTGCTGTTTCTTTGAGGATGGCCCAAAAAAGTCCACCATATTGCAGACCTAGAAGTCTTGGGTCTCCTTCTGTCTTAAATCACTTTTGGATGCATGTAGCAGATGGATCCAACAGAATAAGAAATATTTTTAGCATAGGCATTTCTCTGTCTAGGTGTTCACAACAAATCATTTGGGGCAGATTTGTGTTCAGGAAAAGCCCTGGTTTGGGCTCTTTCAGTTATATAAGTGTAAATCTCCCAGTGATTTGGTAAAAGGATGGAATAGCACCTGATGTGGCCTGATGGAGATCAACCCTATCAGTGATTCCTGCATTCAAAGCTAATTTGGGGAGAAAAGCTGTGCAAATTTGCATAAGGTTCAAGGAGTCTCCTGTGGGGGAAAGCATTGAGATTCTGATTGTCTCTATTGAGAGGTTAAGCTTTATTAGATCTCTGAGGGATTGGGATGATCTAGTCTGAGGTCTTCCAGTAAAAAAACAGACATCCTCTGGGGAGTCTGGAATGGTGACTCAGGCTCAAAACGGAGGTCTAAGGGATTGTGGAGGGGCCATTTCTGATGCAATGTATGACTGAGGCAGGAAGCCCTTTATGACCCAGCTTCTCTTCTGCTAGAGTTAAAACTGAGAAATACTGGCTGTGCGTGTCATGTAACCTGGATGACTGCAACATGAGAACCAAGCATGACAGCCTGCATGACCTGTACAAGAGACTGGAACAATAACAGCATCACTTCTGCTGGGATAGAAGATCAACTGATTGTGTGGGATGAGTTGTTTATAGCAACTCTGCAAGGCAGAAACACTCTGTGACAGTTGAAAACTGGAGCTTCCTTGTGGATAGGTGAGACTTTCTGGTTCTCACTCTACTTGGCCTTCAGAAGTAGAACTGGACTCCTCAGGATGAATATACTCCAGTGGTGTGGTAGACTTACAGGCTTAGTTAACCAAAAAAACATTAACAATTTCCTGTTCCTTTCCTTTTCTCTATGAAGAGTGTGATGAACTTATGCAACTTCTCAGCTTCCCTTGCAGTGATAGTCATATGATTGATCTAGTTCTATAGAGTGGAAGCAGATTTCCCAATCCAGGTGAAAAGACAAAATCTCTTTGCTTTTTGCTCTTCACCTTTCTTCCCACCTGAAGACATAGCAACCTTACTGTGACCACAAGAATGAATGACAAACTAAGGATGCTGAGTCAGGAGCCTGGATCCTTGAGGACATCTTCAAGCAGTGGTTCAGTCCTGAGCCGTCTAACTCTGGATTTCTTGGAATAGGAGAGAAAAATACCCATTTTGTGTAAGGCACAAAGTTAATTGGGTTTCCTGATGGTTATAGTATAATCTGTTCTTTTTTTTTTTAAGATTTTATTTATTCATGAGACACACAGAGAGAGGGAGAGACACAGGTGGAGGAGAAACAGGCTCCCTGCAGGGAGGCCAATGCGGGACTCAATCCCAGGACTCCAGGATCACATCCTGAGCCGAAGGGAGATGCTCAGCCACTTTGCCACCCAGGCGCCCCAAGTAGAACCTATTCTTAAGTTCCACAAGAGAGAGGCCTAAGAAGACAGACGCTATATTGCTTCATTACAAGGGCTTCCAATTGCTCAAGTGACTAATTAGAAAAATGAAAGAAACATGCTCATGTTTGTAACCAATTATGTGGATCATGCAGTTTTAGGCATTATCTCATCATTCCCAAAATAGCACTATGACAGAAGCAAGGCAGCCCCAGTCAACACTTGATACTTTTGGAGACTAAAGCCCGGAGATATTCAGCAAGGAATTTTCTAATTATAAAGTAATACACATTCATCATACACTCAGTAGAAAACATAGAAAAGTATAAGAAATTACTTGAAATCTCCCTCCCCACCACAGAATATTTCCATGCATTTCTGGTCTTTTTCTTTTTTATCTTGTGCAAGCACACATCAATACACACACTTCTGGAGTTTTTGTTTTTTTCTTAAGTGATTTTCCAAAGGTCACACAGATTGCTACTGTGGAAACCAGGATAGAAGCTGGGATTATGGTGTCAGGACTAAGAACAATCATTTTGCTTAAGAGATAGTAGACTGTGGCATAACTTACTGGTGTCTACTCTTCAAAGAATGAGAAGAGAGAGGATCCAGAGAAGGCTGAAGAACGCCATCCAAGGACTGTGGTGAGCAAACTGCTGTCCTGTTTCTAGTTTCCTTAGTTTCTTACTCAGAATTTTCTCTCTGGTGACCCGCCTTTAGTGATGTACAGTGACCATTGCACAAAGGTTGTCTTATTCTCCAGGATGAGTCAGTGGTCAAGATCTCTCTGACAGGCCTTGGAAGAATGGTCAGCAGTCAGAGTGGCAATGCCTTTACCCCTTCCTGCCAGTTGGAGTCCTGGAGCCCCAGGAGGCTTGAAAGAGAAGGAAGGAGGAAGGAGAAAGGGAATAACAGCCATAGAAACAGCAGAGCTCTATAGATCCCTGATAGATGGGGTTTTTCCATCCCAGTACCCCAGTCATGCTCTCCTGAGCCTGCATTTCCATTCCAACATGATATTAGCAAAACACACACAGGCCTGGTTTCAACTTCTGCTACTGCTTCTTACCCGATGTGACTTTGGCAGATTTTTAAAATTCCTTGAGGTTCTGCTCCTTTTTGTGTATCGTGGGATGACAGACGAGGGTACCACAGAAGTTATGGGGGTGAGGTGGTGGTAAGAACCTGACACTTGACTCTCCCTGGATAGGAATGCCTGGTGGGAAGCATTAGTGTGCCCTAGCCTGCCTCAGAAGTGGGCAGAGGTGGTCTGTCCTTGCTAAGTTCTTTACTCAGAGTGCTCAAATTCTGCCTTCTAACCTGATTGGCACAAATCATATGGGGGAGGGAGATAAATCTCTCTACTGGTCTCATTTACATATGGTGGAGGCTGGTGGAGGAGAGAAGACCAGCATTTCAAATCCTCCCACGGTTCCAGCTGCTAGAAGGCAAGAGCCAGAGAGATGGACTCGAAGAACAAGAATGTGGCTGAGCTCCAGGAACTCCAAAGCCAGTGTCCCAGACATTTGCCATCACACACACACACACACACACACACACACACACACACACACACACATTCTCTCTTTTTATTTCTCCTCTTGGCTCCTTTTTTCAAATATGCTTCCTTTTCTGCCTGAAAAGTGTCTTTCTTCATCTACTGGAAACATGGCACTTCCAGAGGGTTACATCTTACAGCCTCAGTGACCAGAGAGGGTCTGACCTGATTTGCTCTCTTGTCTCAATTCTAAAAATCCCAGGAAAAAGTCTCACTGGCTGAACAGGGATTTGATGGCCACACTTTGACCAATCATTTAGAGTCATGTAAAAACTCTGTAGCCCCTCAGGATCCATATGGATGGATAAGGGGGTGGGGATTTAGAATAAAAGGTGCTGGGAGGCATTCCATAAGAGTTCACCAGGGTGATTCACATGTAAGGAGTGTTTTGGGGAAAAGGCTGGAGTCTCCAGAAAAAAGGGGACAGTGAGAAACCTCCAGAAGCACCCACATAAGGATAGTCTGAGCAGGGAGGTCTGATAGTCAATCTTAAGCTGTTTACTTTGTTGGCATTTAAAACTACTCTGTGGTTCCTTGGCCTTCTCAAATACACTACAAAGCCTGCCCTATGCTTTTTAATGCCAGTGTGAATGGTTTGGGTGAAATAAGGGTCTGAATCTTACACCCTGATTGGTGCCTAGTAGAAGGGAGAGATAAGTTGCAGGATGTGGATATGGTGAGGTAAGTGTGCTTGGAACTAGAATTTGCTTCAAGAATGTGAACTCCCTTGAAAATAGCAGTGGGTTTTCCATAGAATGAAGGGAGCTGCTTGAGTCAACTTCAGTTAAATATCAGTGGACTGGAGACTCAGATGACATTTGTGTTAGTATGCAAAATGGGGGGTAAACTCTATATCACAAATAAGAAATAAATGAGGTAACATACGGAGTTTAGGGTTCAGTAAGCTTGCAGTAAACAATAATAGTTCTTGCCTCCCTCACCCATCCTACTCCCAATATTTGGGGACATGATTTTAAATGCTTTCTAAGATTTACTTTTATATAAAAGAAAAACTTTTTGAAAGGGTAAGTGTTTTGGAAGTAAACAGACCTAGATTTTTTACCCATTTTGTCTCTTACTGAGTAGTTCCTGCAAATTATATAACCTCTTAGACATCTCTCTCTGCATTGACACCATGAGGGTAATGATGCCAACTTCAGGGTATGGGTGTAGCAGTAGGTGAGAGATAGCATGGAAAGCACTCTAGTGCTTGATGCACACACTGTTTAGGGTGCCCCCTAAACAGCGATTCCATGTACTTCCTATGTTTCTTTCTCATTTCCTCAATTTCACTACAAGCTCCTTTAGGACAAAAGCCATATCTAGTAATAACATGCTGGTGTTTTTTTTTTTTTTTTTGAAGCCCGTATTTCTCATATGAGTCTCCTAATGATCTTGTGAGGAAGGCAGAACAGAGTCTTATTTCTCCCACTTTAAAGAGGAGCTGACTGCAGTGTGCTTAGCATATAGCCTACCATATATACTCAACACTCAATGTTTGTTGAGTGAATGTTCAATGAATTCTACATGTGAAGGAACTCTGCGACTACCTATTGAATCCATCCACTTCTTTATTCATTCATCAGATATTTATTGAGCACCTGCTATGTGCCTATCTGTGAACAACAGCAAAAACTCGCCCTTGTGCTCACTTTGTAGAGAAATAAATTAGTAAATTAGTGACTAAATGAATTGAGAAGATAAGGAAGACTTGTTGCATGGATACCAGTTGGTATAAACTAATGTTTGTGCCCTTCATAATTTCTATTGAAACCTGATCCCCGAGTGATAGTTTAGAAGGAGGGCACTTTGGGAAGTGATTAGGTCATAAAGTGGAGCCCTCATGAATGGGATTAGTGCTCTTATAAAAGATGCCCCAGGGATCTCTCTTGCCCCTTTAACCATATGAGGAATTATATATGAACCAGGAAGACAGCCCACACTCAACACCAAATCTGCTGGTACCTTGATCTTGAACTTCCAGCCTCTACAACTGTGAGAAATGAATGTTTATTGTTTAAGCCATCCAGTGCATGGTAGTTTGTCATGGCAGCCAAAATGGACTAAAACACCAGTTCTGGGTATTCTTTTTCCCTAATCTTTGAAAAAGAAACATTTGCAGATTTTAGAAAGACAGATATGGAAGGGACTTTGGGGAAACATTTGGTCCTGTCAAATACACTTTTTAAAGCCTGAGAACACTGTGTTCTAATAGAATTTACTACAGACAGCCAATTTCTTTCTTGTTTTTACAAAAAGATTTTATTTATTTATTTATTTATTTATTTATTTATTTATTTATTTATTTATTTATTTAGATCATGAGCAGGGGAGAGGCAGAGAGGTAGAGGGAGAATCTCCAGTAGACTCTGCACTGAATGCAGAGCCCATCTCAGGGCTGGATCCCAGACCCCTGAAATCAGGACCTGAGCCGAAACCAAGAGTCGGATGCTCAACCGACTGAGCCACTCTGGTGCCCCTACAGACAACCAGTTTCTAAAGCGAATACAAGAAGTTCTTTGTAGCTACCTCTAATTCCTTAAAAATATTTTTTGGCTCTCAATCTCTTTCTAGCTACCATTCCACTTCTCTACTTCTCTTATAAGACATGAGAGGGTGTTTTATATCCATACCCTGTCTCCATTCTCTATGTTCCCTCTCCCTCTTTAATCCACCCCTGTCCAGATGGCACATCTATCTTCTATCAGAACTGCTCTGGGCACAGTTGTCCAAGACCTCTGTCTGTATGTCCCTCTTCTGTTCTCATTGTAATTGACCTCCCAGCAGCTGTGACACAACTACTTCTTCCTAGAAACACACTGCCCTTTGGTATCTATGGAATCATTTTCTCCGCATTGCCTCCCTGTTTGTATGATGATCTTTCTCTTCTTATCTTCTCCATTGGCTGTCCTCTTCTATGTTTTGAATTTCCTATGAGTCAGTCTTAGGTCTTCTCATTTACCACCATAGGCACTTCCTAAGTAATCTCACTGAGGCCCTCAATTTTAAATATCATCTATATTTTGAGAGCTTCTAAATTTCTTCACTGACCCAAATTTCTGATGAACCCCAGACTTAAATATCCAAATGCTTACTTACCACTATGATTTCTCATGGTAACTCAGAATTAGTTACCCAAAACGACCTCTCCATCTCTACCATATTCAAATTGTTTAACTCCAATTTGCCCTCTCAGCAAATGAGCCTCCCCTGCTCCATGCAGCCACTAGCTTAGTCCTGGGGATACCCTGTGATTCATCCCTCTCCCTCAAACCAAGCACCTACTCCTACAAGCCCATCTCTTTCCTCCTCCTAAATGTACTTCCCACTTGTCCAGTTTGTCCATTTCCCTTGTAGTTTCAGTCCCATCAACTTGCTAGGTCACTCCAATGAGCCCCTTACTCAATTTCTCTGATTCAACTCTATTAAAATACAAATAATTTCATAGTATGCTGAGGTTAAAGATCCTTCACTGCCCTTTTAGGACTTTACTGAAAAATCTGAACTCCTTCCCAGGGTTTGGCAGATATTCTCTCTGGGTGAGGATCTTTCAGCATACCCACTATACCCTAGTCACACCAACTTCTCTTGGTCTCCCACATAGGACACAGTCTTCCCAGTTTCAGGGCCACTGCACACACAGCTCCCTCACTAAGTCTGGGATCATCTCCCCCCTTACTCCCCCTGGCTAGCTTCTTTTCAGTCTTTGTCATGGCTAAGTGACTCCTCCTCTGAGAACCATCTCTGAACATCCTTTCTGAATAGCTTCCTAATTTTTTTTACTTCACCCTGTTGGTGTCCTTCATGGTGCTTGTTACAATTTGTAGTTATTTATTTGTTTACCAGTTTATCATCTGCCTCTTTTACTAGATTGTGGCCCACAAGGATAGAGGCTACTTCTTTGGTTACTGAGAAGTACCTAATGCAATATATACTTGTTGAATCAATAATAATAGATGACATCCAAGCCAGAGGGTAGCCTTCTGGCTTCAGTTTGTTGTCATCTAATCAGTGACAGTAGAGACTACTGTTTTGGTTGCCCAATCTGCTACTCTTATTTAGTCTTGGAAACACAACCCAGGAGGGAAGTAGGTGAAGCATCTTGACCTGGTTGGGCCAGCAGTGGTTCTCCATGGTTTAGGAATGGGCATGTGACACAAGCCTGGCCAACCTGAGTCTACCTCCAAGGTTCTGCTAACTAAGGCTGGCAGGAAAAGACTTTCTTGCCGCATTAGTTGTGAGGCTATAAGGATGTTGGCTTAGAGCTGCTGAGAAAGCTGGCCTGAGAGAACAAAGCCAGAGATGCAGAGACAAGAGGCAGAGATTGAAGGAGTCCTGATGGTGTCCCTGTTGTGGGCAGCTTCCTGAGCATGCTCAAACCCTGCAATGACCATGTCTCACTAGCTCATTACCCCTGATATTTCCCGTCCTTGACATACATGCTCATGAAAACTGTGAATATCAAGAAGCAAGTTTCTTCAGGATAAGCATCAAAGCCTTTTATTTTCAATATATATTTTTTTTCTTCGAGCTGCTGGGAGACTTTCTTCTTCATTACCAGTGTCACACAGAGAGCTTGTAGGCCACGGGCTTTGATCTAAAACTGTTGAAAGTGAAAGCAGCTGCTTTTGCTGAGCAGTCTCACCCCAGGTGCCCCCCTTCCTGAAACATGTCTGGATAATGAAATGCAAATGGTTTGGCCAGGGCTCTGCTGGAGGAGGATGCCCCGCCTGCCTCAGCAAATACCGGGCTGTCCAAGCCTGCCTCTCACCACTTCTCCAAATGGTCTTTCCTACCTCCAGCCGCCTCCTCCCTGCTGTTCTAAGCACCTGAGACCTTGAATGTCCACATGAACTTGAACTTCTCCCCTTGTCATATGCGTTTAAACCTTCACTGTCATTTCACTTCTTTCTATGTCTACTTAGTGCCTGGTGCCTCCCAGTCACCTGGTGATCACTGCTGGAGTAACTTACATCTTCCAAGCTCCAGCTCCTCATTCTCCCTGTCTAGTTCCTTAGTCTCAGCAGCCTCTGTCACACTGAAGACTACCAGATATAAGATGAAGGTCCTTCTGCCACCTTCCCAGTTCCTTGTCCAGACTCTATTTCGCCTCATCCTTCTGTCTTGAACCTAGGCTGTGACCTTCAGACTCATCTTGACTTTTCTCTTTAACTTCTCTATAGATCCAGGCAGCAGCCCTGTCCTGGCGGTTGTTGATTGATTGTTTCATTCCAGCCAATTACCAAGGACTCTCTGTCAGGTCTTGTGTAGGCGCCAGGGAGACAGAAAATAGAGCTGCTGTCTCTTGGTCAATTGCTTGGACCGTTGAGGCAGAACAGCTGTGCCCCTAGCCCAAGGCTATATTAAAGCTCCCTAAAGTGCTTTTTTTTTTTTTTTTTTTTTTGGTGTATTTCACTTTTCTGGCAAAAATCCATCATAGCTCCCTTGTCCATAGAATGAAGTCCAACTTTATTGTAGAGCTCTGCTGTCCGATATGGTACCCACTGGCTGCATGTAGCTATTGAGCACCTGAAATGTGTCCACTCTGAATTGAGATTTGTGGTAAGTATACAATACACACGGAATTTTAAAGACCTAGTACAAAAGAGAAAAATGAAAGTAAAAAGCCTCATTAGGTTTTTAATTAATTATATGTTGAAATAATATTTTGGATACATAGGATTAAAGTATTATTAAAATTAATAACTTAAAAAATTTTAATGGGGCTATTACACAATCTAAAATTAACATGTGGCTTGATTTTCATATTTCTATTGTCAGCACATATTCAGAATATGAGACCTCCCATAATCTGACTCCTAATGACTTAATATTATGTTATCCTTACAATAGGCAGTTGTGGTTTATATTTTTATATTATTTTACTAATGAAGAAAATGAGGTTCAGAGGTATGAGTGATTAGAAAAATGGATGTGAAAGCTAGCACCAGGAACACACGACTGAAGTCCCATAAGCCTCAGGAGAGCCCTGTGTAGCATCCCATCCATAATGCCTGCATGCCACTGTCTTGTTGCCTCCCTCCTGCCATTCTCTAGTGGGTAAGATATGGAAAAGGGGCAATAAAAGCATAAAAACCCTGACTGGACAGACTTGATGCTGGAGGATGGCTGACAATGTGTTATGTACATGGAATCACATGCTAGGTGAACTCAAGAAGTGTATAGTTGGGACTCATCCATTGAGGATACCACTTGGTTAGCCTCCACCATTAGTTGCCACCATGATGTGATTGGCCACCATGATGAATGGATAAAGTGAACCTTGGTCTCAACCCAAGTTGGAAGTCTCTAGTGGTAGACTTTTGGGGCTTTGGCGATTGCTCCTTGTTTTGGAAGCTGATAGGGGAGCAACTGAGTTGGTCAAGAGTGGCCTCAGGGCCTGCAGGAGTCAATGGGAAGCTGGACCATGTAGCTTAAGAGGACCTCCTAATAAGAAAAAGACTGGGAAGCCAACCAGCTGTTAGGAGGTCGAGCCAGGTACTGACCAGCACACAGCACTGCCTCCCAGAGAATACTTCTCACCTTCTGTGAACCTCTAGTACCAAGGATACTTCCATGCATATAGTGGGGGCTCTATGTGACACATCAGGGAGTGGCAGTTTAGCCTCAAGACATGGGGAACCCTTGGAGAGTTCTGAGCAAGGGAGTCAGATGGGGAGTTTTAAAGCCAGAATCTAGAAAGGAGAGATCACTACAAACACCAAGGAAATACAAATGATTTTAAAAACATATTATGAACAGCAATACGCCCATAAATTAGGCAATCTAGAAGAAATGGACACATTTCTGGAAAGCCACAAACTACCAAAACTGGAACAGGCAGAAATAGAAAACCTGAACAGGCCAATAACCAGGGAGGAAATTGAAGCAGTCATCAAAAACCTCCCAAGACACAAAAGTCCACGGCCAGATGGCTTCCCAGGGGAATTCTATCAAACGTTTAAAGAAGAAATCATACCTATTCTACTAAAGCTGTTTGGAAAGATAGAAAGAGATGGAGTACTTCCAAATTCATTCTATGAGGCCAGCATCACCTTAATTCCGAAACCAGACAAAGACCCCACCAAAAAGGAGAATTACAGACCAGTATCCCTGATGAACATGGATGCAAAAATTCTCAACAAGATACTAGCCAATAGGATCCAACAGTACATTAAGAAAATTATTCACCATGACCAAGTAGGTTTATTTCCGGAACACAAGGCTGGTTCAACACTCATAAACAATCAATGTGATTCATCATATCAGCAAGAGAAAAACCAAGAACCATATGATCCCCTCATTAGATGCAGAGAAAGCATTTGACAAAATACAGCATCCATTCCTGATCAAAACTCTTCAGAGTGTAGGGATGGAGGGAACATTCCTCAACACCTTAAAAACCATCTATGAAAAGCCCACAGCAAATATCATTCTCAATGAGGAAGCACTGGGAGCCTTTCCCCTAAGATCAGGAACAAGACAGGGATGTCCACTCTCACCAAAGCTATTCAACATAGTACTGGAAGTCCTCGCCTCAGCAATCAGACAACAAAAAGACATTAAAGGCATTCAAATTGGCAAAGAAGAAGTCAAACTCTCCCTCTTTGCCGATGACATGATACTCTACATAGAAAACCCAAAAGCCTCCACCCCAAGATTGCTAGAACTCATACAGCAATTTGGCAGTGTGGCAGGATACAAAACCAATGCCCAGAAGTCAGTGGTATTTCTATACACTAACAATGAGACTGAAGAAAGAGAAATTAAGGAGTCAATCCCATTGACAATTGCACCCAAAAGCATAAAATACCTAGGACTAAACCTAACCAAAGAGGTAAAGGATCTATACCCTAAAAACTATAGAACACTTCTGAAAGAAATTGAGGAAGACACACAGAGATGGAAAAATATTCCATGCTCATGGATTGACAGAATTAATATTGTGAAAATGTCAATGTTACCCAGGGAAATTTACACGTTTAATGCAATCCCTATCAAAATACCATGGACTTTCTTCAGAGAGTTAGCACAAATTATTTTAAGATTTGTGTGGAATCAGAAAAGACCCTGAATAGCCAGGGGAATTTTAAAAAAGAAAACCATAGCTGGGGGCATCACAATGCCAAATTTCAGGTTGTACTACAAAGCTGTGGTCATCAAGACAGTGTGGTACTGGCACAAAAACAGACACATAGATCAATGGACCAGAATAGAGAACCCAGAAGTGGACCCTCAACTTTATGGTCAACTAATATTCGATAAAGGAGGAAAGACTATCCACTGGAAGAAAGACAGTCTCTTCAATAAATGGTGCTGGGAAAATTGGACATCCACATGCAGAAGAATGAAACTAGACCACTCTCTTTCACCATACACAAAGATAAACTCAAAATGGATGAAAGATCTAAATGTGAGACAAGATTCCATCAAAATCCTAGAGGAGAACACAGGCAACACCCTTTTTGAACTCGGCCACAATAACTTCTTGCAAGATACATCCACGAAGGCAAAAGAAACAAACGCAAAAATGAACTATTGGGACTTCATCAAGATAAGAAGCTTTTGCACAGCAAAGGATACAGTCAACAAAACTAAAAGACAACCTACAGAATGGGAGAAGATATTTGCAAATGACGTTATCAGATAAAGGGCTAGTTTCCAAGATCTATAAAGAACTTATTAACTCAACACCAAAGAAACAAACAATCCAATCATGAAATGGGCAAAAGACATGAAGAGAAATCTCACAGAGGAAGACACAGACATGGCCAACATGCACATGAGAAAATGCTCTGCATCACTTGCCATCAGGGAAATACAAATCAAAACCACAATGAGATACCACCTCACACCAGTGAGAATGGGGAAAATTAACAAGGCAGGAAACCACAAATGTTGGAGAGGATGCGGAGAGAGGGGAACCCTCTTACACTGTTGGTGGGAATGTGAACTGGTGCAGCCACTCTGGAAAACTGTGTGGAGGTTCCTCAAAGTGTTAAAAATAGACCTGCCCTACGACCCAGCAATTGCACTGTTGGGGATTTACCCCAAAGATTCAGATGCAATGAAACGCCGGGACACCTGCACCCCGATGTTTATAGCAGCAATGTCCACAATAGCCAAACTGTGGAAGGAGCCTCGGTGTCCATTGAAAGATGAATGGATAAAGAAGATGTGGTCTATGTATACAATGGAATATTCCTCAGCCATTAGAAACGACAAATACCCACCATTTGCTTCGACATGGATGGAACTGGAGGGTATTATGCTGAGTGAAGTAAGTCAATCGGAGAAGGACAAGCATTATATGTTCTCATTTATTTGGGGAATATAAATAATAGTGAAAGAGAATAGAAGGGAAGGGAGAAGAAATGGGAAGGAAATATCAGAAAGGGAGACAGAACATAAAGACTTCTTTCTAACTCTGGGAAACGAATTAGGGGTGGTGGGAGGGGAGGAGGGCGGGGGTGGGGGTGAATGGGTGACGGGCACTGAGGGGGGCACTTGACGGGATGAGCACTGGGTGTTATTCTGTATGTTGGCAAATTGAACACCAATAAAAAATAAATTTATTATTAAAAAAAATAAAGCCAGAATCTAAGTGAGGAATGAAGCATGCCTGGAACATGAATTCAACAAAGCTACCCAGGGATCCCTGGGTGGCTCAGCAGTTTGGTGCCTGCCTTTGGCCCAGGGCGCGATCCTGGAGTCCTGGGATCGAGTCCCACGTCAGGCTCCCGGCAAGGAGCCTGCTTCTCCCTCCTCCTGTGTCTCTGCCTCTCTCTCTCTCTCTCTCTCTCTCTATGTCTATCATAAATAAATAAATCTTTAAAAAATATTAAAAAAAACCAAAGCTACCCAAAGCCCATTTGCATGATGCTTTTAGAGATTCTTGAACAAAGTCATTTGAGGGAAAAAAGGAGCCAGGCGTGATGAGCTGGACTCTTGGTTTCTGGAAGCATGAATAATTTCTGTGCATCATGGTCTCTTTCAGTCATAGCAAAGGATGTGCAATGCCTGGATCTCCTGCTTGTGTTGAATTAGCTGGCAGATGCCCAATGACGATGGCTGGCAGGTAGGTGCCTGGTGGATGTGGGTGGGGCAGGAGGGGTGTCTGCCAGTAGTCAACTGCCTCTGTTGTAGAGGAGCACACGTGATACAGCCCCTGGAAGAACCAGATCTGGTCAAGGGTAACTTTGCAGGCGGTTGGAGTTCCTGTGTGAGAAGGCTGGACAGAAGCTAGTGACATTGAGGTGTTTTAGTTCATGTGTCTCCTTTTGCCCCTAGAGGCTCAGGAAATTTGGAGATTCTGAGTTTCCAGTGCTCGGAGAACCCTTAATTGTATTTTGATATCCAAGGTGGAGTTGGGGGCAGGAAGAGAGCTGCAGTATCACTTAGTATTTGGTGGCTAATTTCCATGGAAACCCGTGGGGGAATTCTTGTTTCTGGGAGTCTTTCAGGGTTTTTTCCTTTTTCTCTGATCACAGGGCAGCTTCTTGGTTTTGACAGATAAGTGTATTCAAAGAACCACCTATTCAGAATTAATCTTTCAGTTGGCCTGAGCCTGCTCCTGTGGCCGGTGTAAGCTCTTCTGTGGCATTCCACCCAGGAATGGATAAATGGGCAGTCAGGGGCAAATAGCTTCATGGTTAACTGAGTGCAACTTTTAAAAAAAGTTTTAGTTTTGCATTTGAGACAAAAATGGAATGGCACTGGCCAGTGCTAACTCAGTGACATTTACTTTTTTTTATTTTTTGCATTTGAGACAAAAATGGAGTAGCACTGGGTGGTGATAACTCAGTGTCATTTCTCTGTTCTCTTTGTTCAAGAGAGGCTTCCTTTCAATTTCTCAACCAGGCAACCACTCCATCCAAACGCTTTGGCTCATAAAGCATTTACTGACACCCCCCCAACCCCCATAGGGGTCAGTAAAAGGGTAATAATGTTGATTACTCTTCTCTAGTCAGTCTTTAAATTGAGAAAATTTAGAGCAGACAGAGATCTCGTAGGCCCTTTGGTCCTATACCCAGATGGAGAAACTGAGGCTCAGGTAGGGATATGACTTATATAATGGAGAGCTCCTAGTGAAGGGTATTCATTGGCTCCCTACACAGGCATTTGGCTCATAAAGGGATACCTTGGCTATTCTGGATATCATAGAGGGATATCCTGTGACCTGCTAAGTGAGTTCTGTTCTTATATTTCATTTGACCCTTGTCACCCAGGCAAGCAGCATAGTGACATGGGAAAAGGCTTTTTATGGGACATCAGGAGCCCTGGGTTCCAGACTTCTCTCCATCTTATTAGCCTGGGTGGTCTGACGCACACTAGCTGAATACCAGCTACGTACTTTTCTTATCACTTCACTGGGTTCAAATAAGGTATCTCTTGAGTGTGAAACAAAGTAATTCCCAAATGATCCAAAGCTTGCATGCGTTGACTAATACAGACTGTTTTTGTCAGTTTGGGTTGCTATAACAAAGTACCATAGACTGAGTGACTTAAACAGCACTTATTTCTCATAGTTCAGGAGTCTGGTAAGCCCAGGATCAAGGTGCCAAAAGATTTGATTCCCAGAGATTCCCCTCCTTCGGGCTTGCTGAGTCCCCCCATGCCGGAGAGAGCAAATTCCAGTCTCTCTTCTCCTTTGAATTAGATTAATTAATTGATTGATTGATTATTTTATTTGTTTCTTTTTTTTAATTTTTTATTTATTTATGATAGGCACACAGTGAGAGAGAGAGGCAGAGACACAGGCAGAGGGAGAAGCAGGCTCCATGCTCCGGGAGCCCAACGTGGGATTCGATCCCGGGTCTCCAGGATCGCGCCCTGGGCCAAAGGCAGGCGCCAAACCGCTGCGCCACTCAGGGATCCCTGATTGATTATTTTAAAATAGGCTCCATACCCAGCATGGAGTTGAACTCACAATTCTGAGATCAAGACCTGAGCTGAGATCAAGGGTAGGACACTTAACCGATTGAGCCACCCAGGTATCCCTCTTCTCCTTCTTATAAATATATTAATTCCATCCTGGGGACTCCACCTTCATGGTCTCATTTAAATCTAATTACCTTCCAAAGGCGTTACATAGGAGATTAGATTTCAATATATGATTTTTGGGGGGATACGAACTTTCAGTCCATAACACATGCCTTTTATAAGGTGATTGTTAAGACTCTATGTTCCGCACTAGGAAATAGAGATGAAAAATGTGCTCCCTCCCTTCAGAGGGTTTCCAGATGAACAGATGACAGTTACGGAAATAGCATCATCTAACTTGGCTGAACAATTTGTTTCCTGAGCTTAGCCAGGGGACAAGGAAGAAGGCAGGTGCCTCTGAGTGAGATCTGAGGGGCAAGAGACATAGGCTCAGAAATCCTCTCTTCCTGACTGCTGGCCAAGAAGTCTGAAACACAGGCTGGGAATTCATTTTTCTGGCTCTCAAAGACACCTGGGAAAATGCAGATGTTGTGGGGGAGGAGGCATGTTAGTTTTTTCCAGGCATCAGTATTATCACCTGTAGATGAGCATCCAGGAGCAGCGGGTAGAAGGGAGTGTTGAAGAGGGGCTGGGGTGGGGTGGGCCGGGCCACAGAGAGGAGGTCAGAGACAGGAAAATCCCCACTATGCTACCGCCTTGCTGGGAGAGGAAATATGTCTTCACCCACTTCTTTGGGTCAGGTGGTTTTCTCCACACTTCCCCTGTCTTTCCTCTTTATCCCCTCTCTCATTTATAAACCCTTTTCATGAAAGGAGGTCATTTATTAAAAGAATCTATGGTATGGGCTCTCCCAGCCCTCCTGACTGGACAATAAATACCACCATTTTTATCCTTATAGGATTTTAACTTTGTTGTTCAGTGAAAGTTACAGTTCCTTTTCCCTTTGAGGATTATCTCTAGCCAGTGTCAAGCTCATGTGATGCGCCACCTGCTGTGACAGGGTACTAAAATTATTTTAGTATTAGTTTGAATTATGTGATTGGGAATGTAAGATTTAAAAAAATCACATACTCAGCATTAGGCTACAAGTAGGTTGTTCCCTCCACCACCCCGCCCCCACTTACCACATTCCTTTGCTAAACCTCTGTCTTGCTTATCTGCAAGCTAATGTTGTTAGCAAGTGATGCCACTATTTTCAGAACATTCTGATGACTTAAAACAATTCACAAAACATCTGGAGTGGTCCCAGTTAGCTGAATAAAACTACTGTATCCCCACTTTCAAGTTCCATATTATTGTTATTTTTATAACAACTTTTAATAATAACTTTTTTGAGATATAATTCACATCGCCTCTAATTCACTCAAAGTGTACAGTAGTTTTTAGATATTCACAGATATGTGCAACCATTACCACACTCAATTTTAGAACATCTTCCTCATCACAAAAAGAAACCCCATGCCCATCAGCAGTAACTCTTCATTTCTCCCCAACCTCCCCATCCCCCAGGAACCACTAATCTACTTTCTGTCTTTAATGGATTTACCTATTTGGACATTTCACATAAAGGGAGCTATACAATAAGTGATCTTTTTAAACTGCCTTTTTCCACCTAGCATAATATTCTCAAGATTCATCCATGTATTAGTATGTATCAATATTTGCTTTCTTTGTATTGCCTAATACTATCCTAGTGCATGGATACAGGGCATTCATCCATTCATCACGTGATGGACATTTGTTGTTTCCACTTTTTGGCTTTTAGGTATAAAGCTGTTATAAACATTTGTGTACAAATTTTCATATGAACCTATATTTTCAGTGCAGTTTGCCTAGGAGTAGAGTTGCCTGGTCATATGGTAACTCTATGTTTAACCTTTTGAGGAATAGGCAGATCGTTTTCCAAAGCATTTTGCATTCTCTCAGTGTGAAGGTTCTCAACATCCTTATCAATACTTACTACCTTTTTGATTTTAGCTATCTTACAGGGGATCAAGCGGTATCTTGTGATTTAGATTTACATTTCCCTTGTGGCTAATGATGTCAAGCATATTTGCTTGTGCTTGCTGGCTGCTAGTATATCTCCTTTGGAGAAATGTCTTTTGAGATTCTTTGCCTATTTAAACATTTTTTTTTGTCTTTTTGTTGTGGAATTTTGTGGTATACATGCATGTGTGTGTATATAGATAGGGGTCCCATATCAGGTATATCACTTGTAAAGTTTTTCTCCTGCTTTGTGGGTTATCTTTTCACTTTCTTGGTAGAGTTCTTTGAAGCATAGAAGTTTAAAATTTTGATGATGTCCAACTTAATCTTTTTTTTTTTTTCCTGTGCTTTTATTGTCTTTTCTAAGAACTGCTGTTCAATCCAGGTCACAAAGATACTGCCTTTGTTTTCTTCTAAGACTTTAATAGTCTTAGCTCTTACATTTAGGTCTTTGATACATTTCACATGAGTTTTTGTATGTGATGTGAGGTAGGGTCACAAGAACTGACCTTTGAATTCATCTTTTGGTCTGGTTTCCTCTTATCAAAGTCAATTTTAGCTTTTTATCTTTAATCATTTCACTTTTTTGCTTTCTTTAAATTTATTATTTTTTGCTTTAAAGTTATTCAGGTGAGGTGCTTAATTCATTTATCTTGATTTTGATATTCTATTTGTAGAATAATTTAAATATTTGAATTGCTCCAAATTAATTGATTGAATTAATTTTATCCCATAGGTGCTGGTATGTAAAAATTTTATACATTTTGTCTTCTAGAAATTCTGAAAATTGTTTCATCCTTTCTTTGAACCAGCAGTTTAGAATTAATTTTTTAAAAAAAACCTGTTTTCTGATATTCTTACTTTATAGTTGTATCATTTTGATTAGAGAGTATTCATTTTTATATGGTAGAGTCTAGTTCAGTTTTCTTTGTGACTTAAATTGTGTCTGGTTTTCATGTGTATTTTAAGAGCATTTCAGGATATAGTGCTCAATATATATTAACCAGGTCTACTGCATATTTATGTTATTTAGGTTATCTACATACTGATTTAATATTTTTATTTACTGGACCTGTTCTGTATTGAGAGGAATTAGAATCTTTTTACCACCAATCTGTTTTTTAAAGCTATTTCTCCTTGCAAGTGCTATAATTACTATTTTTTGTTGCTTCTATGTCCCTTGTCGCATAAGTATTCATAAGTGTTATATATTCATTGCAAGTTGTACCCATTAGCCTTATAAACAGTGTCTTTCTTTGTATTGTGTAATGCCTTGTCCTCTGAACTTAACTTTGTGTGATATTTAGGTTATGTCATATGCTTTTTTGTTATTTGTTTGCATTTTCCTGTTATATCTTTGACCATCCTTTTATTTAATTTTTTCTGAACCATTTTATTTATTGTGTATCTTTTTTAAATTTAACTTAGGGTTTAGCTTTGCCTTGTGATCATATCTGAAATATATTCTTAAATAAGTTAATCCCATTTTTACATGTATTAACATGACAACTATATTTGATCTTAATATGGCATATTATTTTATGTTTCAATTTAACTATTTATTAGCAAGTTTTTACCTAATGAATTTCTTGCCTCTTAAAACAATTGCAGTTTCAGGAGGATTTGTATTTTTGTTCTCATGGCTGCCTTCATGATTCTATTTGTCAGTACTTTATTTCTCTAGAAAGTACTGATTAATTCCTTTGTATCAATAATGACAAAATTAATATGCTTCATTTTCCTACCTTTTCTATTCTGTTACATCACTCAACTTTCATTATCTTAGTGTTTACCATTGTCATGTTAAAAATGTTTACAGGTACTCCCTGCTTGGTTTGTCAGCTTTGAATCATATTTTTTGGCTTTCACTATTAACAAATGCAATGATCTGCAAAACTGCTCTACTTTTCATCTTTTTTACCCCTTCCCTTTCTATTTTTTTTTATTAGGTGTATCATTGTGTATTTAGGACCCACAACATTTATTCTGTCGCCCCAACCCCCAAATCTGTTTAATCTTGATTTTGTGATTGTGGTATATAATGCACATCACTTGTCTTTTTACTGTAGTTTGTCTCCACTATTGTCTCTTGGTTGGTGATGTTTGATCTCTTGAATATTCCTCAAGAAGGGCTCATGGGACAAAATATATTTTTTTCTAGAACATTTTATTTTATTTTATTTATTTTATTTTTTAAAAATGTTTAAATTGGAGTTCAATTTGCCAACATATAGCATAACACCCAGTGCTCATCCCGCCAGTGTCCATCACCCAGTCATCCCAACCCCCTGCCCACCTCCCCTTCCACTAAACTCTTGTTCGTTTCCCAGAGTTAGGTGTCTCTCATGTTTTGTCACCCTCACTGATATTTTCACTCATTTTCTCTCCTTTCCCTTTATTCCCTTTCACTAATTTTTATATTCCCCAAATGAATGAGACCATATAATGTTTGTCCTTTTCCGATTGACTTATTTCATTCAGCATAATACCCACCAGTTCCATCCACGTTGGATCAAATGGAGGGTATTTGTCTTTTATAATGGCTGAGTAATATTGTCATGGGACAGTATTACATAATTTTAAAATTTCAAAATTCTTAGTAGCTTTGCTTGCTTTTGCAAGGACATTCTTTGCTGTATATAGAATCCTTGGTTCACAAGTCTTTCTTTGGCTGTCTTGTAAACCACATCATCTTCTTGTTTTGAATGTTGCTTTGGAGAAATCATGTCTGAATTTCTCCTATGTAATGTCTTATCTCTTTGCCTGGATACCCAAAAGATTCTTTCCCTCTTTCATTTCCTTCACTCCTCTACATTTCCCCTGTGTTCTTTCTGCCTTCTCTTCCTCTTTCTCTTTCTGTTTCACTCTCTCCAATCTTGCAGGATATGTCTCATAGTTGACTGATCTAATTCAATTTTCCCTGGTCTATAGTGTGCCCTTTTAATATGTGGAGTCAAGTTTTGTTTAATATATCAGTTTCACAGTTTCTATTTTCTTCCTTATGGACTCTAAGTAATTATGTGTATGTTGGATTGCCTTTGCTTGTTAACAGTAGCTGTGTCATTTTCTCTCAAACCCTCTTTAATTCTTCGTTTCATTTAACCCTGCTTGCTTTTCTTGTATCCATCCTTTATATCCTTCCACATCTTTTCTATAGGGTATAGTGTGTCTTATAAATGTTTCAATCTTATCTTCATTTCTCCAGTGACTTTTCTTTTTTTTACTTTTTTGCCAGTTACTTTCTAGGATTTTGCAAGCTTACAGTTAATTTCCTCCTATTTTCTTGCTACAACTTCCCTAAATTCTGGGATTTCTATTTTGTGATATTCTTTTAGAGAAATGGTTGGTTTATTAATTTTTAAAAAATCATGGTGAAATATTTATGTACTTTTTCTTTTGTTTCATGGCAACTTATTTTTGATTAATGTAGTTCATCTTTTGGTACATTTGGCTACTCTTTAAAATTTTTATCTTACAGTAACTTTGTATAGATGCTATGCTAGCGTATTTTTTTTTTAAAAAAATCACTTATTGTTAAATGTATTGAATTTTTCAGTTCCAGTTAATACACAGGGTTTCAGATGCAATGCATCACAACTCAAAGCTTTCTCTTTCTTTGCTGTTCTCAAAGAAAGACTGATTTCTGGAAATATGATTTGACTGTTATTCTTTGTGTGGACGTACCTTCTCTGTTTCTCTAAATCCCAGAGAGACTCCCTCTGTGGTTTCTGCTTTCCTCAGTTCCTGCCTGCACTTTGCTGCAAATATGATCTGTAGCTTACACAGTTCCTGGTGAGTTCTTGCCTTCACGAGTTTTATCTCTGTTGGCACTTTTGAGATCTGCCATCATTAAGTTTTCTCACAACTCAATTTTCTTATTTTCTCTTTCTTTCCCTGTGGTTTCTGTCTGATTTCAGTTGCTTTTGTCAACTTTTAAGCGTATTTTAGAGTCTATAGATTATATTTGCCTTCTAGTTTTATTGAAAATGGAGTTTGTGGATATTTTTTCCATTCTCTTTGCTCCTTTCTCATGATTTTATGGACAGGATGGACAAATAAGCTGATAAGTGCAGCCATGCTACTACAGAAGTCTCTGTGATGATGTTATAGTTATCTATCATCATGGACTTTTCTTGTCATGAAATGTTGAAGAACTGATATTTGAAAGTCTTTAGAAGACTTTCCTTTCCCCTCCCCCAACTTAGTAATATATGAAATTATAGATTTGAAAAACCTGCATGACCTTTGCTATCCAGAAAGTTAAGGAATACATCCTTTGCTAAATCTGAGTTAAAACTTTAGGCACTAAACTTTCCCACTTGAACCATGTTGGGAGAAAGTATTTCTAAATACTAACATGTTTTTTTTTTTTTTTTTGGATTCTTGGAACTTACAGAAATTACTCTGTGCGGGTGACTGTATACTAAGGGTTATGACTATATTGTACTAAAACATGGCTGTTTCATTGAAGGAAGTGGTCACCTCCATAAAAAGAGGCTCCAAAATGTATGTTGGGTTTTTTTTGTCATATACAGTTTTTTTCTTGTGAGCAGATTTCTTTAGATGCCTTTTCTTATAGCTGTTATTATGTCTTCCTATCATAGCCCTTCTTCCTCTAATTTGATGAAGGCTTAGAATTCAGACAACAAAGATGGCTGGAATTATATAAAGTATATTATTGTATTTTATAAATATTATGTCATATATAAATATAAATAAGTTTATGTATTATATATTATAAAATGGAATATATTATACACATATACATTGTTGGAATTATATAAAGTATATAAAGTAAAAGTAAATATACTTTGGGTATGACATGAGGGAACCTCCCATGAGTAAAGTGATACTCAGTACACAGACTGTGTAATAACTGCTTTGGATGCTTGGGAATCCCTTGTTTCTTGGATCTTAGTGGACTCACTCCTAGAAGTATTCACTCCAAGAAGAAATTCTTATGGGAACAGCTCATCAAAGTGGCAGATGGAAAATGGATAATATAATACATCTGGATAGGCAGGTGCTGTAGGCTATACAGAGAAGATCGGTTGACCAGATTTTGTCAGCTAGGTTGTGTATGTGGATACTGGTGGGACCAAAGTCAATTTGCTGACATTTGGTAGGGACATAAAACAAACGAAAAGGAAGTTGAATAGTTACATTGCTGACACATCAGGTGTTTTTGTAGTTTTGATTTTATATATGCTTAATGATATTATTATAATTGGACATTGTAACTCTCATTTAAAAGGCTACCATCATACAAAGTCTTTTATTTGGAAATATCATGGAAGCTCTAAGTAAAACATTTGCTATAACATTCCATTGCCTTATAGAAAAAGGTGTTTTTGTGTTCTCAATGCCCAGTTGTCCTAGCATCTGGGGGAGGCGCAGACATTTACTATGCAGTCCAAGTACACAGGGAAGGTTCTAAAGTTGTTAAGTGCAAGCTGCAAGATTCTAAGATTAATTGTGCTTCACTCTCCAGTGAGATTAGTGTATTATAAATCATAGAGGCATATCCCATCAATCTGGCGCCTGGATGCAGGGAACATGATAACCCTTAACTCAGCAGAAACATACCTTCCATCCATTATGGCTTCTCTCTTGGAATAAACCATACACACCTCAGATAGGGCCAGGGCAACAGACAGCATCTTAAAGACATCTTTGAGATAGCATCCTTTTACTTACAACAGGGAAACCATTTCTATGACTCCTTGGTTTTATTTTACAGTAGCTTTAAACAAGACAGGTATAAAGAAGTATTTTCTGGGTGCTTAGTTTTGTTTGGCCCCGGGATAAGTTCTCTGAGGGCTCAAAAGAAAGAAAATGTATTATACCACCCTGATGAGTCTACTGTTTAGTTGGGGAGAAAAGCCATATTAATTACGTGCTATTGATACTACTAATTGCTGTGTTTATCTAACGCTAACTATGTGCATAACAATAGAAGTATTAAGAAATTATTCATAGAATGTATTTCAAAATAAATGCTGACAAGGTCAGAGAAAGGAGAGATAAACATGGCTGGATTAGTCTGGAAGGTCTCCATAGATGATAGCCTGTGCCTGGACTTGTTGGTGTGAAGGCTTTAGTGAGATGAGACAAGCTGTATTTCCCCAGTTTAAGGGTATTGATCACAGGAGAGAAATTAGGTTAGATTGGGAGTGACTACAAGAGGAGACTTGCAGGTGGCCTGAAGAACTACAGAATGTGCAAGGATCTTGCTGTGCAGCTCATTGCCCTTCCACATTCCCTCTATCATCATTCAATCCTGTTCCTCTTTGGAGTACCCTGCTGAGAGAAAGAGAATTCCCACAGGAACATCTCATCTGAATGGCATGTGGAAAAGTGACTTTGATAAGCTTGGTATGCAGGTGCTGTAGGCTACAAGAAGAAGGTCATTTGACCAGATTATGCCAGCTAGCTTGTGTGTGCAGACACTACTAGGGCCTAAGTTAGTTTGCTGACACTTGGCAGGGACACTAAGTAGATTTCCTCCTTCCTTCCCTTTTTCCTCTCTCCTTCCATCCCTCCCTCACCTCTCCCTCTTTATCGTTCTCATTTTTTATTATGAAACCCTCCAAGCTTATCAATCCATCCCTGCTCCTTTCAGTTTTCCTCTTCCTTGATTCCAAGCTCAGTTTTCTTAGCTACAACTTTGTGGTCACACACTGTTCACTCAACTTCATTCATCTATTCATTCAACAGGTATTTATTGGAGGATTTCGATGTGCATCTTCAGAAAATACAATCTTATATGGAAGCCAAAGTACAATACAATGTGACAAGTATCTTAAAATGAGAAATATAGGATGCTATGGGAACAGATAACCCAGGTACTTCATTTTATTGAGGGGAGGAATGAAAAGAAATGTCAGAAAAGAAATGACATATAACCTGAGACCTAAAAGTATGAGTGGAGATGTTCCAAACCCTCTCTAAGGCTTTTGAGGGCTACCCCTATCTGATCTAGGGAGCTATCAGGCACTTAAGATACTTGGTTGCCTTTGGTTGCCACTGCCATCATACATAGCATATCAATTTATTTTTCAATCAATAAATATTTCTCGAGCAGTCCTATGGTTTAAACAGTGTTCCAGGCTCTCTAAAGCAAACAACTGTGAACCAGATGGGCAAAGCACCTGACATTATAAAACTTATATTCTAGTCAGAATGAGCAGACGATGAATAAATAAATAAAAATATAAATAAAAATATAAATAAAAATATATAAGATATTGAGTATTATGGAAAAAAAGAGAAAGACTAAGATGATAGAATGTAAGGGTTTTTTTAGATTTTATTTATTTATTTATTTATTCATTCATTCATTCATTCATTCATTCATTCATTCATGAGAGATAGAGAGAGAGGCAGAGACATAGGCAGAGGAAGAAGCAGGCTTCCTGCATGGGAGCTCGATGCGGAACTCTATTCCAGGACCTAGGATCACAATGTGAGCCAAAGGCAGACGCTCAACCACTGAGCCACCCAGGTGTCCCTAGGATCTAAGTTTTTGTTTGTGTGTGTGAATGTGGACTATTTTAAATAGGTGGTCAGGGCTTTTCTGTTATGGTGATATTTGAACAAAAATAATGAATTGAAGGAGTGGGTCATGTGGCTATCTGGTTGGTGGGCTGCGGGGGCAGCATTCTAGGCAGATGGAGCAACTAGAGCAATGGCTCCCATGGAGGATAAGTGTGAAGGCTCTTTGGGGGAACTGTAGAAAGTCCAGGTGGCTAGAGCTCTAGGAAGAGAGCAGAGATGGATGAGGTTGTGGGGTACTTGTGGACTGGATAAAGTAGACTCTTGTTCCATGCAAGATTTACATTTAAGAGGATCCTTTTGACTGTAGTGTGGAGATCTGATAGGAGAGGGGCAAGAGTAGAAGGGAGATTAATTAGGAGACAATTCCAATTGTCCAAGCAGGAGATGATGGTAGCTTGCTAGGTGGAAAAGAAGGAAGTGATTGGGGCAGAGAGAAGAGGCTATAGCTTGTGGGAGAAGTGGGGTCAAGAGAGGATATTTCCAAGTGGAAGAAAAGCAGCATGTATGTGTGTGTGTGTGTGTGCATGGGAATGATCCAGTAGAGAGAAAACAATGGCGATGCCTCAGGAAAGTGACAGCTGCAGGAGCTATGCTGAGCAGGTGAGAGGGCATGGGATTCATTGAGTAAGTGACCAGGAGCAGGGGCAGATCACTCCTGAAACAGCAGGGCAGGTGGCAGGGGCTGCAGGAGGTTATTACACAGGAAGTCTCTTCTGACAATTTTAATTCTCTCAGTGCGATGCGAAGATGGGTTCTCACATGTGAATGAGAATGGGGAGATGCCAGTGTTGGGAGAGAAGGGAGGAGAGGTGGTTGTCTAGGAGAGCGAGAGAGTATGGACCAGATTGTAAGACATGATTCTCAGGCAGCCCTAAGGCCTCTTTGGTGGAGTGGTCATGAATTTAAAAATGGCCTGGTCAGGATGGTTCAGGACAGCATTTAACTGCCTAAATCAGATCTTGGGCTTATTAAACCCTTGCAGTGCACATTTTTGAAGAAGGATTCCCAAGATGGTATTGAAGCCCTGTGCTGTCATCTTCATGTCTGGAGAACAGAGTTACATGAGGCTCTGGGGATTTCACATGGGCATGCGGGACCCAAATGATGGCCACACATGGTCATGTCATGGTCATGATCATGGTCATGATTATCCTTCTATTTCCTTTAACTATTGGTGGAGGCATGCTGGAAGATTACAGGAAAATCATGCAAGCATTGAGTGGTTTGTTAAGATGGACACATAAAGATTTGGGGCAGGGATGAGTCAGCTGACACACGGGAGCTTTTTGGTGCACAAGGAGGTGGCCAGACAGAGAGGAGGGGAAGGAATTCCAGGCAGAGGGACAGCACAGTCAAAGGCTTGATAGTGGAGGGAACATGGAAGAAAATGGGCCATGGGGGAAGGGAAGTTGTTTGGAAATGTTGGAGTGCATGTGTTCCAGGCAGCCCACCTTACTGTCCTCCATCCTGCCATGTTCATTTTGGTCTCTAAGCCTTTAATTATGCTTGTTTCTGTGCCTTCCATCCCCCAGGGTCACTGGGTTGCACAACTCCAGGGGGTACCATTAACAGTGTACTTTATGATTCCTTCCAGCGACAGCTCAACTTCTTTCTCTTCCATGACAGCCCCTTCCTTGGTTCCAAGCCACACTCACTCTCCTTTACCTGAATTCCTTTTATATCTAGAAGGTAGAGTTACAGATTCAGCTAACCAAAATATAACATGCCAGTTAACTATTACATGGGACATATTTATATTAAATAATGATTAGTTGTTTATCTGAAACTCACGTTTAACGAGGCACCCTGCTTTTTACCTAGCAACCCAATTAGAGCCTGAAACATAGTTAAACATTCATTCAGTAAATCCTTCTAGAGAAGGAACATGAGAGGCCCTCAACTGAGCACTGGGGAAATAGCAGTGGTAGGCCTAGGCCCTACTGTCAAGGCTGGGAGGCACCAAACCAGACAAGTAGTATGGTAGAAAAATGTTGCAAAAGGTTCAGCTAGAATGAACTCCTCCAGAATTTTACAATTGTTATATCTAGAGAAACGCTATTTTAATTTTCAGTATACATGAACATTTTGTGATTTTCACTGAGTACCGTAATTTTAATTTTAATGATGTATAGGATGGAGGCTTCATTATCTTTTCATGCTGAAGACATCTAAAAGTTGTCCCTAAGATTTGTCTGCCTATGAAGAATTTGTCATCTGTCATTTTCATCTTCATCATCACCACTATTAGTGTTGATCAGAAGTGGCAGCTGCTAGGCAGAGGCAGGATGACCCAGGGCTGAGAGTATGCATCCTGGCTGTGCCATTATCTTGGGAAGTGACTTGACCTCTCTGTCCCACTGTTTCTCCTTCTGTAAAACGAAATGTAGTAATAATACCTACCTCTGAGGGTTGGTGAAAAAGTTAGAGTTAAAAGTTGAGAATTCTTTGGAACAGTGCTTAGTATATGCTAAGAGCTAGATAAATGTTGTTAATATAATTTAAAAATTATTTTTACACATGCACTGTCGTAGAGGAGGCAATGGCTGAGTATTCCTGAAATGTGAATCAACTTTGTTGGCATTGATCGTATATTCCCAGTCTCCTCAGAGGTGAGCATCACACATCTTTGTATCCATCCTTTACTTCCTCTCAGCTATCTCTAAATGGTGGGATAGAGGCTTTGAAAATGTTCGTTAGTGGGTATATTAATGCTGTTGTCAGCCTAAAGAAAGGTTAATGACATTCATGGATCATGTTTCCTCAAGGTTGCTGAGTTCCAAAATAATCTTAACTACTTATATTTTCACTATTCCTGATTTATTTGTAATAGCTAGGCAAATATATTTAATATAGGATACCTGAGGTGAACTTTGTAAATGCTCTAGGAATGAAAGCAAATTGAGCACTCATTTACCATTCACATCAAACTGCACATTAGTACACCAGGTATGAATAGTAGTTTCAGTTGATGGAGCATTTAATAAATGATCAACATTATTTTAACCACTTAACATGCACAATATAATCGAATTCCTCAAACCTTTCTGACAGTTAGGTGTTATTAACCCTAACATTACATGCAAAGAAGTGGAGATACGGAGCAGTTAAGAAATTTGCTCAAGTCACATAACTAGTAGTTACTGGGTCCTGGGTTCAAGTTCAGGAATGTCAGGTTTTAGAGCACATGTTCAAAATGAATATGCATGTATCTCAACATAAAAAGCTAATGGAGTGCAGAGGGGAGACTTGAGAGTTTTTGTTCATTCACTGATTTATTCAATCATTCAAGTGTAGCAGAAGTGTGAAGGGGCAAGGCTCTGCCCTCAGAAAGGTCATGGTCATAAAGGACTGGGTATAGAGAATGTGGTTAAATGCTTTAGCAGAGGACCTCATAAAGTGTCAAGGTAACACAGAGAAAGCAGAGCCAATGGTACCTAAGAAAGGTGCTGTGACTGGAGATGGCATCAGAGAAGAGGTGACATTCTGTTGCATCATGCAGACCAAATAAGAGAAAAGTGCTTCTCTAGGTCTTATATTTGTTGAGCACTATATAAGATTAGCAACTGATGCCACTTCACTGACATGACATAAATAATAAGGAAACAAATATTTTTGAAAGTCTACTTGGTTCACAGTCCTATGCTAGGCATTTTTATAGACAGGGGTTGACTTCCTGACAACCATTTCAGTTAAATATTCTTATCTCCATTATACAGATATAGAAAACAAGTCTCAAAGTGGTTGAGATTTGCCAAAACTTGGAAGTTATTATTTACTTAACAAATTCAGTTTTTTGTTTATTCATTGAATAAGCATTGGTTGAGCACCTATCTTACGTCAGGCAATGTGGCTGGTTGCTGAATAACAATGGTGAACCTGCCCCATATATATATTTTAGGAAAACAATGCATCCTTTGAAATGAAGTTTCAAATGGGAGTGAGTAGAGAACATCCTATGACTTACAATTGGGATTATCCTCTGTCCTCTTCCCTGTATGTCTGTGCCCAGGTTCCAGGGAGAGGTACCTTCAGTCAAAGCTAATATAACATTGCATATTAGTTATGCATCAGTTAAAAAACATTAAAGCCCTACAATGCAGCTCCACTGAGCACATGTGTCTACAGGGAGCATCACAGGGAACCAGAGCAGAGCAAAGCAACATGGTGGACTCCAAAGGGTAACTGAGGAGACTATTCATGCACATACATGAGACACCCTGGGGGGTGCTATGAGGGAGGTTGGGATGTCTGCAGCTCCACATAGGAGAGAAATCTGAGCTGAGAAATGCAATTTTGTGGTCTAATTCTGATACAGATTTTACTTTTTGGGTTTTACAAAGGTCAGTGTTAGAGCAGGCTTCCAGGAGGTGAAAAGTAGGGCTGCCATGTTGATTCAGACCATGGTACTCCAGAGTTTTGCAATTATATCCTTGTGGCCCTGTGGTGACTCTAGGTGGGTGGGGTGTGGAATGTGCTCTGGCCTGTGGATGCAGGATGAAAGCACTAGGATCAGGAAGGCTCAGTGACAGCTTCACTGTTCTCTAAGACCAACTTCTTCCCCTTATTACTTTGAGAAGGCCTAATCCTGGGAGGCGTGTTATTCATAGTAACGAGTGACCATTTCTTTTTTTTTTTTTTAAGATTTATTTATTTATCCATGATAGACACAGAGAGAGAGAGAGAGAGAGAGAGAGAGAGGCAGAGACACAGGCAGAGGGAGAAGCAGGCTCCATGCCGGGAGCCCGACGCGGGACTTGATCCCGGGACTCCAGGATCGCTCCCTGGGCCAAAGGCAGGCGCCAAACCGCTGAGCCACCCAGGGATCCCCACGAGTGACCATTTCTTTTTCAGCTTAAGGCTTTTGACCATAAGCAACAGAAAGAGATCTTGTCTAATGTAATCAGTTCATTGAGGAATCTCAGTTCACTTTGATATAAACATCAAATGTTTTATTTCATCCAACTGTACCTATGATTCTCTAACTTTAATGTGTTTATGAATCACCACATTAAAATGCATATTGTGGTCCAGCTGGTTTGAGCTAGGGGCAGGGATTCTGCTTTTCTAACAAGCCAAGGTTGCTGGTCTGTGGACTACTCTTGGAGTATCAAGGAAATCTACTTTATGGAGTGCCCTTTGTCCCTTTTTGGATCTGTAAACATGGTCTTTGCCTTATTCTATCACTTGCAGGTTTTATTCATTTTGGAAGTCAAAGCTTATTCCTATGTATTATTTAAGAACTTTGGTCTCAATTTTCTGTACAGTTTTTGTTTTCCAGTGCATGTTAGAGTTGTGGCCTTGCCTTTTTAGATTGAGGAGCAGGTGTGTGATTTGGTCCTACAATTATCCCCTTCCCCTAAATACATTTCATCCAGGGTTTGGTGACAAGGAAGAGATTTGAGGAGCTGAAGTCTCCCTCCTTAGCCTCCTTCATGTCTTCCATGGTTAGTATCACAGACACTACTCTGCTTCAGGCTGGCTCCAGCCATTCATTGCTGAAACCTTTATGGGTTGTCTCAGTGACAGTTCTGTGTGTGGTTTTAGGCCAGTGCTCACTGTGGCCCCTTCATCTCTTGGGAGCCTGTCACAGAGGTGGGCTTCCTCCCTTTGGCTCCTGAAGGTATATCCCAGTGATCCTTTTGCCAGACTGGGCATCCTCTCATGTGGCCCTGGAATCTTCTGTCCTATTTCTGTGGAACTATCCTCTGTATCTGGTGCTAGGTACTGGCTGTGGAAATAGTTTAGAAGAGTGGCCATTCCTACGTCTTCCACTCATGTAGAAACTCCTTTGGTGAGATACATGCTTGGGTTCTGGCCCCAGGTCAGCAGGTATCCCTCTGTAGCCTTCTAGGACTAGGTGGGAAATGGGCTGAGGCTCCTTATAAAGCTGTCTCCAGCTATCCCAGTCCCTCCCTGGAAGCCAGTCTCCTCCCTCCTGCTCCTGGGAACCACCACCCTCAGAATTCAGTCAACACATCTGGCTTAATGTTCATGTTTCTCTTTGATGCTTTCCCTCCCAGGTGAATCAACCTCAGTGAGGAGAGAGGGAGGAAGAGCTAAGTGTCACAACACAATCTTTACTATCCTGGTGCTGATAGTTTCCTCTTGCAGGGGTCCTATCTCTCTGGCCCACAGTGGGCTGGGTATTTGGACATAAATCTCTCCTCAGTCTAATTCATTGTGTGGCACCAGTAGCCATGTTCACAGCAGCCATGGACAGAGGCCTGTCTGCTGGGCAGAGCAGCCCATGGAGGGAAGTGTTTTTGACATCCTGTTTTGGGCTGTCAGCTGTACTCCTATAGGATCTGGCATCATGCTTGTCACCATCGTCCCTCAACAGGAAACTCAGAGAGTCATCTGGAGAGACCGCAAACCTGAACCATTAAAAAGCAGACAGATCTTTGTATTTGTGAAAGCTCACAATTAATATTTCATGGAGAAAGGATTAATAAAACATCATGCAATTAGCTGCTTCCCTTCAGCAATCACATCTCATTAAGGGTGGTAGGAGGCAACCGACAGGACTCCTGAGCAAGCTGCTGGCCTGAGCCCTGACTTGCAGAACAGGCTTGCTGGTTTAGGGGAGTGACAACCCCAGTTCCATCTTGTCTGGAGAAGAATCTTCTTTGCTAAATGCTGTGATAAATGGGGTTGGCTCTCAGCAGGGTATCTTTTAGCAACTATATCTTTATCTGTATCCCCAGAATTCTCCCTTCATTTACTCATTTATTGTCTTGGATGTACCAGGTGTTGTACTTGGTGATGTGAAAGGAACAGTGGCCAGTATCTGCCCTTCTGGAAGTCCTGCCAGTCCCCATCAAAGACTTGTGCTTTTCTCTCCACGTCCCTTCCTGTCTGGCACTGCTTCTCATGCCTTCTGTTACCCTGTTTGCCTGCTGTGCTCTCCAGCTTCTGCCCTATGAATACACTGAGGCTCATCCCATACTTTATGCCTTTATTCCCCTCCTATAGCAGGCTCTCTCCTAGCCTTCCTTCCCTGGATCCCAAAGTTCTACAAAGACACCCTTTCTCATCCCCATTTCATGAAGTACAATGTGGAAAGGCAGTGATGGGGCTATTAAAACCCCTTTTCAATGCCTCCTTTTGGCTTGGGCTAAGAAGTCACAAGGACCTAGTCCTTCTCATCTGAGCCTTCTGTTTCCTCTTCCATCATATTTTCTTTTCTCAGGAGTAGAATGGTGAAAAGAAAAAAATTGGTTTGAATGTGATTCTCAGTTTCTAGGGGAGCTAGCAGGTGGATTTATCTCTCCAAGCCTCAGGTTTCCACCCTATGAGAGGGAAACAGCACCCACTGCATAATATGGCACAAGGATTCAGGAAATACACTTTATATAAGGGAAGCTGTGATAGTTAAAATTTGGACAGTGCTACGTAGACATTTGATGCCAGAGATGCTGGGCTGAGTGGCCAGCTTTGTCAGCCCCAGCAAACAGGTTTGTCCCCCTGATGCAGATTACTAGCATTTTTCTGCATAGCATGCTGACACCTCTAAATGATGGCTTTGGATGGTAGAAACTGTATGCTTTCAGCATGATGCCCCTCTGCAAGGCTGTGGCCTCGGTCTAGGATCAGCATGTTGACATGGTCCCGAGGCCCCAGAGACAGGAACTGACAGTACCTTCTGATTTCTATCAGACTGTATTAGCTCCCATCCTCCTGAGAAGGCTGTGATCATGATGAAGCCCAATTAGACATGCAGGATGAAAGAATATCAGGCTGGGATGTCACACCTGGCAGCCTGATGGGTCCATTCATGTGTCAGGCCAACTTCTCAAAGTCCATCAGGCTAGAAGCAAGAAAACAAGGCCTCGGTGACAGCATCTTCAGAGTCAAAATGACAGAGGAGGGAACTCTCATCAGCTTTGTTTGATCACCCCACACAAGGTGGTTTAGATCACTCTAAAATGAATGGCTTAGGAAATGGAATTATATGGATGATTGCTTCCACTCACTAGCCTACTTCACCTCTGTCAATGAGAGAGATCGAGGGAATGGAGACAGAGATATTAAGAGGTTGATTTGATTTGGCTGAGACCATGGTGGTCTTACCTGAAGATGGAGAGTTATGGCCATATGTCTCCACCCAGCCCAGTGCAATTGGAGTCATCTGGCAGTTTTCATCAAAGACATGATGAAGTCAAGTAAGTTTGTTGGGAAGGTCATTGTAGTGGATGCTATTGGTGCCCTGCACAAATCTCTTTTTCATGTTCGTGCCCTTGAACTTGGGAATCAGGATCAAGCTTAGGCCATATTCTACTTAGTTCCTTCCTTTGTCCCATCCTACATTCCTCATCTCCTTTTTTTTTTTTTTTAAGAATATTCCCCCAGTAAATCATTTGAACGAGAATCCCTGTATTAGGCTCTAGGAAACCTGACTTAAGATAGTCATTGTGGACAGGAGTGTGAGGATCTAGTGCTGGGGACATGGGATAGCAGGCTCAACAGTGGTTCAGGCATAAGCTGATATGGTTGTGACCAGGGAAAGTGCTAATGAAAAAGCAAAGAAGAGAGAGGTGCCAGAGACGTAAGGATGGAAGATCCACCTGTACCCCATATCTGTCTGGGTAAGGGGATGAAGAAAGAAGTAAATATGACTGATATTTTAAGTTGAGGGGAGTGAGAACACATGTGATGATGCCACTGGTTAATGGGAGAGAATTTTCACTCTGTCCTTTTCTATCTCTGGGTCACTTCTTCTGTCCTCTGTGGGCCTGCCTCTGCAGCTGCCGTGGATATGTATTGACACATCTTTATCACCCAAAGTCTGCATTTTACATTGGGGTTCACTCTTGGTGTTGTACATTCTCTGAGTTTGGATGAATTGTATAAAGACATGTATCCCCCATGACACAGTAGTACCATACAGAGTAGTTTTGCTACCCAAAAACTCCTTTGTCCTCCTCCTATTCATCTTTTTCTTATTCTGAACTCTTGGCAACCACTAATCTTTTTATCATCTCCACAGATTTTCCTTCTCCAGAATGTTATATAGCTGTAATCTTAGAGTATGTAGCCTTTTAAGATAGGCTTTTTCTACTTAGTAAGATGCATTTATGGTTCCTCCATGTCTTTTCATGGCTTGATAGCTCATTTCTTGTAGGACCAAATAATATTCCATTGTCTGGATGTACCAGTTTATTTATCCCTTCACCTGCTAAGGACATCTTGGTTGCTTTTAAGTTTTGGCAAATATGAATATAGCTGCTATAAACATCTGCGCAGGTTTTATGTGGATATGTTTTCAGTTCCTCTGGATAAATACCAAGGAGTGCAATTGCTGAATCATATGGTAAAAGTGTGTTTCCTTTTTTAAGAAACTGCTGAATTGGCAGAAGCTTCACAGCTAGAGAAGACAAATTCGTATCCAAAATATATACCTAGACTAGTGAGGACATACTGCTCCCACTCAATGATGAAATGGGTGCAATGTAATCAACTTGCCACTGGGTGGCTTGCTGGTCCCCTTAGGGAACTATGCCTTACTAGGGGCCTAGGGTTTAGGCTCTGCAGTTGGCAAGTCAGACCTTTGGTAGTAGCAGTAGCTAAGTCAGCCTTGGTGAGGGGGAGTCTATGTCATTGAGCCTATTTAAAGCTTCCATCCCTGACAACATGCCCAGTTTGTACGTCTACTGAGCTAACAATGGGGTGATTCATATCCACAGAACATTTCATCTTGTCCATGTGATGAAGAGTCTCCTCTGTAGTGGATATTCTTTGGTGAGCATACACATGGACCATAAATATCTTTCCATTCTGTGCCCATTCATAGAAAGAGATTTTTTCCTATATTTTCCTTAAAATTTATTAAGTTTTTGGTCATTAATTCTGCAAAAATAGTTTTCTGCACTAATATCTTTCTCCTCTGGTACTCGATGTCACAACTGTTAGACCTTCTGCTACTGTCTTAAAGGTTCCTGAGGCCATATTCATTTTTTAAGGTATTTTTTTTGTTATTTAGATCAGATCATCTCAATTGATCTATTTTTAAGTTTGTTGAGTCTTCTGTCATCTTCACTCTGCTTCTGAACTTATCCAGGACTTTTAAATTTCACATATTCACATTATATTTTTTAGTTCTAAAATTTCCATTTAAAATAGTTTTTATTTTTCTGCTAAGAATGTGTACTTTTCCATTTCCATTTCACTGAGAGTGAACCTCCTCCTCTTTCTTACCTTTGGGGTGCCTAGGTGGCTTGGTCAATTAAACATCTGCCTTTGGCTTAGGTCCTGATGCCAAGGTCTTGATCGAGCCCTACATCAGGGTCTCCGCTCAGTGGGGAGCTTACTTCTCCCTTTCCTTCCTGCTTGTGCTCTCGCTTGCTATCTCTGTCACTATTTGTGTCTCTCTCAAATAAATAAAATCTTTTTTAAAAAAAGAAGGTTTACCTTTATGCCATGGAGCATGTCTGTAATAGTTCTTTTAAAGTATTTGTCTCATAATTCCAACATCTGGATCATCTCAGAGTTGGCATCTATTGATTGCATTTTCTCTTGAGAAGTGATCACGTTGTCCCAATTCTTTCTATGTTGAGTACTTTTGGACATTTGAAATACTACATTGTGAATCTTTGGGTCCTTCTAAATTCTCTGAAGAATATTGATTTCATTGTTTTAGAAGGCAGTCAGTCTGATTGGGTACAAACTGCAAGTTCTCTCGTTATCTGGGGGCAGTGGTTCCAATGTTAATCTGGTTTTCAAAGCTTTTGTTAAACTGCTTTGGGTCTACTCCAGGCATGCGCCTCTCTGGAACATGAGCAGTGGGTGATACTGAAGTTGAGATTTCAGTCTTTGCTATATGCTTTGGTTTGATCTTTGTGTATTGACAACTTAGAGGTGATCCCCTCCTCCAACACTCTCTTCTCTAAGCTTTTCTCCATACTATTTTAGCTCCCAGGGGCCAGGTCCTCTGCTCTGGTTTTCTATTTCTGTTTTAGGACCCATCTGCTGCATAGTTCTGCTCTGGGACCACCCTTTGATCAAAGTCAGAAGACAAAAGATGAAAAAAGCTAGGAAACTCACCTTCTGATGTGGATCACTCTTTAAATGTTGGCTTTCTTCCCTAATCTACTTAGTTTTGTCAACTTTTCAGAGTCTGCAAGTGGTTTCTTTTTGTATTTTATCTGAATTTTTATCTGTAACCAGTGGGAGAGAAGGTTGAGGTAGACCTAATTCATTTTGGTTAACACCGGAATTTTCAGACAACTGTGATTATAGAGATATTGCTAGAACCTGAGAGGTGAGTGCCATCATTTGTATTTCTGCTGGTGAACAGAACATGCTTATGAATGGGACTCTGAGTAGAGTGTGCCATGCAGAAATAGGGGGCCTTGATTTCCACAAAAAGACTCAAAGTGGGGGATCCCTGGGTGGCGCAGTGGTTTGGCGCCTGCCTTTGGCCCAGGGCGCGATCCTGGAGACCCGGGATCGAATCCCACGTCGGCTCCCGGTGCATGGAGCCTGCTTCTCCCTCTGCCTGTGTCTCTGCCTCTCTCTCTCTCTCTCTCTCTGTGACTATCATAAATAAATAAAAATTAAAAAAAAAAAAGACTCAAAGTGACTTCCTTGATAAATTGTAAGAAGTTATATTTGTTTTTGGAACATGCTGTATATGTCATTTGCTACCAAATGCTTTAGAAAGATGAGATTTTTGCTTAAATCATTACATCTGCTGAGGTGTAAATGGCAGTTTGTGCTAGTAGCAGCCAAAGGCTATTGCTACTATTATGTGAGCTCTTTAGTTGACTTCCCGAATAGGGCCTGAAGCTCCTGATGCAGGTATGATTTTTTCCTTCCTATAATAACATATTCATAAGTTTATTTAAAGAGTTTATTATATATTATAAATTTATATAATAAAGAGAGAGGGTCTAGAGACCCTCTATAGAGAGAGAGAGTGGGAGGGGGAGGGAGGGAGAGAGTGAGGAGACGGAGGGAGAAGGAGAGAGAGAATTTCAAGCAGACTTCCCACAGAGTGTGGAGTCCTAGGTGGGACTCGATCCTACGACTCTGAGATCATGACCGGAGCCAAAATCAAGAGTTGGATGCTCAACTGACTCAGTCAACTGACTGAGCCCCTCAGACATCCCTAGCATTAGTAATTTTAAACTCTTGTCCTTAGGTAAGGTGGACCAAAGCTATTGTATCCTAGCTTGGGAGGTTTGCTGTAATGTCCACAATGGGGCAGGAAGAATATGATTCTCGTTCCCTTGTTTAAAGCTCCTTTATTTAGAAATCCCATTTATTTAACCTTCTGAGATATATATATATATATATATCTCAAAAGGAATTTGCATTTGGCTTTTATTGCTCTACAGAAAGTAGTAAATTAAAGAGAAAAGTGTTCCTTTGACTCCCAAGCAAAAAAAAATTTGCAACTGGTGTTTGCCTTGAACCCACAGTTTTTGCCCAGGAAAAAGTAAAACAAAAGATTAAGACGTTCAAGTCTACCTTTTCCTGAAACAGTTTGCTGGGGCTTATGGAACTTTAGTTGTAGATTGTAGGTAATCCTTTTGTTACTGGCTTCTATCACTGAGGGAGAAATGTCAGATCTGGGGTCAAGGATTCCAGATCCTTTTAGATTAGGGAATATTCTATTAATTAAGGAAATGGTTGGGCAGGATGTAGGTTATAGCAAGTAATTGCTTGCATTTTGCATTTGACAGAACTAAAAAGCATGTGATACCCTTTGGCCAGTCTCTGTCACCTAGAGTTTTGAAAACTTTCATTTTATCCTAATTAAAAATAATTGAAGTACCATTTAGTCCAGGGAGAGGGGGTAGCCTTAGGGTTGGTGGACCCTAAAGCAATAGACATGTTGAACCCTCACAAACTTTTCAGTCTCTCCCTGGGGTTCCTCCTGAGGCAGCACTTCTTGTGGTAATCTTCCTCACTGAGGCCTCAACTTTAAAAAAGAGCCATAATGAGTCTTTGGAGGAGGAAGGTAAGAAAAGCTGCATTTATGCCTTTTTTTCTGACTAAGCAGTTCACTAATTAGGGTCCCCGGACAGCTTGATTTAAGCCATTTGGCAAAATCTCATCTATAAAAGCCAGAGCGCCAACAAGGGGAGCCAGTACTAGGAGGGGCTTCTTGCAGTGGTCTCAGGTAGAAAGAACCAGAGACCCGTGTCTAAGTCAAAGCCCAAATCAACACCAAGACTATGATATAGGGTAAGGAAGGTAGAAGGGAGTATGAACTGACAATCAGGAGTCAGGATGGACATGAAAGAAACAGAAATGGTTGTGGAACAATGAAATGGTCATGGGTAGTTGCTGGTCAGCACTGGTACACATGAAGTTTATGCTTGCTGGAAAGAGTGGAGGGAGGAGTGATGAAGGGAGCTTTGTCAGGTGGCCCTAAAGGTCCAAGATCCAATCAGACACTATTGAATGGGTCTCTTGGTGTTTATTTCCCTTTCTCTTTGTCACGGTTATGGCTATACAGTCAGTTATAAATAAATAACATTTTTATTTCATTCATTTCTCCCTTTTATAACTATCAATATTATTTCAAAATATTTTATTATAAAGATAAAATGTGCTGAATGGTTAAAAAAAAAAAAAAAGACCCAACAACTTGGGAAGCACAAAAAATAATTAAGAGGAAAATAAAAATGCACCAGTAATCAGACCACCCAGAAATAACTAAAATTCCTAAATTTTTGGTGAATTTCATTCCTGGCATTTTGGTTGTAGATAAGCAGTTGTTGATTTTGTATTTTCAATCAGGTAAGCTGGCCAGGTAAGTCATTCCAGATAGGTGAATCACATCACGCAGGTGAACCACCATCCGAAGCAGGGACCTCCAGTTGGGGTGCTGATTGGAGAAAACTTCTGACACATTTGCTCTCTGTAGGTGTACCTGTTAGCAGTGCAGCATTGTTTTGTCAGTATTTTCGGCATGTTTCACATCTGATACCACTCAGATACAGGACATGGCAAAGTAAAGCTCAGAACGATCCAGTTAAGGTAATAGCTCTGCTTCTTGTGCAAGTTTAAGGATGCCCATTTTCAAGTCAATGTCATTACAGTCACTCAGTGGGGGAGCATAATATTCTGAGTGTCTTCTGCACTAAGACCTTATTATGGTGATGGGTGTAAAGAAATATCCATGAGACGTGCACATCAGAGGATAACAAGAACCCCAAACCATGACATGTCCAATGAACTGTTTAATTGGAAAGGATTTTATCGGAGACGGCAGCCGCCCTCCTGACTCTCCAGCTATGATGGGAAGTTATGGAGTGTTGATCATCATCAACGCTGCCCACAAAATGGCAGAATGAAATCATATAAATGCAAATTATGCTGTAATTAAAGAGGAAAGAGGCAAGAAGCAAAAGTATTTAGCTGAGCATGGCCTTCAGCGTCCTCTTTTGCCTTTGAGAGTCCAGCAGTCTCGGAGGATTTGCTTTGAAATCATCCTCTTACGCTGTTGACAGGGACAGGAGGTTAATGAGGAAGGAGGTGCAGGGATGGTTTTGAGGGAGCTGGCACACCAGTATTTCAGACTGACCGTCGCTCCAGGGGTGTCAGATTGATGGGAATCCAATCTGTCATACAGGGAGAAGGGCAAGTTTCTTGTTTCCTGTTTCTCCTCACTGCCATTTATGATCTTTCAGGGACCCAGCCCTGGGGTGTGATGGAAAAGGAAGAGAGAACAGGGGCGTTCTTCATGTGGGGAGGCAGTGCTAAGACTTTCCATTGGCTGTAATGACATTAATTGTTTAATTCAGTTTTTGAATAGTTCTAAAATAGTTCAGTTGTAAAATAAAATAAACGATGAAATTCTCCTTTACCACCATTAGCCCCTGCCTCATCTCCCCATATTCAACTTCAACCATAAGAATAAACCACTGTTATTAGATTTCTGGGTGTCCTTTAGGAGTATCTTTGTGCTTATATAAGCAAATATTAACATATTTTCTAATTTCTCTCCATTTTTATGTGAAAGGTAATATCCTGTATTCTGTACCTTGCTTTTTTCATTTAATATATCATGAGATCTTCCCATACCATGACATTGAAAGCATCTTTATCCTTTTCTTTTTTTTTAATCAATTTATTTTTTATTGGCGTTCATTTACCAACATACAGAATAACACCCAGTGCTCATCCCGTCAAGTGCCCCCCTCAGTGCCCGTCACCCATTCACCCTCACCCCCCGCCCTCCTCCCCTTCCATCACCCCTAGTTCGTTTCCCAGAGTTAGGAGTCTTTATGTTCTGTCTCCCTTTCTGATATTTCCCACACATTTCTTCTCCCTTCCCTTATATTCCCTTTCACTATTATTTATATTCCCCAAATGAATGAGAACATACACTGTTTGTCCTTCTCCGATTGACTTACTTCACTCAGCATAATACCCTCTAGTTCCATCCACGTTGAAGCAAATGGTGGGTATTTGTCATTTCTTTCTTTTTTTTTTCATTTCTTTTAACCCTTTATTTTTTATTATTTTTTTAAATAATAAATTTATTTTTTATTGGTGTTCAATTTACCAACATACAGAATAACACCCAGTGCTCATCCCGTCAAGTGCCTACCCTCAGTGCCTGTCACCCATTCATCCCCACCCCCCGCCCTCCTCCCCTTCCACCACCCCTAGTTCGTTTCCCAGAGTTAGGAGTCTTTATGTTCTGTCTCCCTTTCTGATATATCCCACACATTTCTTCTCCCTTCCCTTATATTCCCTTTCACTATTATTTATATTACCCAAATGAATGAGACCATACAATGTTTGTCCTTCTCCGATTGACTTCACTTCACTGGAGGGCACAATACCCTCCAGTTGCATCCACGTCGAAGCAAATGGTGGGTATTTGTCGTTTCTAATGGATGAGGAATATTCCATTGTATACATAAACCACATCTTCTTTATCCATTCATCTTTCGATGGACACCGAGGCTCCTTCCACAGTTTGGCTATTGTGGACATTGCTGCTATAAACATCGGGGTGCAGGTGTCCCGGCGTTTCACTGCATCTGAATCTTTGGGGGTAAATCCCCAACAGTGCAATTGCTGGGTCATAGGGCAGGTCTATTTTTAACTCTTTGAGGAACCTCCACACAGTTTTCCAGAATGGCTGCACCATTTCACATTCCCACCAACAGTGTAAGAGGGTTCCCTTTTCTCCACATCCTCTCCAACATTTGTGGTTTCCTGCCTTGTTAATTTTCCCCATTCTCACTGGTGTGAGGTGGTATCTCATTGTGGTTTTGATTTGTATTTCCCTGATGGCAAGTGATGCAGAGCATTTTCTCATGTGCCTGTTGGCCATGTCTGTGTCTTCCTCTGTGAGATTTCTGTTCATGTCTTTTGCCCATTTCATGATTGGATTGTTTGTTTCTTTGGTGTTGAGTTTAATAAGTTCTTTATAGATCTTGGAAACTAGCCCTTTATCCGGTCATTTGCAACCAAATGATAACGTCATTTGCAAATATCTTCTCCCATTCTGTAGGTTGTCTTTAGTTTTGTTGACTGTATCCTTTGCTGTGCAGAAGCTTCTTATCTTGATGAAGTCCCAATAGTTCATTTATGTGTTTGTTTCTTTTGCCTTCGTGGATGTATCTTGCAAGAAGTTACTGTGGCCGAGTTCAAAAAGGGTGTTGCCTGTGTTCTCCTCTAGGATTTTGATGGAATCTTGTCTCACATTTAGATCTTTCATCCATTTTGAGTTTATCTTTGTGTATGGTGCAAGAGAGTGGTCCAGTTACATTCTTCTGCATGTGGATGTCCAGTTTTCCCAGCACCATTTATTGAAGAGACTGTCTTTCTTCCAGTGGATAGTCTTTCCTCCTTTATCGAATATTAGTTGACCATAAAGTTGAGGGTCCACTTCTGGGTTCTCTATTCTGTTCCATTGATCTATGTGTCTGTTTTTGTGCCAGTACCACACTGTCTTGATGACCACAGCTTTGTAGTACAGCCTGAAATCTGGCATTGTGATGCCCCCAGCTATGGTTTTCTTTTTTAAAATTCCCCTGGCTATTTGGGGTCTTTTCTGATTCCACACAAATCTTAAAATAATTTGTTCTAACTCTCTGAATAAAGTCCATGGTATTTTGATAGGGATTGCATTAAACGTGTAAATTGCCCTGGGTAACATTGACATTTTCCCAATATTAATTCTGCCAATCCATGAGCATGGAATATTTTTCCATCTCTGTGTGTCTTCCTCAATTTCTTTCAGAAGTGTTCTATAGTTTTTAGGGTATAGATCCTTTACCTCTTTGGTTAGGTTTATTCCTAGGTATCTTATGCTTTTGGGTGCAATTGTCAATGGGATTGACTCCTTAATTTCTCTTTCTTCAGTCTCATTGTTAGTGTATAGAAATACCCCCGACTTCTGGGCATTGATTTTGTATCCTGCCACGCTACCAAATTGCTGTATGAGTTCTAGCAATCTTGGGGTGGAGGCTTTTGGGTTTTCTACGTAGAGTATCGTGTCATCGGTGAAGAGGGAGAGTTTGACTTCTTCTTTGCCAATTTGATTGCCTTTAATGTCTTTTTGTTGTCTGATTGCTAGGCTAGGACTTCCAGAACTATGTTGAACAGCAGTGGTGAGAGTGGACATCCCTGTCTTGTTCCAGATCTTAGGGGAAAGGCTCCCAGTGCTTCCCCATTGAGAATGATATTTGCTGTGGGCTTTTCGTAGATGGCTTTTAAGATGTTGAGGAATGTTCCCTCTATCCCAACACTCTGAAGGGTTTTGATCAGGAATGGATGCTGTATTTTGTCAAATGCTTTCTCTGCATCTAATGAGAGGATCATATAGTTCTTGGTTTTGCTCTTGCTGATATGATGAATCACATTGATTGTTTTACGAGTGTTGAACCAGCCTTGTGTCCTGGGGATAAATCCTACTTGGTCATGGTGAATAATTTTCTTAACGTATTGTTGGATCCTATTGGCTAGTATCTTGTTGAGAATTTTTGCATCCATGTTCATCAGGGATATTGGTCTGTAATTCTCCTTTTTGGTGGGGTCTTTGTCTGGTTTTGGAATTAAGGTGTTGCTGGCCTCATAGAATGAATTTGGAAGTACTCCATCTCTTTCTATCTTTCCAAACAGCTTTAGTAGAATAGGTATGATTTCTTCTTTAAACGTTTGAGGGAATTCCCCTGGGAAGCCATCTGGCCCTGGACTCTTGTGTCTTGGGAGGTTTTTGATGACTGCTTCAATTTCCTCCCTGGTTATTGGCCTGTTCAGGTTTTCTATTTCTGCCTGTTCCAGTTTTGGTAGTTTGTGGCTTTCCAGAAATGTGTCCATTTCTTCTAGATTGCCTAATTTATTGGCGTATAGCTGTTCATAATATGTTTTTAAAGTCGTTTGTATTTCCTTGGTGTTGGTAGTGACCTCTCCTTTCTCATTCATGATTTCATTAATTTGAGTCTTCTCTCTCTTCTTTTTAATAAGGCTGGCTAATGGTTTATCTATCTTACTAATTCTTTCAAAGAACCAACTCCTGGTTCTGTTGACCTGTTCCACAGTTCTTCTGGTCTCGATTTCGTTGAGTTCTGCTCAAATCTTAATTAACTCTCTTCTTCTGTTGGGTGTAGGATCTATTTACTGTTTTTTCTCTAGCTCCTTTATGTGTAAGGTGAGCTATTGTATTTGAGTTCTTTCCAGTTTTTGAATGGATGCTGGTATTGCGATGTATTTCCCCCTTAGGACTGCTTTTGCTGCATCCCAAAGATTTTGAACAGTTGTATCTTCATTCTCATTAGTTTCCATGAATATTTTTAATTCTTCTCTAATTTCCTGGTTGACCCTTTCATCTTTTAACAGGATGGTCCTTAACCTCCACGTGTTTGAGGTCCTTCCAAACTTCTTGTTGTGATTTAGTTCTAATTTCAAGGCATTATGGTCTGAGAATATGCAGGGGACAATCCCAATCTTTTGGTATCGGTTCAGACCTGATTTGTGACCCAGTATGTGGTCTATTCTGGAGAAAGTTCCATGTGCACTTGAGAAGAATGTGTATTCAGTTGAGTTTGGATGTAAAGTTCTGTAGATATCTGTGAAATCCATCTGGTCCAGTGTATCATTTAAAGCTCTTGTTTCTTTGGAGATGTTGTGCTTAGAAGACTTATCGAGGGTAGAAAGAGCTAGATTGAAGTCACCAAGTATAAGTGTATTATTATCTAAGTATTTCTTCACTTTGGTTATTAATTGATTTAAATATTTGGGATCCCTGTGTGGCACAGCGGTTTGGTGCCTGCCTTTGGCCCAGGGTGCGATCCTGGAGACCCGGGATTGAATCCCGCATCGGGCTCCCGGTGCATGGAGTCTGCTTCTCCCTCTGCCTGTGTCTCTGCCTCTCTCTCTCTCTTTGTGTGACTATCATAAATAAATAAAAAAAAATAAAAAAAAATTTGTCAGCTCCCACATTTGGGGCATATATATTGAGGATTGTTAAGTACTGTTGTTGGATAGATCCTTTAAGTATGATATAGTGTCCCTCTTCATCTCTCACTACTGTCTTCGGGGTAAATTTTAGTTTATCTGATATAAGGATGGCTATCTCTGCTTTCTTTTGAGGACCATTTGAATGGTAAGTGGTTCTCCAACCTTTTATTTTCAGGTTGTAGGTGTCCTTCTGTCTAAAATGAGTCTCTTGTAGACAGCAAATAGATGGGTCCTGCTTTTTTATCCAGTCTGAAGCCCTGTGCCTTTTGATGGGGTCATTAAGCCCGTTCACGTTCAGAGTTACTATTGAAAGATATGTGTTTGGTGTCATCATGATATCTATTCAGTCCTTGTTTTTGTGGAATGTTCCACTGAACTTCTTCTTAAAGGGGAATTTTAAGAGTCCCCCTTAAAATTTCTTGCAGAGCTGGTTTGGAGGTCACATGTTCTTTCAGTTCCTGCCTGTCTTGGAAGCTCTTTATCTCTCCTTCCATTTTGAATGAGAGCCTTGCTGGATAAAGTATTCTTGGTTGCATGTTCTTCTCATTTAGGACCCTGAATATATCCTGCCAGCCCTTTCTGGCCTGCCAGGTCTCTGTGGAGAGGTCTGCTGTTACCCTAATACTACTCCCCATAAAAGTCAGGGATTTCTTGTCTCTTGCTGCTTTAAGGATCTTCTCTTTGGAATTTGCAAGCTTCACTATTAAATGTCGAGGTGTTGAACGGTTTTTATTGATTTTAGGGGGGGATCTCTCTATTTCCTGGATCTGAATGCCTGTTTCCCTTCCCAGATTAGGAAAGTTTTCAGCTATTATTTGTTCAAATACATATTCTGGCCCTCTGTCCCTTTCGGCGTCCTCGGGAACCCCAATTAAACGTAAGTTTTTCTTCCTCAGGCTGTCATTTATTTCCCTTAATCTGTCTTCATGGTCTTTTAATTGTCTGTCTCTTTTTTCCTCAGTTTCCCTCTTTGCCATCAACTTGTCTTCTGTGTCACTCACTTGTTCTTCCACCTCGTTAACCCTCGTCGTTAGGACTTCTAGTTTGGATTGCATCTCATTCAATTGATTTTTAATTTCTGCCTGATTGGATCTAAATTCTGCAGTCATGAAGTCTCTTGAGTCCTTTATGCTTTTTTCTAGAGCCACCAGTAGCTGTATAACAGTGCTTCTGAATTGGCTTTCTGAGATTGAATTGTAATCCAGATTTTGTAACTCTGTGGGAGAGTGGGCTGTTTCTGATTCTTTTATTTGAGGGGTTTTCCTTCTAGTCATTTTGCTTAGTGCAGAGTGGCCAAAAACAAGTTGTATTGGGAAAAGGAGAAAAAGAGAGAGAAGGAAAGAAAAGAGAAAAAGAAAAAAGAGAAAGAAGAAAAAAAAAGGGGGGGAAAGAGAAGAAAAAGAGAAAGAAAAAGAAAGAAAGGAGAAAAAAAGGGGGGGTGGGGTGGGGGAAGCAATCAGAAATCAAGAAGAAAGAAAGAAAAAAAGCACAAAACAAAACAAAAACAAAAACATAAAAACAAACAAACAAAAAAACACGGGGGAGTATCTTCCGATTCTGTGTACTTTAAGTCCCTTGACTTCCCCTGGAACTGGTCCGTCTCGCTGGTCTTCTGGGGGAGGGGCCTGCTGTGCTGATTCTCAGGTGTTAGCACTTGGGGGAGCTGCTCTGCCCCTGCCTGGTGCAGGGCTCAGTGGGGCTTGTTCACCCCGTGAGGCCCCGGGAGGAAGCCACAGTGGCCGGGGCAGCTCTGGGACCCTGGAGTCAGCTCCCGCAGTAGCTCCGGGGCTCTCCGTCTGCAGGGCCTGGGGGCTCCCGGGCCGGGCCGCTGATCTGCTCAGTTCCAGGCAGGGACATCCTCGCTGTCCTGGGCCCTCCCGGCCTCTGCCTGTCCCCGGGGGAGGCCGGATCCTGGGCTGTGTCCCGGCGCCCTGTGCTCCCGGTCTGCGCTGTTGGATTCGCGCTCCCGCCCCGCAGCCCCCTCCGCGGAGCCGCCGCCCGAGCCCCTCCGAGCTGTTCCCGGAGCCGCGCCGCCCCCTCCGCGCGGAGCTTCTTCCTCCACCCGAGCCGCCGCCGCCGAGCTGTTCCCGGAGCCGCGCAGCCCCCTCCGCGGAGCCGCAGCCCGAGCCCCTCCGAGCTGTTTCCGGAGCCCCGGAGCCCCGCAGCCCCCTCCGCGGAGCCGCAGCCCGAGCCCCTCCGAGCTGTTCCCGGAGCCGCGCAGCCCCCTCCGCGGAGCCGCAGCCTGAGCCCCTCCGAGCTGTTCCCGGAGCCGCGCAGCCCCCTCCGCGGAGCCGCCGCCCGAGCCCCTCCGAGCTGCTCCGGGCCCCGCCGAGCGCTGCAGCCCTTAGGGAGCTCGGCGCACTCTCCCGGGGCGCAGTTCCTCTGTTACTGTCCCAGGGAGCCCGAGGGCGTCCCCGCCTTTCTGGGGATCCTGCTCCAATTCCCGGGGAGCCCCCTTCCGCGGGGAAGGTCGGTGCAGCTCCTGCTCCTCCGGGACGGGGCTCTCCTGTCCTGGGGACACTCGCCCCGGCCTCAGCCCGGCTCCTCGCGGGGCCCCTCCCCCTTGGAGGCCTTTTGTGTCTTTATTTCTTTTTCCCCGTCTTCCTACCTTGATAGAAGCGCGAACTCTTCTCACTGTAGCGTTCCAGCTGGTCTCTCTTTAAATCTCAGGCCGAATTCGTAGATTTTCAGGATGATTTGAATGTTTTCTAGGTAATTTGTTGAGGACAGGTGACTTGGGGACCCTACTCTGCCGCCATCTTGCCCCTCCCCCCCAGTATTTTATTTCCAATATTTTGTTACTATAAACAAGTGCCATTGATTGGTATATCTGCTTTCCCCCAGTGGGTTCTGAGCTTTAGGAGTACTATGTCCCAGGCCTTATTTGTAACACATAATAAAGTCTCTAATACATAGTGCAGTGAATGCAGCGATGCTGAGCACAGCTGCCCGCCTTCCCTTGTGGGGTAGCTTCAGTAGGCCTGTTTAGACCTTCATTCCCTCCCACACTCAACTCCAAATCTTCCAGACTCTCTGGATCATACTCCAAACCCCTTTATTCCTTTCATCCCTTTGCTTCCTGCTTTCCCTTGTTAAAGAGCAAAAACTCTGCTCAGGTGTTTGCTAGTCACTCACCTTTCAGTGGGGGCTTCAGGCCTCCCTTCTCTCAGCCACATCACATATTCTGACCATTTAGAAAGCTAACGGACAGACATGTACAGCCAAGTCAAGTCATAACTGGCTGTCATTCAGGCTGCCAGGTGGTCACTTATCTAATTGGTTCAGGGCCTCAGAGTAGAGACTCTGGGCTCAAATTCCAGTTCTGCCACTTGCTAGTACAGGACATTGAGCAAGTCACTTAATCTCTGTGTCTCCATTTCTTTACCTATAAAATAGAGATATTTATATGTACACCTACTTCATAGGATTGTTGAAGGTATCAGTGAGTTAGCATGTGGAGTACTTAGAACAGTGCCTGGAATGGAGTAAGTGCTGTGTAAGGGTTTGCTGTTATTGCTACTGATCTGCAGGTGGGCAGCAGAGTGGGTACTGCTCTCCACTGTGAGTCTCTGCCAGCACTCCTGGACAATCATCTTAAAGCTGGGAAGGGAAGGGACGCCTGGGTGACTCAGTGGTTGAGCAGATGACTTTGGTTCAGGGTATGATTCCAGGGTCCTGGGATTGAGTCCTGCATCAGGCTCCCCCCAGGGAGCCTGTTTCTCTCTCTGCCTATGTCTCTGCCTCTCTCTCTGTGTCTCTCATGAATAAATAAATAAAATCTTAAAAAAAAATCTAGGAGGGGTTGGCACTCTCCTTATTGCCTTTTGGGGGCAGAAATTTTGTGCAGCTGGTGATAGTCAATTGACATGCCCCCACTTCCTTTAACACTAGACAAAGAGGGAGGAATGGCTTCCCCAGACTCTGCCTAATTATGCACTCCTTTTCTGTGTTGCATTTGCCTTGTCCCCTGGGAATGAGTACACAGATCTTTGATGAGTTTTGCTTAAAGAGCAGTAAAAAGTAGCCACAGCCTGTTAATTCCATTGATTGCAAGTTAGAAGGAAAAAACATGGCCATGTGATTAGCATTGGTTCCCATAGTGAGATTTGATTGAGAGTTTCGTATAACTTTGGTTTTCTCAGACAGGAAAAGGGGGCAAGAGACAGGGCCTGACTTGGGATTGAGAGGTGGCATGTTGAGGCATGGTCCACCAACTTCACATGAAGCTGAGGGTGAGAGAGAAAAAAAGAGGTAAAGATGTAGGCCTTGTTCCCACAAGAGTTCTGGTATTTGCAGTGTGTGAAACAGCAAGAGATAGGCACAGGCCATGTGAAACCAAGGTCAGTGGCCCTGCAGGCCTGGGCCTCATCTCTGTCTCTGCCAGATTTCTGGCTACTTAACTACATATGTTCACTGAACAGAGGGTCCCTTGAGCACAGAAGCATATTTCCTGACTCTGTACCTTTGCCTGTGCTATGAGTTTGACCTGGAAAGCCTTTGATGCCTTTACAGAGTAGCTTCTGTATTTCTTTTGAGATTCAGCTCAGGCACTGGTTCTTTTGAGAATTCCTTCCCGTGAGTCGACTGTCCCTCCTCTGTGCTCCCAGAATGCCCACGCTTATCTCTATAAATGGAATGAAAACATTTTGCAGAATTAATTATACATGTACCCGTCTGGTTTTCCATGAACTGTCATGCAGCACCCATTATTTAAACAGAGGAGAGGGCTGTCCTTAGTGGGAGTTGTATACATACATATGGATAGAGCTTATGCAGTGCTTTCCAGACTTTCTAATAAGAGTCATCTGGGGTCCTTGGTCCCACCAGAGAGATGATTCAGTGAGTCTGGGGTGAGGTATGGAGATCTGTATTTTTACTTTGGGTCTCAGGGGATTCTTATACTCTGACAATCTAGGGAGCATTTTCAGAGTAGTTAAGAGCTTAGGCTCTGGTCAGACTTGGGTTTGTCTTTAGACTCACTTATTTACTGTGGGATACGGGGCAACTTAGTTTGTCTAAACTGGATTCTCAACAGCTAAACAGGGATTATAATAGCACATATCTCAAAGGATTGTTGTAAGTTTAAACGAGAAAATGGATGAGGAATAATAAGCACAGCCCCCGACACATAACACATTCTACATGTAGCAACTTGTTTAATCCTGTAGGCATTATTATGTTTATCCTCATTATTCAGATGAGAAAACTGATACACAAACAGGCTAAGAAGCTAGTCAAGTTCATACAATGAGTAGGTGACAGAGCTAGGCTTACTTAATATCCAAGCAGTTTCCACTGCAGTGGACCAAGACAGGCTTGGGACTACAGGATTGGGAGAGAATGGAGTGAGGTTGGGATACATGCATAAAATGAATTTCCTACAATGAGTTAGGAGTCTGAAACTTTCCTATAATGAGTTAGGAGTCTGAAACTGAAACTGAAATCTATCTAAACTGATAGATTAGAGGGTTTTTCTCAAAGACTGAAAGGGATAAACTTAGAATGGGGAGAAGTCTTCATAGGATGAAAGAAATTTAAGGAACCTATTTTTTTCAAGCCAGTAATAGAAATAATCTTTATTTTTCTTTCAAACTTTTATTTAAATTCTAACTAGTTAACATATAGTGTAGTATTGGTTTCAGGAGTAGAATTTAGTGATACATCACTTACATATTATACCTAGTGCTCATTGTACCAAGTGTGCTCCTTAATACCCTTCTTCCTTCTAGCCCTTCCCTTCACTCATCAACCCTCAAGTTTGTTCCTATTGTTAAGAGTCTCTTAATGGTTTGTTTCCCTCTCTCTTTTTTACTCATTCCCATATGTTCATCTGTTTTGTTTCCTAAATTCCACATATGAGTGAAATCATATGGTATTTGTCTTTCTCTGACTTATTTCACTTAGTATAATATACTCTAGCTCCATTCACATTGTTGCAAGTGGCAAGATTCTATTCTTTTTGATAGTTGAATAATAATCATATATATAATCCTCTCTACTTCTCCTCCTCCCCTTCCTCCTCCTCCTCCTTCTTCTTTTAAAGATTTTATTTATTTATTCATGAGAGACACACAGAGAGAGGGAGAGACATAGGCAAAGGGAGAAGCAGGCTTCTTGCAGGGAGCCTGATGTGGGATTCGATCCCAGGGCCTTGGGATCACGCCCTGAGCAGAAAGTGGACGCTCAACCATTGAGCCACCAAGGCATCCCATCCCCAATCTTTTTTATGCATTCGCCAGTTGATGGACACCTGGGCTCTTCTGTAGTTTGGCTATTGTTGATAATGCTGCTGTGAACATTGGGGTGCATGTACCCCTCTGAATCCGTATTTTTGTATCCTTCGGGTAAATACCTAGTAGTACAATTGTTGGATTATATGGTAGTTCTATTTTTACCTTTTTGAGGAAACTCCATACTGTTTTCCAGAGTGGCTGCACCACTTTGAAGTCCCACCAACAGTTCAAAGGGGTTCACCTTTCTCTGCACTCTCACCAACATCTGCTATTTCATGTGTTGTTAATTTTAGCCATTCTGATAGGTGTGAGGTGGTATGTCATCATGTTTTTTTTTTTAAGATTTTATTTATTTATTCATGAGAGAGAGAGAGAGAGAGAGAGAGAAAATGAGAGAGGTGCAGAGACATAGGCAGAGGGAGAAGCAGGCTCCATGCACCGGGAGCCCAATGCGGGACTCAATCCCTGGGCCCGGGATCGTGCCCTGAGCCAGAGGCAGATGCTCAACCACTGAGCCACCCAGGCGTCCCATCATCATGGTTTTGATTTGTATTTCTCTGATGATGAATGACGTTGAGTATCTTTTCATGTGTCTGTTAGCTATCTGGATGTCTTTTTTTGAAAAATGTCTGTTCATGTCTTCTGTCCATTTCTTAACTGGATTACTTTTTGGCTGTTGAGTTTGGTAGGTTCTTTATAAATTTCGGATACTAACCCCTTATCAGATATGTCATTTGCAAATATTTTCTCCCATTCTGTAGGCTTTTAGTTTTGTTGATTGTTTTCCTCACTGTGCAGAAGCTTTTTATCTTGATGAAGTCCCAATAGTTAATTTTTGCTTTTGTTTCCCTTGCCTCTAGCAATGCATCTAGTAAGAAGTTGCTGTGGCCGAGGTCAAAGAAATTGCTGCCTGTGTTCTTGGTAGTTTTTGATGGTCTTGGTAGTCTTTGATTAAAGACATTTATGTCTTTATCTATATATCTATGTATCTATCTATGTATCTATGTATGTATCTATCTATCTATCTATCTATCTATCTATCTATCTATTTATTTTCATTGGAGTTCTATATGCCAACATATAGCATAACACCCAGTGCTCATCTCATCAAGTGCCCCCCTCAGTGCCTATCATCCAGTCACCCCCACCCCCCGCCCACCTCCCTTTCCACCACCCCTTGTTCAATTCCCAGAGTTAGGAGTCTCTCATGTTCTGTCTCCCTCTCTGATATTTCCTACTCATTTTTTCTCCTTTCCCCTTTATTCCCTTTCACTATTTTTTATATTCCCCAAATTAATGAGATCATATAATGTTTGTCCTTCTCCGATTGACTTATTTCACTCAGCATAATACCCTCCAGTTCCATCCACGTCGAAGCAAATGGTGGGTATTTGTCGTTTCTAATGGCTGAGGAATATTCCATTGTATACATAGACCACATCTTCTTTATCTATTCATCTTTTGATGGACACCGAGGCTCCTTCCACAGGTTGGCTATTGTGGACATTGCTGCTATAAACATCGGGGTGCAAGTATCCCGGGGTTTCACCACATCTGTATCTTTGGGGTAAATCCCCAACAGTGCAATTGCTGGGTCATAGGGTAGATCTATTTTTAACTCTTTGAGGAACCTCCACACAGTTTTCCAGAGTGGCGGCACCAGTTCACATTCCCACCAACAGTGCAAGAGGGTTACCCTTTCTCCACATCCTCTCCAACATTTGTTGTTTCCTGCCTTGTTAATTTTCACCATTCTCACTGGTGTGAAGTGGTATCTCATTGTGATTTTGATTTGTATTTCCTGATGGCAAGTGATGTGGAGCATTTTCTCATGTGCTTGTTGGCCATGTCTATGTCTTCCTCTGAGATTTCTGTTCATGTCTTTTGCCCATTTCATGATTGGATTGTTTGTTTCTTTGGTGTTGAGTTTAATAAGTTCTTTATAGATCTTGGACACTAGTCCTTTATCTGATACATCATTTGCAAATATCCTCTCCCATTCTGTAGGTTGTCTTTTAGTTTTGTTGACTGTTTCTTTTGCTGTGCAAAAGCTTCTTATCTTGATGAAGTCCCAATAGTTCATTTTTGCTTTTGTTTCTCTTGACTTCATGGATGTATCTTGCAAGAAGTTCGTCAAGGGTGTTGCCTGTGTTCTCTTCTATGATTTTGATGGACTCTTGTCTCACATTTAGATCTTTCATCCATTTTGAGTTTATCTTTGTGTATGGTGTAAGAGAGTGGTCCAGTTTCATTCTTCTGCATGTGGATGTCCAATTTTCCCAGCACCATTTATTGAAGACACTGTCTTTTTTCCAGTGGATAGTCTTTTCTGCTTTGTTGAATATTAGTTGACCATAAAGTTGAGGGTCCACTTCTGGGTTCTCTATTCTGGTCCATTGATCTATGTGTCTGTTTTTGTGCCAGTACCACACTGTCCTGATGATCACAGCTTTGTAGTACAGCCTGAAATCTGGCCTTGTGATGCCCCTAGCTATGGTTTTCTTTTTTAATATTCCCCTGGCTATTCAGGGTCTTTTCTGATTCCACAGAAATCTTTTTATTTTTTATTTTATTTTATTTATTTTTATTTTTAATTATTTTATTTTATTTTTTAATTTTTATTTATTTATTTTTTATGATAGTAACACACACACACACACACACACAGAGAGAGAGAGAGAGAGAGGCAGAGACACAGGCAGAGGGAGAAGCAGGCTCCATGCACCGGGAGCCCGACGTGGGATTCGATCCAGGGTCTCCAGGATCGCGCCTGGGGCCAAAGGCAGGCGCCAAACCACTGCGCCACCCAGGGATCCCTATTTTATTTTTATTTTAAAAAAATCTTTATTTATTTATGATAGAGAGACAGAGAGAGAGAGAGAGAGAGAGAGAGAGAGAGAGAAGAGACAGGAAGAGGGAGAAGAGGCTCCATGCCGGGAGCCCAATGCGGGACTTGATCCCGGGACTCCAGGATCACGCCCTGGGCCAAAGGCAGGCGCTAAACTGCTGAGCCACCCAGAGATCCCTGGATTCCACACAAATATTAAGATAATTTGTTCCAACTCTCTGAAGAAAGTCCACAGTATTTTGATAGGGATTGCATTAAATGTGTAAATTGCCCTGGGTGGCATTGACATTCTTTAATCCATTTTGAATTTATTTTTGTGTATGGTGTACAAAAGTGGTCCAGTTTCATTCTTTTGCTTGTGGCTGTCCAGTTTTCCTGACACCATTTGTTGGTGAGACTGTCCTGTTTCCATTGGATATGCTTTCCTGCTTTGTTGACCATAAACCATTTCTGGGTTTTCTGTTCTGTTCCACTGATCTATGTGTCTGTTTTGTGTGTGTGTGTGTGTGTGTGTGTGTGTGTGTGTATGTGTGTGTGTGCGCCAGTACCATACTGTCCTGATGACTACAGCTTTGTAATATAGATTGAAGTCTGGATCGTGATGCCTCCAGCTTTTCTTTTCTTTTTCAGAACTGCTTTGGCTATTCGGGATCTTTTGTGGTTCCATACAAATTTTAGGATTGTTTGTTCTAGCTCTGTGAAAAATGCTGGTGGTATTTTAATAGATACTGCATTAAAAGTGTAGATTGCTTTGGTTATTATAAACATATTAACAGTGTTTGTTCTTCCAATCCATGAGCATAGATTTTCCCCCCATTTCTTTGTGTCCTCTTCAATTTATTTCATGAGTGTTCTATATTTTTCAGAGTACAGATCTTTTACCTCTTTGGTTAGGTTTATTCCTAGATATCATATTGTTTTTGGTGCAGTTGTAAATGGCATTGATTCTTTGATTCCTTTTTCTACTGGTTCATTATTCTATAGAACATGAAACAGATTTCTGTACATTGATTTTATATCCTGCAATTTTGCCTAATTCATGTATTAGTTCTAGCAATTTTTTTGTGGAGTCTTTCAGTTTTTCTACGTGGAGTATCATGTTGTCTGCAAATAGTGAAAGTTTTATTTCTTTTTGCCAATCTGGATACCTTTTATTTCTTTTTGTTGTCTGATTGCTGAGGTTAAGACTTCCAGTACTCTCTTAAATAGTAATGGTGAGCGTGGACGTCCCTGTCTTGTTCCTGATGGTAGAAGAAAAGCTCTCAGTTTTGTCACCATTGAGGATGATATTAACTGTGGGTCTTTGTATATGGCTTTTATGATGCTGAGGTATATTCCACCAATCCCTATTTTGTTGAGGGTTTTTAAAAAATCAAGAATAGATGCTATATTTTGTCAAATGCTTTTTCTACATCTATTCAGAGGATCATATGGTTCTTATACTTTCTTTTATTAATGTGGTGTATCATACTGATCAATTTACGAGTATTGAACCACCCTTGCAGCTCAGGAATAAGTCTCACTTGATTGTGTTGAATAACTCTTTTAATATACTGTTGGATTTGATTTGCTAGTATCTTGTTGAGAATTTTTGCACCTGTGTTCATCAGGGATATTGGTCTGTAATTCTCTTTATTAGTGGGGTCTTTGTCTGGTTTTGGAATCAAGGTAGTGTTGGCCCAGGGGAATGAGTTTGGAAGTTTTCCTTCCATTTCTATTTTTTTTTTTTTGGAACCATTTGAGAAGAGTAAGTATTAACTCTTCTTTCAGTGCATGGTAGAAGTCCTCTGGGAAGCCGTCTGGCTCTGGTCTCTAGTTTGTTGGAGGATTTTTGATTACTGATTTAATTTCTTTGCTGGTTATGTGTCTGTTCGAGTTTTCTGTATTCTTCCTGTTTCAGTTTTGGTAGTTTTACGTTTCTAGGAATTTGTCCATTTCTTCCAGATTGCCCAGTTTATTGCCATATAATGTCTCATAATATTCTCTTATAACTGTTTGTATTTCTGTGGTGTTGGTTGTGATCTCTCCTCTTTCATTCATGATTTTATTTGTTTGTGTCCTTTCTCTTCTTTTTGACAAGTCTGGCAAGGGGTTTATCGATTTTATTAACTCAACCTATTGTTTTTTTTTGTTTGTTTGTTTGCTTCTAACATTATTATTACCCTTCTTCTGCTGGCTTTAGGCTTTATTTGCTGTTCCTTTTCAAGCTCCTTTAGGTGTAAGGTTAGGTTGTATATTTGAGATTTTTCTTGCTTCTTGAGGTAGACTTGTATTGCAGTATACTTCCCTCTTAGGATTATGTTTGCTGCATTCCAAAGTTTTTTGGACTGTTGTGTTTTCATTTGCATTGCTTCCATGTATTTTTAAAATTTCTTCTTTAATTTCCTGTTTAACCCATTCATTATTTCATAGGATGTTCTTTAATATCCATGTATTTGCAGTCTTGCAGATTTTTTCTTGTGGTTGACTTCAAGTTTCATAGTGTGGTGGTCTGAAAATTGTATGGTATGATCTTAATCTTTTTGTACTTGTTGAGGGCTGGTTTGTGACCCAGTATGTGATCTGTTCTGGAGAATATTCCATGTGCACTTGAAAAGAATGTGTATTCTGCTGCTTTAGGATGAAATGTTCTGAATATATCTGTTAAGTCCATCTGGTCCTGTGTGTCATTCAAAGCCATTGTCTCCTTGTTGATTTTATGCTTAGATGATCTTTCCATTGCTGTAATGGGGTGTTAAAGTCCCCTACTATTATTGTGTTATTATCAGTGAGTTTCCTTATGTTTGTTATTGATTGATTTATATATTTGGGAGCTCCCAAGTTGGGAGCATAATTATTTATAATTCTTAGATCTTCTTGATGTATAAACCACTTAATTCTGATATAATGTCCTTCTTTATCTCTTGTTACAGTCTTTGGTTTAAAATCTAGTTTGTTTGATATAAGTATGGCTACTCTGGCTTTCTTTTGGCAGTCATTAGCATGATAGATGATTCTCCATCCCCTCACTTTCAATCTGCAAATGTCTTTAGGTCCAAAATGAGTCTCTTGTAGGCAGCATATAGATGGGTCTTTTTTTTTCCAGATGCCCCAGATGTTGTTTTTTTAAAGTCCATTCTGATACCCTATGTCTTTTGATTAGAGCATTTAGTCCATTTACATTCAAAATGATTAGATATGAATTTAGTGCCATTGTATTACCTGTAAAGTTGGTGTTTTTGCTGATGTTCTCTGTTCCTTTCTAGTCTTTTTTGCTTTTGGTCTCCCCCACCTCAAATGGTCCCCTTTAATATTTCATGCAGGGCTGGTTTACTGGTCACAAACTCCTTTAGTTTTTGTTTGTCTGGGGAACTCTTTATATTTCCTTTTATTGTGGTGATAGCCTTGCTGATAAAGTATTCTTGGCTGCATATTTTTATCATTCAGCACATTGAATATATCATGCCACTGTCTTCTGGCCTGTCAGATTTCTGTGGACATATATGTTGTGAACCTCATCTGCCTTCCCTTGTAGGTTAAGGACTTTTTTTCCCTTGCTGCTTTCAGGATTCTTTCCTTGCCTGTGTATTTTGTGAATTTGACTATGATATATCTTGGTGATGGCTGGTTTTTGTTGAATTTAATAGGAATTCTCTGTGCTTCTTGGATTTTAATGTCTTCCTTCCCCAGATTAAGGAAGTTTTCAGCTATAATTTGCTCAAATAAACCTTCTGTCCCTTTTTCTTTCTCTTTTCCTCCTTATTGTTATGAATGTTAATACACTCTAAGGATCCACTGAGTTCCCTAAATCTACATTTGTGATCCAGTACCTTTCTTTCCCTCTTTTTTTTTCAGCTTGTTTATTTTCCATTATTTTATCTTCTATATCACTGATTCATTCCTCTGCTTTGTCCATCATTGTTGTCATCACATCCATTTAGTTTTGCTGCTCGGTTATAGCATTTTTTATTTTTGTCTGACAGGTTTTTAGTTCCTTTATCTCTGTAGTAACGGATTCTCTTGTGTCTTCTATGCTTTACTCAAGGCCACCTAGTATCATGATTATTGTTTTAAATTCTAGTGCAGACATTTTACTTGTCTGTATTGATTAAATCCCTGACCATGACTTCTTCCTGTTCTTTCTTTTGGGGTGAATTCCTCTGTCTTGTCATTTTGTTTGGGTCACTGTTTGTGTGTCTCTCTGTGTGTGTGATTGCTAGGAAAGCCTGTTGTATTCCTGGTCCTGAGAAAATGGCTATATTAAGAAGAGGTCCAAAAAAAAGAAGCTACATCCTAGGTGTGTTTTGGTCTACTTGTTAAAAGAAGCTATATCAAACAAAAACAAAACAAAACAAAACAAAAAACAAAAGAAAAAACCCAACAGGCTGGGGCACCTGGTGGTTCATTTGGTTAAGCGTCTCCCTTCAGCTCTGGTTATGATCCCAGGGTCCTGGGATAGAGCCCCACATAGGGCTATTTCCTCAGTGGGGAGCCCTCTTTTCCCTCTCCCTCAGCCTGCTGCTCTGCCTGCTTGTGTGCTCTCTCTCATTCTCTGTCAAATAAATAAATAAAGTCTTTTAAAAAAAGGAAAGCTAGATCCTATTTCTCCTAGAGGTGAAGTTTTGCAGCACTCTATGATCAGTAGACTTGGTGTGTGCAAGGGGCTTGTGCTGGTCGTTTGGCGATGGGGCCTGCTGAGCTGATTCTCAGGAGGATATTTCCCTGCTGAGGTGATTCTTAGGATTTGCCCTTCTAGAGATGCACTGGCAGGATGCAGTGGAGCAAGGCTTGATATAAGTGGCTCCAGCCTCCATTGGGTGACACTGTTTTACTCACTGAGGCTGGTCAGTGTTGCTGGGAGGGGAATGGCATAGCCCCAGCTCTCTCATCCCTGGAGTGGGAAGTTTATGCCTGTCACTTTAGGAAGCCCTCACAGAAGAGCAAAGAATCACCTGTCTTGTGTCCCAGCTTCTGCCTTCATCCTGTCTGAGTCCAAGCTGTCTAGGCAGCACAATAATACAATGCCACGCATGTGGCTTGGTTTTAAAACTCCAAATTTTAGAGATCTGTGTGACCAGGACTTGCACAGATCCTCTGGGGGAGGGTCTCGCTCTGCTATGGTCTGTGCTAGTTTGTCTCAGAAATTGGTCTCCCGACCACACAGTGAATAAAATGATTCAGTTTATTGTAAAATGTGGCCAAAACCTGGCACCAACGTATGCTGCCCTCCTATACTTGGGAACAGAGCATCATGTCGGTGCTGCCAGTTCTTTTGTCCCTGGAGAAGCAGTGTTGCCATTCCAAAATGCATTCCAAGCAGGGGCACTGTTTCCCCTGTACAACCTAGGGGATCCTCAGACTGTCTGCCCCTGGGTCTGTGCCCTCCTTCACCACAGAAGCCAGGCATGACTTTGGTGATGGCATGGACATCCAAAGCTTCAGAATCTCTGCTCTCTCATTCATAAAAACTTGTGGTCAGCTCCTCCTCTCCCAGTCAATGATTTTGGGGAAGATTTCTTCCTGTGCAGTCTTCTGTGTGTACTGTCACTCTTTCTTGCTCTCTCTTTCTCTCTTGCTTCTGTGATCAGGGCTCCCTCCCCTTCACAGCCCCTCCAGTTCTTTTCTCTCCCAAATCAACTCTCTGCAGTTCCTACCTTCCCTGATGTGGCTGCTTTTCTACCTCTAGTTGTACAGTTTTGTTCTCTCAGCCTCAGATTAATTTCATGTTTGTTCAGAATGATTTGTTATTTATCCAGCTGTGTCTGAGGGATGAGGCAAGCTCAGGGTCCCCCTAGTCCTTTGCCATCTTAACTCCTTCTCAGAAACAATCTTAAAAGAAGTAAAATTCCAGTATAACAGACCCCTAAGAGGTCTCTGAGGGTGAGTGCTAAGCTGAGGCATTGGCATCATTGGGGATGACCAAACTTCCTGAGGCACAAACTTCTCCGTCATGACTCCAGCCTTCTGGTTTCAGGGGTTATATCTTCTCCACGTAAACACAAATGCTGATATCTCAGGACACTCTCCTAAGACAAATTTCAGAAAGTTTTCCATGGCAATGACAGTGGGAAAAAAAGATAAGAATGTACATAACATTTTATAGCAAAAATGAACAGGATGGAGATTTTTGTTTCTGATTGGAGTGATGAAGGTGAGAAAGACCTTCACTATCACTGTTAAATCACTGAATAAACCAAAAGAATGATTCATATCTTTAAAGCCATCAAAGATGTGTGGGTGCAAAGAAATTTAAAAGAACTAAAGCCCAGAGAGATTAGTCCTTCGAGGTGAGCAAAGGAGAGAAGAAACTTTCATATCTGGGGTCAGTTGATGAAGTTAGGGGAATTGTGGGTAAAGGAGCAAGATTACTAGATAAATAGAGTCTTTGCTAGGATGAGGACAAACAGCCAAATTTTTGACAAATCTATGGTTGGCATTTGGATTTGAATCTAGAAAGTCTTAAATGTGAAGACAATTTTCCTACTAATTCTCTCACATAGAAATTATGTTGAGTTAGCAGAGGCTGGGGGCAGGACTGGAAAACAGAGAGATCATGGGTGATTTTGCAGTCTTGCAATTTCAAAATCTTGTCATCTTGAGATCACGTTCTCTTAGTCTTATGGTCTTGAGGTTTTCTGGCCCTGAGATTCTGAGGTCCCATGGTATCATGCTGTGCCCTCTCACAATCTTGTGATTTCATAGCCCTGAGTCTAGTAGCCTTGTGGTGGTTTAAGGAAAGACCTGAACTTACCTTCAAAGTATTTGAAGATGTGAACTAAGTCCGATCAAAGCTGTACTCAAATATTCGCCCTGAACAAATAGCACACTTTCTGATGAGATAAATGGATCTTTGCTGTCCTAGAAGATAGAGGCTGGATCAAAAGCAAAGCGTTACTTTCATAGACTGCTAGTGTTTTAGTTCCAAAGCCCTGCTAGAAGGAGTAAAGTACAATGTCATCTCAAACTAGCCCAGCTACTAATGAGCTCAAACTGATCAGACCTTTACATTAGACCTCCTAGCTGCCTAACAAAAGCACACATTTAATATACTTTAGCTCCTACTGTTATATTAGAAACAATATCTGGTATATAATAAATTATAAGACGTCTGAAGAAGCAGGAGAATGGGAACTATAGACAATAGAAAAATCAGTCAATAGAAACAGATCAACAAATGACTCAGATGTCAGAAGTAGCAGACAGGAAATTCAAAATAACTATACCAAATATGTTAAAGAAGTTACAGGAAAAGATATATATGGGGAGTGAAGAGATGGAAGGATTTCAGAGAAGATGTAAAAATTATAAAAAAGAACCAAGTTAAAATGATAAAATAAAAAATACATATATACCTGAAAAACACTTAACTAAATAGAATAGTTGATTGGCAATAACTGAAGAAAGGACCAATGAATACAAAAACATACCAATAAAAATCATCTTGACAGAAGTGGAGTATAAAAGGGTAGAGAATTAAAAAAAATTCAGTGACCTGTGGGATAGCAGCAAATGGCCTAAAATATACATAACTGTAGTTTCAGAAGAAAAGGAGACAGAATGGGGCAGGAAATTTTTTTTGAAGAATGGTGACTTGAAAATTTGTTAAAGTTGATAAAAACAAGCAGTCACAAATCCAGGAAGCTCAGCAAACTCCAGACAAGATTAAATACAAGGAAAATCATGCACAGACACCTCATTGTCAAACTAACTGCTAAGAACCAAAAATAAACAAAAAAATGGAAGTGTCTAGAGAAAGAAGATTCAGTATATGTGGGGTAACAATGATCCAAATGGCCACTGACTTATCCTCAGAAAATAATGGATGCCAGGAGATAGTAGAACAATCCAAAGCTCTAGGAAAAAAATATGTCAATATAGAATTCTAAGTCCATCAAAAATATCCTTCAAGAACGAAGGCAAAATATAGGCACTTTCAGATTATAAACACACACACAGACACACACAGACACATACGCGCGCACACACACACACACACACACACACACACACACCCCTAAGAGGATTAGGTGATAGCAGGCCTGCACTACACAAAATGCTAAAGAGGTTCTTTAGACTGAAGGGAAGGATACCAAATGGAAACTCAGATATTTAGAAAGGAATGAAGAACATCAGAATGGTAAATAAAAAGTAGTATTTTTCTCTCAATTAAACAATAGTTATCACAATTTAAAATAAAAACTATACCATTGTCTTGTAGGGCTTATAATATATGTCAATGTAATATGTATGAAAACTATCAGATAAAGGATGGATGATGAGTGTATTAGTTTTCCATTGCCGTGTAACAAAATACTACAAATGCAGTTACTTAAAGCAACTAAAGTTATTAGCTCACGGTTTTGTAGGTCAGAAAACCAGCAAGGCTTAGCTGGATTCTGTGCTTTGGGTCTCACAAGGCTAAAATCCAGGTGTTGGTTAGGGCTGGGCTTATATTTGGGGGCTCTAGAGAAGAAGCCACTATCAAGCTCATTCAGTTTGTTGGTGAAATTCAGTTTCTTGCAGCTGTAGGCTGAGGTTCCGGTTTCTTTGTTGGCTGTCAGTTCCTAAAGGCTATCCACAGTCCTTGGAATATGGCCCACTCCATATTAAAACTAGCAGTGGCATTTCAAATCCCCCTCTTACTTCATATTTATTTCTTTTTTTTTTCTGCTCCCAGAGAACACATTCTACTTTTAAAAGTCTCACCTTATTGGGTCAAACCCATATGACTAATCTCTATATCTTAAAATGGACTGACTTCGGATTTTGATGGTGTTTGCAGAATTTCACAGTAGTAGTTCTTGATTAGTTTTTGATTCAACAACTGAGGGATGGGAATCTTGGGAGAGAGCATCTTTGAAATCTGCCTACTACAGTAAATAAAGGGACATGTATTGTTGCAAAGTTTGTATATATTTTAAAAAAGATTTATTTATTTGAGAGAAAGAGAGTGAGTTGGGGGGAGGAACAGAGGGAGAAAGAGAGAGAATCTTCAAGGAGACTCCCCACTGAGCATGGAACGCAATGCAGGGCTTGATCCCAGGACTCTGAGATCATGAACTGAGTCAAAATCAAGAGTTGGCTGCTTAACCGACTGAGACACTCAGGTGCCCCTAAAGTTTGTACATTTTACATGAAATGGCACAATGTTAACTCTAAGTAGAATGTAAAAAATTAAGGATGTATATTGTAATCCCTATAGCAACCACTAAAAAATATAATGCAAAGAGACATAGGTAAAAGGTTAAAGAAGAATTCTAAAAGTTATTCAATTAATCTAAAAAAATAAACAGGAAAGGAGGAATAAAGAGCAATAAACAGGGGATACAAATAAAAAATATATAAAAATGGTGAATCACTATTCAAAAGTAAAGTGAATGAACCATTGACAAATGCAACAGTGTGGATAAATACTCAAATTCAGCAAAATAATCTTCAAAATGAGTTCATACTGTATAATGCCATCTATGTGAAATATTAAATTATTAAACTGAATGTATGGTGTAGAAAAATTAAGAATTGTTGCCTTGGTGGAAGAGGGGTAAGAATTTACCCCTACCCTGGCAGGGAAGGGGCATAAAGGACTTTTCTTGGGTAACAGTAATGTTCTGTGTCTTAAAAGATGCTTGGGTTGAATGTGTGTATGCATATGTCAGATACCACCAAGTGACGCATTTCAGATTTGCGTGTTTTATTTTATGTAAATTTTACCTCAAAAGAAAAAAATGTAAATTAATATTAACTGTAGCTATGATACAAATGTTAAAGTATATAGGGTTAAGTGTCCTGATTTCTGCAACTTCCTTGCTTAAAAAATAAGGTGGATAGAGAGATAGATGATAGATAGGTAATAAAACAATTATAATTGAATATAGAATATAGATAGTGAATATATGGCACAAAAGTTTTTCAACTTTCCTATATGTTTGAAAGTTTTTATAATGAAAAGTTGGAAAAAAAAGTGAAGGTGATATAAGACATTTTCAAACCAAAGCTCAGAGAATTTGTTGCAGATGTACACTATAAGAAACACTTAGGAAATTCTTTAGGTAGAAGGGAAATGATATCAAATGGAAATTTGAATCTATAAGAAGGAAAGATGACCACTTGTAATGGTAAATGGTAAATACTGTTTTTCTTTATTTCCTATATTCTTTAAAGTCAATTGACTGCTTAAAGCAAAAATGGTAACACTGTACAACGACATTTAAAATATACGTAGAAGTGAAATGTACATTATAAGCGTATAATTGTATAAAGGTAGAAGTATAAAAAGAATTATACTTTGCAAATTTTTCCTTGTAAAGGAAGTGTTTAATATTAATTACAGACAGACTGTGATAAAGATGCATATTTTAATTATGAGAGCAACCACAAAACATAAACAAAATGAGGTATAGCTAGATAGTCCATGGAGGACACAGAATGTAGAACTAAAAAATGCTTGATGAACCCATATGAAAGAAATAAAAAGGAAAAGAGAACACAGTAGGTAAGTAGAAAATAAGAATCACATTAGATGTAAATGGATTAAACATTTTGTTCAAAAGACAGATTCTCAGACTGGGTAGAAAAGCAAGACCCAAACTTATGCTGTTTAAAAAATAAATACTTGAATTACAAAGACACAAGCAGATGGAGGTAAAAGGAAGAGAAATATATGTCCTGCAAACACTAAGCATAAGAAAACTGATGTGGCTACATGAATATCACATAAGGAGCATTGCCACAGATTAAAAGGGTCATTTCATAGTGAAGGGCTGCATTTTGGTTTAGACATCTCTACAGAGGACTCTGAATTCAGTCAGATTGGTCAACTATTTGCCTAAATAAGCTGTTTTGTGTTTGGGCTCTGTATTTTTTCTTTCTCTTCCTTTCAGCTTTTATCTATTTCCTTCCTCTCTAATATCATTAATTTGCCATAAAGTACTTTTTCCATTTTTAATTCTTAAAAATTTGATTTGCAAAAATAAGTAAGTTTTGAAAAATTGTCGATAGTTTCACCATCCTAACAATGTATCTGCTTTATCTTGTCCTTCTGTGGTTCTGGTACATCTGCATATACAATTTTTATAGCTGAAGTTATAGCATGAATATAGTTCTGATTGCCCTGTCATATCAGTAAAACACCTTGTTTATGTCACATGTAATTAAGTCAGGGTTTTTCAACCTTGGGATTATTGACATTTTGCACCAGATCATTATTTGTTGTGGGGAGCTTCCTGCATACTTCCTGCATACTGTAGGATACTTAGCAACACCCCTGATCTCTACTAACCAGTTTGCAGCAGGCTGCAAGTCCCCAGTTTTGACACTCAAAAATGACTCCAGACATTGCCAAATATTCTCTGGAAGGCAAAACTAACCTTGATTGAGAACCATTGAGTTCTGGAAAGCATTTTTAAAAAAGATTATTATTTATTTATTTGAGAGACAGAGAGTGCATACATGAGAGGGCAGGAGGGGCAGAGGGAGACGGAGAGGGAGAGGGAGAGGAAGAAGCAGACTCCCTGCTGAGCAGGGGGCCCAACTCAGGGTCAATCCCAGGACCCCAGGATCATGACCTGATACTTAACCAACTGAGCCATCCAGGTACCCTTAGAAAGCATTTTTATTTGCTGCCTAATATTATAAACATTTATTTGAAGACTCCTGCTTTACCAAGTTATTTTTTATCACGGAACATCTATACTATTTCCAACATTTACCATTCTGAATTGCACTATAGGAGGTGTGCTCATAGCCATTTCTTTCTTATAAACTGTTTGTTTCCTTTAGGATAAATTCCTGGGAGTGGGGTGTGTGGATTCCAGGGCATTTGATCACCGTCCTTTTGGGGCCTTTGAGAAGAGTGATCCTCAGAATGATCGAAAGCTGGGCCTTTCTATGGTTTCATGCCCTGAATTAGTCCCCTGCCAATATAAATCACCCAAATCATTTAGGACCCATCTATGTCACTGAGAAAAGTGCTAGGTGACTTATACATTTTGGTGCTGGGTCGACATATTAGTTATCTGAGCTATAAATTACTGCAATGATCCATAAATCAGATCCGTATTATATAAATCAAAAGACATGGACGTACGATGGGAATTTAAGAATACTAATTTATAAAACACATTATGATAGATTGGAACATGCAATAAAGGAAAACTGTGGCACATCCATCAGTGCCTCCTCACCTGAGGAGATATTAGATGCCCCGACTGTTAGCGAGGGTGCTGGGAAGTAATTTAAAGTCGACAGACTCTGCATGGAAGAGGAATGTGGAAAAATGTTAGTAGTTCCTGCAAAACAAAGAGATTGTTGATATACATTTCAACTTTCAAGAAACTTCTAAAGTGCAGTTTTCCTTTTGTACATTTTTTCCCCCTCCAGAGTGTCAGGTGCCACTGGGTTTGGGTATTGAAATGTGGGTTTAGAATGTCCCCAGCCTTTTTCCTGCTTCTTGTGCATGCTGCTTTTTTCAATCTGGAGTTCCCTCTGGTTCTTTCTCTTCTCCACTACCTTCTATTCTTTTTCCAGTTCTCAGTTTGAATGTCCCTTCCTCAGGGACACCTTCTCTGACACCTCCCAGTGGGATCAGGCCATCCTTTTATGGGTTGCATGGCTCCTAGCTGTCCTCATTGCTTGTTTCCTTTCGCATTCATTGTTCCCAGGCACCATCACTCTCCCTCAGTAGGGCGTATACTCCAGAAGGAAAACAGCAGAGTCCGTCTTGTCCTCTGCTGTATCTTCAGCCCCTAGCACATTGCTGTGGAGTACACATGCTAGTGTTTCGGCAATAAGGAATAAACAGGAGAAGGAGAGTCCCACAGCTGGGAGCCGGGAAATGCTGTCTCTGGTGGATGATGGGTCAGTGATGCTTAGGGCAGTAGTTTCTAAAATTCCTCAGCTGTTTTCTGAGAACTTATTAAAGATTCTAACAAAAAGAATGTTTGGGGGGTAGGTAAATCTGAAAAAGTCACATATTTCATTCTACTCCAGGAAAGTTGAGATGCATAGCACCATGGTAAAGGCTCTGCAGGGCCTTTTAATTAAAAATGTTACATATTGTTTAGCTGAGATCAGGGTATCCAAATTGGGGCTGGAGGAGGCTTTCTGGGTTGTGAGTTCTGCTGAATCCCATCACTGCCCGCTGAGCAACACAAATTTCTTAGGCATTTCATGGGCTCCCCATGCTGGACAAGGTGATGTCAGAGACTAGACTACACGATCCTCTCCCACCAAGACAGAGTATCTTGTTGGGATACTCACCTTAACTGAAGTCTCAGTCTGAACTCTCTGGGACACAAAACAAATTTTACTTTTATTCCAACCACAACCTTCAAACATGCTCTGTTGTATTTATTTCCCTTGCCCACCTTTTGACAATAGCTTTGCAGACCCTATAATTCTGTGGTCCTTTTAACTATAGAAGGGTCATCTTGATAATTAAGACTCATATTCAAGTGGCTATAGGTCCCTCTCAGCCTTTATCCCAATCCAAAGTTTCTCCCATCCCCAGCTCAACTGTGGCTTATGACTCAGGCCTCAGCTCTTCTTGGGTGGGCAGGAGGAAGGAGAATTAAAGAAACGGGCCAAAGCCCACTTGCTTATTGGGTTCTGCTTTTTCCCTTTGGCTATTAGATGGTCTCCAGGCACAGGCAGGGATGTACTAGCTCTCTTGCAGGTAAATATGTGAGCTTTGCAGAAGCCCCTCAGGAGGGGTTCCTGACTGCCCCGGTCTCTGATATCTTGTGTCATTCCTGCCCCTCACACAGGCTCTTCCTACTAGGTCCCCTTGCCCTGGCATTTCACTCCTCTAGGGGGTGCCAGCCCATTTCTTCCTATGGCAGTGGCTTGATCCCTGGGAGCTCCAAACTCTATAGCTCTGTCATTTCATGGGGCCGCCATGGTTGTTCTGCTTAGCCTTCCATTCATAGAGTTCTCCAGGTGACACCCGGGAGAATGTTGCCTCTCCTTCCCAAGGTCCAGGCAACTCATAGCCAGGCTTCCCAAGAATGTTCTCCCCATATTCTGCACCGAGCAGCCTTGTGACAGGCATCTGGCTGGAAAGGGGTGGCAAGGCTCCCTTTTGGCAGTATCCCTACTTTTCCTAGTGGTGCCCAAGAGCCCTTTTTACCTGGTCTGGATTGGACTAGAACACCCCCTCCTTATTCACACCTGTCTCCCCAGTAACTCCCTCTTTGGTAGAGTGGTGGGTTACGGGTTATCGGATTACTAGGTTGTTTCTTAACAAACACTTGGGTGATTCCTTCATAAATAAGGGTACTTAACACTGAACACCATGGGGCTGTGATTCTGAGCTAAGCAGGAAAATCTCATTCACTCTTCTGTTCAGGTGCAAATTAATGAGCAGCATCAGAGCACACATGGCAATGGAGGCTGAGGGGATCCACTCTGCTTAAGGTGTGTTCAGAGATAGGACTGGACAACATACCTGGCAGTCCAAAGAGGTTTCCTGCAGGAGTTGGGGCCTGACTTAAGCTTTGAGGGATTTTTTTTTAAACTTAAAAATTGCATTATAAAAGTTACATATGCTTCTTATTTAAAAAGCCAGCAAAATGAATAAAACTCCCTTCCTTCCAGTCTCCCTTCCCCAGGATAACCTCTGATAACAGCTCTATGTCCTTCTATACTAAATGTACATATAAACACACACATCCAAACCACAAACAAGGCAGATTTCTTTTCCAAGATCATCCCATGTATATTGGCTTGAAGGATCTTGAACAGTCGTCCATCAAATATTCTGTGTGTCTATGGCTTGATGTGATGCTGTACTAGTCACTGAGGGCAGGGAAATAGGGCACTCTGGCCTGGCCTAGAGAAACAGGGCTGTTGGGTATGGTCATGCAATCTGTGTTGTCCAGGAGCCCCTGCTCTTACCCTGTTGCTCAAGCACATGCCCTGGCTGTGTGCATCTGGGGAAGGGGCCCTGGAGGGAGGGATGCCCTTTCCTAATTACAAGAAACTCATTTGCTTTCTGAGAAAGTTCAGCTTACTAGTGGAACTAGAGAAAGGAATAGGCTACTCTAATCCTGGAGTGAGGCTGGAGAGTAATCCAAGGCCCTGTGTGTAAGGAGATAGAATTCAGCACCAAAGGAGCATGAGCTGTGGGGCCAGGACCTCTGGGAACTCAGATAAACACCTGGCTCCTGCTTCTGGGAGCTGACACTCCCCTGGGGAGAAGTTATACACCTGAGATAAATGTAAACAAATGACTAAGTGGACAAGGATGATGTGCTGGAGTGTGGGACATAGCTAGTATTTTAGGTGTTGGGTTCTGTCTAGGGACATGCTTAGTTAGGCTTTCTGACAGTTTGTGTCCCCCCTCTGCACAAACCTTTCCCCAGGTCTGTCTCTGGTCACCTTCAGGAGAAAGAAAATCTGTTTTTCAGGGCACAAAAAGAGAGCCCGTTTAGATCTGACCATTGCCTATCACTACAAGCCCCATTTCCTGGCCCTTGGGTGCTCCGGGACCCTCCACCCCCATGGAACCTCTTGGAGTCCTGGAAGCCTTGTGCTCTCAATGCTCTGCAGTCTCAGCCTGGATGCCCTCAGGTGCCCTTATTGCTGATTTGTACCCTACTGCCCTTGCTCTGTCTAGCTGACTCTTACATGATTCCTGACCACAGCAATGCCCATGGGGTTGGGGGATTTCCTCCCAAAGACCACCTTTCATCTTTCTCTTAGTTTAAGTGATTTGGGAGCAGCCCACCTGGTGACATACTTTCTCCTACTCTGTCATTCATTCCTAAAACTTCATAGGCAGACAGAGAGGAGAGGGGAGATCCACGTTACCCAGTGTGGGGCTCAGAGAGGGAAGACATATTGAGCCTTTGTACAAATTAAACTTTACATGCAGCGGCAAACCATTACATGCTCTGCTGAGGTAGAAAATGGCATTTTTCTTTAAGCTCCGTTATGTTTCAAAGTTATTTGAATAATAGTATACTTCTACATCCAAATCAATTCCTTGTTAGAATTACTCTATACTTTTGAAACATAGTCTTTCAGGACACACATATTTAATCTTGGTGGGATATTGTTCTGTTTGCCAACACCATTCAGTGTCAGTGTTTGGTTGTAGCCAGAATTAACATGAGTGAGCTCCTAATTGCATTTGGTGAATAAAAACCTAGAAAAAAGAATTAAAAATTTGCCCCAAAAGGAAAACAGACTTCTTACAGATAGTGCCTTCTGGGTACCCTGAAAAGCCTGAGATTTTGCTTCAATTGGCTGAACAGGTTAGGCCATTTGTGCCAGTGTTCACTATAAGTGATGGATGCATTTTCCTTCCTGGGCATGAGGGAAGGTGTATGATGAAAAATGGTGACCCTGCTGCCTGCATGGGACCCTTTCATCTGTTCCTTTCTCCCCCTTCTCCTGCCGTGAAATTCATCAGGTGTGCACCATTCTAATAGCTGCTACAACCCACACAGTAAAAACCTAGTAAGCTAGACCATGGGGAGCTACCTACTTGCATCCAGTTGTGTCAGTTTCCTAATAACGTATTTTTTTTTTCTGCCTTGCTCTTGGCTTCCTTTGATGGATGATGTAAGAAATGGATGGGTGAAATCCTCTAGGGTATTTATTGTAGCTTGTTGGTGAGGATATTCTCCACTAAATCAGTGGACCTTGTTTGAAGAGCCACATGAAAAATTTAAGGCTTCAGTACGAGAAAGGCATTGTTTCATCTGGAAAACTACTATGCTTTATTTTTTGTGGACAGATTCAATTTTGTAATTGATTGTCTTGCTTTGGCTGCCAGGAAACTCAAAGACATATTTTCAGTCCAATTTTTTACCAGTGTTTGACCCTGCGAATCCCATCTTTATGCATGCTGTCCCTGATTCATCTTTCTGTTGTATTTACACTTCTTTTTTTCCCAGTTTTATCTGATGTATGTGTATAATCATATCCCTAACCCTAACTCCTTATATTTTTTATTTTTAAAATATTTTATTTAAATTCAATTTGCCAACATATAGTGTAACACCCAGTGCTCATCTCATCATGTGCCCTCCTTAGTGCCCATCACCCAGTTACCCATCTCCCCCACCACCTCTCCTTCTGCAACCATTTGTCCGTTTCCCAGAGTTAGGAGTCGCCCATGGTTTGTTTTCCTCTAATTTTTCCCCACTCAGTTTCTCTCCTTTTCCTTATGGTCCCTTTTACTATTTCTTATATTCCACTATGAATTAAACCATATGATAGTTGCCTTTCTCTGATTGATTTATTTCACTCAGCATAATACCCTCCAGTTCCATCCACATCGAAGTAAATGGTGGGTATTCATCCTTTCTGAGTAGTATTCCATTGTATATATACACCACATCTTCTTTATCCATTCATCTGTCAAAGGACATAGTGACTTCTTCCACAGTTTGGCTATAGTGGACATTGCTGCTATGAACATTGGGGTGTAGGAGTCCCATTGTTTCACTACATCTGTATCTATGAGGTAGATACCCAGTAGTGCAATTGCTGGGTCATAGGGTTAGCTTCTTCTATCAAGCACAGAATGAGTGGAACCCAAGAGAGTGCTGGCAAGAGACAAGTATTTACATGTACTTACTCTTTTTTCCCACTGTCTCATCAGACTGGCTCTGTGGACCATAGTTCCCTGCACCTTTGATGAAATTGCTATGAAGTTCCGTAACTTTTCTTGTTACTGTTAGGGACAAACAGCCTTTGTTGACATTAAATCACAAGGACAGTCTTAATAATTACAATGTTCATTCCAGAGCAGTAACCACAATTCAGAACTTTCTTCCAAGTTAGACTTCTTCAGCTTTGAGTCTGCTTTGGGAGGGGAACCTTGTTGGGGGTGTGAAGTAGGGGTACAGCCAGCATCTATAGTCAGGATCTCTTTTTCCCTGAATTTCCCACCCCTCTCCTCCTCCGTAGACTGCCTCTTGCTCCTCCTGAGTTGGATGGAAGATAAGGGGTACGAAAACTTACCTGGAAGTTTTTGCCTATGGAGGTTGCCTTGTTCTGAGATAGAAAGCAGGTTTGATCTTTTCAAAATGACCCATTCAGCTTCCATAATGAAGCCTGGCAGGTAAAATACAGCATGCATTTCTGCTCCACAGTTGGTGGAAGGCAATCTGCCTCCTGGCTGCTTCAAGCCGAGTCTCTCATACACTTCTTTAGACCTAGATGTCATACTTGTGTCGGTACTTGTTACACACCAATGGCACAGGTCAGCCTCCCCAAATGGTTCCTGTGATGACCTCTTGGGATTTTTTTCAACTTCACAGTTTGGCTGTGTGCCCTTAGAGTGCAACTCTAAGGTTTAGTGAAGAGCCAATGGACAGAGGGATGGCAGGGTGAGAACAAAAGATGGCAAGTCTTCTAGATACCAGCATTGTGCCCTGAAGGGGTTGGGGAGGGAATAGTGTACTTGTGAAAAACGGATGCTGGACAAATGTGGTGGCTAAGAGGAACCAGCTAGAGCCAGAGCAGTGGCCAAGTAGGGGCATATTATGGGTTGAATTGTGACCCTCCCAAAAGGTATGTTGAAGTCCTAACCCCTAGTACCTGTAAATGTGACCTTATTTGGAAATGGGTCTCTAAAGGTGTAATCAAGTTAAGATGAGATCTTTAGGGTAAGCCCTAATCTAGTATGACTAGTGTCCTTATAAGAAGAGACATAGGGATACCTGAGTGGCTCAGTCAGTTAAGCATCTGCCTTTGGCTCAGGTTATGATCCCAGGGTTCTGGGATTGAGCCCCACACTGGGCTCCCTGCTCAGTGGGCAGCCTACTTCTCTCTCTCTCTCCCTCTGCCCCTCCCCCCTGCTCATGCTCTCACTTGCTCTTGCTCTCTCTTGCATAAATAAAATCTTAAAAAAAAGAGGAGACCCAGAACCAGAGAGGATAATGCCCCATGAAGATGGAGATAGAGATTGGATGTGTCTACAAGCCAAGGAGCACCAAGAATAGCAGGGACCGCCTGCAGTAAGAGAGAAGTATGGAACAGGTTCTCCTGCAGAGCATCCAGTGGAAACCAGCCTGCTGACATCTTAATTTGGGCTTCCATCCTCCAGAACTGTGATCAGGCTACATTTTTGTTGATTTAAGCCATCCCAATCTATGGTAGCTTGTTATGACAGCCCTTGGGAACCATTCCAGGGTGGGGTGGAAAAATTTCCTTCAGCTTTCCTTCCTGCCTTCTTCTCTCATGATGGTGCCTCTTACTGGCTGGACCCAACTGGAGGCCAGAGAGTGAAGGAACAGCTGTGTGGTCTCTTGGGTCAGCCTTTGGGCACAGGGCAGGGCAAAGAGCTCAGGGAGGGTGGTTGTAATTGGGGAATAATCAGCACAGCCAGCTCAACCTTTGGCTTCGGTCTTCTTCAAGTTCAGAGTTGGGGGTTGCAGGGGATAAGTCCCTGAGGCACTGCATAAAATGCTGTCTTGACCTCTTTTTCTGCCCTTTGAATTTGGTGTTCTTTTGTGAGCACAAGCAGGCTTGGAACACAGCTGGCTTCTCAAAACTGCATCTTGGCTCAGAAGTCGGTTTTCCCAGGAGAACAATGTTACAAACAGGCGAGGAGCGGTATATGCATGCTGAAGAAGGCAATGATATACAGGCTAAAAGGCTGGGGAACAATAAACACGAAACGCTGTTCAACCTCATTTGTAAGCAGACAAACTCAAGTCAAAACAGCACCAAGCTGAATCCATTTTCACCCTTCACTTTGGCTGGCTCCAGGGCTGGCAAGGGTGGGGGAAAATCTGTCCCTTCACTGCCACTTTCAGGCTGGCTGCAGATTTATTGAGATGTGGAGACCCAGTTCAGTGCTGACACATAGTAGGTGCTCAGCAAGTATGACTCCCTTCCTCTTACTGCTTGGCACTGTTCTCCGACCCTCCACCACCAAATAGCACTGTGAAGAATATGACATTGAACACTCAAGGTGCAGCATCAGTACATCCAGGCTAAGGACTTATTTTGTACACATGTTCACCTTTATTGATGGAAACCCGTGGAGCTTTCACACCAAGTGTTCTCAGCAGTACAAACAGCTGGGGCAAAGTGAGTGCTAAGTGGGAAAACTGACTGCATTCAATCACACAGGTCTCGAGGGAAGTAGAAGGGCAGGGCGGTTGGTGATAGTTAAGAACAACATTTGCACTTTATGACAGCTGCTCTAGAATTGGGATCCCACTGGGGTAGCCCATTTGAGTTTGACAGGTGTAGCTGCAGTGGGTGTTCTGCCCCATCTCCTCAGATGCTTTCACCATTTCCACCTGTGCCAGCCAACACCTGCATCTTTGTTGGTGTTTTTCTTTTTCAGAATCCCCTCATCCCTGTGCACAGCTGGCTAGAAGTGTCAATGAATTAACTTCCCCCTTGGGTCAGCCCTTAACCACTGGCTGGGGATGTTCAGGTAAGAGTCTCTCAGATAATCCTCAGCCAGATAATCCTGAGCCATATTTTTGTGTCATTTTTCAGTTTCCCCATGGGTGTAAGCATTAACCTTCCATTTTGGTAGTTGGTTTAATAATATGCCTTTACCCCTTGCCCTTGTCTCCTATACCACTTGCCCTCTCTCCTACCCCTGTTCTGCACCATGCCCTATGGACAGTTTATCCTTCAATGCTTGTATCAGGTTTCTTTCTGGGATAACTCAAACTAAGACAGGTAGCAAGCTTAGCCTCCTGAACCCAGTTCTCCAGATAGTGTCCCTTCTGGGAGTTAAGGATTTGGGCTAACTTTGGCCACTTGCTCTTTGCAAGTCAGTCTTGCTCTCTACCTTCTCCACTTCATTGCTGACTGCCAAGAGCTGTCAGTACAATTACACAATTTTGCTGATTGGGCCACCAGAAACTTCTGATCCACTTCTTGAGGTAGGTACCCAAATCTGCAAGGGAAGGTCATGTTTTCCTGGCAGGACTCTCCTGTCTTCGTCTCAGAGGCTTAGTCACACTTTCTCCTCTCTTCAAACCCTTTATGTCAATACCTCTCCCTTCACCTTTGGGGATTGACTTGGCCTCCCATTAAGCTGAGAGAGTAGGTGCTTAGAAGGGGGTTCTTGTTCTACTCTCCAAAATTACCTGCACTCCCACCAACTTTGTCTCTTTCCTTCTGGTCTTATAGAGAAACATGATGTAGGGCCACTTGATCCAGTTGGGTCTCAGTTTCCTCTCCTAGTGTCTGCATATTCTGTTCCCTCTACCTGACCAACACCATTCATTCTTCTCAATCCCTTAGGAGGATCATTTGAACACCATCAGACCTTCATCTCCTTGTTATCCGACCCCTTCTCAGTTTCCCTCAGCCCCTATCTTATATGACTTCAGAGCTCAGGACATGAGGCCAGTGGAGACTAGGGCTGAATGTGCAGAGTCTTCCCAGCAATCCATTTTAGTCTTGCACCAGGTTAGCCCTGCACCAAATTTCTACCAGGTGTGCCTTAGAAACTTGGCACCTGAGGAGAAATTGAATTTCTGAATTGTCGTCAACACTGACCTTAAAAAAAAGTCCAATAAGAAGCAAAGAGGATTTATCTCTCAATTTCAACCTGGTGAACTTCAGATCGAGAATTGTGTTTTGGGAGCTTGTTCTTTGTAAGCTTATTACAAAAATAATACAGCTACATAATTGCAGGAGGAAAATGAAATTTTATTCTCTTTCTGTGATAACCTTGAGGGAAAATAGAAGCACACAGCAAATTCTCTACTTAGGAAAAATAACCGGAACCTCCCAAAAATGCTATGTAATTTAGTTGTGAGGTACTTTGGGAAAAAAAAAAGTCTATTTATCTTAAGCCCCTAAAGAAATATCTTCATGGAGAGATTATCCCATTGAAATTTATTTTAAGGAATTATTTAAAGAACATTGGTCTTCACCACCCATTAATCAGATTTCATTTGATCTTACTTTGGTTTCTCTTTAGTTATGGGTAATTATTTTAAGACTGCTGATTGCCTGCTATAAAGGATTGTATTTTTATGTTATAAAAACATTTCAAATGATCTATTGGCCTGAACACTGTCAAGGAGGACTGGGAGAGTTCTGGGAGGCAAATTGCTTTAAAGTTGATTGGGCTTGGTCTGGGTTGTGACAGAGAAGAATGAAAATGGTGTTGCTCTGGAGGTTTGCTTCAGAGGCAGACTATTCCTCCATTATGGCAGAGGTCTGAAAGGCAGTGGTGGTTTTGAATGAATCTCCAAGCCCACTTTTGGGGAGGCCTAAAGCCACAGCTGGGAGGACACTGGGCCTCCCGCACCATTGACTTCTCAGAGCCTTTCTACAGTGTCCTTCCCAGGGCCCTAGAAAGAGCCCCATTGGATACATCCTTCCACACCTTACTGTTTTCCTCTGATGGGAGTCATGCCTTTTGTTTTCTTAAAGTCAAACGTCAAGTCTGTCCTGAAGTACAAGCAGACAGGAGAGTGGTGACCTATGTGGTGTAGACAGCCATAAGCCTATAGTCATCCTAGCACAGTAGTGGGACCTTTACCAAATTGCTCAAATATTCCAGGTCTCAGTTTTCTCACCTGTACAATGGAAGAAGTAAGAACACTTGAACATCATAAAGTTGTCACAAAGAATCAATGAGATGAGGCACATAAAGCACTCAACCCAATGCATGGCCCATAATAGGTACTCAGTGCACATCATTATTCTTAGTATCTGTTAACCAAGCTAATACTTGTCATCTTGGAGGTTGTTATGACAACCAAATAACGCAACCTAGGTAAAGGACTTATAATGTTGGCCACACAGCAAGTACTCAATATAGAATAGTCATTAACATATGTAATGTAACTGTTCAACCTGTCCACCTATCACCTCCAACACTTTCATTTTTACTAGCGGTTCCCTGGCCACACTGGCCTCTATCTTCCCCAAGGTGTCCAAGTCCATTCCTCCTTGCTTGTCCCTTGCATCTGCATATGGTGGCTTCTCTTCACCACTCATGTCTCAAGTCTAAAGTCATCTTTGCAGAGAGACCACCTGGGTTCAAGAGCCTCCCTGGCCCCACCATGAACATTGTCTATCCTGTATGACGCAGTATATGCCAACATTTATTTATCCATTATCTATCTTCTCCAGCTGGACACCAAGTTCCTTGAGAATTGGGATCTCGTATTTACTGCAGTTCACCGGGCACAGGACAATGTCCAAAACAGTTCAAGGGCTCAAAAAATACTTTCCCAGCTTCAGCCCAGCAAGTGTCCATTGGGAGCCCCTTGAGGGAATTCATTTTGGAATCAATGTCTGGGAGCCTTGAAAATGGTCAGTGGTCTCTGGAATAGGCTACATGAGAAACCTCACAGTGCTAGGCACTAAAAATGTTCAGGGAAATAAATCTCCCCAGTGAAAAAACAAGCTGGGTCTGTAAGTAGAGTTTGGGTAGACTGGGCTAGGTAGAAAGAAAATTCTGTCTTCTAGGAGGGAGATAGTGGGAACAAGATCCTCCTGGGATACCCAGGGACATGGGAGAGGAAGACCTAGTGACTACCTGGGAGTGAGTGCTGTGGAAAGAGGATATGGCTCCCAGGGCTGGACTACCTTGGGGGTGTAGGGAGATGAGAAAAAGGGGCAGAGGTCCAGGCCACATCTGTGGAAGGGCAGTGCATGGGCCCCAGCATTGATGCAGTCTAGAAGATGTGAATGGACTCAGGGATAACCCAGAGGGTGTGAAAGAGTCAGGAGAGAAATGCACAGTGATGGGGGTGAGCAGAAATGGTCAAAACAGAAGGAGAAAAGAAAAAAAAAAGCCAGAAGGAGCAGGGGCGAGGAGGCTGAGTCTCTGTGTCTAATGGGTTTAGGAAATTCATTTATCCATCCATCCAAATAGTTACCTCTTCCTCCTCCCTCCCTTCTCTTTTTCTCTATCTCTGCCTACTTTCTTCCGTCTTTCTATCTTTCCTTTCTGCCCTTCTTCCATAAACCAATCCAAGAGCCAGTCATCTGCAGGTTCCTGGGGGCACTAAGTAGTACCTAATCCAGACTCCATGAACTCACAGCCAACTTGAAAGAGGAGACAAGCAGGGTCACTGCTACAGCATGAGATACCTTTCTGAAAACTTTAAGAAGCCTTTGCTTCTTTATGAAGAGAAGGGTGCTTTATTTTTTCTTAAATGAAAAAGAAAAATAAATAAGTTTATACACTGTCCTACTTGAATGGCAGTGTCTGGCAACTGTGTCTCTACCTCAGGGAGCTTTCTGATACCTGGGGCTGCAGACACACACATACCCACCTGCCACCCTAGATGCTAAGATCCCTGCCTGTTTCCTACGCCTCAGTTGGCGACTGAATCAGAATCAAAGTCTGAAATAGTGGTACTGGGAACAGAGCTCCATCTCCCAGAATAATTGACAGGCAAGAGAAGTGACATAAAGGGAGGCCTGAAGTGCAGTCAGGAACAGGGCACAGCTGCACAAATGTGGGTGAGCCAGGGAAGTGTGTACAAGGCTGGCTATGCTCATGGTGGCTTTAAGTGGGAGGCGGCTCATGGCTACTGTCCCAGCACATCTATGAGTAGGAGGTCTGTAGTCTACACACTGAGCAGTGTGCTCTCGGATAAGTGAGTGTATGTCTAGATTTCAGTGGCAATCCTTAGGTGTGCTGCCCTTGTACAATGCACAGTCTGAACGACATAAATAGCAGTCCTGCAGACAAGTAAAGATATATTAATGTAAACGACAGAGTGCACTAAGACAGAGGAGAGCACAGCCATGAGAGGCAGAGCCCCAGCCCAGGGCTTTCAGATTCTGTGAAGGGCACCTTAGATAGTCAAGAATGGCCAGTTCCTCTCTCCTTCAACCATTGCCCTGACTTGGCCCCATCTGCCTTTGTGTCTTGCACCACACCCACGGACAGGGACAGGAAGTGCCAAACATCTGCTCCTTCTCAGGTCCCAGCACCCTAGTCTCCCTTGTCAGGGCAGGGCAGGGCAGGGATGACATCCTGTCAGCCCTTGGTCCAGGAGCACAGCAAAGAGGAGGGGCAGGTCCTAGGCTTCCAGCGGCCATCTCAGCTCTCCTCCCCCAGTGTGCCCTGGGAGGCAGTCACAGTGTCTAGGAGGGGCTGATTATCTTAGGACTGGAGGTGGGAGAAGCTGGAATTGATGGGGCGAGGAAAACACTGTGATTTAACAACCCCACACAGTGGATTGTGCCAGTATTTGCATCAACCAACACATCACAAGAACAAGCTCTTGAGAGATTCTGAGTCTTCTGTGTTTGATTTATAAAAGTTTACTACAAAGAATTGATTGAGGCTGGCAGTGGATTGCTGCTGCTGGATTATCTTAATGTCTTCCTGGAGAAACTCTATGCAGGTTATTCTTCTTGCTAATAAGAATTGCATATCTATTTATCTGCCTGGGAACAAAAATTCAGCACTGCCAAGGAACATTGTCCTTGCTGGAGAAAATCTTGTCTTTTCAGAGATGTATGTGTATGCTCTCTGGATGACTTATCACAGGTCTTTCTGGGCCCTGATGCTCTGTCTGGGTGAGAGCTTAAGTGGGGCAGCCCTTGGTGTTTGCCAGGACGGTCTGCAGGGACTCCACTGCCTCCACAGCTGAGGGATATGCTGTTGCATGGATCCTCTCTCCACCTGCAGATCACGGCTTGCTCTCAATATCCAAATGCTTTCAAACAAAGTATTTCTGTCAACATCTGTATGTATATGAGAAGATGGAGGGGATTAGAGGGGGAAAACAAAAGAGGAAATATGCATTCTGAGACCAAGACTTAGGTTTGACCTTTGTAGTAGACAGAATAATGGCCCTTAAAAAATGCATGTTTTAATTCTAGGAACCTTTGAATATGTTATCTCACATGGCAGGACTTAGCTGGTGTGATTAAGTGAAGAATTGTGAGATGGGGAGATGATCCTGGATGATCCAGGCAGGTGCAATGTCATCATAAAAGTCCTTATAAGGAGAGAAGAGAAGGAGATGGGACGATGGAAGCAGAGGTGAGGGAGGGAGAGAGAGAATGAGAATACTGGAAAATGTTATATTGCTGTCTTTGAAGATGGACAAAGGAGTTGTGAGCCAAAGAATGCAAGAATACTGTAGTTGCTGGAAAGGGCAAGGAAATGCATTTCCCTCCTAGAACCTTTGAGGGAATGTGGCCCTGCAGACATCTTGATTTTAGCCCATCTCCCATTTAGACTTTCACCAGCACCACAAGAAAATATATTTGTATAGTTTTAAGCCACTAAGTATGTGGTACTTTGTTACAGCAGCAACAGGAACCTCATACAAGCATGTTGCTTTCCCTGTCTCAGCTTCAGTTAGCTCATTTCCAGTAAGAGAAGGGAAGGCAAGCTACAACTTGCTTATTACCCTCTGTGGTTGTTGTGTAGTGACTTTGCAGTTGGTCAGGTAGATTGGAAAAGAGTGAGGAAGGTGCAGAGGATGGCCTTCAGCAGCAGATACTCTGGAAAGTGTTTCTCCAACTGTCTATGGTGAAGGTCCCCTCTCCCCATTTTTAATAAATTCCAATCTTTTGTGGATCAATACTTTTATAAAATACAATAAAAATGAATCATTAGAAAAAATGAAATAAAAGACACACAAAATCTAAGCCCTATTTTTTTTATTATTAGATTTAACAGCCATAAAATTGTTCTGTGTAATTGCTCTGAAAGCGTCTAAATGCTTACTCTCCTTTCTGTATCTGCCTCATCTTCTGTTCATGGGTAATGAACAATTTGGGGACCATCCCTGGTCAAGGCCCATACTCTGAATAGATTGTTATCTGGAGGTGAGTATAAGTTGCTATCAAAGCCTGGGGAAGTCAGATTGCTTTATGGATGAGGCAGTGGCCAGACTGAATTTTGAAGGGTGAATAGAGGTTTATGAGGAAGAAAAGAACAAAACACAAAGCAGGAGAACAGTATGTTGAAAGCATGGAAGTGTGCAGTGCATCGTACCTCAAATATGAACTTACTTGACAGTGTCTTTGAAGGATAGTATGATAAAATTTTACCTGTTCTAGGACTTTACAAAGAGGAGAATGGAACTTGCTATGATGTTAATGTTGAGAGCATTACCTCCCAACTTAAAGCCTCCCAGAAGCTTTTCCCTATTCTTAGGATCAAGCAATAGCTCTCAGTGGAGCCCACAATGCCTGGTGAGCATTGGAGCTATCCCCTGGTATAGCTGCACCTCACCGTGTTCCAGGCCCCCCAGCCCCACCAGACTCCTTTCCCATTCTTATACACATGTCCTACCTCAGGACCCTGGCATGGTGTTCCTCCAACTGGCATGCTCTCCTCATCTTCTTGTCGATGAACTCCTATCTCTCCTTCAGGTATCATCTTGAGTGAAATTTCCTTGGAGGACCACCTCCTACCCCTAGCTTTGGTTGTGTTACATGTTCCAGTAAGCACCTAAGAAAATGTTTTGCCTGTCTTTAGTGATCAGTAAATATCTAGAGGACAGATGAAATAACCATATTACATTTCTCTCTCCCTGGCACATACCACAGTTGCAGTGAAAATTTTTGTGCATCTGTTTAAAGTTGATATTCCCACTGACCTATAGATATATGAGGTCAGGGACACCTGGGTGGCTCAGCAGTTTAGCATTGCCTTCAGCCCAGGGCGTGATCCTGGAGACCCAGGATTGAGTCCCATGTCGGGCTCCCTGCATGGAGCCTGCTCCCTCTGCCTGTGTCTCTGCCTCTCTCTCTGTGTCTCTCATGGATAAAAAAAAAAAAGAAAAAAAAAAGATATATGAGGTCGGAGACTATGTTGTTTTGCCCTATACAGGGCCTCATACACAGTAGTGCTCAATAAACACAGGCTAAATGAATATTTGAGTGAGTGAGAGGATGAGTGGTAGTAGTTGGATGGGTTGGTAGAGTAAATCCTAGAAGAATTTGATTGTCCTCTTTGGAGTTGCCTAAAAGCATTGGTGACAACAATAGGTGACATCCAGAGAGAGAGAATGAGATAATCTTATTGATCATGTTTCTCTGGAGAGCCCTGGCTAATACAGCATAGTCATAGAGTAGAATGATTAGCACGGGCAGAAGTCTCAGTACTCTAGCACAAAGTTTCTTCTTTCATTGTTTGGGAATCCTTGGGGCATATGAACCCCCCTCCCTGGTATCAGATCTGACCCCACAAGGGCAGCACTGCCCTCACCTGGCACATTTCCTGGAAATACGGCTTCCATAAGGCCCCAAGATTTGAGGGGTACTGGCAGACACATGGAATTGTTCATTCAGCAAATGTGCATTGAGTACCCTTTATGGAATGGATCCAATTATAGGAATACAATTATGAAGAATGCAGCTTTACAAGTCCCTCTTCCTATGGGGCCTTTGGTGTATCAGGGGTGGGAGAACAGACAGTAAGGAAATAGAGGTAAGTTGTGTGAAGACAATCAATGAGGCATAATGCTGGCTTCTTGAGTCAGTAATATTAGATGAGAAGTATGTTCTAGGCAGAGGAAAGAGCTAGGGCAAACATGGGTACAGAAAGCAAGGTGATGGGGCTGAGCTTGGTGATCATGTCAGGATGGTCTACAGTAAGAATGGGGAACTGGGCTGGGGCCCTGAACAGGTAGGACCTGGAGGCCACAGAAAAGAGCTTAGATTTATTCCAAGTGGGAAGAAAAATCTTTAGGGGCTCTTGAGTAGGGGAACATTCTGACCTGATTTATCATGGAATACAATGTCCAACTGTTGTAGCTGTCCAGATGAAAGCTGATGATGGCCTGGACTGGGATGCTGGCAGAGAAGAGGACAGGCATGGGCAAAGGTAGGATACATTTTGGAGGTAGAGGTGAGGTGAATGCTGATGAATGTTAGGGGAGGGTACAAAAGAAGTAATGGATTCAAGGGAGATGCCCTGATCTTATAGGAAGTGGTGATTGTGCTGTTCTTAAGTCAGCAGTGGTACCTGCCACAGAGGGGTCTAAGCTGAAAGATTTGGAGCTGGGGCCTTTCTTGGCCACTACCTTCATTTATCTGAGCATTGGGCTAATACCCTCTGACCTTCTCTTTGGTTGTCCTGCTAGTTGGAACCATCTCTGGAAGCCCATCAGATCACTAAGGAAACATGGGACTCTTGTCTGCTTCTCATCTCTTCAGCCTTGCCTACCATTTAGGATACCCCTGCCTCTCAGAGCAGGAATGTCCCTTAGTCCCCAGGTCTCACAAATGCTGGCACGGGTCATTGCATGCCCCTGAGTGAGCATGAGCAGGTGGAGAGCTGCTCCCTAGACATGCCCAGTGTGCCAGGCTCCTCACACTTGTGCCCTTGCTCATGCTGCTCTTAAGCCTGGAAGACTTTCCCTTCTTCTGAGGACTAACGTTGCTCATACCTGGAACCTTTTCTGGGTAGCCTCTCCCATCCCACATCTCTCCTCTATTTGCCCACAGCCTTGTGGTTAAAGTTAATTGTCTCTCTCCTTAGGGGTCATCCTTCATGAGCTGGTGAAGTCCTGAGGGCAGGGACCATATCTCATTTATATTCCCAGCTCCCAGTCCAGGGGTCTTAGTCATTGTTTGAATTTATACAGCAAAATTACTGTATCACAGTAGTAGTGGACTGGGAAGAGAAACTTGCCTTTTCCAGAAGTGTCTCGGTTCTCTTTTACAAATAATATTTTACACTTCAGCAGAACAATGATAATAGACTCCAGCTTTATCTTTGTTTCCCTGATTAGGAAGACCTAATTTTAAGTTAAGTTTGTAAATGAGGTGCTGTGACTATTTCTTGAATAATAGATCCAAATTTGCTTGAACTTGGGCGTTAAGTATTTTACATTTAAGACATGTTTGGCATTATATTCAAAGTGGAATAAATCAGATGTTCTATAATACAGGCTCAGTGTTAGGCTAAAATTCAAATGTGCTCACACTAATGGGAAAAAGTCGAGGGGCTTTAATCACAGCTTGCGATTCAGCATGATTGACAGTGTTTCCATTTTTTAAAGTCCCTGTTTTTCATGTGGAATGAATGACTCCCTTTTCATTTTGTTCCTGTAATAGGAAACGTTTTCATTGTGAAGGGAAATCTCTACAAGCAGCCCATTAAATAGTAAAATGTTACTGCTGTGCCTGAGTGAAATTATCATCCAGGGGAAGCGCTTGCTCTTCAGGTGTACAATCCCCACAGTGAGTTTTCCCAAACTGCTGAGCTTGGAGGCAATTTGTTCATCATCTGGGGGGACACACATTCAACATTTTCCCTCCTCTCTAACAAGTGAAACCTTACTTTGCATGTAAGTTGGGCCTCTTCTGGAAGTCAGCTCTGGAAACTTACTCCATGTACTTGAAGTGAAAAAGGACTTGGATGGTCCTCAGGATGTATTGCTGAATTCAGTGTCAGAGATAAAGCCAGGCAGTGGCACCAGAGCTGGCCTGGAATTTTACTCCAAGCTGGGAATCTTTGCTCTGTGCATTTATTCATGTTGCTCTTTGTTTTTCTGTCGGCAGTGGCCCAGGATTCTTGCTTCCCAATTCTCATGGCAGGACTTATTCACCAGCATCAGACATCCAGAAAGAGTCTGACCTCTTCTCCAAATGCAGTGCCCTTCTCTAGACCGGTCCGTGGTAAGGGGTGGGTGGGTGGGTTGCTTGATTACATCAAACTTCTGCTACAACCCTATAGATGAGTGAGGAAGACTCAATTTCTGGAAAGGCATTATGCTGCTAGCAAGAGTCCAGATTCACCCCATAAATGGATAACAAGCTCAGTGGCTCCTGCCATGTTGAAATTCAAATTCTGACAATGAAGCCCATAAATACCTACTTATGAAAAGGGGATTGTGAAGGACGGAGATCATGTCTTTCTGATTCCATGGGGAGCTGTGACCAGACTTAAGACCCAGATGCTTGCCACCTCATTCTTGGACCTTGTGCAGTTGATTTAGTCTTGGGGATATCACCCCATCCATTACACCCAGTTTCCTTTCTTTGCCTTGGATCAGATCACTAGGTAGTATTCACCATAAACCAGAAGCTTCTAGCCACAAGGATGAAACTGCTGTCCATAAAAAATAGTGTTTATATACGTTATCTCTCAGCCTTCCAGCAACCTCATCTTACAGAGGTGGAATTGAGGCTCACACAGGTTGAGCAATTTGCTAAGGCCATGTAGACAGGACAAAGGGGAACTGGGACTGGCATCCCCGTATTTCTAGTTCTAAAGCTTTTATTGATTTCATAATACCACACTAGTCACTCCACATAGCAACATATCTCAAGATGAGATTGTCAGCAAGGAGAAAACAGAAAGGGTAGACAAGAAAATGGGCCCAGAATGTCTACATCTGAGAAAGGGTGTACAAATGCATGGGTGGATCAGATATCTGCTGGAATTCTTGGCTGTTAGGATCTCAGATTGGCTTAGAATCTTTTCTGTACTTTGTGGAAGCTCATAGCCCTCCTCTGGATGGTGTGAATTTCCAGGGGGGCTTATATGCCTATTGTCTTCTTGTCATTCAGGTTCTTGGGCCCATGGGTGCTTTCTCTACATGACACAGCATTGAGCCAGACATGGAAACACATTTCTTAGGTAATGCCTGGACTCTAAATCAAACCTTTTCACACAATGGTTTCATTAATGACTATGTAGTTGCCTTCCTGTGAAAGATTTGGAAGTGAGTAGAAGATGAATTTCCATCTGGGTACACAGGTAGTCTAGGGTTTGACATTAGCCACTCCCACACTTACACTATCTATGGTCATCACATCCAGGGATGTTTTCAGTCACTTTTCACTCTACAGAGTCCCCTCACTCCTCACCACCTACCTTTCTCTTACTTTTCTACCTTTTCTTGAGTTTCAGGTTCGAACACAAAGTCCTCTACTTTCTCATGCTTTGTAGCTGCTGGATGCAAGCCCTCACATTATTCTCAGTGCCTCACATAGTCCCTGAGTGGAATGAAAGCCTTAGTCTGTGGGACACCCCCTTCCCTCTCTGTCCCTGGGGCTGCTGCCTTTGTTCCCCACAGGTCCACCTGGAGCTGCAGCCTGCTTGCAACCACTCATGTCAGTGTCTGCCATTGGAAGTCATTTTTCTCTGACCGTGGTAGCTTAGCCCTCCCTTCCCAGAGACTTCAGAACAACCATCCTTGAGCAGGGAGAGAGAAGATATTTCCTGTGTCTGGAGAGCCAAGGAAAGGCATGGGGACAGTGCTGGGCCCAGTTGTAAAGGAACAGCAGGGAAGGGTGCAGAGAGAGTGTTGTGTTGGAGACTTGGGATGGAAGCTGATGCAGGGCTTTGCTCGTCTGGGAAAGGACTCCCAAGGTTCTTGCAGAGTACAGTGGGAGGGCTTGTCTCTATCTCTTTGGCCATGTGTGGAAGGTAGGGGCTGGCCCTTAAACATTGTATGTCTTAGTCCTAAGTGTTGTGTCGTGTCTGGTTCATGGAGGCAAATGGTAGATATATGCTAAAAGAATGAGTAGGCACAGAAACAGATTTTGTCAACTGTGAAAGGGACTTAAGGCATTAGAGAACAGGTGGGTCCAAGGGGCCGTTTTATAATTGCTGAGGTCCTGCTCTGTAGGCATCTACCTCAAGGTCAGCTCTGGGGTTCAGATGGTAGAGCTCATGCTGCTCACTAGGCGGTCGCTGGGGCCGCAGTTGATGGAGTCCATGGGATCCGGACTCTGAGCCCGAACCTGCCAGCCCCATGAAGGAGGAGTTAGCCTACGTTAGTTATCCTTGCATTTCTGGCCCCAGCACACACAAGGCCTCAAGAACTGAAAGGTGCCCAAATAGAAACCCTTCCAAATGGAGTTCATTGTCGCCACTAGGTGGCGCCATTGTTCCAGCCAAAGACCACATTGCCATTGGGGAGCCCTCATGCTTGGAACTTTGAGTTTAATCCAAACTCCTCTAACATATCTGTTGGGCTCTAATCTCAATGCAGTAATACATTCTAATCCCATAACAAGGGGGATTAACAACACCACTGTAGCTAATCTGAATTGAGAAAATCTGTTACAAGAAGCAGATTCCTAGATGATTCCTTCGTCAGCTGGCTAAGAAGGGCCCAGCATCTTGCTAAGAGTACTTTCTGCACAAATTGGCAAATCAGCTTGCAGGGTGAGCTGCCTCACACAGGTCACTGCAGTACCAATTTACAAAACTGCAGAGCTTACCGAGCACCCCAGCCCTGTGACATTTTGATGGCTGATAGAAAGGAAGCTAGGGACAAATAAAGAAGGGTCCCCAACTTAAACTCCCAAGACTCCTTCCCCTTGCACCAAGTCTTGATGTAGGACACATCTGTTCTTCTCCACATGTTCATTCCCTACCCTTTCTTTAAGATCCAGTCCTGGGATGTCTTTTGTGTACCTTATGCCCCAAGGACTAAGACCTCTGAATTCTGGAAGTTCTTTTGACCCAATGAGCACTGAGGAATGTGACTGTGATCCACCTTTTCTGCACCTGTTGTTTCCTGACACTTCACAGAGGTAGTAATTTCCTTGAGGGCAAACTCAATACCTTGAGCTTATTCTGTTTCCTGCACAGAGCAAGCACTTGGTAGGTATTTGTGAATGTTGAAGAGCAAAGTAAAACATTGCTCCATATTCAAAGGGCTGAGAGATGTTTAATAGCAAAACACAAAAAGAGACAGTTCTGTAGCTTATTACTCCTGTTCTCAGATAGCTATAGATTATTATTATTATTTTTTAAATTTTATTTTATTTTATTTATGATAGGCACACAGTGAGAGAGAGAGGCAGAGACATAGGCAGAAGGAGAAGCAGGCTCTATGCACCGGGAGCCCGACGTGGGATTTGATCCCAGGTCTCCAGGATCGCGCCCTGGGCCAAAGGCAGGCGCTAAACCGCTGCGCCACCCAGGGATCCCAGATAGCTATAGATTATGATCTTCGGTCTTCGATCATAATCTGTAAGCTAGCAGCATGACTTTATATTAATATTATCATAAATAACATTAAGAAGAGGTACATTTGAGTGCCTGATATATAGTAGTCACTGTGGTATGCATCTTACATATATATTTCAGTAATTTCCCAAAACCTCTAAGAGGTATTATACCCAGATTTCACATGGGAAAAAGTAAGGTTCAGGAAGACCAAGTAATCAAGTTTCTAAGTTAGTGCTGGCCACGCTCTGCAGGGTTGACTGGGTTTCGATAACCCAAACCACTTTCCTGGACCCCTACCCATAGGGACCAGGTCCCACAGTCCCTGTGGGACTCATAGGAACTCATATGCTGAGTCCATTTATAGGTACACAAATCTGACTCTGGAAGGTCTCAAGGGCATGGAGAGCAAGGTGGCTAGAGAAGTGACCTAGTGGATGGCCAGAAGCAATGCCTCTTAGGAACCTTGATTGAAGTGAATTCCTCCATTATCCTTCAATAAAAACAGACAAAGCCTAAAGGACAATGTATTTGCCCAGTAGAAAACATGCAAAGAAGTGGTATTATTGACTATTTGGTATGATTTAGGGGTTACCTGGGAGACTTCCCTGACTTGAAATATTTCCTTCTCTGGCCTGCTTTGGTTCCCCAGATGTTGCTATTAGTTCTTATTTTCTTTGAGTTTAAACTGTTTTTCAGTCTCTCATCATCCTCCTGTGATCTATCACACATGGCAAGGAATGAGTTAAGAATGTGCCTAGAAATGGCAAGGGTTTAGGATGAGCTTTGGCTCTTCCCTTCTGTCTTTATGGCTGAGGTTAAGTCCAATAGTCAGGCAGAAAGCCACTCTAGGGCCCCTCTATGGCAAGAAAAATCAGATTTTGGACTACAAAGTTTTCAGGACCTTGTTTTACACCTGTCCTCTTTACCTTGGCTCCTCAAGGTTGCCACTCCTACAGCTGGAGTCCCAGATGCCATGGTTTGTTAAGCAGGCATAGCAGGTGTTGCCAGCAACAAGAGATGGAGGAGGGAAGACAAGTCTTCAGCAAATCTTCACTAAAGATGCCTGCAATGGAAATACATTTTCTGAGGAAAGAAGTCTCCAGTTGACACTGAGAATTTCCTTTATGAGAAAAAAGCTAAAAGAGCCTCCCTCACTGGCTGCCTGCATGAGCAGTAGGAAGCCCCCAGTTTATCTCTGATGCTAGAAATTCCTTCTGCAGAGGATAAGGTCTTTCATCTTACTATTTAAAACTAGGTTAAGATGTCAAATTTTCGATAGAGTAAATTTCTGATAGCCCTTTCTCCTGAGAGTCCCATTTCTCTGGTAGAGACAAATGAGAGGATTGAAATGTGAGAACTCTGAACATCTGGGGAGAGTAGGCAGGTGAGACAAGGCAGACTGAGGCATCAGGGATGTCTTTGCACTTTGGTGATTTCATGAGAGCATCGTGAGTTGGCCTCCTTTATGTAGTTCTGAGGTGTATGTATGTGACTGACTAGGCTATAGCCTTGATTGCTTAGTAGTTTTCTGGGTTACTTTTCTAGAGTGGCACCAAACTTGGTTAGCTTTGTTTGGCTTCAGAAACCTATACAGATTTTCTCTGAACTGGGCTGTGGAAGGCTGAATAATGGCCCCTAAAGAGATTTAGGCCCTCATCTCTGGACACTGTGAATGTTATTGTGTATGCAAAAAGGTCTTTGCAGATGTGATTAAGGATCCTGAAATGGGGAGATTATCCTGGATTGTCCAGGTAGCTCCTAAAACATAAATACAAGTGTACTTAGGAGAGGAAGGGAGAGGGAGACTTGCCTACGGACAGAAGGGAAGCAGCACAGGGAGGCAGAGCCAGAGTTAAAGAAGATACTGGCTTTACAAATGGAGGAAGGAGTCATGACCAAGGAATGCAAGGAATGCAGCTGTAGAGGCTGGAAAAGGCAAGAAAGGGGTTCTCCCTAGAGTTTCTGGAGGGAATATGGTGCTGCCAACACTTTGGTTTTGGCTAGTGAAGAAAGACATTTTGAACTTCTGACCTCCAGAACTATAAGAGAATAAATGTATGTTGTTTTAAGCCACCCTGTTTGTGGTGATTTGTTACAGCAGCTCTAGGAAACTAATACTTGGGCTAAGGTTGAGAATTTTCATCTATGGGATCCTGGCCTTTAACAAGCTTTCAGTTTAGGAGGTGAGATGAGAGCCACAAGGAATCTTTGAATGCTAACTGTGCACAGTGTTGTTTCTCTGGTGGGACTTAATGGAGAGTGGGGCAGTGGGGAGCAAATGGGTTTAGGCTTAGAGACACCAGTCCAAGGCTGGTGCTGCCATTTTTCATCAGATCAACTTTGAGAGTGTCACTTGAACTCTTGGATTCGGGGGCGGTATTATACAAGGGGGCTAAGAATGCAGGCTGCTGTGAAAATATGGGCTATGACAGGGTCATGGCTAGCTCAGTACCTATTCCAGTATTCTGAAATCCCTTATTCTTCTCTCTGCAGATATACCAGCTCTCAGTGTAACTGGGAAAATGATTGTCAATTAGTAAGAAATTTGTATTATAGTTGCTTTGGGGAAAAAATCCTCATTTACAAGTGGAGAAACAGAGGTTTAGAGAAATTACATGACTTGCTGGGGTCATAAAGAAGTGAGAGCCTGACTAGAGCCCCAGCCCTGTCAGTTGAGTGCTCCTTACTGTTAGTAAGATGTACTGTGGTACGAGCTAAAGCTCCTCTTCTGTTCTGCTAACACCAAACCCATGACTGGTTCTTTGGCTTTTAGCTCTCCTCCCTCCCACAGATGGTAGGAGACAGAGCTGAGGATTAGGCACAGATAGAAACATTTTTAAAGGATTATTCTTCAGTGAGTGTGGCATGAACTTTACTGACATTGGTTAAGCAGATGGATTTTTAGTGATGTAATCTACTAGTGTAAGGAATAATGGTGTTTAAAATCAGGGCCTAGATGAGGCTGAAAAGATAAAAACTTCATTTCCCTTGATGACAGTTAAATTTCTTCAGGCAGATAAAACAATCAAACGCTGAAGGATCCCAATTGGAGTGTGCAGTGTGGGTGAACATGTGTGTGCAACACCTATGTGATCTGGTATATGTACCATGTCTTCTGGTAGCTTGGACAAGGAAGTCTCAGAAAGCAGAGCCCAGACAAGGGTTTTTGTGCAGCTAGTTTATTTTGGTAAGTGACTCCAGGGAACAGGAGTGGGGGGTCTGAAAAGAAATAAAACAGAAGTTGAAAAAGCCAATCCAAGGGCATGTTCTCAAGCTGGTGACTACTATGGACAGAGGGCTTAAGCCTGCTGGAACCCTCTGTGGAGCTGTCAGGATATGCCGAAGTGTGGTCCACCTGAGGTGTGGGAGAGAGAGTTGTTTTCAGGCTGTGTCGACAACCTTCACCCTCCTCATGTGGCTCATGCTTCAGAGTAGGCAGCCGTGTTGCTATGAGTGGCTCACAGGCAAGAGCAAGAAGTCTGGAGGTAGGAGAGAGAGACACGCATAAAGCTAGGGAGGCAGGTGCTTGGAGCTGGTTGCTGGTTGCTGCTGGGTGGAGTAAAAATGTAGACGAGGAGGATGTGAGAGAAGGCACAGGAGGTATTTGATATTTCCTCCTACTAGAATGTTCTTTTTTGTTGGTATTGAAACCTCAATCCTGTGTCCTCATGAAAAGCATCTGTCATATGTTGGAGACCACAAGTAGAGACCTGATGGGTTTTGTCCAAGTTTAGAGAACTGTTTAGAACCTTTCTGATATAACTGATTTATCAAAGGAGTGACATCGGGAAAGGACCTATGATGTATCATACACTGTGCTAGAAGGAAGGAGGAGGAGATGAAAGTAACATGAATTCCAGTCTGCAAGAAGGTGTTTTTGGGGGGTGCTGGCTTGTGACAACCCAAAGGGGGTTAACACGTTACTCCTCAGCTGCTTAGCCAGGTGGACCTGGGAGTAGCACACTGCTTCTCTGAGCCTAGTTTCCTCCTTTGTGAAATGGGGATAATGAGGACCTCTCCAAATGACTGTAAACTGCTTATCACAATTCCTGGCACATTATACATGCTTAAAAATGGTGGTGATAAGCTCACTTTCAAGTGGGGAGATATGAGTATACTGATGTTTCCTGTGCACTGTGAAAAGTGCTATCTCTGTTAGAAGCAGAGTGAGGGCTGAGTGAAAACTTTCTGGAGAAGGCTCCATAAAGATAAATAGTTGATACAACAACACAAGGAAAGATGAAACAAAAGTGGGTATTTTTAACAATAAATTTAGTCAAGTCAGTTGAGAAACCCATTTGAACTGATAGCAAGTTCAGAAGTCTGAATGCTGAGGAGTAAACGCAACAAGAGATTACGAGGCAGAGGTTCGAAATAACTGACATACATACCTTGTTTCTAGGTGAGAGGAGACGGTATCTTAAAAATGGCAGTTCTCCTCAAATTATTTTACAGATTCAATAATTCACTCTCATTGTTAGTGTGAGATTCGTTGCTACCTCATTATTGGAAAGAAATTTGGCAACATCTACCATATCGCAACTTTTGACCTAGCAATTGCATTTTTAGGAAAGTATCCTCTGGCAATACTTAAATGAGCACAAACATGTCCAGGGTTCATTGCAATAGTTTATGTTAGTAGAGAATTAGAAGCCATTTAATGGTTCTTCAGAAGGGAATGATTGCCTTACGGAATGCAATGTAATGGTGAATAAAACTTCTGTCAATCCGTATATATTGACAGGGAGATTTTCTAAGACATTAAGTCAAAGAATAATGCGTAGAGTATGATTCCAGTTATGTGGAAAACAGTATGTGTGTATGAATGAAGAAAAGAGCCCTGGAAGTCCAGTAATTCCTGAGGGAACTAGGGCAAGATTAAATAGGGACTTACTTATTTTCAAATGAAAAAATATTATATTTGTTAATATAAAAAAAGTGAAAAGAAGCAACAGAGATATATATTTTTTATACAAACAGTCCAATACAGTTTTGATATATAATTGTTCCAAAATTTGATTCTTAAGTGATACTACTAATTTCATGAAAATAGCATAGTCATCAAGTAAAAGCCTAAATGAGGTTATTCATTCCCATTTTTCCTGATTTATAGCTCAGTATTTAAAATATAGCTTTTAGGCATGATCATTGAATATCGATTTTTCCATTTTTTTATACTTTTAGATTAATTTCCCTATTCATGTAAAAATCAATGTTTGGGTGACTTATTAAAGTTTCATATTCTTTAATATTCCTTGATCCTTCCATAATTTTTCTTTTTACATAAATAATCTCAAATACACTATTTTTATATTTCACTTTACATCCGGCTTAGATGGATTTGTTTATAACCTCTCAGCTATGCCACAACATCTGTGAGTCTTTGTCTTAGCAGATGAAGCCCACACTCAGGATTCTGGGACATTGATACAAATTCTCTCCCCACTGTCCTCCCAGAGTCACTGATTAGTCTCTCAGGTTTGTCACAGTGTGCATTCAGGGTCCCCCTCCTACCTCAGACTTTCCTTCCTTTTTGCTGTCTTCTATAGTCTCTCACCTTTCCTGGGGGTCCTACTGGAGACCAACTTGAGTTGTGTGACCCACAGGAAGCTCACAGCTTTCAGGCTCTTCCCCCCATGAGACAAGCAAGCCTTTTTATTCCTAATGTCAGCGCTGTTTCCCAGTATTGCTTTGATGGGCTATCATGATATTGATCTGTTTTCCAGGAAAGGGGTAAGTGGGAATGAAAGAAGGCCAAAAAAGGAAAAGCACACTTCCTTTTGCCACAGCCTATGAGAAGGTAAAGCAAAGATGAACAAGAGTTTGCCAGACTGAAGAGGGGGATGGTGGTGTAGGAAGGGAGGATTGCTACAGAGGGGAAATGATTTAGGGAGGCAGGGTCACTTTCCTCCACATCCCCCTGCCTCAACAAAAGGTCCAGTGAAACCTACAGGGGCTGTAGTTCTTGACATCACAGAGTTTCTCTCTTTGCCTCAGTTTTTTCATCTATAAAATAGGGCTAATGCTAATGTATATCTCACAAAGTTATTGTGAAGATTTAGTGAGTTACTATTTGTGAAATGCTTAAAACAAGGCCCAGTGAGCCATAAAGGCCATATATGTGTATGTGTTATTATTATAAACAATCTGTGGCCTTGAATTCTTTTTACTGTTTCCTTACATGAGTTATATGTTTTAAAATTTTCTTTAGAAAAAAAATTTTTTTCAGTTCATAGAGAGAAAAGAAGCTGTCAACGTTGTACATTTGAACAACAAAGTGGTTTTATTTCAGAAACAGTCCCTATTATGCTGTCCTGGTCAAAAGCTTTTTGGCAGTTCTTTTTCACTTGGGTTCATCTGATCTGATAAAAGACTTGACTGGCCTCTGAGCACATGTTCTTTTTTGCTGTTTTTTCCTCCTGATGGAAGAATCAATGGCAGCAGGCTATCAGTGAGCCTCTGGGTGGCCCCATGTAACCTGTTGAAAAAAATGTTTAGCACAGAGGGAAGCTGTGCTTAGACTCATTGTTCCTCACAATGTCCAGCCTCCTGCCTCTGTGCACCCCAGGATGGACCTGGATGGGTAGGATGGCTCCAGGGGATGGGGCTTTGATATTTGGCATTGCTGATTACTGTAGTGTAAATCCTCCCACTATGGCCAATTTCAGATTACTCATATGAGGTCATCGAATGCAGAGTTAGAAAGAGATAAGAACAACCATTCATGGGTGAGACAGGAGAAACCTTACTTATAGCAAAGGGGCTGGTGTGGGCAAGGTTGAGAATGTTCTTGTGGGGATTTCTTTTCCCAGCAGGGAATGTTGGAAAGACTAGTAGAGAATTAACATTTGCTGAACATCTTCTGAGTACATTGTGAGCTAGGTGGTTTGTAGACATTATCTCATCTGATCTTTGTAATGACATCGTAAGTCAGCTAACTTCAACCCCATTTTCATTTGAGGAGGGGAGCCTCAGAACTGGTAAGTAACTTGCCCAGGGTTACACAGTGATAGAACAGAGGCTGAGAGCAGTACAGGTGAATCATAATGATTCCTGGGATTGAAGCAGCAGAAAATAACACTAATGAAAAAAATTATAGGTAATTCTCTATGGGTGAATCCATTTTAACTTCACTACATCACTCTGTCATAAAAATCATGGCTTTAAGACCTGGGAGGAGCCTTTATTTAGCTCAGTCTCTCATCAAGAAGATGAGGAAAGTGAGCTAGAACAGCTTAATTTTAGCACAAAATAGGGTAATATGAGCACATGTGTTGTTACAGTTAGGAAGGTGCTCTGTGCTCTTGGGAGAAAGATGCTAGGAAAGGCAATCTTACCTTCCTAGGGCTCTACCACCAGGGCAAGAAACAAGAGCATTAGTGCCCTAATTTGAGGAAAACAGAATGATTCCTGGAACCAGAATTGCAAATGAGCCCATAGGAGGATATGCATCCTTTCTTCTCCATGGGACCTTCTCCATGGACTCCAGAGACATGGATTCAAACCGAAGGAGAGGAACACTGCTTGAGGATACTGATGACTTTAAACCCCCCAGGTAGACCATTTAGCTCAGACACATGCCCCACAATCTCTACCTAAGGAGAGCTGCATTTGTGAATAGTCCTTGGCATTGTGGTGCTTCTTGATTATCAATTCTGTGCACAGGGGATAGGAAGAGTACTGTCCCTCTTCTCACATTTCAGCCTTTGCCTATTAGAGAGGAAGTGAAGAGGTACATTTTATTTTTTTAAAAGATTTTATTTATTTATTCATAGACACAGAGAAAGAGAGGCAGAGACACAGGCAGAGGGAGAAGCAGGCTCCATGCAGGGAGCCCGATGTGGGACTCGATTCCGGGTCTCTAGGATCACACCCTGGGGTGCAGGCGGTGCCAAACTGCTGTGGCACCGGGGCTTCGCAAGAAGTACATTTCAAACTTACTCTCCATCCTTTTTTGATTTCCTCTGCTAGTGTGATTAATTAGCCCCTGGGTCAGAAGAGCCATGTTAGTAGGGTCAGGGTCACCATGTCTTAGAGGGCCTGCAAGCATGCTTCTCTATCACATCCTGTGTCCAAAGGCGGTGGGTCCCTCTCTGCCTCTGGCCCACGTACAAGCTCACCTAAGCAGAGCCAGAGTGCTCAGCTTCTGGCCACCACCATCTTTTCCTATTCCAGACAGTCAAGCAGGTAAGATTATTCTATTGGTGGAGGCATAAAATAGCTGCTCGATTGAAATGAACAGAATTAGTTTTTTTTTTCTTATTCTAATGCTGTCCAGGGTTATTTCATATACTCTTTTAAAATCTGCAGTTGTGCTGGGGTGCCTGGGTGGCTCAGTTGGTTAAGCATCTGACTCTTGATTTCAGCTCAGGTCTTGTGAGATTGAGCCCCATGTCGGGCTCTGTGCTGGGCATGAAGCCTGCTAATGATTCTCTCTCACTCCCTCAGTTGCACTCTCTGTCTCTCTCTCTCTCAAAAAAAAAAAATCTGCTGTATTTGGCAAAGAGTTATGGTCTTCAGCTTCTGGGGTCCCTTGGAGTTAACCCCATCCTCCCTGGGGGTCTCATATTCCCAGTTCAAGGCTTTGAATCTGTAGTGCCAGATCATGTGTACTTCCCCCGCTTACCCACTGCAGACATAAGATTGGACTATGAATCTCTGGGATTTCAAAAGATTCAGGCTTAATGAACCAGCTCTAGCTTATGTCTATAAAAGTCAGAGAACCTTAGTGAAGCCAGTCAGCATAGCAGGCTGGGAGATCCATGGAGAAATGGGGCCCAGAGTTTCAGGGGGAGGAGGAGAGTTGGGAAGGACCCAGGAGCAAGGCTGCCTCTGCTCATGGCTGACCCAGGGGTCTGAACTAACGCAACAATAAGGGGGCAGGCAAGTCAGACCACAGTGATGGATGGGCCTCACTGTCTCCTTGGGCAGAGCAGGGAGCCAGAGGCTTTCCCAGATGGAGCCAGAAGTCATTTTCCTTTCCAGTGAAAGGGCAACTTGTTCAAGTGGAAAGGAGATGGGGATTATCAGCTTGTGAAGTTTTCAGTTTCTTGAGGCAGAAAGACCAGAAATGGTTGCCGGGGGAATGCCTGTAGCCCAGGCTAATCTGAGGAGAGTCACAGGCTTGGAAGCCCACAGACTTGAGTTCAAACTCTGGCCTGGTCACTCTGTGGTTTTGTGACTCTGGGTAAACACATACTCTCTCTCAGCCTCAGTTGCCTTTTCTTTAAAATGGCAGGCAAGAACACCTTTCCAGATTGTTGTGAGAACTATATAAGATGATGTTTTTGAAAGACCTGGCACAGAGCAGGCTCTTGATAAATGCTGATTTTCCTTTTCTCATCCTTAATTCACATTTACTTCTGTGGTAATTGGTCCCCAAAGATAGCTCCCCATGTGCAAGGCCTCATGACACTCGCACCTAGCATTTGGGCTGGCTGAGTCTAGCTTCTTGACCAGCAGAGTACAGTGGAAGTGATACTGTGACTTCCAAGGCTAGGTTCCAAGGAGTTGGAGCTTTGCAGATTCCCCTGGGCCTCCTGAACAGCTTGCTTTTGGGTTGCAGGATCTCAGAATACAGCTATCATCATTACATAGAGAGGGTATGTGTAGTCACTCCAGATGACAGGTCCAGCTGAGCTCCTGGGCAAAGCCAGCATCAACTGCCAGCTGTGTGAGTGAGCCATCTTGCACATCCAGCCCAAACAAACCTTCAGATGGCTCCAACCCCAGCCACTAAGCTATTAAGTTGACCCTTAGAACCATGATAATAATTATGTGTATATAATGCATATATTATGCTATTATATTATATATATGTATAAAATACATTTACATATCTATAGATATATTTTTCTGTCTATATATATAGAGAGGGTTTTGTTTTAAAAGCACTATGTTTTGCAAGTTTGTTAAGCAGTAATAAATAATAATAACCATTAAGATCTAACATTTATTATTATGTGGAAATTCCATCATGACTGACTTATTTCTTTGGGTTAGATATTAAGCTATCTGGAGTCCCTTTTTAACATATAAGGCCTATTCTATCTCAGGTTTTACTAGGGTTAGGGTCCTGCATAGCCTGAAGCCTTGACCATGTGAATGAGAGAAGGGAATGGGCAGGGAGGACAGCTTGGGGATTCTGAAGCCAGACCATGTGGATGAGTGCCATGGCTCAGCTATCAGGCTCAAGGATGGCATAGCTTCTGGATCATGAATGTCTGTGGTGAGCCCAGTGCACCATAGCTGTGGTGTTTGCTCATTTTCACCACAGGCTTTGAAGCAGAGTTGATTGTACCTACCTTATAGATGAGAAAATGAAGGCTCAGAGATATGGAGATGTAACTTCACCCAAGGTCACAGAGCCAGTGAGAGCAGGGCCAGGTTTGTGTCCATTTCTGCTTGATTCTAAAGTGGGGTCTCTTTAATCTGAGACCTAAGCATTTTTCTGGGGTTACTTCTTCCCCCAGCTCACGAGTTGCTTTTTAACACCAAAGACCTTTATTTAGCACACACTTTCAGGTGGTGGAGGAGTGGCAATTTCCACTGAAGGGCAATAACCAGAGCCTGTTGTCCATATCTTCAAGAGTTCTGTGGTCCACAACAAGGTCGACGGTCTTCCTTCATTAAACCTCCAACCAGAGTACAGGTCAGTGTTTTCCTTGGAACCCAGAATTGCCCAGGTTGGCAAACCATGGGTCCATGTGTAGCAGGGGCAGGTGGCTGTGGAGCAGCTGGGTGGGGGCCAGGCCCTGCTACCTGACTGTGCTGGGGCTCCGTCTGCTACTCTACATGTGGACTGCCACTGTCACCAGGATCCCATGTATATCCCAGGTCTCTTTACCAACAGAGGGAATAAACGTGGAAAAGTTCAAGATGGGAAGTCTAGGCAATTCCTCTCCCCACGATGGAGCTTACACTTCCCTGCTAGTGACTCTCAGCATGCCCACTGTATTTTTAAGGAACGAATAAAATGTGTTTCCAGCCAAACAGCTTTCAACCTAAATCTGCTATAAATGGCCTGCTAGTCACTCCCCATCTAAATGCCTAGCTTTCTTCAGAGATAGCACCTCCCTTGAATTCAGGAAAAATCTCATTCTCCTATGGGTTGGGTCAGATTCAGGAAAGCTGTTGTTCACTGTGGATAGAGGAAAGGGACTGACTCGCTCAAGGGCAGAGTGAGGGGCCCCCCCATGGAGTAGGCTTTCATGTGGGGAAGGTTGATGAAGAGTTGCTATGGAACAACCCTTCATGAGGGTAAGCATAGCTCCAGGTACTTTGCAAAGAAATCTTCCTTTACTTCTCATGATAAGACTGTAAGTTGAGTATTATTATCTCTGTTTAGAGGTCAGGAAACTGAGGAAACTTAGATCTTAAGTGACTAAGATTCTCTTTATTCATTCACTCAGCAACCATTTACTATCTTAGTTTGGGTTCCTTGAAGTAGAGCCTGATGCAGGGATTGGGCATAAGTGATGTACTGAGGAAGCACTCTCAGAAGAATCACACAAGGAATTAGAGGAAATAGGATAGGCAGTGGAAATGGTTGAGCAAGGATGTGGTGTTAGGTGTAGTCCTGCCTTGGCCTAAACTAGGGGGCTCTGGAGCATAAACAGCTCCACAGAGTTGCCCTAACTTGAGAATGAGAGCTATGCTTTCATACCTCTGTATCAGTTATTGTCCTGCCACACATGGTGGTATAACCTCCTAGTATCTCTGGGTAGGGTAGCTGCTGTCAGCCAAAGGCCATTCTCTGGAGATGATCACATAAATAAGTTTTTGGTACCAGCTCTTGAAGCTAGTCACATATATGACTAGTCATCTGGATATGCCCAGGACTGAGGAGTTTCCTAGATGCAGGATTCTCAGTACAAAAACCTGGAAAGTCCTGGGAAGTCTGGCACAAGTTGTGTACCATACTTGGCAGTAAAGGGTATCTGAATGGGGCACTGACTATGTCTACTACATTGACTGAGGGCCTTGATGTGGAAAAACTCTTCTTGGTAATGGGAAGGCAGTGGTGTCTGCCTCCAGGAGCCCGGAATCTACTTGGGGATACCCACAAAATGACAATGGCTGCATCGAGTGGAAGGAAGCATTGGGGGCTCAGAGAAGGGACCCTCACCAAGCTTGGGTAGAGGGTGGAGCATGTGTAGGAGGACAGGTAAGGTTTCCCAGGGATGATGATATTCAGTAAGGAACTGAACATAAGAGGGACTTAGCCAGGTGAAGAAGTTGGGAGAGCAGGGAAAGATTATACTCTAAATATGGAGATTTGAGATGTAAAATGTAGAAGCCCAATCACAGAAAAAACATGTGATGGCATGTGCAAGGTAGATTTTGAGATGCATCATATGTTGGCCACCTAATATTGAGAAACCAATTACCACAACACTTAGTAACTTAAAATAACAAACATCTATTATCTCACAGTTTCTGAGGGTTAGGATTTTGGAACAGTCTAGCTGTGTGGTTCTGGCTCAGAGTCTCTCATGAGGCTGCAGACAAGACATTGGCTGGGGGAAAATAAAAGGCTTTGGCTGGGGCATCTGAAGGCTTGACTAGAGCTTCAAGATCCACTTACAACATGGCTCACTCTTGTGGCTATGGGCAAAGGCCTTCAGTTCCTCTCTGGCTCTTGGCACGAGGCCTTGATTTCTCACCATGTGGGCCTTTCTACAGGGCTGCTTGAATGTCTTCTGATATTCCTTCCAGCTGGCTCCTCCCAGAGCAAGTGATCCAATAGGGTGCAAGATAAAAGCCACAATGCCTTTAAGATGTATGCTCAAGGTCGCGTTTTGTAATTTGGATCCCTTTCAGTTGATTCATTAGAAAGGAGTCACTAAGTCCAGCTCATACAGAAGAAGAGGGTAGTTAGGCTCAACCTGTTGAAGAGTGGAGTTTCAGATTGAAAATGAGTTTGGTCATTCTCTCTTTCTCTCACTTCCTCTCCCTCTGTCAGTGTCTTTCCTGCTAACTTTTCTTTTTTCTTTCTTTATTTTTTAAGATTTTATTTATTTATTCACGAGAAACACATACAAAGAGAGGTAGAGACACAGGCAGAGAGAGAAGCAGGCTCCATGCAGGGAGCCCGATGTGGGACTTGATCCTGGGATGCCAGGATCACACCCTGGGCTGAAGGGAAGTGTTCAACTGCTGAGCCACCCAGGCATCCCTTCCTGCTAACTTTTCTATTTTAGTTTCTGTAGGTAACAATCTCTCCACATTGGAGGCAGAGAGAAAGGACGGCTTTTGGCAGCCTTTGGTGTACATTATTCTATCTCCCTAACCAAAGAGATAAGATCCACTTCTCCTCATTTAATAACGTCAAAGGGAAGCCTTTGCTTCGCCTTATTTGGATCACATGATCTTACCTGGACCAATCTTAGTTCCAGGGGAAGCAGTTCTCTGATTGACTGAGCCTAAGTCATATGCCCATTCCTATGTCCAGAAGGAATGAATCTTGTGATCATAGGTTCCACAGGAATCACATGATAATCCCAAGAGTAGAAAGTTCCCTCTGGACCACAATTTCCACTAAATGTGATGGAGGCAAAGGGGACAACTTTTGTAAAGGTGATTGGTAAAGCAAGAATGTGCTTCCCGGCTAGCCAGTCTACATGTGTAGGTTAGAATGTGGGTTGGTATGAAGGAGCTAGAGGCAGCAGTAAAAGATAAGGCTACAGAGAAGGCCAAAGCTGTGATGATGGAAGCCTCCCATGCCTCGCCAAAACCCAATATGTCATGATCACATCTATTTGTAGAGATTACCCTAGCAGTAATTTAAAGGCTATAATTAGAGGAGGTTGATTGGAAACAAGCATGCTGGTTCAGAAGCTATTTCAGTGATACAGTTGAAAAAAATCATTTAATAAGAATTTAAAATGTCATCACACATGGTTTAATTTTAGTTACTCTTGTTGGGTGACTGGGAGATTGCTGCAAAGGAGAACTTTCTAGCCCTTTTCACCAAGTCTATGTTAGAAATGCCTTGACTATTCCTGTTAAGCCCTTTCCCTCTGAGCTTCATGCATTCAGTAAATGTTTGTGAGGAAATGGTTAAACCAAAGGAATTAATTTATAATGATAAAATATCAGGCATGTTGGTAGGTTGGTAGGGGAGATATTTTGGGGTAAGAAGGATAACTATCGCCTGTTCCATGCACAAAACTCTCACCCTATCATGATTAAATGAAAGGATCTTTGCTTTTCACACTGTTTCTCATTTCATTCTCATAGCACTTACTGGCCATCCACTCCTTTGGGAGCACCCAGCACCTATAAGTGTGACCATCCGTCCCTGTACAGTATTCAACACCAGACAGAGGCTTGCAGAGGTAGGCTAAGTAACAACACCAACAATAGCAAGAAAAGCACTTTAAAGAGTCCCAGGCACTGTTCTAAGTGTTTTACACATACTGTCTCATCTGATTCTCATGATAGCCTCCAAGTACTAGTATTATTATTATTATCATTTTACAGCTGAGGAAACTGAGGCTCAAAGCAGTTGGAAAAGTTGTTCACAGTCACATGCTGTAAAGTGGTAGTTTTGAACCCAGGCAATGTGATACCTACCACACTGCTCTTTCTACTCTGCTGTGCTGACTCTTATTAACATACCACAGTCTAAGCCAAGAACATGAACCTCTGGGTGGAAACTCACTAATGTGTGTCACATGTGGCATCTCCATGTGTTCTCTGGAGCTAGCAGATGGACATGATTGTGAACACCCTGGGGAACATTTTGTTCTCTGTGAATCTCTAGGCAAGGTCAGGATTTCAACCACTGTCATTCCCCTGGGAAATGTCTTACAAGAAGCAGCAAACAAGAGCTTGGCAAGAAAAAAATACAACATATTAGAGCAGGATATTATTGGATAACAACATGCATTTTCTCTCTGCATCTTCATATAGGCTCTTGTACATTGAGAAGGTGCTCTGAAAATGTCCTTGAACAGAATCCTATAAAATTCCAATCCAGATGTGGTCCTTAGGAATGCAATTCTCCAGTAATTCTGGTTCTTTTCCTTCTGAGGCATGGCATGGTCTCACATACTTGCCCCCTTGAGGTCAGGTGTGGCCATGTGACTTGGATTGACCAATGAAGTATGAGTGGAGGTGACATGTCTCCCTTCTGGGTGGAAGTCATGCTCCATTCCTTTGCTGAGGTGCCCAGCAAGGCTCAGATGGGGCATGCTCTGTCAGCTGTGTCTCAGAGCATCAGAGCCCCAGAGGACCTGTGATAGCCATGCAGTGAGAGTTACACTTTTTTTTTTAATCTTAAGTCATTGATCTGGGGGTTGTTAGTTACTAGATCATAATCTGGCATGTCATGACTGTTATAGCAAGTCTCTGTTCAACCAAAACAATCCAGTGTCCCCCTGTTAAAGGAGTTAACTGGGTGATTAATTGATGTCAATCTGGGGACAGATAATGCTTTGGTGGTTACTATAGCTGGATTTGGGATGGATCTATTGCTTACCTCAAAGTAACACTAACCAAAGTAGATTATAAGTGGGAAATTGAAGTGGGGATCATGGGACTTGACAAATGCACAGAGATTTATTTTTTTCAAAGACTTTCTGTATCTATCATAATTTTTGTCCAGAATAACAATAAAAACAATATGTGACAGATTCTACTTTCTAATATCTACCATCCCATTTGCTCTTCTGCAATGTGATGTTCCTTGTTCCTCAATTAAGGGATGAAGTTGATTTCTCCATCCTGGTGGGACTGTGACTACTTGGACCAATAGAGTAAATCCAGTGGAAGTTATACTATACTAGTTCTGAGAATAGCTTTTAGTTGATTGGAAGTTTCTGCTTCCTGACTGCTATATTTAGACTCTGGGGTGAAAAACCATGTGGAGGGAGGGAGGAAGGGTGACAGAGAGAGAGAGAGAGAGAGAGAGAGAGAGAGATCAAGAAGTATCATTGTGCCGGATATGTGAGTGAAGCAGCATTCTGGAATGGAATCCAAAGGCCCCAGCTGATGCCATGTAGGGCTAAGATAAATCATCTAGCTGCATCCTTCCCCAGATCCTTGACCCACATAATCATGAGCAAAATAGATGGTTGTTTTTAGCCACTATCTTTTGTAGTAGTGTGTTCCACAGAACTAGATAACCAAAACATAAAAACAATAGTAAAACCTGGAAAGTAAGAAAGGCATGACTTTTTTTTTTTTTTTTTTTTTGGTTTTAAAGATAAGGAAACTGATGCTCAGTGACACTAAATCCTTTGCTTAGATCATAGTACTCCTTGGTGAAGTAGGAAGGACTAGAGCACAGACATTCTAATTAATGTAACCCCAGATTTTTCCACAACAAAGACACCCTGGCACACAAGTTGGTGCATGTCTTGCAGAGGATCTGTATGAAAGGAAAATGAAGCCCAAAAAGGTTGAGAGCCTTGCTTGAGGTCCCATGGGGAGTTCAGTCTACTGACCAGACAAGACTCCCCATCTTCTGACTCTGGGATTTAGTTCTTTACCCTACAGGGTTCCGATTCCTCTATTATCTGAAAGAAGAAGAGCCAAATAGCTTGAACAATTAAAATGCGTTTTTGTTGCTTTTGTTTCTTGATAATACTGCATAAAAGCAAACGATAATTCTCAAGGGGATGTTAAATAAAAAGCTATAAAAATATCTCATTGCCACAGGCTGAACATTTGAAGGGAAATTTGCTGAGGAATGAGCCGTATTGTTAGAGCCAAGGGAACTAAGTAGAGGAGAAGCCTGCAGTCTGCTTCCATTGCAGGAACCCCCTGCTCAACAGACAGCCCTGGCTCAGACCCACCCTGGGCCATTTGTTTTCCCAAAACAAAAATAAAAATATAAAAATGTCTATTGGCATGCTTATTATATATATTATATAATTTATATAATGGGTGTAACCATTTTACTGAATGGTTAAAGTTCCATCATTGTCTTCCTATACATCCTGTCAGATTTCTTTCTTTCCCTGTAATGTAACCTCTAGAAAATTCTATAGCTTTCTGGTCATTCTCAGCTATAAAAATTCTGTTTTCAGGTATTTAAAGGCCTAGCCAAATCCAAATAAAATCTCTGATGTCTCATCTCACTTCTCTGTCCAGTTTACAATGGCTCAGGCTTAGGATCTACAGTGGGAAAGGGGGCATGATCATTTTTCCTGCTCTTCCTTGCTTTCCTTTCACACCCTTGATGCTAACTGCTGTGCCCTCTACTCTTGCCCTCAAAGGTACACCCACAGCCTCTTCTTGGTGGGTTTCCTCACCTGGCAGGCACCACTTTTTTTTTTAAAAGATTATTTATTTATTTATTTATTAGAGAGAGAGAGAGAGAGAGAGAGAGAGAGAGAGAGAGAGAGAGAAAGAGAGAGAAAATGAGCAGGGAGGTGGGGCAGAGGGAGACACAGACTCTCCATTGAGCAAGGACATGGATACGGGGCTTGATCCCAGGGCGCTGAGATCATGACCTGAGCCTAAGGCAGATGTTTAACCAACTTAGCCATCCAGGCATCCCTGGCAGATACTACTTTTGAGCAAAATTCCATTGGGATGGCTCAAGCCTACTAACCTCTGTGTTCATTCGACACATGGGGATTTCATACATCCTTGTTATTGTCAAACTCTGTCCCAGCTCTTCTTGTCTGGACATTAGGGGCAGCTTTTGCCAGATTCTAGCCTGAAAAGTTTCCAGGAAGGAATCTCTAGGGTGACTATGTCACAGATTCCCAGAGTAAATTATCAAAGTGTCTGAAGAACTCACTATTGTATTGGTTAGCTCTTGGTACAATAATACTATATATAACAACTACCCCCAAACTCAGTGAGTGGAACAATAAGCACTTATCCTCACACTCATTGGGCTGCAGTTCAACTTATTGACAAGTTGGCCTGTCTGGAAAGCTCCGCTTTAAGTGGTGGTTCTTAGCATTCTTGGCCCTTTACTGCTAGTTGGGCTCAGGTTTGTTCCATGTGCCTTATGGGTCAAAGCTAAAGAAGAAGCAGTTGCCTAGGGTAGCTATACCCAGAAGATGACAGAAGTACAAGGAGACAAAATTCTGTATGGACCCTTCAAACCTCTGCATACACCATGTCGACTAGTATCTCATTGGCCATAGCAAATCCCATGACTGAGTGTAAAGTCCAAGGGTGAGAGGTGGTAAGTATGCTTTGTTCATCATGAGGCCAAAGAAAATCACATGACCAAGCCTAACATTGATGGAGTGGGAAAGAATACTCCCATGATGATGGTTGATTGAAGGGAAAATTTGCTCAATAGATATTTTGTTTACCACAATCACGGAGATGGGATTCTGTTTTTACACCTTAGTTTCTAGCTGGCAAACAAACTATTAGCTCTTCTCACAAGCATCCCAGTCTCTTCAAACAGTTCTCTTCTTGGCGACACCCTTTCCTTCCACTACAGAGTAAGAGAGGAATCCAATTTTCTAATCCTACTTCATGTTCAATGAACTCTGTTTGAATCACTCATCTTCTTATTCATAACCAGGATGGAGTAGTTGTTACTGGACTGGTTTTACTGCCTTTTAGCTGGTTCTGCATGAATGTGGCTACAGATTCTCTTTAGAATGGGTGTATATGCATCATCTTTTGTTCCCAGCTTTGGAGCTTACATCAACCAATGGAAAAGTCTGATTAACTAGTCTCTACAGGATTATGCTATAATTCCTCTCACACTAGCTCCTTTTGTTTCCCCCCCTTAAATCTACCAGTGGACATCTTTCTATGGAAGCACATAAATGCTACTTTCATTCCTTTTAATGACCTTATGGTGTTTCAAAATATAAAAATATATTTTGAAAAACCAATCTCCTAAATGGTAGACATTTTGGTTGTTTTTACTTATTTATTTTTTTGTTATTTTGAACCTCTTTGCAACAAGCATCCCTGACATGCATCTTTGTATATTTGTTTTATTTCCATAGCATATATTATTAGAAGCAGGATTGCTGGATTAGCAATAAACTCCAAAAAAAGTCTTATTTTGCATGGAGAAATTAAAATCCAATACAATATGTTCATACAACATTTCTTTACAACCACTATTGCAGAAAGCATTACTACTCTTTAGAGTTTTTGTAGACTGGCAATTCGGATGTGAAAATGGAAAATCCCAATGCTAGATCTGAGAAGATAAGAAGATAAAGGCAAGAAAAACACCTCAGTTGTTTCCTTTTTCTCTAAATTTTCTTGTACACATACCGACCAACAGTGACAGACTGAAAGGATTTCATAAGACCAAAGGAGAGATCAGTCGCTGGAATTCCTGGAATTCATATTATTTGCAACAGCAGCAGCATTTGGTATCTTTTATCAGAGTTAAATTAACATGCGAGTGTGTGTGTGTGTGTGTGTGTGTGTGTGTGACAAGGATGACCATTTAAATAATAAATAGCCTCTTAATAGGATGGGCAAGTATCCAGAGTCCTGGAATTCATCATATATATACCCTTATATTTGATGATAATAAAAGGTAATACTCCAGCATTCATTTTGTTCTTTGTATTTGAATAATACTATTATACTGTAATAACTTTAAGATATTTAAAATAAACTTCTTTTCTGATTATGAGAGAAATCTGTTCCCTTTCAAAAGTAAAGGAAAAGCATAGAGGTGCAGAAGCAGATTTACCTAATCATCCCACCACCTAGAGGTTTATATAGAAGAGCAAATATTGGCGTTTGACTCTTACACAAATATTGCTCAGTCTATAATAATGGAGTATCATCCCCTGGTGGAAGCTTCTGGAATTGCAGGTTATGCAGGTGACCAATCATTTCAAAGGAAGAAATGAAGGAAAGGGAGTGATAGATTTGTTTACTTTTATTTTAAGACAAAAGCCTTCTGAAGATTAAATAAGAGGAATGAGGTTGGGGTGGGGGAGGAGGGAAGAAGCACAGGCTGGGCTCAGAGGAGGAACACAAATGTGATGGAGAAGGCTTTGAAAGAGTTTAATTCGTTCTCTTGCTGTAAGGCATCTGTGCATATTACTGTCGTTAAATTTCCTCATGTGTTCTTTGGCTAAAGCATAATAGGTTGAAGACAGTTTAAACCTGCTATTTTGATTGAGTAGCAGTTGGGAGCAAACTGAAACATAGGCTCCCCAAATTTGAAAATCAGGCAAAATTAATCTTTTTATTTAACTTTAGTTTCTGTGATTTTAAGAGAGCAAGATGAAAGAAAAAAAAAACAAAGACAAATCCAAGCTAAACCTTCTCTTTGTGTGTGAGAGGCTAGGTGTGGAGAACTGGCAAAGTGGCTGTGAGCAGAGACCGTGACCCAGAGACCCTGGAAATGGCATTTATTTGCAGGAGTTAAATAAAGGGGCCCTTGGTTGTGGCATGATTCTCTTCTGTTTAAACTGTGCTTGAAAAGGTTTCTACTTTAATTATATTAGTTGCCACAGGAGGCCAGCTGCTTGGGCATTGCCTAGGCAACCCTCTGTCATGGATGCTGACACGGGCTGGGGGCCGGGGAAGGGCAGCTGGACCACAGCAGGGATTTCTGACCTTGTCAAGTTTGAAGGTCTCCCTAAATGTCAAAATCTTTCTGGTACCTCCATAGGTTGGTGCTTGGGCTTGTAGTAACTCTCTATATTTTGTATTTGTTCATTGCCGTGGCAGCTTCCTACATTTGGAAAATGCAAGCTCATGCGTGGGATAGGTGCTGCTATTTTCTCAGGCTGCAAACAGTGCTTGGTGTACACGCCGATTCCTGCAGCTTCTTGGTTGCTGTGTGGCCCAATGCTGGGTCTCTGTGGGTCAGGAGATCTCTGTGAGCCGTTCATGGTGGCATGGCAACAGGTCTCCCAACACTGCCCTGGGAAAATGCAAAGTCCCTCTCACTCTTGCCTCAGTGCAAAATAAATCAGCTCAGAGATAGGCAGGTTCTCCAGATGCAGGACTTTGGAACTTGCAGGACTTGTGGACTCCTGCCAGATGGGGCACAGAAGTGGAATTTAGGGCTTCTTGACTTCACTGAAATCCTGTGCAAAATCCTGTGTGTTTGTGTTTTTCCCCAGGGTCTGTCATTTCTGCAGATTCTTAAAAAGAACCCAGTAATTTGGAAAAAGTTCAGAACTGCTCTGCGTTAACAGAAGCAGCCTGCATCAAGACACAACTGAATGGAACAATGGTAATCGTGTGGATTATCACTGCAGTTGTAGCAACAAATCTCAATTGCTGAGCATCTGTCACAGGCCAGGTGCTGTGCTTGAGACTGTGGGGATATATTCTCATTTTATACCCCTGTAGTCTTCATGGCTATCCTTCCCCTTTTACAGAGTGAAGTCCTGGGGCCAGAGAGTGTAAACACCTGCACAGAGTCCTATAGAAACAGATGGCAGCGACAGGACATGGGCCCAGGTCTGGTTGCCTCCATTGCTGGTGCTCTTTTGGGGCATCACTCTGGGAAGGTGACAATTACTCAGATGAAGTGTCCTCCCGGGGAACCTGCAAATGCCTTAGAGACTTCATTTTCCCTTTCTGATTATTCCTGGAGAGCTGGGGGCAGGGGGAAAGCCTTGTTTTCTAATTAGAGTTGATCCATTGAGAAGATCCAGTCTTCAGAGTGGGAGGCCTGAGGTGAGTGAGGTCTCTCCAATCTGACAGATAGATTATCACTTTAAAACCCCCAGAGACATTGGGATGGTGCCAAGAAAAGTTGATTTATTTCTCTAAATCATAGACATTCACTTTTACCCATATAAGTAAGACCTGCAGCTTTTTTTAAACTGGGAAATAAACACTTTAGTTAAGGACATTGAATGTCTGGTACTTGGATATCAGTGGCCTTTCTGTTACTATTCTTTGTGAGGAGATGGGCACCAAAAGCCTCTACTGATATGAGGTGACAATGCAAGGTAAGGGTCTGTCTGGATCCTGTCAGAGGATCTTGGTGGGTGTTCCTGGGCCTGGGTGAGGACCTGGGTCCCTCATCTAATGCTTCTGTTCCCCATGCTCACCTGGCAAACACCACATGCCCTCCATACCACCACGTGCAGCCTTCACTGGGAGCCTTCCTTGACTCCCTGGAGCATCCTGGGCCCTCCTCCTCACACTGTGACCCACCCTGTATGCCGTGACCCTTTCCACATGGTTTCAGTCTTGAGGGTGGGGCAGCATCTCCTTTATCTCTGTGTCCCCAGCACTTAGCAAGTGAGGAAGGCACGGATGCACCCCGGTCTGATACTAATAAAGGGTGAAGGGAGGGCATACTGTAAGTGGCAGAACCTCTACTCCAATTAGCTTAAATTACAAAGGAGGATTCTGGAAGACTGGGGTGGATCCTGATGCAGACCCAGGAATATCACCAAACCCCTCTTTACCTCTTACCTTTGCTTCTCTTGCCTTTCAATTTCATCCTCAGACAGGGCCCAGGATGGAGGCAGCACAGAATGCTCACCCATCACAGCCTCCGGGTCGAGGGCTGCATTCCACCTCAACCTCTCTGTGCCACTTGTACGCTGTGTGACCCCAGACAAGTTACTTAACCCCTCTGGGCCTCATTTTCCTTACCAGTAAAGTGGAGATCATTACAGTGCCTGTCTCAAAGGGCTTTTGTGAGAATTACACAGGCAGTACATGTAATGTGCTTTGCATTTAGTGCCTGTAATATTGTCATAAATGTTAGTTATTACTACTATAATTACTATTATTATTCATTTCCAGCTCAACAACCTATATATGCTTCTCATTAGCCATAGGATAAACTCAAAATCTGTTTTTCATCGACTCCTATAATTTGCCTCAAATCCCCATCAAGGCTTATCACTCTTGAGGAGGAAAACCACACTCCTGTGTGTTATTTCTCCTTTACTCTCAAATTGCTGTCAAACTTCACTTCTGACACTCTGACACTACGTGTGGGGGCATTTCCCATACCATGCAGTTCTGTGAACTAGCTGGTATCCTATCACTCATGTCAATTCTGACATGATCTACCTGGAGTCAGCATCAGATCCCTCAACCTAAGAGCTCGGTCCCACAAGACTGGCTCACTTCAGACACCACTCGCATACCCTAGGTCACCTGGACTTCTGACCTATAGAAGACAGGCTATAGATCAGGGCTCCTACAACTCCTCCTTGGGTTTAGTCATTTGGTAGCTATTCTAGCAAGAATAGCTCACAAGACTCAGGAAAATACATCTTGGCCAGATTATTATACAATAAAGGACATGGTAAAAGATACAGAATAGTCAGGTAAAGAGGTATATAGGCTGAGGTCTCGGAGGGTCTCAGCACAAGAGCTTCTGTTTCCATGGAGTTGGGGTGTGCCACCTTCCCAGCATGTGGATGTCTCCACCAGCCTAGAAGCTCCTTGAAGCCTAATGCTATTGGGATTTTTATGGAGGCTTCATCACATAGGCTTGATCAATTATTAACTCCATTCTGGCCCTTATTCTCTCTCTGGAGAATGAGGTGTGGGACTGAAAATTCTAAGCTTCTAATCATAGCTTGGTCTTTCTGGAGACTGACTTCCATTTAGAAGCTCATTGGATTACCTCAGTAGAATGAAAGATACTCCTATCACCCAGAAAATTCCAAGAGATTTAGGAGCCCTGCATCAAGAACCAGGAGGAGAGACCAATATATATTTCTCGTTATTTCACATTCATGCATCTGACATACTAGTTTAGCTTCTGCATTTTTATTCATGCTGTTCCCCTACCTACTATGCTTACTTCTCATTCTCTGCTTCTTCAGTTCCCTTCAATTGTCATAACCTCAGGGATATCATGAATGGTTCTACTCTTATGAAGTCTGGCCTGGACATCAAAGCCCATGTAGGGGTAGGACTTGATTTTTCTTCCACCATTTCATGTGGGAAACATGGAGGGCAGAGCTGGCTCTATTTGTTCCATATGCCCAGGGCCAGGTGGGTGCAGCACTTGGTCAATTTTTCTTGAGTGAATTTGTTATCTGCTTTGGTGCTCAGAGAGAAACTTCTCACACCTGGCTTTATTAAGATGAAATACTCCCTTTATTCTGATTTTCTTGGAAGGAAACAAAATCAAAGAAATAAACCCTGAAACTGCTACAGTTTTATATAGAAAGTATTATTTCTGAGCTAAATGATTTTTTTCCTGAAGGAAAATTTAGAAATTGTAGCTCCTGGTGGAATTAAAGGAATGGAAATGAAGTCATGCATAGATTCACAGCATCTGAAGAACTCTGTTTTGGACCTTATTTTGCTAACTTCTACAACTTGGTATAAAAAAATTCAAGCTTCTGGGCCCGCTTCAGCTTTGCAGTAACACGTGTCCCTTGGGCTTCTCCCCAAATTGCATTTTTTCCTAGTTTCAGTCAATTATTTGTCTTGGAATGTATTAGCTTTTCTGAGAACTTCTAGAAAACCTGATTCTTCTGGTCGTTTGCTGACAAAGAAACCCTTTGATGTCAAGCCAGAATGTCCTCTTAGATCATTTGAAGACTAGGGTGGCAGAGAACTGCCTCACCTTACCCCCTTCCATCTTGTCTCCATACCCTGCCCTCCCTGCTCCGCCAGTGTCCTACCTTCCATCACAGATATTAAAGTGTTCTCTCAGGGACACCTGGGTGGCTCAGTAGGTTAAGCTTCTGCCTTTGGCTCAGGTCATGATCCCAGGGTCCTGGGATCGAGCCCCACATTGGGCTGTCTGCTCAGTGAGGAGCCTGCTTCTCCCTTTCCCTTTACTGTTCCCCCTGCTTATGTTTTCTCTCTCTGTCAAGTAAATAAATAAAATCTTTACAAAAAATAAAAAAGCATTCTTTCAGAACTATGCCTATTTGATCTTCTAGTCCTTCAGCCCTCAAGGCAAGTCCCTATTAGTCCAGGAAGTTTTCCATGACCTCAGAATGGGTGATGTGGTGCAGAGGCAGTGAATGTTGAATATATGTGTGTGTGCATGCATGCATATGTGTGTCCATAAAAATGTTTGTATACAAGTGCATGGGTGTTTGTGTGTCTATAAAGCATATGTGTGTGTGTGTGTGTGTGTGTATGTTGATATATATGTGAATATGTACTTGTGTGAGTGTGTGTGTGTGTGTGTGTGACATAGCTGAGTCTGTGATGGCATAGCTGAGTGTTGGTGATGGCTTGTACTAGGAATACATGGAAGCAGGCAAAAATAGGGACATGTGGGACCACCTAGGTGGCTCAGTGGTTGAGCATCTGCCTTTGGCTTAGGTCGTGGTCTTGGAGTCATGGGATTGAGTCCCTCTTCGGGCTCCCCAAAGGGAGCCTGCTTCTCCCTCTGCCTATGTCTCTGCCTCTCTGTGTGTTTCTCATAAATAAATAAATAAAATCTTTAAAAAAATAGGGAAACTTGCATGTAGGAGTGCTCCCACCACATTCATGTTCTCTCTCTGTTTTCTGCATATACTATATTCCTTATTTACTTTGGAGTAGGGGAACCACTGAAATAATAGCAATGATTTAAATGATATCCAACATTTCCCTTTTCTTATTATATCTCAAAACAAAAAGAGGGAAATACATACATGGCAAACTCAGAGTTTAACAACTCACCAGTGAATGCTTTCTGTGTACCTATTATGCTGAGTTCCCCATTCATCCCTGCCTCCTTGCTCTTTTGCAAGCTGTCCTCATGATAGCCTTTTTTTTGGCCTGTGTCCTCTTAGTGTCCTTTTTCTGTCATCAGTCCTCCAGTCTGTTTACCAGTCCATATATTCAATTCTCTCTGTTAAAAAGATTGGTGTGGTTTCTGTTTTTCAGCCAACTGAATGACATGCACCCAGCTGCTACTGTTTGATTCCATTTACTTGTCCTTTAAGATCTTCACTCATTCAAGGCAGAATTCTGATATTCTCCAAAGCTTGTCCAATCTCCGCTGCTTGGATTCATCATCCACCCAGTGCTTAATCCAGAATCTTGGGTATCATCCTTGAGTCCTCTCTCCTGCTTACCCACACCCTCTATTAGTAAGAAAGGGCTATGATTCCACTTTGAATCTGTCTCCCAGCCCAGGTATCCATGCTTGTGCTAACAGTCCTCTTTCCTTTTCTGTTGGCTCCCCATGGCTTATTTCCCATCCAGAACCAAAGGCAATACCACTGAAATATAAATAGGGTTGTCACATTGCCTAGCTTAATTAACATCTTTCAGCAGCTTCCTGAGACACGTGCCCTCTGTGATGGCCTGTAGATCCTGACAAGGCTACTTTCTTGTCCTTTTCTCTCCTTTTTTCCTATACACCAGCCTCTCTAGATGTGTTCCTGTTTCTTGAACATGCCTTCTTCTATCTGGAATGCTTTTCTCCTCTGCTCATCACATGGTTCTTCCCCATTTTTAAGGAAATAGCTTTAAATTCATCTCCTGGGGAGTCCTTCACTCATACCTTTGTCTTAATCTGTGAGGGTGGCTATAACAAAGTGTCATAGACTGGGTGTCTTATAAACAATAGAAATTTATTTCTCAAAGTTCTAGAGGCTGGAAGTCCAGGATCAGAGTGCCAGCATGGTCAGGATCGAGGGAGGGCCCTCTTCTGGGCTGCAGACTGCTGGCTACTTGTATCCTCTTTGATAGAAAAAGAGAAAGCTAGCTCTGTGGCTTCTTATTAGGGCACTGATCCCATTCATGAGGGCTTCACCCTCATGACCTAATCATTTCCTGAAGCCCACCTTGGGATTAACATTTCAACACATGAATCTGGGGGGAAGGGCAAAAACATTGCATCCTCTTTAGAGTTGATACCTCTCAGCTCCACACTCCTTTCCTTCCTGGCACTGTTATCTTTTCCAGTCATCAACATATCTATGTATTTACTTTATCTGCCTCTCTCTTTAGATTGTAAAAAACATGGGGCAGGGACCATGTCTACTTAATTCACCACTGTATTCTCACACCTTGCACCCAGGTCTCAGTACAGATGTGCTAAATGGAGAATAAATCTAGAGTGGATATCAAAAGAAAAAAAGGAAAACAAAAGGAGAGCTGAACACAAACCACTATTTACTTAGCTAGTGACTATACCAACTTGCTGTGAGCTGTTTTAGGGTAGATATAGCAACTAATTATCTGTTCCTGTAGTCATAGACTCTTCTCTGAAGAAAGACTGATAGGGATGTTGAAATATATAGACATACAGAGAGATTATGGCTCAGCATAGCACATACATTTATGAATTTCTTGCTTATATTTGGCATACATACATTTATGTATATGTACTACTGTACACATACATATTTGCATCTTATAAAACCTCATCATCTTTACAGCATTTTCCGCTTTGTAACGTGCTATCACCTATATTGCTCACTTGAGTCTAAACAACAATCCTAAGAGTCAGGGAAAGGAGCATTATTCTCATTGTATTAAAGATCATCTAAAAAAATAAATAAAGATCATCTGTAAAATCTCCCATCAAACCACATCGTTGCATAGATGAAGATGCTGACACCCAGTGTGAGAGACGGACTTCCTCAAGGTCACACAGCCAGTTAGTGTTAAAACCAGATCCTTGCCTCCTCTGTTTTTATACCTCAGGAAGAGTCCTGGGAGGGGGGACTCTGGATGATGTATGGGGGGTTTTGTGCCATTAAGAAATCATATCTTGCATTTGATAGAATAACTTTGGTACTGGTTAGGTTGGCCTCTCAGAGAATCCAGCCAACTGTTGTGGTCACTAAAGGAAAGGCCATGTGTTCTCTAGAGAGGCAAGATCAGGGTTCTGAGGCTTATCTGATTCTGGACACACTTGCTTTCACTGTATGTAGGTGTGATCATTGTAATGCAATATTCATACTACTCTATTTTTGTTAGTTTAATTTCATTTTAGTTTATCAGTAGTAAAATCCCTGCTGGCATGTCATTTAATTTGCTCTCTGTGCTAATGATGATTCTGAAGCCTTTTACAGAAATGATTATATGGTAATACCAAATCTGATGGTGGATTCAAGCCATCATTTACAGTAATAGGATCATAACGAAGCTCCCTGGGGAATTTCTTCTTGTAATACTGTTGGGGAGTGGGGCAGGAATCTGCTCAACTTCATCTCACATTATTAGAAGATTCTCACTGGGGACCTTTCACAGGAAAAGGCCTTTTCTGGCTTGGATGCTGAAGCTCAGGGCAAAATCAAAGGTTGTAAAGCAGTGGCCCTATGGGTGAAGCTAGATGGGGTAGCCATACTTGTCCGCAGGATAACTCATGAAAAGCATGGGTTTAGAGCAGGTGGAGACCAGTGACTGTCTTTTTCCATGCCCACCCTCACTTCCCTGTGTAGACCTTTATGCAGATTGATATGTGGGGAGGTTCAGAGGAGGGTCATTCTGTGTGTTTGCCTTCCAGCAGTACTTCCTCCTCTCTGCTACTGATGTGCAATGTGAGCCTCACCAAGCCCGGCACTGAGGACAGAATAAATAAGATCCTGTCTCTGCCCTACAGACTGGGGATCAATGTGAGCACCTGAGTTTCAAGTGCTGGAATAGATGTCTCTGTTGAGGATAGGAGCAGGGGAGGAAGGTTTGTGTTTAGTGAGGACCCAGGAGAGGAGGGAGGTATCATCTTGACCCAGAAAATCAGCAACAGCTTCCCAGGAGTGGTTGAACTGGGTCTTAAAGACTGGTGGTATTTTCCTGGCAGAAATGGGGTAGGGTTCAGGACAAGGTCATTCCAGGCCAATGGGGCCTTGTTAGGTCAGAGACTCTGGGGGCTTCCTATTGTCTGAAGGGCCAGGCCGAGTTCTGTGATGAGGCTGGAACTGCCATGTGATTCTGCCATTCTTTCTTGCCTTGCTCCAAAGGACCATAGAGGAGCCTCCAACCAGGCCTTCTACTGTTCCTCCTTTGTTCTTGGGACCAGTAGGAGTATGGAGAGGAGGGAGTGCTCTCAGGTCTTTATGGCTCAGAGGCAGACCTCAGACCATGGGGTAAAATTATAGGAAAGCAAAGGTCAGCTCTCTGGTCTGGAAGAGCATTCTAACAACACTCACTGCTTACTGTTGAAATAGACTAGATGGTGAGGTAAGGAGCTCCCCATCAATCAGTGACTTTCCCAAACCCTGAAAGCTAGTTAGAATGAATACTCAGAGGGCCCGACTGCTAAGAGAGTGCTGTGTTTACTACCCAGAGGCCTGCTGGCTGCCATGTACAAAACACCACGGAATTCTAAGCCTAGGATTAGGCTTGAGCTAATGGAGGCAGAGAGACTTGCTGACTGTTTTACATCTTAGTTCCAAAATAATGAGCAAACAGCAAGTCATGACATCAGGCATTTCCTTTTATTAGCTCTTAGAAGACTCAGAAGTCCTGAGAACATTGTCTACAACCTCAATGAAGAATGTGGTGAGAAAAATACATATGTGTGTGTGTGTGTGTGTGTGTGTGTGTGTATGTCTATCTGTGGTGCATCGCTGAGGTTGCTGCCTGCTGTGTGTGTGTGTGTGGGGGGGGGGCTCAGAAGCGCTTCTGGAGGGCAGTCTGGATGTTCTTCAGCAGGCCCCACTTAGCTCGGTTCTTCCCACGCCCATCTGGGGTTACCACCTGCAATCAGAAGCAGAGAGCCATGGCACCAGCCACAGGGGAATAGTAGCTTCCAGGAGCATGGCCGTGCCATGTGCCAGACCCTCACATATCATCTCATTAACTCCTCATGACAGCCACATGAAGCAGGTGCTGCTGACCCTACTGTATGAATGAGGACACTGAGGCTTGGAAGGACCAGGCAGCTTTTCGCTTTTCTAAAGTTGTAATATGTGGTGAGACTGGGACTTCACAGACCAGGTTCCTCTTCTAAAGCATCTCATTTAACTGAGTGTTGTGACCCTGGCTTCGCCGTAGAGGAGTCCCCCTGGTGTCCCCCCTAGCCCCTGAAAATTGCTTCTGTCATAGCAGAAATTCAAATTCCATTGAATGTGGTTGACTGTTAACAGACTGAGCACCTTGACTGGGTTGTGGGGGAAGTGACAGTCTTTCGTCTCTGTATTTCCAACACTGGTTATCATAGAGAGAGGTTCTAGAGAAATAGATGGAAGGTATGAATAGAACCACAATTTGCAAATCTGCCAATCATCTCTCTCTGATGCTTTGCACTGTCTCTGATCACAATGAGCTCTCAGAGCTACCTGGAAAGGGCAGACTGCACTGGGCAAGTCTCCTACAAATCTAACTAACTCAGCTTACATGTGGATCTCCCTGCTGTATCTTGAAGGTGTTGGGCTTCTCCATGCCCCTGGTCTGGTAGCATTCCCATTCCTTCCCAGTATACATTTACTGAACAGGCATTAAGGGAGTGAGGCTGGGATCCTGGGGTGAGGGATAGCCCCCTGGATCAGCGGGCTCTGTCTAGACAGATCAGGACTCATTGGGCAGATGGGGTGGAGGTGTGGTTTGGGCGAAGATTAATGTTTGTACAATGTCCCTATATACAAAGCTTTTAACTTTTCATATTTGTATACAAAGGGAAAGGGCAAAAAAAGAAATAGACACTACCATTATGCCCTCTAGTTGTATCAAATTTATTTTTAATTTTAAATAAAATAGGGCTTCATGCAAGGTAAAGATCATATTATATACATGACACAAGGTCACCCATTGCCTGATAAAAATGGAGATAACACAGAGAGACAGCTTTGGTAAGATAATAGATATAGTGTAAGATATATACATAGAGCTATCCGGGGTGATAATGAAGGGATAACAGTGTTGTGGCAGGGTTGGGAATTGACTCATAAAACATAGAGGATTTGAATTCTGCTATAAAGTAGTCAGGGACTCCAGAGATAAAGACTGTGTGTGATATGTGAGTGGGGCAGTGAGGATTTGGGCATGTCTATGAACAAAGGGATCAGATGAAATAGGACAGAAGAAATAGAGAACAGAACCTGAGATACTAAAGAAATTGGAAAGATAGTTGACATCCTCTTCCCTGCCCAAAATGCTCAGATGATTTTCCAAATGAATTTTAACAAACTTTTAGGAAAGACTTGTTCCAGAAAACAGGAAAAGAGCAAAAATTTCCTACCTCATTTTATTAAGCTAATAAACTATTAATTCCAGAGCCAAATAAAAACAATATAAACAAAACATTATAGACCCAGTTCATTTATGATGATAGATACAATAATCCAAAATAAAATAAAATATGAGTTAACTAAAACCAAGTATATTAACTAATCACATCATGATCACATATGATTATTCCATGAATGCAAGTCAAGCCTAACATCAGAGAATCAATGTAATACATTTCATTAAGGCCTGAAGGAGAAGAATCATGATAGTCTCAGATAATACCAAAAAATGCATAAGAGTGTACAGCTCTCAGAAATTTAGAAGTAGAAGGAAGTTTCCTTAATGAGAATTATATAACACAAAAATGAAATAAAAAATTATCATAGCTCAATGGAGAAGCATTAAGATCAGGAATAAGACAAAGATAGCAAGTATTTCAGCTTCTATTTTCTGTAGGACTCATACTCCTAACCAAAGGTATAGGGAAAGAAAAGAAATAGAAGTTCAAGGATTCTAAGAAAAAGCTAAAACTATCATTATTCATAAGTGATAGGGTCATAGCCTTGAAAAACAAGCAAAATCAGCAAATAGACTTTCAGAATAATAAGAGAGTTTATCAAGATTGCTGGAATCAAGATTAATCTTAAAAACCAATAATTTTTATTCTAAACCAGCCATACATTAGAAAGTATAATCAAATATAAGATAAAATTCATAATATCTATAAAGTCTGCAAACTATTTGGTTTAACCAGAACATATAGTACCTTTATGAGAAGAATCTAAAGGCCTAAGTAAAGCACATTGAATACAATTTGAATACAGGTCAGACCTATTACAAAAATATCAGATGTTCTCCAAATTAATTTAGAGACTCAGTGCCTTCCTAATCAAATTCTATCTGGATTTTTCTTTTCTTCTTTTTTCTTCTTCTTCTTCTTCTTCTTCTTCTTCTTCTTCTTCTTCTTCTTCCTTTCTTTTTTTAGGAATTCAATTTATTTGAAGGAACAAATTCCTATGATTAGTTAAATAAACCTTAAAAAAGAAAGAAGGATAATGGGCAGACTTAACCTGAGCAGTTCATCAAGGCAAAGCACAAAGCTGAGGTTAAACTGTAAAATCAGTGTGGTATTGATATTGAAACAGACAAATTTACCTACAGGAGGCCATAAAGAACTCACAGACAGACCCCTAAATATATGACACCTTAATATAAAATGACAGTGGTACCTTTACTGTATACTAATGGAGAAGAGATTGGTTGGTGGATGCTATTGGAAAAACTGGCTCACTAGTTGGTCAAAAAAAGTGTATCCCTATCTAGCACCTCATACAAAGTGTATGAAGTGGATCTGGATCCACTTCATCTGGATGGATGAAAGTCCTAAATTTGATGGTAAAACTAAAGTTAATAAAAGAATATGTAGAAGATTATCTTTGTGATCTAAGCCTATGGAAGGACTTTCTTAAATGAAACTTCAAAAGGTCAAACCTGAAGGAAAAAATAATTGATGACTTTGATCATATCAAAATGGAAGTTTCCTGCTGCCTCATGAACTACATACACTATGAACAAAGTTAATATACAAATGTCAATACAAAAAAAATGTCAATACAGAGAAGACATTAGCAATGTCTAAAACCATTATTTGGAACATATAAGGACACACTGCAAACCGCCTAGCAAAAGAAAAAAGCAATAGAAAGATGGGCAAAGGATATTTCTCAGGCTATATACAGAAGAGGAAATCCTGAAAACTAACAAGCATTTGAAATGAAATTTCAAACAATAAGGAGGCAGCACTGTGTACCTATTGGATTAGCAAAATAGTAGAAAGCTGTATTGTGCCACATATAGGTGGGGCCTAGGATATAGGGACCCTCATTCATTCCTTCTGGACACATACATGCATATATCAAATCAAGTATTCTCATACTCTATGACCCAGTAATTTCACTCATAGTATGTATATATCTGATCATGGCTAAATTGTGTCCTCTCGAAATTCATACCTGGAAGTCCTACCCCCAGCACTTCAGCACATGCCTGTACAGTAGACCCTTGAACAATGCAGGGGTTAGGGGCACTGACCCCCTGCACAGTTGAAAATCCATGTATAGCTTTTTAGTGCTCCAAAACTTAACCACTAATAACCTACTGCTGAACAGAAGCCTTATTGATAATATAAACGGTCACTTAAAAATATCTTATATGTTTATTACTGTATTCTTACAATAAATATAGAGAAAATAAAATGTTAAGAAAATCATAAGGAAGAGAAAATACAGTCCTGTAGTATAAAAAAATCAGTGTATAAGTGGACCCACACAGTTCAAACCTGTGTTATGTAAGGGCCAACTATATTTGGAGGAAAGACCCTTAAAGAGGGGATTAAGTGAAAATGAAGTCATTAGGGAGGTCCCTAATCCAATCTGACTGGTGTCCTTATAAAAGAAGGAAATTTGGACACACAGAGACTTGCCAGAGGTGCCCTGACACAGAGAAAAGGCCATGTGAGGTGTCTGCAAACCAAGGAGAGAGGCCCTCAGAAGAAACCAGGCCTGCCAACAATCTGATTTTGGATTTCTTGTTCCAGGACTGTGAGAAAATTTGTGTTGTTTAGGCCACCCAATCTGTAGCATTCTGGTTTGGCAGCCTTAGAAAACAAATACAGTGTTCCAGAGAAATTCTTATACCTCCATCCTGCCCACAAAATGTCACAAATGAGGCTGTTCACTGCAGCATTATTGGAGGCTACCTGGGTGTCCATCCTGGCTGAGTGGACAGGTAAAGTGTGGTGCCCACATTCACCTTGTGAAGGATGAGGCAGCATCAGGACTAAATGTGTATAAAACACTGTGTTCATAGCTAGAGCATAAAAACACAGCTTTCAGGGAGAAAAGGTGAGAAACAAAGTAGGATATGTGGCACAGTACTGTTTGTGCAAATTACCAATACATTGAAAACAGTACTATGTAAGAACTCAAAAGCAACAAGATACACATAAAACGTATTAGAATAGATGTCTGGGAAGGAATGGCCACAAAAGGGAATGCAAACATAGACAAAAAAAGGGCCTTTCATAAACCAGTGTTGAAAATGGACCATGAACTGGAGTGTATGATTAATTCAACCCTCTGTATATGAGGTTAAAAATAATAGGTCTGGCTTGACCTAAATTATCCTCACTCCAGGGTTCAAGTCTGTCTGCAGAGCAAGTAGGGAGAGACTAATAGGGTTCTATTTGCATGAAGGATCAAAAAGCTCTTTGGAAAAAAAATAAATCCTAAAGAGATAGTGCAAACTCATTTTTGTTTCATTTCAGGGCAGGTCATTGCTGTATATGGGTGGTGTGGGGTAGGTTTGGGGTAGTTATTCTTTTTTTTTTTTTTTAAGATTTTATTTATTTATTCATGAGATACACAGAAAGAGAGGCAGAGACATAGACAGAGGGAGCCCGATGTGGGACTCAATCCCTAGACCTTGGGATCATGACCTGAGCCAAAGGCAGAGGCTCAACCGCTGAGCCACCCATGTGTCCCTGGGGCAGTTATTCTGAGTGTGGGATAGTGTTATCACTCAGATTGCCCTGCAGCCTCACCTCCTGAAGATGTGGATCTCAGCCTAGACAGGAGGTCTGAAGTAGGGGCCGAGGTCAAACCAGAAGGGGGATTTCATGAACCCAAGGTAAGATGCTCAGAACGGCTGGGCAGCCTGCCTCTGTGCCTGAAGTTCCAGGCTGGGCAGGAAGGGAGCAGCATTTCAGAGACTCAGAGTAGCTGGCAGAGGGAGCACATGGGAGACACATTAGGTGTGACCTCCAGTACAGACTGAGAAGGAATTTGAGAGGGTGGATGAATGGGGCCCAGGGTGGGCACATTTCTAAAGACCTATCAGGAAAGACCAAGAACAGTAGCAGTTTGTGACTATTGTTGGGCTTGAATTTTTACTTCCAAATGTAACAGGGGACATCTGGTTTACAGACTGTGGTAGGCAGAATAATGGCCCCCAAAAGATGTCCATGTTGTGATCCCAGGAAACTGAACATGTTATGTTACACAGCAAAAAGGAATTAAGGTTCCCAGTCAGCTGGCTTTAAGACAGAAATATGCTGAATCATGAGGTGGGTCCACTGTAATCACAAGAGTCCTTCAAAGTAGAAGAGTTGGGCAGAAGAGAGCCAGGGTGTGAGAAGGACTCAGCTTCATGATGCTGGCTTGGAAATGCAGGAAGGGGCCATGAGCCCAGGAATGCAGGCAGCTGCTGGCAGTTGGAAAAGGGAAGAAAATAAACTTCTCCTAGAGTCTCCAGAAGGAACACAGCTCTGCTCACATCTTGGTTTTACTCAGTGACACCCATTTTGGAAGTCTGATCTCCAGAATTGTAAGATAATAAGTAAATGTGTATGGTTTAAGCTACTAATTTGTTACAGCAATCATAGGAAACCAGTTACATAGATAGTTCCATTTGTTATGGGAAGACTTCCTGGAAGTTAGCAGAGATTGGAAGTCAGAGGGAGACAAAGTGAGGAGGCTCTTTTCAGAAATGGTGGTCAGGAGGGACCCTGGAGACTAGAGGAAGAACATTAAATGATATATGACTTGTCTAAAAATACATTTCTCCATTTCTTCGAAACTGTCAGTTAGGCTCTTGGATGTTAGAGGCTGTCAGCTGAGGGCCGTGGGATGAGAGGAATGAGGAGGGCCAGCACAGCACATGTCCTCTGGGGGCTTGCAACCTAGTGGAGTTGGGGTGGGGTTGGCATACCAGGTTAAGTCCAATGCTCAATCTTGCCTCTCAAAAAAAATTTTTTTTAAAAAGTTCTATTCTTACTGCTGTTGGCTTTGACATTCTCCCAGAATCCCAGAGTGAGGTAGCAGGTCCCCAGGGTGGAGCCCACTGACCCACACTTTGCTGAATCTAACTGTGGTGCAGGGGACAAAGAACTCCAGCTTGGATGACACCTAGGTTCCAACTCAACTCCTCCTTCAAGTTTCATGAGGGTAAATACACTTTCTCTTCCTGAACCTCAGTGTCCTTATCTCTAAAATAGAGTCAGTAACTCCCCACCTCCAGTGGTTGGTATATCAGTGATAATGAATAGACAGTGTCCGACATGGAGTCAGCCTTCAATAAATGGGACTTCTAAAAAGCATTCAAGTTAATTTTCATGCTTCATGTATTATATTTCAAATAAAATCCCTTAAAAATCAGCAAGTCACAGACTATGAAAATCAAATATGAAAGGTGTTATTTCACTTCCTTTACAAAAGTACATATGATGGAAATATTGTATTTTGGATAAGAAATGATTCGACTTCCTCATTACAGTATTTTAAATGAAACCTTTCAGGAATACCTGCATAGAAGCAATGCCAAAGGAAAAGTATTTCGATTTTATAGGAAAGAACTGAAGTCATTACTTTTATGAAGCTTTATAAATGTCATTCAAACACACCATCTTATTTTCATTTGCTATTGAAGCCTTTACTTATGCAAATCATGACAAATGTTAAGGAAGCCAGTGTTTCCCCTAGAATGCTAATATAATCACAAAGAGGGAGGAAGAATTACTTCTGAAGGAAAAATCTATATTGCAGCTCTGCGAGTCAGATAAAAATGAAGCTTCCAGAAAACCTCATTAATTAGTGCTCTGCTCATTTAGAAATTGTGTTAAAAAGCAAAGAAACTGGAATGAGTTTCCTTCCCATATAGGGAGTACAAATTAATCGCATAAACACAATTTCAGGGGGAATGTTATTTCTTGACTGATTGCGTAAAACACTTAGCTTTCAGGCATCTTATGGTACTTTGTAATTATTAATTTTATTCATCAATTTATTTCTTCACTCTTTAATTTAGACATTCATTCATATATTCATTTGTTTGGTCACATTTTCAGTCATGTATTCATTCAATAACCATTAAGAACCTGTGATATGCACAGTGCTGTGGTAAGCATTGTGGGAGAAAGAGAGATGAATTAGACATGAAGTTTGTTCTCAGGGAGTTCAGAGCTTAAGAGGAAGGACAAAACATCTATCTAAGAAGGGCCGACACATTTGTCTCTCCACCCCCCTGTCCTTGACCCTAGCATGTAAAAATGACAGGAGATACATTTAAAAAAAATTAGTAACAGCACTGAGTGCCCTTCATAAGCAAGACATTTTTGAGGAATTTCTGAAAAATGAGAAGGCAGATGGAATTAGATGAAGGAAAAATCCATAGTCAAAAGGACATGCTGCAAAATATGGTAGCAGCTATGGGTGTTTCATGCTTGGGAGAGAAGGGTAGCGATAAAACTTGGGCTCGGAGGCACCTTACTGATAGTGTTAACTGGCAGGGGTAGAGCAAGAGGAGCAGCAAGGCAAACTTTCTCATTCCACTTCCTTCCCAGCTGAGTGTCTGACCTCTGTGGGAGCTGGAGGGGGTGCATGTGGGTGCTGGCTCCAGAAGTAGTCCAGATGGACTAGAGAGCCTCCACCTCCAGCAGACTTGCTACTGGTACTCCAACTAACCGCATAATCCTGCCCCCACCCTACCTCCTGCTTCCCTTTATCACTAGAGAGAGCAATGAATCAGATTCCCTTCTGCAAACATTTGACCCAAGACAAAGGGAGCATGGCTACAATCAATGATTGTGTTGATCACATAGAGATTGGGCCAAGAAAATCCAAAACCACAAGCAAGCTGAATTTAGGGGAGGTTATACTACAAACTGGCTGAAAGTTGTGCAGATTCAAGCAGAAGCAGGCATGGACAAGCAGACAGAGGGAGGACAGAGAGACAGAGACAGAGAGAGGAAGGCAGAGGAACTGATGGCTTTTCAGGTCCCGTGGGGACCAGATGTATGTCCTGGCTGGAAGTGGTCTCATGAGACTCCTCTTTCTCTGTACCATAAATTTCCCTTTTCCAAAGCTGAAATGAACAGACTTAACTGTCTTTCCTCTAAAGAATCCCTGATTAAGCCATAACCTACTCTTATCCCAAAGAATATCATCATGATTATATAGTAAGGTAGCTCTGGGAAGTCCTGATATTTTTCTTCCTTTTCTCCTTTGAGTATCAATAAAATTATACTCATGAATGTATATCCCTTGGGGATACAAAGAAGAGTCAGCCTTGCATCACAAAGAAGATAGGAATAATCCTGTCTCTTCTTTTTGGGAGACCATTCTGACATGCTCAGCGGCTATTCCTTGACTTCCAGATAAACAGCAAATGAAAATTTATAGTATAACTATGCCCAAAATATTGCATGGGACATGCTTATACTAAAAAAAATTGTTTGTGTCCTGTATTTATGTTTGTTAAATCTGGCACTCTACACTTGCTTTGAGTCACCACTGGGGCTAATAATGAACTCTTTTTTGTCCTTCTCATGCCACAATGATCTGCCACAAGGATCCTGAGCTCCTTGAGGCAAGGATTATGTCTTATTTTCCTCTGAATCTCTACATCCTAAAAGAATGCTTGGCCCAAATGTTTTTTGAATCGAAATGAACTAATAATTCTCAGGCCTCATTTGCCAAGTTGGTTGAGGCCAGCAGCCTTCTCTTTGACCTGAGTTAACAAGTTTTCTGGGATTAGAGGGGGAAGTCACACAGCAGGTTCTGTGATCTCATGATCATCCTAACAGAGCTGCATCAGAGCTTATAAAGAAAGTCTGTCTGAGAAAAAAAAATGTGCACAGTACCTTGCAGATGTCACTCCATTGCCCAGGACCATTGTCGTTGATGGCTCTAACTTTAAACAGATACTCAGTATTGGGGGTCAGGTTGTGCAGTTCCAGATTCTGCTGCATTATATCCCGAATTTGCCCACAAAGCTCTGTCCGCACATTGTTAGGAGGGGTAGTAATGAGTTCATAAAATTCCATCTCAAAAGAGTCCACATCTTCTGTTGGGCATGTCCAATAAACCTATGAAGCAATGAACATGTGGCTGTGATACTAATATATACCATTCAGCTTTCTTTCCTATAAAAATTTGTGTCACTGTCAATGGGGGTGAGTTTAAGCTGACCCCAACTCTTCCAGCTGCTAAGGACTTTGGCGTAGACTATGTTCAACAGCCTTGAAAGGCTGCCTGATAAGGCCTAACATGTTGCTCGTGATGCATTTCAAGAACAAAAGAATGCCCCTCTGGGTTCTGTTACCATCACCCAAAATGACGGGACCACTGTTCTTACACAACTAAGCAAGGTAGATGCCATTTATTGAACACGTTCTATGCATCAGATTCTCTGTCAGACATTCCTTTACTCACCTAGTTTTCACAACTCCCTTAAAGGGAAATTTTATTATCCCATTTTACAGTTAAGGCTCAGGAAGGTTACATGTAGCGAATTCTAATAGAACCACAGACCAACCAAGATGAAAAGTGTATCTATTCCAACCCTCTCTTTTACACACAAGGAAGTAGAATACCAGAGAGGTGAAATGACTTACCCAAGTTATGGAGAATATATGTTCACACTCAAAACATAAAATATCAACTTTTGGAAAGAGATATTTAACAAGTGTCAATTAGCAGCTTGTGCCTGGGATATAAATATTTTATACTGATTATATTTCTAAGCAGTTACTGTGTTCTTGATGTTTTAATAAATTCAAATGTTATTACATTTATATAATTAATTTTTCAATACTCATAAGAGCATACATTTTTGTGAATTTATATAATTTTTGGTTATTTTTATATATTTATACTTGTAAAACTTTTTATAAATTTATATAACTCATCAGTAAAAATTATTTTTTTTTCTGATTATCAAAACTAACATACTCATTGTAAAAGACCTGGAAAGTATAGAAAAAATATAAGGGGTGAAAATAAATATCACTTATAATCCCCAAATTCTGTTAATAATTTCTTTCCAATTTTGGGACATACACAAATACAGGGATACACATAATTTGGATTATATTGCATTGATTCTTATTTTCTTTCACTTGTTATATTTTACATATTTCCCTATATTATGAAAAACTTAGTAAAGCACCATTTTAATAATTGTCCCATAAGTGATTTAATCTTTCATAGTTGAACATTTAGGTTGTTTCTAATTTTATAGTCTAATAAATAATGATGCAATGAAGACTTTTGGGGCATGAATCTTTATCTGAATTTTTAATCATTTCTCTGGGAAAGATTTCTAGAAATAAAATTGAATTTTTAGAAAAAACTCCTTAGGATTTTTAAGATACATATTGACAAGTTATAAGACTAACGTTAAGGATTTTTCCTATGCCAAAAGCCTAGGAGGACTGTCAACCATCATTTGTGAGAGAAAGCAACACTAATTTAATCTTTGGCATTACTGAGCACTATGTTTCCCATGTGAATTCCATCCCATCATCCTAATAGGGATCAATGATATCTTCACATCAAAAACCACTATTTGGTAGTAGGTTTAGGTGTTCTCTCTCTCTCTCTCTCTCTCTCTCTCTCTCTTTTTTTAGGTGTCCTCTTTTGACAATGTCTTGCTTGACTAGGTTTTCCTATGTAGGCCTGTTTCTTGGGCTCCTCCAGGGACCACTAGCCAGTGGCATGGAGTGACTGTTTTCCAAGCCCAAGTATGGAGCAGATATCACTAGTCCTTCCCTTCCAGAGCAAGAAACTGCCAACCTCATAAGCAATCTAAGTTGCATGGAGAGACCTAAGGTCATAACTGAGCTAATGTCACATACACTTTAGGCTTTGCTGATCTAGTTTCATTGGGAGATGAAAGTTCAGCTGCTCAGTTGTGGGTATCTCTTACATGAAGGGCAGAGATACTTTGCTGTGTCTGATAGCCCATGGGAATATATATTCTACTTTGCAATGTAGGTCATTCTTGCTGGCAATTATAGACTCTAAAACACAGATTATGATGTCTCAGGAGAACAGCAAAGTAAAGCTTGGTCAGTGTCTGGCTTTCATTTTCTTGCTTTTAGACCCTTGATGTTGAAGTGTGGTGTGCAGACTGGCAGCAATGGCAACACCTGGAAGGTTGTTAGAAACATAAAATCTCAGGACCCCCTGAGGCCCACTGAAACATAATCTGAATTTTAACAAGACTCCCAGGTGCACATTAATGTTTGAGAATCAATGGGTTAGAGTTCAAGGATGCTAAAAATCTTTGGGAGTGTTCTCAAAACAAAAGATGGGTGGCAAAAGATGGGTTTTGCCACATAAAAGCAGACCAAGGGCTGATCTGGGAGATGTCCGTGTAGGGAACCCTAAGAGAGGCAAGGTAGCTCTAATAGATTATCTAATTGCAAGTTATTCTCTTTCCCTCCCTGAACCTTCATAACACATTCTATATATAGTTCAATTTAGATTCAGCTAGATTTGAAAGGAAAGTCAAGGGAAGGGTCATTTGTCCATGTTAAGCCAAGAGGGTCAGGGAGGAGTTGTGTCCCCTGAAGTCAGATGATAGAAGCTATAGAGGTCTGTGAGAGATCCACGTCCCCCAAAATTTGAATCTCAGGAGGTTAGAATTGGAATTTCACTGGGGATTATCCTTCCATTCTTTCCAAATCATCGAGAGTATGGACACTTTCTTTAGAAAAGGTAGCAATTTAGAGGAATCACAGCCTATATTTCTAACTTGAATTTCTGTGTTCTCTCTACTCTTATAGCTTTTCCCCTGGGAAATATTACACCCTCCAATCAGTCTCTTCATATTACTTTGGTTCCCAATTGGATTGCCCTTGAAATGGGGTTGGGGCTTTCAGAAGTATTTTTGACTATGAGTTAAATATGTTGTTTGGTTTAAGCCAGTCTTGGGGTACTTAAGATTTTAGGAACTTATCGCTTTTGAATGGGCTGACCCTGAGGAATGCAAAGGAGCAGACTTGAGTGACTAGACCCTAGAGGTCAAAGAGGTAAGTGCAACCTTTTCTGACTACCCACTTCCATTTTGTACCCCACATCCTCCCACCTTCCCCACAGGCCCAGAGCCTTTCTTACCTTGGCGGCTCTAGGATACACCAGAGTCTGGTAGATAACAATTGGGCCTGGGGTCTTCACAGAACCATCATTGAATGAGTACCAGTTGTGGAAGCTGTTGCTGTTCTGCACAGACTGGTTTTCTGCCCCTGTGCTCCAGTACGTATAGAGGCCATCTGTGGGTTTGGCAGGTGAGGCAGATTGGGCTCGCCCATAGGCTTCCAGACCCATCTTGGCCTTCTCACCCCCCGTGGCATTGAAGGACAACAAGGAGGAGCTTCGCTGGTATATCTGTTGGTTGTCGAAGCTGTGAGTGCTGAAAGTAACCTTCCTGGCAATCATCATTTCTGAGTGCATGGGATAGGGGGAGGGCAAGGAGTCCCCTGAGGAGCATACCTTCTTGGGTCCTGTGGGGAAGAGCTCATGGATGGCACTGCTGAGCTCAGCAAAGTCCAGGGGCATACAGTGCAAGGAGTGTAGCCGGAGTTGCGGGTCAGGCCTATAGGTGCTCTGGATGCCATCTTCGATCTGGTCCACGAGAATCTTGGCAGACTGCAGGAACGCCACCTGGCCTGTCTCCTTCAGTGCTTCCTTGGAATAGGCGATCAGGCCATCCATTTCATTCACTTTCATGGTTGTGACGTACACATATTTTTCAATCTCCTTCTGCCTGGACACCTCCAGATTCTCTATCTGCTCCATGATGGACTTCTCCTTCTCCTGTAGAATGCTGCGCAGCTTGAGAAATCCATTTCGGATCTCTTTTCGCTTCACCTCCTTGTCAGCTTTAAAGCTGTTTTTTAAAATGTTGAACTCCATTAGGTCATTATCAATCTCATAGCGGACTGCAAAACAACCAGGTTAGTTACTTTGGTTAAAATTTTCATCTCCCCAGATGTCAAAGCCAGTGGCAGACTGGAGAAATTTCCCGTGGACCACGAGAAAGTGGGCAGAGAGGGAGGGAAGCCACTTGTAGTTGAACTGAATTAGGCTAGAACAGGTTTATGAGGTGTATCTGGCCTCCCTCAGGACCCTCCTCTCAGCCTCCTTATCTAATACTTCCCTCAGGAATAACAGCCTTTCTTTCTCAGCATAGTTATATCTATAGTAATTTCGGTGGCCCTGGGTTGAAATGGAAAGTCCAAGGCCACCCTTGTTATGAATTTTTACCAGATTTCACTTGTCACCATATTGGACTTGAGAAGAGGTGATGGTTTTCCCTATGTGAAAGGTAATAAGCTTCTTCAGGGGCAAGAGAAAGAACTAAATTTCTCACGACTTCTAAATGCTGCCTCGCCTGCCTCATTCACCAAAAACCTAGCCCTAGAGAACAGTAGGAAATCAGCCTGGCTCCCTCTCTTGCCTTGCCCCCATTTCCTTCCAAGAAAGAATCTGCTATTGCACTCAAGGAGAACCTAATTTTTCCTGTATCCTCTTATGTGGCTTTGGATTTTAGGTTCACTTAGGCATTCAACAAACATTCACTAAACACCTGTTTCACATGCCTTCCAAGGTAATAGCGATACAGATATGAATATGAAAGGGCACTGATGCTCAAGGCACTCATAAATACAATGATACTACAGTATAGAGGGTGCTAAGACAGAATGTGTGTGGCACATCTCTGAAATGAGCACCTTTGTTGGCTTTACAGTGATTTAGGCATCAGGCTGCGACAGCTATGTGAAGACATGTCAACCTTCTGTGGCCTAAAGGTAAGGTCTTATCCTGAACAGCCAACTTTGCAGTGAATTGATGGGCTATAATTCTCACCAAATTTTACTCAGGAGTAGGGGCGCCCAAGAATTATTTTGTACTTGGTTCTTAACATTGTCCCGGGTGCAGAGTAAGCTGGACTTTTGTGGGTGGTGGCCACTGTAATAATGATGTACATTTGAGTAAGAGAAACTCAGGAATCCTTTTGGGCCACGAGAACCGGTGTGACTGCTGTCTTGGTTATCACTATGACTAGGATGTGTAGAAGGGCTTGAAAGGTATTTATTCAGTGAAAGTCAATGTGTCCTGTTTTTTAACATCTTTAGGGTAAATGTCACTCTCTGGCCTATTTTGTGAAGCTGCTGTTTCCTCTGCCCTCAACTGGCACAGAAGGAATGAGGAAGCAATACAGATGGGGGCTGAACAGGAAACAATCAGGTGATTGCAGAGGTGCTGAGAAGTGCTTCCTGCTCTCCCCTGATGCAAACTCTACTGTGGCTTATGGCAGCTGAAATTCCACTTTATTCATTCATTTCTTTGACTATTCAGTAGTTACTCACTGCCAAAGAAACTTGTAGGAAATTCCTTGCTTTATTAGGGATTAAGTTCGTGTAAACTCCTGAGAGGTAGGATAAAAATTCCTTAGTTGAGGGGGAAAGAGGCAGCACCAAGAGAAAAGAAAGAGGAGGCCAGAAGTACTACTCCCCCATCTTACAAATATGACAGCTTTCCAAGAGCTGGTCCTAGAGCAAAGTTAAATCAAGATCTCTTTCAGGCAATACTCTTAAAAGTAGGTATTATTTGTTAACCATTTATTATAGACCAGACCTATATGATACACATATAATGGATCACATCTCTATATTATATACAACACGTATCTTCCTATGAGGAAGATATTGTTCCCATTTATAGATGAGGAAACTAAGGCTCCAAGAGGTTAAGTTACTGTCCAGTGTCACACAGCTAGTAAATGGGAGAGACCAAGTCCTATCTCTAATTCTATAAGTCTGACTCCAAAGGCTATGTTTTTAATTGCTCCAGTGTGGTTCTCAGCCCTCTATGAGCACCAAAATCCCCTGGGGAACTTTATTTTTTTATTTTAAAAATTTTATTTATTTATGAGAGAGAGAGAGAGAGAGAGAGAGAGAGAGGCAGAGAGGCAGAGATATAGGGAGAGGGAGAAGCAGAGGGAGAGGCAGGCTCCCTATGGGGAGCCTGATGCAACACTTGATCCCAGGACCCTGGGATCACAACCTGAGCCACCCACATGCCCCTTCTAGGGAACTTTAAAGAAAACTCTTCTCTTGGCCTCACTTGCTGAGATTCTGAGTTGGCCTGAGTTGGGGCTCAGGAATCCAGATGAGGCATTTTGCTGCTGCAAATTAGAATCTAATTCAAGGAATTTTGGGGGGATCTTGTTAAAAATGCAGATTCACATGAAATTAGTATGGGTGGGGCCTATGGTTCTGCATGCCTAACGGGCTCCTGAGTGGTGCCATTGTTGCTGGTCCTAGTTAGTAAAGCTCCCCAGGTGGTTCCAATGTGCAGCTGGGATCAACACCACATTTCAATCAATTGACCCAAACTTGATCTTCCCTCCCAGGCCCAGAGTTTCTCAGTGTATTGTCAGATCATCTGCTTTTGAACTACCTGAAGATCTGTTTAAAATGCAGATTTATGGCACCTTCCCCAAAAGTGAATTGAGTCCTTTTTTTTTTTTTTTTTTTGTGAATTGAGTCCTTAAGAGCAAGTTTGAACCCTGGTTAAAAAAATTGGGGGTGGGTGGGTGTGGGTGGGTAGTGGTAGTTCCCTTAGCAAGGATAGACAGGGTTAAATTCTTTACCTACATATAAATGGATATGCCTTGAAGGTGACCCCTGTCTCCTTCCAATTGCTGGGCTCTCTGGAATTTGTACTGGTGTCCCTTTACATTGAATTGAATTTCATTGTCTGGTTCCTAGGTGCCCTGGACTCTCAGAAACTACCTTGGGTTTCTCCTGTGTTAAAAATCCAGGCTTCCTGTGGTTGCATGGGGGCCACAGCAGACTGTAGGCAGCAGTCCTTTCCCCATGCTGAGGCCCCAGAGAATCTAGCTGAGCCAAGGTAGGGAGTTAAGAAAACCTTAAGAAAACCCATTAGGAACTAAAGGGGCTACCCATTTACTTGGCAATGTGGCTCCTTTAGAGTTTCTTTAATATAGAGACTTCCCTGGTGGTGGTTCTAAAACTGAATAAATATCAATTGACAAACAGTGTCTCCTAGTAGAAGTAATTGAGAAATGAAGGTATTCCAGAAATATCTATGCTAGGGAGAGGTACTAGGTGACAGAGTTAGCAAAGTCCATCTCTGACCCATTTCTATTGTCCAATAGGACCTCTGTGCAGCTCAGAGAAAAACTGCCTCCCACTCATATGTTCAGGCATGTTTACACATGGACACTGAAATATCTGACAAAGGGAAAGGGCTGGAGTGATCTGGTGCACTTTGGTCACTTGACTGTAGTCCACTTCTTAAGGAAACAGACCATAGATGATGGTGGTGGTGATGGTGGTGGTGGTGGTTTCTGTTGCTTTTCTATCTTTCAATATTCAGATTCTAGTCACTGTTTAGCACAGGGTAGGTTGTCAAATGAATATTATGGATTTAACATGGGCGTTGGGGTTAGATGGACCAGATCTGCCCATTTACTAGCTGCTTTGTGTCAATGACTTCTTGGAATCCCTGTTGTCTTATTCATGGAGGAAATTTTAGTGCCTATACTGTAGGACGATTGAGAAGATTAGGCCTGGGCAAAGTAGGCCTCTCTTCAAGGAAGCTATTCCCAGGGGGCAAAAAGCCCTAAAAGGATATCTGAATCCTCATGTCTAATCAGGTGGATCAACACCCAGACACTATGGGGTTCTTTGCTGAACTCTGCAAAATATTGTACTGCATTCTAACGTGGAAACTAGGGTAAGTTTCCCTTATACAAACTGTACCTGTTTTATAGGTAGCCAATATAAAATAACCCTGCAGGCATGCAGAAGAAAAACCAGCTGTTGGCCACAATATTATTGGCTATTTTTGAGTTTTTCTGTTATTATATGTTTGCTACTAGTTCATTTACTTTGCTGTTTGCAGTTTTTTAGAAAACATTGTCAAGGAAAACTTAAAATGAGATAATTCTCAACGTGGACTTAATTCTTTCCCTCTGCAAATTGGGAAAATATCAAAGACATCCAACTTTAGTGACAAAACACTTTAGAGAGGCTCACAGATCTTTGTGATACTAGAAGATCAAATTTTCATTTTCCAAAGGAGGAAATGAGGTCCAAGGTCATGAGGATTATAACCAAGATGATAGAATCTTTCTGTGCTGATTATGTGCCAGATACTTTTTTGCATGCTTCACTTAGAGTAACCTATTTAATCCCTACAATCACCCAACGGAGTTACTACTGCTATGCCTATTTTACAGATGGGAAAACCGAGGCACAGGGAAGTTAAGAGGCTGATGGTAGTTGCCATGCATGCACACCAGGCCAATGCCTTTCAGCCCCATTCAGTGTTTCCCAGTGCTTAGATTGCCCCAAGGTGGGGTGGGGCGGGGAGGCCCTCCCCAAACAGCCTGCGCAGAGCCATTTTCCCCATCAGTTCCTGGATAAGGAGTTACTGTGCAGGAGAGGGAAGGGGAGCAGAACCTGCTTTGAACTTGGCGATGGCGCTGAAGAGTGCGGCGGCCCTTTCGGAGCAGGCATCGATGAGGCTGATGGTGTCGTGGCCGTTGTGGAAAGCCGTCTTGCAGAAGGTGCAGAGCAGCTGGTTGTCGTGGCGGCAGTACTCAGTGATGCGGCTGGACGGGTGGTGGATGCAGATCTTCTCATCCTGGTCCTCGGTGCTGGTGTCCACGAAAACGTGGTCCTGCATGGCCACGTCCGAGTGGAAGGTCTTGAGGCAGTCGTTGCACAGGTTGAGACGGCAGGTGATGCAGCGCTTGTAGGCAATGCGCCGGTTGCGGCAGACCTGGCAGACGATGGGCCCGGAGGAGCGGTCGAAGCGCCACTTGAGGTAGCCGTGCTGCTGCATGTAGCGCTTGGTGAGCCGCCCGCGCAGGTAGTTCTCGGGCAGCTGCATCTTGTGGCTGTAGGGCATGCAGTGCGAGCGGCTGCACACGGGGCAGATGAGGATGAAGAAGTTCTCTGTGACCTCGGCGTGTTTTTGCAGCTGCCGCAGGCACTTCTCGCACAGGCTGTGGTTGCAGGGCAGCATGAAGGAGTGCAGGCGCAGCCGGCTGCACATGGGGCAGGAGAGATGGTCCACCAGGTTGCTGTTCGCAGGCGTGGGCTTCACTTCATCCACCTGGGTGTCGCTGGCCCCGATGCGCAGCGCGGTCTTGGAGCTGGAAGGAGGAGCAGACATGGGGAGGGCTTTAGGAGGCATGCCCCAGAGCTCACCCGAAAGAACTGGGGATCACTGCGAGGCAAGCCAGTTGATGGCAGGGAGCGTGGGCTCTGGGCCAGGGCCCCCCACAGGGTTCTAAAGGCGCCTCCACTATTATTTTAGCTGGGTGATCTCAGGTCAGTTAGTTAACCTCTCTCTGCCTTTTTTCTCGCTATAAAATTCGCAGTCACATTATAGAGTTTCTTGAGGGGATTAAAATTACATTTAATATGTACAAAGCTTGAGAGTGGCCCCTGGAACACAGTAAGTAGTAGACAAGTAAGTGCATGTTGTGATTTTTGAGCAAGAGAAAGCAGGATAGACTGGCCGGGCACCATCAGTTGGGCCTTGGTGTTCTGTGACATTACTGGCGGGCCACGGAACTCCAACACCTGAAAAGCCATTCTGGAACTGTGATGGAGCAAAGCAGAAATAAGACCACTTCATCCTCTTTGAATGTAAGCCAAACAAGAATATCATCCAAACCACAAAAATAACCAAACTCAGCTTATTCTGGTTAGTGGGAGTGATTGCTGTTTTTTCACCAGTTGCAGTGTTAGGCACCCTGTGTTCTTCCCATCTTGTAGACAAGATTTTTTTTTTTTTTTATCAAGCTATCCACTAGGAGATCTACCTCCATGTCCTTACCCAAAATGAGGCTAAATCCCATAATAACTTGCTGATGCCTTCTTACTGAGACACCTCACTTCTAACCATGCTGTTATGTTCTCATTTGTTGCAATGACTCGATAAATCCAATCCTATCCACCTATAGGTATGTTCTTGGTGAGTTTCGCTTGGTGGGCATTGACATCATCATTGTTATCGTATGTAGGATGGAACACAGAAGAGGATGGGTACAGTGTCCTTCCCAGGACACCAGGAGGTCAATCCCTGAGCCAAGCCTGGAACCTGTGTGCTTCAACCAGCAGACCCAGAGGTAAGAGTTAAGAGTCTAGGCTCTAGGGGCGAGTGCTCATGCTGAAGTACAACCTTTTGAGTTGTGCCTTTGAGGTGAGTTTCTTACCTCTCCCCTTCTCAGTTTCCTCATCTGTAATTTGAAGCTCAAAGTTCACAATCCTATGTACTTCATGAGAATTTTATAAAGTTTATATGAGGTAAACCATGAAGTCCTTAACTGCTGGTGCACAGTAAGGTCTCAATAAATGTGGCCACTGCAATTACTCACCTCAGGTACTAGCCAGCTAATGTCCATAGTAGAGGACAACAATGGTCAAGTCCAGGAAAAGTGTGTGTTTCTACTGTTTTGTTTGTGTGTGTGTGTGTGCGTGCGTGCATGCATATTTATGTGTTGATTCTTTGTCTAATAGTTGAGGCTGATTTCATATATTTAATTCTAAGAATAATGGATGACGAAGAACCATAGATGAAGTAAAAGGATACTAGTAAAATTCAAGTGCATGTTCTAAGAAGCTATAATCAGGGCAAAAAGCAGTTTCTGAAAATAAGTAAGTTTGCTGTGAGGATTGAAGTGGAAACAGATACACAATTTGTGACTATTCCTGTCTCTTCACATTAGTGGTATTTGGGTGTTGATTTTGACATTATGGCTGTATTCTCATCTACTTCTGGCTTCTTGCAGTCTCTAGATGCCCCTATCTCCTTCCCCATCCCTTAGCCAAGAACCTCTCTTAGAGCTCAGATAGTCAAAGGCGCTGCCCAAGCATACTGGGAAGGAGTGCCCCTGTGGTGATAGAGTGCCTCTTGTGGGGACTCAGGTTCCTGAAAAGCTCATCCTTTAGGAATTTGGATACTAGGTCCTAGGCCTGCTCTCCTCCGTGTTCTCAGCCCCATTCCCTCTCTGCTTTCTCGGTCTCCTGCCTGGGCCCTGCAAGGAGCTGCTAGAGGTACAGTCAGTTGTACATGTGATAGCTGGATGAACCTCTAGTTCAATAAGATGGGACTCTGAGAATCATGGTGTAATATAAAGGGAGACAACATGAGAAATCAGGAAGAGGGGGGAAGGGAAGGTAATGTTGGGGGAAGAAAGAGAGAGCAGGGATGAGAGACAGGTAGCCCAGAGAGCTGGGATGGAGGTGAAAAAGGAAGTGAGAAAGAAATGGGAAATTCAGAGCTGCATGAGACCAGAGCGGGGCTGGATGAGCAAGGTGCTGAGCAGGAAGTGGCAATGAGGAGCATGGAGGCAGTGATGCAGAAACCAGGGGAGAGGCCAGTTGGAAGATAAACCTCAGTGTACCCACTGCCTACTTCCTGACACTTGCAGTTGGATCTCTGACCATCTTCTGAAAGCCTCAGACTTGGACCTGGGCATTCAGTGGCCATGGTTCCATGCCCAAAGAGCCACCAAACCCAGTAGCCTTGCCTTCTTGCTGAGATATCCAGCCTCTTCTCCTTTGCACAGCTCCCTCCTTACAATTTAGGCCTAATTCTCCTAGTACCTGGGTTCTTACTGTGTCACCTGGCAGGTCTCCCAGCCTCCCTCCCTTTCCCTCTAGGCCATATGTAATATAGAATCACCTGGGGTGGATTTTACAATTCTGATGTCCAGGTGATACCCCAGACCAATGGTACCAGAATGTCTGGGGATGAGGATCTTTGTAAAGATCTCCAAGTGATTCCAATATAAAGCAGAATTTGGGAGCGACTGACCTACGGCATCTTTCCAAAGCACCAATGTCATCCCCACTCTGTTAAAATGTGGTCAGTGACTCTCCATTGCTGAACATGCAGAAGATAGGGCAGTTGAGTCAAGAGGGAGGAATGTGGATGCTACTTTCTGCACCTGAGAACTTCTGGACTTGCATCTAGGACCCCTGGGTTCTCTACTCATGCAAATACCACAAGAGGTTCATGAATGGAGGGTAACATTTATTAAGCATCTATTACTAAGTGCTGAACTACAAAATGGATAATATTTTTTTGTGTGTGAATTCACTGAACCTTTGCTCATGGAATTGCTTTGCTTCAAACCTGCCTCTCATTTTCTGCCTTTCCAAATGCTGCCATCTTACAGTACTGAGCTTTGATCTTTTCTCCTCTAAGAAGTCTGCCTTTGCTACTCCAGACTCTCCTCAAATATGACATAAAAGGACTGCCTCCATCAGAGCAGGAAGAAAATATGCAGTGCTTGACACAGGGGGCTAATGTCCCATGGAAGTAACTGAGACCTTAAGTTCCTAAGCAGGAACTGATGGCCATCTGGGGTACTTCATAGGACATAGGAGCCAAAAGTGGCCTGGGGAAGTTGTTAACTTTCCCAATAAGTGTTGAAGGTATCAAAAGTTCAGAGGAGGAAGAAAAAGGACAATTTACATTTTTATATCATAAAACAGATTACAAAACACATTTTATATCACATAACAGATTACAAAACACAAATCCCTGTACCCACCGAACCATGGCAGATATTATACTGAACACTTTGGAGTACAGCATTTTTAAGTAAAGACACAGATTCTGGGCTCAAAATCTGGGTGCATCTTACCAGCTATGTGATCCTGGGCAACTTAACCTTTTAAAAGCTTAGTTTCCTCAGTGGTGTGGTGGGTGTGGGCAGTGCCTGGTAGGTGGCTTATAGCTGAAGTGTTAGCTCCTGTTTGGTGCAGGTGAGAGAGTGCAGTGCTCATTCACTTGGCTGGTGGGGCATGGATTTGGAACTCAGGGCTAGATGCAGTTACTGGCTGTTTAGGACACACTCAATTGTTACAAAATTCTTGGCCTCCTTTTTTCAGATAGAGAAATGGCTTGCGGGTAAGGGCATCTAGGAGCCCACAGCTGGCGAAGGTCCCATGGGGCGCCTGGCACTTACGAGGTGCGGATGCTCCTGAGGCGGCCCTTGCGGAACGTGATGGTGGCATTGCGGCAGCAGCGGCTCTCATAGTAGTAGCACTGGAGGTTGCTGCTGGTCGTGCAGCAGCATTTGCAGTTGGGGTCATTGGCCCAGGAGCAGCAGCACCAGTGGCAGTTGGGGTTCTCGGAGCAGGTGCAGTGGCAGCACTGGCAGTTGCGCTCATCCTTATAAGGGCAGGGGAAGCAGGTACAGTTCCGCTCTGAGGTGAAGAGGAACTTGCAGCACAGACAGGAGCATAATCGAGGACAACATCTCTGCCATGTACAACATGGAGAGCAAACACACATAGCAGTCTCCATGGCGCCTACATGATCACCACCGGCTGTCTAGGGCTCTTGACATCTCTATCAGAATCTTGCCGTCTCCTAGGGAGTGGGTCCCTCCCCCACTCTGATGAGGCCCTCAGCTTGGAGGTTGCAAGAAGTTGGCTTTGTGAGGGCTTCACAGGTGGTGTCCCTACTAGGAAGCTCCTGGGCTGGCATTTACATATATCAGCCTGAGGCCATTTGCTTATGTCACAATCCCTGTCTCCCCACCATGTCTCACCATGCTGGTTGGATGAGATGTGGGGGGTAGTGCAAGGGGTGGGGAGCTGATGGACAATCCATGCTTCCATAGGATCGGTTCCAAAGGACGGTAAATGCAAAGAGCATCCTGGAGGTTTAGCTGTCACTTGTCATCTTTTGGTTTATGGGGTGAATTTCAGAAGCTATTTCTCTTTGATGATGTTTTCCCCTGCGACTTTGGCTAGTTGACTTCAGGGTATGTCTTCATGGGCTGAAAAGCTTGGGTATGATTGATTGGAAGTGGACTGACCTCGGGCCTTTTCTGCATTGATTGAACTCTTTATGCAATGAACAAAGCACAGTGTTTACAAATCATGGCCACATTTAAGGAGAATTGCCATTTGGAGAAGGAATTAAGGGAAATAAAAAAGATAGGGATTCACTTAGGCACATCTTTCAGCAGTCATTGAGTTTGTCCATTGCTGCATAGCCACTGGTGACTTTCATGAGGCTTCATGCATATGTTACTCTGAATATTTCTTGGCTTTTTTGTAGCTTCGTGGGGTTTGGCTGAGGTTCAAGCTCTGTTTTCCTCCCCGCTACCCACTCCTTCCACCCCATGATCTCTTATCAAGAGGCTGGAAATTTACATGAAAATCTCTAACTCTTAAGTATGTGCTCAGTATTTCTAGAAATGATCTTATATTTTAGGGGAGAGTTTTGCTTTCGACTTTGCAACTTGCAAAGATTAAAAGAGAAGAAATTTCATGGTCATACTACCCTATGGTATAAACACTTATTTTTCCAAAAAGAGCAGAAGTGAGAGCTGAATTTGGCTGTAGGAGTTTATTGCATAATTTATTATCTCTCCCTGTGATTATCACCTTTATATTAGGAAAGAACATTCACTGAGTGCTAACTGCCAGTCACACATTGGTTTTAGATTACCACAAATGAAAATTCTGGATCATAGGGTGTTTTATTATTGTATTTTGATAGATTACTACTAAATTGCTTACCTAAATGAATGTGCCAGTTTATATTGACACCAAGAATGTATGGGAGACACTTTTCCTCCACATTTTCCAAAACTCAATTTTATCAATATTCCTCTCTATCTCCCAGGCACAGAAGTTTGAGTTTCACTCCTGGATTGATAGTACATTTTCATCATTTCATCTGTGCAAGGCTCCTTGTTATTTTAGTTTTTTTTTCTTATTTTAGTTTTTTTAATTTTAAAACTTGTATTTTATTGAGACATAATTCATTTATCATTAGAATCACCATTTTAAAGTGAACAGTTCAGTGGTTTTAGTATATTCACAAGACTGTGCAACTATCACCATTTTCTAATTCCAGAACATTTTCATCACCCCCAAAAGACCACCTATACCCATACCCATCACTGTCTATGCCCCCCTCCCACAGCCCCCTGCAATCATTAGTCTACTTTGTGTATGTATGGATTTGTCCATTCTGGATATTTCATATAAATGGAATCATATAATATATGGCTTTTTGTATCTGGCTTCCTAACAATGTTTTCAAAGGGCATCCATGTATTAGCATGTATCAATATTTCATTTCTTATGGCTGAATATTATATGTATATACCACATTTTGTTTATCCATTGATGGACATTTGTGTTTTTTCTACTTTTTGGCTATTATGAATAATATCACTGTGAACATTCATGTGCAAATTTTTTTATGAACATATGTTTTCAGTTCTCTTGAGTATATACCTAGAAGTGGAATTGCTGGGTCATATGGTAACTCTGTGTTTAACTTTTTGAGGAACTGCCAAACTGTTTCCAAAACAGATACACCATTTTACATTTTCCCATTCATATCAGCAATAGATGAGAACAATTTCTCTACATCCTCACCAAAACTTGTTACTGTTCTTTTAAAATTATTATTGTTTCAGCCATCACAGTGGATAGGAAATGGGATCTCAAAATTACATCTGTTTACTCAACAATTCCAATTATAAGAATCTCTTCCAAAGATATACTGGCAAAAAAAATAGAGATAAGAGCTTCATTCATGGTGTTATTTATTATAGCACTATTTTGGTAGTACAAAACTAGAAACAATCCAAGTACCCATCAATAGGGAAGATCAAATAAACGGAAGCACATCCACACAGGTGCATCTACTGTCTAATGCAGTTATATCAAAGAATTAAAAAAGACCTTTGTTTACTGTTTCAAAATGATTTCTAAAGTATATCATTGAGTTCAAAAAGCCAGGTATAGAAATGTGCTACTATTCATTTTGCTATATTCATTCATTCATTTCATTTTAGGAAAGGTCTTAAGTCATTGGTTTATCTTTTCCTATGATATGGAAAAATAAACCACAACCTTAGATTTATGAGGGAGCATAGAAACAGAGTCAAGCAGTCTATATATCCTAATTTACATAATTGACTTTGAAATTACTTAAATATTTTATGGGGCACCTGAGTGGCTCAGTCAGACGTCCAACTCTGATTTCAGCTCAGGTCTCGATCTCAGGGTTATGAGTTCGAACTCTGCATTGAGCTCCATGCTGGGCATGGAGACTACTTAAAAAAAAGAAACTACTTAAATACTTTATATAATTATAAAACAAAATTAAAAAGACTAATCCTAGAAATTAAAGCAAAATGAAACAAATGAGTCTGTGAATTGAGTTGGTGGCACATACGAAGAGGAATTATTTTAAGTTAGTTTAAAGCATGGTAATTTGATGATGCATCCTGGGGAGGGGGGTTAATCCCTAAGGAGAAACAAAACAAAGTGAAGCAAAGCAAAGAGAAATCTTAAAACTCTTTCAGTAATCATATTGTTAATGGTACTGTTGGTATTGTTATTCTGGAAGACTTATGCATGTAAGACTTTAATTGTACAGTAAAGCAAATGAGGAATTATGTTGATGTCAATGAGATTCACAGTTTTGGATGAGGGGGAAGGGGCATGGAGATGGTTAACTGCTGAAGTTAAAATTTATAGTCCTGAATTTGAAACTCATGATGTATTTTATTTGAACAAAAAATAAGTTTTTCTTAGCTCCAGCCACAGAAAAGTCCCAGGAACTATGAGTTAACCAGTAGTAATGAACCCCTTTGTCTCCCAGATTGTGGCCCTAAATATCACTAAAAGGTACTACAGCTCTTTGAAGGAATGGATGATTTCAGGTCTAGGGCAGGAGATGTACAAGACAAATGTGGGCTTAGATCTAAATTTCACAAAACTGAGCGGGTTTCCCCACTGGCACCAGTTTACTTAGCTTTGCTAGGACATATAGAATGGGAAGGACAGCATGGCAGCAGGACAGACTCAGGTGTGACAGACTCAGGTGTGACAGCTCAGGCGTGAAGAAATGAGACCAAATGAGTAGGTACAGTGATGCGGTGGTGCACAGCTTGGGGATCCTTGTTAAGACCGAGATCATCATTCCCCCAGTCGTATGAGTGCTGGCTGCTTACAGTTCACATCTGAATCTGTCTCTGGGGGTTGCTTTCAGTGGTGAGAAGCTGTCTGGCTCAGGATTATGCCCTTAAATTGGGACTTTAAAGGGCCATCCCAGCTACTGAGGAAGTCTGATTGGATTGGCTGAGGTTTACAGTTGCAACTATACTGTAGTTTAGCTTCGCCCCCCCCCCCCCCGCACAATCCTATCTCCCTCACTCCCCAAGAGCCCTCTCCAATAACTTCCTGTGCATAAATCTCCATGTCATAGTCTGTTTCTCAGGGAATCTGGCTCAAGTGAATGAGTATAGGAGCTATTCTGGTTTATAAGCTCCATTCCCCATATGAGCCGATATCTTTTATTTCCTCCAGTGGGAATAGCTTCCAGGAGTCCTAGAAAGGGACATGCCCAGTTATAAGAATGCACTACATTCAGAGGAGCTCAAACTGTGGATTCTTACTGGGTATTTATAGTTAATTCACAGTCCTCCCAGGACAGGTGTAGTTTACTAATTAGAGGTCATTTTTACCATAAGCAATGTTGCCTGGTAACATAGATGGCATCCCACCTTTATTAGGTTTCCAGGGGAACAGAGCTAGAAAGTTAACTCAAGGTCATTTTTCCATAGAGAAAGAGAATGAGTTTGTAAATTCTTTATTCACAGTTGAAAACCTGTAAGTTTATAAAGGTATCTGAAACAAAACAAAAATCCCAGTAATCCTCATTGAGACGATACTAGAAAACTAACTTGTTATTATGAAACTTGGTAAGTGAAGGGAAAGAAGAATTTATCCAGACTTGTTCTATGGATTGGGGCCTTACAATAATAAATGAGTTGATAATGGGAATTTTCTCTTTTTCAAAGTATCCCAGCTGAGAAATGAAGAATGATGAAATTAAGATATCATCCATTTACATTCATCTCCTACAGAAAAGACAAATCTAGGCAATATTATCAGTGGCTGCTAATAGCACCAAAGAGGAACAACCAGACATGGTGTGTTCCTCATGGAAGTATGCAGCGTTGCCAATGAAATATTCTTGCAGAGTTCTAATCTGAATCTGATCAAGCTTCTAGGTCTTCACTGGGGAGATGATAATGGGGTGAGGCAATTTGCAATCGCAAAATGCAGATTGTGGAAAATTGTACAGGACAAATGACCTTTTTTTTTTTTTAACAAAGATTTTTGCAAGGGACACACACACATGCATATGTACATACACAGAAATGTGAAGGGGAACATTTATACCCTAGAGAGACCTAAGAGACAAGAAATATATTAGCCAATTATAATTCTTGAAACTAAGATTCTGATTTGAGTGCACTATAAAAATATTTATTATTTATGATTCAATTGACAACTTGAACACTGCCTAAAGATTGGATGATAGGAAGAAATAATTATTATTTTTGGGGGGGTTTGGTAATGGTATCTTATGTTATTTAAGAGTCCTCAACTTTTAGAGATACAGGCAGAAATATTTGCAGATTATGTGATAAAATACCAGTTTTTCCTCCAAACAATCTTGACTGTGAATAATAGATTCAATGAAACCAGACTGCCTATGAGTTCATAGCCGCTGAAGCTGAGCATTAGGTTTAGGGGGGCTCATTATACTGTTTCTTTACATGTTTGCGAATTCCATTATAACAAATAGAAACATACGTACATTTACTTTTTAATATAATAATCTCACTCCTGGGAATCTATCCATAGATGTTATCCATGTATGGATGTTTAATGTAGCAAAACTAACAAACAGAAAAAAAGATTCTGGAAATAAGTTGAATACCCAACAGTGACATATGGTTGAATAAATTGTGATACTATGCAGTCATTAAAAGGAATAATTTAGAGGCAAACCAGTTCACCTTCGATGAGTTTTTAGGCATGTTGCTGAATGAGAAAAACAAGATGCACACATGAATATATGAGACCTTGTTTAAAAAAAAATAAAGGCAAAAACTCTACACAGGCACATCTGATATGTGTCTATGGGAGGGTGTCCATCAGGGTGTTAATATGGTTACTTGTGTTGAGGGGAGTGGGAAGGTGTTTTGGGTGGATGGTGGGGAGATGAGGCTGCTGAAAAGCTCTGAAAAGACAGAAGGCAGCCATGATGCGGCCCATGCTTTGCTGGCAGGGTGGGCTATTATGGCAGGAGCACAGGCCATGGGGCCAGGTGCAGTGCAGTTCAGCTTTGCCAATTGCCAGTGGTGTTGCAGTGGAGAGTTCACAGTGTTTAAGGAGCACCTGCTACGTGCCCAGCCTGGCCTGCATGCTTGTGACACAGGGATGATGATTCTGCTTCTTGCCCCTCTAAAGCTGCTATGCTAAAGAAGGAGGGGGAAAGATCAACATGTGTAGGTATTTTCCACACAGGGTGCTATGAGCGTATTACTTAACTTTTATGAACCTCAGTTTCCTTATCCATAGAATGGGATTACACTGTGTGATCACAGGGCTACTATGAAGATCAAATATGTGCAATACAAATGTGAGTGCACCCTCTTGGGTCATGTTCCTCTCAACATGCTGTGATTGTTCCTACAATGGGAAGCAGTGAGAGTGAATAAGGTAAGCGATGGCTGTTGGTCAGGGAAGATAAGTTTGAGAGCTAAGACACACACAAGTAAGGTTAAATTTTATGATGGTTTCTGGAACACAGGGGAAAAGAGGTTAATGTATTTGTTTAATCATTCATTTGAAAGCATTTGCTTAATTTACTTACGTTAGACATCAGTGAACAAAATAGACCAAGATCTGTGCCCCTTCAGAGGTTATAATCCAGGAGGAGGAGATGGACAACAGACATTAAAAGGAGGAAACGATATTGTGTGATACATTTGAAAGTCCTGTGGGGAAAAAGAAAAGCAGAGCAAAGGGAGCTTACTCATTTCTAGAGCTGCTGTAACAAAGTATTACAGACTGGGCGGCCTAAACAACAGAAATTTATTGGCTCACAGTTCTGGAGGCCAGAGGTCCAAGATCAAGGTGTTGCAAAGCCATGTTCCTTCCCTCTGAAGACTTCAGGAAGAATGTGTCCCAGGTGTCTCTCTTTGGGTGGTGACAGGATACCTTCAGTCCTCACATGGCATTCTCCCTGGGGCCATGTCTGACTCGGTGTCTGAATTTCGCTTTGTTATAAGGATACCAGTTCTGTTGGGTTAGGGACATACCCTACTCCAGTAGGACCTCATCTTAACTAATTACATTGACAGTGACTCTATTTCCAAATATGGTCACATTCAGAGCCACTGGGGGTTAGGACTTGTGTGTATGTATGAATTCACCCCAAGGGGGTGGATGAGCTGTGGTGTTAGATAGAGAAACTTGTTGAGAAAGGGACATTGGAGAGAAGGCTTGAAGGAGGCAGAGAGGGGGCTGTATGGTTATCTATTGAAGAGTGCCCTAGGCCAGGCCAGAAGTGCCATGACAGGAGCGTGCCTTGGGTTTTCCTGGAACAGCAGGAAGCCAGTGCAGTTGCAGCAGAGTGTGAGGGGGGTGAGCCAGGAGGTGAGGCCAGATAGCATCAGGCACAGGTCACACGGTTCTTGGAGGCCTGTGAAAGACTTTGGCTTTTACTCTGAGCACAATGATGGTAGGTTCTGGTCAGAGTGTCGTGTTGACAGCACCCTGTGGATGGGTGGGAGGCAGGAAGTCACAGCTGGGATTCAAGTGGGAGATACTGAGATAGGAGAGAGCAATGTCCTGAGTAGATGAGTGGGGTTGAGATCTGGTGCACAAGAAAAGGGATTGGCGTGGTCACCGGGCCTCAGCAAATATGTGCAATTTAAATGCTTTTCCCTTATTGTGTATTTAAAGGATCTAGCAAAATAAACAATGGACAGAAGATCCTCAATAAAGGTGAGCTTCTTCTTTTGTGTGTGTGTGTGTGTATCAAGGATTTATTTATTTTTCTTTTTTCTTTTGCATCAAGGATTTTTTTATTTTTATTTTTTTAATAATAAATTTATTTTTTATTAGTGTTCGATTTGCCAACATACAGAATAACACCCAGTGCTCATCCCGTCAAGTGCCCCCCTCAGTGTCCGCCACCCAGTCACCCCCCACCCCGCCCTCCTCCCCTTCCACCACCCCTAGTTCGTTTCCCAGAGTTAGTAGTCTTCCATGTTCTGTCTCCCTTTCTGATATTTCCTACCCATTTCTTCTCCCTTCCCCTCTATTATAAAGGTGAGCTTCTTTCCTCTACCTTCCATCCTAGAGTCTGGCCTCCTCTGTACCTGTGCTGCCATTCTCTGTTTTCAATCACTCATCTTAATCTCTATTGGCTCCCTAATCTGAAAAGAGGGCAAGTGCCATTGGCTTCAGGAAATGAATTGTAAATGATCTTCTGAGGACTCATAGGTGTTTGAGATAGTGCCTTGGTGTCTTTGAGGGTGAAAGAAATGATAAGTGGAGAAACTCCCAGGTATCTCTGCCTATTCTCCCTGCCCCTGCTCCATTCCCCCACTTTATCTAGAAAAACTCACTCTCTATGGTTTGTATACAGCATGCTGTATATGCTTGTTAAAGTCTTTTACTTAAAAAAAGAAGATTTCTGCTTTTTAAAAACGATCCATTTCTTAGAGCATTTTTTTTCTGTCTGAGATATTTTAAAAACCTCTAACACCAAAGAAATGAATCTCTAATGGTAGAATTTTAGATCCTGGTTCTGCCTCTTTTGCTACAGACAGACTTTCTGACTTCATCGAATAATATGATGATGACATGACAACTAACATTTATTGAGAGCTAAACTTGTCCTTGTATAGGATCCTGCCTAGGAAATTGTAAAGAATGGTGCTATGGGATAGTCAAAGTCATAGGTTCGTGAAGCCATAGATGGTTGGAGCTTGGAGAGCTCTTCATAATATTCTCATTGTAATCCTCTCATTTTATTAACAAGTAACTGAGAGAAATATTGACTTGGTCAAGCACAGCTGGGTGTAAAGTCCAAGTGACCTATGTCCCAAGTCCTCAATTTTCTCATTACATCTGGCTAGAAGGCAGGTGTGTTCAGACTAGGAGAGGGAGTGCCATATTACAGCTGTTGAAACAAAGAGTAGACAAGAAATGTGTATTGAAGCCATTTGATGTGACATTTACTGTCTCTGGGAGTTCAGGTTTATAAGCTCCACCACATTTAAGAGCCTTTTAAAGTCTCTAATTGCTCATTTATCTGATGTTACGAAAACAGTCTTCACAGATACAGACTGACAGGTAAATAGCTTGTTGAGAATTTATTTAAAATGATAAACTAACATAATGCATCTTCTCTTGAGAGAATTATCAAAAGCACCACAGTTTGTGACAATATTTCCTTTGTAGTTATTATTGGCTGTGGCCTCCTAATTTTCTTGGGAAGCATTTCATTTCTTGATCCACGAACTACCACACTAAATAAACCTGGTAGTTTCCCATGGGGACAAGTAGATGAGAACACCTAGTGAAGAGTAAAGAAAACAGTTTGGGGGTTTCCCAGATCTGAATCCAGCCTCTGCCTCTTAGTTTTGTCTTACTTGGAATAAGCACTTTAGCTCTCCGTGCCTCAGTTTCCTCTTATATAAAATAGGAATTATAATAATGCCTGTGGGTGTTAGGATGGTTGCAGGAATAAAGTGAGTACAAGATGTAGAGCATCTTGTGTCATGTCTGTCTCGTGGCAGGTGCCAGGTGGTGGACATTCTGTTGGGAGGCAGGATAGAGCCGTGCATTGCACTCTACGTGTGGTTCCCAGACCAGCAGCATCAGCCCATCCAGCTGGGAGCACACGGGGCTGGCTTTTGAGTCGGCCTGGTTGGGGTCAAGTTTCAGTACCGTTCCTTTTTTTTTTTTAATTTTTTTAAAATTTTTATTTATTTATGATAGTCACAGAGAGACAGAGAGAGAGGCAGAGACATAGGCAGAGGGAGAAGCAGGCTCCATGCACTGGGAGCCCGACGTGGGATTCGATCCCGGGTCTCCAGGATCACGCCCTGGGCCAAAGGCAGGCGCCAAACCGCTGCACCACCCAGGGATCCCCTTCAGTACCGTTCCTAACTAGCTATGTAGTTTTGGATGAACCACTTCATTTCTCAGTTACTGTTTGGTCATCTGTGAAATCAGAAGGATGATGATAGGAGTTACCTACTTTATGGGCCATTTTACATATCATTGAGATGCTGCAGAATCTCCCACAATGTCTGGTGTGTGAGGAGTCACCATTATAATTTTCCAGAGACTGTCATCCAGAAGCAGCAAGCCTGTGGTAAACAAAACTAATGTGACGTTTTGGGATAAGGAAAGATACATTCCATTTATATTTTCAGTTACTAACACAGTACTGGGCAAAATGCTCTCCCGTGTATCTTCGAATTTTTCTCTGCATTTGTGTTTTCTCTTTTATTGATTCTTATTGTTATAATTTTGTGCTTTCCCTCTTTCATTCCTGATTAGGCTGCCCAATGATGTATTAGTTGTATTGATTTCTTCCCCAGAGAATTTGCTCTTAATTTAATTATACTATTTGTTGATCACAAATCCATTGTTTTTTGATTTTATGTTTTTATTGAATTCTTTTTTCCTTTATCTTTTAACTTTTTATGTTGAATGCTTTATTTAATTTATTTTTATTCTTGTTTGCTTAGTAACATGGGTGTTTGAGGTTGTAAATTTCCCTATGGGTACAATTTTGAGTGTATCCCAGTTCTAATTGGTAATGTTATTTTATTTTTTAGATATTTGACAATTGTAATTTATCTATTACCTTTGACCTAATAGTGAATTAGAAGAGATGTTTTACCCCCTAGTTTCCAAGTGTTCAGCCTTTCTATGTTTCTATTTGCTAATTATTTATTGTTTCATTGTCTTGCAATCTTTGAATGTAGTTGTCAGCTTTTTGGAATTATGCCTAAAAGATGATAATTTTTGTAAATGCACCATAGCAACCTAGAAAGACCTAATTTTAATTATATTTTCACATATTTTTATATTCTTACTTATTTTCATATACTTGATCTGTCAGGGATCTAAAGAGGTGTATTAAAACCTTTTATTACTTTCATATTTTTGTCAATTTCTCTTTGTGTTTCCTATGGTTTTACTTTACTGATGTTGATGCTTTGTTATATGGTTCTTAATGGTTCATGACAGTATTATCTCCACTGTGGATTGCATCCTTCATCATTGTGAAGTGACTGCTTCTACCCCCACACAGTGCTTTTGACCTTGAATTCAACTTTATCTAATAACAGTGGTCACAATTCCTGCCTTGTCTCCATTCAGGCTTCTGTTCCAGGTTAAGAATCTGGTTTGGGGAAAGGAGTAGTGATACAGCTGCCCACCCTTCTCTCAACTCTGCCTACGTAGTTGTTTCCCTATATGGTGGAAACACAGCCCACAGGGGGCGCTGCTTCTCCCCTGGTTTACCTAAACTCAGTGTCTCCATCTCTTCTAGAAAACAGCCCTCTAGATCCCTCTTGCTGATGTTTTCAAATTTCCTAAGCACTGGGGATGCATCGGTCAGTAAGACACAGACCCTTGGTCTCAAAGCTCACTGTAGTGGAGACAGTCAAAGGGAGAAGTCACATTGCAGAATAGCACGAGTTACAACTAATGCTGCCTCTGTTCTACATAAGTGGATGGTGTTGTCCAGTCTTCTTGAGGAGGTGACATGGATCACATATAGTTTGAATAGGAGTTAGTAGGCAAATGGCAAGGAATTCATGGGGATTCGAGACAGAGAGGATGCAACGATCAAAGTCATGGAGATGGTATTTATATATTTATTTCACTAAGAAGGTAGTAGAATTTCAAAGAAGTAAGGTAATTAGCTCAAGGTAAAAGTAGATAACAGAATCAAGATTTGAATCCAGGTCTTTCTGACTCCAAAGTCTGTGCTCCGCCTTTCCCAGTATACCCCATTTCCCTACATTGGTGTCCTGTTTTCTTGTCTTCCTCATGCATTTATGTTCCTAGTTATCACACTTTCTTCTCTAATAACAAAGCTTTTACCCAGAGGAGCAAATGATAGACAACAGTTTAATGTCTGAGCCACTTTCTCTCCAAAGACATCTTTATCTTAATGAGATTAAAATCAAAAGCTAAAAGAATACAACTCCAGTAGTGGAATTCCATTCCTTGTATAGAGAAAGAAGTTTGGGATTGTGTAGGTGCATTGCCAATGCCTGAGAAGTTTCACCACTTGAGCTATACTCTCTGCATCCCTCTTTTCTTTCTTTCTTTCTTTCTTTTTTTCTTTGCTCATTGATTTCCAACTCCTTTGTATAAAGGAGTCTCTGACTCATCTCTTAAGTGACCAAAGGCACAAAGTTGCTGTGGACCTCCGGGAGGGAGGTGTTCATAGGGGACACAGGCTTCAGTGGTGAGAAAAAAACTTTGCTCAGTTTGCAGTTTTCTAAATCCATTCCTGCCCATGTCAAGTTCTTCCTTCAATTCTCTTCTCGAGTCCTGTGCCTTCCCTGTCCGAAAAGAATTTCGAGTTGCTGAGAATGCTTACCTTGCTAATGTCAAGAGGAAGCCAGCTTCTTCCTGCCATGGACCTCAGGCTTTTATGAGTTCCTTCCATAAATTCATGTTGCGCATTTCAGCTCTCATTCTCACATCCCTTTGATGTGGAAGGCACTCCGAGGCTCTGATTGTTCACTGCTCCAGGGGTGCATCTGCAATGTACAGGTGGGGATGGGAGGGGCCTCCCCTTAGGTTTGTCTGTTCCCTGTTTTGGGAGACAGGTGGCCTTGCCCAGAGACGGTCAGTGAGAACCTTCTTGCTCACTGCCACTTTATTCTATGGCTCAGCCTTTAGTGAGTTCTGTTCATTCATCATTGGTAGGCAGTTGCATATTTACCCTAGAGCTTCCAAGTTCCAATGATTGTTGCTTTGAAACTTAGAGGTTCTCTAACACTTGACATGAATTATTTCTGACAGAATTATTCTTTCCATGTCCAATCAGTCCAACACACACACACACACACACACACACACACACACACACACACATCATCTTGGAAAGCTAGAGTGTGGCCAGGATGTGCTAGCTGCTTTAGGAAATGTAGAAATATAGGCTCTTTATCCCATCACTCAGTTTACACTTTTAGCTACACTGAAAGTATTTTTTAAACCTAACAGCAGGGTGTAAGGTGGGGCATTCAGGATTTTTGTTTGTTTATTTTTTTAAAAAAGATTATTTTTGAGAGAGAGCAAGAACAAAGGCATGGGGAGGGGCAGAGAGAGAAGAATCCCAAGCAGACTCTGTGCTGAGTGCAGAGCCAAATGCTGGGCTCGATCCCAGGACCCTGAGATTATGACCTGGGTTTAAATTAAAAGTCAGGTGCTCAACCAACTGAGGCATCCAAATGCCCCTGATTTGGTTTTGAAGTAAAATAATGTTGTGTCAAAACTTGCTTAAGCAGAAAACAATTTGGGGGGGGGGCTCATTTAACAGAAGCAATCCAGTTATAGTTTCAGACACAGCTGAATTTAAGGACTCAAACAGTTTCTTTCCACATCTCAACCCTGCCTTTTTCTGCCTTGACTGTAGTTTCAGGTTTTACATGGTAACATGGTAATGGCAACAAATCTCAAACTCTTCCCTTCTTACAGCTTAAATCCAGAGATGAAAATGCTTCTCTTTGTCCCAGAAACACCAGGGAAGGCTTATTGCATTTTTATTGGCTCAGGTTGGGTCATGTCACCATTCCTAAGGCAATGGCCACAGCCATGGAAATGCAGTGTGCTGTTTGGCTTAGACTCAACTTATGCGTTCATCCCCAGAGCTGGGCACGGGCTGAACCCACTCAGAGGACTTGGTCTCAGTGTGGAAGAGGGTAGTTCTCCAGAGGAAGGCAGGGTTTAGGAGCAGAGTGGCAAGTGGATGGTTCAGGGGCAGAAGCTGTAGGTGTTCGCCACACCTAATCTGGCAAACTTTTTTGAACTTCTAGACCTAAACCAGATTGATAGAAGTAATATGATGCCAGGGTCACTTCTGGAACATATCTTTTTGTGCAATGACGAGCCTGTCACAGAACATCAGGGATTTATGGTCACTGAACTGCTCCCTCAATCCCTATGGTCTTTATAATCATTTGGTAATATCTCCCGGAGGAAACCAGCAGAGTATAAACAGTGTCTCACCCAGTCTATGTATTGTTGGCAATTTTAAAAGACATTGTTTTGAAAACCTATTTATTATATGTGCAGAGAACTTATAAATTGCTTTCAACACTTCCCAGGGAAGTGTGAAGTGCTCTGAAGGCTGCCAATAAAATGCCAAGTCAGCCCATTGACAGAAGAAGGAAGAGAAACCTTTGGAAAAGACATTATTGCTTCCCATTAGCTTACTTTCCATCTGAATCTGTGCAGCTGACCTGAGGAAGGAGGTAGGAGAGGATAAAGGCATGAAATGCTGAGTAGGCTCTTCACTAATGGTTTCAGTGGGAGAGATGCAACCTTCATCATTGTAATTCTAAGGGAAACACCCATAGCTTCAAAGATGTTGGAATCTTTCTTCTTGTGGAGCAAGACTTTATAGTGTGAAAAAGAGACCTCAGCATAAATCTCTTTGGGCATCTTTTATTAACAGACTCAGGCTAACTAAATGATTCCCCAAAAGCTCATCAAATTTCCAAGAAGGCAAGCAAACTTATTAATCATGAAATATTAATTATTATTATTGCACATATTTTAGAGTGAACATAGAACAGTGAATTTGTTCCAGGACAGTGATCTGATAGTGTTGGGGAGAGAAAGCTGTGCTGCATAGACCAGAAAGCAGGGCAATGGAGGAATGGATATTGGAGAGTAAAAGCCATTCAATCCATGAACTCCCATGAAAAACTTCTATTCCAGCAGATGTAGGGTCTAACTGCAGGTATCACAAACAACACAGTGCATGTTTCTCCTTGTCCTTGGATTTGCATAAGAGTTTCTTTCTGGTGAGTAGTAAGGTATGGGGCTGCTTCTTGTCAATCATATCTGCTGTGTGCCCCATCAACACAGCAACATCAGTTATTTTATGGGTTTATAGGACATAAGGTCAATGTACAAACATAAATTATATCTACATACACTATTAACAAAAACATCAGACTTGAAATTAATAATGCCATTTAAAATAACATCAAAAATATAAAATAATTTAGGGAAAATATGAAATATTTAGGGAAAACATTTTAAAAATACACACAAAATCTGTACATACTGAATATATTTTTAGTATACTGAAAAATATTTGCTGAGAAAAAATTTTAAAGGCTTGAATGACTTACAGTTTATGGTTCCATAGTCAGGAGCTTGTAGGCCTCCACTCTGTCCTAACTAATAGATAAAAAGCTGAGTGATAAAAAAAAATCAATAATTCTTCTTGGATCCATAAGAGAGGGGAGGACACAGGGCAAGCTACTACCCCCAAGTTTAGAGAGACAGACAAGTGAATGCAGGGAGTGATAACTAGAAACCAGAACGGGAACCAGGGTTGGGGTAGGAAACCCTAAACTGGAATTGACAAACTGTTGGAGGCTTAGTGTGGACAAGTCTGAGAGTTAAAAACTCCAGAGGGAATCCAGTCATAGGGGAGGATCCCATAATTCTGTGAGATTTGCCTCTAGAAGCTAGACTAGTTTCCCACCATATATATCCAGGAAATAGTACCTTGTAATTCTGGCAGACAGGAGGAAAAAGGAATCCTTTTGAAATATGCCAGAGCACTCTGTTCTTAACAAAGTCTGCCTGCAGGGGAAACTAGTTAACCAGAGCTTACCTTACTGGGGTATTTATCAGACTGACTGGGGGAAAGAGAGATAACCACTTCTAACTGGCTCTTGAAGTCTCATCCCACCCAAGGTGGGGAAGGAAAAACTGAGAAACTTGTGTGAAGTTCATTTGAGAGACACAGGCTCACTAAAAGACTAAGACCTAATCACAGGACTGTAGAAAGCTCTCCCTTCCATCACACCTCACCACCACATTACTAAAGGCTTATTTACGACAAGTTCTTCTACCCAGTACATCATATCCAGCTATCAAGAAAAACATCACAAGGCATACCAAAAGGCAAAAGACACAATTTAAGAGACAGAGCAAGCATCAGAGCCAGATGTGTCAGGGATGTTGGATTATCAGACCAAGAATTTGAAACAATTATGGTTTATTACATTAAGGGAATCTAATGGATAAAATAGACATAATGCCAGAACAGATGGCGTATGTAAGCAAAGAGATGGAAGTCCTGAGAAAGGACCAAAAAGACATGTTAGAGATGAAAAACACTGTAAGAGAAACTTAGAATCTTTTGATGAGCTTATTAGTAGACTGGATACAGCTGGGGAAACAATTTCTAGCTGAGGATATTTCAGTGAAATCCTTCAAAACTGAAAAGCAAAGAGAACAAAGACTGGAAAACATAGACTAAGATATCCAAGGACTATGGGACAACTGCTAAAAGTATAAAATGCAGGTAATGGTAAATATCAGAAAAGAAGGGAATAGAAAGAAACAGAAAAAATAGTTCAAACAATAGTGACTCAAAATTTCCCCCACATTAATGTCAGACATCAAACCACAAATCCAGAAAGCTTAGAAAACACCAAAAGGATCAATGCCAAAAAATTACACATAAGCATATTATTTTTGAACTACAGAAAATCAAAGATAATGAAAAATTCTGAAAGAAGCCAGAGGGGGAAGAAATCTTACTTATAAGGGAACAATGATAAAGGATTACATCTGACTTCTTAGAAGCCATGAAAGAAAGGAGAGTGTAGTGAAATATTTAAAGTATTGAGAAAAAAAATTAGCCTAGAATTCTGTACCTTGTGAAATTATCCTCCAAAAGTGAAGGAAGAAATTGACTTTCTCAGACAAACAAAAATTGAGAGAATGTTGCCAGTATATGTACCTTGAAAGAAATGTTAAAAGTTCTTTAGAGAGAAAAAAATAGTATAGATCAGTAACTTGGATCTATATAAAGTAAGGAACAATACTGAAGAAGGAATACATGAAGGTAAAATAAAAACTTTTATTTTTATTATTCTTACTTGATCTAATAGCTAACAGTTTCTTCAAATAATACCAACAATGTATTTGATTATGCATGCTTTTATATATATATCTTATGTGTATATATACATGCTTTAAAAAGACTTAAGATAACATACTTAACATACCGTGTTTATGAATTTGAAGTCTCAGTATTGTTAAAATATCAATTCTCCTGAAATTGATCTGTAGATTTAAAACAATTCCAGTCAAAATGATAGCAGGCTCCTTACGGCTTCTTTCACAATCTGATTTACACTTTTATAGAAATCCAAACAACCTGGAATAACCAAAGCCATTTTTACAGAGAAGAATAGCAAGGGAGAACTCACAGTTCCTAATTTCCAAACTCACTATATAAAACTACAGTAATCATGGTAGTACAGATTTAGCATAAAGATAGATATGTAATTCAATGAAATGGAAGGTAAAGTCCAGAAATGGACACATACATACATCTCCAATTGATTTTCAGCAGGGTGCTGTGAAAATTCACTGGAGAAAAGCTAGTCTTTTCTACAGGTAGAGTGGAAGCAATTGGACAGTAATATGGAAAGAAAAATGAACTTTCATCCTGACCTCATATAATACACAAATATTAACTCAAAATGGATCATACTATCATATAAAAGCTCAAACTATAAAATTTCTAGAAGTGAACATAGAAAATGTGTGTGACTTTGGCTTAGGTAAAGATTTCTTAGATAAACACAAAAAAGCAGAAACTATAAAAGAAAAAAACTGATAAATCAGACTTCATGGAAACCAAATGTTTTTGCCCTTTGGAAGACCCTGTTAAGAAAATGGAAATGCAAGCCTCAGACGAGGAGAAAATATTTGCCAACCATATATTGGATAAAGGACTTGTATCCAGAATATTTAAAGAGCTCTTGGGCTACCTGAGTGACTCAGTTAAGTATCCGACTCTTGATTTTGGCTCAGGTCATGATCTTGAGATCAAGCCCTGTGTTGTTTTCCATGCTTGGTGTGGAGTCTACTTGGGACTCCCACCACCTGCCTCTCTCCTTCCCCCCACCCTGCTCTAGATAGATAAATAGATAGATAGATAGATAGAATCTTTAAAAAATATTTTGTTTAAATTCAGTTTGCCAACATATAGTATAACACCCAGGGCTCATCCCATCAAGTGCCCTCCTCGGTGCCCATCACCCCAGTTACACCATCCCCCCACCTATCTCTCCTCTGCAACCCTTTATTTCCTAGAGATAGAAGTCTCTCATAGTTTGTCTTCCTAATTTTTCTCCACTTAGTTTTCTCTCCTTTCCCTTATTGTCCCTTTTGCTATTTCTTATATTCCATATATGAGTGAGCCCATATGATAATTGTTTTTCTCCGATTGACTTACTTCACTCAGCATAATACCCTCCGGTTCCATCCACATCAAAGCAAATGGTGGGTATTTGTACTTTCTGATGGCTGACTAATATTTCATTGTATATATATATGTCCATATCTTCTTTATACATTCATCTATCAAAGGACATTGTGGCTCCTTCCACAGTTTGGCTGTGGACATTGCTGCTATGAACATTGGGGTGCATGTGTCCCATTGTTTCACTACATCTGTATCTTTTGGGTAAATACCCAGTAGTGAAATTGCTGGGTTGTAGGGTAGCTTTATTTTTAATTTCTTGAGGAACCTCCACACTGTTTTTCAGAGTGGCTACAACAGCTTGCATTCCCACCAATAGTGCAAGAAAGCTCCCCCTCTCCACAGCCTCTCCAACACTTGTTGTTTCCTGTCTTGTTAATTTTAGCCATTCTTACCACTGTAAGGTGGTATCTCATTGTGGTTTTGATTTGTATTTCCCTGATGGCAAGTGATGTGGAGCATTTTTTCATGTGCTTGTTGGCCATGTATATGTCTTCTTTGGAGAAATGGCTGTTCATGTCTTCTGCCCATTTCATGACTGGATTGCTTGTTTCTTGGGTGTTGAGTTTGATAAATTCTTTATAGATCTTGGAAACTAGTGCTTTTTCTGATATGTCATTTGCAAATATCCTCTCTCATTCTGTAGGTTGTCTTTTAGTTTTGTTGAGTCTTTACTGTGCAAAAGCTTTTATCTTGATGAAGTCCCAATAGTTCATTTTTGCTCTTGTTTCCCTTGCCTTCATAGATGTGTCTTGCAAGAAGTTGCTGTGGCCAAGTTAAAAAATGTTGTTGCCAGTGTTTTCCTCTAGGATTTTGATGGACTCTTGTCTGACATTTAGATCTTTCAACCATTTTGAGTTTATCTTTGTGTATGGTGTAAGAGAATGGTCCAGTTTCATTCTTCTGCATGCGGATGTCCAATTTTCCCAGCACCATTTATTGAAGAGACTGTCTTTCTTCCAGTGGATAGTCTTTCCTCCTTTATCGAATATTAGTTGACCATAAAGTTGAGGGTCCACTTCTGGGTTCTCTATTCTGGTCCATTTATCTATGTGTCTGTTTTTGTGCCAGTACCACACTGTCTTGATGACCACAGCTTTGTAGTACAACTTGAAATCCGGCATTGTGATGCCCCTGGCTTTGGTTTTCTTTTTCAATATTCCCCTGGCTATTCAGGGTCTTTTCTGATTCCATACAAATCTTAAGATTATTTGTTCCAACTCTGTGAAGAAAGTCCATGGTATTTTGATAGGGATTGCATTGAACGTGTAAATTGCTCTGGGAAGCATTGACATATTCACAATATTAATTCTTCCAATCTATGAGCATGGAACATTTTTCCATCTCATTGTGCCCTCCTCAATTCCATTCAGAAGCATTCTGTAGTTTTTAGGGTATAGATCCTTTACTTTTTTGGTTAGGTTTATTCCTAGGCATTTTACGGTTTTGGGTGCAATTGTAAATGGGATTGACTCCTTAATTTCTCTTTCTTCAGTCTCATTGTTAGTGTATAGAAATGCCACTGATTTCTGTGCATTGATTTTGTATCCTGCCACACTGCCGAATTGCTGTATGAGTTCTAGCAATCTTGGGGTGGAGTCTTTTGGATTTTGTATATACAGTATCATGTCATCTATGAAGAGGGAGAGTTTGACTTCTTCTTTGCCTTTTATTTATTTTTATTGTCTAATTGATGAGGCGAGGACTTCTAGTACTATGTTGAACAACAATGGTGAGAGTGGACATCCCTGTCATGTTCCTGACCTTAGGGGAAAGGTTCTCAGTTTTTCAATAAATAAAATCTTTAATAAAAAAATAAAGAACTCCAAAAAAAGATCTCTTAAAACTTAGTATTGGGAATCCAAAAAACCCAACTACAAAAAACAAAGATGCTAAGACTCTTTACCAAAGAAGACATAGGTATGGCAAATAAACATGAAAAGATTATTAATACCAGTTGCTATAAAGAACATTCAAATTAAAATCTGCTTGAGATAGCATGACACACAGCATGAGTAGATTAAAAAAGATTGGCAATGCCAAATGTCAGGGAGGGTGGAGAGCAACTGGAACACTTGTAAATTGATAGTGGGAAAGCAAAATTGCCATTCTGGAAAATAGTTTGGCATTTTCTTATAAAGTTAAACATACATCTACCATATGACCCAGCCATTGCAGTTCTATATATTTACCCTAGAGAAATAAAAACATATCCTGCACAAATATTTTTACATAAAGTTCATAAGCTCTTTATTCAACATAGACAAAACCTGGAAACAACAAAAATATCTGCTAACAGGTGAATGGATAAATAAATTGTACTATATTCATACAATGGGATGTTATTCAGCAATAAAGAGGAATAACCTAATGATAGATACAAGAACATAATTGAATTTTAAAAGCACTATGGTAAGCAAAAGAAGGCAGGCTCCAAAGACCATATACTCTAAACATGCATTTTATGACATTTTAGAAAGAGCCAAAGTATAGCGATAGGATGCGGATCAGTAGCTTGGAACCAGGAACTTTTGAACTGCATGGTTCACTCATACATAGATTTTTTTTTTTCAATAAATACAGTGCAGGACTGTAAATGTATGTTCTCTTATAATTTTCTTAATAACATTTTCTTTTCTATAGCTTATTTACTGGAAGAATAGAATATATAATATGTATGGTATACAAAATATGTGTTACCAACTGTTTATGTTATTGATACGGCTCTGGTCAACTATAGGCTATTAGTAGTTAAGTATTAGGAAAGTCAAAAGTTATATGAGGATTTTCAAGTCTGTGGGGGTTGGCCCTCCTAACCCCCACATTGTTCAAGGATCAACTGTATGTCTTGACTGTGGTGGTAGTTATAAGATTGAATATTTTTGTCAGAATTTATCACACTGTGCACTTAAAATGGGTGACTTTGTAAGTTAGACTGCAATAGATCTGATTTTTAAAATTGTTATAGCATCTGTTGTGTTGTATACAATGTTTTCATGTTGTTGCACAGGAGATCAGGTCCCAGAATGCTGGAGGGCCTAAGTTAGGGAGGTGGTGGGATATGGTGAGGATAGGGGAGCAGCCTGGGCTGCCCAGGTGCTGGATTCTGGAAAGTGCCCACTTCCTCTAGCACATTTCAGCATCCTTTAGCACATCACAGGAATGTGATGTCACATTTCTTTCTCTTGGAGCCCCCATTACAATCCTGGGGTCCACATTTGCCTGCACAGGTGAAATTCCCAATGTCCATCTGGTGAAGAAGTAGTGGGCCCCAGAGTGGATGAAGGAAGTGAAAGGGAAAATATTGCTGTTTTTGTTGGGGGAGAGAACAGTGGCCTAGGAGTCAGACCAAGAAAGCACCTGCCTCTGCTGATTCTCTGACGTGGGCCTCTTCCTCCGTTGACAGACTAATTCAGCCAGGGTTGGCTGAGCATTTTTGTGAGCCCTGCCCTTTGTGATCAGCAAGGGCTATGGCAGGATCCCACTTGTCCCTCATTTTAAGGTTCTCACTGTCCAGGAGAAAAATCAGACATGGGAATAGGCAATTGTCATAATGCATTTGGCAAGGGCTGTGATACAAAGATGTATTCAGGAGAGAACAGGGCCAGGACTCTTGAACCTCAGCACTTTCACCCATTAAATGTTGGAAACAGCAATAGCAACATCCCAAGATCATTGAGAGGGGTTAATGGAATATCTAACACTGCACTTTCAAACTCCACATTGCTAAAGTTGCATAAGGAGCAGCATTCACAGCATGAATCTGATCTCCTCTATGCCCTGGCTGGCTTAGCTCCATCTTTCCTGAATGGAGTATGGCTTGTATCTGAATAAACTAATCATAATAATAGCTACCAGGTGTTGTGCAAACATTATACAATTTAATCCTTATAAACATCATGCAGGATCTGTACCATTAGCCCTGTTTTACCCAGGAGAAAATCAAGGCTCCTAAAAGTTTAGACTTGTCAAAAGTAACCCAGCCAGTGAGCATTGACTCTGGTGGAAGATGGATAGAAAGGCAGGATTCCTTGACTTCTTTTTCCTCTTAGTCTTACTCTGGCTTTGTTATCCTCTTGTCACACACCCAAATGCCTGCAGGAACCAGGTAAATGATGTAGAAGAGAGAGATAGAGAGTATCAGACCGGAGGGCAGAACTATGGATACTGAGTGGCGGGCGATGTACTCCTGTCTAAATTAGCAGCTCCTTAGCTCCAGCCAAGTTTTGCCAAGCACGAGTGCCAGCTCCATGTGACTAGCTCCTCTGGTTTTCCAAGAGAAGCGGAAATCTGAATCTAAAAGTGAACTCAAGTAAAGCATCCTGATTTTTAATTGTTAAATACTTCTAAAATTAACAAAAATTTTGCAATGGGGGCCTAACCCAAAAGTTTGCAACACGTAGTCTATATAATTTTCTTTTAATGTAAGATTAAGAACCAAAAAAGGAATCTTGCCATAGGCTATATTAAAAGATGTGGCATATTGTATTGGATTTTGGATCTACATGCTACTTTAAACCATCTTCGCTGATGTATTAGGGTATTCCAGAAAACAGAACCAATAGGATGTGTGTGGTGTGTGTGAAGAAAGAGATTTATTTAAGGAACTGGCTCATGAGGTAATAGAGACTCAGGAAAGAACCAATGTTGCAGTTCGAGTCTGAAGGCTGTCTGCTGCAGAATTCCTTCTTTCACGGTGCAGGCCCTCAACTGATTGGATGAGGCCCACCCACACCACAGAGGACATTGTGCTTTCCTCAAAGTCTACTTTACTTAAATGTTAACCTCATTCAAAAACACTGTCACAGAAACATCCAAAATAATGTTTGACCAAATATCTGGTCGCTGTAGGCCAGCCAAGTTGAAACATAAAATTAACTATTATAGTTGGTAATTTACTTATTATTTCCACTATGCTCAATCAACCTAGTCTGTGATACATATTCATAGGGGTACAATTTGTAATTGGAACTTTTGCTGAGAAGTAATTTTGCATGCTTTAGTTTTTTACATAGCATATGATCATTTTTATTTATTCTAAGAATCTGACAGTGAGTGTACTGCAATGAGTTCTGCTAGTGAAACGTCCCAGTTTATCCACTGTGGTAGGTGTGTTAGGTGTAGTCAGGGTTCTTCTTCTTTTTTTAAAAAATAAATTTATTTTTTATTGGTGTTCAATTTGCCACCATATAGAATAACACCCAGTGCTCATCCCATCAAGTGCCCCCCTCAGTACCCATCACCCAGTCACCCCCACCCCCAGCCCACCTCCCCTTCCACCACCCCTAGTTCGTTTCCCAGAGTTAGGAGTCTCTCCTGTTCTGTCTCCCTTTCTGATATTTCCCAGACATTTTCTCTCCTTTCCCCTTTATTCCCTTTCACTATTTTTTATATTCCCCAAATGAATTAGACCATATAATGTTTGTCCTTCTCTGATCGTAGTCAGGGTTCTTAAGAGAAACAGAGTCAATTGAATATAGATATATAAAATAAGAATATATATATAAATAAGAATAATAAGTGAACAAAGATATTTAAATAAGGATATTTATTATAAGGTATTGGCTTATATGATTGGGGCTGAGAAGTCCTATGATCCATCTCCAAACTGGAGAACCCGGGAAGGCCAGTGGTGTAATTTGAAAGCCCATGATCGAGAACCAATGGTATAGATTGCAGTTAGAGTCTAAAGGCCTATAATGGAGAAATAACTTTCTTTGGGTTCTGGAGCATTGACTGTCTGATCTGTGATTAACTATCTTACATGTGGGGACTATGTTCCATATGAATTCTCTTTAAAACACAACCCAGCAAAACACCCAGGGAACAGAGAAGTGGGGGGAATAGCCTGTCTTTCAGACTCTGTAGCCCTATTATAATAATGTTCAAGGGAAAGGCTGAATTGGACTATTTGCTGCTGCTTGGAACAACTTGATCAATCAGTACAGGTCTCTGGGTTAGAAGCTAAGAAGCTGATGGTATTGAAGGCTAAAACTTTTGATTCGTGAGTGAGATTTCACCTGGCTATAAGTCTATAGATAGTATTTGGTAAATGGACAGAATGCCTTGATTTGCATGCATATTATAAGCAAAGATTTATTAATTCAGCTTTTCAAGGGGGGAGTCCCAGTTTAAGATGGTGTAATAGGAAGACTCAACTCACTTCCTTTTTTTTTAAGATTTTGTTTATTTATTCATGAGAGAGAGAGAGAGAGAGAGAGGCAGAGACATAAGCAGAGGGAGAAGCAGGCTCCCTGCATGGATCCCGATGAGGACTCGATCCCAGGTCTCCAGGATCACGCCCTGGGCTGAAGGCGGCACTAAACCGCTGAGCCACCCGGGCTGCCCTCAACTCACCTCCTTCATGGAACACACCAAATTACACCTATCAGTAGAACATTTCCTCCTAAAGAAGAACTGAGGGCTGTTTGAACAGCTACTGAATGACTAAAGACAGAATGGCCAGAGAACAGCAAGAGAGAGGGACACATGGTTACAAGAGGGACCTCCCATCCCCAATACTGCAAATGGCAGTGGGGAAGGATAGCGCTGAGGGATCAGGAACAGATCCCTTGGTTCTTAGGTACAGGAAAAAAAAACCTGTGGTTTAAAACAGCAACTTGCATATAACAGAGGTGACACTAGAACTTTGCCAAGTGGCTGAGGAGCTATGGGAAAGCTTCGTAGGTCAGAAGGACTGGTGAGTGACATGGTTTATATTCTCACCCCACCTTAGAAGCCTGGACTGGAGCAAGGTCTGGACAGTGTGGCAGGCAGGTCTAATCATTTCTGTGGACTTGCAACTTCAGTAAGCCCAGTGTCCATAGGCCCACACCAGCCCGATACGTGCTAGAATACAGAGGAAAAACTGCAGTTTAAAGGTGCTGGGAAACCGTGGGAATGTTCTCTTCACCTCCACCTGAAGGGCCCAGACCAGATCAGAGGCCAAAATTGGAGGGTCCCAATGGCATAACCAGTGGGTCAGATCATGACAGAGAGCTTGTGGGCACACACCAGCCTTGATCACACTGAGGCACATTAGAAAAAGCTGTGGTTTAAAAGGGTCAAGGAACTGTGAGAATGTTCTCTTCCCCTATACTTTAGCAGGGCCCCAGCTCATGGTGAGCTTGTGACTTCATTGGCCCAGGGTCCATAAGCCCACACTAACTACCTGGTGGTGCTGGGCACAAGGAGCTAGCTGTGGTTTTGTGAGTATGCGTGTATGTGTGTGTGTGTGTGTGTGTTTTAAATTTTTACTGTTTTATTTTTTTAAAAAAGATTTTATTTATTTATTCATGAGAGACACACACAGAGAGAGGCAGTGACACAGGCAGAGGGAGAAGCAGGCTCCATGCAGGTAGCCCGATGCGGGACTCGATCCCCGGTATTCAGTATCACAACCTGGGCCGAAGGTGGTGCTAAACCGCTGAGCCACCCAGACTGCCCTATTTTTTGACTTTTTAAACTTTGTCTTATTTTGTTTTTATTTTTTCAGTTTGGTTTTATTCTTTTCTTCTTTTTTACTTTTTCTGTTATTATTATTATTATTTCTTTATTCTCTTTATAAAAAGTCATGGCTTAAAAGAGTAACTGGCTATATAGTCATAGCTCCAGTCAGCCAGCATACATGCATCTCTTAAAGCAAGGGAAACAAAAGCAAAAAAAATATTGGAACTACATGAAAATAAAAAGCTTTTCTCTGCACAGCAAAGGTGATAACCATCAATAAAAGAAAAAGACAACCTACTGAATGGGAGAAGATGTTTTCAGTGATATATCCAATAAAGGGATGATATCCAAAATATATAAAGAAATCATGCAACTCAAAAAACTCAAACAATCTGATTAAAAAATAGGCAGAGGACCTGAATAGACATGTTACCAAGGAAGACATATTGATGGCCAACAGACACATGAAAAAATGCTCAGCATCACTAATCGTCTGTGAAAAGCAAAATCAAAACTGCAGTGAGACATCACCTCACACCTGTCAGAATGGCTAAAATCAAGAAGATATGAAACAAAAAGTGTTGGCAAGGATGTGGAGAAAAAGGAACCCTTGTGCACTGTTGGTGGGAATGTAAATTGGTATAGCCAATAATGTGGAAAACAATATGGAGGTTCTTCAAAAGATTAAAACTAGAAATACCATATGACATAATAATTCTACTATTGGGTATTAATTACCCAGGGAAAACAAAAACACTAATTTGAAAAGATACATGCACCCCTATGTTTATTGCAGCATTATTTACAATAGTCAAGACCTGGAAGCAATCTAAGTATCCATCGATAAATGAATGGATAAGGAAATGTGGTATATGTACACAATGGAATATTACATAGCCATAAAAAGGATGGGCTCATGCCATTTGAGACAACATAGATGGACTTGGAAGGTATTATGCTAAGTGAATAAGTCAGACTGAGAAAGACAAATACCTTAGGATTCTACTCATAATTAGAATCTAAAAAATGAATAAACAAAAAGCAAATATGAATTATAAAGAACAAACTGATGATTGCCAGAGGGTAGAGGAGTAGGGGGCTTAGCAAAATGGGTGGAGGGAAGAGGGAGAAACAGGCCTCCAGTTATGGAATGAGCAAATAAATCACAGGAATAAAAAGCAGGGCATAAGGAATATAGTCAATGATGTTGTAATAACGATGTAATGGGACAGATGGTAGCTATGCTTGTAAACATAGCATAATGTATAGGCTTGTCAGATCACTAAGTTGTACACCTGAAACTAGTATTACATTGTGTGTCAACTATACTCAAATAAAACAAAAACAGCTCCAAATAAAAACAACAACAATAAAATGCAGGCTTTAAACAGACAAAGCAGCTGCCTGTAGAGGACAACGGTGTGGAAGAGCAAGTCACAGGGCCAGATTTGGACTCAGCCACTAGTGCTCAGAATCTGAGCTGTGTTCCCATGCACGGCGTGTGGGAGGTTCTGCAAGATCAGAAACAGAGGTGTGTGCTCGAGGCTGGAATTCCATCTTCTAGCCCTGGCCAGCTTTTTAGGTGTTGGGGGCTTGAAGCAACCACTCTTAGCTTCAGCATCCTCATCTCATGAATAGGAGAGTTTCCTGTATGAGGTGCTTTTTTTTTTTTCTACTTTTTTGGCTATGTACTCTTGATTGACTTCCACATGTCAATACTTTCATGATATCCTTGTTTACAGATAGAATTAAGTGGCAATTCAGTCTTTCTGCTAGCATGGTTGATTCAAATTTCCTTTTTATTATCGATAATTTTAGAAATGTCCTTTGGTTTAATAATTTATTTTTGGAAATGTCATATACATTTTTAGGATTCTTCTCACATTTGGGAAATACTCCGTTTCTTCCGTATATGTCTCATCTAATGACGTATGAGCTTAAATATTTGTGCTTAACATCACAAAATTGGACAGTTTTGTCCTTAATGTAATTTCTACATTCTTTGAGGCATCTTTTTCTCTTGACTTCTTTAATATGTCAAAGATTGTTACTGAATCCAATTGATATGCCCTTGGAGGAATTGACCAAAGCATATTTAAAATGCTTAGAAATAAGCAAAAGAGAAAAGAAAAATGAAAATTTAAAAAGGTTTTATTTTATTATTTATTTTTTAAAAAAATTTTATTTATTCACGAGAGACAGACAGAAAGGCAGAGATATGGGCAGAGGGAGAGGCAGGCTCCCTGTGGGAGCCTGATGCGGGACTCCATCCCAAGACCCTGGGATCATGACCTGAGCCAAAGGCAGATGCTCAACCACTGAGCCACCCAGGTGCCCCTAAAAAGATTTTAAAGTAGCTACACAGATCCATTGAATATGAAGAACTTCATGTGTGATAGATACTTATTTGCCAAGGATGCACATTCAGAGGAATTGCCTATTTTGGACAGCTGCGCCTTGCTTGATAGAAGCCATGATAGCCAAATCATGCTCTGTTCCAGCCCGAGTCCTTCAGAAGCTTCAATAGGCCACTAGGGAATTGGGTTTCTGTGACTTAACACCTGTCCACCCTGCTTGGTGTCACAGAAATGGTGTTGAGGGTGGGAGCAAGAGAGTACTTGTAACATGGTCCTGTATCCCTGACTTCTGTATGGAAATACTTCTCCTTAGCAATTCATACATTTGTATTTATGAGAACTAAAAATATTGCACTGAGTGTATTTCTTTTTTTGCTTTGGACACTTGGAAGCTCCCACTGACTTATGTGACCTTAGTAAGCATGAAGGATTGTGCAATGTATATTTTTAGGAATTGTGGCTTCACCCATCTTGTTCTGATGGGTGCTAATCAATTAATCTTTTTTGTCTATTGCATACAGATTTCAAAGCCCCACAAATCCTATTTGGGAAAATAAAAGACCTAAAAATGTAGAAAAAGATAATGTTTGGAGAGAGAATGGCTGACGTGGAGTTGAGCAACAGGGGATATGAATAAAAGAGCTGAGATGGGAGGGGAGTGGGCTTTGAATATTGAAGAAATGTGAGGAATGGGATGGGGAAAGGGATAAGAAATTAAAGACAGGATCAAGATTTGAGACAGTGTTAGCAAAGACAATGTACTGAAATCAGAGCAGTGAGGACAGCCCAGGAAGAGGGAGGAGAGTTTCCAGCCACACCCAGGACAGTCTAACCACCACATCTTATTTGATTAGCAATCTTTTTTTGTCTGGGTATTTTAAAGATTTTTTTCTTTATCTTTTTTCACTGTGACATGTCAGCTTTTGGATTAATTTGTGTCAATCCTGCTTTGTGCTCAGAGCAAACTTTTAATTTGAGAATTTATGTCTCTCTTAGGTCCTGGAAATGTTCTACTTTTCTCTCTCAAATATTATGTCTTCACTGTCCTTCAGGTCTCTTAGTGGATTTTTCTGATAATTATCTCCGTCGTGGCTGGATACAGCTCACTTCCTCTGAGTCCATTCTCACCCTGTGTACAGTTTCTTATACACTTCACCTATTGAATTTATTTCAATGGCTATATATTTAATTTTCAAGGTCTCTCTAGTTTTTCAAGAGTTTTTTGTTGTTTTAACTTCTACCTGATTTTGTCTCATAATTTTGGTCCCTTTATTGGTGATATTTCTTTTGAAGACCTTAGATGTATTAAAGTCATTTTTAGGCTATAATTTTACTTTTGTCTAGAGTGAATTCGTGGAGCTATTAGTTTATTTTGTTTCAGGTCTTTTATCAAATTTGATTTCCTCACGTGCATTGGCATTTTTGTTTGTAGGCTTTTCTTAAGAGGGAGGTCTTGGCCTACCTCCCTATCCACACACACATACACTATTTCAGTTAGGATGTATTTGACTTCCTGTAAGAGGAAATCCAGCAGCACTGGTTACACCATATATTATTAGCTTGAGGAGTACAGAGGCGGAGTGGTCCGGCACCATCAGGATTCCAGGTCAGTATTTTTCCTTTTCCTCGACAGCTGCAACAGGCTGTTTCAGCTTCAAGCAATCCTGTTATTACATAATAGCTTCCCAGGTGAGATGGGCAATACAAGCAGAAGACAGCAGCTTTTCCCCCACAAATGCTTGATTTTGAAGAAGACCTTTCCCAGAAGCCCTGAGTGGTGAGCCTGATGTGGGTCCTTCACCTGGTATTCAACACATATACTGCCTACCTACTGTGCAAGAACAAAACTCTCAGACATCCCAGGCTAATCGAAAGCTTAGCAAGACAGCAGTGCTAGCTTCCACTCACCCTTCTGGATTTCCCTTCCAATTCACATCTATAGACACCATCATCTTGATTTTCAACTTGGCTATAATTTTTTTAAAATTTCATCTGTCATTACAATGTGGTCAGATTGGAGGAAAGGAAGGGGGCTTCAAAGTATGTACTTAGAATGCTATCTTGATCCAAGTCCCACTCTTTCTATTTTGAATTAAGGGATGTGAGTCATGTGTTGGGTAAATTAATTTGCTTTGAAGGATGTGGGCCAGAGGGATAGAGAGGGCCACCTTTTATAATCGTTATGGATGTGTAAGACTTAAAACAGGTGAAGCTCAAATCAACAAGACATAAACCCTCAACAAGATGCACATTCAACTTAAAAGGACACACCTGCCCATTCAGCTTACTAATACCTGAGGGTGGAGACTGTGGCCCAAATCTACTTTCCATATGACTTGAATTCCCAAATCAACCTCTAAAGCCATGAATTTTTGTTACTTACACCTTGAATTAGCGTCACTATGGCAGTTGCAGTGAGGATCAATCAATATATCTTGGTTAATTTATCTGGTTAATTTATCTCTTTCCTACTTGGAAACAATAGGGGTAGGATATGAATACCTTGACCCTGGAGCCCCTTTTGTCTGCCCAGTGGGAACTTCATGTATTCCCCATAAGGCATGAAGTTGGGAGGAGGCTGGAGGGACCCAGGGCCTTTTCTGTATCTCTGCCCTAGGAGGGCCTGTGCTACAGGTAGGTTACCACAGCAAGCAACAGCACATTCTGTTTAATCCGCACTTACTTGTGGATCGCTGGCTTTTCTAGACTGGCCAGTTTTGGAGCGGAGGTGGGGCTGTTCCTAAGACTTTCTTTCAAAGGCTTTGTCTTTAGAACTCATTCCCCCCTCATTTCACCCTCATTTCCTTTTTCAAAGGAAAAAGAAAGTTCTGTACAGCTTATTTACTAGCAGTTTCCCCAAGGGAATTGGAATTCAGCATTTCAAAAGCCTTGCTTTCAGAATTTTTTTCTTTCTACTTTTTCCCTGCCAAAGACAGAAAGTTCCATGCAGTTTATTTACTTGAGAAGTTCTTCCAAAGGTATTGGAGGGTAGCCTGTGATGGGGCTGCATGATACCCCCCACTCCCAGTCGTTTCCAGCTTCAGGTCTGCAGCTGTGGAAGCAGAGAGGGCCTCACGGAGGCTGCGGGACGGGGGACACTGCTCCGGCCCATCCCAGCTCTGACCATGGGGCCAGCAGGGGGTCCAGCCCCCCGCGGTGAGTGGGGCTGCGCAGGCTGTATGTGGCGTACTGTCTCTGATGTCTTGTTTCCCTCCCCCCCTTTTATTTTACAGAACTGATTGGAATTTTATTTTTTTTGTATTTTTTTATTGGAGTTCGATTTGCCAACACATAGCATAACACCCAGTGCTCATCCCATCAAGTGCCCCCCCTCAGTGCCCCTCACCCAGTCACCCCAACCCCCCCACCTTCCCTTCCACCACCCCTTGTTCGTTTCCCAGAGTTAGGTGTCTCTCCTGTCTCCCTCCCTGATGTTTCCCACTTATTTTTTCTCCTTTCTCCTTTATTCCCTTTCACTATTTCTCATATTCCCCAAATGAATGAGACCATATAATGTTTGTCCATCTCCGATTGACTTATTTCACTCAGCATAATACCCTCCAGTTCCATCCACGTCAAAGCAAATGGTGGGTATTTGTCGTTTCTAATGGCTGAGGAATATTCCATTGTATACAGAGACCACAGCTTCTTTATCCATTCATCTTTCATGGACACCGAGGCTCCTTCCACATTTGGGCTATTGTGGACATTGCTGCTAGAAACATCGGGGTGCAGGTGTTTCACTGCATCTGTATCTTTGGTGTAAATCCCCAGCAGTGCAATTGCTGGGTCGTAGGGCAGATCTATTTCTAACTCTTTGAGGAACCTCCACACAGTTTTCCAGAGTGGCTGCACCAGTTCACATTCCCACCAACAGTGCAGGAGGGAGGAGGGTTCCCCTTTCTCCACATCCCTCGGTCACTTTTGAGGAGCTAGCGTTCTGTGCAGCCGCTCAGCTGCCGTGTTCATTGCATGTAAGTGAGTGAGCACCCACAGATGGTGGGCAAGGCAGGCCCACAGTTCATTTCGCTAAGGGCATAGGTACGGAGGTGTAGGAAGTGGGCATTATCAGGCCTGTGCAGCCGCTTGGTCACGTTGGTTTAAGGAGTCGGCTGTGTCTAGAGTAGGGGTAGGCAAAATACAGCCTCAGTTTAGCGTGCACCTGTTGTAAATTATTGGCCCTCAGCCAAAGTCATCTCTTGATTTACATTTTCTATGGCTACTTTCACTCCTAAGTGGGGTATTTGCACCACGGATGGTATGGCCCGCAAAGCCTCAAATATCTGCTAACTCTTTGCAGCACGAGTTTGGTCTTCAGTCTATTGAAAAGAAACTTAAGACTTCTGGCAAAGCCCTGAGAGATTTAGGAAAACTTCTTGCAGTCTGTCTGGCACCCCTTACATGTGTTTCGGGTGTGTGAGGTCCCAGTGATGCTTATCCACTTACCAAGATAAATCTAAGTGCACTTAACTTTGCCTGCGTCTGACAGCCCGAGTGAGGTTCATGGTTTACATGAGCCCGGTTAATTCCGTCTGAGATATGTTATGTCACTAGGAAAGGACAGAGCTGAGATACTGTAATGTTAGGGACAATAAAATATTTGTGATTATTGGCATCTTTGTGAGGGTTTTGGGGTATCACATTGTTTGCTTTGGTGACATCTGCTAGACATAACAGCAGATGTGTCCTTGACCTAACACATTTGTATCCTAATACATTTGTATCAGTGCATCCTTGGTGGCCCCAAGGTCAAGGAACACAGCAGAGCTGTAGGCTGCCACAGTTGTGAGTCCAAGGCAATCCTCAAAAAGCCATGCCTATGGGAGAATGAGTTGCGCATCTTCCTCCTTTTCGGGGTTTCTGTTTATTCATCCCCTGCTCCAGGTGGAACCGCTGAGGCAGTAAGGTGCACAGAATGTGTAATTGATCTACGTGGGAAGAATGAATCAGCGAGAACATTGCCAGGTTGCTCTACCTAAGGAGTTCCTGAGCTTGCTTGTTCAGGATATGGTTTTTTCCTTTATAACCCAAGGCTATTCTCCAGGATTTTGGTGTATCTCTCAAACAACGGTAAAGAAAATTTACTTGAAGCTTGGAAATAAGGCAAAAATATAGGACATTTTATTTTTTTATTTTTTTTCAAAGATGTTATTTATTCATGAGAGAAACAGAGAGAGAGAGGCCGAGACACAGGCAGAGGGAGAAGCAGGCTCCTTGCAAGGAGCCTGACATGGGACTTGATCCCAGGTCTCCAGGATCACACCGTGGGCTGCAGGTGGCACTAAACTGCTGAACCACTGGGGCTGCCTCCAGTATAGGACATTTTAAATGGCTCAACCAAGGGGCACCTGGGTGGCTCAGTTGGTTAAGCATCCGACTCTCGATTTCGGCTCAGGTCATGGTCTCAGGGTTGTGAGATGGAGCCTTGAGTCAGGCTCTGTGCTCAGTGGGAGAGGTGTGCTTGGGATTCTCTCTCCCCCTCCCTTTGCTCCTGTCCTGCTTGTGCTCTTTCTCAAATAAATACATCTTTAAAAAAAAATAGGTTTAACCAAGCATTATTTATGAGATATTCCTGTGTTTGACCTTGTATTTTTACCATTAGAGCTCAGACATTGTAAAGTTACATGCTGACTTGAGTTCTGCTTGATAAAAACAAAACAAATTATGGTTTTATTGCTCTGTAGGACAGTAACTAGTTTCACATCTGGCCTAGCAATCATTTTTAAAGAGTTTTTGTGTTTTGTTTTTTCCCTGGAAATCTTATTCAAGCATTCTTTTTTTTAAATGTCTTTTATTGAGGACTACCACACCTGCTTCTCACATATTCTTGGAACCAGCTCTACCACCTTACTGGCACATACTTCTAGCAAAAGGCAGGCCCAACCCTGTAATTTTAAGCCCCTTCTCCTTTAACGTACTCTGACTTCCCATTGGCCAAGGTAAATCATGTCAAACTCGAGGTCAATGAACTCGAAATGAGGTGGGAATAAATATTACCTGAACAAGTATCTAACCTACTATAATGGTTAATTTTGTGTGTCAACTAACTGGGCCATGGGATACCCAGACAGTTGGTTAAAACATTATTTCTGGGGGAGTCTGTCAGGGTGTTTCTAGAGGAGATTAACATTTGAATTAGTAGACTAAGTAAAGCTGATGGCCCTCCTTAAGTGCAGGTGGGCATCCTCTCCTCTGTTGAGGCCCTGAATAGAAAAGGCAGAGGGAGAAAGAATTCTTTCTCTGCCTGCCTGCTGAGCTGAACCTCAGTCTTCTGCCGGCTGCCTTCAGATTCATCTGGAATCTACACCAACAGCTGTCTGGCTCACAGGCCTTTGAACTATACACTACTGGCCTTCCTGCCTTCTCCAGCTTGCAGGCGGCGGATCATGGAACTTCTCAGTCTCTGTAATTGCATGAGCCAATACCTTATTACATATACTGGCTCTGTTTCTCTGGAGAACCGTGACTAATACACCTACCACAGTGAATGAACTGGAGAATTTCATTAGCAGAACCCATTGCAGATTCTTAGAACAAATAAAAATGATCATGTGCTAGACAAAATATAAAAGCATGCAAACTGACTTCTCAGCAAAAGCAAATTGCAAATTGCACCCCTGTGAATGTGAATCGCAGACTTTGTCGAGCATAGTGGAGATAATAAGTGAATCCAACCAATCCAAACATGGTGATGCCATAATCTTGCACCGGTATCATGTAGAGATTTTTTTTTTTAATGCCAGTTGTATGCAGTGTTGTAGGAGGTAAACGGATATAGGTGATATAACTATGTTTATAATAGACTAAGCTTATACCCCTTGCCAAAACATCTAGAATGGAACAGAAAATTTGAATCAGACAGAGGTAGGAGACTCTACCAAATATGGCCCATCCTTCATTTTTGTCAATAAAGTTTTATTGGCATACAGTCATAAGCATTCCTTTAAGAGTAGTCTGGGGCTGCTTTTGTGCTATAGTGGCAGGGTTGAGTAGATGGAACAGAGATCACAGGGCCTAGGAAATCTAAAATAGTTTGTCTCTGGCCTTTTACAGAAAATATTTGTTGAGCCCTAATCTAGAAGAATGCCACAGGTATGATTTTTGCTTACTCTTGAGTTGCCTCTGGAGACACCAGCCAGCCTACACGGCCAGCGAGGTGATGGTAAGGGCAGCAGGATAGGCCGTGCCACTGTCTTAGCCTGTGAGAAGTGGACTCTGCTCAGAGATGTAGGCCAGGGTCTGCCAGGAAAACTATTGAGAGCTCCTACATCGCTACACCTTCTCCAGCTTCCTAGAAAAATGTTTTCTGGAAGCAAAAATGTTGTGGGTATTACCATCCCTCAAGAATTAGGAAGGTTTACCTCTGTTATACACCTTGAGCTGAAAACGAGATATTTATGTGAAAATGTGAAAAACTCAATTTGCAGCAGCAGCAGCAGCAGCAGCAGCGACAGACACATGCAATGTCAGGCTGCTCTCTCCCCACTGACATTGCCAGGATTAAAAATAGCTGTTCTGTTTGTCCTTCAGCCCTGTATTGAACTGGAGCCTCTGAGCTGAGTTCTCCTTAGCTTCACGCTTAATGAAGCATAATTTGTATTAATAGCAGCTATTAAATCTAGAGTGCTTAATAGGAATTTAGAGTGGAGGCCCTGAGTCACTGTGTGCCTTCAGCATGGTCCCCAGAGAGCTGAGCTCAGGCCTGAATGCTAGTGGCAGTGAATCTTGGGCCTGGTGAGGTGAAGCAGCTGTGGTTGAGCAGGAGGAGGAGTAGGGCTCAAAATCTCTGAAGTTTATCCTGTTCCAGGTCTTGTGGTGGTCGCTTGGTGGTGTTATGGCTGTATTTTGGAAAAGGTAGTGTTGGGTGCTTGAGAACAGACGGACATGGCAGTTTTACAGACTTGCATTTAGATTTGGGTGGTATTGTGTGACCTGGCTCAGGTCCCCTTATCTCTCTGAGCCTCAGAATGTTTTTTTTTTTTTTTTATCCTGGGAAATGGTTGTAATTGAATGGATATAATGTAAGGAATGGGAGTTGCTATGAAGAATCCTAAGGAAAGACACACAGAAATGAAGACTTGATACTGGTTCTGCATCTCTCTCTCTTTTTTAAATATTTTATTTATTTACTCATGAGAGACACACAGAGAGAGGCAGAGACATAGGAAGAGGGAGAAGCAGGCTCCCTGCGGGGAACCCAATGTGGGACTCGACCCAAGGACCCCGGGATCACAAGCTGAGCTGAAGGCAGACGCTCAACCACTGAGCCACCCAGGTGCCCTTGCACCTCTCTCTTTTCTCATCCTACTATAAAACCATCTATTGTAGATGTAATACGGAAGGACTTCTGTAGAAAATTATTATGGGAAACAAAATAGCTCTCTTTTAGACCTGCATTAGCAAAGATTTCCTTACTTGTCTAGGCTTCCTTCCATTAGCACACATTGTATTTGCATTTTTGCTGTGTTATAAATCCCCTCCTCAAATGTCTTGTCTCTGCCCCCACCCATCACCCTGAGAGCTCCTTGCAGGCTTTGGGAAAAGAAAATGTCTTTCTCATCTGGGACTTGCCATTGCCTTGCCCAGGTTCTGGCACCAAGTAGGTGTGTGGTTATGAGGTTGCTGTGATCACTGTTATTTTACAATTAAGAAAACAGTGTTAAACACTGGGTCTAACTGCCTGTTTTAATATCATCACCAGCTGCTTTTCTTGAGCAAATCACTTAGTCCGTCTGGACTTCAATTTCCACATCTGCAAAATGGGGTTAATAATAGTACACCTCATAGACTGTGGAGAAGATTAACTATAAAAATAAAGCACTTGAGATGTGTTTGTTCCCTATAGTTATTCATACCAGAGTTGCCCTCTGGTTATTTCTAGCAGAGCAGGAAAGGCAAGGCACCATCAGTGCATAGCCTGTAGCTCCTTCTGTCAGTTGTGTACTTGGTGTGAAAGTCCTTTTCTGTGCTGGTCCATGTGGTGGAGGCCTGGCTCTGTGCACAGCTTCTGCTCAGCATGCAGGTAGATGGGAGATATCTGCAGATCATGGACCTTCTAAGAAATTACCAAGTTGGCAGCCTCTCTTTGGAGGATACTGTTCGAAGCAGGCCATTATAGCAACGCTGGGGTCCTTTTTTTTTTTTTTTTAATTTTTTATTTATGATAGTCACAGAGAGAGAGAGAGAGGCAGAGACACAGGCAGAGGGAGAAGCAGGCTCCATGCACCGGGAGCCCGACATGGGATTCGATCCCGGGTCTCCAGGATCGCGCCCTGGGCCAAAGGCAGGCGCCAAACCGCTGCGCCACCCAGGGATTCCCGCTGGGGTCCTTTTAAAGGCACCCAGGAGAAAATGCTTTTAACAACCTACTAAAGCCCTGAAGTGGGTGAATTAATAGCAGCTCTTGTCTTGGACTCAGGCAGCCTGTGGGAAGAGCGACAGTGAAGACCTGGCCAGATGCAGGCCTGAGCATCCTTGCTGAGCATACCTTTCTGAGGAAGAGGTGGTGGGAGAGGGGGGGAGAGAGTTTTTACTGCTTTAGCAAACAGTGAGGAGCTGCTGTGTTTCATGAACAAGCAGGTGAGACTATAGACTGTCCAGAGTGGGAGCATACAGCAGGGGGATTCTATTGAGTGATTATTCATTTCTATGATGCTGGCTTAACTGCAGTGATTCAGTGACAGAGGTGGGGCTCTTCGATGGGCTGTGGCCATCAGACCCAGAGTTCCCAGGACACTTGCTCTTCTGTAGTGTGCAGCCATGTGTGCACTCTGACCTCACACTTTCCCCAGCTCCAGGGAGCACAGGCCTTGGGTTAAGAAAGGACTGGAGCACTAAACTGTGGAGTGACCTAAGGACACTTAGCAGTAGGGCAGTAACAGTAGAGCTGGTTCACAAGCACCCCCCCCCCCCCACCATTTTCTTTTCTGACACAGGGCACAGGGCAAAACAGTGGAGAAAAGCATGGATACACACAGTTCCTATACACCTGGGCGTGGCCCCAGCTTTTGTGTGTCCTTTCCTGAAAATAAAACAAGATGAGGAACACAAAAGTAGGTAAAAAGTTGGAGTGCCTAGGTGGCACAGTTGGTTAAGCATCCGACTCTTGGTCTTGGCTCAGGGCCATGAGATGGAGCCTTGTGTTGGGCTCTATGCTCAGTGGAGAATCTGCTTGAGATTCTCTTTCCCTCTGACCTTCCTGCTTGTGCTCACTTGTTTGCTCTTTCTCTAAAAGAAATAAATCTCTTTTTAAAAAATAGGTAAAAGGTAGATATTTATTTAGAAGAAGAAAGAAATCACATCAAGTTTCAGAGTTTTTAAAGCTGAAAAAACTAGACAAATAATTCTGTGCTTGATTTAACAGCCAGATGCAACTCTATAGGAATTTTTACTTATCTATTTTGAGAGCATATTCTTTAATTGTCAATTCATATATATGTAATGTGATTTAATTGAGGACAGAAAGGTGATTCAGTCTCTCCTCTTGCATGGTTAATCAGATTGCTGTGTATTATTGGTAGTTTAGGAAAACATCTTTCATCCTCATGAATCATTATAGTATTTAATGGAAATGTGAGGATTGTTGTAAATTTGGAAAAAAAAACCCTTCTATTTTCAGTATATGGATCATATTTACTTCTGCTTGTTTGTTTCTTGTTTGGTAGTGTTCTGATCCTCATCATCTTCTATATCTCTTCTGTTATTTCATGATCTATACTTTTTGGATACCACAATTCTTTCCTTGTCTTCATCTGGATCTCAACATTTTAGTCTAGTGTGATGTGAGAGGTTTGAGCATGTTGATACCTCTCCTAATGTGTCTTTTAGTTGATATTTTTGACCTCCATCAGGACACTTCCTTTCTGTTGTATTTGAGCTTTGCAATGATAATTCTGAAAAAATATACAAAGTAATCTGTAATTTAGGAACACACAAACTCAAATATATTTTTAAATGCTGGTACTTTGTATTTAACTGCATAGTTGTGAAATCAACTTTTATACAATATATATTGACTGCATAAGAGTTTTTTGTCAGGCAAGTTTTTCTTTAGTTATTTTCATGCATCAATGGTAATTTTTTTCTTTCAAGATTTTATTTAAGTTCAGGTTACTTCACATATATTAGTGGTAATTTTGTGTGTAGTTTTTACCTGAAACTTCCAGATGTTTTGGAGGAGAAATTGTGTTCGATTCACTAAGATATGCCCTGATACACAGGGATGTTTAAAACATACTATTTCCTACACAGACATATTGTGTTTGTAGTTTTGCTGTAGATTTGTGCCCTACAGCACAAGAATTATTATAAAATTTATTTTGTTCCATTCCCATAAAAAAGAATCTTAAAATGTGTGCCAAATTTATAGTTGTGTATATAACATTATTCGATGTATTCCTGAGAAGAGAGACATTTTCATCTAGGATAGCACTATCTAAGACAGTGTGGATAAGCACTGAAGCCTTTGCTTGTAATTGTAATCTTCCTGTGATTATAAGAAGGAGCTCTGACTCTCTGCATTTTGAACTTGATTTCTCTTCTACCCCCAGGTGCTGTAGAACATGTTTATGACGTCATACAGTCTCTGGACTTGTGCCTTTGTATAAGATGCTGGAGGAGGTGGCACAGTAGGTGGTAAGAGTATTCCCTGGAAGTGACTGCACAGCCCTTTTGTAAAATAAACTAAACGATCCCACCACTGCTCCAAGGCCAACTACAGGGAGGGAAATGACACAGAGGGGAAGTCAGCTGGAGAAAGATGGTGTTATTAACCAGTATGTTTAAATATCTTATTTTTGACAAATCATGTGACCATGAGAACACATTGCTGGGGCTGCTATCAGGGCCTTGGAAAGGGGCTGGGAAAGTGAGGAGCATTGAGGAAAGGATTCTCAGCTTTGTGGGAGAATCCACCTCTGTGGGCCTCCAGGAGCTCATACAGGAGGGAGGGAGCAGGGGAGATAGGCTAGGAGACAGGCTATGCAGGGTGGTATGATGGGTCCAAGTCAGAGGGAAGCAAGGGCAGTGGAGAGTCAGAGAGGAGGGACCCAGGTCAGCTGGGAAGGCCCCTCCTTGAGGAGATGGTGTCCAAGTTGAAACCCAGGTGATGGCCAGTGCTTAGCCAGACAAACAAATAAGAGAGGAGTTTCAGGTAAAGGGCACAGAGAGCAAGGGCCCAGAGATGTGGGTGTATGCAGAGTCCAGGTACACACAGCAGTTTGGTATGGCTGGAATTCAGAGTACTAGGAGAGGAGAGGTAAGTGGTTTAATAGAACAGCAGAGGTTGGACAGCAAAGGATCTACAGACCATGGTAAGGAGAGGATAGGTCCTGGGTGGCATTGGAGGATGCAGATGTGATTTACATTTAGAAGGGCTCACTTGAAGCAGAGTTGAATTGGAAAGGAGTGGAAAGAGACGAGGCTGGCACATAGTATGGTGGAGAGTGGCTGTGTGTGGGAGAAGAGTAGGTCTGTATATTAGCAAAATAATAATAATAATAATAATAAAATAAAAAAAGAAAAAAAAGAAAAGAATGAGAAAGGAAACTTTGGATAAGTGAGTATTTCAAGGATAACAACCCGGGTATCTGGGTTGGTGGTGATGTCAAGTGAAAGAACAGAGGAAGAGAAGCAGATTATTAGGGGGAAGATGATGGGCTGCCTGATGTCCTTGCAGTGGTGATGCCCCATTAGGGGCCTCAGATACACCCACAGTTCTAGTGAGGAATCTGCCCTAGTGGCGACTTTTGCAAATCAGTGAAGTCAAAGGCAGGCATGAACTCCTCAAAGATAGCACCCTGTGAAAGAATCAAGGGCATAGCACCAAACCCTGAAGCACTAATACTGACGACAAAAAAGAGAAGTATGAGTAGGAGACTGGGGAGAGATGGTAAAGTGTAAGAGAAAGCTCAGATTCCAGAGAAGGTTTCCTGAATTTGAGTATCATCTAGAAAAGGATAGGATCAGGCAAAGCTTTCAAGGAATACTTGAAGGTTGGGGAAGCCCAAATAAAGGCAAGCGTGTTTTCCTTTTTACATTTTCAGGTGATTTTCCATGTTGGCTTCATCTGGTGATTGGAAGGAAAACTACTTCCATTCTATTTTATTTTTTCTCGGAGGGATTGGAGAGAATATGAAACCATAGCATTCTCAGTATCTGAGGCAGACATTCCATTAAATTAGTAGAGAATGTGGACAAATACAAAATATGGAGGTTTTGCCTAAAATTATCCTATCACTATCTCTGTGGCCTAAAACATGAACCTAGCTTTTGCATATACACTTGAATTTATTAATGACATTATTTAATTCCTATAATAATAGTGTTGCATTCTATGTAGTTGATTATAGATATTCGTTATCTCAGTTAATTAGCCAGAATAATTCTATGTAATTTAACAAATCAGAAGTTTATTTTCCAATCATAATTCCCATTTATGATGGGTCAGTCAGAGTTGTGTTCCATAAGGCTGTTGAGGGGTCCAAGCTGACAGAAGGTGCGTCATCTTGAAGTTCCACCATCTGGAACACTTGGCTTCCTTAGTCACCTGAACAGAAAAAAAGAGAACTGTTGTGCCATGCCCTAGCTCTACAATGCTTTGGTCCCAGAAAGGATATGTACCACTTCGATGCCCAGCCCTTCAGCCAGGACAAGTCCCACAACCCCATCTAACCATCCAGGGGCTGCGAGTGTGGAGGAGTACATCCCTATATGGCGGGCAGTATATGTCTCTGCAACACCAAATATTATATAAATCCAAAGTCTCCAGAAACAATTTAGGTCACAAATACAAACAAAACAATAAGAAAATACCTTACAATTAATATGAACAAGTATCCATAATGTACTTTTATTGGAAATTATCTAAACAAATACAAATGTAAATGCATCTGTATAATTTACAATGTCTGGTTTCATTGGAAGCAATTTATTTTTTTAAATGCTAGTAATTTAGATTTTGACATAATATTTGTAATATTAATTGTAATACCACATTGACATTCCACTTATATATTTTCCAGTATTAACTTAATTAAGAGTAACTAGAGTATTTTTTATTGTCATTTTTATATGAAAACAAGTATACAAAATTCAGAAAATTACAGTCATAAAAAGTTTTAGCTGTTTTGCTTTTTTGTAAAACCTAATCTTAACATAATTTAAATATATCATGATATGTTTCTATCTTTGCTTTCTGTAATAAGTGCACAAATACTACAGAGATGAAACACAGTCACTTATAAGAAATTGAGTTTCAACAAAAACTTAATTCACCAACAGATTTTTTTCTCATTTCAATTTATAAGGAAATTACTAGACTGTGAAATGTTAAATTTCCCAGTTTTATTACACAATACATTTTTATTTGGAAGCAAAAGCATTCAATACAAAGTACCTATGTCTGGAATTTCTAATCATTTGGAGACAAGAAAGCTCATATGTAAGATTTTTTTGTTTTTTTGAAAAGAAAAGTCAGAGGATAGTTTCATTTACTTGTTTTTGGCTCAGAATCCACTATTTCATAGGCAAAGATTGAAAGTGAGAGTTTTTATTCATTTTTTAAAAAGATTTTTAGGGACAGCTGGGTTACTCAGTTGGTTAAGTATCCAACTCTTGATCCCAGCTCAGGTATTGATCTCAGGGTTGTGAGAGCAAACCCTGTGTTGGGCTCCATCACGGAGCCTGTTTTAACAAAAAGGATTTTGAGCTTCTTATTAAGAGAAACACCCCTCCTTTGTTTTTCCATTTCTCGCATATTCATGAGACTTCTGATACCACATGTGTGGGTTTTCCACATCACAAGCAATTGTCCGTGACACCACCTGGATGTCCCATAACTCACTTTGATTCAGACACCAACTCCTTGGAATCAGAGTCAGATCCCATGTGCTGAGGGCTCAGTCCCACAAGACTGTCCAACTTCAGACACCAATCACAAGTCCTACATTGTCACCTGTGCTTCTGACTGATGTTATAAATCAAAGTCCCTATAGCCCCCTCCTTGGGCTTGATAATTTACTGGAATGGCTCACAGACTCTAAGAAACTGTTTATGGGTTTATTACAAAGGATGCAATGAAGGATACAAATGAACAGTCAGATGAAGGGATATATAGGCTGAGGTCTGGAAAGGTCCTGAGCATAGGAGCACCTGTTCCTGTGTGATTAAAGGGTGCCATCCTCCTGCCATGCGGGTGTGTTCACCAACCCAGATGCTCTTTGAGTCCAATATTATTGGGATTTTTGTGAAGGATCATATAGGCTTGATTAACTGTTAACTCAATCTCCAGCCTCTCTCCCCTTTCCAGAGGATGGGGAATGGGAAGACCAGTTCTAAATTTCTTTTCTTTTTTTTTAGAGTTTTTATTTTTTATTTATTTATTATTTTTTAATAAATTAATTTTTATTGGTGTTCAATTTGCCAACATACAGAATAACACCCAGTGCTCATCCCGTCAAGTGTCCCCCTCAGTGCCCGTCACCCATTCCCCTCCAACACCCGCCCTCCTCCCCTTCCACCACCCCTAGTTCATTTCCCAGAGTTAGGAGTCTTTATGTTCTGTCTCCCTTCCTGATATTTCCCACACATTTCTTCTCCCTTCCCTTATATTCCCTTTCACTATTATTTATATTCCCCAAATGAATGAGGACATACACTGTTTGTCCTTCTCCAATTGACTTACTTCACTCAGCATAATACCCTCCAGTTCCATCCACATTGAAGCAAATGGTGGGTATTTGTCGTTTCTAATGGCTGAGTAATATTCCATTGTATACATAAACCACATCTTCTTTATCCATTCATCTTCCGATGGACACCGAGGCTCCTTCCACAGTTTGGCTATTGTGGACATTGCTGCTAGAAACATCGGGGTGCAGGTGTCCCGGCATTTTCATTGCATCTGTATCTTTGGTGTAAATCCCCAACAGTGCAATTGCTGGGTCATAGGGCAGGTCTATTTTTAACTCTTTGAGGAACCTCCACACAGTTTTCCAGAATGGCTGCACCACTTCACATTCCCACCAACAGTGCAAGAGGGTTCCCTTTTCTCTTCATCCTCTCCAACATTTGTGGTTTCCTGCCTTGTTAATTTTCCCCATTCTCACTGGTGTGAGGTGGTATCTCATTGTGGTTTTGATTTGTATTTCCCTGATGGCAAGTGATGCAGAGCATTTTCTCATGTGCGTGTTGGCCATGTCTATGTCTTCCTCTGTGAGATTTCTGTTCATGTCTTTTGCCCATTTCATGATTGGATTTTTTGTTTCTTTGGTGTTGGGTTTAATAAGTTCTTTATAGATTTTGGAAACTAGCCCTTTATCTGATATGTCATTTTCAAATATCTTCTCCCATTCTGTAGGTTGTCTTTTAGTTTTGTTGACTGTATCCTTTGCTGTGCAAAAGCTTCTTATCTTGATGAAGTCCCAATAGTTCATTTTTGCTTTTGTTTCTTTTGCATGGCTTGGTCTTTCTGGTGACCAGCTTCCATCCAGGAGCCCATGGAGTCACCTCAGTAGAACAAACGATTCTTCTATCATCCTGGAAATGCTGAGGGATTTCGGAGCCCTGTGTCAGGAATGTCCAAGACCAAATATTAGAACAAAACATTCTCTTAGTGTTCCTATCATTTGGAAACTACAAGGGTATAGGAGCCCTGTGTCAGGAACTTGTGGCTCTTTACAAATACTTGCATGTATTTCATTTTTTTCCTAGTCAGAGTATTTTTATGAAAAGTTTTTAAAATAAGTTTTTAAAATCTTTTAATTTCAGTATAGTTAACATATAGTGTTATATTAGTTTCAAGTGTACAATGTTGTAATTCAGCAATTCTTATATGTACCTCACACAGGGTTCATTATGTTAAGTGTACTCTTTAATCCCCTTCACCTACTTCATCCAGCCACCTATCCCCCTCCTCTCTGGTAACCATCAGTTTGTTCTTTATAATTAAGAGTTTGTTTCTTGATTTGTCCTTTTATCCCCTTTGTTTGTTTTGTTTATTAAATTCCACATATGAATGAAATCATATGGTATTTGTCTTTCTCTGACTGACTTTGCTTAGCATTATACTTTCTAGTTCCATTCATGTTGTTGCAAATGACAAGACTTCATTCTTTGTTATGGCTGAATAATATTCCATTGTATAAATATACACCACATCTTCTTTATCCATTCATCGATCAATGGACACATGGGCTGTTTGCATGATTTGGCTATTATAAAAAATGCTGCAATAAACATAGGATTGTGTATATTTTTTGAATTAGTATTTTCATATTCTTTGGGTAAATAGCCAGTGGTGCAATTACTGGGTCATATGGTAATTCTATTTTTAATTTTTTGAGGAACCTCTCTACTGTTTTCCACAGTGGCTGCACCAGTTTGCATTTCTAACAACAGTGCACAAGTGTTTGTTTTTCTCCACATCCTCATTATTACTTGCTGTTTCTTGTATTTCTTATTTTAGCCATTCTGACAGGTGTGAGGTGATAACTCTTTGTGGTTTTGATTTGCATTTCCCTGATGATGAATGATATTGAGCATCTTTTCATGAATCCATTGGCCATTTGTATGTCTTCTTTGGAGAAATGTCTATTCATGGCTTTTGCCTATTTTAATTTTTTTTTAAAGATTTTATTTATGTATTCATGAGAGACACAGAGAGTGAGAGAAAGAGGCAGAGACATAGGCAGAGGGAGAAGCAGGATCCATGCAGGGAGCCTGATGTGGGACTCGATCCTGGGACTCCAAGATCACGCCCTGGGCTGAAGGCAAATGCTCAACCTCTGAGCCACCCAGGCATCCCTTTTTTGCCTATTTTTAAATTTTTTTGGGGGGTGTTGAGTTGTATGACTTCTTTCTTTATATATTTTGATTACTAACTTTTTATCAAATATGTCATTTGCAAATATCTTCTCCCATTTAGTATGTTGTCTTTTAGTTTTGTTTGTTGTTTCCTTTGCTGTGCAGAACCTTTTTATTTTGATGTAGTCTCAATAGTTCATTTTTACTTTTGTATCTCTTGCCTCAGGAGGCATATCTAGAAAGTTGTTGTTATGACCAGTGTCCGAGACATTACTGCCTGTGCTCTCTTCTGTGAATTTTATAGTATCAGGTCTCATGTTTGGGTCTTTAGTCCATGTTGAGTTTATTTTTCTGTATGGTGTAAGAAAGCAGTCCAGTTTCATTGTTTTACATGTAGCTGTCCAGTTTTCTGAAAACTATTGAAGAGATGGTCTTTTTCCCATTGCATATTCTTGCCTCCTTTCTTGTTAATTAGTTGATCATGCAGTTGTGGGCTTATTTCTGGGCATTTTATTCTGTTTCTTTGATCTATATATCTATTTTTGTGCCAGTATCATACTGTTTTGATTTCAACAGTTCTGTAAGAATCTGGAATTATAATACCTCTAGCTTTGTTTTTCTTTTTCAATTGCTATGACTATTTGGGGTCTTTTGTGTATTCCATATAATTTTTAGGATTGTTTTTTCTAGTTCTGTGAAAAATGTTGTTGGTATTTTGATAGTGATTACATTAAATTTGTAGATTGCTTTGGGTGGTATAGTTATTTTAACAGTATTTGTTCTTGCAATCCATGAACGTGGAATGTCTTTTCCTTTGTGCCATCTTCATTTCTTTCAACAATGTATTATAACTGCTTAAATTTATTCCTAGGTATCTCATTTTTGATGCAGTCATAAATCAGATTATTTTCTTAATTTCTCTTTCTGGAGCTTCATTATTAGTGTGTATAAATACAGTGGATTTATTTAAAAAATTTTTTTATTGAAGTTCAATTTGCCAACATATAGTATAACACCCAGTGCTGAACCCATCAAGTTCCCTCCTCAGTGCCCATCACCCAGTCACCTCATCCCCGCCCCGGCCTCCCCTTTCACTACCTTTTGTTTGTTTCCCAGAGTTAGGAGTCTCTCATGGTTTGTTTCCCTCCCTAATTTTTCCCACTCATTTTCCCTCCTTTTCCCTATAATCCCTTTCACTATTTCTTATATTCCCATATGAGTGAAACCATATGATGATTGTCCTCTGATTGACTTACTTCACTCAGCATAATACCCTCCAGTTCCATCCACGTTGAAGCGAATGGTGGGTATTCGTCCTTTCTAATGGCTGAGTAATGTTCCATTGTATATATAGACCACATCTTCTTTATCCATTCACCCGTTGATGGACATCGAGGCTCCTTCCACAGTTTGGCTATTGTGGATATTGCTGCTATGAACATTGAGGTGCAGGTGTCCTGGCATTTCCCTGTATCTCTATATTTGGGGGAAATACCCAGTAGTGCAATTAATACAGTGGATTTATATACATTCGTTTTGTATCCTGTCACTTTAGTGAATTCATTTATTGGTCCTAGTAGGCTTTTTTGGTGGACTCCGTAGGGTTTTCTATATATAATATCATGTCATCTGCAAAAAAGTGAAAGTTTTACTTCTTACCAATTTAGATACTTTTTATTCCTTTTTCCTGTCTGATTGGTGTGGGTAGGACTTCCAGTACTATGTTGAATAAGTGGTGAGAATGGACCCCCTTGTCTTGTTCTTGGTCTTAGAGTAAGAGCTTTCAGTTTTTCCACATTGGGTATAATATTAGTTGTGGGTTTTTTCCTGTATGTGGAGATATGTTCCCTCTAACCCTACTTTGTTGAGGGTTTTTATCATGAATGGATGTTGTATTTTGTCAAATGCTTTTTTCTGCATCTATTGAAATAATCATGTGCTTTTAATCCTTTCTCCTGATGATGTGATGTATCATCTTATGTTGATTGATTTGTGAATACTGAACCACTCTTGCATCCCAGGAATAAATCCCACCTGATTGTGGGGAATGATTTTTTTTAATGTATTGGTGGATTTGGGTTGCTAATATATTGTTGAGGATTTTTGTATCTATGCTCATCAGAGCATTGGCCTATATTGTCTTTTTTTTTTTTTTTTAAGGCTTTCTATCTGGTTTTGGTTTCAGGGTAATACTTTCGTCATAGAATTAATTTGGAATTTTTCCTTTCTCTTCTATTTTTTGGAATAGTTTGAGAAGAGTAAGTATTTTAACTCTTTCTTAAATGTTTGGTAGAACTCACCTGTGAAGCTGTGTGACTTTTTATTGGGAGGTTTTTGATTGATTCAAATTCACTTCTGGTAATTAGCATGTTCAAATTTTCTGTTTCTTCCTAATTCAGTTTTGGGAGGTTCTCTATTTCCAGAAATTTAGCAATATCTTCTAGGTCGTCAAATTAGGTGGCATATAATTTTTGGTAATATTTTCTTAAAATCATTTGTGTTTCTATTTTGTTGAGTTATTTCTCCTCTTTCATTTCTGATTTTGAGTCCTCTTTTTTTCTGTTTTTTTTTTTTTTTTGTCTTTTTTTTTTTCCTTTTTTTCCAATCTCTATCTATCCATGACAGTCACAGAGAGAGAGAGGCAGAGACACAGGCAGAGGGAGAAGCAGGCTCCATGCACCGGGAGCCCGACGCGGGACCCGATCCCGGGTCTCCAGGACCGCGCCCTGGGCCAAAGGCAGGCGCCAAACCGCTGCGCCACCCAGGGATCCCTCTGTTTTTTTTTTTGATAAATTTGGATAAAAATGTTCAGTATTGTTGATCTTAAAAAAAAAGACTAGTTCTTGGTTTCATTGATCTGTTTTATTTTTTTTTTTAGTTTCTATTTCATTTATTTCTGCTTTAATATTTATTATTTCTTTCCTTCTACTAGTTTTGAGTTTTGTTTGCTGTTCTTTTTCTAGCTCTGTTTTGTATAAGGTTAGGTTGTTTATTTGAGATTTTTCTTGCTTCTGGAAATAGACCTGTGCTGCTATAAACTTTATTCTTATAACCACTTTTGCTGCATCATGAAGATTTTGGACCATTGTTTTCATTTGTCTCCATATATTTCTTGATTTCCTCTTTGATTTCTTGGTTGACCCATTTGTTGTTTAGTAGTACATTATTTAACCTTTTTTTTATTTTTTCTTGTGGGTGATCTTTCATAGTGTTGTGGCCAGAAAAGATGCATAGTGCGACTTTGGTCTTTTTGAATTTGTTGAGGCTTATTCTGTGGCTTAATAGGTGATCTTTTCTGGAGAATGCTTTATGCGTACTTGAAAGAATGTATATTCTGCTGTTTTAGGATGGAATGTTCTGAATATATCTGTTAGATCATCTGGTCCAATGTGTCCTTCAAAGCACTGTTTCCTTGAATGACTTTCTGTTTGGATTATCTATCCATTGATGTAAGTAGTGCAGTAAAGTCCCTTTCTATTCTTGTATCACTTTAGATTATTTGTGTTTCTTATAAACTGCTTTATGTCTTTGGGTGCTCCCATGCTGGTTGCATAAATATTTACAACTGTTATATCTTGTTGGAATAGTCCCTTTGTGATTATTGAATGTCCTTCTTTGTCTCTTGTTACAGTCTTTTTTTAAAAGTCTATTTTGTCAGATACAAGTATTGCTATTCTGGCTTGTTTTTCACTTCCATCTGCATGATACATGCTTTTTCATCCCTTCACTTGCAATCTGCATGTGCCTCTATGTCTGAAATAAGTCTCTTGCAGGCAGCATATAGATGGGTTTTGCTTTTTTTAACCCATTCCCTCACTCTGTGTCTTTTCATTGAAGTATTTAGTCCATTTACATTTAAAGTAATTATTGATAGGAGTACTAATTGCCATTTTATTCCTTGCTTTATGGTTGGTTTTGTAGTTCTCTGTTTCTTTCTTCCCTTGCTCTCTTCTCACATGATTTGTTGCTTTCTGTAGTGATATACCTGGATTCCTTTCTCTTTATGCTTTGCATATGTATTCTGGTTTTTGATTTGTGGTTACCATTAGGTTTATAAAGAACATCTGCATATAGCAGCCATATTAAGTTGTTTGCCACTTAAGTTTGAACTCATTCTTTAATTCTTTACTCCTCTCTCCCTCACCCCTCCCACATTTTAGGTACATGGTGTCATACTTTATATCCTTTTTTTTGGGGGGGGGGAATCCTTTGACTGATTTTTATAAATATACATATTTTCACTGCTTTTGTAATTCCTACATTTCTTCTAATTATGGTCTTTCCATTCCACTCAGTGAGCCCCCTTTAAAATTTAGTTGTCATAAATTCCTTTAACTTTTGTTTTTCTGGGAAACTCTTTATTTTGCCTTCTATTTTGAATGATAGCCTTGCTGGATAGAGTATTTTTGGTTGCAGATTTTTTCCTTTCAGCACTTTGAATATATCATGCCACTCCTTTCTGGCCTACAAAGTTTCTACTGAAAAATCAGCTGATAGCCTTAGAGGCTCTAAGGCTATCAGCTCATTGGTATGTAACTGTTTTCTTTTCTGTTGATGTTTTAAAATTTGATCGCTGTTTTTTGCCATTTTAATTACTGTGTCTTGGAGTGTACCTCCTTGGGTTGATTTTTGTTGTGAGTCTCTCTGCCTTCTGGATCTGGATTTCTGTTTCCTTTCCCAGGTTTGGGAAAATTTCAGTTATGATTTCAAGTAAATCTTCTCCATTTTCTCTCTTCTCTTTTTGAGATTCCTATAATGCAAAGGTTATTATGCTTGATGAAGTCATTGAGTTTCCTGAGTCTTTTCTCATTTTGCATAATTTTTTCTCTCATCTGCTTAGCTTTACTTTCTATTAATCATTCAGAGGTTGCTGATTTGTTCTTTTGCTTCCTATAGTCTATTTTTTTCCCATTCAGTGTACTTTTAATTTCATTTATTATGTTCTTCATCATTGAGTAGTTCTTTTTTTTATCTCTGTTAAGGGTCTCACTGATGTCACCTACTCTCTTCTCATGTCCAGTGAATATCTTTATGATCATTAATTTCTCTATCAGGCATGTTTCATTTAGGTCTCTTGATGTGATTTTGTCTGTTTTCTTTCATCTGGGACATATTCTTCTGTCTCCTCATTTTGTCTAACTTTCTGCCCCCAGTCCACTGCTAGGGCTGTAGTCAGACTGGTGTGTGTGGTTATCTTTCTCTCTCCCAGAGCAGGAGTCAGTTTGGAGTGGTGATGGCCCCTGTCAGGTCTGCTTGCATACTGCCAGCCTTGTGGAACCACTTTGGTTGGGTTTCAGCTAAGAGTGTATTGGAGGATGTGGTTTTGGGAGATATGGTGTTGGAAAGGTTTACCCTGGTCTTCTGGGGGAGGGGAGACCTGCATCACCAGTGCTGAGGCAGGCCAGGTTGGAGGAGGTCGGTCCACTGAAATGGGGGTGGGATATGGCAGGAAGTTAGGTAGTGAGTGTTAGTGCTGTGGTGATTCTTGCAGGTAGCTGTGTGGCTATACTGCGGGGCAGGGGAGTAAATCACACCCACTAGCTCCTTTGTTTCCAGAGGAGTTTGCCAGTCATCTGTGTCCCTCAGGGACATGCTCTGAGATTAATAAACAACTCGCCCTTCTGTATGCTGCAGGTGTTTTTCAAACTGCTGTTTCAATGTTCCATTTCTGTGGTGCTGTTTGTTGTGCTGTCTCTTTAAGGGTGGGGGACTCTATTTCCTTTTGCCCTCCTGACTCTCCCAGAGCTAAACCTGCAGATTTTTCAAATTCCAGCTGGTTGTAAGAGCTCATTATGTTTGGCACCTCTGGTTTTCCTAGCCAAATGTTATGGGGTTTTGTCTCCCATGTGGGCTTCCCAGCGTGATAGTTTTATTTCTCTCCTGTCTCCATGTCCATGAGTTCCTCCTTCCTGGGGACAGTCCCCCAGTCCCCTTAGTTCCCCACCACATCCCCACCCTTCCTGCTCTCTTCAGTGTGACCTCTTCTCTACCTTTAGTGTGTGGAATTTGTTCAGCCAGTCTTTGGGTGGTTTTCTGGATTACTTTCACTGATATGAGTGGTATCTAGTTGCATCCATCATGGGACAATGTGAGTTTAGGGTCATCCTACTCTGTTGTCTACCTAGCAATCTCTTTTTAAAGAAGTTTTTTAAATATATTTTTACAAATGGGGTTTTAGACTTTCAATTACCTATATTTTATATTGCATGATTAGAAGCCACAATTTATAGTCTCTTGCTCTCTGAGAACTATAATCTTTGAATATCATCTTAAAATTATAAATTACAAAAAACCTATAAATTATAGAACATTTGTGTAAATTACAGAGGACTAAGTTCACAACTATTTTTAAATATTTTTTGAAGATCTTAGTGGCTTTATTAAGCAACTGATTTGTGAATCAAATAGCATCCCATCTAGCAAGTAGAGTTGTATAAAAACAGAAGGTTTTTATAGGGAGATGGGTGAGGCAGGAGGTTATTAGTAAAAGAAAAGGATTGTTCCAGGCCAGATCTCCTTCCCTTAAGGGAAAGGGCAGGGGGTCTTATTTCACAACTTTTTTTTTTTAAACGGAAGTCCTTATATTTGAAAATGAGCGGGAAGAGTAATATATGGTATCAGGAACCCGTTTGTCTGCAAATAAGAGAAATCCAACTAAGTTGGCTGAACAGATAACAAAAAGTTGGAGTGGGAAAGGGAGGCAGTAGGGATCCAGGCTGTTGCCAGTGGCTCAGCAAAACCAGCAAGAGTCCAGGCTCCTTTGCATGCCTCCATTCTGTCACCCTCTGCATAGCTATCTTTGCCTTGTGCAGGGTGTCCTGTCGTTATAAGGTGGCTGCTGTCCTTCAGAGCCCCTCAGCCATGTTCCGGCAGTGGTCAGGAAGAAGAGAAAAGGAAAGGCTACCTTATTTATAATTCAGGCAAGAATATCTTCCTCAGGGTCTTCCCACTCCATCTTATTGGCCAGAACTGAGTGAAGTGGTCATGCTTAGGAGCTAGGGCTGGGAGACTGGATAGTTTGAATAGTTCTGTTAGTGAGAACGTGGGAATGGAGACAGAACAGACAGTTAGCAGGGGCTGCTGAACTTACGTGATTTAAAACAAAGATACTTCTATAATTTAAAACTTCATGTGCACACATTTATTTGAGTAGTATATGAATAACCTTTTTCATTTTATTTATAATTGGCTGCTATTATGATTTCCCTCCCATGAAGAGAGCTATCTTAGAGCCCTTCTCAGACTTTGTTCTTTATAGCTTTCTCTCTTTGACACCTGGGTATTTATCCTTTTTCCCTTTCTAATAGAGGACTTTGGGTTACTTTTAAAATACAAGGAGGACTCTCTTGGTTAATTCATGGGGTGAGAAGGATGATGAAAACAGACCTAATTAAGGAAATGCTAGAAGCCTTAACACACAAACCCAAGTGTATAGAATGATTAATAGACAATGAAATATTAACTTTCCCAGCTTTGTTCGAATTCATTTTGAATTTGCTCATGTAAAATCCAGAACAAGTGTCTTGGATCAACAGGCAGCTCTCCCTTCAGGGCCCTGTCTCCTGCCCCATTGTCCACTTCGGCTTCTAAGGATGCATGTTGATCTGCGTCTAGTGGTAGGAGAGGAAGAGCCCAGAGAACTGTTCACAGCAGGTTTATAAGGGCCAGGCTCGGAGAGGCTGGCATCACTTCTGTGTACATGCCATTGGCTAGAACTTCATCACAGGATCGTACTAACTGTGGCCCTATAGAGAGGAGGGGGTGCTGGGAACTGCTTGCCAGGAAGACGATGGAGTTTGGGAAACAAACAGCTAGAGGGTCTTTGCCTCACAGCTGGTTAGACTGTTCAATAATTACCTGGTTCTTCTGGCAAACACTGATTGTGTCTGGCAATTAGAGTTTGGCGGGGCTCTATTTCACTCTTCTACACTTTTGCTGCGGAAATATCACAACAAAAACAATTTCTAAACTCAATTCTAGTGAATATATAAGAAGTTAGACAATGGTCACATGAGCTATGCTTGTACATAAGGAGGTTCCCCTGTCTCTATCCTTAGCAACTGCTGTGAGTGCCTTAAAGGGCAGGTTCACCACAGGGCAGACCCAAAGGTACTCAAGATATTCTGATAGCAGAACTAGCTTGCCACAGAGTTGAGTGACTCGATGGAGTGCTCTGGAAAGTGAGGGCTCTAGACCTCAGTGCTGTTCTGAAGGAAGCAGGCGGCTGTGCTTGCTTTCTTACCCGTTGTTAATGCAGGGGCCATGGAGACCCAAACCATCTCTGTAGGCAGCCACATATCCTGAACCACTCCTTATTTCATCAATTCAAATTAGTTTACTTTTATTACTAGTAATATTAATGTAAACTGCAGGCATGAAACGGTTGACCTAGTGAACTCAATGGCTCATGTCCTGCTGTCTTCATTGATCTCTGTTCAAGGCCCCGCTCCCACTCCTGTTCCTTCCTTCCTCACACAGGCAAGCCATCTAATATACAAATGTGTGTGTTATCTGTGTGTTCTTGGAAACATGTATAGTTTTGTGAAAACGTGTATAGTACTGTTCTGTTTATTCTGTTGGATTAGAGATCTCATTTTGTTACTTAATATTTTCTCTCCCTATTCTTACAAGATCTACCTGTGTTGCTATGTGTCTTAGATTGGGTTTCCCAGGACAGAGACTCTGAGATAGAGATTAGTGTGAAGGAGGTTTACTGGGAATATTCTATGTTCCAGGGTCAACCCTTTGGAGGGAGGGAAGGAGAGAGGGAAGCGGAACCGGGCAGAGGCAGGACCTGATCTGTGATGCAGATCTCGGGGATCTTGTGGGGAACTCTGGAGCTGGGCTAGTCCAGCAGAGTTGCCCTGATTTAAGACAAAGGGCCTGGCCTCAAGCCACCAACCTGTTATTGGATGTGGGCTGCCTTGGATGTGCTGAGGTGGTGGACTGAGGTGAGAGGCTGCTTTGGTTGAGAACAGTTTTCCAAGAAGGATTGAGATAAGAGGATCAGTGGTCAGCACCTCCAGGGCCTGGAAGAATGAGCACCTCTTTCTTGAGAGAAGAGGGAGGCAGAGGCTGGGGAGCACATATGCTATCTGCCACTCAACACCTAAGTCCAGTGTGCTGCTTCCCACCCTGCTCCACATCCTACTTCACTTCCTGATTTGTGTCTTTTCAAGCAGTGCCAGCCAGCTCCCTGGCGCCACAAAGGATGTTATACCCAACACCCCCATTTCCCATGTGGATCTAAGAGAGACTCTCTGGGAATCCTGGTCAGGGAATTCCTGGGGTCTGGGTAGTGGTGCTGGCTCGCTCTCTAGAGCACTGTCCCTGCCTCTGTTCCCACCACCCTTGCACAACTGTTTCTGGGGTCCATCAACTGTCAGTATGATCCAGCTCTAATTTTTGCCAATCTGATCGGTCTGTGAGTCTGATTTAGGTTTAAATTTGCTTTTTTATTATTGCTAATGGGTTTGAGAATATCTTTATATGCCTTTTAGCCTCTTGGGTTTCCTCTTCTGTGGATTTTCTGTTCATAGTCTTTGTCCATTTTTCTATTGGGTTCTAAAAAAAATATTTCTGATCTCTTTTTAGCTGGTAAACAAACTTCCCATATACATTTTAATAATGATATCTAAAGAGTTTAAGCAAGCCTCTCTGGAGTAGAGATTCCTGTTCAGAATATTTCAAGTGTTAACCAGCCTTCCCTTTCTCTCTCCTCTCTCTTTCACACACATTGCTATTTATAATGAAGTATTTTTGAAGAAATTATCACTTTTATGTAACAACATAAAATGTAACAATCCATCTAGTTACTTTTTAAAAAAAGATTTATTTATTTGAGAGACTGCGGGCACATTTATTTTAGAGAGAACACTTGCATGCGAGTGGGGGGAGGGGCAGAGGGAGAGAGAATCTCAAGTGGATTCCTTGCTGAGTGTGGAGCCCAATTCAGGGTTTGATCTCATGACCGTGAGCCAAGACAAAGCACTGATGCTTAACTGACTGCCACCCAGGTGCCCCTCCATCTAGTTACTTTTTAACTGAGGGTTTCTTTGGAATGGCTGCTTTTGTTTTTCCATCTCTCAATGCTTTCTTTGTAGCTACAATTCATCTTTTTCCATCTAAATTTTAAAATTTTTACAATATTTTCTACCATTTCTGAATGAGAACTACCGTCTTATAGCCAATTGAATCTGTAAAAGAGCTGAAGAAGGTAGAAGGGCTGGTTTTCTTGCCTTTACCTCCATCCTTCCTCCCTTGTTCCCCCTCTTTCCTTCTCTCTCTAGCATATTAGTCAAAATAGGAGTCTAGAAGCCCTGGATGTATGATTTGGGGGGTGTTTTAAGGTACATGATTTTGTTTAAAACAGAAGACCTTGTTTGAGGGAAATATTTTTTATCCCAGGAAATGTACAGCCTTGATACCATATGATGTGCACATAAACTGTGTCATCATCCTGGGTGAGTACATTCTCAGGCTCTCTCTTCACACTTCCCCTCCACCATGGGAGAGAAACTCCTTCAGGCCAGTCTGCTTTAGCTTTCCAGAGAGGAAGTTTATGTCAGGGGAAGAATATATTCAAACCCATCTGTTTTGGGTTAAAATTTTCCCTGTTTACAGATCAGATCCTTCTGGGGTCCTATTGCAGAAACCCAGGTGACCATCAAGATGGCCTGATAGTGCAGGGTGAGCGTGTGCCCTATCCCAAGGAAAATTCAGGAGTTCCCCCAATCAGCATACAGTTCCTTTAAAAATTTTTTAATTCCAGTTTGGTTAACATACAGTGTTATATTAGTTTCAGGTGTACAATATAGTGATTCAACAATTCCACACATTACCTGGTGTTACCACACGTGCACTCCTTAATTCCCATCACCTATTTCATACATTCCCCCATCCTCCTCCCCTCTGGTAACCATCAGTTTGTTTCTTATAATTAAGAGTCTGTTTCTTGATGTCTCTTTCTCTCTCTTTTTCCTCTTTGCTCATTTGTTTTGTTTCTTAAATGCCACATAAGAGTGAAATCATACGGCATTTGTCTTTCTATAACTTATTTAACTTAGCGTTATCCTCTCTAGCTCCATCCATGTTGTTGCAAATGGCAAGGTTTCATTCTTTTTCTGTGGGTGAATAATACTCTATTACATATATCTACACACACACATCTTCTTTATTCTTTTATCTGTCAGTGGGCACTTGGGCTGCTTCCATATTTTTGTTATTGTAAATAATGCTGCTATAAACATAGGGATAGATATATCCCTTTCAATGAGTATTTTTGTTTGTTTGTTTGTTTTCTGGTAAATACCCAGTTGGGGATTACTGGATCATAGGGTAGTTTTTTTTTTTTTTTTGAGGAAACTCCCTACTATTTTATCCAGTGGCTGCACCACTTAGCCTTCTCACCAACAGTGTAACATCCTTCCCAAAAGTTGCTGTTTCTTGTTTAATTTCTGTTAGGTGTGAAGTGGTATCTCAGTGTGGTTTTGATTTGTATTTCCCTGATGCCAAGTGATGTTGAGCATTCTTTCATGTGTCTGTTGGCCATCTGTATGTCTGTTTGTGTCTTCTGCCTATTTTTTAATTGATTATTTGATTTTTAGGGTGTTGTCTAAGTTTTTATATATTTTGGATACTAACCCTTTATCAAATATGTCTTTTGCAAATATCTTCTCCCATTCAGTAGGTTGCCTTTTAGCTTTGCTGATTGTTTCCTTCAATGTGCAGAAGCTTTTTATTTTGATGTAGTAGTCCCAATAGTTTATTTTTGCTTTTGTTCCTCTTGCCTCACAGGACATATCTAGAAAAATGGTTCTGTGGTCAATGTCCAAGACATGTCTGCCTATGCTCTTTTCTAGGATTTTTTATGGTTTCAGATCTCATGTTTAGGGTTTTAATCAATGTTGTTTATTTTTGTGTATGGTTTAAGAAAGTGGTCCAGTTTCATTGTTTTGCATGTAGCTGTTTAGTTTTCCCAATATCATTTGTTCAAGAGACCATCTTTTTCCCATTGCATATTCTTGCCCCCTTTGTCAAAGATTAATTGACCATGTAATTGTGGGTTTATTTCTGGGCTCTCTATTCTGTTCCAGTGATCGATGTGTCTGTTTTTGTGGCAGTACCATATTGTTTTGTTTACTACAGCTTTGTAGTATAATTTGAAGCCTGGGACTGTGATACGTCCAGCTGTGCTTTTCCTTTTTCAAAACTGCTTTGGATGTTTGGCGTCTATTGTGGTTCCATATAAATTTGAGTTGTTTGTTCTAGTTCTGTGAAAAATGCTCTTGGTATTTTAATAGAGATTGCAATAAATGTGTAGATTGCTTTGGATAGTATAAACGTTTTAACAATATTTGTTCTTCCAATCCATGAGCACGGGATATCTTTCCCTTTGTTTGTGTCATCTTCATTTCTACTACCATCAGTGTTTTATAGTTTTCAGAGTACAAGTCTTTCACCTCTATGGTTAGGTTTATTCATAGGTATCTCATTAATTTTGATGCAATTGTAAATGGTATTGTTTTTTTAGTTTTTCTGCTGCATTGTTATTAGTGTATAGAAATGCAATGGATTTCTGTACATTGATTTTATATTCTGTGACTTTGGGGAATTTATTTTCTAGTAGTTTTTTTTGACTCTGTAGGATTTTCTAGATATAGTATCATGTCATCTGTAAATAGTGAAAATTTTACTTCTTCCTTATCAATATAAACGCCTTTTATTTCTTTTTGTTGTCTAATTGCTGTGGCTAGCACTTCCAGTACTACGTTGAATGAAAGTGATGAGAGTGGACTTCTTTGTCTTGTTCTTGATCTTTTTTTTTTTTTTTAAAGATTTTATTTATTTATTCATGAGAGATAGAGCGGCAGAGACACAGGCAGAGGGAGAAGCAGGCTCCATGCAGGGAGCCTGACATGGGACTCGATCCTAGGACTCCAGGATCACGCCCTGGGCCAAAGGCAGATGCTCAACCATTGAGCCACCCAGGCATCCCTTGTTCTTGATCTTAAGGAAAAAGCTCTCAGCTTTTCCTCATTGCGTTGATATTACCTGTGGGTTTCCTGAATTATGCTGAGAATGTTCCCTCTGAATGTACTTTTTTGAGGGTTTTTATCATGAATGGATGTTGTACTTTGTCAAATGCTTTTTCTGCATCTATTGAAATGATCACATGGTTTTTATCCTTCCTCTTATTGATGTGATTTATCACATTGATTGATTTGTGAATATTGAACCACCCTTTCATCCCAAAATCCTACTTGATTGTAATAAATGATTAATGTATTGTTGGATTTGGTTTGTTAGTATTTTGTTGAGGATTTTTGCATATGTGTTCATCAGAGATATTGGCCTGATATCTTTACGTGATTTTGATATCAGGGTTATGCTGTCCTCATTGATAAATTTGGAATTTTCCCTCCCTCTTCTTCTTCCCTTTTTTCTTTTTTTGAATAGTTTGAGAAGAAGTATTAGCTCCTCTTTAAATGTTTGATAGAAATCACCTGTGAAGCCATCTGGTCCTGGACATTTGTGTGTTGGGAGGTTTTTGATTACTGATTCAATTTCATTGTTGGTAATTGGCATGTTCAAATTTTCTATTTCTTCTTCAATTTTGGGATGTTATACGTTTCTAGGAATTTATCCATTTCTTTCAGGTTGTCTCATTTGTTGGCATATAGCTTTCATAATATTCTCTTGTAATTGTTTATATTTCTGTGGTGTTGGTTGTTACTTCTCCTATGTGATTTTGTTTAAATCTTTCTCTTTTTTGCTTTTAAGAATATGGCTAGAAAAAAAGAATATGGCTAGAGGTTTATCAATTTTGTTGATCTTTTCAAAGAACCATCTCCTAGTTTTTTTGATCTGTTCTATTGTTTTTTTTTAAGTTTCTATATCCTTTATTTCCCCTCTAATCATTATTATTTACTTTCTACTGCTAGTTTTGGGTTTTGTTGTTTGTTCTTTTTGCTAGTTCCATTAGGTGTAAGGTTGTTTGAGATTTTTCTTGCTTCTTGAGGTAGGCTTGTTTTGCTACAAACTTCCCTCTTTGAACCACTTTTTTCTGCATCCCAAAGGTTTTGGACCATTTGTGTTTTCATTTGTTTTCATGTAATTTTTATTTCTTTTTTGATTTCTTGGCTGACCCATTCATTGTTTAGTAGCATATTATTTAGCTTCATGTATTTGTGGTCTTTTCAGATTTTTTTCTTGTCGTTGATTACTAGTTTCATAGCATTGTAGTCAGAAAAGATGCATGGTATAACAATGATCTTTTTGAATTTGTTGAGGCTTGTTTCATGGCCTAATATGTGATCTATTCTGGAGAATGTTCCATGTGCATTTGAATGTGTATTCTGATGTTTTAGGATGGAATGTTCTGAATATATCTGTTAGATCCATCTGGTCCAATGTGTCATTTAAAGCCTGTTTCCTTATTGATTTTTTTTTTTGTTTGGATTATTTGTCCATCAATGTAAGTGGGTGTTAAAGTCCCCTATTATTGTATTACTCTCAATTAATTCCATTATGTTTCTTACGAACCATTTTATATATTCGGTGCTCCCTTTTTTTGGTACATAAATGTTTACAATTGTTATATCTTCTTGTTTGATCCCTTTATTATTATACAGTGTCCTTCTTTGTCTTTTGTTGCAATCTTTGTTTTAAAGTCTATTTTTTGACATAAATATTGCTACTTTTGACATCCATTTATGTGATAAATGTTTCTCCATCCCCTCACTTTCAATCTGCATGTGTCTTTAGATCTCTTGTAGGCAGCATGTAGATGGGTCTTATTTTTTATCCACTTTCACCTCATGTCTTTCAATTGGACCATTTAGTCCATGTATATTCAAATTATTAATAAATATGTATTGCCATTTTATTACTTGTTTGGTGGTTGTTTTTGTAGTTTTTCTCTTATCCTCTTTCTTTCATGGTTTTCTGGGCTTGTTTAACAATATACTTGGATTCCTTTCCCTTTATTTTTTGCATAGCTATTACTGTTTCTTGATTTGTGGTTACCATTAGGTTTGTATATAACACCTTCTGCACATAGCATATATTAAGCTGATGGTCACTTAATTCTGAATTCATCCTTCTCTTCCTTCTGCATTTCAAATATTTAGGGTCATATTTTACATTAAAAAAAAAATTGGGCATCCCCAGTGGCTCAGTGGTTTAGTGCCACCTTTGGCCCAGGGTGTGATCCTGGAGACCCAGGATCAAGTTCCACTTTGGGCTCTCTGCATGGAGCCTGCTTCTCCCTCTGCCTGTGCCTCTCTCTCTCCCTCTCTCTGTCTCTCATGATTAAATAAATAAAATCTTTAAAAAAAATTTATTTGAGAGAGAGCACAAGCACACAAGCAGGGGGAGGGGCAGAGGGAGAGGGGAAAGCAGACTATTCACTGAGCAGGAAGCCTGATGCAGGGCTGATCTCAGGACTCTGAGATCTTGACTTGAGCCAAAAGAAGATGCTTAACTGAATAAGCTCCCTAAGTGCCCCATTTTACATCCTTTTATTTTGTACTCCTCTTGACTGAGTTTTACAGATATGATAATGTGTTTTTTTTTTTTTTGCTTTTTTGCTTCCTATTTTTCTTACTCTTATGTTTTCTCTTTTCCACTCACAGAGGCCCCCTTAACATTTCTTGTAGGGCTGGTTTATTTGTTGTGAATTATTTTAACTTTTGTTTGCCTGTGAATGTATTTATCTCTCTTTCTATTCTGAATGAGATAGCCTTGCTGGATAGAGTATTCTTGGCTACAGATTTTTCCCTTTTAGCACTTTGAATACATGGTGCCACTCCTTTTTGACCTGCAAAATTTCTGCTGAAAAATCAACTGATAGCCTTATGGAGTTTACTTTTTTATGTAACTGTCTTCCCTTGCAACCTTTAAAATTCTCATTATCATGGTTTTTGCTGTTTTAATTACTATGGATCTTGGTGTATGCCTCCTTGGATTGAATATATTGGGGGATCTCCCTTCTTCCTGAATCTGGATCTCTCTTTCCCTCTCCAGATTTGTGAAGTTTTTAGCTATTATTTATTCAAATACATTTGTTGCCTCCCTTTCTCTCTCAGCCCAGAGAGATTCCTTCTGGAATCCTTATAATGTGGATATTATGCTTATTGGTGTTGCTGAGTTCTCTAAGTCTGTTCTCTGACTGAGTTCTCTAAGTCTATTATGCAATATTTGTCTCTTACCTTTTCAGCTTATTGCTTTTCATTACTTTGTCCTCCAGGTCACTGATGCATTCCTCTGCTTTCTGTTGCTTACTATTCCATCTATTGTATTTTTACTTTCATTTATGGAGTTCTTTATCTCTGATATGTTATTTTTTATCTTTGTCAAGGGTCTTACTTATGTCCTCCACCCTTTTCTGAAGTCTGGTGAGTGTCTTTATGATTATTACTTTAAATTCTCCATCAGGCCTGTTACTTCTGTTTTGCTAAGATCTCCTGCTGTAATTTTGTCCTGTTCTTTCATCTGGTACATATTCTTCTGTCTCCTTATTTTGTCTGCCTCTCCGTGTCTGTTTCTGTGTATTAGGGAAGTCAGTTACGTCTTCTGCTCTTGAAAGTAGTGGCTTTACGAAGAAGTCCTATGCCCTCCAGTGCATTTGTCCCCTGTTCACCAGAACTCGGTGCTTCAAGGCAGTCTCCTATATATGTTGCTTGTATTCTGCTGTTGTGTCTTTTCTTTTCTTTTCAGTCTAGATGTCTGCACTGACTCTCTGCCTGTTGTGGGCTGTGCTTGTTCTCTGTAGTGTTAATGAAACCTATGCAGGCTGGCTCTAAAAGGGCATGAGCACAGGAGAACTTGGGAGTGGGATGGTGGTATTAGCAGAATTTGCCTTGAGAGGCTAGTCCAAAGCTGTGTCTTTGAAGCTCAGTGGCTGCTAGCTGCACAGCAAGAGGCAAGGGTGGCAGTATCTGGGGGTACAGTGGGCAGTGGCGGCTGTAGGGGGCATGGCTTGCAGTGGTGCTTGTGTGTAGTACCTGGGCAGGGCACATGCTCAGTGTTGGCACTGAGCTCACTGAAAATTTTGCTAAGACTAGAAATCTTGGAGTGGGTGAGTTCTCAGGAGAATACATAGGTAGGGCACATCACTAACAGGTTAGGTAGCAAATGTCTGTGGAGCGCTGCCTCCCAAAGCTGGCCCTGTGTTTATGCTGGGGGTGGCGGAGGAAAATAGTGTCTTCCAGCAACTTTGTTCCCACAACATGCTCTGAAATGGGAATAAACAGATCTTCCCCCATTTGCCCCAGGTGTTGTGCAAACAGTTGCTTCTACGTTGGTTCTCCTTGAACTGTTGTCTCTTTAAGGATGAGAGCCAGCTATCTTGCCCAGTGCTGAATCAGCTGACTTTTAAAGCTCCTGGTTCCAAGTTCCACCGTTATACCCTGATTTCAGCCCATCTTATTTTTCAAAACAAGATGTTATGGGGATTTGTCTTCATGTGGGCTCCCTGGTGCTTTCCCCTCTCTGTGCCCATAGCTCTCTCCCTCCTCTGGGAAGCTCTTGTTTGCATTTTGCCCTTTGTAACTTCTCAGATGCAGGTTCTTCTCTACACTTACTTGTGGAGTTTGTTCTCCCAGTCTTTGGGTCGCTCTCTGGTTTATTTACATGATGTGAGTGATATCTAGTTATAAAGGTGGGATGGGGTGAGCTCAGGGTCCTCCTACTCTGCCATCATCCTAAGCTCCCAGCACACAGTTCTGAAACTGTTATAGTAATTTTCTCAGCTGGAAGTGGATGTTCTCCAATGTACCTCATTGATACCACCCTTATCCTCAAGCCTAGACATCATATTTTGTCTTTTCTTATATGAACAAATTGAAAGATGTGGCAATAAAGCTGGTACAGGCCTGCTGGACATACAAACAGGTTGCCCCTCTCTGAAAAGCCTTTTCAGAGTTTCCTGGTAGTGGGCAGGCTTTCCCACTGCCCCTCTGTCAAACATAGCCTAAGTCAGAGGCATCTTATGTTGGAAGAAGCATGCTTCAAGTTGTGTTGTGGTCAAAACCTATTAGAACCAGGCTTTTATGATAACCTTCTGGCTATTTTAGAGAGATAAATTGCACCAGAGGGCCTTTTTAATCAAAGTGCTCTCCTGCCAAGTGACAGAGTTGACATATTTTTATAAAGTGAAAAGTTACTTTATCATTTATTAACAGAAGGAAAATACACAATGTCGTTTTTCACTTTTTAAAATGTGTCCTAGAAGACTTGTGACTGTCCATCACCAGTATTGCAGGTAAATAGCTGCATTTTTTCAGAAAGTAGCCTTTTCTTTGGGATCACTTCCCATGTCTCACAGTCTTACCCCATGCTTAGTGAAGTGTGATGACCATGTGGACGAGCTCTGGAATGCAGAATTTTACACAGGAAGGACTGTTATATGTAGGTTGTGGCCAGCTCATTACTAGTATCATGAGCCATGCCATAGGCATCATTTTACTGTGAGATCATGGAACTCTCTTGGTGGATTTTGAGCAGGGGAGTAACACAAATTTGATGAAATCTGAGCCCTTTTATACACACTCACTGATTCTCCATCAGGTGAGATCCTGGCTGAGTGAGATACTGTTTCAGGAGGTTGAATCATAGGAAGAGTTTTGGAGTGAAAGTTGTAGGGGAAGAAATGGAGAAAGGAAAGCAAGGTGGGGATCCTTTCAGATCTGTAGCCTATATCTATACTCAGGTCATATCTAGCCTATATCTATACTCCTTTCTGCTGGAGAAGGCACTGATGGGAGGTATTTCTGGAAGCTTAGATTCTCTAGTCTTCCCAACGATCCTGTTATTAAATACCTACTGCTTTCAACTAGCTAAAGTTGACTGTCATCTGCCACTAAGAAACTTGACTAATACACTTCCCCTTTCTCTCTTCTCTCATCTTAATCATCACTTTAGGGAATTTTGGCCTTCCTAATAATGGCAATTCACCCCATGATAGACGCTCATAGCTCTAGAGAGGCTTCCTTTACAGAATTCATAATAAGTGCAATTGCACACTTATTTGTGAGATTTTTAATAATTATTAAATAATCACTTCTGTCCTCCATTAGGCTACATTCAGTGAGGGCTGGAAGCTGGTGCTGCTGATGTTCCCAGTGCCTAGCATGGCATTTGGCACACAGGAAACACTATTTAAGGAGTTTTGGAACATCTTTGGACAATGCATAGGTGAATAAATGAAGACTCCAAATTTCTCCATGTTTCTAGGATGGTCATTGGTTCCAGGAAATAGAGGTCTACAGAGACCATGGGGGTGGCTTTCTGGTATTACTGCTCTGGGAGAAGAGACCCACTTATCCACTGTCTCTGTATATTTCTAAATAGTTTCCTCTTCTGGTTTGAGAGCTTATATTTTTTTAACACTAATTTTATTTTTGGAACTGTAGCTGTCTAACCAGGACTTCTCAGTTCCTGTTTGGTGTGTACTTTGGGACTGGTTGTAGCCCAAGGTGCTAAAAAAGGAAAACTGCATTCGTCACTGGGCTCTGGCACCTGCATGCTCTGCCTTTTCAGAGGTGACATTACACTCTTCAAGGCCCAGTTATTCCCTAGCAGTGTGGGTGGACTCTTGGTTCAGCAGCCTAGCATGGTATTCAGAATACCATGTCTGTGAAATCTTGGCTCTGCCACTCACCTGCAGGGTGACCTTGGTAGGAGACCTCATCTCTCCAGAACTCAGTTCCTTTATTTATAAAATGGAGATGAGAATGCTTGCCACATAGGATTGCTGGAAAGATTGTATTAGAAAATATCTGGGAAGTGCCTGGTCCAAAGTAATTGCTCAGCAAATCTTGTACCTCTCTCTGCTCTTTCCCTTTCCCCTCTTTCTGCACATGCCTACACTGAGGAGATAAAGAGGAGGCTACCCATGGAGAATATTGTCCAGGCTAGACCTCAGAACCATTGAATGAGTCAGTGAGTGAGTGCAGGAGGAAGGATGGAATGAACAATGGTGTGACCCCATTATCTATTGCTAGGGGATGTTGGAAAAGTAGTGGACATAGCTGTGATAGTGATTATTTAGTGAGTACCTAAAGGGCTGGACATTGTGGCAGATACTTCACAGAACTTATCTGACTTAATTATCACAAGAATCCTTTAAGAGAGGTACCATTATTACCATTTTATAATCAAGGAAAGGAAAACTCAGGTGTGTGCATAGGTGTATTTGCAGCTAAACGTGTGTGTGTGTGCCGCGCGCGCGCATGTGTGTGTGGTGCTTATCTAACTCCCAAGAAAACAACAGGCATTCATGACATGAATGTGCAATTATTAAAGGACTGTAAATGTTTCTGGTGATTAGAAAGGTAAAGATAGATAAAGTGGAGGGTGGAATGGGAGTAATGTTTTGGTACTGTAGCCCTGAGGAAGGGAAGCCAAGGTCGATTCATAGAGAGCTTCTGGGGCTACCTTCCTGTTTTATGGGGAAAAGAGAATAGGACTAAGGGTTCTGAGTGAGGTCAGAGGGTACTTCTCACAGGTCCTGGGAGCCAAGACTGTGAAGCTTCTGTGCACAGTGTCCTGGTGACATCCATAGGCACATATGGAAGCCTCTGCAGAGTAGTCATATTTAGGATGAAATTAATTTTTGGTCCAGGATGATTTCCCAGTGAGGCACTAAAAAAAGGAAGAACTCTGGGCCTCAGCTTCAGGACCTTATCTCAGATAAAGATACCTTATGAGGTAAAGGAATCCATACTGAAACTGGTCTGAGAAATATATATAGTACAGGGATTCCTGGGTGGTACAGTTGGTTAAACATCCAATTTTTGGTTTTGGCTCAGGTCATGAGCTCAGGGTTGTGAGATCAAGCCCCTTGTTGTGCCCTACACTTAGTAAAAGTCTGCTTGAGATTCTCTCCCTCTCTCCCTACCATTCCCACTCATCCTCATACATACTGTCTCTCTGTAAAATAAATAAATAAATATTTAAAAAAAGACATAATATGTAGTACCACTAATGCTATCAGATTATTAATAGTATATATGCATATGATTAAGAGTGTGTAATTATAATTTTGAAATTTAGCTATGCATAATACATTATTATACAGTATATAATTATAATTAAAATATATACTGTATTGCCATATACTATATTGATTACATATTATAATATATATTATGTAAAATATATATTAGGGCTTGTTAAGAACTCTCTTGAAAGAAAAAAATCAGAAAATCTGGTAATAATGGGCAGCCATTCTTGCATTGACACAGTTGGCTAGAGCAGAGGGACAGTTTCCACTCTGGACTTGGCATGCATCTTTCTCTTCACATCTAGGTAGTTATACTCACTCTACCTGCTTTACTTCTGCAGGTATTTGAATTTGGCATAGAGCACCACATCCTGTGATCTGTTTCCCTCACCTCCACTCAGGTCGCTTTATAATACATCAGGACACGCTCTGAGGGTGCAGAGGATGGTAGGATCACATTCCACTGGGGAAATCAAGAATGGTATCACTGACAAATAACGTAGGAGCTTGGGAGTAGGAACTCCTGTTAGGGATAAAATTTCTATGGTCTGAGATATGGGAGGAGGGGTGGCATTCCAGGTAGCAGGAGCCACAGCAGCAACACTGTGGAGGTGGGAACACTCAACATGGGTTTGGGAACACCGAGACATGGGACTCATGTTGGGTGACTAGGAGATATGAGGATGGCCCAATGTAGGTTGGGCCAGGTCATTAAGAAGAGGTTTAATTCAGTTCAGTTTAATTAGTTCCCTCTGAGCCTTTCTATTGCAGGCTCTGCACTAGAGTATGAATACGGTTATGATTGAGATGAAACCTCTGCCTGAGACTTTTAGCCATAGTTTGATAGTTTAGAAGCTGGTTTGTTGGCATATATAAATTTTTGCTTTGGACCGTCTATCAGGTTAACCCAATATGAAGCCTATACTCAGGCCTGATAATTCAGGACTCTTTCAGTTTAAAGAATGGAGCTCATTTACCCTAAGGGTGAGGAGCCCCTAGAGCAACAGGGCCTTGTGTAGAAACAGTAGGCTCCCAGAAGTTTCTGTAGCCTGTTAGCCTGGGAAGCCACCTCCCAGGGAGCTTCTGCAGTGTGGTCTATGGCAGGCACAGTAACTGAGGAGGGAAGTGGGCAGGAGGCTGCTGTGGTGCTGAGAGATGAGGGGATGTTTTTGAAAGAGATGAGAGAGAATAGGCACAGAAGGAAGATGAGGAATCTATCAGATACAAGAACAGGGGCCAGATTTCTTTGGGGAAAAAGAGAGTGGAGAGGTCAGGGCTCTGGTAGTGAGCTGCTACACTGGGCTCCAGGGAAGCTCAGGGCTGGGGCATGGGGAGGTCAGTTGGTGTGTGTGTGTGTGTGTGTGTGTGTGTGTGTGTGTGTGTGACCAAAGTGAAGATGGAAGGACAAACAGACAAAGCCTTCCTCGGCTCCCTGCTGGCTCTCTGAGATTGGCTCTCTGCAATACAAAAATACAGCTCGGTGCGATATAAACATGCTGTCTTAACCTCAGGCAGAAGAAATCCTTCTAGGATCTGAATGATCTGTATTTGGGAGAAGATCATGGTGAACTAACTCCTTGGGGTAGAAGGATGGGCATGGATTTTAGCAGGACACCAGGGACTGAAGGAAAGATGACAAAGCTGCTCTCCAAAGAGAAAAAGAAAGTTGCCTCTTATTTCTGAGAAGGATGAGGAGGGAAGAGAGCAGGGGGGGGTGGTAGGAAAGGGAAGGGCGTGGTGGGGTGAGCATGCAGGTGGCACATGGCTGGGGGAGGGTAGCCAGAAGGAGTTGAACAAATGACAGTGCCTTTTGTGATAGGTGATGGCTGTGTGTCATGTGCAACGTGGCTCCTCTTCATGACTCCAACACTTCTAAGAAACTGTTTTTGACTTTTTCTTCCTTCTCGCTGGATTTTTCCTCCCTCTCTCTGACCAGAGGGCAGGCTTAACCCCTGGGTCAGGCCAATATGAAACAGGAAGGCAAGACAGCTGTAACTATAACTCAACCTAGGGAAGTGCTCTGGAGCTCTACCAGCTATGGGTGGGGAGGGGAGCCCATTCTCAGTGGGCTGCAGGGGCGAGATGGAACCTGGGTGTGAGGGAAGGTCAGCATGCAGGGGGCAGGAAGGGATGGGCTGGGAAAGATTCAGAGCTTTGCTCAGTCCCATCTGCCCTTTGGCAATGCCCGTAGCTCCAAGGATTAATTAAGACCAGACACAAAGGGCTCCAGCACTTGTAGGCACTAAGTACAGGAGGCTTGTCTTTGTACTGGTTTCCAGTAACAATGCTGCCAAGTTGTATTCTGGGTGTAACAGGGTACCCTAAGGGAGGCCTGACGGGGTCCAGCTTGCCATGTTACCACCCCTCATGTCCCACACCCCTCTCTTCCCCATGCAAGGATTTAGGATAGAGTTCCAAAGAATGTTGACCCAGCTAAGCAGTTCTCGGCACCTCGCCTCATCAAATTGTCTGAAGGATAAAAACTCTCAGAGGTCATCTTTACTGTGAAATTCTAAAATCATATTTATTCACCAATTCACAGAAAGTGTCGTAACGACCACCAGCATGAATCAGTTTGTAGGCATTTACAAGTCAAGGCTGAAAATAAATATCTGTCTGTGTCGAATAGGCATTTAACAAATTACTTGGAAACTGCAAGAATCTTAATTATTAGAAATGTAAAGTTTGTGACTCAAATATGGATAAAATCACAGTCATGGGAAGAAGCCCAACAGATTCCTGTGGTGGCTCTTATTTTCTTCCTATATCTTTATATACATGGAGATTCTCAGCGCCCTTCACTCTGCGTCAGCCTGAAGTGGACAGGACAGCTCAATTAGGCAGGGACTAGATCAGGGGAGGGGCTCATAGGTGTAGGGAGGAGAAGGGGCATTTTCTCTGGTCATCTGTGATTGGGCAACCTCATTCATTGAGCAAGATGATAAAGTGCTCTCCTGAAATTAAATTCTATAAATGCATACAGTCTTTCTAACATGATAGTCCAAAGTTTGCATTGTTTCACATCATACACACTAGTATATTTAGCAAATAAACACATTTTCTAGACTAAAAGGATTCAGTTTTTTGAGGCAGCTGAAAGAGCTCAGAGGTGGACATGTATCAGGTATACATACACGGGCCCACCTGTTGAGGTGGCATCTCCAGATATGGGTGATGGGAAGAGCTGAGAGAAGAATCATTAGACCTCTGAGACTGGCTGAGCCCAGAATCATTATATTTAGTTCTAGAATTGTACCCGAAGTTGGCACAACTCCACGGCATTGCACAAGTGTTTAGGAAATGGCAGAAGCAATAGGAGGGGACCCCTCAGTCCTGTTCCCTGTAGAAATAGCTTGTTAGATGTTATGCAGATGAGGTCTAAGTGATACAGACCCACTATGTGCAGCATCCTAAGTGATATAGGCCCACTCTGTACAGCATCCTGGCAAGAGCCAGACCCAGTGCCTGCAGCCAGCTGGACATTGTTCTGAATCTTTCAATTCATGCAAGCTTCTCCTCAGCCGAGGTGTAATGATCTAGGAGGGGGATGTGGCTGACTTGCTTCCCTGTGGCTCACTTAATTGGGTGTATAGTGAGTACTGAGTGTTTCCCATGTAGCGACAAGTTGGACCTTCCATTTTCCAATGCTTACTAAACTCCTACTATGTGCCAGGCACTGTTCCCAGTGCTCTGAGAGCTAAAAGTAAATGAGAACAATAAGAAAAAGTGTAACACCCAAACCTGTGCTTCTAAGGAACTGAAAAATGTGTTGGGATTGGGACCATTGACATCTTTATATCTTACGTATTTCTGTATTTTATGTATATATATGCATATGATGCACATAATTGCTGCCCTTAGCCTACTTTTCCCTGATAGCTTATATTTAACACATTAATTAATTTTCCAAGTGAATGTCCCACCGAGTCATTCTGAATCTTACCTTTCTGACATTATAATGTCCATGCCGATAACATAACACACCTAACTCTAATACCTATAGATATCTTTGAAAACAACCAACTTCTACATGCAGTTTCTTTTCTAAATTCACTGGCTGGTTTTCTTCAATTTCCTTTTCTGCTGTCCAGCTCAGGGCATCAACAACTTTTTTTTGGGAGCCACTGAGGTCAGCCTGGAAGCAATCAGGTGGATTGATCCATTGTGACTAGTTCAATTAAGAATGAAATCACCTTCAAATAGGTCTGACTTTGGAGGCATTGATTTGATTGCCTCAGGGTCACACGGCCAGGCTTCCCCATAGTTTACTGAAACTTGGATACAGCTTTCAGTATAGAGCAATGCTCTGGCTTCCCAGGTGAGGGTGTTCCTGTTCCGTCACTCTTCTCTAGCCTCACCTGTTCCCTCTCTAACTCTGAGTCAGCTTTCCCGTCAATCTCTTTTTTTGCCTTTTGAGTGATCAGCCCTGGATATCAAGTCTAACTTCCTAATCTCCAAAAGGCTTTTGCCTTATTTCCACCACTTGAAGTTTACAAGCAAAGATGTGCGTGCCATCTTCTGAATCCTGCACATTGATGGCTCCTTTGCAACCAAGGGAGGAGCTAAGGGGTATATTCCACGTTGCGCAGGATGGATGGACTTTTGTCTGCAGGGGTGTGCACATTACATTCCTATCTGTGACCCACAGGCCCAACCAGAACCCTTTCTCACAGAGGCCCCAGTGAACCCTTCCTAAGGCAGCTGTCTCCTGGCCCTTCCCTTCCCTTTTTCAAAGAGGCTGGACTCTAGTAGCTGAGACCTGCGGTTGATTCCCTGATTCTGCAAATAGAGACAACCTATGGGCTCTTTTCTTTGGTAGCTCTTTCTGCTGGGGAAAAGAACCCTTACCATGAGTGTGTGTGTGTGTGTGTGTGTGTCCCATTTATGTTCTGAAATGCTCAGAAAAAAAGGTCTGGATAGCTGAGATGCATTTTCATTTCAAGATAAAAGCAAACAGATGTTAAAGTCGGCATGTTTTTGTCACCTGGGATTAATACACACTGCCTGCATTTTGGCTCTTCTCACCTCTATTGCCCTCTTTTCCTTTGGCTGTTGGGGGTTGAGCTTCATCTTGATGGATCTCTGCATCAAATCTGTTGAAAGGAGCTGCAGAGTAGCACAAGACTAGGGCGATTAACAGATTAGGACGTCCTCCTTCCTGGGCAGCATCGTGACTCAGGACCTGAGGATGGAGCAGGTGGGCTTACCAGTGCCCCTCCAGCTGCTCTGGGCTTAGGGGCACCTTTTAGTGAGCTAGCAAGGGGCCACTCTCCAAGCAACTCCATTCTTGTTCTTTTCCTGCCCCTAGATATACTCCTACTTCTCCTTGCTCTGATTTTATGAAGGATTCTGACCTATATACTAAGAGAAAAGATGGAGGAGTCTTTTTCTATGGAAGCATCTTAATTTTTCACATCCTGTGCATTTGCTGAGGTTAGGTGATCTCTGGTATTCTGTTTAATTCACCATTTATCAAGCCCGTGCTATGGACTAGGTGCTGTGATAAGTGAGTGATACTTCTTGCCTTGACGAGGGCCTGTGACAGCAGAGGCGGCAAGAGCTCCCTCAGGGCCCATACAGCCTCACACAGCCATGTTTTCTGGCGCCTGGTCAGGGTTCCCAGTGGGTGCAACTGACAGTCCTCATGGAATGGGACTCTGACTTGAAATGGATCATCTCAGTGGTCCAGACGTAGCAGCACCTCTCTGGGGCTTAAAATGGGAGGGACTAGCTGATATTGGGACACAGTCCTCCCGTTTCTGACAAATGTAAATGACTGGTATGGCTTGCACAGTGACATATCTTGGGGGTCTCCTCTGTGCCTATTCTTCCCAATAAATATCCCTCATATTCTTTCCTTCCACCTGGTGTTCTGGCTAGATTGGAGCTCCTGACCCTTCTGTCTGACTGGATACAGATCTAAGCTTCTCAATGAGAGCAGAGCCCATCCTGCTCCCAGAACTACCTGAGGCCTCTCCACCCACGTCCTGCCATCCCATCCCTTGTCTTTTTGTCCCATAGGGGACTTTGTAATAAGTGACTTAATTTCAGGGAAACAAAATTGTCTTAAGGTCTTGGGAGAGAGATGTCGCATCAGAGACCAGGCTGGAGAAGAAAATTCTTCTGGACCTAAGTGACGTGAACAGGAAGAAACTTTCCTTTCACCTCTTGGGTCTGCTCTCTCCTGTGCTTCTCACAAACAACTGGCAAAGCAAAGCGTTGGTTCTTTTTAGCACAGTCTAATGTGTTAGAGATGGTTGTTCTTGATATGGTCACTGTAGTCTCAGGGGATTGATTGACCATTTAATCAGAAGACCCTTCCATAAACTAGGCTGGAGACATGGAGGTATCCTTGAGGGCATTTGGGGGAGGACTCGGCTAGGACAGGACTGACAGGACCAGGAATGTGCCTTTGATCAAGAGGGAACTGGGTTCTTAGAAACTATACAGCAGGTGCCAGCTTTCCAAGGCCATGTGTCTGGGTTCCCCTCCATCCCACTCCTCCTCTGTCCTCCACTCCAAGGCCCAGTGTTCCAGTTCTCTGACTCCTAGTCTCAGAAACCCTTACATGAGGACAGATTCTGCACCACAGGTAGGTGTAACTGATAGAATGTCAACTTGTTTCTCCCGAAAGGTTCTAGATCTTTGCAGAGTTTAAGCCATGAATCAAAAACCTAAATCAATAATTGGCAGATCTTTGGCTTCTGGGAGGTAGGGGAAAAGGGAATTGGTGGAGACTGGTACCTTTGCAGGTCTTAGAGATTTGAAGACCAACACAGAATCCGCCTGTAGAAAATGCTGCAGGTTTGTTTTAGGTTTTGTTTTCTACTTTTAGTAACATCCAGAATGAGTTACTGCCCTTCCAAGAAAAGCCATTAATTCTCCATCCAATTTTGTGTTTGGATTGTGACGCTGCATGACCCAGTCATATTACAGAAGGCGCAGCACCACAGTAAAGCTGGCAGTGTCCTTGGATGACCCCACGCCACTCTCTGTAGGCCCTGGTGGCTCCACAGCATAGATGCTCTGTGGGGACCAGTTCTCCTGGTGATGTAAGGACACTGCTACAGTTTAATCATTTCCTCTAATACATGGCCCTTCAGGAGGCTGCTTATATATGGGAATCTGGAAGGCAGTCTCCTTAGGGATGGGTGGCCTCACTACAGCCTCCCCTAGACTATGTGTCTCTCTAGGATTAAAGGGGCCAGACCAGCAGGAAATGGATCATGCCCTAGGGGAGGAGTGGAGTTGGGACGTGGCCCAAGGTTCCTTAAAATCACTGCTTCAGGGATGCCTGGGTGGCTCAGCGGTTGACTGTCTGCCTTCAGCCCAGGGCATGATCCTGGAGTCCCAGGATCAGGTCCCACATTAGGCTCCCTGCATGGAGCCTGCTTCTCTCTCTGCCTATGTCTCTGCCTTTCTCTCTCTGTCTCACGAATAAATAAAATCTTTTTAAAAAAATATCACTGCTTCAGGGAGTATGGACTAGAGTCTAGAGGGCCCTACAGGGTTCATAGAATGGTCTGCTTTGACTCCTTCTCTTCTCACTAGTAATTGACTCTCTTATCCTATTAATCATCTCCTCCCAGTGCCAGTGAAAATTATTCTCATCCTCTACATCTGTGGTTTTCAAACCTTAGAGTGCATCAGGATTTGAGAGCCTTGAAACATACACCACTGGGCGCCACCCGTGGTTTCTGATGCAGTAGCTCTTGGGTGGATCTTGTGCATTTGCATTTCTCACTCATCCCTAGCTGATGCTCTGGTCCAGGGCGCTCCTTGGGAATCTCTGCTCTACAGTGTCCTGTGGCGCTTAGCAAAGTCAAGCCCTTCTTCCCTCCTCAGCTCTGACTTCAGGCCTCAGAGGTCTTCCCTCATGTCATGCTTTTCATGTCTTTGAACTTGGCACATACCAGCCCCTGTATCTGGCTTACTTTCCAGGTCTGCCTGCCTGCCATTCATACTAAAGAACTTCCTTTGTAGTTTCACGGATTCTCAGTCATCAGCCACGTGATATCCACCTTGTGGGCAGGGTGACTTGCTTTCATCCATAAGTGACCTGGGTCAGGCTGGGGAAGAATTAGGAACATCTAGGAAAGCACTGCCTGCCTCCCTAGTGCTCTCCTCCGCTGGCCTTGGCAATGTGTGTGAGGGCTCCCAGAATCACACCTGCCATGTAACCTAGGGTGGAGAACTGCCAGAGCAAGTTACTGCCTTCCCCCAACTCCAAACTTCTGTCTGCATCAGTCTCCACTGCTCTCACAAAGGAAGCCTGCCAACAGTTCATGAGACCGAGAGACCCCCCTGGGCAGGGCCACACCTCATTCATCTACCATTCCCTCATTTCTGGCACGGGGCCTGGCACACCATGGGTACTCAGCAAGGATTTGCTGAATTACGTTGAACGTAGCTGCAAACACAGAATCCCATCTGTTCACTAATGGCATCCAGGGAATGTCTGATTGCTTTCTGGGGTGCTGGTGGAGATAACTTCTTGTGTCTCTTTGTACCTTCCTGGGATAGAGTCAAGTTTGACTTCTAGTCCACAGCCCTTGTAAAGCCAACTTCCCTTTGTAGTTGGTGCCAAAAGGAAAACTGGAGCAAGATCTATAGAGTAGGTACAGAATAAATTTATAAAATAAAGTAAATAAAGGCAGGGAAATGAAAGTGCTGGAGTAGACTTTAAAACTTTCACTGTTCATTTCCTTTGCCTACAGCTGGGCAGCAGAAAGTGATTACATGAAAATTAAATTGTGCCAAGGGCTTTGGCTTGTCAGCCTCGATAAAAGTCTGATGCAGATAGAGGATCCTGTACCGTCCGTAGCCCTCCAGAGTATTTCACGGGGGCTTTGTGGATACCCCAAAGGCCCGAGAATGATCCTACCTGAAAACCATCTACTTTTCACTTGTAAATTCTTTCAAAGAATTAAACTCGTGCCCTCACTTTTTTTGGTAAAACTGATTTAGTTAATTTCAATGAGAGGATGATTAAGAAAAAGTCCTCTTTTCTTCCTCTTGCTAATATTGAATTACAGAGCCATGAAGAGTGCTAATTTTGAAATGTGCTGGGTAGGGCTTTCTACTGATTATGTTGCTATTGATTCAAACAGTCAAAAGTCTTTAGGATCATTTTTAGAGCAATGGCATGAATAGAGCCGAAATGGAAATCAGTCTGAGATAATGAACACCCCTGCTTAGAAATCATTATGGGCTGAGTCATGCTGGGAATGCGCTGTGCCTGGGAGTTGTCCCTGAGCTCAGGGGAGTTAGCACTCAGTGGTCAGTCAGTTTGGGCACTCAGGGCTTGGAGTTCTTGATGAATGCTTATCTGCGTTCAAGTCAATTTGACGAGTAGCAGGTGTTTTTTGTTGTCATTTTCTTGCTGGGACATGAACATTTAAAACTTAATTAAGGGCCGTGGAGTTGTTTGTAGTTCATTTTGGAGGCAAAGACCCCTGGGGGGATGAGGAAGGGTCTAAGATAGCAATTTACTTTCTCTTGGTACATAGAAGGGCCGCTTTCCTTGAATGTATGGTAGAGGTATGCAAACTGTGACCCAAGGCCAAATCAGGCAGGCTGCTGGGTTTTGTATGGCCCATGGGCTCAGAAGAGTTTTTAACATTTTAAATGGTTGAAAGTAAAAATCGAAAAAGTAATAAAATTTCATGATATGTAAAAATATGAATTCAAATTGTCTGCTCTTTTAGTATTCATAAATAATTTTTTTGGAACATAGCCATATCCATTCATTTATGTATTGTCTGTGGCTTATTTCATGCGACAGTGGCAGAGTTGAATACTTGCAACAGAGACCATATGGCCTGCAAAGCCTAAAATATTTACTATCTGGCTCTTTCCAGATAAAGTTTGCTGACATCTGCTGTATGTACCGGCATGGAGGACATTGCTTCCCACTAGGAGCCCTCTTCCTGGAGGATCTGTGTCCACTAGGTATAGCTCTTGCTAACTGCAGAGTTGTGTAGTCTAAACCCTGCTTGATAGGATGATTGAGAACATTTAAGAAAATGATAATGAAATAAGATCCCCTGAAATCATATTTTTGTTACCTACTTACATTTGGGCCTTGGTCAAATTCAAAACATTTGATTAACCTACTAGAGTTACTTTTGGTATTAAGACAGCTGACCAACTAGTTGATTGCTTTACTCCATTGGGCAGCTCAGTCTGTATTGGCCTATTCCATTTCAACCTCCTCTTCCTCCCCCTCCATGTCACCTGAGTCACTTGAGAGGTTTCAGCCTATCTCTTTCCCAGCTCCAAAAATCTGGTCATCCTCTTGGCAAGATAAGCAATGGTCTGGCCTGTGGCCAAACTGGTCAGCTGTTCCTCTGGGGTATGAGCCTGCACCTGCTGCCTCTGATGTCTGGATGAGAGGCTGCATGGTGTACAGGCCATCTGGGAGTTCTGGTTCCTGGATACCAGCATATGGAGCCTGGAACATGCTGGGCTGATTGATGACATTTTTCACTCTTTATTAGAATATCTGGTGTAGAGCAAGTTAAATTACTCACTACTCACCTGAATGGTCTCTTAAGCTTCTGCTACTTCTATATAACCACTCCTTGTTGAGTACGGCTTTGGGAACATGATAAATGCCCATTGACCCAGCAGTATTTCAAGTGTCTCGTCTTTTGAGCTGACACACAGTGTGACTTGGCACAACAGGAGTTGATGGAGAGGGTCCTGACTTGTTCCCATTGTTTCTCTACATCAGTCCAGTCACAAACAATTCAACTCTGCATCCCTAGCCAAGTGCCACTTTCACCTGCTCCCCCCACCCCCATAATCCCTAAATTAGGGCCCAATTAGCTCCCTCAACCAGAAGTGATACAGTCATTGGAGATAGCCGGAAGGCATGAGGAACCCCTTCTCACCCCACCCAAACTGAAAAGAGTGTGTAAAGACTCAGATATTTTAAATGTAAATCCAATTGAAAAAGCACTGGTTGTGATGAGCACCAGGTGGTGTAAGTGCTGAATCACTAAATTCTACTCCTGAAACTAATTACACTATATATTAACTAGAATTTTAAAAACTTGCAACATCAAATTTTATCTTACGAATAACAAAAAATTGGTTTTAAACCATAAATTTGGTTTTTACTGCCATAATTTTGATAGAATTCTGTTAGCTCCTAAATGCCCAACTGGAGAATCTTTTATTTAATGAAAGGGATTATGGAGACTAAGCAGTGTTAGAGATTTTCTCCTTATAGCTGTGCAGACACAACCTGATAGAGCATTTTGGTTGGGAGAATTCACCCAATCTTACTCAGCTTTAGCATTTCCTAGGGCTGCTGGTTGAGTGCTTAGCACATAGTAGGTCCTCAACAATGCTTGTGAGCTGCATAAATATAAGTAGAAGCAGGGCTATGGGCACTGGACCAAGAGTGGCAGGTGGGAAGTCTGGTCTTGTCTCTACCTCTGAGTGACTCTGAACAAGATGCTGAAGCTATGAACTTCAGTTTACTCAAAATAGGCCTGACAATAGGTGTCCCAACTCCCTGACAGAGTTATGGTGAGGCTCAAAGGGGGGAACAGAGTGCAAAAAACACTTTTGATGGTGGAAAAAGCTGCATCAGGTAGTTTTCTTCAATCAGAAGCTTGCAGGGGCCTCTCATGGATCCTCGTTGGGTGCAGCTCAAACTAGAGGTCATTCATGATGGTCCCCCTTAAACTCTATTTTAGTGACATGGTGAGTAGAATGAACAGATTCTCAACTTACTTTTGAACCTGAATGCCCCTGTGACTAGGGGCCAGCTCTGTGCCTCTGCCAGTATGGGATGAACAACAGGGGGAGGGTGGGAGGACAGGGACAGATTGTCTCTGGCTTTATCCTTTGTCTGTACATTCACAACAAAGACGGTCTCAGAGCCTTGTGGAAGTCCTAGAATGGCCCTGTTTTTGCCTGCTAATCTCTGGTCACAAAAGAGCACAGACAAGTTACTATAGCAACTGTTCTCTCCTTACAAGGTGTCCATGTTAGGATGGAGGTGGAAAAGATTTTATTGAAACAAGAAGAAAAAAATTAGGTTTTCAGATATATTTGCCCTCCACCCAAAGCACTGCTCCTTTAATACAGCAGCAGCTGTTACTATCACAGATATGCTCCTAATTCCTAACATTCAAATCTCCAAACTTTCATTTTTAGATTTGGTGCAGTTCATGCTGGTCCTAATACATCGGAGAGGGATGAATTTGCTCAGAAGGCAAAACAGTGTGAAACAGGTGATGAGGGACCCTCAGACTAGATGCTGAGAGCCTTGTCCACCTCTGGCTTCCCTCTGGCTGGGAAGACCCCAGCCACCCCCATCTCCCAGATCTGTGCCCACCATAGTACCCAGCTGCTCATCCTATCAGCCCTTCCTTCTGGTCCCTGGCTGCAGGCTTGTCACACTGTTGCTTGAGGCAGTACCTCTGCGGAGTGCTTGCTGGTTCCTGTGATGTCATGTGGTGGCAGCCTGGTTGACAGAGAGCTTTGGCTGGGGCCCAGGCCCTGCTGTGGCCAAAGACCTAGTCTTGGTTTTGGACTTTTCATCTAAGCTTATGTGACCTCAGAAAGGACAAAGGGAAAGGCTTTCCAAACTGGGGAGAGCGTATGTGTGCATGTGGGTGTGCGTGCATGTGAACCTTTCCCTATATGTTAAATCTGCCTCAACAAAGACTTTCTTTTAGAGTATTAAGGACTGAAGACCTCTTATGTGTGAAGTCTGACCACCTTGCCCACGTGAAGCCACCTGAAAAGTCAGGTGAGAAGAACCTGCTGGTCTGTGTGGAAGAGGAGATGGGGTCAGGTGCACGCACAGTGAGCTGGAACCCAAGGGCCCTGGGCACAGGGAGCCCGGGGGAGGTGAGTGACATAAAGGCTGACTTTTTTCCTTGCAGAGAAGAACAAAGGCAGAACTCTGCAGATTGGCTGACAGGATGCTAGGCGAGTCCAGGGCAGAAGTAGGGGCTACAGGGCAAAGTCCACCCTGAAGTCTCCACTAATGATGACCCTGGGCTTCTTGGACCCTCCCTAGGGAGTGCCCAAGGAATAAAGGGTGACTTCCAGGACGCTGGGGAAGGCCTGCCCAGACTTGTCATAGAAATCAGAGGCGACAGGTGATAGACTCAGGCGTATATCAGGTGGGGCTTACAAAAGGGACACTGGGTGGGCACAGACAGCTGGGCACTAGTAGGGCAGGGCAGAGTCGTCCCACTCCAGCTGGGCTTGCCTGGCTCCACTCTGCCCATGTCTGCCCTTGCCCATCCCTTCCTCCTCCTCTTCCTCTTCGCTGTCCTCTGAGTCACTGCTGCTGGAGCTCATGTCTTCCTCCACTTCTTCCTCCTCCTCCTCAGTCTCCTCTTCCCCACGCCCTGGTTCTTCATGTTTCTGGATGTCGGGGAGAAAAGGGACATGCTCATCAGGGGTTGAGCAGAACCCACTTTGGAACTTAAATGTTTCTCCCTCCACTAAGGGAACATTTCAGGCCCCTTGAATTCCTTTCCCTTCATGTTAAACCCATGGGCCTGGGGACAGGCGTCCTGGATGTGAGGTCCTCTGGTGAAAGGCAAATCAGAGGGCTAAGGATGAAGAAGAAATAGTGAATTCCAAGACCTGGACTCAAGGTAAATGGTGGGTTTTAAACACAAGACATCAAAGCCAGTCCCTTCCATCACTGAATGAGCCTTTCAGACCAAAGTTTGCTTTCTGGCATTCCTGGCACCTGTCTGTATGGAGCTAAGTCTTAGGTGTTTGCTTCTCAGTAAGAGCACGGCATTTACACTTACAGCCCATTTCCAGGTGAGATTATATTTGCTGGGAGCAGAAGGTCTTCTAAGCCAAGACTCAGGTGTGTTGCTCCTCAGAAATATTCCTCTGGGAAGGACAAAGTTCATGGTCCTCATTTTCCATGCCTCCCCCCTTACTATCTTTTCCAGTTCTATTCCTGTCCTACCCCCAGCCAGGTTTTTGGTGATTCTAGCAAAATCTTAGTTCTGGATTTATGTTTTAAGGTAATGAAACAGCCGTAAGATGCAAGTGCCCTTGTGTGGTTGCATCCCCTCCCTGGAGCAGCTTCTTTTCTACCTTAACCCACCTCCACCCTAACCCATTTTTCAAAGCCTCCCTTAGGCTAACCTCCTGCGGGAAATCTTTCCTGAACACTCCAGCCTTAATGGCTCTCCCTACTCATGCTTCACTGATGGCTGGCATTAGCAGGTTAGCCCCTCAGTGAGAACACTCCTGCCAGGACTCTGATCCAGGCACAGGGGCTTGTTTCTCACAGCTGAGGCTCAAGTTCTCTGAGGTGGAAATGCTGGTGTCCCCAACTAGTGCACACAGCATTCTATGTACAACCTGTGCTAGGAGAAGGAAGCTGAGCATCAGCCTGCTGGCTATGAAACTAGAGCATGAGGCCAACTCAGGAAGATCTTGGGGACCCAGTTCATTCCTCAGTGACTGTTGATCTTCCCCTGCTTTTCTAGTCCTGCCTCTACCACCACCCAGGACCCATGGGCAGCCCGCAAGGTACTTGGATATTCATATGTCCAGACCTGGGCCTTAGACCCTCATGGGTGGATGTTGGAGGTTGCTGGCTAACTGAATATGACATTAGGGTCTGGCAACCTTGAGTTGAATATTGGCACTGCCATTATCAGCTATATAAGTTTGAGCACTTTGACTTTCTCTCAGAGTTGGTTCCTACCTTGGGAAGTGGGATGGTGTATACAGAGCACCGTGTGCAGTGTCTGGCATGATGAGGGGCTCTATGAAGGGCAGCTATTGCTGTTGTATTTTTGTTTTAACCTATTCTGAGCCTTTAAGTGAGCTCTGTAGGCAGCATGGAGCAAAGCCATCTAATTTACACTGTTAATCAAAAATTCAATACTGAGTCTTTAAGTGTTAGTCAGCTCTGAGTTAAATACTATGGGGGAGGCAAGGGATAGACACCACATGGCTGTGTGCCTTAAGAAATGTCTGGTTCTGTTTGTAGGGTGAGAGCAATTCACACATTTTTAAGCACTGAATGCAGCTGGTGGGAGAGTATGGTCCATGCAGGTGGAGTGGGCTGAAGGTGCTCAGAGAAGGCAAGGGTCAGTGGGGCTGGGCTAGTTGGGGCAGGGCTTCCAGCACAGGGAAGATGGAGCTGATGGAGGGGAAGCCTCCTGCCCCAAGATCCCAGCCCCTATATGAGGATCACCTCCATGGGGTTGACTGTAATAGTGAGCGCAGAGTCGTCCCAATCCATCTCCGCCTCCTTGGCAGCCTCCGTCTCTTGGGTGAAGTGCTGGTGGGCAATCCGGACCCGGTACACGCCCATGGCCACGACAAACACCAGCATGCATACGGAGATGATGATGACCACTGTGGCGATGCTTGGGACCACTGGAACGAGGAAGGAATCCACATGATGTGGTGAACGGAAGGACTAGCTCAGTCTTGGGATGGAGTATGAATGAAACATCCACGTGTAGGCTAAAACCTGCCCTACTGCTTCTCAGTTGTGGAACTCTGAGCCAGCACCTTACTCTGTCTGGGCTTCATTTTCTTCATCTCTATAATGGATTGAATAATTCTCACCCCATAGGTAATTGTGAGGAATAAAGCAAATGATTGATGTAAGTTCTCTTCTATCTTTTGCTTTCCCCCTCAAATTCTAGGGCACCTTCCACTGAGAGCCAGGCACTGTGGAATTTCACAGGGACTAACACAGTGCTCACCAGACAGTAATACAAATGGCAAGACTGGAACTGAAGTAAGGTGTGCAGGTGTGTGTGTGTGCGCGCGCCCATGCGTGCACTTGCATATGAAGAGGCTCAGAGAAAGTGGCTCTGAGGCCTCAAAGGACTTGGAAGACTTCACCCTGGCCCTTTGTACTGACCTCTGTTATGCTAGATAGTGAATCTTTCCCTGACTAGCCCTCTACTGAGTCTGTGAGTATCTCATAGGCAGGACCCACATCTTTTCCAGTCCTGGGTTCCTCTCATTTCTGGGCACCTATGGCTGCTGCACCATACCTGTTAGTGGATGGTCTTGAACCACAATGACTGCCTGATATCCTGAGGTCCTTCCTCCAAGGCCACCTACCTGAACTGCGCTGGATGCTACTCTGGGACTCAGGGTGGTGGACAGACTGCAGAAAGGGAGGCTGCACAATAAGGTGGTTGACGTGCTCCTTGTCTGAGACTCTGGCCTCATGGAGGATGCTGACCTAGGAAGAGCAAGGAGAGGTACTGCTGACCAGGAGTGGCAGGTTGGCCCAAACAAGGAACAAGTGATAACTCTGAAATTCCCTAATGATGGCAGGACCCACTCACCTCCAGGTTGAACTCATTGCTGGTATAACGCCCGTTGAGTTCTGAGCACTTGATTCTGAACCGCCGAGACTCAAGGGAAGCTGGGTGCCAGTTGCGGTAGCGGATGTGATGCAGTACCTGTTCGTAGCGGCTCATGGAGCCCACACCTGTGCCAAGAGACCACCCCTGTCATAAGAAGGTAGAAGATGGGGGAGGGTAGGATGTGGCTGCTGGGACTTGCGGTTCCTTTGAATTTGTCTAGGGTAAGAACTTGAAGTGTTGTTTAGGGGCAGACAAATGTATGGACACAGAAGGAGCCAATTGAACTGACCCACAGGATTTTGAAATACATTAGGCTCTGACCAGAATGGCCTCAGTCTGTCAAATGCTGCTATGAAATTTGCTGAGGTCAAACAGTAGAAGAGAAAGCATGCACCTACTTTCTACAGAAGAGGTCCTCAAGATGCTGGAGTAGTTCACTGACGGAGAGGCTAGAAGTTCCTTCTCTGAGGTCAAGGATCCCTACCCTGACCCCTTCTCCACAGGTGACAGAGCACCATCATACTCATGACTCCAGCATGAGGGCACTCTGAGAGGAGAGCACCAGGTTATGCAGCAGAGTGTGGTCTCACCGTAGATGGAGTAGCCTGCTGTGGAGTTGGTGGCATCCAGGTGTCGCTGATGGAGCTCACTGTGGTTGAGCTCCAAGCACTCCTGTCTTGGGTCCAGGTCCCCTCCAAGCACCAGAATGTCACAGAAATCTAAGTTGTGAAGCATTTCTTCTAAGACTGCTGTTTTGGGTGCTGAGGGAAGACAGACATATGGGAAACATAGGCATGAGGACAACTCAGACAGCAGGCTTGTGTGTCAGCTTCCTCCTCCATGACTGCATCCCAGGGTTAAACTGGGTCAGGATTAAACTGGGTCAGGAGAAGAGGCTGTGTCATCCCAACCACCACCTCCACAGCTCAGACAAATGCCCTGAGGTTGACCTCAGGATGGATTTCTGTGAAGAGCATGAGTAGTCAAAATATGTGAATTTGAATACCAGCCACTAAGACACTTATAGGACTAGAGAAACTACCTACCTCTCAATTTCCTATCTGTAAAGAGGATGAGGGTCTTGAGAAGTTTGAAGACAGACCTAGTATGTGCTCAATAAGGGATAGTTCTCTTTCGGGGACAGTGCCCTTCTACCATGCTCTCCTAGCTTTCCCCATGTGGTCATGGTGTATCTGTCACCCCAGCAGACCCTGAGGTTTTCAAGTGCAGGGGTACTGTTCTTCTTTTATTTATTTCTTTCCTTTTTTTTAAATGACTAACTCCTCAGTACTTAACCCAGTGGCTCATATGGAGCATATTGGTACACACTGCACAAATGGAGATGCATTATTAATATGATGAAACGATTAAGTAAACTGGTTAATTGACAATGCTTTGGTCAGTCTAGCAATCCTGTCCTGAATGTATGACCTCAATTTTCCCAAAGGGATGTCTGAGTGACACATTGGCAGTCCTAACTTAAAAGTGATTGGGACTTCTGTGGAATATGGAGGAGGAGGAGGACCCTAAGCTTCCCTCATCCCATGGAGATACAGCATAGAAGCAGCAGTTTGAAAAATGCCTGGAGTATATGGGAGGGAGGTTTACTAATTTCAGAGCATGTGCTGAAGGGACGGAGATTATTGGGAGACTCTTACAAGAACAAAGAACATGTAGGCACCATTTCCTTCCCCTGCTCCCCAGCCTAGACACAGACACCTGAGGGAACAAGCACAGTGCCCACACATGCTACCTAACTTGTTAACAGTGCAACCATTCCTAGGTTCTCCTGAAGACATGCCCCTTTCAGCCAGGCCTCCACTCCAGGTTCCTTCTCAGAGCAAACTTGCATAAATCTTCCTAAAACCAAGTGGCCTGCACTAAGTTCTCCTGCTGATCAACCCCCTCCAATATGATCTTGGCCAGAGCCCATCCAAAGTGGTGCCACAAGCCCTGCAGTGTGCAAGCAGGCCTAGAAGGGACCAGCACTAGTCAAAAGGGATTCCTTTCCTGGGGAAAGGAGATGATAACACATACCCAAACTGCAGCCCCAGCAGTATGCTAGGGGCAGATATCTGGTCTGACTACAGGCCCCACCCACCCACAAAAGCTTCCTAAGGAACAACACAGGAAAAGCACCCTGCAGCTTGATGCTACTGCATCTCTGGCAAATGCCTGGTCTGACTCAACTCAAGCCCAAGGCAAGCCCAGATTGGCTAACACCATAGGGACCAAACCCTGCCCACAGCAGGCAAAGAGAGTCATTGCAGACCACTGGGCTGAAGGCAAAAAGCAGTTCATCCACAACAGTAGTTCACACACAACACACACATAGAGATGCTCCTGAAGCGCCAGGTTCTGGTGAACAGGGGACACTGTAGGGCACTATAGGACCTCTTCATAAGGCCACTACTTTCAAGAGCAGGAGGCCTTGCTGACTTTTTCAACACAGAGGGCTAGACAAAATGAGAGGGGAGAGGAATGTGTTCCAAATGAAAGACCTAAACAAAAATGAAGAGCAATATCCCGGGTGTAGAATTTGAAGTAATGGTCATAGATACTCAGTGGACTGGTGAAAAGAGTGGAGGACCTCAGTGATATCTTCAACAAAGAGACAGAAAACAACCAACCAATCAGAAATGAAGAACCCAATAAATGAAATTAAAAATATATAGAGGGAATACATAGACTAGAGGAAGCAGAATGGATTGACAATATGGAGGACAGGATAATGGAAAGCAATCAACAGGAGAAAATGAACAGGAGAGAGAATAAAAATGAAAAGAGACATAGGGAACTCAGTGTCACCATCAAAGATAATAACATTTGCATTCTAGGGAGCTAGAAAGAGAAGAAAAAAGGGGACAGAGAATTTACTTGAAGAAATTACAGCTGAAAACTTCCCAAATCTGGGGAAGGAAACAGAAATCAAGATCCAGGAGGCACAGAGGGACCCCAACAAAATCAAAACAAGGAGGTCCACACCAAGACACAGAATATATGGTGAAGAATAGTGATAGAGAATTCTATTATTTTTTAGAGACAGCATGTGAGCAGGAGGGGAAGGGCAGAGGAAGAGAGAATTTTAAGCAGGTAGCATGCTCAATGTAGAGCCTGACCACTACCCTGAGATCAGGACTTGTGCCAAAATCAAGAGTCTGATTCTTTTAACTGAGCCAACCAGGCACTGAAAAGAGAATTTTAACAACAGCAAGAGAAAACGGTTACATATAAGGAAAACCCATAAGGATACTAGCTGATTTTTTAGTAGAAAGGTTGCAGGCCAGAAGGGAGTGGCATGATATATTCAAAGTACTGAAAGGAAAAAAAAAATGCAGCCAAGAATACTCTATCCAGCAAGGCTATCATTCAGAAGAAGGAGAGATAAAGAGTTTCCCAGGAAAACAAAAGTTAAAGAAATTTATGACAACTAAGCCAGTCCTACAGAAAATGTTAAAGGGGATTTGCTGAGTGGACAGAAAAGACCATAAGGAGCAAGAAAAGAAAGAACCACAAAAGCAGTAAAAATAAGTTATTCATGAGTATCAGTCAAGGGGCTCACAAAAGAAAAAGATGTAAAGTATGACACTATATACCTGAAATGTGAGGGTGGGGGGATAGGAGTAAAGAGTGAGTTCAAACTAAAGTGACCAACTTAAATTAGACTGCTATATGCAGAAGATGTTATTTATAAACCTAATGGTAACCACAAATCAAAAACCAGAATACATATGCAAAACATAAAGAGAAAGAAATCCAAGTATATCACTACAGAAAGCCAACAAACCATGTGAGAAGAGAGCAAGAAAGGAACAGAGGAGAACTACAAAACCAACCATAAAGCAAGTAACAAAATGGCCAATTAGTACACCTATCAATAATTACTTTAAATATAAATGGACTAAATACTTCAATGAAAAGACACAGAGTGAGGGAATGGGTTAAAAAAAGCAAAACCCATCTATATGCTGCCTGCAAGAGACTTATTTCAGACATAGAGGCACATGCAGATTGCAAGTGAAGGGATGAAAAAGCATGTATCATGCAGATGGAAGTGAAAAGCCAGAATAGCAATACTTGTATCTGACAAAATAGACTTTAAAAAATGGACTGTAACAAGAGACAAAGAAGGACATTCAATAATCACAAAGGGACTAATCCAACAAGAAGATATAACAATTATAAATATTTATGCACCCAACATGGGAACACCCAAATACACAAAGCAGCTAGTAACAAACATAAGGGAAGTAATCGATAGAATGATAATAGCAGGGGACTATAATACCCCACTTACATCGATGGATACAGTATTCAAGCAGAAAGTCATCAAGGAAACAGTGACTTTGAATGACACATTGGACCAGATGGATCTAACAGATATATTCATCCTAAAACAGCAGAATACACATTCTTTCAAGTGCACATGGAACATTCTCTAGAATAGATCACATTAGGCCACAAGACAAGCCTCAACAAATTCAGAAAGATCAAAGTCATACTGTGCATCTTTTCTGACCACAATGCTATGAAACTAGTAACCAACCACAAGAAAAAAATCTGGAAAGACCACAAACACATGGAGGTTATATAATGTACTACTAAACAATGAATGGTTCAACCATGAAATCAAGGAGGAAATAAAACAAATACATGGAAATAAATGAAAACAACAGTCTGAAACCTTTGGGATGCAGCAAAAAGTGGTTCTAAGAGGTAAGGTTTTAGCTATACAGGCTAACCTCAGAAGGAAGAAAAATATCAAACAACCTTACACATATAGACTTAATGGAACTAGAAAAAGAACAACAAAATCCAAAACTAGCAGTAGGAAGTACTGGTAGTAATAGGTAATAATGATTAGAGCAGCAATACATAATATAGAAACTAGAAAGAACATTAGAACAGATCAATGAAATCAAGAGTTGGTTTTTTTTTTTTTTTTTTTTAATTAACTTTTATTGGTGTTTAATTTACCAACATACAGAAAAACACCCAGTGCTCATCCCGTCAAGTGACCACCTCAGTGCCCGTCACCCATTCCCCTCCAACACCCGCCCTCCTCCCCTTCCACCACCCCTAGTTCGTTTCCCCGAGTTAGGAGTCTTTATGTTCTGTCTCCCTTCCTGATATTTCCCAACATTTCTTTTCCCTTCCTTTATATTCCCTTTCACTATTATTCATATTCCCCAAATGAATGAGAACATACACTGTTTGTCCTTCTCCGATTGACTTATTTCACTCAGCATAATACCCTCCAGTTCCATCCACGTTGAAGCAAATGGTGGGTATTTGTCGTTTCTAATTGCTGAGTAATATTCCATTGTATACATAAACCACATCTTCTTTATCCATTCATCTTTCGATGGACACCGAGGCTCCTTCCACAGTTTGGCTATTGTGGCCATTGCTGATAGAAACATCGGGGTGCAGGTGTCCCGACGTTTCATTGCATCTGAATCTTTGGGGTAAATCCCCAACAGTGCAATTGCTGGGTCGTAGGGCAGGTCTATTTTTAACTCTTTGAGGAACCTCCACACAGTTTTCCAGAGTGGCTGCACCAGTTCACATTCCCACCAACAGTGTAGGAGGGTTCCCTTTTCTCCGCATCCTCTCCAACATTTGTTGTTTCCTGCCTTGTTAATTTTCCCCATTCTCACTGGTGTGAGGTGGTATCTCATTGTGGTTTTGATTTGTATTTCCCTGATGGCAAGTGATGCAGAGCATTTTCTCATGTGCATGTTGGCCATGTCCATGTCTTCCTCTGTGAGAGTTCTCTTCATGTCTTTTGCCCATTTCATGATTGGATTGTTTGTTTCTTTGGTGTTGAGTTTAATAAGTTCTTTATAGATTTTGGAAACTAGCCCTTTATCTGATATGTCATTTGCAAATATCTTCTCCCATTCTGTAGGTTGTCTTTTAGTTTTGTTGACTGTATCCTTTGCTGTGCAAAAGCTTCTTATCTTGATGAAGTCCCAATAGTTCATTTTTGCTTTTGTTTCTTTTGCCTTCGTGGATGTATCTTGCAAGAAGTTACTGTGGCCAAGTTCAAAAAGGGTGTTGCCTGTGTTCTCCTCTAGGATTTTGATGGAATCTTGTCTCACATTTAGATCTCTCATCCATTTTGAGTTTATCTTTGTGTATGGTGAAAGAGAGTGGTCCAGTTTCATTCTTCTACATGTGGATGTCCAATTTTCCCAGCACCATTTATTGAAGAGACTGTCTTTCTTCCAATGGATAGTCTTTCCTCCTTTATCGAATATTAGATGGCCGTACATTTCAGGGTCCACTTCTGGGTTCTCTATTCTGTTCCATTGATCTATGTGTCTGTTTTTGTGCCAGTACCACACTGTCTTGATGATCACAGCTTTGTAATACAACCTGAAATCTGGCATTGTGATGCCCCCAGCTAAGGTTTTCTTTTTTAAAAGTCCCCTGGCTATTCGGGGTCTTTTCTGATTCCACACAAATCTTAAAATAATTTGTTCTAACTCTCTGAAGAAAGTCCATGGTATTTTGATAGGGATTGCATTAAACGTGTAAATTGCCCTGGGTAACATTGACATTTTTACAATATTAATTCTGCCAATCCATGAGCATGGAATATTTTTCCATCTCTTTGTGTCTTCCTCAATTTCTTTCAGAAGTGTTCTATAGTTTTTAGGGTATAGATCTTTTACCTCTTTGGTTAGGTTTATTCCTAGGTATCTTATGCTTTTGGGTGCAATTGTAAATGGGATTGACTCCTTAATTTCTCTTTCTTCAGTCTCATTGTTAGTGTATAGAAATGCCATTGATTTCTGGGCATTGATTTTGTATCCTGCCACGCTACCAAATTGCTGTATGAGTTCTAGCAATCTGGGGGTGGAGGCTTTTGGGTTTTCTATGTAGAGTATCATGTCATCGGCGAAGAGGGAGAGTTTGACTTCTTCTTTGCCAATTTGAATGCCTTTAATGTCTTTTTGTTGTCTGATTGCTGAGGCGAGGACTTCCAGAACTATGTTGAACAGCAGTGGTGAGAGTGGACATCCCTGTCTTGTTCCTGATCTTAGGGGAAAGGCTCCCAGTGCTTCCCCATTGAGAATGATATTTGCTGTGGGCTTTTCGTAGATGGCTTTTAAGATGTCGAGGAAAGTTCCCTCTATCCCAACACTCTGAAGGGTTTTGATCAGGAATGGATGCTGTATTTTGTCAAATGCTTTCTCTGCATCTAATGAGAGTATCATATGGTTCTTGGTTTTTCTCTTGCTGATATGATGAATCACATTGATGGTTTTACGAGTGTTGAACCAGCCTTGTGTCCCGGGGATAAATCCTACTTGGTCATGGTGAATAATTTTCTTAATGTGTTGTTGGATCCTATTGGCTAGTATCTTGTTGAGAATTTTTGCATCCATGTTCATCAGGGATATTGGTCTGTAATTCTCCTTTTTGGTGGGGTCTTTGTCTGGTTTCGGAATTAAGGTGATGCTGGCCTCATAGAACGAATTTGGAAGTACTCCATCTCTTTCTATCTTTCCAAACAGCTTTAGTAGAATAGGTATGATTTCTTCTTTAAACGTTTGATAGAATTCCCCTGGGAAGCCATCTGGCCCTGGACTCTTGTGTCTTGGGAGGTTTTTGATGACTGCTTCAATTTCCTCCCTGGTTATTGGCCTGTTCAGGTTTTCTATTTCTTCCTGCTCCAGTTTTGGTAGTTTGTGGCTTTCCAGGAATGCGTCCATTTCTTCTAGATTTCCTAATTTATTGGCGTACAGCTGTTCATAATATGTTTTTAAAATCGTTTGTATTTCCTTGGTGTTGGTAGTGATGTCCCCTTTCTCATTCATGATTTTATTAATTTGAGTCTTCTCTCTCTTCTTTTTAATAAGGTTGGCTAATGGTTTATCTATCTTATTAATTCTTTCAAAGAACCAACTCCTGGTTCTGTTGATCTGTTCCACAGTTCTTTTGGTCTCGATATCATTGAGTTCTGCTCGAATTTTAATTAACTCTCTTCTTCTGCTGGGGGTGGGGTCTATTTGTTGCTTTTTCTCTAGTTCCTTTATGTGTAAGGTGAGCTTTTGTATTTGAGATCTTTCCTGTTTTTGAATGTATGCTTGTATTGCGATGTATTTCCCCCTCAGGACTGCTTTTGCTGCATCCCAAAGATTTTGAACGGTTGTATCTTCATTTTCATTAGTTTCCATGAATCTTTTTAATTCTTCCTTAATTTCCTGGTTGACCTTTTCATCTTTTAGCAGGATGGTCCTTAACCTCCACGTGTTTGTGGTCCTTCCATATTTCTTGTTGTGATTAAGTTCTAATTTCAAGGCATTATGGTCTGAGAATATACAGGGGACTATCCCGATCTTTTGGTATCGGTTCAGACCCGATTTGTGACCCAGTATGTGGTCTATTCTGGAGAAAGTTCCATGTGCACTTGAGAAGAATGTGTATTCAGTTGAGTTTGGATGTAAAGTTCTGTAGATATCTGTGAAATCCATCTGGTCCAGTGTATCATTTAAAGCTCTCGTTTCTTTGGAGATATTATGCTTAGAAGACCTATCCAGGGTAGAAAGAGCTAGATTGAAGTCACCAAGTATAAGTGTATTATTATCAAGGTATTTCTTGAGTTTGGTTATTAATTGGTTTAAATATTTGGCAGCTCCCACATTCGGGGCATATATATTGAGGAGTGTTAAGTCCTCTTGTTGGATAGATCCTTTGAGTATGAGATAGTGTCCCTCTTCATCTCTCACTATAGTCTTCGGGGTAAATTTTAATTTATCTGATATAAGGATGGCAACCCCTGCTTTCTTTTGAGGACCATTTGAATGGTAAATGGTTCTCCAACCTTTTATTTTCAGGTTGTAGGTGTCCTTCTGTCTAAAATGAGTCTCTTGTAGACAGCAAATAGATGGGTCCTGCTTTTTTATCCAGTCTGAAACCCTGCGCCTTTTGATGGGGTCATTAAGCCCGTTCACATTCAGAGTTACTATTGATAGATATGAGTTTAGTGTCATCATATCTATTCAGTCCTTGTTTTTGTGGATTGTTCCACTGAACTTCTTCTTAAAGGGGAATTTTAAGAGTCCCCCTTAAAATTTCTTGCAGAGCTGGTTTGGAGGTTACATATTCTTTCAGTTCCTGCCTGTCTTGGAAGCTCTTTATCTCTCCTTCCATTTTGAATGAAAGCCTTGCGGGGTAAAGTATTCTTGGTTGCATGTTCTTTTCATTTAGGACCCTGAATATATCCTGCCAGCCCTTTCTGGCCTGCCAGGTCTCTGTGGAGAGGTCTGCTGTTACCCTAATATTCCTCCCCATAAAAGTCAGGGACTTTTTTTCTCTTGCTGCTTTAAGGATCTTCTCCTTATCTTTGGAATTTGCAAGCTTCACTATTAAATGTCGAGGTGTTGAACGGTTTTTGTTGATTTTAGGGGGGGATCTCTCTATTTCCTGGATCTGAATGCCTGTTTCTCTTCCCAGATTCGGAAAGTTTTCAGCTAGGATTTGTTCAAATACATATTCTGGCCCTCTGTCCCTTTCCGCGCCCTCGGGAACCCCAATTAAACGTAGGTTTTTCTTCCTCAGGCTATCATTTATTTCCCTTAATCTATCCTCATGGTCTTTTAATTGCCTGTCTCTTTTTTCCTCAGTTTCCCTCTTTGCCATCAACTTGTCTTCTATGTCACTCACTCGTTCTTCCACCTCGTCAAGCCTCGTCGTTAGGACTTCTAGCTTGGATTGCATCTCATTTAATTGATTTTTAATTTCTGCCTGATTAGATCTAAATTCTGCAGTCATGAAGTCTCTTGAGTCCTTTATGGTTTTTTCTAGAGCCACCAGTAGCTGTAAAATAGTGCTTCTGAATTGGCTTTCTGACATTGAATTGTAATCCATATTTTGTAACTCTGTGGGAGAGTGGGCTGTTTCTGATTCTTTTTTTTGAGGGGTTTTCCTTCTAGTCATTTTGCTCAGTGCAGAGTGGCCAAAAACAAGTTGTATTGGGAAAAGGAGAAAAAGAGAGAGAAGGAAAGAAAAGAGAAAAAGAAAAAAGAGAAAGAAGAAAAAAATAGGGGAAAAAGAGAAGAAAAAGAAAGAAAAAGAAAGAAAGGAGAAAAAAGAAAAAAGGGGGGGTGGGGGAAGCAATCAGAAATCAAGAAGAAAGAGAGAAAAAAAAAGCGCAAAACAAAACAAAACAAAACAAAAAAACAAAAACAAAAACAAAAACAAAAAAACAAAAAACAAAAAAAACCACGGGGGAGTATCTTCCGATTCTGTGTAGTTTAAGTCCCTTGACTTCCCTTGGAACTGGTCCGTCTCGCTGGTCTTCTGGGGGAGGGGCCTGCTGTGCTGATTCTCAGGTGTTGGCACTTGGGGGAGCTGTTCTGTCCCTGCCTGGTGCAGGGCTCGGTGGGGGTTGTTGACCCCGTGAGGCCCCGGGAGGAAGCCACAGTGGCGGGGGCAGCTCTGGGACCCTGGATCCAGCCCCCGCAGTAGCTCCGGGGCTCTCCGTCTGCAGGGCCTGGGGGCTCCGGGGCGGGGCCGCTGATCTGCTCAGTTCCAGGCAGGAGCGTCCTTGCTGTCGTGGGCCCTCCCGGCCTCTGCCTGTCCCGGGGGAGGCCGGATCCTGGGCTGTGTCCCGGCGCCCTGTGCTCCGGGGCCTGCGCTGTTGGATTCGCGCTCCCGGCGGTGCAGCCCCCTCCGCGGAGCCGCCGCCCGAGCCCCTCCGAGCTGTTCCCGGAGCCGCGCAGCCCCCTCCGCGGAGCCGCCGCCCGAGCCTCTCCGAGCTGTTCCCGGAGCCGCGCAGCCCCCTCCGCGCGGAGCTTCTTCCTCTGCGCGAGCCGCCGCCGCTGAGCTGTTCCCGGAGCCGCGCAGCCCCCTCCGCGGAGCCGCCGCCCGAGCCCCTCCGAGCTGTTCCCGGAGCCGCGCAGCCCCCTCCGCGGAGCTTCTTCCTCCGCCCGAGCCGCCGCCGCCGAGCTGTTCCCGGAGCCCCGTAGCCCCCTCCGCGGAGCCGCCGCCCGAGCCCCTCCGAGCTGCTCCGGGTCCCGCCGAGCGCTGCAGCCCTTAGGGAGCTCGGCGCACTCTCTGGGGCGCAGTTCCTCTGTTACTGTCCCAGGGAGCCCGAGGGCGTCCCCGCCTTTCTGGGGATCCTGCTCCAATTCCCGGGGAGCCCCTTTCCGCGGGGAAGGTTGGTGCAGCTCCTGCTCCTCCGGGACGGGGCTCTCCTGTCCTGGGGACACTCGCCCCGGCCTCAGCCCGGCTCCTCGCGGGGCCCCTCCCCCTCGGAGGCCTTTTGTTTCTTTATTTCTTTTTCCCCGTCTTCCTACCTTGATAGAAGCGCGAACTCTTCTCACTGGAGCGTTCCAGCTGGTCTCTCTTTAAATCTCAGGCCGAATTCGTAGGTTTTCAGGATGATTGGATGGTTTTCTAGGTAATTTGCTGAGGACAGGTGACCTGGAGACCCTACTCCTCCGCCATCTTCTAATGTAAGAGTTGGTTTTTTTTAAAAGATCACAAAAATTGATAAACGTTTAGTTACACTCATCCAAAAAAAAAAAGAGCTAAAATCAAATCAGAAAAAGAAATAACAACCAACACCACAGGAATACAAAGGTTTATAAGAGAACATTATGACAAATCATATGCCAACAAATAACCTAGGAGAAATGGATCAATTCCTAGAAATATAGAACATCCCAAAACAGAATCAGGAAGAAATAGAAAATCAGGAAGACATAGAACATGCCAATTATCACAGTGAAATTGAATCAGTAATCAAACACCTCCCAACAAAAGTCCAAGACCACATGGCCTCACAGGTGAATTCTATCAAACATTTAAAAAAGAGTTCATACCTATATTACTGAAAGTATTCTAAAAAAATTGAAGAAGGAAAGCATCCAGATTTCATTCTATGAGGTCAGCATTACCCTGATACCAAAACAAGATAAAGACACTACCAAAAAAGAAAAGTACAGGCCAACCAATATCTTTGATGAGCATGGATGCAAAAATCCTCAACAAAATACTAGGAAACCAAATCCAACAATAAAGAAATCATTCACCATGATCAAGTTGGATTTATTCCTGGGATGCAAGGGTGGTTCAATATTCACAAATCAATCAATGTGATACATCACATGGACAAGAGAAAAGGATGAAAACCATATGATCATTTCAATAGATGCAAAAAAAGCATTTGACAAAGTACAACATCTATTCATGATAAAAATCCTCAAGATAGTAGGGTTAGAGAGAAGATACCTCAACGTTAATTAAGCCCACGGTTATATCACGTGAAAAACCCACAGTTCCATCATATTCATTGGTGAAAAACTGAGAGCTTGTCCCTAAGATTGGGAATAAGACAAGAATATCCTCTCTCACCACTTTTATTCAACATAGTACTAGAAGCGGTAACCACAGCAATTAGGCAACAAAAAGAAAGAAAGTGCATCCAAGTTGGTAAGGAGGAAGTAAAACTTTCACTATTTGCAGATGACCTAATAGTATATATAGAAAACCCTACAGATTCCACCAAAAAACAACTAGTACTGATAAATGAATTTAGTAAGGTCACAGGATACAAAATCAATATACAGAAATCTGTTGCATTTCCATACACTAATAATCAGAAAAAGAAAGAAACAATCTCATTTGGGATGTGTGGGTGGCTCAGTGGTTGGGCCTCTGCTTTTGGCTCAGGGTGTGATCCTGAGGTCCTGGGATCGAGTCCCAAGTCGGGCTCCCCGTGGGGAGCCTGCTTCTCCCTCTACCTATGTCTCTGCCTCTCTCTGTCTCTCCTGAATGAATAAATAAAATATTAAAAAACAAAACAAAAACATTGACAGCATTCTTCACATAACTATAAAAATCAATCCTAAAATTTGTATGGAATCACAGAAGACCCTGAACAGCCAAAGCAATCTTGAAGAAGAACAACAAAACTGGAGGCATCACAATTCCAGATTTCGAGATATTCTGCAGAGCTGTGGTAATCAAAACACTATGGTACTGGCACAAAAACAGACACATAGATCAATAGAACAGAGTAGAGAGCCCAGAAATAAACCCATGCTTATTAGTCAATTAATCTATAAAACAGGAGACAAGACTGTACAATGGGAAAATGACAGTCTTTTCAACAAATGTTGTTGGAAAAACCAGAACATCTTCTTATACCACATACAAAAATAAACTTAACATGGATTAAAGACCTAACTGAGAGACTGGAAACCATAACAATCCTAGTAGAGAGCACAGCCAGTAATTTCTCTGACATTGGCCATAGAAAAAAACTTGCTTGTTATGTGTCCTGAGGCAAGGGAAACAAAAACCAAAAACAAACTTGAGATTTCATCAAATAAAAGACTTTTGCACAATAAAGGAACCAATAATCAAAACTAAAAGATTACTTAATGAGTGGGGAGGATATTTGCATATGACTATCTGATAAAGGGTTGGTATCCAAAATATATAAAGAAGTCATACAACTCAACACCCCCAAAACAAATAATCCAATTAAAAAAGGTCAAAAGACATGAAAGACATTTTTTTCCAAAGAAGACATACAGATGGCTGCAGACACATGAAAAGGTGCTCAACATCATTCATCATCAGGGAAATGTAAATCAAAGTCACGCACACACAAAAAAAATCAAAGTCACAATGAGGCATCACCTCACACCTGTCAGAATGGCTAAAATAAAAAACACAAGAAACAATAAGTGATGAGGATGTGGAGAAAAAGGAACCCTCATGCACTGTTGGTGGAAATGGAAACTGGTGCAGCCACTGTGAACAGTATGGAGATTACTAAAAAAATTTAAAATCATCATATGATCCCATAATTCCACTACTGTGTATTAACCCAAAGAATCCATAAACACTAATTTAAAAAGACCTATGCAGGGCAGCCCGAGTGGCTCAGTGGTTTAGTGCCACCTTCATCCCAGGGTGTGATCCTGGAGATCCAGGATCGAGTCCCACCTCAGGCAGGCTCCTTGCATGGAGCCTGCTTCTCCCTCTGCCTGTGTCTCTGTCTCTCTCTATCTCTCTCTGTGTCTCTCATAAATAAATAAATAAAACCTTTTTTTTTTGTAAATAAAAAGACCTATGCACCCCTACTTTTATTGCAGGATTATTTACAATAGCCAAATTACGGTAGCGGCCCAAGTGTCCATTGATGGATGAGTGGATTAAAGAAGAAGTGGTGTGTGTGTGTGTGTGTGTGTTTATTTACACACATACATACACATATATATGTATGTATATACACACATGCACATACACATACATATTTACACGATGGATTATTATTAAACTATAACAAAGAATGAAACCTTGTCATTCTGCAACAACATGGATGGATCTTGAAATGCACTCAAAGACAAATACCATATGATTTAACTCATATGTGGAATTTAAGGAACAAATGAACAAAGGAGAGAACCAAACCAGAAAGCATACCTTTAATTATAGAGAACAAACTGATGGTCACCAGAGGGGAGGTGGATAAGGGGATGGATGGGTGAAATAGGTGGTGGGGATTAAGGAGTACACTTGTTGCAACGAGCCTTGGGTGAAGTGTTGAATCACTGTATTATAGAGCTGAAACTAATATTACACTGTATGTTAACTATACTGGATTTAAAAAAAATAATAAAATTGACTGGTATTTATGGGGGTGCTTGCTATGGACCAGGCATTGTGCAAACAATCCTAACAGATAGATAGTAAATGGGGTTTTATTATTACCCCCATTTCACCAACAATTAAGTAGAGGGTCCATGGAGTAGGGTGGATTGCGCAGGCTTACACAAATATTAGGGGAAGAGCTGAGACAAAAGCCATGACTTTCTGATTCCATAGTTTATAAATCCATAACCTTTGGGCTGGTAGTCTTCAAATGTTTTTGATCTTGTAACCTTTCTGGGAAAAATTTCTGAACTGAGATCATTTAAATATGTATACTTATTTATTTATAAAGTGGACTAATATATTTTGTATACTATAAAATATTTATGAAAATAGAAATTTAAAAAGGATTTATTAAAGAGAATTATTTTAAATAATTATTTTCTATTTTAATGTTTTCGTGACACCAGAAATATTTTTTACTCTCACTAGATATACATTATTCTAAATAACTTCATATGCTTAATTGTTAGATGCTTGTCAATCCCAGTGGCTTCACGTTTCACTGGCAGAATCTAAAATCATGTTAATCTACACTTAAGACCTATCATTAGTGATAGCATATGTGTATCTGGATTTCAAATAGCCTTTGCGTGGTTTCTGGAGTTTTTTGCCAGCTTCTTGTCAGGTGGGTTTAGGTCAGCCTCTCTCCTTCCTCCCCATGTGGCTGGCTCACTGCTCACGCTAGGCAGGGGGCACGCTGTGCCTATTTTCTTGTTCTCCTGTGGCTGTGTTATAAGTTCTGTCTTCCATCTGTATGTACTTCTCTTGATTCCCATGGTGCTGAAGGGGCTGTGCTGGGCTCAGGCATTTAGAGGTGAATCAGCCACAGTTGAGCCCTCACGGAGCCCCTGGTTTGGCTTAATTAACAGATCACTGCCACCGAGGGCTAGCAAATGTGCACGTGACGTGACACAGAAGCATCGGTCACTGGAGGGCTTACAGAGCTGGAGAGCTAGCCCAGTCTAGGGGAGAGAGTGCTGGCGGTGGAGATGTTTGCCAGCAGTCACATGGATGGGGAGGGACAGGGACCTTCTAGGCAGAGGGTAGGGCACTAGCAAAGGGGAGAACACAGAGGTGAGGGGGTGTTGTACATTCGGGACTCGCCTCTCTTTGGTATTGACACAGCACAAAGAGGAGGTCAGTAGGGGCAGCAGATGATGCTGGGGTGGGTCACTGAGCCCTGGTGGCACATGCCATGAGCCTGCTTTCTTAAAGCATCTATAATAATGATTATTCTACAAATGAGGGGAAGGGAAAGATCACAGGCCCTAATGTACCTGGTGGTGGTGGGGTGTTGCTAGGAAACAGCCCTGTCCTGGCAGGGACCCCTGGTAAGACACTGTCTATTACCATGAGCTAAGAAAAGCTACCTTTTGAGGCATCCCATTCGCTAGGGACCATGGTGGTTTAAGGCAGTGAGTAATTAGGACTGTTAGAGGGGCAGCCCTTCAGGGACTCAGGCCCACTGGTGCCAGCACATCATTAGCAGCTGCTTTGGGAGGGAGGTGGGAGGGAGAGCTGGAGTCTGCTCCTGGAGGAGGCTGCAGAGGACGGTTAAATGAGTATTTCCCCTGTAGATCTGAGTCCTGGGTTTCCCTTTCTTCCTTCCCATCACCCCTCCCTCTCCGACAGCTGAGAGCACCGTAGCTTTCCATGCACCTGTCTCTCCCAGCAGATCATCTCAACTACTCCACCTCCGTCGAGTGGCCCTCCCAAGGATAGATGTGTTGCAAAGTTTCCTGAGAGCTGAGACTAATGCTGCTGGATCACACCTGACTTTTACTGGGTGTATATTAAGGTGCAGCTAGAATTTTTTCTTTGTGCCTCTTTAGCTGTTCTTCCAATTATCAAAATAATACATGTTTACTATTGAACATTTTGCATTTGCAGCAAAGTGAAGGAGAGCAGAGACAAACTGGCTCTTCTGTGTCTCAGAGAACGGCACTGCTAGCGATAGGTGTGTTTTCTTCTTGACATTTTCCTGTGTGTGTGTGTGGGGGGGCCCTCTGTAATTTGCATCTTGCTTTCTTTCATTTACCATTTGACATAAATACTCTCCCTCCAACATCACCTCACGTACGCAGGTGGACCAATTATTTGCCAAATGGTTCGTTTCCCTCCTGTTATTTGTGTTGCTTGCAGCTTTGTTTGCTTTGCTATTAGAAATTCCCTGCCGTGGTGAGCAGTGCCGCTGTCCTGAAGCGGCACGTGACATGGCTGGGTGAACCGATCCCACCCCACAACCTAGTACGCATCTGTACCTGTGGTCTTCAGGTCACCTAGGGCCTCGGCTTTGGTGAAGGTGCTCACAATCTTGAGGTCGGGGAAGAGGGTCACCCCTCGGGCACTTTCAAACTGGGCAGCAGGTCTCCAGAGGCGGTCTGTGCCACGGAGGCTGATCTGGGGCTCGATGGCCTGCAGCACCATCACATAGGCATCCACGTCAGGGACGCTGATGCACACATCTTCTCCAAAGCACCTGGGAAAACAGCTGTGGTCACAGCGCTGAAGAGTGAGCGACAAAAGCATCCTTCATGCGGCCATGGACAAGGATACACACTACCACCTCTAGTCCTTGCCAGGTACCTCAGAGACTCTGAGGGTGTCAACAGACATTCAGATTTAAAGCCACATTATAGTCAGAACTAATAACAATCTAGGGACTTAAAGAAGATTGGCTTCTGGGAGAAATGGGAATCTTCTATACAAGCAACAAGTAACTGTTAAGCCTTTAATTATTCTTTAACAAAGTAATCAGCAGCAATATTAATTAGCAACTGCTTGGTATGTGCATTAGGATTTGGTAAGCAAATTGCTGCCTAACTGGCTGGTGACGGGCACCTCGCTGAGACCCCAGGGCCGAACTCTCCTGCGCTTGTATATGTTGTCTCTCTACAAGGAGATCCCACCGTGCCCCTGTTGCAGATGTGCCAGCCGAGTGCTACTGATCACACTCTTTTCTCCTGATACATTGCCACAGAAATACCTGGAAGGTGGAATGATGTGACCCCATGAGCAAGGCCTGGCAAGTCAAGATAAGGTCGATGGCCTGGCTCTGGCATAATGGGCTTAGGTGACCCTGGGCAAGGTGTGACTCCTGTGAACTGGTTTCTCCATCTATACAATGTAGTTGATGATAATTATCTTAGAGTAGTTAAGGATCAAATGTGATGACATATAGCAAAGAAGCCGACCCCAGAGCCTGCATCGTGGTGGGAGCTCAGTAAATGTTGGCAGATCTGACACCCTCATCAGATTCCATCAGGCATGCGAGTCACTGGCACTCTCCGCGGCTTCTCTAGGCCAAAGACCTAGGTTACAAGAGCCCCCGGGGCCCAGATGGATGCTCTGGGTAGGCTGGGTGGACTCCAGTGGGTGGATGGATGCTCTGGGTAGGCTGGGTGGACTCCAGTGGGTGGCATTTGTCAACTTGTATCCCTTGGGAAAGTTCCTGAGGGAAGCACAGTCTGGGTGGACACCATGCTCAGCCACTCCATTCTTGGAGGTAGGTGAGTGTGGGAGCAGCGGTGTGCTCCCGATTGTGTCTGGCCTTTGCTGTACCAATCCGAGAGGGCACCCTGCCCCTTGTCAGTTTATGGTAGCCTGGTCCCCCTACTTGACTGAAGTGTGGAGCTGACCTGGAGGTGCTTGCTCCCTATCCCAGGCCTCCAAGGGTGCCCTTAGCGTGAAGGTGGGAGCACCTCCTCTGTCACTAGAACTGTTGAATCTAATTGCTGCCTGTGGGGTTTAGCCGGGCACCTGTCTCTGGCCCCAGTAACGTGGCAGTCAGCAGACCCATCTTTCCCAGCCTTGTTCCTGTTCTTCTGGGTTCGGTTTCCTTGCTCCAGGGGCTAGGTATCTCCCCCTCCCTGGAGTTTTTCTGGGGTCCTGTCCTTGCTGCCCTACCAGGCAGTGGCTGTGGCTGAGAAATGACTTGACAGACCAAGAAGGGTGGGATCCACAGGCTTCACTAATAAATGGTCTCATCTCTGTTACTGAACTCTGATCCCTTAGGATAAGAACCACACCCTCTCTTTTTCTTGCATACCTGTGCTATTTAGTTGCTCTGCAAAGCTGGGTTGGTTGATTTAATCCAATTTAATAAACATTTGTCAAGGTACACCTACTATGTACCAGTTACTGTAACCTTAAATCAGACCACTTAAAACTGAGCTGAGAACTTACAGGAAGCGGTACATCACATTCTGAATTAGAGAAAGCTCGATATGTGTTGGCAAAGCAACAGCACATTAAAGAAGACAACACAGATCCATTGGGGCACCCTCGTAGGGATGGCAGAGAAACTGCGAATAGCTGAAGAAAGATGAGTTCTGTTTTGCCAGGGAACATTCCCCAGGGGCCCTCTCTGCCGCTTCGCTGGGCTCCTGGCGGACACGAGTGTGTCTACTCACTGGACTTTGGAAGAGACTCTCAGGCGCCGCACGCCCGCCGTCGGGAACTGCCTGGAGTTGATGTAGGACACCTTCTGGAGGGCGCGATTGATGTTCCCAATGTCGTCACCTTCCATCACCAGGATGGACTGCGAGGGGTTGAAGTGGTACTGGAGGAAGAAAGGGGGTGTCATGGGGGGGCATGATCAACAACAAAGCCCACCATCTCCATGGACAGGCCACGAAGGCCCAGTGTCTCCAGAGTGTAGGCCAGTGCAGCAGCCATGCACACAGATGACTGTTTTAGCCCCTTAAGCAATTCCTGCTACCCCTGGGGGGCTTCCAGGTCTCCCCTGTAAGATCCCTGGGGGTTATAAACGCAGGATGGGATTCTGAATCCCTGTCACAGGGCTCTTGCGGTCCAGCCCTTGGCAGGGTGGCCCCTGCTCTGTGCCGGCTGTGGGGTCCTGACGGGTCTTTCAGCCCTTGGACAGCCTGCCCCCTCAGCTGGCTGCCTAGACACTTGGGCTTTGGCTCCTTTCACTGGTCTTGTCTTTGGCCTTGAACTTTCCTCAGTTCACCCTGTGCTCTCTTTCCTGATCCATGCTGATTTCTTGGCTTCCAACCTTAAAGCTCATCCTTCAGTTAACGGCCCTCCTCTCTCAGATCTCACTCCTTATTTTGCTTCCCTGGTGCTTTACTCTGCTTACCCATGAGTTTTGCTCATTTGCTGTGTACACCCTGTCAGCTGTCCCAGGTCTATTATCTATTCATTCCACCCAGAGTCCCTAATATCCTACACTTGCTGAAGGTCTGGGGACTGTGATGCTCCCCACCAAGTCACTTGAGTCCTCAAATTGGATAAACCAGATACAGACTCCTGCTTCTCCCTGCAAAGCCCTGGCAGTTACTCTTCCCTGCGTGGAGTGTGGAGCATGGAGCACTGCCATGGTACTGGTTGGACTTGCTGATCCTCACATGCTTCTGAGCAGGATTTATTATCAGTAAGATGTCAGGAGCTTATCAGTGCATTCAGATGATGTATCTGGAGTTCATGCCACAGGAAAAAAAATCTGGATATATATATATATAATTATCTTTATACTCAATATGGGACTCGAAATTACACCCCAGCTGAGTCAACAGTTATGTTCTCTTCCAATTGAGCAAGCCAGGCACCCCTGATCTGGATATATTTTTACGTAGCTACTTGGCAACACTTCTTATGCATAATATGTTCATGTAACTATACACACACACACACACACACACACACACACACACAAAGTGAAAGTGCCCATCCTATCTACCCAGTTTCCAATATCTCATCCACGAGTATTAATTTCTTAGTTCCAGGTTGCATTACTGTTTATAATTAGTTGTTTCCCCTCCCAGTGGGAGGCTTATACATGCCTGTCCTATTGTCCATAGGCTTGACTATGTGACATATGGAGCTCTTCCCTGCAAGATACACTTTTGCCCTGCTGCACTCAGTAGTGGTCATGTGACTTCCTCAGCTAATGAAAGGTGGCCAGAAATATTATTTGGTTCACAATCATGAAGAAGATTTCACAGCCAGTGCATGTTCTTCAATATCCCTTTCCCTCTGCCATGAAACCTGCCAAGTTTCCTTAGGGCCTGTTCCATTAGCCTGGGTCTCCCAGTATGGGTGGTATGTGGATCAGAGCTGAAGCCAATCTACAATGGACATTGGTTGTGAACAGTAAAAAAAAAAAAAAAAAAAAAAAGTGTGTAATCCACTGAGATGTTTAAGTCACTTGTTACTGCAGCATCACCTAGCCTATCCTGAAAGTTATACTTCAGCAGTCTTACGAATATAGAGTTCCTTTTTCTTTCTTCCACCAATGGTAGCATTTCACGTACTTTATTGTACTTTGCTTTTTTTTCCCCTTAGCTCATATCTTAGAGATTGTTCTGTATTAGTACATCATAAGTTTCCTCCTTTTTACAGCTGTCTAATATTCTGTGTAAATAATTTATTTAACCAATTTTTTATGGACACTTGGATTATTTCCAGTCTTTTACTAATAATGCCACAATGAATAATCTTGTACACACTTCATGGGTGCAAACATATATCTATTGGATAAATCCCTCTGTGTGAAATTGTTAGGTCCAAGAGTATACACACTTTAAATTTTGACAAATGTTGCCTGATTCCCCATTGGTAGGGAATATATTAATATACACTCCCTCTCACAGTGTATAGGAATGCTTCTTTTCTCAAAACTTCAAAAGAATATGCTGTAGTTTGGGATTTTTGCTAGTCTGATAGGTGATAAATGCTACCTTAGTGTATTTTTAATTTACATTTCTCTTGCCACGAAGGAGATGGAGTATGTTATTATGAGTGGAAGGAAAAATCTATCTATATTAACTTTTCCCTGATAGGACTTGGTTGTCTTTTTAAGAGCTCTCCGTTCTGAGCCTGGACTCTAAAAGGAACTGGGTGTCCCATGAGTACCACTGTTGATATGACCCATGTAAGGTCCCTGTAATGTGGCCCCCCTAGGCAACTGAGAACTTAAATCTTTGCCTCCTTCAACTATCATTTGTTTTACTGTTACCTCCTCCTTGAGGCTGCCCCAGCTTCCCTCATTTAGGTCCCCACTGGGTTCCTATAGTGCTTATGAAATGGTAATATAATGATTACAGTACAGGGACCATGAGTTCACTGAGGACAGGGGTGCCAATTCTTATCTCTGAATCTCAGAACGTAGCTCTAGTGCCCTGTAATCCCATTAGATGAATGAGTTAATGTTCCCCCTCGGCCCACATTGTACTCAGTATCATCTCAGGGTTACTCCCAAAAAGACTTTTTCAGTCACTCTCTTTTCAGTTAAGTCTCTGTGGGAGTTATTATCAGTGCTCACTAAACTAAACCCTGCTCTCCTTTGCATCCTGGAGGCTACCTTTGGCATCAGCCACCTGCCATGTATGGGTGGGCCATGTGACTACATCTGGCCAATGAGGTGTGAGAGGGAGTGGGGCAGGGCTTCTGGGCTGAGTCCATGAAGGACCCTGCAGATGCTCCAGCCTTTTTCTTCCTCCCCTCTGGTGGCTGTGGCATTCCAAGCAGAAACCCCACTCCACCTCCCTGGTTTGACAGAGAATAATAAACTTTTAATCATTAAGCCATGAGGATCTTGGTGTTATTTGTTACTGCAATATTTTAGCCTATCTGGAAAAATTGCACCCTTCCGAGGCAGGATTCTCACCTAAGGCTCTGTGGCAACTTGGAAAGATCGTGGGCTGCGTGGATTGCAGTACCCCCGTTCTAGGACGGACTATGAAATACAACTTTGGACAATTTACTTCCCCTTTCTGGACTTTATTTCCTCATTGAAAATAATGGGGATAGGGGATCCCTGGGTGGCTCAGCAGTTTGGCACCTGCCTTTGGCCTAGGGCATGATCCTGGGGTCTGGGGATCAGGTCTCACATCCGGCTCCCTGAATGGAGCCTGCTTCTCCTCTGTCTGGGTCTCTGCCTCTCTATGTGTCTCTCATGAATAAAATCTTAAAAAAAAAAAAAAAAAGAAAATAATGGGGATGTTAATATCTAGCTGTCTGGGGGCTTAAATGAGATAACGTATATAATGAATCTAGTACTTAAAGGGTGTTTAGTCCAAGATAGATTTTATTATAATTCTTAGCGTTGTAATTATTTCTAAATGGAGTCTCTGCCCACACAGGTACTGCTGCCTTCACTGCTGGTCTTTCAATGCCCCGAGCAGGGTCTCTGTGGTCTGGAAGGTCTGCTCACAAGCACCAATCCCTCTTTTGGGTTTGGGAGTCCCCGGATATATGTGCAGGTGATGTCACAGTCACGCTCTGAGTTGGCTTCTCCGTTGCTGTGGAGGACTCATTAGCTGGAGGACTCATTCATTAGCTGAGAGGTGCCCTGTTCTGAGTGTTGCACAAATCATCCATTTCAGATTTGAGCAGATTCAAGTTCATTCTTCTGAAATACCACCTATGTTCCCACATGTCTTTCTGCCTCCCTACGGCCTCGCAACCCCACCGTGTACCATTCCTGCTGTAGCAGAGTCATGGTGCTGTTGCTGTCTGCCTGCCTCCCCCAGGCAACTGTGAGCACCTTGAGGGCAGGGTCTATGGACTTTTCCCCAGGGTTACCCTCAGGTCTAGCACATGAGAAACATGACAAAATGATAGGCCCTGCAGTGGAGGCTGAGCCAACCTTCACACAAGGGCTAAACAAGAAAATCATGGGATGCCTGGCTGGCTCAGTTGGAAGAACATAGGACTCTTGATCTGGGGGTTGGGACTTAGGGTCCTGTGTTGGGTGTATAGATTATTTAAATAAATAAGAAGAAAATCAAACAGTTCTTCCAGAGAGTTGAATTGGCAGCATCATGGCAATCAGCACAGGGTGCATTCCCACCGCAGCCCCCTAAGGAGAAGGTGGATCGGCTATGTTGGATCTCCAGTTAATACCCTACTCTGGCCGTCTGAGCATCCTGAGGGCTGCCACAGGGCATGAAGGTGGGTACAGGCCTAGCCATCAATATAGTTCTGGCAGGATCAATAAAACCTTCCACCAAAGTAGGTTTCTTTGTTTCGTTTTTTAAATTGTGGTGTTCCCAGCCCTGTGGCGTGTCTGAGGTAGGTCTCTGCGTCACAGTGGCATTAGCATTATCACAGGGACAAGAGATGGCTTCCTGGGGTCCCAGCAAAGGGTGACAGCACTCCTTTGGGAAGCTGTGTTGTGGCCACCGTGATTCCTTTCTTTGAGAAGATGCTAGACAGATGGCCTTTGGGAATAGTCATCCCAGAAGGTCAGCCGGGGTCACCAAGCACCTACCAGGCTGGGATATCAGTGAAATCCTTGTCCAAAGCCCAGGGCTGTTCCTCGAGGGAAGGCTGGTCATGGTACTCCAGGCACCTTGCCATTCACTTGGACACCTGCCAGCCCCTCTGGGTTGAGCCAGATGGGAGACTTGCCATATTCCAGGCTCCTCTGCCAAAACTGTCACCCAAATTTACCTTTCAAAAGCAGCTGGGGCAGTGGTAATACCAAGTGCAAGACCAGCCCAGCGGGAGAAGGGAACTGTGATTTGTTGAGGACCTATTAGGTTTGCTAAAGGTGATCCCTAGAAATTTATACCTGTATCTATCATCTCATCTATCTCTATACACATATTTTTCCTCTATCTATAGATACCTAATGTAGATATATAAAAATATACATAAAATCCAATTCCCTCAGCATCACAACAAAATACACTTTATACATGAGGGAATTGGGGCTTAAGAATTAAATTACTTTGCCCAAGGTCACCCTGCTAGTAAATATTTGTAGTATAGTTTGAACCAAGGAGTGCCTTGTCCCAGAGGTCTGGCTCTTTCCCACTCCTCCAACACTGTGGACTTTTTTTCTTACTTTCTTACTCTTTCTTTCATAAATTTCTGATATTTAAGCCAACCAGCTTGTGGTATATTATAAAGCAACCTCAGGAAATACACAACCTTTAAAACTTTCATCCCAAATGTCACCTTCTAGGTAAAGTCTCCTGGCCTTCCTCCCACCTAAAGGGTTCCTGCCTCTGTGTTCTTTGTTCTTTTCTCTATTAGATTATCTTGTTTTATTAAACATTTTAAGTTAGTGTACTTTATGTTAAGTACTTCCAGGCCTTGAGCTACTTGAGGACAGGTATCATGTGTTTTCATCTTTGAAATCCCTATGATCCAGAACACATAGTATGGATTAAATAAACCTAAGTTCAAGCTTTTCTAAAAATGCTGACGTGTTCTTGGGCTATGAAAGAACAAATTGGCAGGCCTTATGCTATGAAAATCAGAACAGGATATTCTTCAGGAAGGTGGTTATTCCATAGTATCCCAGGATCTCGTACGGGTACAAGACAGTAACCACCCCAACCATCTAATGACCCCAGACATGCTGGACAAATATTCAGAAATAGGCATGATCCAGGGGAAGATGAGTGAAAAGAGGAACCTGCACTGGGCCCTGCGAGCAGATGGATAGATAGTCTTGTTCATTAGAGGAGGCCCTCACTTTCCTCTGGACTGGCCAGGGAGGAGTGGGGAGGCCTGGAACCAGGAGAAAGGAGAAAAACAGTCATTATTCTGAAATGAAGTGAGGGATATGAAATGGAGTTAGGGCCAGAGAGAAGGAAGTCTGAATAATTTTCAAGAATGCCTTATAATCTGAGTTGCTGGTGTGGAGGAAAGAGCATGGACTTATTTTGGGCAGGTTCCTGAGCCTGTCTCCTTATTTCTGAAATGGGGCCATAACATTTAATCTGTTGTGAGGCGTAGGGATAATGAACTTCGAATAGCCCCCGGTGGATACACGATGACTTGTGTCTTATCATTAACTTCTCCTGCGGTGCTAGTTCGTGCCAGCTGTGCCTAAGGATGGAGGAGGATCCTCTGCGGTGACTGGGAGTCAACAGGTGGTATCCTGAAAAGTTGGAAGAGCCTCTGCACCCGCTACGGCTTTGTGTGCCACGTAGTTTACAACCCCCTCTCGTCATAGGCTCTGGATGCTCCGTAGAGATTGTGCATCTCCATGTAGAATTCTAAGAATGTGGGGCTTTTTGGTGCAGTATCTTTGGTTTGTTTGTTTTGTAGTGCTTGAATCCTGAAGCCGTGGTCTCATGGGATGCTCCGGAGCAGAGCAGATCCACTCAGAGGTGGGGAGCAAACCCAGAATTAGAGGGGGGAGGGTTGGAGGACAGGTTTCTGCATCACTGGGCTGACAAAACGCTAAGGAAACGACTCCAACAGTTGGTTGAGGATCAAACCCCAGGCTCTGCATGCGAGGGTACCAATATCAAATGTGCCATGAAGTAGACAGGGATGGGGGTGGGGGGGTGAGGAGTCGTCCTTTCCAACATGAGGCAGTCTTGCAGGTCTCCTTCAATGACAGGTGATCAACTCTTGAGTGCACCTGTTCGTGCCTATTTAAGGTTCTGTAAGGCCATTCTTGCCTTGCCCTGTCTGTGCGCTCCTCCCACCTTCCCCCTCTGACCCAGCCTCCAAGGTGAGCATCCTAAACTATGTTCCTGGCCAGATCATGTTGCTCTGCCTGGAGTCCTTCAGTGGCTCCCTGGGGCCCACCGGAGAAAACATGTAAACACCTGAACACAGTTCACCAGGCCCCATGACGCAGCCTATGCTTAGGGGACCACACTTCTACCTTTATTCCTACAATTTGGGCACTGTAACAATTTGGGGCATGTAACTCCTTCTTGGAGTCCCAGTGTACGCTGTGGGGCACCCCAGCACCCTGCCATCATCCATGCTCTCAGATCTGCCTAGAGTGACCACCCAGCTCCCCTCCCCCTGCCTTTCTCCTGCTTGATTCCTCCTCATCCTGAAACATGCTGCTCAGACCCCACCTCCTCCAAGGAGCCTTTCCCAACTGCTGCTCCTCAGGTTCTGGAACTCTGGAGCAAGACCACCTGGGCTTCAAATTCTGGCTCCGCTCATTACCAGTTCTGGGATCTCAGACAAGTTTCCGTTCTCTTAAAGTCCTCAATTCCTTATGTGTGAAATAGGAACATTTATGGTAGCTTTGTCATAGGGTTCTTCTGGTATTGAATAAGTTAGTACCCACAAAGCATTTAGAGCTGTGTCTGGCACTTGGGGGAGCCTCGTGCTCATCGTTATCTCAGCTTACCAGCCTGGATTACAAACATCAGCTTGGGCCGCTGACTTCCCTGAAGATAAAAGGCTGGGAATGTTCAGCTTTGGGTCTCCCCCCATCCAGCCCAGAACCAATACCCGGGTGTCCATGGCATGTTTGCTGAAGTGACTGCGGCTTAAAGAAAAACATGATGTGCTCAGATCACCAGCCCCTCCATGGCTCCTCATGTCAGAGCCTCACAGGCTCCCCTGACAGCAAAAATAAAGGTGCTGTCTTTGGGAGGGGGGACTCCCTGTACCCTGGAGTAGGGGTAGGCAGGGTAGGCCCAGGGTAGGAGGCACGGAGGAGACGGTAGGTGAGGGGTGAAGCAGGCAGCCTCTGCTCTGGTCACACCAGCCTTGAGAAATGGCCCATAAAGGAAACCTCCAGGCTGTGGGGAGGGGGTTGGCTCGTGGGGCTGGCCTGTGCTCCAGGAGGCTGAGGGTGGCCTGTCTACTCTCTCTGGGGTCCATTAGGACCAAGCTGGGGTGCAGTGATATTTAACCAGCTCTTTGCTCAGGTTCCCAGAGGCTCCCTGCTGGCAGGAGCGCCCAGGGTCCAGGTGAGGCCAGCAGGCTCCCTGCCGGGTGGGGGTGAGGTGACTGGGCCGGGTGCTGAGGACGTTTAGCTACGCGTGTCCTGCCCCTCAGGAGGTACCTTTTTCAGAACACAGCTTTGATTCTTTCGGATCACATGAATGTTTTTATTTTGCATGAATCTGCTCACATTCCCTCTGCCAGAGATTGCTCGAAGCCCAACCTGCGCTTCAGTTTCACGACATGAGACCCAGCGACCTCCGTATCTGCTAATTCCAGCCCGCCTGGGCTGACCTTCCTTCCTAATTTATATTTAACATGGCCAAACTTTTCATTCTATTTTTAAATATTTTTTTTTTGAAATCTCTTCTCACATGCTGCTTCTGTTCCTTTGGCAAACAAACAACAAAGCAACCACCCAACCCAGAACAGCCGAAATACAACCATCCCCTTCTGGTAGACACGGGACACGTGTCTGCTTTTGTGTAATGAACTGATTATGCACAAGGGCTTCATCTAGGAAATCTCACGACACAGCAGAAGTCCACCACGGCAGTCACGGCCCCTCACCCCCGCCGCACCATCTCTGTGCAACTCGACAGGTGGGGACTCCCTTTCCAGAGTGCGCTGGCCCTGGGCAGCCTCTGCCCCACAAGTCAATGTCTTACTGGTGGCGACACTGGCTCCTTCCTTACCTTTATGCCTTGGCCGAGGCTTTCCAGGGAATTGATATCCAGTCCCTCCTTGCAGGCCTGCAGGCAGGAGATCACCTTCTGACTCTCCATTTTGCCGGGGCGGATGGTGAGACTGGCCAGGCTGCCGTGGAAGAACTGAGCAAACCGTGGTTTGGTGACTTCTCCTCCTAGAAGCGAAAGCAGCACCAGGTCATTTGCCCTGTGGAGGTTGGGTATGGAACACCCACGATTTGGCTGGGGGACCAAGGACACACTGGCTGTGTCCCCTCAACCTGAGCCTTTACCCAGAGCAGTAAGCTCAGCGGCCATACTCTCAACAGGAGGCTATCATCTGCGGCCAAGACCTCGGTGCCCCCCAGCTGCACCCGACTTAGAAAAGCTGGAATTTTTCAACTTGAAGCAGTTGCTTTCCGAGGCATGACCTGCTTTAGAAGAAAGGACCTAGAGAGAAAGAACGGGAAGGAGAGGGAGGCTGCCACTGACAGGAGGCCTGCTGTGCGCTCGGCTCTCAGCTAGGGACCCCATCTGAGCAAGCCTGCAAAGAAGGGGTCCTTGTTTCCCGCTCACACCTGCAGACCCTGAGGCTCAGAAAGGCTGAGGGACTGGCCCCAGGATGCACAGCCGACGCTGGAGCTGGTCCCGGGCTGTCTGACTCCAAAGCCGGCGCTCGCTTCCCGACATTCCACGGAGGGGTTGGCAGGCCGCCGAGGAGTCCCCGAGCCCTCCATCCACAGGCCTGGCTCTCTTGCAATGAATTGATTTCGGACCCACTTAAATTCAAGTTCCCGGATTCTGTTCTGCCTCTGCCTCTCTTCTCATCGCCTACTTCTTGGTTTCCACTGTTCTACGGGCTGAGCCAAGGCCTAGCTGAGCGCCGGCCTGCTCTTCACACAAAGCCGTTCAGTGCTGCTCACGTCAAGGCCTCTCCTCCTCCTCCCTCCCTGGTTTTCTCCACGTCTCTAAAGTAAAAGCTCCCCAAGGTCCGTATGAACCCTCACCTCTTCTAGGAGGCCTTCCCCACAGCCTTCACGGAACATAGGCCCCTTCCATCTCTGAGCAGCCTACGCGGACACTAGCCTTGATCTCGCACTTCTGTCTGTTCAGAGACGTAGCAGGACGTAGGTAGCGGGATGTGGGTTGAACTCCAGTTTTGCTAATTCCCTGGGAAGGTTTGGTAAACTCTGAGCCTCTGCTGGCTTGCAGGGGACAATTCTGGGTTTTGGTCCCTGGGTCTCCTGAAATGCATCCCTAGTGAAGTGTGCTGCAGTGAGACAGCACGCCGGAGGGCCAATTTCTGACCATTTCTACTAGAGTGACCCCAGAGTGACTTCTCTGTGCCAGCAGAGCCTGGACCTCAGCTGGAGGGGGCGGAGGGCTCTCCCCGGGTCACTCTACCTCAGCCCTGGGGTAGTAGATGCTCCTAATACCTGCGTTCCCATATTCTTGAGAGTTCTACTTCTCAGTGGCGAATCCTTGTGATTCCAATTCTCTATTATGGTTAATAATTCTTTATATTTATCCATTGAAATTGTGGTGTGGTTTTTCTCTGGTGACTGAGTCCACACCAATACCCTGTGTTGGCATGCGCACCTTGCTCACACCTGTTCCTCTTTACACTTAGACACCACCTCCAAACGGCTTAGGTTAGGCAAACGCCATGGTCCTTCAAGGCCCCGTAAGCTCTCTGTCCCCGGCTTGCACACAGAAGCCTCTCATGGGTCACCCGGTCTACCGTCCCCCCTCCCTGGCCAGAGCCCCCCTGCCCACCACGTCCTCTCCTGAGCCTTGGAGCACTGACTTCATCCAACCACACCCTCAGAACCCTGCGTTGCTAATGGCTTACATGTGTGGGGTTTATGTCCTCAATAGCCTATCACTGTGGTTCTCAACCTTGGCTGCACATTTTAATCATCTGAGGATCTTTAAATCTTTTTTTTTTTTAATTTCTATTTATTTATGATAGAGAGAGAGAGAGAGAGGGCAGGGGAACAGGCAGAGGGAGAAGCAGGCTCCATGCACCAGGAGCCCGATGTGGGATTTGATCCTGGGTCTCCAGGATCGAGCCCTGGGCCAAAGGCAGGCGCCAAACCACTGCACCATCCAGGGATCCCTCACCTGAGGATCTTTAAATAAAGTCAAGTTGATTCTGGTGCTGGGTCCCACCTTGGGAGCTTATGGCTGAATTGGGGTGAAGAGCTTCAGGAGCTCCTCAGGTGCGCTGGATGTGAAGTCAAGGTTAGGAATCCCTGGCTCTAAGCTTCTTAGGCTGGGCCCTCTGCACACTGCTGTGCGATCTCTCTCCTTCACGCCACCCACCGGCTTACTCTTGCTAGCCTTTGCACACTGCTAGAATGTATTTGTTTAAGTCTCCTGGATGGCAGGGAGCACTCATGCATTATTCATTTTAATGAAGATGATACTGAGCAGGTATTAAGGGCTGAGGGTTGCAACAGGCACTTTGCGTAAGTTGGCTCATTTATTCCTTTCAACAGCACACGTGCCCCGTGCGGTCCCGGCATCCTGCCCCCTGCCTGGCACACAGCGGACATTTCATAACTGTTTCTTGAACTGAAAGAGGTGGCGGATTAATGCCAGCAGAGTAGTGGACATCGTGGAGTCTCTCCAACATCCATCTCCCTTCTGCCCTCTTGTAGCGGCAGCCCAGAGGTTTGGGGGAGTTGACTTGAATTCCAGGGATGGATTCTATTTAGTCACAGCTACTCAGGTTTTCCTCTTCCCCTTGCTCCAGTGGCTCAGTCAGGTGTCGGCGTCCGATTAAGCCGATCGGTACCTACGTCCACTAAGCCACAGAGGCTGGCCCAGGAGTAATCATAAGACCAAATTCAGGCCAATGAGAGGAGAGGAGGAATTAATTGGCAGCCTTTGGGAAAAGAGCTTCCCTTTTCTATCCAGAAAGTTTCTGGAACCTACTCCTGCTCTCTACCCTGGAGATGGTGGTGTGAAGAAGGAAGGCTTAGGGCTGCTGCTGCCATCTTGTAAGCAGGCCAAGGACAACAAAGGTGACGCATGAAGGCAGGCAGAGCTGGGACAGTCCTAGCAGAGGCCCAGGTAGACCTCCTCACCACTCTACCACATGGCGTCCTCAGCTGGGGGAGCCAATCACCCACCTTTAAGCCATTTTGACTCATGTTGTTCTTACCTGCCATCAAAACATTTTCACTTTGGAAATGAAGGGAGAAGGTTCTATCAAAGTACTCAGTCCACAGGGAACTCTAAACAGATGTGTCTTTGGGGAATGCCATGACATGGCAATGACTTGAGAGTGTTGGGGAACCCATCGGGGACCTCCTGATCTTGGCCCTCAAAGCCCCCTTGGGTAAAGTGCTCCTTAATGCCATTGACATGTTCCTGCCTTCACAGACGGGCACTCCCATTGATCTGCACAAAGAAAGGTGTGAGCATGGGTACAAATGGCAGAGCTGCCACTCCCCAGGGCACTCGGATGGTTGTCTCTTCTCTGCTTTGTCCACCCTGTGTCCCCAGAGAGCAGCAGATACAGCAACTATCATTTTCTGGGTATGAGTTGAACTATGTCTCCAACACAGTGTGCAGTCCTCGCCATACATCATCATCTTACTGAACCTTCACCAAACTCTTGGGAGGGAGGTACTCATTTGTAGTTACAGTTAAGCCAACTCAGACCTCTCAGTAGTAAGCGGCCCAAGGCCACACAAGTAGGAAGGGGTGAAGTGTGTGCCCCTCTGGTGTGCATACATTCGGCCATGCATGGGGCCAGCTGGCGCATCCCGGTGTACTGGCCAGGCCCATCCAGAGTGAGGCTGGGAGCGAGCCCTCTGTGGTCTGTCATCTAGACCCCCTCAAGAGCTCACTCTGCAGCTCCGCGTTCAAAGACCAAACTTTGCGACTTTCTTGGGCGCTAAGGCATTTTCCTACACACCATTTTTTTCTCCACAAAACATTCATGTTTAGTATTTTTGATGCAAGAATCCCAGATCTGTGGTGCACTCTGTTTATTAGTGATGCAGCTCCAGGAAATTGATTCAATTAGCACTTTGCAATAGGAGGCCGGTATAAAATTTGAAATCTATTTGCACTCAGGAGTGGCTGTGATGCAGGATTTAAAAAATAATAGATACGCTGAAAGTCTCTTTCTTTTTAATATCTTAGTAAACCACATGGCTCCTCTGTTAACATTTAGACCCAAACATGATCATGAATTACTTTAAGAAAAAACAACATAACCTGATTTCTTATACAAAGAACTTTCTCTACATGTTTGCGAATGTGATTTTGGGTTCCTGAGGCTAGCTCTGCACACATTTTTAAAGTGTTTGCTGAATGCCTAGCCTTCTGTTAGATTGAGTTAATTATAAGATGTAGTTCATTCTCTCTAAGAACTTATACTTAGTTGGGAGAATAAAGTATAGACACTGGGGAAATAAAAACATGAGTAAATTGCCAGTATAATAGACGGTCTAAGGCAGGGCATGATTGATATCCAAAGAAATGATACAGATGTGGTGTCCAACGGATCAGAGGGAAAAAATAATGGCCATCATCTGTTAGGCCCATAAAATATGGCAAGTTCTTTCATGTGCTATTTTAGTTCATACTTAAGTGGCAGGATAGTATGTTTGAGACCTTAGCCTCTATTCTTTTGATTTTTCCCAAGTATTTCTCTCATCTTACCCTTCATTTAGACACATATCTGGCTTGTGCTCATTGCCACAGGGAGGGTTGTGACAAGGAGATGAGCAGATGGAGCTTAAAGCTGAGTTTCTTTTGCTTCCAGAAGCCTAAACCCTTCGGAGGCTGGGGAAGATCTGGGTATGGATCCACATTTGGGGAAAAGTAGAAGAAAAAAAATCTGGCTTCCCGCAGACAAGAAAATGTCACCCCCGACTGGGAGGTGGGGTCTAGCAGGGAGGATGTGGAGGGGGTAAGGCACAGGGGTGCAGAGTGAGGCACCTGAAGCCCGCCACCTGGGCTGAGCCTTGGCTGGGGAGCGTGATGCTGGAGGCAATGCTGGCTTGTCGCATCTGGACAGATAGGCAGATGGACTGCAGATGGTCTGACAGACAGAGCCTGAGAAGCAGTGAAGATATTTTTGTGCCCCTAAGTAAGGTGAAGAAATACCGAGAGCTGCCAGCCCCGAAAGACCACTAGTGACAGGACCGTAGAGGTGAGCACCATCTCAGAGCACATCTGCCCGGGAAGATGACTGGGGTCCCCTCTGTCCCTGGCACCGCAGCCCCACATACATTTCCTTGCAATCGGCTGGCCGAGGAAATGGAACAGTTTCACATTTGCCAAGGTTAAATCTCCCCTGCTCAGATGGAATAGTGGTTCGGAATGAAACGAAGATGGATGTGGAAACAATAGTTTTTCTTTGTGAATTCAGATTCCTACCTGCTGAACTTCTAATTCCTTTCCCAGACGATGTTTCCAAAGTTTGGTCACTTATTCACAGCAACGCAGCCAGGAATTAGTGAACCAGATTCAGACTCAGGTCTCGCTCGCTGGCAAGGCTTTGACTTGCATGCAGCATGATGGATGTGGTGGTGGTGGTGGTGGGGGTGCTCAAAGAGGGTTCTTGGAGGGTGTAATAATCGGGCTGCTTCCTAAAGATGGGGACAGGCTGGGACTGTCACAGTGCTGGGGGAGAATGTCCAATTACACTGGGGTTCTGTGGACACGGAGGGGCTTCGACGGCAATTATTCTGAGCCAGAGTTTGCACTGGGACTGACTTACCCTTCAGCTTTCTTTCTACTGAGAGGTGGGATCCACTCACCTCAATAGCTTTTGAACCCTTTCCCTCTAAGTAGAAGATCAGAGCTGTGTGAAGGTGCCGTCTCCTCCGTTTGCAAAGTGTGTGCAGGATGGGCAGTGCCTTCCCTCTCACTCGACTCGGATGCTGCTCTGTGCATGGCTTGTTGACGGGGATGCCCCTCAATGAACACAATTTCATGGATGGTTGGGTATCAATTTTGAGCAATGCAAATGGTGAGACGGTCTGAAATCTTGCTTTCCCTCATTTCCTCATTTCAGTGATGGAGACACCCACGGAACGCAAAGACTAAGTGGAGTGTGTAATAGACCCCCAGAAGCTGTAGCTTCAGAACTGTCCACACAGCCCAGGGGGCTGCAGCTGTGGGCTGCAGGTGACTTGTGGAGACGGATGATCTGCAGTTGCAGCTGACCACGACCGTTCTCAGCAGGCTTTCTCAGCCCTTTCTGTGTCTGTGTAGCCATCTCTCCAGCCTTTCCAGTAGACATTTAATATATGGCTTGTTCTAAGTCAGCAAAACCTAGGACTCCCCCAAATCATCTCTGTGGGGTTGGGGACCTGAATTCATGGAGTTGGAAGGGCCCTCACATACCATCCAGGAGATCCCCTTCATTCTCCAGGTGAAGAACTGAGGACTACAGAGGCAGGACACTTTTCGAAGACCCAGAGCAGCAGAGCAAGGGTCTCAAATTTTCTTCTTACAGCTCCAAATTCAACCCTCCCTACACTGAACCATGATGGGTCTGTAGTTAGGCCTCAGTTTGACTTTGTCCAATCTGTGGGAAGAATGCCCTGGGAGTTTGCTCAAGTGATCTGACTCCAGACTTCAGAATCCTCTGGTCTTTCATACTTGGATATGAAATGCCATCTGACTATACACGTCCTTAGACGTCCTTAGAAGCAGAGGTGGTGTAGCAGTGCAATTAAGGGTTACAGTTCCAGTGGCAGACACCTTGGTGCAAATCCAAACACCTCTCTCCTCTCAGTTTCCTCATCTGCAAAGTGGGGATCCTTTTCTTATCCAGGCAATAGGGTTGCAAAAGGGGAAGCCTTTTGGCAAGCTCGTTGTATGGGCAGCACGAACCAAGGAACTCAAACATGAAATTACATGATGTGAGTTTTCTCTGTTTTTCGCTTCTGTGGCCTTTTCCCCCCCTCCCCTCTGGTGTATCTCTCAGGGAAGGTGAAACAATACTGTTTTTGCTCCAAGATCCTTGTCAACTTTTCTAATTAATATAATCTTTGGAATAAGATACAAAGTTAGAATACAACTCAGTCATACCGTGTTTCCAGACATGAATTTTAAAGCAGATTTCATCTATGTCTCCTTTAAATTAATATGCCCTCACATCCAATTAGCTCCAGGGCCTAGAGCAGTCTTGTCTTGATTTTTTGATACAGTTAATACTAGGAGACACCTTGTTAGTCATCCCCGTGTGTCGGACCACGAACAACACACCTTTGTCAAAACAGCTTCAAAAATGGGATGTAATCCAACAAACATTAGCTACTGACCTTCTCTCTTGACCTACTGGAATAGGGGGGAAGGTGAAGAGAGCAGAATCTGGGAGAGCAGAGAGTCCTTGCTTCTCTAAACTGATAGCCTAGCAGGGGATGGAGACCTGCATTGGTAACTCCAATGAGATGTTTCCCGAAGAGTGTTCCAAGGACACTATTTCACAAAGAGTGAGTTCTGTAATGAGTTAAGATTGAGAAATATGGGTTAAGTCATATCAAACGGATTATTTTATTGGTGAGCTTTTGAAAGCTCTTAATATGCTAACAGCATTGTGACTCTTGAACGTGGTGGTGTGGGGAGAATTTATGCAGTTTCCCACCCTTGACCATGGCCTCCTTGTGCCAGGGGCATCCTTTGGAACTGGAGCTTCGCGAAGCCCTCCCTGGGAAATGCCCACCTGAATATAAGGCAGGCTATGTTAGCACATGCTGCTTTCTTCCAGCAGCAGAGACCCTAGGGAAGCAGAATAATTTCAACACAGACTTTATTAAGAGAATTTGTACTAAATTAGACCAAGCTTATTAAGTGAAGGCATGTACTCCAAGTCCCTGTGCTAATTTTAGTGTCTGGCAACAAGATGACCTGAAAATGTGCACCAGATCTCAGGACCACGTGTGGCTCTAATTCTGCTCTGTCTGAAGGTGACATGCCATTGATTATTGAAACTCTCAGGGTTATGTCTGCCTTTTAATCCCACTATTGACCTCTCCTGTTCTTTGCCTTGGCTCCTCCCCAAAGCCACAATAGGAGTTCTATATCTGTCCCTTAACAAGAAGTTCTAATTTTTAGAACCACCTCTTTCTCTACCTCCTTTGGGTTTATTTGCTAAGTAGGGGGTAGGACTCAGCAAGATCAGGAGCTAGGGTAGAAAGGTCTCCTCATCTGAGACCTGGATAGTATCATAGTTAGGAGCAGGCAAAGCTGGACGCTCTAGGAAGGCCAAGGTCCAGAGTATTGGGGGAGAGTCCCTGGCAGCAGTAGGGATGAGGTGGTTGCTGGGGACGAGTGACAAGGAGGGAAGCCTGCGATGAGATCTGCCAAGAGTAGAGGAGGATCAGGGAGGGAGCAAGGGGTGGCTTCTTGAGGGCATGCAGAGAGACGCGCTTCTGAGATCTGCTTAGCTGCTTCCTTGAAAGAACCCTTGCAGATGCCACACAAACTAGGTGACCCAGAGCAGATCTGTTTGTGGTGTTGGGTGGAGGCGGCCCAGACTTCCACCTGCTGGGGCATCTCCCTGAAACCTCAGGCCCTGGTCTGACACCATCAGCAGCCTTCCTGACTTGCTCCCAGGGACGCCTGGGTTCCAGTCCCTGCGTGGGTGGGCCCAGTTTAAAGGTCCAGGGGTGAAGCAGGTGTGAGAATACAACTTTTATTATAGATTAGTAGAACTTGAATTTTTGTTGTTAGAAATGGATGAGTAGGAAATCTAAGGAAAAGGGCAAATTAATTAGTCTTTTAAACGATCTTCTCCCATGGTGAGACCCCAAGAGAGATAAGGCACCTGGAATTGGTCTAAAGGTAGCAATTTCTGCCTTGGCACAGACGGAGCTGGGCCCGGAGGGGGTCTGAGTGCATCCTGAGAACACTGTGACACAGAGGTGGAGGCAAGGAGGGGAAGAGGACTCTTTTGTGATGCCAGGTCCATCCTCGCTGCAAAAGCCTTTCTCTACAATTAAGATACATGCTCGGGGCTGTGCTGGCAACATTTCTTAAGTGTAAATGAAGTCTCTTTTTTTTCTTAATTACTGGAAAAAATACCAATGAAAATGAAGTTCCACTGATTACTTTGGCTTTCAAATTCACTAACAGGACACAGTAGGCTAATTGGGGCTGTGGAGCACTGCCCAGCAACAGTGCTGGAGCCTGTTCCCGGGAGCATCCAACAAGCAGCTGCTATCAAATTATTTTCTATCCCCATTGTTAAACCCCAATTGGAAAATTCACAAATGGGAGCTGGTTTCCTTGCCAACCTCAGAAGCACCTAAAAAGCTCCCCACAATCGCCAGCCCAGAGGCAATTAGAGGCTCACCCAGCAGGCTTATAATGTGCACGTAAGTGGACTTCAGAAAGTTAGAAATAAGCCAAATAAGGGGGTGCATCGTGGGCTCTTGGTTTCACAGCACTGTGTCCTTTTGAAAGGTCTTTTGATGTCTTCTTCCAAGGCAAAGCATGACTCCAAGGAGGATGCAGGTATTGATGCGAATCCAAGCTCCTGCATGAGGTGGTTGGGTGTCCTGTGGTCTGGTCACAACTCCTCTTCCCAGGCTCTCCTGCACTCGTCTTGGCCCCCGAACCCCCAAGCGACCGGGTGCTCTGAGCACACCTGTGTGAAACTTCCCTGCAACGGCATATGCTGTTGTTGCCTTCTCTGTCTTCCTGGTGAACTCTTAGCCCTCCGAGAAGGCCCAAGTTTGAAGATTTTGAAGGATTTTCTCCTACGCTGAAAATTTACCAATATATTATCTTTTCTCTCAAGGCAGATGCCTACATCTCCAAGGCCTGACAGACCGTGTGATCAGGTTCTTGCCCACACCACAAGGGCTGTGTCCAACACTTGTCTTCTCATTGGCTCTTCTCTTGCTTCACTGACCTTCCTTCTGACGCGTAGATGGACCTGAGAGAGCAGGGTCTGTGTGGGATGGCTCCTCCTAGGGTAGGGGGGGAGAGTTGGTGCCCACAAGGAGCCACGGGGAGGCTGGAATGGCAAAAGCCAGGGCATACCAAAGGTCCTGCAGACTGTCTGCCGTGTAGGGTCTAGGTGCAAGGAATGGAGAAGGGATGGAGGCGGAGACCGGTAGATGTTTTCAAATTTAGGCCTTTATTCAACTGAAGCATGCTGAGCACGCTCCATGTACCTATCACCTGTACCTTATAATGACAAGGGAGGTATTGGCCTAGTTTTATAGCTGAGAAAATAGTTGCTCAGGGAAGTTACAGGTTCTGCTGGGACCATACAGCCAGCAAGTGGCAGGGTGGGGATTGGACTCACACTCAAAATTTCCTGACTCTAAAGCCTAAACTCTTCTTCCTTGCTCTTTGGAGGGTCGCTTGAGAGAAAATATAACAAGGGATGAGCAACTGGGATGCAGGGTTGCTGTGGGGTTTTGATTCCAGAGGTGACAGATGTGTCAGAAGGTAAAGGGGTTGCAGAGTTTACACATCAGCTCCAGCATTTTCCCAAACACATCATCACATCAACATGATCACATGATCAACTAGCAATGGGCAAAGAAGCCACAACGAGAAGAAAACAGGCTCTGAAGACCTGGGGTCAGGCAGGTTTGGCGGGGTGACCTAGGGTCAGCTACATTACCTCAGAAAGCCTCGGTTTCTTTATCTACAAGTTGGGACTCCTAGCTCTTTCTCACAGGATTGTAAATACCCAGGCACATAAAGGGCCTCCTTGCATCACTGTCTCTTGAAGTTTCATCCAGAAAATGACATCAGGCACTTTCACTCCCACTTAATTGGCCAAAGCAAGTCCTATGACTGCACCTTCCGGCATCCCCCTGGGAAGAGGGCAGAAACACTCGGCGGTGAACACCTCCTAGGCACTTTCTCCCACATTCTTTTATTATTTTATTTTTTATTTTATTTTATTTTATTTTTTCCCACATTCTTTTAAAAGGAACACATGCTTTGGTTTGAAAAGCGTTTTGTGAAAAAGCTTTTAAATAAATCATTATCAGATATAATATTAGTGCTGTTATTTATGGAGCAATGATGCTGTCTTATTTGTAGCCTAGGAGAATATCAAGAAGGAAAGACTCGCAGAGAATGGAGTCAGGAGCCACAAAAACACTTTCCACTTTAGGGTTAGGGGCCCTTAAAGCATCAGCCCAGAGGGATTTCAGAATTGCTAGTGACCAAAGACTGCGGTGTTTCTCTAATTTTTCCTCTGGCTTAGTGGAAATGTTTTTTGGTTATTTTCCTTATTCCACTTTTGCATCGTGGTTGTGTATAGGAGTTGTGGTGGCAGCGTATTTCTTCCTTTTAGTGTATAGGTCTCCAGATCAAGTGGGGCCACAGCTGGTCCTGAAAGAGAGCCACCTATGCCTCTCAGCCTGATGAAGAGGTCGCCAGGAATCACTCAGAGAATCTGGACGTTGAGCTTAGAGTCAGGTGGAATTTTGGGTTGCCTCATTTAGGCAAGATGGTTGTGATTGTTTGTTTGTTTTTTTTTCCCCGTGGGAAGGACAGTCAGATATCTGTTGCCTAAGTGAATAGACCATGGTGTTCATCAGTGTTGTTCATAAAATATTTTCAGTTTTTCTTCCAGACACAATGTAGATTTTTACTTCCCTGCCTTCTTGGAGTTAGGTGTGGACATATGAATTGCTTTGGTGAATAAAATGTGAGTAAAAAGGATTGGTGTCACTTGTAGGTGAAAGCTGTAGGGGCTCATGCACCATTCATTCATCAGACTTTCTTTTTCCTTTTTCTCAGTATGAAGCAATGTGGCTGCTCTGCCTGCTTGGGTCCCAGAGTCAGGAAAAAACAGAAAAGATCTGCAGTGAATATCAACTGAAGATTATTTTATGTTCCTGAGAATTGGGGCCTGATTGTCACTGTAGCACAACTTAGCCTATTGTAACTGGTTCAAAGAGGTCATCTTAATTCTTTACAAAATTACTTTTTATTTTGGCGGGACTGTTTCCCCCCCAAGGGGTACACAACCACACAGTAGTGGTTCTAGCTGGCCTTGTAGAGGTGGGGGCGGGTTCCCACTGCAGGCTGGGGTGACAGGGATCTCGATGTGGTCTCTGAGGGCCTCTAAGGGAAGAGTCATGGTGAAGTTCATAGTGAGGACGTCACAGGACCCCCTTAACTCATGAGTGGCATCTAGCCTATGTTCCAGAATATCCAGAGGCTGGCTGTGGTGTCCAGCTGGGGCACCGAGCCGCATGAGAGGGCGGCTGTGTTCAGTGACTGATGATTCCTGTGCAATCTCTGAATCAGTGGCTTGCTATATGAATTAGTTTCATAGACTCTTGCCACACGACACAGTCTCCCTTTTCTGAGTTCCTGGAAAATTCTGCAATACACATGAAGCTCCTATCCAGTTCGATTGGCATGTTTGATGACTTCTTAGTATTGTGTGACATACGTTAGATGTCAAGTGGTTGACTTCAGCTAAAAATATATTCTCTTCCCTTGCCTCATTTGTGCTTTATTCCTTCCTGGGTTTTATATCCCTAGTGCTCCCAGACTGTGTTATGTGTGCATTTTTTGATCCTATTTTGCATCGTGCGGTCCAGCACCCACTCTTTGTCTCAACTCACAGGGGCCTATATGTCCCCTAGCTCACTCTTTGGTCAACTGGTTCTCTGATGTTCTTTCCCATGGTGAATGGTCGAAGTCACACATCTTAGTAACTTTCAGACTCCGTCACCACGAGTTTGGGTCATCTCAGGGTACAAATATGCTTATTTGGGGAGCATTTTTCTTCCCCTCTATTCTTTCACTGGTACTTCAAAGCACCCCAGCTTTTAAGAAAACAAAAACAAAGATTCCAACAGATCTGAGTGAAAGACAGAAAGGTTAAATGTATGTTCGAAGAGCTGGTTTTCTTGTTTCCAAAGAGGAGTTTCACCTTCTAATCTGGGCATTGGAGGAGAGGCAGCAGCACAGGAACTGAGGAGGTAATAGAGACATTCTAGTGGGAAGGCAATGAGGAGCCTCTGCCCTTAGTGAGTGGGGAAAGGGCTCAGAGCTGAGCTGAACTTGATGGTGGCCTCCCATAGCCTCATGCCTGTAAACAATCCATCCCCTTGGCCCTGCATATTTATGAGCTCCCAGAGCAGAGGGTTGGGGGGCTTGGACAACTTGTGTGGGGATAAAGGGAGATCCTTGGATCCTGATTAGCATCAAGAGAGTCAAATGACAATTTTGGTACAGGATTTTACTTTCAGCCTTTTCTCTACACAACCCCCATTTGAAAACAGAGAAGGTTCCAGAACAATAAAAGGCACTAGCAACTCAGAGGCAACCATGAAACTGCTCATGTTGATTTAACATCAAAACCTGGTCTCAAGCCAAGTGTTTTATTATTACACAAATTTAGTGTCTGAATTAATCCTTATTTTAAAAAGTCCTGTTTTATTAGTAAGCGGTAGTAAATTTTCCAGGCTAAGTCTCATATCACTTGAGTTTCCCTTTTCTCTCTCAGTACTTTTCCTGGACTGTACACAGTAGGCCAGGGAGAAGGGCCTGATGTGGAGTTACCTTGCCAACAAGCGCCGACCGTAAGTTGCATGGCTATGTGAGATGGATGAATGGGCCAATCGTTGGTCACCAGATAGGGTTCATATGTTGCTCCATCCATGTATAAGGTAACTACAGGAAACTCCACATTGATGACGTAGTAATGCCATTCTTTGTCACATATCTAATGAAAAGAAAGAGAAGCAACACTTAAAATTGAATATTCAATGAAAGATCAAATAGGCTTTTATTCTAATCATGAAAGGGGGGAGAAGACATTTTTGGGTTAACCATTTTTATTGCCAAGAACTCAACAAACATAATGGTTGCCATAACTGAGGTTAGAGAAACTCATATGGAACATGATGGGGCAAACATGGGGCAGAGGAACATGGGAAAATCCAATCAGGCAAGTATTTGAGTATGGACAGAGTATCTTGGTCACAGAATTAACAGCTGTTGAGGTTGGCAAATTCTTGGAGGACAGGTGGGGTTGATGGCTCAAATTTGTTTTGTATAAAATTCTTCTTAGTTCTTTAGTAGAGAAAGAAGTTAAATTAAAATTATTTTCCTAAGCTTGGAGGATAGATGAAGCTAGAAAAAGAGATACCAGATTGAAAGTAGAAATGAAGGTGGGGATAGAGAAGGGAAGGAGGAAGGGAAAGAGAAAAATGAAAATAGAGAATTAGGGGCAAGAAAGGAGCAGGAGAGAAGGCGAAGAAAATGGGATGAGGAAGAAGGATGGAATGCAGATTAGTAGGAAACCCTGATTCCTTTGTCTCTAGGAGCAACCAAGGAGCAACCATAAGACTATGGCCCCTTCAACTCGTGCAAGATATATTCTGAGAAAGATGGTCTTCTCAAGGGGTCTCCCATGCATCCTACTTGGAGTACCTGGGGAGGCAGAGAAGGACCACACATGGTCCTTCTGGCCCGGACAGGTACAAAGCACTCTTATACTTACAGCCTCTCACAACTTTTGTGCCCAAGATGTATGGTCTTTGGGCTAGTAACCAACTTTAATGGATGAGCAGAGACACTGAGGGCTAGGATGGAATTATAATTCTTGACCTCAAGGAGCTGAACTCCCACAGCATGGTCCAAAATAGAAACCAGTACTAGTGAACCTTGGGAAGGGAGACAGGAAGGTGGCCAGGCTGGAGAATGGTACCCCTTCTCTCTGATCCCCTAAGCCAGTGCCTTGGGAATCATGTTCGAACCTCTCCTCCACATGCCTTCTCTCTCAGATCCCCCTGTGGAGGCCACCTGTGAAATGTTTCTCATCTGCACCCTCATCTCCATTGCCCCCGCCATCTGTGGCAATGGAGACAGATGAGTTCGGCATGAAGGTGACCCCTACGTGAGGGCTTTGATGCCCTCCCTACCTCCCATTCTGGATTAAATGTGCTGTTGCTCATGAATAGATAACACCAACAGGGATGCTAAATGATCTTTTCCCTTTCATTTTGGAATAGGAATTTTTTCCTTAATGTTCTTTTTATATTGTCCTGTCTCATATCTCAGAAAATTACTTCTTTTGAAGCCCATTAGCCTGATAAAGCCTGATGAATATTTTAGGGGCCCTTGGAAGGTAATCAGGAGGTGTCCAAGCAAGTACTTCCAAAATCCTGTTACAGCCCACTGTATGTACAGCTTGGTACCTGCTATGAAGATCCTAACCAAGTTTACATCACTCCGGCTCCATGCCTGAGACCAGGTACTGGGCTGGGGGCAGCTCTTGGGGTGACCCAGTGGTGTGTGAGCGGTACAGAGGAAGACCTGAAGACAGAGCCGAGGGGTGTTAAAAGAGTGGGAAACTGAGGAGGAGGCATCTAATCCAAGCAAGCCCATCCAATGCACCTCAAACTTGAAGTCTGCAAACAAGAATAGGCAGACAGCACATTCCAGAATCTGGAATATGGCTCACATCCTGGGGATGTTCTCTGTGGCATGGAGAAATCTCTGGTCAGTCCCAGGATGGGGTGGGATTAAATGTGCTGTTGCTCATGAATGTGCTCATGACCCTGACTGCATCCTATGCCCTTTGAAATGTAGGTAGAGCATGAGAATCAATAAGGTGGCATTTGGGTGGCTCCCCTGTCCTGGCCTCCATACCCCCCTCCTCTCAGCCATGACTGCCATGTTGAACCCGTGTGCTCGCTGACTCTGTCGCCCTCCACACTAGCTGACACTGGATGGGGAATGATCTTCTGACTCACTTCTTTCTCACAATGCTTACAGCATTTTTGTAGGGCGATACAAAAAAATTCCAAGGAAGAAGTAAAATAATTCCATAACTAACAGTAGCTGCAACCCCTCTCAATATGGCAATCTTTTCCTAGGTGTTCCCCCAGGTTTTCTGAAATGTGCTTCATGAACAGCAGCCCCCAGGATCCCCTGCATAAAAAGAGTGATCCTGCATACTGAGACTAGTTTTTGTTTTGTTTTTTTTTGTTTTGGATTTCCCATTTCATTTGCATATCCAAGGCTTCCAGCAGCCTCAAAGTATATGGCTATAATAACTTTCCAACCTTGTTGGAAAATGGAACTTTTCTATTTATAGCATTCCTATAAGCATCCTGTGAAACAACAGTGGGGGAAGGTCAATTTGGATCACACTGTGTACACAATTTGAAAGTTTGCTGGTTTCACTTAATGTCAGCATTAAAATGCCTTTACCAGCTTCAGTTTAGATGGCTGTATCGTATGGATATCCTAAACTATATTTAAATATTCCCTTATTATCAGGTGTTAATTATGTACCAGCAACATAAAAGATGCTGTAACATAATGCTGTATTTCTTTATGCATAAATGTTTATCTGCATTTCTGATGATATCCTTGGGAAAAATTCATGGAAGTAGAATTACTTCCAGGGTCAAAGGTTGAAGATATTGTGAAGGCTCCTGACTCACATTGTCAATTTTTTTTTTTTCTGTAAAAGTTTGTGCCTATTTCTTCTCCTGCCCACAGACTGTAAGAGTGCTCATGAGTTGTACTCTTTACCACATTGAGTATTAATAAAATACATAATCCTGGCAATTTGAGAGGGGATACATTTTAATCTCATTTTAATATGGTTCATAAAAGATGGCAAGATTTATATTCCCCAAGGTCAAAAGGGAGGGCCTTCTGGGAGTGGGGAGCAGTCTGAGCTAAGACACAGGCAGGAATGCCGGGGAGCTTGCTCAGTTAGCTCCTGATTCTGCATCTAGACAGGATTTTAGCTCAGACTAGGCTTATGTCTGCAGACGTCTCGCACCAAGTAATCTATGAAGGCAGCTAAAGGAAATGCCTAGTTAGGGTTTCACTAATGTGGATCTATGATTGGGAGGAGACCCACATTAGCCCTCTGCTAGAATTGGAGGGACAAACTGTAATTAAAAAATGATCAAGCCAGGAGGCAGCAAAAATAAATGTGTCAGTGCAATGGCTCAACCATGAAAGAAAGAAATTAGGCAAAGTGACCTTTCCCGGCGGGGAGAGAAGAACTTTAATTCCTGCCTGTTCGTGAATCATTGGTGAACGCAGTTGGCACCAAGCATGTCCAGTGCTATCCCCTGAGGCGATGCCCAGGGCCTCAGTTGGGCCAGAGATATTTTTCTCCCTGAACACCTGCAACTGTGTTCCCAGGGGGAGTGGCTGCAGCTGCCATTTACCAGGCAAGTGAACCAGAGACCAGAGAGCCAGGGATGCGTGTTGAGGAGGGACAATGCCAAATGGGGTCTGAGTTGGGAGTAGGCTGGTTCTCCAGAGTGAGTCAGGGGCCATGGAAATCAGGCTGCTGGCTGGTAGGTCCAAATATCCTTTCAAGTGTCAGCCCCTAGCACATAATAGGTAGGAGGGAAATGTATCTCATGTTGAATAGCTGCATTCAAAATACCTCATTCCCTTGAAAAACCAACGCCAGTCTTGCAACGTGGCCCCTTCAGGGTATCTGCCCTAGGAGTGGGGAAGAAGCACAGACACAGAGCATGGAGTGGTCAGGCTGGTTTGGGAAAGGCGAGGCTGGGAGATGAGGCTGCAGGGACAGATTTGAAGTGAGGCTAGAGGACCCGGGCTGCTTTCAGCCTGTGGGGGGCAGGAGGTATAAAGGTTTGGGGCAAGAGGAGGAGGATGGTAATCATAACAACAATCAATCCTGGAACATGCCTTTGATCTTTTTTTTTTTTTTAAAGATTTTATTTATTTGACAGCGAGAGAGTGAGCATGAGCAAGGGGAGCAGGGGCTGGAGAAGCAGATGCCCGGCTGAGCAGGGAGCCCAATGCAGGACTCAATCCCAGGACCTGGGGACCATGACCTGAGTAGAAGGAAGATGCTTAAGCAACTGAGCCACCCGGGTGCCCCCTGCATCTTGGATTCAAAGCAGCTTTTTATATCCCTTATGCTTTGGAATCCTCACTGCGAACCCCAACAGTAGAAGGGCCAGTTCTGTCTCCGGCACCTCCAAAAGATCAAGCGAGAGAAATGACATGGTTTTGGATCTCAAGAAGTAGATGTCGGGAGTTCAATGTCACACGAACCCCACTTGGGCTTCCACATTTAGCTTCTTGTGTGTCCGTCTCACACATAGACAGTGGCTCAGCTTTGCATACTCCCTGCCAAATCAGAGCCCGGGGCAGATACTTATCTCCCGACGGACTTGCAGGTCCGATTGCCCCTGGACGGTCCACCTGACACACCACAGGCGCTCCCAACTCACAGTGTCCAACATTGAGCTCAATGTCTCCCACACTCGCTCCCCCTGTGCCCCATCCTAGGTCCCTGCCTCAGCAAGTGCTCCTCATCTGATTTGTTGTCTGGGCCAGAACCCTGGGCATGGCTTTAGGCTCCCCCACTCTTTACCTCCCTCCAGCCAGTGTGCCACCAAGTAGTGACGATGCTTCTCTCATCCATCCTCACCTCTTGACCCTCACTCATTCCTGCTCAGAATTTGCAACACGTACTCAAGGGGGAAGATTGAGGAGGTGTGTTCCTGACAGGCAAGTGCAAGGAGAGCGTGCGGGCAAGGGGAGAGGCCCATCTGCAGCAGGGGGATGGCGAGAAAGCTCTGGCGTGAGCCTGGGGGGCAGAGCCTGCAGCCTGCTAGTGCCCGGCTGTGCCAAGGGCCGCACGGGAGGCAGTCTGCAGGCCAAGCCTGTGGCGGGTGGGCTGGGTGGTGCACCAGCTGTAGGAACTTCTAGGACAATCATGTTCTGGACTTTGGGAAAATAACTGAACCTTTTAAATCCTGACTCCTTCACCTGTAAAGTAAGGATGATAAGAGTACCTGCATCACAGGGTCATCATGTGAACTGAGCTAAAATAAAGCTTGTACCATGCTGGGCACTTATTTTCAGCCTGAGCAGAAAGGGAAACCCCTTTCCTCTTCCAAATACATTGAGATGCTGCATAAAATAAAACAGAAATAAGCGAGTTAGAAAGAGAAGTCCTTAGGCATAAAAAGTGAGCAAAACTCCCAGGCTGGCCCCGAGTGAATAGCTGCTGAGGGGTTGGGGCCCACCCTTTTAGCCGTGGTTTCAAAGCCACTGGGAGAGGAATGGAGACTCAGGGCCTCCACGCAGAGAAGAGAAACCTGGAGGCTGACATGTCTGCATAAAGCCCACAGCTGCGGAAGGACTGTCTGAAGCCTGCGTCCAGGGACAGTGGCCACCATCATCCTAGGAAGGCAGGGAGGAAGCCACACACAGGCTCTGGAACAAGTCAGCTCAGAGACGCTAGACCCCCAAGTCCACTCTGTGCATGGGCATTGGCCCCAAATGTATGCGGCCTGGCAGGTGTAGAAATCCAGGACTCAGAAAGGAACTTAATGGGACAGACAAGTCTTTGGGCTTTCGGAAAAGGCCTGCTCAAAATCTATTGACGGGATGTGCCCATCACCTGCCTAGGGCAGAACAATTCCCACTGGCCTGGAGCTCAGAGTTAACATTTACAAAACAAAGGAAGAAATCCTTTGTGTGCCAGAGAAAAAGCAGGCAAAACAAGTGATCAAACCTGGGTTTCGGGAACCACAAGAAATGGAGCTATTATTATTATTATTATTATTATTATTATTATTATTATTATTTAAGATTTTATTTATTCATGAGAGACACACAGAGAGCGGCAGGTACACAGGCAGAGGGAGAAGCAGGCTCCCTGTGGGGAGCCCGTTGTGGGACTTGATCCTAGGACCCTGGATCCCAGCACCTGGGGATCAGGCCCTGAGCCAAAGGCAGACGCTCCACCACTGAGCCACCCAGGTGCCCCAGAAATGGAGCTGTTAGAAAGGAAATAGGCGAAGGCAGGTTTGAGAAAGAATCAAAGAAAAATTCTAGAAATAAAAGACGTAGTTATTGAAATAAAAATAAATCAAGAAAACTGACAATGGAATTAGAGAATTGGGTGATAGATGAGATTAGAGAAAAATGAGAATCTGATAAAGCAATGAAGAGGTATGGATCCTATGGATGATCAAAGGATCCGTTCCAGCAGACAGCCTAGCCTGACAGATGTGTGTGGGGAGGGGGCCTGGTGGAGAGCAGTGGGGCCGGGCTCCCGAGATCCTCAAGTGCCACACCGAGGTGTGTGCTACTTTATTGTAGTGCCTTGCATTCTAGAAAGCCATTCTTTACTTCCACAGCCTTCTCCTGTGTTAGATTAGATGACTGTGGACACAGAGAGAGCTCCATAGCCTCTGCCCCACGGGACGTATCTGACGGGTGGGTCAAAACTGAACTCCTTTCCTGAAATGGGCAGCGATTGAACTAGGAGGGTTGAAACCAGGCAAATCAGGTTCTCACTGGGAACTTGCAAGGCCCTTTGGCCTTGGTCACTATTTTGGAACATTTAGAAAGATGAGATTTTGGTTAGTGCCAAGACCAACCTCATGCCAAAGCCAAGATGCCACTCTCCTTTGCAAATCTCTTTAAGATCTTCCCAGGAGGACGCCTGCAGTTCCAAACTGGCAGAGAGACAGAGAGAAGTACGGGTGTGTTTTTAGGGGAAGGTGATTACGACAGCTCAGAAAGCACCCGCTGGGCCTTCTGTCCAAAAGCAATTGCTGACTCAGGGCAGCAGAGCACAGGGGAACAGGGAACATGAAAGGTAGCTTGTGTCAAAGAGACCACCTCATTTGCAATCTAGTTGAGCAACATTTGGGCAAATCCCCCAAAACAATCCTGAAAAACTGTCCTTGCAGTTGGTGCTTGTACCATGTAAATCAAGACTTGTGTGCACCCAGGATTTAGGCTCGTCCACGGGGAGAGAAAACACACCTAGTAGGCACTGAGGATATGGCTGGTACCCTGGCACCACGCTATGATCTTTGCCTGTGTAATCAGCTTCTTGGACCAGTTGTTTATTCTTCCCCAGCGCAGCCTTTAAACAATGCCAATCAGATCTCCCTTCCACCCCGGTGGGACACCCTGGGAAGATCCCTCAACTTCCAGGTCTCACCGATGGCTTTATTGCATGAATTCAAATTGAACTTCAGTTAGTCTCTCATCCAAGCCAAAGCCTGGGTCTGCTGTGCAAATTCTGCAAAGCCCCATGGAGTTAGTAGGGTTGGCAGGTTAATGTGGGAGCCAGACGTTGGGGCAGCAAATCTGCCCTCAGTGAGGTGGGGACTGTGCATTCTGAGTGCTCGGTCTCTCACAGGAGTGAAGAGGAGGAACGGGACCGGCCAGGGGAGAGGAGGCCCCTCACTAGCCATCAACCATCAATTCAGGGAAGTATGGCCCTTTCAGCATTCTTTCCCGACTGGCTGTTTTGAAAACAGCCCTGTGAGGTATATCATGAACAACGGTGCCAGGGTCAAAATTGGAAAAGCTCCATTTCACACAGTTAAACGGGTTTCTTCTGGCAAGACTCCATAGAACAATGGTTCTCAAAGTGTGGTCCCTGGACCAGCAGCATCAGCCCCAGATAGTGTTATGGACCGAATGTTTGTAGCTTCTCCAAATTCCTATGGTGAAGCTCTAAAGCCCGGTGTGATGGTATTTGGAGGCAAGATCCTTGGGAAGTTAATTAGGTTTGGATGAGGTCAGCAGGGCAGGACCCTAGGATCATGACCTGAGCCAAAGGCACATGTTTAACTGACTGAGCCCACCCAGGAGCCCCACTTTATTTTTTAAAGATTTAATTGAGGGGAGGGGAGAGGGAGAGAGTCTCAAGCTGACTCCACACTAAGCACAGAGTCTGACGTGGGCCCGGATCCCACAACCCTGAGATCACGAGCTGAGCCAAAATCAAGAGTTGGATGCTTAACTGGCTGAGCCACCCAGGCACCCCGGGATTAGTGTCCTTATGAGAAGAGGAGCCAGAGCCCCTCATTTTCGATGTCATGTGAGGACACAGGGAGAAGGTGACCATCTGCAAGCCAGGAAGTGGGTTTTCACCAAGAACTGAACCTGCTGGCACCTTGATCTAGGACTTCCCAGCCTCCAAAACTGTGAGAAATAAACATTTATTGTTTAAACCATCATGGGCTGGCTTTCAATAGATCACAGCGAGGGAGCCGTTCTGCTGCGTGTGAAACCCCGATCCAGAAGCAGGTCACCTACGAATGGCTTAGCACCAGGTGCCCCACATATGTGACGGGTGATGGGTGGGGCCTCTTTTCAGCTGCGTCCTGTTTCCCCCAGACGAGGAGACCCTCTGCACCTGACCCTGGTCCCAATGCGGGTGGGGGCGGGGCACGCTTTATTGTATTTTGTTGTGCCTGGAGCTAAGACACCTGGGAAATTGTATGAAATGCAGATTCTCAGGCTCCACCCCAGCTCCATTCAACAGAAGCCTGCGGGTGGGGCCCAGCAATCTGTCTCCAGCAGGCCCTCCAGGTGTTCCGCTAGGCTAAGTTTGAGAACCTTTGCCTCAGCGACTATGCCAATGTGGGCAACAGAATAGTCAGTTTACCAAATCTGTTGACCACCTTTGTCTTCCTGTTAGGTCCCTAAGAATATCACCGGAAACAAAAACGTCTCCAAAGACACATGCTGTGAAATTCATCGTGTGTGTCGAACACTTGTTAACCGAGTCCCAGGCACTTTCCCGGCACTGGGGATGGGAGAGTGAACAAAGCAGGAAGATTTCCGCGGGTCCCTTCCCACTTTCCAGCATTTGCCCTAGTGTCGCCCCCCCTCCCAGCCCCCAGCCCTCTCACCTGCTGACGAGGCCTCCCTGCTTCTGCTCACAGGTTCCCTGCAACTCTTCCTCTTGAGCATGAGGATTCGCTTGCTCCAAAGCAAAAGGCCTCTCTTAAGCCTGCCAAGCTTTCTTCCTCCCTTTCAGTTTTTGCTTCGAGGACACACCACAGAATCATCTGGGGATATTTTCCTCATGAGTTTACTGAACAGCTGACATCTGTCAGGACCCGGATGGGAGCTGCGGAGGCGGGCCAGGAAGCCCCGTGTCTTCAGTTTGACAATTAGGAAAGGGACCATTTCTCCTCAGGTGTTCTTTCCCTGATCACAATCAATTGCACAAAGACCAAGCAGATCGCTTGCCCCGAGAGAGGAATGGTCTCGAAAGCGAGATGCTTTCATTTGGGGTTGAGGTGGGTGCTGTCCCTCCTACAGAAGATGCTGAGCCTCTCCAGGTGCAGCGTAAGGGGCATGATGCCCACCCAACCATCCCGCTCACGGACCAACCGACCTACCGAACGAATGAATGGTTACAGTGAAAGCCAGCAAAAGCCAGTGACCCTGGAAACGGATGCTCTAGAAAAGGGGGCCCAGCTCAGAAAGCTGGGTGGAGAGCGGTCCTGGGGATAAGGCCCTATCTGGGTCAAATACTTAGAATTCTGACCAGCTCACCAGCATGGCAGTCCTAGAGAAGGGGCTGAGCAGGCCCAGCACACATGGAGGGTTCTGGACAGAAGATGAGGCACGGGAAGGGGGAGGGGGTGTGTGAAAGTCATCAGATCCAGGCGGGTCTAGAGAAGACTCTGACTAGGGAAGGGCCCAGGCATGTTGAGTAAACCTCCTCACGGCCTCTGGCTTCAAGGCCCATCCTGGGGGTATCAGCGACTCTGTGCATTCCCACCAAGAGGCAGTGGCTTTGAAGTTAGTCAGCTCGGGGGAGATTTCAGCTGTACCCTCTTACCTGGACTGGGACCTGGGGCAATTTTCCTTTATTTTCTTTTTTTGTTTCAAAAGATTTTATTTACTTATTCATGAGAGACACAGAGAGAGGCAGAGACATAGGCAGAGGGAGAAGAAGGCTCCTCGCAGGGAGCCTGATGTGGGACTCGATCCCAGGACCAGGGATCATGCCCTGAGCTGAAGGCAGACACTCAACCACTGAGCCACCCAAGAGTCCCTTCTTCCCTTTTGTTTTAATAAAGATTTTATTCATTTATTTGAGAGAGAGAGAGAGAGAATGAGCAGGGGAGGAGGAGGGGCAGAGGGAGAGGAAGAAGGAGACTCCCTGCTGAGCAGAGAGCTGGATGTGGGGTTTGATCCTGGAACTCGGGGATCACAACCTGAGCCAAAGGCAGATGCTTAATGACCGAGCCACCCAGGCACCCCCTTCTTAAAAAATATTTTATTTATTTGAGATAGAGTGTGAGACAGAGCATGAGCAATGGGGAGGAGGAGAAGGAGAAACAGACTACTCCCACTGAGCAGGGAGCCCTATGTGGGGCTCAATCCCAGGACCCCGAGATCATGACCTGACCCAAAGGCAGACGCTTCACCGATTGAGCCACCCAGGTGCCCCTGGGGCAATTTTCTTAAACTTTCTTAACCTTAAGCCTCATGGTCAGTTTCTTCATCTGTAAAATGGGTAGAACACCTGTGTTGCAGGAAGGTTTGATTGTTTATTCAATGGATGTCTACTGGTAGCAATTATAGATCAGGGACTGTTCTAGGTGTTGAGTATATAAAGTGGGCAAAACCAGAAGCAGCTCCTTCCCTAAGGGAATAGATGGGAAATAGAATATTCACATGAATAATGGAATGTTCTATCTGCAAGAAACACCATGCAGCGGGGTACAAGGTGCCATTTGAGCTTGTAGTTGGGAGATCGGACCTGTTTGGGGGGGATGAGGAAGTGAGGGTGAAGAAAAGGAGGCCAGAGAGTGGGCCGATGGCGGTAAGAACAACGTTCAAGGAGGGAACAGCACAGACAAGGGCCTGGGGCTGAGCACAGAGGGGGAAGGGAGAGCTTGTGATATGGTGGGCCAAGGACTTGGCAGCAGAGGATGTCAGCCCTGCTGCTGCCAGCACCCCTTTGTGTCAACCCCAAACTCACTGCCCGTAGATTAATCTTCCTGTCTCCTCAGGCTGGGTTCCGCACTGCTCCAGATCTGTGGGGGTGGTGGTGCCCACTTCGCACAGCAAAGTGCTCACTACTCAGCCTGACCCTAGGCGAGGGGCACTACACAGGTCAGTGCTGGGGCTCTGGAGCCAGACCTCCAGGGTTCATAGCCTGATTCCACCACTTCCTGGCTGTGTGACCTCAGGCAAGTCACGATCCCTCCCTGTGCTTCAGTTCTTCAACTGTAAGATTGAAATAACAATAGTAACTACCTCGTGGGGTTGTCCCAAGTCCCGCACAACCCTCAAGGCACGTGTGTAATTTCACATTTGTTAGTAGCCACACTCAAAAAACTAAAAAGAACCAGGTGAAATTAACTTTAATAATATACTCCAGCCGGATATAACCATGTATCATTCAACAGGTGCTCAATCTTAAAAATCAAGATATTTTATTAATTTTTATATTTATAATGATATCTGTTTTTCTTACTGTCTTTGCAATGCATTGTGTATGTTATAATGTTCAAACTAGCCCGATTTCGAATGCTCAACAGCATTCGAAACCACTAACCATGTGGTTAGTGGCTCTTCTGCTGGTCAGGCCAGCTCTTGACCTTGGGATCCATGAGGGCAGGGCCTGTTTGTACTCCAGGTTCTCCATAAATGCAGACTGCACACACAAAAGCATGGGTGCAAGGAAGAAGAGAAGTCATGCTCTGCAAACCCCCATCTGCTCTCCTTTGGCCTCTTCCTCTTCCAGTTGTTACTGGGCACACAGCCCTCCAGCCACGATGGAGAGCAAATCCTAGGTACCAGGTGCCAAATCACCTTTCTGGATTGAAGGTGAGAAGAGCACTTCCAGGACCTAGAGCCCCAGGAGGCACCATTAGGAGGGCCACATGAAGAAAGAGAGGTGGGGGGGGCACCTGGGTGGCTCAGTCGGTTAAGCTTCTGCCTTCTGCTCAGAGCATGATCCCAGGGTCCTGGGATTGAGTCCCGTGTCAGGCTCCCTGCCTTTTAGGGAGTCAGCTTCTCTCTCTGACGTTCCCACCCTGCTCATGCATGCTCTCTTTCTTTCAAATAAATAAATAAAAATCTGTAAAAAAAAAAAAAAAAAAAGAGAGAGAAGTGGGGGGGTTGGTGAAGATTCATGTTGGGTCAAGGAGGATAGGCCCCACCCCAGGAATCCTTGGCCTTCCACCTACAGATAAGGGGAAGGAGGAATGGGCAAGAGGAGGGTGGCTTCTCCCAGTAGGGCTCTCTCAATTTCCTAGGGCCTTGGCCGGAAGAATGAAAGGAGGGAATACTTGGGCACAAAAATAATCCTTTCTGTGCTTAATTTCTTTTTTCTTATTAGGCAGATAAACAGCAGCACTGCAGAGCAGTCACACATCACCCTTACACCCTCAGGGAGACTGAGGTGTGTGGGCAGCTGCAGAAGGGCAGGTGGGAGGCCCCCAGAGCCTCGGACCAGCCTGCCGGGCTCAGAGAGTAGTGGGGCCTTGCCCGAGGTGTGCAGCTTGCTGGTGGGGCTGGGGCCCAGAACTCCTGTCTCTTGTCCTCACGCTTTTGAAAGTTATCTCTTGGCCAAGATGAGAATACATCATAAGCTCTTTGAGGAGCACCCCAGTATATCAAACAAACAGGTGACTGAGATGCAGTTAACTGTTCAGTAATGTATTTGCAGAAAATTAATTTTTCATTCTGCCACTCAGAATATTGAGGCTGGCTGTTCATAAATACACAGTCGGACTCCTCCTTGCAAGTTTAAATAAAAAAAAAAAAAGGACTCTCTCAGTGGATATCTTTAGAGAAACATAATTATAATTTAGTTGACATATCTCATATCTCGGTGCTGGTGAATAAACCTCCCCTGAATAATTCAAATAATAAATTCTGCCCCTTTGGAAAATTGAGCCGATCCTGAATGGAACCTGTTAAGCGTTCCCCTCTTGGAAGGCACAGCACGAGGCAGCCAGCGTGCACGTCTGCATCTGAGACCTCCCTGGACCGTCCTCAGGTACGGGTTCTGGAAACCAGCCATGGCCATGTGCCTGCCTGGCCTATCTGTTGGCTGCCGTGGGGGCATGTGAGAGGAGCGTGCATCCAGGCGGGCTGTTGACCCTCCTGCACTGACCCCCCACCACATGGGCTTCTCGTGCTGATCCTGCTTTGGTGGAATTCAGAGTGCCTGAGAGAAAGTAAAGGTTGTGCGTGGCTGAGGCCACGGGATGACATCATCGATCCAGAAGAGGCCCATTCTAGCCCCCTTGGATCACCTGCTCCCCTGCAGGGAGGCCTATTTGCATTCCACAGGGGGGTCCAGGGAGGGCCCGTGAGCAGGGTGGTGCCTCTCCTTGGGATTCCACAGCTAAGACATGGGGCATGTCTCGGAATTACAGGTCAGTCCGTGAAGTCTGGGGAGACTTGGAGAACTCTTAGGGAGCAGTTACAGTTTTACATTCATGACAGCATCCAGGATCTTAAGATCAAATATGGATACTTGCCCAGTGGGATTTTCACACCTGGGTTTTGGTCTCATACAAAGATTTGGGAAGAGTCTAAAATCCAGCAATCTTCCCCCATAAAAGAAAGAAGCCATTCAAAGAAACACAAAAACCCACTGGCACCGATCTTCCCTTGCTTTGGAGAGAAGGTGGGGTGGTCTGACCAGCTCCATGTCCAGATTAATCACTCGGTGTGGACTCCTGAGTGCTGCTCAGGTGCTGAGGGTGTGCTGGTTCCAAGCTGTAGTCTGATGGTGGGTGTCAGAAAACCTAAGAGGCCCTCCACATCAGCTGAGCCAAGTGTGGCTCATTCATGCTGGCTTCCATCTGAGCTATCCTGGTCAGGGGCCAGGTTTTTACAAAGTCTTTGAAAAAGGCTGAGAAGGCCTACGTCCATGGTTCTGTGTTGGCCTTCGTATTAGTTTGCTAGGGCTGCCTCGATAAAGCACAATCCACTGGGTGGCTTATTTCAACAGGATCGTGATGGTCTCACAGTTTTGCAGGCCAAAAGGTCTTGGCCGGTTGGGCCTGCTGAGGGTTCTGAGGGAAGATCTGTTCCAGGCCTCTCTCCTAGCTTCTGGTAGCCACAGGCCTTCCTTGGCTTGTGGATGCAGCACTTTAATCCTATCTCCCCATGACACTGTCCCCGTATGTCTGTGTCTTCACGTGGCCATCTCCATATAAGGACACCAGTCGTATTGGATCAGGAGTCCACCCTACTCCGGTATGACCTCATCTTAGCTAATTTAATTTGCAACAACCTGATTTGCAAATCAGGTCGTGTGCTGAGTTATTGGAGGTTAGGGCTTTAGCATCTTCTATGAAGGGACACAATTCAATCCGTCACAGCCATGTTCTCACAGGGCGGGGCTGGGGACATAAAAAGTGCTTAGAGGATGCGTGCAGCATTCCATCCTATCACTCACCACGTCAGAAACTGCAAAGGGGCTCCCTAGAGTCGCCACCTTGTTTGGGGATGAGGAAAGAAAATTCTTTGAATCATGTGTGATAATAATAGTAAACTATGAGGCGTCGTGTGCGTTCAGGAAGTGCTACTTTTTAAAGGGGCATCTCTTGTTCATAATAATAAAAGCTTCCCATTAAAGGGTCTGTCAACCATATTCCTTCATTCATCCATTCAGTCAATACGCATGGAGCCTGCCATGCACCAGGCACCCTGCTCCACATGGAAGAAGCAGAGGTCCCACTCAGGAGACCTGGAGCCGTGGCTTGGCTGGGCCGGGCCTCGAAGGCTCCTTCTCTAGCGATCTGGTAAGAAGCAGGGAGATGCTCAGACTTGAGACCACTTCCAGAGCATTTATTCTAATGCCCGAATGTGAGATAACACGAAATCTATATATATGTTTTTGCCCTTGGTTCTTGACCTACAACTGTTGTAAATTGGGGTATTAGGAGAATCTTTTGTTCTAACATTTAGTCTTGGCACCAGTTCCTAACACAGCATTCCTAAGACCTCTGTAATTTCCCGAGTGATGGGAGCATCTGATTGCAAGCTCTTAAATCCTTTGGAATTTCCTGGGTGATGGAAACACCTTTTGCCCTAATGAAGTGACTCCTGGTGGGCTCTTAGTTAGGGGGGGTCAGTCATCAGAAAGGCCAAGCCATGATTGGAAGCCTGGAACTTTCAGCCGTACCTCTCTGCTCTGGACAAGGGAGAGGGGCTGGAAATTGAGTTAATAACCCATCTGCCAATGTAATGAAATCTGCATAAAAAATCCCAGAAGTACGGGCTTCAGGGAGCATCTGGATTGGTGAACATATCCAAGTATAGGAGGGTGGTGCACCCCAAACCCACAGGGACAGAACAAGCTCCTGCACTTGAGGCCCATCCAGACCTCACCTTATGCATTTCTTCATCTGGCTGTTCATCTGTATCCTCTCTCATCTCCTTTATTATTATATAATGAACTGATAAATGTAAGTGAGTGTTTGCCTGAGTTCTGCAAGCTGTGCCAGCAAATGATCGAATCCAAGGAGGGTGGGGTCTTTGGAACCTCTGATTTATAGCCAAGTTGGAGAGAAGTTATGGGTAACCTGGGGACCTTGCTTATTGGCATCTGAAGCAGAGGCGGCCTCATGGGACTGAGTCTTATCCTGTGGGGTCTGCATGAACTCCAGATCAGCGCCACTGTTGAGCTAGACTGTCGGACACCCAGCACCCAGCTGGTGTCTCAGAGCATTGCTTTATGTGGGAAAGACCCTAAATATCTGGCAGCGGAAGAACTGTGAGCATGGAAAAGGGAGAGAGCAAAGGAGAAGCACACGGGGGGTCGTCCTTGCACACACTGAGGTGCTAAGGGAGTGGATTTATGTGGTAAGGCGGTGTCCTGTGGAGAGCAAGAGGAGGCCAAGGACAGATGCCACCAGGTGCCCTGAGTGCTGACTCTGGAGATGGAGCCCAGGACAGTTGGCAGCTTCCCCAGTGGGAAAGGGCGAGGAAACCCATTCTTTCCAGAGCCTTCGGAAAGAACACAGCCCTCCTACATCTGACTTTAGCCCCATGGGGGCCCGTTTCAGGCTTCTGATCTCCTTCTGATCTCCACAAACTCTAGGGTAATAACTGTGTTGTTGGCAGCTACTAAGTGCGCAGTAACACGTGCAGTAACGATCGGAAACAGTTGCACGTGTCTTAGCCCACACTCCTTGCTTCTGCAAACATAGGATTTCCTCATCATTGTCTTTTTGTCTGAAATGCTATTCTCAATCCCCACTGGATCTGCCCTCTCCCCTGCCCCACAAAAATCAGGCGCTGAATGCAGTGACCTCTCAAGCCCCTCCATATTTCGAAGAGTGTTTCTCATTATCCATAATCCATGACCATTTTGGAATGAACAAATAAGCAAAAGTCACATCTCCCTAGATACTGAGAAGGGCTGGGCTGGCCACATACAGCAAAACTGGATACCTGACGAATCTCCCCAAAGCTAGAGCTCCCCATGAGCTAACCCCTGCCGACTAAGGCTCCTTTCCTGACATGCCCACAGACTGCCCCTGCGTGGAACTACAGGCTTCCAGGGGAGCTCAGCGGCTGGCTCTGTTGGTCCCTCCTGCAGACACAGGCCTCTGCACCTGCCCCCGCTCAGCCTGTCCCGGACGTGTCCATTTGCTCCAAGTCTTTCCACTTAGACACGTGAGGCTGCCTTGGGCCCCAGGCACCTCCTAAGCTTGAAAAATGTGCTCCTCGAATTCTTTGAAACGCCTCCCCAGGCAAAGGCCCAGTTAGGAGTCTCCCATTTTAGCATCCTGCGATCACCACTGGTGCGTGGACCGCGTGCTCCCCTCCACTCTGTGCCACGGCCTGGGCTGAGAACTTTGCATGCATTGTCTTATATTTTTTCCCAACAATTCTTGTAGGTAATGCTATTATTTTCTCCATGTTACAGACAGAAGCTCAGAGAGGTTACATAACTTGCCCAAGACCACACAGCGAGTTTGTGTCTAGAGCTTTGCTGAAAAGCCTCGCTGATCAGTGTGAGCCATCAGTCAGTCAGCAGCAGCGGGTGCAAGAAGCACAGCCTTCACCCGGGAGCTGGCTAGAAACGAGAGTCTCAGACCCTGCTTTCACCTTCTAAACTGGAATCTGCAGTCTAATGAGACCTCTAGGTGATCTGCATGTGCATAAAAGTTTGAGAAGCTCTAAATTGTTATGTGGTGTGATCACCCAAGAAAGAAAAAAACAATCATTTATTGGATGAGAGCTTGAATAGTGCATCTGGGAAGGATTCCTGCAGAGCAAGTGAAAATAGGCTGGAGGACCTTGGGAGAGGAAGCTGTGGCCTCCGGACGCATTCCATTTAATCCCTGAGCATTTAGCTGCCAGAGTGCCCGTATCCCTGCACCCAGCCCTCAGACCCAACAGGGGGGGCTGCCCCCACCGGGGTTCGCTGGAAGACTGACACAGGTGTTTGTCCTGTGTGGTGGCCTCGGAGCCGATGGCCTGCAATGACAGGAGAGCTATCGGGGAAGCTCTAGCAGAGGTCCCTGTCCGGATTGCATTTTCAATCTCAGCCTAGGGAGGAAGGAGTGGGGATCTGGGCAAGCGAGCTAGTGTGAAAGGAGATGAGAGAGAGAACGAAAGCAAGGTCGGGGAGGGGATGGCTTGATTGGGGAGGGGTTGCCTTGTGTACCAACGAGGTGAGTGAAGAGCACGCTCTCTCCACACCAGGTTCCCTCCAGTCAAGCAGGGTTAGGGGGTCCTCCCTGTCCCCCCAGCACCCACCTAGAAGTAAGAGGAGTGACACTGGTACTCAGTCATTTGAATGGATGCCTTGACATCCATCCATTCAGATCTTATTTACTTATTTATACCCACCTCATTTCTCATCAGATTTAGGATTAATTTGTATTAATAATAGATACATAATAACCATCATTAATGGCAACAGCACTGATAATTTTCCACTAATGAAATAATACTTTATTATGTTCAAAGTACTCTGCAGAGTCCCTGAGAGGACAAATGGGCGAGTGGTGTATGCATTCTACAGGGAAGAAAGTAAGGTCTGCAGAAGTACCATGACTTCATGAGAGGCAGCTTCTGCAGTAGGGGACCAGGGCCAGAGCCCAGGTCTCCTGAATTCTAGGTGGCATTAATTCCTTGGCATTTCCTCCAAATAACTCTAAACAAACATGAAAACGAAACCATGAGATAGGGAAACTGAAAGACTCTGTGAAAATCTGCTTTTTGCTTCTTTTCCTGCTTCCATTCTTTTTTTTTTTTTTTAAGATTTTATTTATTTATTTATTCATTCATGAAAGACACAGAGAGAGACACACACACACACACACACACAGACAGAGACACAGGCAGAGGGAGAAGCAGGCTCCATGCCAGGAGCCTGATATGGGACTCGATCCCAGGTCTTGGATCACGGCCTGGGCCAAAGGCAGGCGCTAAACCGCTCAGGCACCCAGGGATCCCTCCTGCTTCCATTCTTGATAGGACCCACACCCTCATTTTGCACATGCCTCATAATGCACATAGTGTGTATCCTCCTTGTAAGGGACAAGAAGTTCATGGTTTCTTTGGAGTCTTCCAGCATAACAGATGACATCTAAGGAAGGGCTGGGCAAGAATGACCAGAAGAAGCCATCATTGCGCATTTCAGACCACTGACACTACACAGCGTGATGCCACGACCCCCAGCTCTAAGGAATAAGTGACTTATGGAGGACAACTGGATGCTTGTCCTGTGATTGGTTCCTAGGTGCCTGAGACAACACATACACCAGACCACAATCCTCAATGAAAACCCCAGACCCTGAGCAAACAACTCTGTCTTTTTTCCTTTCTGAGTCTTCCAGACAATCTGTACCTGCGCTTTCTCTATACCTTCAATAAACTCTGTTCTCACTTCCTGCTGGCTCACATTTTGACTTCTATCCGGAGCAAAGCCAAGGACACTCTGGCTGGCCTGCATCAAAAACACTAATCAGATATGGACAAAGAAAGTTAGACTCCACACTCTGATTCGGGAACATTTACTGTGGTGTCTCATACTCTTAATACAGTCTTACATTTTAGATTTATGATTGAGCATCCTGCTTGAATGATTTACTTTGGTTCCATAGTGGGCCTGCCCACATGTGTTAGAAAGTTTCTCTCTTCCTCACACATATTTTGAGCATATTCCTCATTTTCAAATCTGCTTTTCTTCTGTGGATATATATATATATAAATATACATATATATGTTGCTTGGTTTGTTTTCTCAATTCCCAGATATTTTCTGGGTCTTTAAACAATTACCAGCAAGGCTGGTTTGGGGATGAGCCTCTGATAGACAATGAGGAGAAATGCCTGTTGAACAGATGGGTGAATAAGGGAATACTTATGTCCAGAATCCCCAGAGATCACGAGCTGACTCTGAATTCCTGGACCCCTCCTTGGGAGTCCTTAACCTCAGCCTCCCTGAGTCCCCATGAATGTCCTGATTTCCACACCTTGCTCTCCCCCAGTGAGAACCTTGGCATTTTTACAGGGTTCTTAGGTACCTTCAGCCCATGCACAGCAATGGGTGGAATGTCAGGCACTTGGGTGGCCATCAGAGATGCTCAGTGACAAATACTCGGAGATGGAGGGATTATACTGCCCACTACACCGAGGGCAATTCTGTCTGTGAGCAGATCTGCCCAGCACAAAGCCCAGCCTCTCTACCTCTAAATGCCGGCCCATCATCCTGGGCCAGAGCAGTGGCTCAGTACCTGGGTGGGACTTTGTTTCTTGGATCACAGTTCTTAGGCCCTGAGTCCAGAAAAAGAAAGAAAAGAACGCCCAAGCCAAAGGTGTCCTTCCATGTGGTTGGCTGACCATTTAATTACAAGGTCCAATCAAACTAATTACACTTTAGGGACCTCGGAGACATTAGGTAATTAAAGGCCACCTTGCTGCTGGCTTCCAGAAATGCAGATTGTTTTCATCGCAGTTGGTAGATGTGCTGTGTGAGTCACGCAGTGAAGAGGTAAAGCTTGAGAGCAAGAAAGAGGAGCATCTGGAGATAGCAGACTCTCTAAGGGCTTAATATTGGTTGACATTTTCAGACTCAGAGAGCTCTTTGAATTTTTTTTTTTTTCTGGGCAAAAGCCATCATCAAAGAAAATCTGGTCTCCTCATCACATTATAGGACTGAGCCATAGCTGGCAAGGGCTGAGTTATGTGAAGACAGAACAGTGTAAACCAGCTAGTGCAGTGTTGGGCATATAGCAAATGTTCAATAAATAGTTATTAATATAATATGACATTGCATTATTTTACTGTGATAACTGTGAGTTGTTGGTTCAGTGGAAAGACATGCATCAACTTCCCACAATGCCAGACACAGTGCTCAGTGCTGGGGATTCCAAGGACATGCAGTCCTTACAGATTCTTGGGGTTTCCAATGACTGATGTAACCTAGGCTTAGAGGAAGCACTTCAGCAAACAAAAGCCTTATACGTGGTAGGAGATGTGAGTTCAAGGCCACGGTGTAGCAGAAGGAGAGACGGTGACAACAGCTAGTGGTTGCATCGATTCATCCTCAAGTACGTACCCACTTTAGTCACTCTTAGGAGCTCTTCAGGGAATAAAAGACAGGAGGTGCCTTGGGATTTGATTCTTATTGAGAGGCTGGATTAACACACAGCAAATAATCGTTGAATTTTCTATATACCCTGGCCCCCTCCAAAATATATTGAATGTGGCTTGTGATGATAAAGTCAGTAGACGATTTTTTTTTCAAAAGTCAGGAAATAGAAGAAGCCAAAGAAAGGAAAACATGGGTAGGAGAGTCTGTCAGACATCTCTCTGGGCCACCTCGGATCTGGGCACCATCTCTCTGGGGGAGGAGTGGGGCACAGGGCACGGCCATGTGTGGGCCACAGCTGCCATCGTGGCAAATACCTCTGAATGGTCCACCGAGCTGCTGCTCAGTGATGGACCCCCCGAAGGCACAACCCAACAGCCCCTCCTCTCCCAGCTGTGGGGCTCCCTAGTTGTCTCTGATGCATAAGGCTCAGTGGGACAACTGCCACCTACACATACTGGGGATGAAAGCTCCTGGGGCAAGTTTTGGGCCAGTAGGAGACGGGTGCCAGTGGACAAATACTTCTCCCCTTCTCTCCTCATATAAGACTCAATGGTTCATTTTTAGTAGCTAATACTTCCTTTGGAAGAACAGTCAGCTGAACCTGATCATAAACAGTGTGACTCTTGATACCACACCCTGTTTATTTACGTCCCTCGGTTCCTACCCCACACCCCTTTCCCACACCCTCATTCCCTGGGCTTGTGCTCCTTATTATAAAGGAAAGACTCATAAGCCTGTGCCCCCAAGCTTTGCTTTCTAAGGACTTAGGGTAAGACAGAAAGTTAAGATGAAGTCTAGGAGGGAAAGTATGTGGCTCATCCCCAAAATGTATGTGGACAGGGTCGGTTCTTCAGCAGTGGGGCAGCCAGTTGGTTCCAAGCTGTGTAGCAACCAATGTGAAGGAGAAACTTGATGAGTCATATTGTCTTACCATGCCCACAAAGTGAAAAGATCCTTTTTTGTTAAAGAGAAGCGGAGCTTTTACTTATATAGTCCAGACAGAAATCTCTCCTGTGGGTTCTTGAAAGGAAGCATTGTGTGATGTAGGGATCACCGTCCTCAACCTCACCCTATATTAATTTCACAATGAGTTTTGAGGTCTGGCTCTTATAACACCCTTCAACATGGCCTGAAAGTGTAACATCACAGTATCCTCCAGTGAGAACCCACAGCCAGTGAGATTGTGTAGTGCACGGTTGACATCAAGGGCTCTGACGCAACATGGCTTTCCATAAGGCTCCCAGTTCTGCCACTGACTACCTGTGTGGCCCCAGGCAAATTAAACCCCCTAAGTTTCTTTCCTCTGTAAAACGGGTCATGATAGGGATAGATAAAAGAATGCATGAAAAGTGCTCAATATGACACTCAGTACACAGTGAGTGTCCTGTAGAAATTACTATTGATCACACTGTCCTGGGATGGGCCCTGGAACAAAATCCACAGACAGTGTGGTTCTCAGATGGTCTGTCTGAATTCACAGCCAAGTGTTGAGTATTTTGAGGTGTGGCTCCCATTTCTTTTTCATCACTGAGGGTCTCTTTTTGGTTTCAAACATTTCAGGCTTTGCATATAGTTGTTTTAGTATCCGTGGTCTGAGAGAATAATATCACGACTTAAAGCTACTATGTATATGAATATATTAGTTTACTAATGATCATGGCATTTGAAACCCAAGAGACACATACAGGCTATGTGTGCAAAGACCTTAGCAAGGCCAAGTGTGCAATTACCCCTCAAGGTAACACAGGGTTCCACTGTTGGGGGTCCCGGAGCCTGAGATCTGCTGACCTTTTTATCTTTCAGCCCATGTGGAGAATAACTGAACTCTAGGCTTTTTTGCTTGCTTGCTTTTATTGGCTACCAATGCTAGTATAGAATCTAGAAACGAAGTGCAGGGAAATGAATATTGGGAAGGACTATAGTAATCACAGTGGTTCCTAAAAAAGAGGCTCTAATTTCTCTTTTCTTTCCTCCCTTCTTTCCTTCCCTCCTTCCTTCCCCATCCCCTCCCTCACTTCTTTTCTTCTTTCATTCTACAAATACTCTGTGCCAGTGACTGTGCTAACGCTGTGCTAACCACAGCGGTGGAGGTCTCTGCCCTCATAAATAAAGCTCACGGTTCACAGAGGAGAGAAATAGTAAATGAACAATCATACAGATAACTATATATTGTAGGTAGTGACAGATGTTTTGAAGGAAGAGCACAAGGAGTGGCAGTTTTTATGGCGGGTCCTGTAGTCGAGGGGTCTGGGAAGGTTTGCTGACAGCAGGCAGGGAACTCCCGGTGGAGCTGAGCCTATGGACGTGCCTCCTCCTCTGACTGCCACGACAGCTCTTGTGGTTGACAGCTGGGGTGAGGCCACCCTTCACGGATGGGGGCACAAGTCCCTGGGCCTCTCTAGGAGGCCATGAATTGTCATGGAGAAGGAGCAGGGTTTTGGAGAGACCCATTCAGGAGCTGTGTGGCTTCAGACAAACTCCTTCTGTGCTCTGGGCCTTGGGACTCCTATCTGTGAAATGGGGTAATGATTCTTCTTTGCAGATCTTCTTTGTATGATTAGAAGAGTGAATGCTGGCAAAGCCCCTAGAGCACATGGCAGCACGGGGGCTGGTAATCATGTTCATTCCTTTGACCCTCTGAGTCCTCCCCCTGTTGTATTACAGGGTGGTAACAACATCCGGCCCTGATACCATAGGGAAAGAGCTTTGCCAACTGCTTCTATGTGACCCTGCCGAACCTAGCTCAGTGCCTAGTACAAAGCAGGTATAGCAGGTAAAGCAGGTATAGACAGTAGGTGCTTCGGTATCTGACTGAAGAAGCCAACTTGTCACATTGCTCTCAGGTTCCACGACTAATGCTATAGTTACAAGAACAGCACAGCTAAGAGTCCAAACAAACCCTATAATGGATGTAAACGATTCCCCACCATCCTAAATAATAATACAGATTTAATTAAAAACACTTTAAAGACATCCTTTCAAAGCCTCGGCCCAACTCTCTGTTCCTTTATCAGACTCTCAATTTGCTGACTGGAGTGTGATTTTTGCTGAAACCTCTGAATGGCAAATCACATTTTCATCCTGAAGTGTCAGAGATAAAGCCATGTAAGAGAATGGAATAATTAAAGGCCAAAGAGGTAAATCCAGCTAGGAGTGCAATGGGAAAACATGAGTGAGCCAATGAGGTTCACAGACTTTTTGTCTCTCTTTTGCTGATTAAACCAAAGGTCTTGGCTGTAAATTAGAACCATGTTCTCCTGAAATATTAATTTTTGTCTTAAGTTAAAAAAAAAAAACATGGTTGATTGTTATAACTCAAACTCTTGGTAAGTGTCCTTGGCAGAGGCAAGTATGGTTTGTCAAACCCTTTGTGGAATATTCCTTACATGGTGGGAGCTGCCAACAGGCAGCGAACCCCTGGTGGAGAATGAGCGTGTGGACATGCCTCCCTCCTCTGACTGGCAGGATGGGTGTTGTGACTGACAGCTGTGAGTAAGGAGTCACGGATGTGGACACAAGCCCCTGGGTCTCTCCAGGAGGCCAGTGAGCTGTCGTGGAAAGGGTACAGGGTTTTGGAGAGACCCCTATAGGAGCTGTGTGGCTTAGGACAAGCCCTGTCCGTGTTCTGAGCCTCAGGACTCCTGTCTGTGAATTGGGGGTAATGAGTTTACCTAGAGATCCTTGAACTCTTCTCAACTTCAGACCCCCATCCTCGCATCCAGCATAAACTCACTGAGCCCCCTACTCAGAGCCAGGTGCTGCTGCCTGCTGCTGAGCAGGACACACGCTTAGCTCCCATGGAGGGAGATCACAGAATCACATACACAAATCATTACAGAACGAAAGCCAGCGTTGTCCATACTGATACCCAACCAAATTGCCTTGAGCAAGGTGCAAAAGGCCAAGATCATTTCGTTGCTGAGGTAAGTAGCTGCTTCTTCCTGACAGGTAAGGGCCATCTGATGCAGCCCTGTATTTCTGGTGCCTAGCACAAGCCCAGAACATGGTACACAGTCAGGAAAAGTGTGTTCTATCAAGAAGAATCTGCTCTGGGGCTACCCAAGGACAGGGACGAGGTCTTACCTGCCTCTGCCCAGAGTGCTCCAGAATTGGTTTCAATTCATTCAACCAGCCTATTCCGAGACCCACACAGTTCCCAAATACTGCACACGTCTCTTAGTGAACACCTGCACGCGTTTCTGCTGGGTAGACACAAGCAGTACAGCTTCTGAGTCCATTTTAGGAGATGCTGTGAAGCGGCTTCCTGGGTGGCTGTACCAGTCTACGTTCCTGCCAGCTGTACACGTGGTTCCAGTGGTTCTACATTCCTGCCACATCTGGGCATTTCTCTTTTTCTTTCTTTTTCTTTCAAGTGCTCGTTATATGTTGGCTGTGCTTAGCCCTCCTGCGCACCAGTGTTATGTGAGCTGCACCGGCAGACCCAGCGCCAGGGGAAAATGGGCGTTCAGACAACGTGCCTGCACCAGGCAGCAGTGCTGTGGCCTTACTGATGTCTTTAGAAGGATCACCGAAGGGAGGTGACAAGAGGCTGGAGGGGTGCCAGACTGGCGAGACACACAGGGACATGGAAAGACAAATTAACACTTGACTCTTGTTGTGATAGAAAGTATGTTTTTTAAGATTTTAAGTGTCCAATTGTGTTTTACTCCGCAGATAAAAAGCCTGAAGTGTGTTAGGGACAAATGACTTGCAGGGGGTTAAGACAGCTAAAATCTTATTAAATGAACAGGCTTTAAATGTCCTGCCTCCCTCTCCTAGATAAGCGGCTGTTAGAGGACATGCAGAAGGAGAGTGTAATGAGGAAGCACCTGCTCCCCCCACCCCGCTTCTTCACTTGGCGGTGTGGGAGCCGGACCTGGACACCACAGCCAGGCAGGCTAGGCTGTGGGACGGACCTCTGCAAGACATGGGGTCTGCCCCTTGCAGACTGATCTGATGGGGGCACCGGTGTTCAGCCCATGACACTGCTCAATGAGCACACTGCCCATGACCTGAAGGTGGGAAGTCACAGGATCCTGTCCTCAAAAGCCAGTAGCCTGCTTGAGCACAATCCTCGGGGGGGCGGGGGGAGGGGTGTCACATTAGGAACTGGTCCTGGGCAAATGGCAGTGGGGATGAGATCCTTCTCTGTGGCTCAGCTTCAGAGTTCTGGAACAGAAATCAGTGGGAAACCCCTAGTCTTGGTGGCAAATTATGCCTTAGTGTTGCCCATTAGCTGCTGCTTCTAGGGATGAGCATCTAACGCATGGGCCCCGAGGGGCATTCGTGTTCAGCTCTGGCTCCAGTGGGAAGGGATCCTTCCTTCGTAAAGGGGTGGAGCAGCCCCTCCCATCTCCGTGGAGGAAGAGTGACTGATGTGGAGCCCCTGCGGTCCATAGAGCAGACGCCAAGGCTGCTGCGCCTCCCTGCACCTGCTGGCGTGCTGGGCCGAGCAGCAGAAGGAAACAGTCTTGAAGAAAGACTTCAGGCCTCAGTGTCTTCAGACTGTGCTGAGTCAGACCTTGAGCCAAGAAAGAACGTCTGTAATTGGAGCAAGGATCTCAAAGACTCTCAGACTGAGAAGCCCCAGAGCAGTCTGTGATGGCCAGGGAGGGCTCTAGTCAGACCCCTGGGCCACTCTGCTCCATGCTTGGGCAAGGCTTCTCGCTAGCTCCTCGATGCAGACAGCCTGAAGGCAGAGCTACGCCAGGTACCATGTGCTGTGTTGCCATGTTTAATCCTCCCAGCCCAATGGGGTGTCAATCTAACCCCACTTTGTAGATGGGGAAACTGAGGCAGAGTGAGCTTAGTTAACTTTCCCAGGCCACACAGCGAGTTGTGACAGATCTGGGATTCAAACCCGGGAAGTCGGGTTCCAAAATCTACACACGTAACCAATAAGCCAGGTCACCACTCACAGCCAAGTACACCAGAGAGGATGGCTTCTTATTTCCAGAAAGTCCTGAATTCTAAAATCCTCCAGGACAGATTCAGATTGGTTACGCCAATTGAATCTTGATTCAATTCAAATTGAATCCCATTTGAATCTTTAAAAAGATAAAAATTAGGACAAGGATTAAACAATGTAATTTGGGATGCCTGGGTGGCTCAGTGGTTGAGCGTCTGCCTTCGGCTCAGGTGGCAATCCCGGGGTTCTAGGATCAAGTTCCCTATTGGGCTCCCCGCGAGGATCCTGCTTCTCCCTCGGCCTGTGTCTCTGCCTCTCTCTCTCCGTGTCTCTCACGAATAAATAGATAAAATCTTTAAAAAATAAACAATGTAATTTCTTATCACCTAGCATGAATTAGGTGCTTTAGGCACGTATCTAATGCTCATTAACCCATTTTACAGATGAGGATGGAAGGGGCTTCGAGGGGTTGAATCACATCCCCAAGTTCCCACCTCTGGGGGGTGGTCCTGGTAAGATGTGAACTTGGGGTTTTCTGCTCAAAGACCATGCTCTTGCTTCTACACACTTTCCTTTGCCCCCGTGAAGCTTTATATTTTCTCGAAGTATACTACATGTACAGCTTTCCTTCTTCTCCCAGGGGTATGTGAATATACAGCCTCGTCGTCATCTGGGAAGGGGACCCCCAGCCTCAGGAAGCGCCCTGGCAAGCTGTGCCAGTGTACACTTGCCCGAGCAGCACAGATGCAATGCACCCCTGCCATACTCGGCATCCTCATGAAAACAAAAGCAACTTGGCCTTTGGTTGGACTTTGTTAAAATTGAATTAAAATTTTTTGTAATTTAGAAATTTATAAGGTCTGCTTTCCTATTGCCAGTCCCTTTAACTCCCGGCCTGGGCTATCCTGGATTCTCATAGATTAACCACCTGTATCCATCAAGGGCCCACTACCTCCCTGGAAAAAGAGGGCAGATTTCGTTGAAGTCTCAGCTCTCCTGTTTACTGGCCAGCTGGCCGAGGGCGGGTTGTTTTTACCACCGCTTGAAGCCACAGTGGCCTGATCCCTGAGGACCGGGGCAGTGGTGCCCAGCAGGAGTTAACTGAGACATGGGGTGGGGGTGTAGAAGCTGTGGAAAGTGCACAGCAAGGTGCCAGGCCTGCAAGCAGGTTCCCGGTCTCAACCACCTTCCCGCTCTGGGGAGGGCCGGCTCTGCTGACCTTCACAGCCCTCCCCTTCTCTACAGTTAGATCACTCAGGTCTGTACCTCTGCACATTATAGGGTTTTTTTTTTCCCCCATTAAAAAACTAGTTTATTCCATTTTATTATTTATTTAATTTTTAAAAGATTTTATTTCTTTATTTGACAGAGAGAGTGCACAAGCAGGGGGAGCAGCAGAGGGAGAGGGAGAAGCAGGAGGCTTCTCAGGGGCTTGGCAGGGAGCCCCAAGCACTGGGCTTGATCCCAGGACCGAGATCATGACCTGAGCCTGAGAAGGCAGATGCTTAACCAACTGAGCCACCCAGGTGCTCCTCATATGAAATTTTCAAGGAGCTGAGCTCCCCATGGGAGTGAGGCATGGGATCATGACCTGAGCCACCCAAGTGCCCCTAGTTTGTTCCATTTTAAAGTCTTTTTTTTTTTTTTTTTATCTACAGATTCCTCCTCCATTGCTTTCTTTTCCTTACAGTTTAATTGCCAAAAAGCCCAGGACATTTGAACCTACAGAGTTTCCCTATCTGAATTTTGTGAATTGCACATTCACATGTAATTTAAAATGTTGAACTCTCCTCTAGTATTTCCTGCAAAGAGGCGATTGGCTCCAGTCTCACAGTATTCATTTTCCACCCTATACTTGGAATTGGCGATTTCTTCAGGAAACCTTGGTGATGGGCTTTTGTTTTTGTTATTGTTTTTTGGTACAAATGATACTTTAAGACCACAGTGTGGAAAATCTGAGCAGGGACCTATCATATTTTTGTTCACTGCTATTTGCCCAGCTCCCGTCAGATCAGTGCCTGGTGTGGAGTGGCAGAAAGTGAAAAAAAAAAAAAAAAGGAAAGAAAGGAAAAAAAAAAGGAAAGAGTTGTGGATGCTTATTCCACCTGCAGTCTATCTATCTGTCTGTCTACCTACCTCTTTGTACCCATGTATATGTGTGACAGTGCATATGCATTAAGATAGTGCTGGTCTGCAAAAGCCACATTTCCACGGGTCGAATTCGGCTGCCGCTCCCTCCTCACTAACCTTGTTTTACATTTACTATACTTGTAACCGCCCCCAAACTGTTTCCAATTATCCTCATTTCACAGATAAGGAAACTGAGGCTCAGAGAGGTAAAGTGAGGCATTCGACGTCACACAGATAGTAAGGGGCAGAGCTGAGCTGCAAACTCAGGTCTGAGAGACTGAAGCCTGCGTGTCTTTCATGGCTCCTTGATGAATATTTGCTCTTGAAATAAAAGTTTGTTCACTTTAAAATTTAATCTTTTTTTTTTTAAAGATTGTGTTTATTTATTCATGAGAGACATAGAGACAGAGGCAGAGACATATGCAGAGGGAGAAGCAGGCTCCCCACAGGGGGCCTGATGTGGGACTCGATCTCAGGACCCTGGGATCATTCCCTGAGCCAAAGGCAGATGCTCAACCATTGAGCCACCAGGTGGCCCAAATTTAATCTTGATCGAGATTTGTGAAGAATGACTGAGTGAATGGATGCCTGACTTCGTGGGGCAGGATGTAGACACAGCCTGCTTCTACACTTTGCTCCACAAGAGAGAGCTTTTTTTTTTTTCCTACTTTTTTTGTTTGTTTGTTTCCCAATGTGACTTATTTTTGCTAGATATGGCAGAGGGATATTTTTAGTATTCTGGAACAAATCTGAAGGTATATTTTTGCTCTTGGCTTATGAGGCTCATTTTATTCGTATGTTTACAGATGCAAAAATAAGTGGATGGTATCATACTTCTTCAAATAACTCAAGTCTCAATTCACATCATACTCCGATTATGGGTTCACTTTTTATATGAATCTAGAAGATAGGTATGAGACTATCTTTATGCTTTGAGCCCACATAGCTGAAGCTTTGTGTCCCCTTGTATTTGTGACTGTCACAAACCCTCTGACAGAGTTGTGTCCAATGGAAAGATATGTGGCCCTTGTGGCAGGAGCAGACCACACTATCAGACTGACACCAAGCTCTCTGTTTCCAGGGCAGCCAAAACAGGACAAGGACTCCATGGTATCTAATATATCATGTCATGTCAAGAAGTAGGTGCTGATTTTGCTATTGGGAGAGCAAAGAGCTCTTTTTCATGAGCACATGGGAAGTTACTATCTATATGCCAAAGAGTAGAAGGCGTGTGGATCTGTGGGATCAATGCAGGGTTGGGCCTAGCATTGTCCTCTGTCTTCATCTCAAGCACTGAAGTCAAGATAGTGTTGGAAAGAATGACAACTCATCCCCATTGATAAAGGGGGTGGAAGGCCAGTCTATGTTCTATGTGTCTAATTAGCCCAGAAGATTATAAATGGAGGTTGACTGGAAAGCCTCCGCTGGGTTATTCTTAGAAGCGGGTTTGGCTCCTGAAGGTAAAATGGCCAAAAGACCTGGAGGTCAGAGATGAGGAGTCAAGGAAATGCCAAATAAAAATGGGACATTCTTGGTGCAAATGAGGGATCATTTCTGAGATCTTTGTGGATATCCCAATTCATGAATAGTATTTATAATTTCCCTCCTAACCTCTAATTTATGGCTAAAATCACTACTTTTGCAGACCTCTTTATTCACTGCCATGACAAGCATAAACAATTCCAACAAAGAGTGATATTTCTGTTTAAAAAGGGAAAGAGACATACTCTATCCTAGGGAGGCTGATTATACACAATGATACACACAGGCCTGTGACCCCCTAGGACCTTAGGTATACACTGTTTTAAAATTGTCTGCAAGATTTGTTTTAATCAAAAAAAAAAAAAAAAGATTTGTTTTAATCAGGTATGGCAAGACACACAGACACTGAATGACTGTCATAAAGGAAGAAGTACTGGTACTCACAGATCCCTGGAACTAGAGGCACTACACCACACCACACAGAGCCACATGGGGTGGGGGGTCACCAGGATTGGTCAGAAGGCAGAGGGAGTGAGAGGGAGTAGGATGCTTTATTGTGGTTTTGTGGGAAGGAACAGGCAAAGCTGTAAGCAAGCTGAACAGGTTTAGGATTGGGTAGTCTGAATAATTTCAGCAGGCTAGATGTCCAGCACCTGGCCCTGGGATGATTTAGGGCACAAAGATAGTGTCCTGGTCTGAAGGAGTGCAATAAAAGGAGGCAGATGGAAATATGGACTCAGGATTTTGTAGGTTTGCATATCAAGGGCATGCTGGCTGTCAAGTAATTTACTATCTCTAGGAATGAGCTAACACTGCAAGGGAAAGTCCCTCTTTGGGTCCACAAGGCCCCAGGATGTCAAAGCATCAAAATGCAGAAGAAAAAAAAGATCTGACACACACACAGACAGAGTTGATGTCATTGCCTGCAACCTCAAGAGCAGCAAATTCCACCTTGCTTTCTATTCCTGTGACCCTAGGTCACTCACTACATCTCTCAAACTTAATACCTGTTGGCTCCCTTGGTTACTTTCTGAAATCTAAAGCTCAGAATTTTCTCTCTAGGTCCTCTAAGACCCTGTTTCATGGCAAAAAAGTAATCCTATGTTCTTAAATATTGTGTCCAATTCCAATTCAGCATTGCGAGGTCAGATTGGGTCCTCCTTCATCATTCATGCCCACTCTTGAGCACTCACTTTGAGCACCATCTAGAAATTTCAGATTCAAGTTCTCCATTCCTTGCTGTGGCCCATCTACCAATAAATGTTCTTTGCTCTTGTCATGCCTTTGCCCATTTAAAGCAAAAATCTATGTCAAGAAATCTACAACATCCTAAGCTTGCATTTCCTCCCTGTGTATCCCTCTAATTTCATGGTCCTTCACCTAAAGTAGACCTTCCTTCATATGCATCTTCAGCCTATCAGTAAACTTAACACTGTTAGCACTCCACACAAAACATGAGAACCATGGGGCAGTGTAACTCCCCCCTTAATATTTGTTCTATTGTGGTTATGTATTTGACATCTATGTATGTTATATGCCCTCAATACACTGCTAAAATTGTTGAATTAAGAGTCATGGCCTTTTAAAGAAATTAAGAAAGAAGGAAAGAGAGTATTTTATTTGCCCAGATATTTATCATTTTTAATGCTCTCCTTTCCTTCTTAGAGATCTGTTTCCCCAGCTGACACCATTTCCTTGCTCTCTTACACACTGCCTTTGTCATTCTATTGTCTTTTGGTCTCCAACATTTCCAGTAAAATGTCAACTGTATTCATATTGTTTTTCTCCCATACATAATGTGTTTTTTTCCCCTCCTTTTCTGTGGATGCTTTCAAGATTTTATCTCTTTGTTTTTTTAACACCTTGGGAATACTGTGATTAGGTGTGGTTTTCTTTGTATTTCCTCAGTTCGAGGCTTGTTTATTTCAGTCAACCTTTAGGTTGATGTTTTATATGAAATTTGGAAACATTTTTAGCCATCGTTTCTTCAATTAATTTTTTTGCACCCCATTCATTCACTCTTGTCCATTGGTTCTTTTCAGACTTTTCTCTCCTCCCCTCTATTCTCTTGCCTCTCTTTCCTTTTCTCTGGCGCTATATTTTAAGAAATCTTTCTCCCTTCTTTTTTCTTCATATTGGGCAATTTCTTTTGATTTCCTTCCAGTTCATTAATTTCTTCTATCTCCATTCTGCAAAGCCCATCCTTTCGCTTTAGGTTTTGTATTTTTCATTCTAGATTTTACATTTCTGTGTAGTTTCCATTTCTTTGCTGAGATTCCCCATCTGTTCACCCATTATGGCAATCTTTACAGTTTTTGAACATATTTAAAACAGTTGCTTTAAGATTATTTTCTAATTCCTATATCTGTGTCATCTCAGGGTCTGTTTCTCTTGAATGATTTTACCCTAGACCTTTGGTCACATTTTTATGTTTCCTCACATGTCTAATAATTTATGTTTCATACTGAGAACTGTGCATTGCGCATTGTAGAAACTCTGGATTTTCTTACATTTCTCCAAGATTATTGATTTTTGTTAAATCACTGAATGATCACCTTATACTTGTAAAGTTTGATCTTATACTATATATGGGTATATTTGTTTAGGTTTACCCTTAATTCTGGGCCAGTCCCTTAATCTTGGCATATAATATTTATTAATATCTCTTCTGGTGTTTTATTGGTAAACTCTACGTGTTTATCTGGCCCTTCAAACTTGGAGGAATTTTAAAATCTGTCTCCTTTGGAGTAGGCAGTAGCTAAAATCTCTACTTAATTTTTCAGTCTTTTCTATTGTTGCTTTTCACTGGGTTCCTCCTGAAGTTTCCCCTGTGTGTACACAGTTCTGGGGTCATCCAAGGACTTAATAGGAATTTGAAGGAATTTATATTCCAATTTTGGGTCTCTTCTTCACTTTCCTCCTCTCTGTTATGAAGCCTGTATTGAAGCTCTTTAGAGTCCAGACAGTGCCAATATCATCTCGTGTCCTCAGAATGGGCCATTTCTCAATTCTTATGTTAATATCTTTATTGAGGCATGATTTACATATCATAAAATTCATCCATTTAAGTGTACTATACAATAATTTATAATAAATTTATAGAGTTGTGCAATGATCATCAAAATCTAGTTTTAGAACATTGCTATCATTCAAAGATATCTGTGCCCATTTACAGCTGATTCCTGCTCTCACCCCAAGCCCTAGAAAACTACTGATGGGCTATCTACAAATTTGCTTTTTTATTGATATTTTATGTAAATGAAATCATGCAATATATAGTCTTTGCTTTCTAGTTTAATGTAGCACGATATTTTTGAAATTCATCCATGTCATATGAATCAATAGTCTGTTCCTTTTTATTGCTGAATACAATTCCATATGTGGATATACAACAGGTTATTTATTCATTTACCTGTTAAAGGACATACTTTTTTGTTTTTTCCTGGAAGCTTTTTTCCTTTTTCTCAGTGTTCCTCAGATGATACATCACCAAACTGATACTTAAAGGTCAATGGACTAGTGTTTGGGGACCACAGATAAGGACATTTTTTTAATTTAATAAGCATGTATTGAACATGTATTTGTGTTAGACACTGTGTTAAAGATTGAAGAAATAACTAAGAATGATATTCTAGTATAGTGGAGGAAATGAACCAACAAATAAGTAAGTGTAATAAAGTATGAAGAACTGCTGTGAGAAAATTCTGGGGCCTCCATGGAAGTGAGGTCAGTTCTCTATTTGCCTGGGGGGGCAGTTTACAGGAGAGTCTTTATCAAATATGTGAGCCTTGAGTATGGTCTGGAAAAATAAATAGGTAATTGTCCACACTGGAAATGACTTGCCTGTCCACGACACACTCTGTTTTATTCTTAAGAGCCATGCAGATAGGTGCCTGCATAGCGTGGTCCCATATGCCTCTGCCTGGGAAGGAAAGATTCCCATGAGTTCCTGCTGAGATGGAAAGATGGAGAAATCTAGTGGAGACCTGGAAGATATCCAGTTCTGCCAAGCGATGTAGACACTTCTCAACAAGACAAACACACCATGGAAAAGAACATGGAGCTTTGGAGAATGGTAGACTTGGTCCAATACCTAAAGTAAATTATTTCATCTTTCAGGGCCTCAACTTCAGTATCTATGAAACTGAGATAAGAAATGACTTCAAAAGTAACTGTGTAGTTTAGATTTAATGCATGGAAATCAATGAGTTTAGGGATCGGTCTCTCAAAAAATGCCAGTCTTTTCTCTTTCCCTCACATGTAATATGCATCTAAAGCTACCAGGAGTTAATGCAATCACAAGGCTTATTCCTTTTTATTCCTTTCTATCACAAGACTTCCTTTCTATTTCCTCAAGAAAGCCACCATCTTCTAAGTAAGCAAGGGATGTAGTTGCTGTTTCATAATGAGGCCTTGCTTCCTTCTAAATATGCGCTGATTGTCAAGGTGATGGAAGAGGTTCATTATTTAAAGGCATAATTAAAGGGCACTTCCTTTAGCTAACTAATGAGCAGTAACTGCAGCAATATTTGCATGTTTAGACATTAAAGATGGAAACAGATGACTCGTAGGGGATTGGGAGAGAAAAGGAAGGTAGGGCAGATTAATCTCACTGCTGGACCTCTAGGGTTATTGCTGTGCAAGACTTCCCCAGAGGAGGGTCTTCCCTGAGAAGTCAGCTCCACTGGCTTCTCTTATTTTATAGGATGAACAGCACTCTCATCACCATGTCTCAGGAGCAAGCTGATCTTTAAAAGATATTAAATCGTGATTCCTCCTAAGCTGAGCTTGGAATGTGCTCCTGGATGGACACCCATGCCCTGTTTTGAAGACTTAGTTATCAGCATGGATATTGGTTCATTCTTGTCATCTTGGGTGTTCACTAAGGTTGTAAACTCTTCCAAGTCAATAATGGTGCCTTTTGCCCTCTTGGAGTATGTGTGTTTTAAGGTTATATTTCAGGTTTTTTTCCATTTATTAGGTAAGAGATGTGGAAAGCGCCCTGCTATCTCTCCCATTCTGCATCTGTAACCTGGATGGTATGCCTCAACTGCACGATTTTTATTAGAATTAAAAGAAAGTGCCTGGCACAAGTAAGCAGCGAAGTAATGCTGGTTCAAATTCTCCTCTCATTCCATAGGGACCTCACAGTGACCAGTGCCTTTACCTCATTTCTCTTAAATGAGGGGTTAGCATTAGAATTTGCCATTTTATATTAGCATTCAGCTTTGTCAACTTCTTGTCCTTCCATAGTGTGGAAGTGACAGAGAAAAAGAACTTTCCTATAATGAATGCAGACATTTGGGTTTGGTGCCAAGGAGGAGTCTCCCTCCCCTCCCACTGGCATCAATCCCTGAAGCGGCCTGGAAAGATAGGAGCACAGCGCAGCCAGTGTAGTGACTGAGTTAATGTTGCTTCCAAATGGGACTACCCCAAGGCTCAAGCACCTTAATTTATTATTGAAAAGGTGGTTTGATTTACTAGGCATTTTTAATTGTGTTGACATTATTTCTTCTTTTTAACAGTGAAATGAGAGACACTGACTTTAAATATCTATTATGGGATGTCTACTGAAAAAAAATGCATCCATTGCCTCTGGGCAGATGTACAGGTCAGGACACAAATAATCATTTCGTGGGAGCAAAAGGAATTGCTAAGCAGCTGCTCATGGGGGAAGAAAGACCAGAGAAGAGCCAGGTCTGCCAGTAAAGGGGGGGAATGGAATGCTAATAGAATTCTTAGCATCTCTGATTAGCTTAAATGTAACAGTTGTATAGCCTTCTACCTCCAGCCCAGATGAGGGAGTAGGGTAGAGGAAGCCAGTGAGACTGTGGCAGGGAAGAGAATGACATTCCAGTAGCTCTGGATTCGATAAGCATTAGGCTTCTCCCCTGGTACAGAATCTTCAGAAGAAAAAGTAAAGAGAATTTTTGGATAATGGAAACCCAAGAAAGCCCTCAGAAATCAGCTCTTGAAGCAAATGGCTCAGGACATACTGATAAATAAGCCTACAATAACCCTCAGCGAGTTTGTGGATGCCATGTCCACAGCAAGACACTGATGGAATGATGTGCTTGTCATCAGATCTCATCGTTGGTTAGGTAGACAATCCACTCATCAATGTTTGGCAGCACTAATCCGAACTTCATCTGGTCTCTTGGTAATTTCCTCTGTCTGGTCATGGTTCTGCCTTGGGAACTCAGCAGACACCCCTTTCTTCCCAGAGATACCAGCAGGTGCTGTGTCCTAATTTCTTTCTATAGATCAGAGATTTCCCCTGTGCTGCAGGGGTGAGTGAAGCAGATTGTTCATCGGGGAGGTGGTTCCGGGGGGAGGAAAGAAGAAGTGGGAAGAGTGAGATGGGCAAGGAGGGGACCTTCCAGTGAAGCTGATGACTATGTCTTGGGGCAGGACAGGTACTATCTAGAGAATCTCACTGGTGTACCAGCTTTGTCAACTTCCAGCTTCCAGGTAAGCCTCTGTCAAGAGAGAGGATTTTCTAGGTTTGCTTTAGCATTTCCAGAACCAAGCATAGAGTGCTCAGAGCTTCTTCCCTGAAAGCAGAGAAGGTAGCTTTTCCACTTATAATGGCTGGTGAGGGGGGGGAGGGTGGCACTTTAAGTTAGAAGAAGAATATGGTGTTGAGCAGAAGGAAAGGCTAAATCTGCCCCTTGGATGTCCTCCACTAGGGGCTTGTGGGAAGCAAGCTTGCTGGGAAGTGAGGAGCAGGCCATTGATGAGGAGCATTAGGACAGTGCCTTGTCCTCCCTCCCTGCCTCCCTCCTTCCCTCCTAGGGCCACACTTTCTGAGGGGACAGAGGCACCATTCACAGGGCTCAGCAGAGTCTCTGGGTCTGCCTGGAAACCCCAGCCCAGGGTCACCTCAATAAGCTGTGGGGGGTGGCTGCATCTACGAGCCTGGGGCAGCTCTAGGTCTCCCCAAGGCTCACGAGTGAGGTACTAGTTTCCCTTTGCTGCTAGAACAAATCACCACAGACTTGGTAACTTAAAGCAGCACAGATTTATTACCTTACAGATTTGGAGGTCAGAAGTCTGAAATGAGTTTCAATGAGCTGTAGTCCTTCTGGAAGCTCTAGTACAGAATCTATTTCTCTCTCTCTCTCTCTCTCTCTTTTTAGCTCAGAGAGACTGCCACATTCCTTGAGCCAAGGAATGTGGCAGTCTCTCTGAGCTCTGCTTCCTTTGTCACATCTTCTCTGATTTTTATCCTCCTGTCTCCCTCCTATAAGGACCCTTGTGATTGCATCAGACCCATCTGGACAATCCCTCTATTTTAGGATCTTTAATTTAACCACCCTTTTGTCATGGGAGATAAGATATTCACAAGATTCAAAGATTAGGGGCTGTGCATCTTTGGGAGCCATTACTCTATCTGTGGCAAGTGGCCAACAGGGGGACTAAGGAGTCCCGCTGAGTATGGCATGTGGTGGCCAGAAGTACAGCAGGGACCCAGGCCAGGCTGAAAGGCCTCCACGAATGGGGCTTCCAGTGGAGGGAATGTGGCTCAGGCAATAGAATGGATGCTAGCAGCTACCAGCCTGTTGTACCCTCTCGAAAGGAAACAGAACAAATGTACTAACTGTGTCAGAAGTCACCTTTCCAGAGAGTAGAGAATCCACAGTCACTGCACAGGCCCAAACTGAGAGGACCAAGAATGTCCCTGTAGGTGTGAGGACCCTCCTCTGCCATCACCATGAAGCCACGGAAGCCAGCTCTCTGCAGAGGTCTAGAAGATGGCAAGAGGCAGGGAGAGGGGCTCTAAGAGAAGGGCTCCTCTGGGGCCCTTATATATTAGCAAGAGAAAGACGAGGGAGAGTAATTGTGACCCTCGCCACATCCATTTTTCATTCAGAACAACCTTGCAAGTTGGCATCTTAGAAAAAGTCATTTGGGATTCCGCCTAAAAGAGGTTCTGGACACTCTTCCCCCCTGTTTAGGACACATGTTCCTTTTTTTTTTTTTTTTTTTTTTTTAAATTTTTATTTATTTATGATAGTCACAGAGAGAGAGAGAGAGGCAGAGACACAGGTGGAGGAAGAAGCAGGCCCCATGCACCGGGAGCCCGATGTGGGATTCGATCCCGGGTCTCCAGGATCGCGCCCTGGGCCAAAGGCAGGCGCCAAACCGCTGCGCCACCCAGGGATCCCAGGACACATGTTCCTAAAGGAACACACGTGTCACTGAAGGCTGGCGTGTGGGCAGGACGGTGAGGGGGCGGCCACTGCGTTGGAGAAAACAGCTAATGCATCCAAGAATAGTCTTGAGCGGCGGAATTAGAGTGCTGACAAAGCCCGATGATTCTGCTCATTAAGAGCACTGGTCTGGACTGGACTAACCATTCTCCAATTAACTCCTTGGCACTTGGCTATAATAATGATTGAACTAAGCCATGTGACTCCCAGTGTGGCTGGAAGAGCAGATGTGGGCAAACTGACTATGTCGTTCTGACATTCATCCCCACTAGGGATAAAGATTTATTCACTTGCAGCTTCCTGCAGGAGCTTCAGAATTCCATGCAAGAAGAAAGGATCTGACCAGCAGAGGCTCCAGCCCAAGACAAATGGGAGCATTTGGTTCAAATCCCGGCCCCGGCGTTATTCCTGCGGAGACCTGGGCCTGTGCCTTCCTGTCTCACTCATGGAGGAGGAAGGGGAGACCACCACCACCAGGGGCCTGGGTCTGGGGCTCCTGCCCCACTCGCCCCTGCCCCTGCCACCCTGTGTGGGAGGACATACTCGCCTGCCCCTGCCCCTGGAAGCCCAGCACCCTTCTTGGACGGAGGGCGCTGGTACTAGAACAGGAGGGGCTTTCAAAGAACACGTGGGCCTCGTTTAAGAAGATCCACATCTCTCAAATAGACGTGTTATGGTGTGGTTTTTCCTGTGTGGAAATCGGGGAAATTTGTTGTTTTTTTATCGGTAGCCTCAAACTGGTGACCAGAGTATAGAGGTACACTGTAGAACATTTGCTGAGGCTGATGATGTAGACTTTTAAATGAGAAAATTGGGAGATTTTACATAAAAATCTGATTCTAACTTCTGAACCGTTGGAAAGGTAGCCCCAGGCCTGGATTCTCGGATGGTGTAGATCCCTGTGGTGGCTGAGTCTTCAGTGAGGACCCACCTTCACCCAGCCAGGTATCTTCCCTCATTCTCTGCACCCCTAATCACTAGAGTTCTGGCTCCTGCAGGAGCATGCTCTTTAGAGTCTATAAGTGGGCAGGGCCATGAGCTTCCCCAGGGCAGGGCCATGTCCTCTCTCTCTCTCTCTCTCTCTCTCTCTCTTTGGTGCCTATCACAAGTTCAGGCACAGAGACAGCAACGGCCAACAGAGTGAGTCTCACTTCAGCATCTTGCACTCATTGCAATTTTTTCAGAGATGCATTTTTTTCTTTGTATGATCTGGGGGCACCTGTTCTCTTGCTGGTCGATTGAGGCTGTCACTCAAGCTGTGTCTTCCAATAAGTGGAACACACTGTAAAACATCAGCAGGTTTCCCTCTGACCACCAGGACGTCCAAAGGGAAGATCATCAGAATTTGTGACAATGAGTCAACCATATCCAAATAATATTAAAGCCGGAAGGGGCTGCAAATTAATAAACCCTTCTTGTGTGAGCTGGCAGCTGGGTGTTCTTCTCTGCTCCTGTCTGGGTTTGCACATGACCAGCTGAAGGCTCGAGGGATTTGCATTTAGCAGATCATGAGTAAAAATCCCATTAAAATGACATCCTCCTCATCATTAGGATCCTGTTAGTGAGGTGCACTGGATTGTCAGGACATTTCCTGGAGCTGCTTGATAATGGACTTACCAATGCAGTCTGTCCACCCTGGCAAAGGCTTTCTGAGGTGTGGGGCAGAGGGGTGGGTTGCTGGAAGCCCGCAGCTCCTCTGTGGCAACTGCCTCCCTCCCGAGACACACACCTGAAGAGCTCTGTGCATATCATACCCTGGTTTCGATGCCCCTGAGCAACATCTGCCGAGTGCTTGAGCTCCTGGCCTGGCCATGGAGGAAAGAAAGGGGAGCCCCTGGTTCTAAGGCACTGGCTCTATTGAATACCTGGCCTGAGCTATATTTACTTAAATTTGATAAATTTTATGAATATCATACTAGCATTATTCACATTTCCCCATCCCTAAATTCTCCTTGAATGACAAAGTTCTTCAACTATAGTCCATTTTTCTGGGGATAAAGTGCCAACTCAATAACATGATATGAAAAGCCTCTTGGGCTTTAACCAACACCTGCTCCTCTAAATATGCATCCTAATACCTGCCAAAGCATTCCCTTTCTGCCCATCCCTGTGGTCTGCCACACTGGAAACCTCCAGTCTCCTGAAGCTAGATGTGCTGCTCACATCTCTGTCATCTTGGCTTCCTGGCTCCCTATCACCGAGTCCTTGGCACTGTGTTCAGGCAATGTCTCCTCTCAGTGGCTTTTCCAGGCCCTTATTTCCAGGTCCATGTCAGGTGTCTCTAGAATGAGCTCCCACAGACTCCCTACACCTGGTCCCTTGCCTTCTGCCCCAGCACATATCGCATAGGATGTAAACTGTTTCTGTGTTTGCCCCATGATCATGGGTACTTGTATACAGTAGGGGCTTCTGTTTTAGCAGGTGACCCCTCGTACCCAGCACAGAGCCAGGTACATAGTTTGTGTTCAGCATAAACTGCTGAATAAACAAATAGATGAAGCCCTGTTAGGTATTAGAACATTTATTATGCTTCTAGGAGCTCCAAGGTGGGTCAGGAATTTGAATACACATAATAGAATAGACTGGCTTGAATCCTTTCTGGCCAAGGCCAGAAAGTTCTGCAATAATTACAGAGCCACTGGCTGGCAAATCCAGGAAAATCTTTGGAATTAGATATTAAGATAAAGGCTAAGCAACGTTTGAGATCCACAGAGTAAAAAATGGCAAAGTTTTATAATTTTAAAATGCTCCATAAAACGAATCAAAAGATCGATTAATCACCAGGAGGTTTTAAAAGGCCTCTGGAGTTTTCTTCTCTCCTTCCCTCTCTCCCTCACATGTCATCTCTCCCTTCTTTTGATCTTCACATCCATTGGCAGTTATGCAAACATTTACTGGGCACCAACTGTGTGCTCAGGGCTCTAACATGCACTAGGAACTGGAGAGAGTAAAATTCAATACTGCCCTCTCAGAGCTCAGCGCAAAGTGATCAGAAAGGCAGGATAAATGGGCTACTGGGGTACAGTAAGCATTGGGATGGAGTTCTGTATGGAGTCTGGGGAGCACTGGGGGGAGGTAAGCTACTCAGGGAGGTGACCCAGGGTGGCTTCCTGGGGAGGAGACGTTATCAAGTGTGCACATTTCTGAATACCAAGTGAATTACATCCAAGAAGCTTCTGGAAGGCTCTGTCTACACAACTGAGAAAGGGAGAAAGAGGTCTGTGGCTTGGTCTATGTGTACCACTGGATTGCTAGTATGCGTGTGGCGGAGGTTTCCTATATCCTACCCACTCTGTCTCCTTTCAAAGGGGCTGGGGCTTCTGATCACCAATAAGTAGCCTTTAAGTTTTTTTAATGTTAATTTTTAAAGTAAAGAATGTTATGGACTGAATTGTGTTCCCCTCCCCAAATTTATACATTGAAGCATTTACCCCCCAGTGTGACTGTAGAAACAGGAGGTCATAGGGTGGGGCCCTAATCCCATAGGGCCTTATAAGAAGAGGAACAGGTAGGTATCCTAGCATGCAAGCTCTCACTCATTCTCTCTCTCTGTGTCTGCCAGGGAGAAGGCGGCTGTCTACAGGCCAGGAGGAGGGCCCTCACTGGAGAACTGAATCAGCTGGCACCTTGATCTTGGATGGACTTCCCAGCCCAGAACTGTGAGAAATCAATGGGCTGCGATACTTTGGTATGGCAGGCCCCAGCCGACTAAGACAAAGGAGAAGACAAAGTTTGAGCAAAGCAAAGATTTGACACAGTTTCATGGAGTTTCATTAAGACTATAAACATTTTGCATCTCAGTGATAATGCTGATCCTTAAAACTGAGACGTGAAAACATTTTAAATTAGCAAGCTCACCAAAGCAGCAGGATAGCATAATGGAAAGGGCGGGTCCAGGCTGCAGTTCACCGTGGGACCTTGGGCAGGTCACGAGACCGCGGTCCCCTGCCTCATTTCATCCACCGGGCGGCCCGGGGCAGACGTGAGAGTGAGCCTGGTTACAGAGCCGATGCCGATGAATGAGATCGGAGTAATCTGGAAAGTGTTCAGTGAGCCTCAGCCCCTCCTTAAATTCACCACTTTGGGAACAGATTTCAGAATTCCTAGAGTCATTATATCTTTTTCTATAGAGCCAGAATTCCTTCCTCACCTATTTTTAACTCCAAACCCTGTGACTTCATTTGCCTGTATCAGTACTTCTCAGTCCCATCTTAGCAAATGCTGCAGGGCATCTGTAATTATCCTGGCCAGTACAGCAGTGTTCTTATTAAAACCCCTCACAATATGGAATTTATTTTAATTCATCTCAATTCGTATTATGTATTTAAATATATCCCATATAAGCCATATGGCACGTTAGAAGGTAGCTGAGAGGTTGCCGGGAAATCAAATAAGCAATGTCAAGCTTTCACCATTTCTGCAATACCCAGAATTCCTAATTCAGAGGAACATATACCAATCCAGATGCCACATTTGCAAAACCCCGGGATCCAGCAGGATGGGATTTACTGGGAATAGATCAGGCAATTGCCACTGGGCTTCCTCAAACATCTTTCCATCAGCTTGGCATCCTTGACCTTGTCACGTTGCCTGAAGTCCCAGCATTGAGAGATTCCCTGAGGTTAATGAATCTAGCTTTTAAAGAGCATATGTCTGTGCTTCTGTGTGGATGAAAGGGGGCAGCTATCATTCTGATCTCAATGTAAATGAGTTCCTTCTGGAACACTTCCCAGTAACACTCTCTGAAACCAGCCCTACTGGGGCCTGGGGAGATGCCCATAAGAAAGAGAGAGAAGGAAAAGGATTCTGGAACATTCAGCTCTACACAAGGTGATGCAGGTAGCACACACCATAAGTTTTAGGGGGAGGAAAGAAGCCTGAGGTCCCCAGAAGCACTCAGAATATGGGTGGGGTACCAGACAGTAAGACCGCAATTTGAATGAGCATCATCTCACCAGGGGCATTAAGCAGACTCGTTCTTCAGTCTCCTTGCCTGTCTGCTGGCCTTCTCCCCCTGGATAGCTGACAACCATTTTTAAAAATTCGCATGTGCCTTCCCCTCTACCCCCCCAGTTCAAGTCTAAGTGAAGGCCAACACTAGGCTTGCTGCAAAGACACTTCCTCAGTGGCACAGCCACCCAGAGAAGTGACGGCCACCTTCATAATCGCGGCCCTGTACAGCCCTTGGAAACAGACACTTCAGAGCTTTTCGCTCAGAGCAGACACTTCATTTGTCATTGACAAATATGACACAAGTAGTGACCTTTGTGATCACAAGTCAGGAGGCTCTGGTGTGAGTCATAGACTTTTGCACTTCAGAAAAGAATGTGCACCGCTCGCAGTGCACTGTGACACTGTTTACTTACAGGTCCTCAGCTCCCCCCCTCTCCTGTTTTCAGCCTGGCAAGGCTGCACCATCACCCAAAGGAGATGACAAAGCATCAAAGAGGAGACACGGGCACTTATGCTATAAAGATGTGCTAACAAAGATCACAAACAGGGCCTGGGGATCAAGAGAACCAGCTTCCCGGGAGCTCAATGTGGAGCAAATGGACAAGATTCATGTATTGGCAGGTCCACCACCTGGCAGGGGTCCCGGCTGGGAAGTGTGGCCTTCCCACCCCCAGCTGGTCTTTAGGGCGGCAGTTTTTATCTTGACTTTAAGATGCTGTGTGGCTCCCTGAGCTGATGTTTCCCAAACTCAGCAGCGAGCAGAACTTTGACGTGCCTCCTCTCTGTCATCACTGGGGCACACCTACCACCCCGCAAAGGGGTGGGCTGGGGTGAGGGGTGAGGTGAGTGCCATACCTGGTCCAGCTTCCAGTGGAACTCTGCGGGGCGGAAGGTGTCCGCCTGGTCGAAGTCCTTGCGCAGGAGGAAGACGAGGCGGCAGTTGTGCACGTACAGGGCGTAGTGATGCCGATTCATTTCTGAAAAGCAGAAAGAGGAGCGGAGTGGTTATAGTATCCCTGCATCAGTCTCTGCCAGGGGAGTCTTCCCGCGACATCACTGAGCACACCCTCCAGGGGGAAAGGGATGGGCATGGCAGTTTCCCCTTTTATTATCAGATGTAATGAATGTTCTAGAACATGCATGGGGGAGCTCACTGAAATGGAAGAGGAAGATTCAAGAAAACCCACAGCAAAACTTCCGCAGAGAAGCCATTTGGACTTTAAATACCAGCCTGACTTATACTCAGACACCGCATCAGGCCCAGGATAAAAATTATGTAGCGTTAATGAGTTTTGTTTTGTTTTGTTTGTACAAATACTTCTGGGAGGGTTAAGGGGGCTCTCTGACAATCACGTCAGCTACCCCGGGCTCCTTTAACACAGCTGGTTCCTCCTAGAGTGCTGGCCTTTTGTTTCATTTCATCAGGCTTGACAATGGTGACCACAGAGCAGGTCTCCTTCTCGACCTTATTGTGTGCAGTTAGAGGAAGCGGCTCCATTTGTAGTTGCTAGGAGGAGGGGGCAGGTTGATTTTTCAGCATTAGTCATAGTTCTGTGTCTTTCAAAAGCAATGAATAAATACCTCTCTCCCCATACACAATGGATGGGATGTTTCCCCCCCTCTGATACCAAGACTTCCTTTTCTGCTTAGGAAATCTCACATCGTGGGTCCCAGCCATGAAGTCCTGCAGCCACAAGATAACAGCTACTGGCAGGGAGGAGCTGTTCTTTGACCAATACTCAGAGAACTCACATCTGTACTACACAGTAGCATACACAAAATCTACTACAAGGCGCATGCTCCATAAATGACAGATGGATGAGCAGGTGATGTGCCCTTGTAGAAAGAACATGGGCCCTAGCAGTCAGACAGGCTTTGGGCGGAGTTGTATGTCTCCATGATTCTGGGAGAATTCTTTAGTCTCTTAGAGCCTCAGTTTCCATACCTATGGAAACATCCCATGACAGGGATGCCGGATTATCCTAATGAATCATGGGAATAGGACAGGGAGATTGATTTTTGTGTATCCTGTATAAACCTTGAGGTGTGAGTGTGAGGAATCAATACCAATCCCTGGGCTCTGGTTGGCCTCCCTGCCACGGTGATTGGTTCAGGGCCCAGGCCCAAGTCACGCAATGCAGGCTATTCTCTCGGCCACAGGCCTTCTCTCAGGAAAGCGATTCAGTTCAAGCCAGTGATTCAGGAGCTTTCCTGAGTGAGTCCAAAAAAAACCCCCTCTCTTTTATCAGAAAGAAAATAGAAGAGATGTTCTCTCTAGAAGTTGTAGTATATAACCAGGATGCATGGAGCTGCTGCAACCATATTTGCTAATAACATGAAATCGATACATATATGGGGGCAGATCTGAGAAATTGCAGAGAAAAGGGCCAAGCCCTTGATCATATTTTGCCTGAAGCTCATAGCTCTGGACATTTTCAGTTACAAAAACTCTAACTTCTCTTTATTATTTTGATTTCGTGGATCATCTGATATCAGCTTGATCTATATTTCCTGTTTCTTATAACTGAAAGCATCTTAATTGATACAGTGAGGAAGTATGTGCAAAGCGGTTGCCAGTGTGGCAGGGTTGGCCTGGGCCAATGTCTGGGTGGCCACTCAGCCTTGGGCCTGATAAAATGCCCAAGTCTTCATTATAGGGATTTTATCAAATGTTTCTTGTTCCCCTCACGATTGCCCAACTGATTTCTATTATCTATTATCTATTGTCAGAAAAATATAGAAAGAAGGACTTTTTCCCCCTTATTTTTATTTGGAATCAGAAGAGATTGTGAGTGAGGAAGTGGAATGAGAGGAATGAATGGAGGTCTGGAGTATCTTCTAGTTTAGGAAATTTCTCCCTCCCTCTCCCTTTGTTAATCTGGATTCCTGGAGTCACCACTCACAGTGGGGTCACTGGTTTATTTAGGGAGCTAGGGACAGGGTACACTCAGAAACCCGCTTCATTTCTTTTCATGACCCTTGTGTTCTTTGGGGTAGTTAAATGCTTAACAAAAAGAAGCCAGATAAATGAAATAATAAAGCCCCATGACACAATCTTGGATTGTTATGTAATTCATATCTTTAAAGAATATTTTATCATTAAGAGAAATGATCTGGATATAATGTTACATAAAAGAAACAGGGAACATAATGGTATCACATGCATTATAAAAATAGTGAGAATTGTAAGGACATTCTACATATACATAGAAATAAAAATGAGATTTTATTTGGTAATGAAACATGCCAAATGTAATCAGAAAATATCTTTAGGTATTAGGGCTTTAGGGGATTGGTGTATTCTCCTTTATACTCTGTGTTTTTCAGGTTGTCTGATATAAACATGTCTTGAAAAGATGTTTCTGATATATAAAAGCCTAATAAAGCCTTAGTTTATTCCTGATATTTTTTAAATTTAGGGCAAGAAGGTGTTACAGATTTCTTTTTTTTTTAGTCAAAGTAGTTAGAGGAACCTTCCCCATCTTCTTTGTGCTGGGGCTGAGCTGCTTACAAGGTGTGGCTCTGTGCCATGACCACAGTGGAAAAGCGCCAGGTGAGCTGCCTCTAGGTGCTGACATGCCTGTGGGGTAGACTGCTTGGGTGACAATGAAGCATCATCTTTAAGGTGGTGGGTTGAGCCAGAGCTGCACAAAAAGTCCCCTAAAAACTCTGACTTCCTGCACTGGGGTGGGGCCCTGGCATCTTTGCTTTTTTACAAGCGTGCCAGGGTTTTCTGCTGTGTAGCATGGTTAAGAACCACTGGTCATCAGAGCATGGGTCTGGATCCTGGGCCCAGAGGAGCTGATCCAATCTTGTTTCTCTGGGTAACTGGCTGTGTTCCCCGGGCCAGCCACTCCACCTTTCATATTTTAACTTCCTCTTCTGTAAGCAAGAATATTCATATCTGTGTGATCTGCCTCCCAGGGGTATGTGATACATTGCAGAAAGGACTCTATGTATCTGGCCTTGAACCCCAGCCCATGCTGCTTTGCCTTGGTATGTTCAGCCCTAAGCCATTTTCTCATTGATGCAGGCCCCTGGATTATGATGGGAGCACCTTGCCAGGCGCTGCAAGGACCGGGCTGCGGGGTGATTCCTGAGATTGTGACCTGGACGATCGCTGAGCTCTGAACCCAGTCCCAAACCTCTGTGTGATCTCATGCATGTCTGCAAGGTCCTTCCTGAATGAAGGTCCCAGAAAAACTGATCCTTGTCATAACCGTTCCGACAGACTTACTTTATGTCTAGGGAAAGCTGGGCAACTCTCTCAGTTTCTACATCTGAAAAAAATGTGCTAACATAGATTGTAAGGAGTGATTGCAATCGAAAATGTGGAGTCCTAGGAGTAGCATAATGTGGAATAAAACCAGAAGTAATACGATAGTGACACCATCAAGTAAATAAACTGAGCACTGATTTTATATCTGATGATGAGTGATTTCACGCATTATTTCATGTTTATTTCCCCCATTTTACATATGGGGGAACTGAGGCTCAGAGACATTAGCTACTCCTCAAAGATCACACCTGAGAGTGAAAAGGCTGAGAAATGAACTTTGGGTGTCCAGCAGCAGAGGCTGAGCTGTGAGCCACTCTATCCTGCCTTCTCACTGCAGTATCTGCTGGGGATATTATTTATTTTGGGTATTTTTAAGAAAAGTAGTGCTTGAAATAGGAAATTGCAGAATTATAATTTAAGATAGAATTGTAAAATTTGTATATCTAAATATTTGTGTGTATGTGTGTGCTTGTGTGTGTGTGTGTGTGCACAGGCACATGTGTATGCATGCATGTGTGTGTGTGTGTGTGCATGTGGGGTGTGGTGATGAGTGTACAGGATTGGAGTTAGCTGGATCTGAGCTTGCGTTTCAGTTCTGATCCTTACTGGCTATATAACTTGGGACAAGTTATTAACCTCTCAGGGATGTTTCTTTATCCTTAAAATGAGAAGTACAATCATGCTTTCCTAAAATTGTAGAGATCTGAGAAACAGTCTAGAATAGTAATATCTAACGCAGATGGCACCTGCCCTGTGTCAGGCACGGTTCTAAAGCTCTACACGCGCATTAAGCCATCTAATCCTGATAAAAGCCCTATGAGGTAGATTATATGTCCATTTTATGGAGGGGGGAAGCGAGGCACAGAGAAGTTAAACAACTTGCCCAGTATCACACAGCCAGTAAGTGGTGGATGCTTTGAACCCCCAAGCTGTGAACTGCCTCGTGCAGGCTCCGCATGGGGAAAACACCTAATGGAAGTTAGCTGCCGGTATTATGTTTGGCAGTGGTTTTGAAAATTACCATGACCCTTTCATTGAAAATAAACTTTTGGACATCTTACTACATACAGCATCGTGAAGGTAGAAGTGCTTTGAAGTAAGAATGAAGTCCCCCGGCCCCCCAACTGCCACCTCATGGGTCACAGCTCTAAGTTGCCTCTGGGAGGCTGGGGTTCTAAAGAACCCGGTTTGAAAGCAACTAGTCCAAGATTTTGCATTCTTTGTGTCTGTGCCTCTTCCCTGGTCCCGCTCTACCCCAAGCCCAGAAAAACTCAGCAGCCAGAAGACCAGAGACAAGAGTATTTTCCCAGGATGCCATCATGCTCTTGCTTTTCATCCACATTGTCTGTGGCTGTGTCTGTGCCTAACCAGCTGGGATGTAACGGGCAGACTCACCAGTCTTGTCTGAGTTGCAGAGGATAGTTTCCTTCTCGGCTCTCACACCAGGGCTGGGGCCATGTTTCATCCACATGGTGATGGTGAACTGGTCTGTCAGGTTCTTGGGCACAATCCCATCGGGGATCTTGGCACCTTGTCTGCCATCAAACTTGAAGATCATCTCGCTGCTGTCCACGAGCAGTCCTGCTGTCCAGTTGGTGGCAGCGCTAGGGGACGGCAAGAGGTCAATGATGCCAGAGGAGGCTCCTGCAGGGTAGGGGGGCCAGAAAGAACAAAGGGTTATTTATTCCTCACCGGGTGGGTGTCCTTACCTTCTGTTTTCTGCTCCTGGGTCAGGATGAACTGCTCAATGTATTTACTCAGCAATCTCAGCCAACCTTCCATGAGGTGACTCTGGAAAAGAAGGGCCAAATGCCATCCCTGCCCCTGAATTCCTTATGGTCTTGCAGAGGTGAAGGCATCAGTAACTGACAGACAAAAATGCTGCATGTGACACAACAAGGTGCAACGAACAAGGAGAAAGTACTGGGGGAATTTAGGGAAATGAGAACAGGGGGACTGTTAGCAGGGAAGTTTCCTGAGCACAGAAGGCCAGATTTGGTGTAGATCAATGAATTCATTCATGCATTCATTCATCCATTAACCTATGAGCCATTTATTGAGTACCGACCATGTGCCAAGACCCCTGCTAGGCACTGGTGGTGTAGATGTGAATCAGTACAGTCCCTGAACTGAGGTAGCTCAGAGCCAACAAGTAGACAGACAGCTGACACAGTGTGATCAGGGCTGCGACTGGGGAGATTTCTAGGTCCTGTTGCCATGGGAAGGAGTGTGAGCCACTTTGTACTCACCACGCTTTTTTTTTTTTTTTTTAACACAACCATTATGTTTAGGCTGAATGATATGGTGGTCAAGAACATGGGTTCAGAAGTCTGCACACTTGATTTTGATGCCTTGCATGTCCCTTAGCTTTTCTGCCTCTCCAGCTCCTGCTGTGATGTCTCCCTTTCCAGTGGGCTGCAAGGACTGAATAAGAGCCCTCGCTAGAGCCTGCAGCAGCATGCTGGGCATGTGGAGAATACTCACTCCATGTTACCTGTGACTTTATCCTTATTATTATAATTATTATTATTTCTGCTACCACTATGATTCCAGGCTAAGGCACGAGGGCTAAACTTGAAGTAGTGGGAGTGTCACAGGTAGATTCATGTCTTAGGAAGGTCACACCAACAGCTTTGTGGAGGACAGAGCCAAGGTGGGCAGGAGAGGGCAACCCCACAGAGAAAACTGGATGCCTCAGTTCAGAGGACCCTTGGGCATCCTCTGACTTCCCTCGGAAGCTCAAGTACTGCCAGCAGAGCTTTCCATATCTTTATGTCCCAAAGAAGAGTAAGGACTTGGCTCTTTAGGGGAGGATAAGAGACAGGGGCTTCCCAATATTGTTAGGGAGCTAGGGTGTGGCTGGTGCAGGGAGCTAGGGTTCTCCCAGGATGGCACTGACCAGCCAGTCATAAGTGGTGATGGGTTTAATAGACAGTGGTTGTGTGCATTACCTGATCTTTGTCAGAGATCACTGGATTTCCGAATTCTGTATATCAGAGTCTTACCTCACCTAGTATTTGGGTTCCAAAGTCAGCCACCACAAATATCTACAGTTGATATCTACCCTTGAGAATCCTTCAGGAGGGTGCCATATTGAAAACCAATATACTTCTTTGAAAATACTCAACCAACCAGTTTTCCCTTTAGCCTTGGAGCAGATGATCAAGTCTAGAGTTGAGCATCCATTGGTTTGCAATAGAAAGTTGTGCTATGTGAAAAATAAGTATCCTTAGAGCTAGTTGCCTTGTTTAGTGCTGTGAAAGGCTTGCCCTGGGAGAGGCCTCCAGGAACTGTGGCATCTGGGAGGCCAGAAGATTCTGGTCTGTCAATTCATGATCACCCTACAGCATATGCTTATCAAAGGGAAATGGGGGTGGTGTTGACTGCATTATTTAGATGTGTATGTCCTAGGAGTTTTGGGTTGGTGTCACGCCTGATACATAGGAGGCACTCCATTAACATTTCTATTTTATTTTATTTTTATTTTTATTTTTTTTATTTATGATAGTCACACACACACAGAGAGAGAGAGAGGCAGAGACATAGGCAGAGGGAGAAGCAGGCTCCATGCACCGGGAGCCCGAAGTAGGATTCGATCCCTGGTCTCCAGGATCACGCCCTGGGCCAAAGGCAGGTGCTAAACCGCTACGCCACCCAGGGATCCCACTCCATTAACATTTCTAAATGTCCTTCCTCCCACCCAATGCCTCCATGAGATACTTGTAGCCATCTATCCGATGCTCAGGTGAGCTTGCCCATGAAGCCTCCTGTCCGTGCCCCACACCTCTCACCAATAGTTATTTGTTCTCATCCCATACCCCTGCAGCCTTGTCTAATATCCATTTTATTTATCTGATAAGCTGATTCACACTAATATTTCAATGACTAACAAAGCTTTAAGGGTTATCACCCTCCAGAGGTATCTGAAAGAAAGAAATCTATCTAGGTGGTAGTAGGTAGAGATTTGGGAGTGGTTTAAGGGTGGGAGATTTGTGGTGTTTTGCAGCAAATTCATTTTCTAGGAACCCCCAGCATAATGCAATTGGTTCTTTTTTTTTTTAATTTTTATTTATTTATGATAGTCACACACAGAGAGAGAGAGAGGCAGAGACACAGGCAGAGGGAGAAGCAGGCTCCATGCACCAGGAGCCCGACATGGGACTTGATCCTGGGTCTCCAGGATCGTGCCCTGGGCCAAAGGCAGGCGCTAAACTGCTGCGCCACCCAGGGATTCCCTGCAATTGGTTCTTTGACCCATAGGTAAATTGGCTCTGACACCAGGAGTTGTGTGTCAGGCTCCAAAATTTCAGGTAGTCAGAGAGGTGCAGGCTAAGTGCTCAGGATTCCTGATGGCCAGCTCACGCCAAGGAAGCCAATGCAGTTTAGCAGAGCCAGAGCAAAGGTGTGTGTCTGATGACTGCCAGCGCTAGCTTTGCCACCAATACCATTATTATTTTCCTAGGAACCAGTTTTGGGGCACTGAGCACCAGACCTGGATTAAGTACTACAATGCTTTTTCTTAGTTACTCATCTACATGGTGAATACTATCATGATTCCTGGCTACAGGTCATAACCTGAGGCTCAGTGAGACCGGGATCACAACTAGCTAGTAAGTGGGCCCATCTGCAGGGCTTTGCAGTTCCAAAGCCCATGCCCCCCACTGCACCACTTCAGTGAACCTGGGGTGAGATCTTGTAACCTCCTCCACATTTTACAAATGGAAACCAAAGCCCAGAGAAGGGAAATGTCTTGATCAAGGTCACACAGCCACATAGCTAGGCAGGCCCAGCTCCCAGAGACCCAGCTAATATTCATCCTACCACACAGTATGGTATCTTGCCAAGCACACAGCACAATCTCCTGGGATCCCAACTCCCTACACAGATAGCTGTCTGCAGAGAGGCACACTGAAGACAGCATGTGCCCTGGTAAGGCCATGGATGCAGACTTCCCGGATTCCATGGTGTGGGGAGCAGCAGGCCACCCTGCCTAACCCACAGATGTTGCCTACCAGAAAGCAACAAGCTGTAAGTAGCCAGATGGTACAGACTTCCCCAGCTTAACAGCTTATATTTCATTTCTCGGTGCACTTACACAAACTGAGAGAGATTTACTTTCTCCCAAAGTTCCTCTCTCTCTCTCTCTGTCTCCTCTCCTCAAGGGATCTCATGGAAGGCTGTGGGTAAATAGGACACATCACTTGCAAAGATGGTGCGGCATTGTCTGCACACAGGGTGTATTTAAGAAGCTCCTTGGGAATCCTCTGTGAAGGTCCCTGAGAACCCAATCAACCCAATCAAGCTGCTTAGAGTCCATGCTTGTCTGGTGCACAGCAGTTGCAGCTTGAGTGTGTGTGTGTGGGGGGATTTGGAACCAGAGTTGAAGTATGATTCAAGGTCCCTGAGCTCTAGCATGGGGAAGCCTCTCTGAGCCAGCAAGTAGAGAAAGAGGGGGTAAATGAGACAGATTTCAGGACACATTGTGGTATGAATGCATAAATGGAACCTGGGGACACTGAAATTCTTTTTTTTTTTTTTTTTTGACACTGAACTTCTTAACTGCAGGGTTTGCATTCTGCTCTGGGCTGGCTTTGGTCAGGATAGAGTGTCTGTAGCACTTCGAGGTGTGGCAACGATGATTGATATGGAAGCTCAGGTCATGCCTCCTCATGGTCCACCACAGGGCAAGAATAAGTGGGAGGGTCTTAGAGGAAACTATTATAACCAAAGACACAGGCCTCATTCTGTGGAGTATTCTCACAATTGCAATATCAACTCTCTATTATTTCAGTAAATATTTATGTAATGTCTAGGTTATGCCAGGCACTGTGGTGAGAAGGCAGCAATGAACCAAACAGAAGTTGGTCCTACCTTTAGGGACACAGTAGACCTTTGGTGGGTGGAACAGGTCAGTGGGAGAGACTGGCAGGGGAGGACAGCAAAGCCCCCTTGACAAACGTAGTACTAGAACTGCATGGCTGTAGAATGCATTCTGCTCTCAACACGCATCTCTGACCCACTGATGGCACTTAGACATGTGACTTGCTCTGACCAATAAAATGTGAGTGCAAGTGACACATCATACCGGGGCAGAAGCTTTAAGAGCCAATTCATGGTTTTCCATGTGTCTTTTCCATGTGCCATGAGATCCACGGTGCTCTAAATAAAAGCTGTTTGTTAGCCTAGATCCCAGGGGGAAGCCACATGGAAGAGAGCCACAGCCCATCCAAGAAGGACATGCAATGGGAATGATAAATGAACTTTTGCTGTTTTGAGCCAATGAGACATTACGGTCACTTGTGATTGCAGTATCCTGCTATCCTGATAATCCACGTAAGTGACTGACATCATTGGCTATGATTCCCATTTCTTCTTTGGCATGCCTTCAGCATGGACAGGGAGTACTCTCTGATGTCCTTTCAGGAGCTCACATGCTGTTGACTCTATAATCCGAGCTTCATTCCACCTTTGGAATCCTAGACAGGAAGGGTTCCGGCACCGCCTTGCCATTGGGAACTTGGAACAGGCTGGGCTCTGGCAGAGGGGTGGTCAGTCAGGCTCCTGGAGCCGGGCCATGGATACCCAGTTGCTGACCAGCTCGGGCAACGCCATTGAAGGGAAAAACCTTCTATCCAACATGGGAGGTCATGCCCTAAGACAGCTGCTCAGGTGAAGCCAAAGAAATCAGCGTATCCACTGAGATGCTCCCTGCCTATGCAGCCCTTTGCTGATGGATAATTAATGATTTAATCTGATTCCTGATAGCTGTGTGCCAATTTTCCTTAAAGCAATAGGCCCACTTCTACTCTCTCAGAACGGAGGTACCAGCTATGCAAGGAGACTGACTCTCAAGCCTGGAAGCTCCAGCCTTTCAGAGGCAGCTTGGGGAAGCCGATGATAGCTTCCTGGAATTGGGTGTTTCTGGAGGTACAAATACCTCTGACTGTGATTTGGAATGAGGATGAGCTCTGTTAAGTTTCATGGCGTAGTAAAAAACCATGATCTTAACTTTTTTTTTTAACATGTCTTCCCAGAGACTAAAGTGTCGGGCTATATATAACCTCAGGGGTTACAGCATTTGGACACTCAAAAAATATTTGTCGAATTAATAAATACATAAATGAATGAACGAATGAATGAATGAGCAAATCATCTATGAAAATCTCCAGGCTCACAAGTGCAAAAATCCTGAGAACAACTTCACGTCTGGCGATCAGAAGTGCTCTGACACTTGACTTAATAGCATGCTCTCATTCTGTGACCTTTCCTTTGACAGGGCCTGCTCTCCTAGTTCTTGACTCCACATAGAGAACAGCTGGCCCGGGCGGCGTCTGTCGAGGTGTGGGCCAAGGGCCAGGAGCCCTGTGATCCCGGGGAGGAACAGCCCCTGGCCTCTGAGCTGGGGAAGGATGCGCGTCACAGACTGCTCTTCTATTTACTCTAATATGTAGTGACTTAGGGCCATTGAAGTGGTCCTTTCCTGGGGCTGTTGTTAATGTCAAATTTAATTTGGCCCAGAGGTCTTCCTAAGGGCTTCATGGGGCATGTCATACTCAAGGCAATTCTGTGACATTTCACTTCTGGAAAGCCTGGGCCTCAGATGACAGACCCCTTCATCTTGAATCTCTGAATTCAGAGGAAATGATAAGCACTTTGCCCAACTTCCCCAAGAAGCCTGGCTTTATGCAAAGCAAGCCTAGTGGCCGGCCATTCTAGACTATGTTCTACAAGCTGAAGGGGACACAGGTTCAGGGCCCCTGCATTGTTTTTATTTCAAGGCAGAATGGAAGTGTCTCCATGTGGGCTCAGACAGGCTGTTTCAAAAGCTGCTGCACCTGCCAGGTACTTCCTGACAATAGGCTTTGAACCAGCTATTGTTTGCTTCTAATGGAGCCAGTGTCGCAAGAGGAGGAAGCAGGTGGACAGTGACCAGGCATGTAGGATGCGCCTCCACAGAGACACCCCTGCCTGGGTCACTGCACAGCTATGGTATCACAAAACAGATACTGGAGCTCAAAGGATCCAGGAAACACCCCCAGGATAGCCTCCGTAGTGTACAGAGGCTGGGAGAATATTGACAGAAGGGAAAGCCCTGGAACAGCAAAGGGGGAGGAGGATTCTAGTGGGAAGAAAACATGAGCTAAGATTTAGGAAGGAGGGACCAGCCCGGCACAGGGACAGAGGAGGTGTCCCGGCCAAGAAGAGGGAAGAAACAGGCTATGACATTGGATCAGCAGGGTGGGGGCAGGTCCTCCGAAGCATCCAGAGTCAGGCCAGCATTGAACACTCGCATCTGGATGTCCTACAGGCACGTGTCCTCACAGTCCCTAAATCTGCTCGTGCCTGGATTCCTAGTCCTGATTGGTGGCACCCTTGGCCAGTTAGATGCTTATACTAGAGTCATCTTAGATTCCTTCTTTCTCATTCCTGACAGCTAATCAATCATTGATTAGCTTGCTGATTTTGCCTCCTAAAGCTGTCTTCAATGCATCCCTACTGCCACTCCCCTGGTTCAGAACTCATTATCTCTTGCTTAGACCATGGCAATAACATCCTAATTGGTCTCCCTGTTTCCATCCAGAGTCAATAAAGAGTTGGAATATGAAAAATGCATGGCTGCTGAGGCTGAAAGTGTCATAGCCATTCCCTAGTTGGGAAAGCCTGCAAGCAACTTGTCTACCATCCACTGAAAACACATGGAAGCTTGTCCCGCACCTAAACTGCCCCATAGGAGCAGGAATTATAACCCAGACTCTGTTTTGGAAGCAATCCAGCCTGCATTTCCCTCACAGTTTGGAGAGAGCGTGGGGCCTGGTGGGCTGCCTCCTTCGGAAGCCTACTCTAGCACCGGATGTGCATCTGGGTTCCACGCGTTTGCTTCTGCCCCCTTTTCCTGAGCTCTCCCTCCATGGAATTCAAGATCCAGGCTCCTGGCATGGAGGCAGGAGTGGCCCTGGCCGTCTGGTTACTCAGACAGAGTCCCCGCAGAGTGGTGGGCGCCAGGCCCAGGAAGGTCACCAGAAGGACACACAGACCTCCCCCGATAAAGGGCCACTCCCAGAACCAGGTAAGCTCACATTCTAGGGGAGCCTGCTTTCCTCCCTGAATTGCCTGCCTTCCTGCAAGGTGAGGCTGGCAGCCCAGAAGGAATGAGCGCTGTTAACAACCAGATGCAATTTTGCTCTAAAGTTTCTTCCCTCAGAAAAAAAAAAAAAAATCCTTCTTGCTCTCTGTATCTCCTCATCTCTCCCCAGCAACATTCAAAATCAAATCACAAGTGCGTGCCCTTGGGCCCACCTGAACTTTAACAACCTGATTCCATCATCTCCTTCTAACCCGGAGGAGGTTAGGAAACGACTGTTACCCATGGTGGCGTGAGGTCGAGCTGACTTCTAATCCAGGTGCACGGGGAGTGAAATGGCCTGCTCGTTCGCAGTAAGATGTCGTCTGAGGTGGCTTCTCTGCACACGGAGGGAGGCAGAGCACTAGCGGCGGTTTTCTGCATACTCTAGGCCCCTGACATCCATTTTCGCAGGGGGCTGTCTGGAGTATTGAAATTGTGATGATCTCCCCAATGTACTGCTTTGTTCTGGAGAAGTGTGTGTCCCCACAGGCCTTCCTGACAGCTGGGTGACATGATAAACGGGATGTGGCCCACATAGGGTCCACTTCTCACTCACTTCTAAAATCTTCACCTAATTCCTTGGGCAAAAGCAGTGTGTGTGCGTGTGTGTGCGCGTGTGCGTGTGCGTGTTCAGGAATGGTGAGGGAGGCAAACTGCCCCAGTGGTAGTAGCAGTGGAGGGCCCCCTGGGAGGGGACGGCGCCCCGGAATTGCACTGTGTTCAGGAGGCTCCTGTCCCTTTTGTGGAGATGGAATTACCCCCAAACACAGGTCTACTCTAAGGGTAAGCTCTTTCCTAAGCTCCCCACAGAACAGATGTGAGTTCCTGAATATTCTTGGAGAGAACAAGACGGCGAGGAAATATATGTGGCCTCACCCCAAGGCCCATTGGCACGTCAGTGGGTTGGCTTTCTACGCACGGGGGCCCGTTCCCACCATGTGGAGCACGCCTGGGAGACTGGCCTTCTAGCTCCCAAGGCCTGGCCGCCCTTCGCAGCTACTGAGCTGAACAGCCTGCATTCGGGTAGAACTACCTTCAAATTCTGACTCAGCCACCTTCTAACCAGGATCTTGAACCTGCCATTTCTTCCTCTCTGGGTACCAATTTTCTACCTTTATTTTCTTTAAAGATTTTATTTATTTATTCATGAGAGACACAGAGAGAGACACACACACACACACAGACACAGAGGGAGAGGGAGAAGCAGACTCCATGCAGGGAGCCCGACGTGGGACTCGATCCCGGGTCTCCAGGATCACACCCTGGGCTGAAGGTGGCGCTAAACCGCTGAGACACCCGGGCTGCCCAATTTTCCACCTTCAAAATGGAATGAATAACAACCTCCTCACACTGAAGACGAGAGAATTAAAGTGATGCGTGTGAACGGTGTGGCAGGTGTACTGAGCAGGTGCTTTGTGAAGCTGTTTCCTCATGTCACACCGCTGTGGGCCTTGTTCCCCTAGTTCCCAGTGGCTCCTTTGCTGGGGCATCGCCTCATGAAGACAGCAGGTCCTCTCCCCTGTGCTGAGACACCTTCGCGGGGCCCACCTCCTCCACCCCAGCGGGAAGCTAGGCTGGCTTTATTGGTATGCCACCTAGGGTGTCACGTGGGGCCTGTGCTTGGCGTAGGCATCCCAGCTTGGTTTCATGCTTTGCCACTGTAGCCTTAAAATTCTTAAACTCTTAACAAAGGCTTCCCATTTTCATTTGCACTGGGCCCTGCAAATTATGTAGCTGATCCTTTGGGGAGGAAGCCAACCTCTCCCCGGTGAGAGACACTACCCTTCACACTGGCCCCTGGTCAGGTGCCTCTTTCCAAACCAACCCAGTGGAAGGGAGCCCAGGTTTCTTCAGCTCCATGATAGGTTCTCTCAAATACACTAGGTCATTAATTAGGTTTTACTGATGAGGAGTAGAGGCTTTGTCACATGCCTTGCCTCCAGCCACACAGTTGGTCAATGGTGGGATCTGGTCAGGTGTTCCTGATGCCGAGAGCTGAGCCATCTGACCCTTCAACCATTATAAGTAAACTTCATATTCATCCAGGAGTAACATATGCCAATGCGGGTCGGGAGGGACTAATTCTTTCATAACATATGTTTTGTATAAATCATTTAAAAGCAACTAAGTAAAAAAAAAAGATCCCAACAGGAAAAACCTACCACATAATTTCTGAAGGGATCTCTCAGAGTAGGTCTCCCGGTCGCAGCCCTTCCCGATGTAGTTGGTCTGCAGCTCCGTGGTGATCTGGATGGAGGACACGGCCCCGTCGCACGTCTCCAGGTGGATGCTGGGGAAAAGCGGCACGCTCCCGGAGCCAGGCTGGTACTCAATCCTCTTGGTCCAGTCTGAATAAACAAGGAAAAGGTTAAAGTCAATCGGGTATGGCCAGTTCTACTGTAGCTCTTGTTCTGAAAATGTGAATTTGTTCCAGCATAATTGATGTATTTTTTTTTAATTTTTTTTAATTTTTTTTTTTATTTATTTATGATAGTCACAGAGAGAGAGAGAGGCAGAGGGAGAAGCAGGCTCCATGCACCGGGAGCCTGATGTGGGATTCGATCCCGGGTCTCCAGGATTGCGCCCTGGGCCAAAGGCAGGCGCCAAACCGCTGCGCCACCCAGGGATCCCTAATTGATGTATTTGGGAACAATCTGAGGATAAGAGGAATTTCACATTTGCCTATTATGCAAGATTTCCTTCCTGAAAAACACTGGGTGAAGGCAGAAAGTGGCACCCAGCTGAGCCAAGCCAGGTAGGAATGTACAAAACACACCTCAAACGTCTAGCAGCCACGCAGGCCACTGAGTGTTGAGGGCCACATCCACCTGCCCCCACAGTTACAACTTCCCCTCCATTCAGAAGCACCCCCCTTGTCACAGTTCTGCTCCAGCTGCAGCCCTCCCCCATCCTCTTCTGCAGGCAAACATCGGGTCTCTTCAAGGTGAGGTGCCATAGTCATCGAAGTACTTGTATATTTTCTTAACCACTTAACCTGTGTAAAACCAGGCTAACATGTTTTCTTCCTCTCTTTTCTGTGTGTCACTGATGACATTTTTGAGTGTTACGCCGCTTGCTCCACTTCCCTCATTTTGCCTAGTGGGGTGGTTTTTAGGAATGGGTATGTCCCGCCATACGACAAGAGGACATGGTGGTTCCGGGTTCCTTGGGGTCATGAGGTGGGGTGCAGGATTCTTTCTCAAGCGTTCAGGACCGTGACCCACTTAAGTGGAGCCGATGGTCTTATCAATTCTTCTTAGTGGAAAAATAATTTGGAGATGATAAAGTGTTGGAGAGGGACAAAACCACAACCAAAATGGCACCACACAAAATAGAGCAATCAGCGAAAATAAACACCAACAGGGAGTGTACACATGAATTGACTGGAACAACAACAGCAGCAATTGAAAGGCAGAGAACCTTCCAGGCAACGCTCACAGCGACCGCTCGCAGTGCTTGCTGACAGCGGTGGGCGCACCGTGAGGTCTGTGCAGACCTAGCCAGACCCGGGGGCCGGATCAAGGAATGGGGCCTACGGACACCCTTGGCTTATGAACCCACGTGTTTGTCACATAAACCTTGCTAGAAGGTATCCTTTTGCTGAAGCAGAAATAAAAACCTATGAAATTGCCTGTGAGGAAATCTGGCATTGATGGGTCAGTGTTCTTCACAAGCACCCAGCGGGCCCCAGCTGCCATCTTGAGCGATTCCAGTGGAGGGGCCAGATGCCTTTGTTCACTGAGCAACCATGTGTTCAGGGTTTCCGTGTTCGAGGCTCTGCGTGGAGCATCGAGGATACAGCAGTGAAGGAGCCAGGAAGGGTCCCTGTCTTGCGGAGCCGGCGCGGGGGTGGGGGTGGCTTGGGGGGAGGCCTGTGCTGTCCTGTCTGAGAGAGTGAGTCTCTGAAAGAAAAAGCGGTGACGGAGAGAGGCTCTTTGGATGCAGAGAACTGTCTGAGCTGAGGGCTCAATGTCCAGGATGGGTGTGCGTGGGAAGCCTCAGAGAAGCAGGTTTGAAGCAGATGCCCCAGCAATCTTGGCTTGACTCTGTCTGGTCAGGAAGTTTCTGGGCAGGTTAATGAAGGTCTCCAAGCCTCAGGCACCTCATCAATAAAATAGGGGCCTTACAGTGTTGGGGTGAGGAACGAGGGCCTCGGTGTGTGCATGGCATGCAGTAGGGCCTCGGTTGGTGTTATTCTAGGAGAGGAAGGGAGATGTTCAGTCCAGGGGTACGAGTGTCCTTGCTCTGCAACCCCGCCACGTTCCAGATAGCCACGCCATCTGGGTTTAGGTCTGAACCCCCAAGTCAACCAGCTACCGTTTTGGGGATTTTCTCAGAGCAGGCCACGAGCGGAGACTGCACGCAGGGTTGTGAGGAGGCTCACCAGGAGCTTACCACGGGAGGATATTTGGATGGGAGGGACTGCATGCGAAAGAGAAGGTACCCAATTGCATGCTTTTCCTCAAAGCCTCCAGCAGCTGTGTCTGGACTAGCCCATCACCTCCTGGAGGATGAGATCCTGGAGCTGCCCTAAGCCATGTTCCAGAGGCCCCAAGTTCAGTAAAGATGAACCACTGGAGGGGGGCAGCAGGGCTTCTGTCAGGTGCATCTGCAGGTCAGAGCTGTAAGCAGCAGTCCACGCTCAGCCAGCCCTGGGTCTCAGGGACAACGTTTCCTGCCTCTGAACGCTCGATCATGTTGTTTCTTCTATACAGAGCTCCCTTTCTATGCCCTTCTGCGCAAACTTTCCGAATTTCTCTGGTCTGGGGAGATATGCTCACATGTGCTCCGCAGCATCCTCCATATCAGACACAGCACTAGACTCTAAGCTTCATGGTACTCTGGATCCCCATCACGCTCTGTGCCCAGTGCCTGGCACAGAGTAGATGCTCACCCGATATTGGTAAAAAATGTGAATGAATCCTGCAGGATTCATTGGTATGCTTGCCTCCCCCCAGTAACTGGGAGCTGCTGAACGGCAGGGATTGTGATGTTTATTTTCGATCGGTCTACACTGAGGTCAGAGCGTAGGGAGTATTTGCCAGGTGGATCTGGGGAGCCTCAGTCACCTAACCCGGCTGCCATTGCTGCCTTTCCTGAGCCACAGACAAAACTTGTGGCCTATTTGCTCCTCTCTGGTACTGCCCCTGTCTGCCCCGACCTGCAGTCTGGCCATCCTCACAGCGGCCCATAACACGTTGGGTTCTTTTTGTTCTCAGCAAGGCAGCTAGTCTAGAGCTGCTGATGAAGGGAATCTACTTCCTGATGCTAAGAAAGGGCACCAAGGAGGAGGTCTCTTACCCTTCCTTCCTTGCCTCACCCCTCTTTCCCTGGATTTCCCTTCTTCAAAGATGCAGATAGGAAAATGGAGAAAGTGGTTTTGTGTAGAGGGCCATGGGGTAAGCCCTGTGGCAGCAGCTCTTGGTTTTTTTGCCACTTCTGCTGGTGCAAGGTCTTCCCACATCACCTCCTTCTGGAAGCTTCTTCATTGAAGAAGCCCAAGCCATCTGTGGTATTGATTCCCTCTCTTCTCTAGGGGCTGTGGGTGTCTAGATATTTTGGTGGTTATCTTTGATGAGAGATTCCACCTAAAATCGTTCCTGGAAGGAGTGCAAATAAAGAAGCAAATGGGGGATCCCTGGGTGGCTCAGTGGTTGGTTCCTACCTTTGGCCCAAGGCGTGATCCTGGAGACCCGGGATCAAGTCCCACATCGGGCTCCCTGCATGGAGCCTGCCTCTCTCTCTGCCTGTGTCTCTGCCTCTCTCTCTCTCTCTCATGAATAAATAAGTAAATAATTAAATTAAATAAAAAAAAAGAAGCAAATGAATAATGAAGGGAAGGTCAGTGGAGGTACAGGCCTAGGAGAGATTTTATTTCTCTCACCACCTCCAGGCTGGGGGTGCAGGTGGGGGGCAAGGGCCTCTTTGGGAAGAAATCAGGTACAAAATAGCTCTGGAAACATCACATCTGCAGTGGCTTTGCTGACCTCTCAAGGCTCGCTTTTGAGGGTTCGCAAGGAACAGGCAAAAATTGCAACCACATAGTAAAAGAAATCGATGAAGCTTTCTGAGTGTAGTGTCCTTGAGAGAGTGGGAAGCTCACACAAACATCATTCGTTTTCCAAGAAAGAGTCTGAGATGGGGATCAAGAGAGCAAAAGGCAAGTCATCAGATTCAGCCTCTGTCACATGAAATGTCTATTCATCCTCAACTCCTGGAGGTAGGATAGCAATATGGGTGAAAGTCTGGCCTCTAAACTCAGTGTGCGTGAGTTCAACTCCCACCTCTACCATTTCCTGCATAACTTGGGGCAAATCATTTACCCTCCCTGAGTCTCTCAGTTTCCTCTTATCTAAACATGGTGTCTACCGCCCAGGATTTGTGGGGGGAGGAGGATTAAATGCAGACTCATTTTAGTGCCAAACACAAAGATTATGTTCAATAGATATATTATGGTTGACTTACTATTTATTCAATAGAACTTACTGCAGGAAAAAAAGGATATACAATTACTAAGCATCTATAAGGTGTAGGCACTTATACATCTATCCGTTTTTTTGCTTGATCCTCCCAGGAATCTAATAGTTATTATCTTAATTGTGCAGATGACAAAGCCATGGTTGACAGTTGGTGTGCCTTGCCCAAGGCCATGCAGATCTTTTACAATAGCTCTGCCATGGTTCTGAGGATTTGCCAGGATGGAGAACAAGTGCAATTTTTACAGATTATTTTTGAATGTTCAATTTATACTGATATATATAAACATAAATATATACATATATACATAAATATGTAAAAGTGATCATCTCTGATGTTGGCAGAGAATCAAGGAGTGTTGTCAGTTTCATCACTGCCTGACCTTGAGGGCAGCTGGTGGGGGCCCTGGGGTTGCTTTGACCCTGGAGACTGCAGAGGACTATACTTGAATCACATCTCCCCCAGATGTGGGTGATGTGACCTCTGCAAAGCTGAATGAGTCATCTCTGAGCCTCCACAACCTCACCTGAAGATCTGAATTAGTTATACCTCCTCGTGGCCTTGTCATGAGCGTTGAAGGTTAAGGGCTCAACATGGTGACCTTCCTGTTGAAGCCTCACAAAAGCAATGTCCCGCGCTCTGGTTCACAAGCTTCCTCAACTTCTCTGAGCTTTCCTGCTTAGAAACAAAATCTTCCCAGTTTATAAAGGACTTGGAGACTAGTTTATGAATTGTGGTTCAATTTTTTTTCTTGAGTGAAGGGAAAGGAAGCAGACTACCTCTTGTTTTGATAAATCGGGCTCAACTGCCTTGTAGGTATTCCTGGAAAAGTGAACAGTGAATGCCTTTAGGAATTAAACTCCTTCTTCCTTGGTTAAGGAATTAGAAACATGATTTTATTAGAACTCCTGCTAAATTTGGGGGGACACATGCTTTCTTATCGGGAGAATATTAACCACTTGGAACTGTCATAGTAGATGCCTGGAGTTGGAAAAAAGCAAATCTGAGAGTTCTGGAAAGCAGAGAGTTTGCAGGTTTTTGTAATCCAAGACATTCAGAATTGTTCCACTTCTGTCCTCAGAAGTGAGACTGAAGGATGAAAAGGGAAGACCCAGGTATGTCAAAATACTCTTCATTCCTTAACTGTGGATGCTTACGGGCCTCCAGCTCTTCTTGGTCTCCGCTGAATAGGCATCAGGGTTTCTAGGGAATCTCTGGGTTTATACAAAGTGAGTAGCTGGATGTGGGGATGCAGGATAGGGGGAGGGCAGGAAAAGGTTCCCCCTGCACAGGATCGTGCAGGCAGCTGACATTCTAGTCTCTGCGGGCATCAAGCATCTGGCATCTTTCAAGACTTTCTCCAAGAGGTGGGTGACTTTGATTTGGGCACCAAGGGGCTTCCTTTCCTATCAGCAGAAGCTAGAGAGGTACTTTTGCTCAGCAGGGAGCAACTTTATCTCCATGGCCATCCAGTGCTTCTAAATTTGGGGTGGATTAGGAAGTAGAGGAGGCTGGAGAAGTAAGTAGAGGTCAGATGATGAATGCTGGGTAAGAGGTTTGGGTTTCACCTTAAAGCTAGTGAAGGGCCATAAATGAGTGTTCAGTGAGGGCATAACATATCCAGATTCTGCTTTGAAAAGGTCATTTGGCAGCTGGATTAGGTCTGGTGTTCATTTTCAGAACATTAGAATACTCCTGATCATCAATCCATGCAGAGGGCCCCCTCTGACAGGGTCACACAATGGGGAATTAACTTCAATTCAGTTTGATTCAATTTAATTAAATTCAAAAGTGTTAACTCTGCAGCTGGACACAGTCAGGTTTGAACCCTGACTCTGCCACTCCTTGGCTGTGTAGCCTTGAATAAATCACTGAACTTCTCTGAGACTCATTTTGCATCTGTTAGAATGAGGCTAACCCCCTGCAGAATTGCTTTGGGACTTGGAAAAAAGATATGAAAAGGACAGGGAACAGAGAGCTACTCTCATTACTACTATTATTGTTCTTGTATCATTCTTATCACTTTTCAGATGCCAAGTCTTTACTGAGCACCTACTATGTTCCAGCAGAGCCCTAGGCATGGGAGGCACGAAAGTATGACCGACTCCTAGCCCTTAACTGGGAGCCCACAGCCAAGGTGGTAGCAGCCACAGACAGCAGCCAGCTTCTACTGAGCAGACAGAGGAACAAAGTGCAGGCTCCAGGGAATGGAGAAGTAAATTATGTTGAGTAGGGCAATCGATGAAGGCTTCCTGGAGGAAGTGACCTGGGCATTTGTCTTAATATAGGTTTTATTTATTTAAGTATGGTAAGGCCAAGAGATCAGGGTGCTGTTGCCACTGAACAGAGATCCCAAGGAGAGGGGGCTACGTATACCACTGGGGGAGAAGCAGTGTGGCCAGTCAGGAGGCAGAGAGGGGTGGGGAACCGGGCACAAGAGCCTTTACTGTGGTTTCCATGGGAAGGAACAGGCAAAGCATGGTAACCAGGTTTAGGATTGCCAAAAACGCTAGTTCGTATAATTTCAGTGGCCTCCGGTGTACAGGGGCTGTCCCTTACTGTCTGGTACCTGGCCCTGGAGCAGTTAGGGCAGACAGATGGAGGCACAGGGTTTGAGAGTCCAACAAGGAAGGTCGTTGCAGGTGTGGGTTCTGGATTGGTTGGTCTGTGTTTGAAGAGCAAAAGGGTAAGTTGTCTCTTATCTTTGAATTGCTAGGAATTGGCTAACCCTGAGGGTCAGCAAGACCCCAGTTGTCAAAACAGGAGAATACAGACAATAAAAGGCAAATACTGAGGAAGGAGGGGAATGCCAGAAGGCAAAATAGAACCCCAGGATGTCTCCATCATGGCCTTGGGGCTGCACGAGGCCAAGGGGGGCTATTTAGTTGGGAAATGATGAGTATAGTATCCCCCATGTCAACCTACAGCTCAGCATCCTGGCACGACTCAGAAGGTGTAGACCTATGTGAGGCTGGGGGTGGCCTCCTGGGGGCCCTGGTGCCAGGTGGGCCAGAATGGGGAACTTTGGGACCAGACTGAGTGCTGAGCTGGGTGGGGGATCTTCTACGCTTTAGGTAATAGAGACTCTTCCAAAGTCTTCATATAAGGGAGACAAAAGCTGGCTTCTGAGCTTCATCTTCTCTCCCTGCTCCCCACTTGGCTCGTAGGGGTGATTTCCTCAGTGTCCAAGCCTGACCTTGGAAAGGGCCATGATGACACTTAGATGACAGAGTGCTAGACTTCCGGATTCAGACCCCCTCTGTTTACCAGCTCTTGTACCTTGGGCAAGATACTCTGGGCCTTGATTTTCTCATCTGGAAAATGGGGGGAAACGACAACTCCATCTCATGGGGATGCTGTGAAGAATAAGTGAGACAATACAAGTGGTAGGGCCAGGACTTGTTCCCAGGCCCACCTGACTCCAAAGTCCAACCCCAGAAAGCATTCCTTGCTTTTATGATTTTTTTTTTCTTTTTACATTTCCTCAAGTGCTGCTCTGGATCTTTAACTGTGAGGTGGGACATTCAGCTGGAAGGAGACAGGAGGTGGTGAGGTGTCAGTGAGGCTGGGAACCCAATCCTGGTTCCGAGACCAGCTTCCTGCTCAGAAGGGCCTTGTACTTGCTTTGCTGCTCTACCATCCCTGTCTTGAAATTCTTAATAATTTGAAAACTAGAGGCCCCCTAGTTTCATTTTGACCTGGAACCTACAAATTATGTAACTGGTCCTGCCTTTAGCTGAGTAACCTTGGGACTGTTCCTTAACCTTAAAAGCCTCTGTTGCTTCATCTGCAGAATGGGGATGGTTATTAACCACCCAAAAGGAGGAACCCGGGCCTTGGGCTCAGACCCACGTGTGAATCCCAGCTGTCCTGCTTGGTGCCATGTACTGTGGGCGAGTCATTTCCTTCTGTGCCTGAGCAGCAAACACTGGTGACACTCACAGCGGACGCTGGTGATACTATCACCTGTTTCAGAGCCGTTGAAAGGGTTTATGTCAGATAATAAATGCAAACCACTTAGCCCTGTGCTCCACATATAATAGGCCCACACACAACTTAACAGGGATTAAATTATGTGGCTTTCTCTTCTCCAATTAAAAGCAATTACATGCAGGCACAGTTTTAAAAGAAACCAAACCACAAACTCTCTGAACTCAATTACAAATACAAGGAATCCTCTCTCTTCCTTTATTGCCAACCCCTTTCCATTTACTACATTTTAGTTTCACAAAGTCAGAGCATTTTATTATCTTTTCATTCTTCCTCAAAAGAGATTTCTTAATTAAGTACAAAAGGGAACAAGAGAGGGGAAAAAAAACAAAACAAAAACATGCCCATATCACAGGGTAAGCCTCAGGCCCGATGTTCCGTTCCTGCCCTACCTGTGGCTGGTCCTCCCCTGCTTCCAGGCCTCAGCTCACAGGTGCCTTTGTAAAGGAGGCCTCCGGGCCACAGCTTGATGACCAGCACTCTGCTTCCACCCATCCCTGCCTGTCCTCCCCTCTGGAGCATCACTTACTTACTTGTTTATGGCCCATTCGTGCTCTGGAGCATGGCTTGTGCATCACCGTGCAGAGCCTGGTCCACACTAGGTGCTCGGTAATGAGTGAGCGATTAAGTATATGGAAACCAGCACCCGTGCATGCACACACACACACACACACACACACACACTCACGCTCCAGTTCTGGCTGTCAGGGGCGAGGAAGGTGATCATCTGGACCCAGAGAACCTTTGCTGCTGTCCAGGTGGGATAGCACACCTCACCCCCAGCCAGCTGCCAAATGACAGACTGGCAGGCATTACAGTGGGAATGATTTAAGACATGGCTGCTGGGTGTGTGTGTGTGTGTGCATGTGTGTGTGTGTGCATGTGTGTGTGTGTGCATGTGTGTGCAGGCACACACCCCAGTCTGCGGGAGAGTGTATATGACAATGAAATTGCACTTAACGTGTGGCTCCAGCTCTGGAAAACCTCATATATCTTTACTCCTTTTAATATCTCCCTCACCCTGAGACATCTCAATAAATGCCAAGTGAAACAACGAGGAAATCTGTCCTCAAGTTTTGTTCTGCCCCTGAAGTTCTCTCTGGTTCCTTATGGCAAAAGGGCTTTCATTTTGTCTCATATCCACACTTGTGGCTCCTTGGCCTAAGAAAACCCTCACAGCTGCCCCTCGGGTGATTTCGGAGTCCTGTACGCAGGCAGACACTTGCAAGCTTCATTGTAGGAGCACCTGGCAAACTGCAGACAGCTTCCTTCCCAACAGCTTCTGGCTGCGGCCAGAGACCTCCAACATACCCTCTTCAAAGCCTGCCTGTCACTGTCACCCAGGAGAACCGGCGCCACTAGGCAAGGACCACAGAAGGATGGCTGGTGGAGGAGACTGAATTGGAAAGATGATCCAAACCATTTCAGGTTTTGTGGAGGCGAGGGCAAGGACACGTTGCCGGAACAATGCTACGCACTGTGACCTGTAGACAATTTGGGTCCCTGGACTGCTCTAGGTCTGTGATGAGGTCATTAGAGAGATCAACAGTAAGCATTTAGAAACTTCTATGGCCATTTGACAGAGTGAGTTTATATTTGTTGACGCTAATAAAAATAAAAATTTTGGTTTACATTTTGAATGGCTTTGCTATTTATTTCATTTCCCCAGAAATCTGTTTCTATTACACATTTTTACACAATTTTGGTCCATGACTGATTGGGGAAAAAAATCCTGGTCCTGCACCACAGATGATTTCGGAAGCATGGCCCTAGATTATACTCTATCATCATGCTGTCCTAAAACTAACCTCCAAAGGCTTCAGATACAGAAGGCAGTGCTTCAGAGCACTGTTAACATTTTATCCTCCACATGCAAAGGGCCATTAAGGCCTCCTGCTTCGGAGTTTTAGGTGGCTTCCAAGATTGGTGTCTCTCCACTCTAGTGAAAGGCCATCATCACTTCTCACCTGGACCAATTACTATGATAACTTCTTATCTCGCCTCTCTTTGTCCTTCTAATCTGACCTGGTCACCACTGCCCCAGGGTAATACATCCAGTTCACCTCTTCCAGGGAGTCCTCCACGATTACTCCAGCCTAGATCACATTCTTTCCTCCCCAGTCCATGTGCTTTGCAACGTACATCACCTACGTGGGACTCACATTGTGTCCCCTAAATCATTGTCTCTAGACAGGGGCAGGGTTAAGGCTGGCCTCCGGAGAATCACTGGAAAAACTTCTAAAGACACTAATTCCTGGGCCCCACCTGAGGAGATTCCCAGTGGAACGTTTTGAGGGTCAGGGCCTGGAATCTGTCATTTTAACTAACCTCCCAAGTGATCAGGATGCAGATAGACTTGGAAGCCACCAGCCCAAACAACATTGAGCAATGGACTCTCATTCCTTCTCTCACCACATTCATGGGTCCCAGCGGCCAGAGAGGAGCTAAGAAAGGATTTCTGTGCCCTACACAGGATGCTCAGAGGGAGACCTGTTTGCTGCCTGGAACCTGACCCAGCAGGGTAGGAGGTCATACCAAATGAATTCAGAACAAGCTGTGTTTTCTTTCTTTACCTTCTGCAGGGCAAAGCACGGGTTCTGGTCCCAGAAGAACCACAGATGGAGCAC